>NC_040087.1:35659598-36909598 GCF_003369695.1 Bos indicus x Bos taurus | reverse complement strand
CTTTGCATGAAATGTTCCCTTGGTATCTCTAATTTTCTTGAAGAGATTGCTGTCTTTCTCATTCTATTGTTTTCCTCTATTTCTGTGCATTGATTGCTTAGGAAGTCTTTCTTGTCTTTCTTTACTATTTTTTGGAATTCTGCATTCAGATGGATATATATATTTCCTTTTCTCCTTTGCCTTTTGTTTCTCTTATTTTCTTAGCTCTTTGTAAGGCCTCTTCAGACAACCATTTTTCCTTTTTGCATTTCTTTTTCTTGTGAACGGTTTTGATCACAGCCGCCTGTACAATGTTATGAACCTCTGTCCATAGTTCCTCAGGTACTCTTTCTATCAGATCTAATTCCTTAAATCTATTTGTCACTTCCACTGTATAATCGTAAAGGATTTGATTTAGGTCATACCTGAATGGCCTAGTGGTTTTTTTTCCTACTTTCTTCCATTTAAATCTGAATTTTGCAATAAGAAATTCATGATCTGAACCACAGTTCACTTCTGGTCTTCTTTTTGCTGACTGTATAGAGTCTCTCAATCTTTGGCCACAAAGAATCTAGGTTATCTCAGTGTAAGGCTTTCAGAAATTTTAAATTGTACATGTGATTTATTTAACTTTTTGAGCTTTATTTACCATCTTTGTAAAACAATTATATCAAATTGTTTGTTAATAAATTAAGGAATAAGGATGTGAAATATGTCTAGACTTCCAGCACAGACTCTTTTTCCCCTAATGACTTAAAAGTAAAATTCAGTTGTCACGATTGTCATTGTCATTCTTCTATGTGTGTGTGTGTTATTTGCTCAGTTGTGTCAGACTCTTTGAGACCCAGTGGACTGTAGTTTGCCAGTCTCCTCTATTCTTGGAATTCTCCAGGCAAGACTAGTGGAGTGGGTTGCCTTTCTCTTCTCTACGTCATTCTTTCCTACTTTACTGTTGTCATTCTTCAAGTAAGTAACAATATATTTATATGTTATGAAAGGCTTTTTGGTTGAGATATATCTAATTTTATAAGTGATTCAAGGACTCCAATTAAGAAAATACATTATCTTCATGAATGAAGTAACACTTCATTCATCTTTTTAAAAGCAGGTTCTGAGTCCTGGGAAATGAACAAGCAATGAGGAGAGAGAATTTCAGACTCTTTTGAGTCATGAGGAAAAAGAAGCCAGAATTCAGTTTCAATTATGCTGCTTTCTCTAACAATTTCAAATTGACATCTGATGGCAAGAAATGAATATGGCAGAAAAATAATATTATCCTCCCCAGTTACTAATAAAAGAGGTTGGGATATATCATGGGGAAAATGTAGATGTTTAAATAAAGGGCATCTTTAAAATTTAACTATATTTATGTTCTTATCATTTTGTACTTTTACATGATTCAACAGGTCATTCAACTTATCTTGAGTGTTTATCAAAGTTTAACATTTAATAAGGTTAAATAATTGCTAGTGCTATTGAGTGTCTGGTAACAAAAAATATTTTCCTTCATAATCATTGAGGGGCATTACTATAATAATCACTGCTAGTCCATATATTTTATGATTCTAGGCCTATCAAATAAACTTGTACACTATGTGCTGATTGCTATCATGATATCCAGTTTGTAACATGATGTTCTATGATCCACCTCTCAAATGAATGCTTCCTATATGTTTAGATTTTTATACAAAAGAAAGAAACTTAAAATCCTTCCCATAAACCAAAAGAAGTATGCTTAGTCTGATATTTAGCAGAATATTAACAAACCAGAATATTTATTTTCTTTCAATGTACAATAAATATAAAATAATATAACAGTAATGTCCTGCTAGTCTTATTAAGATTCTAAAACTTGAGGCTCCTAATGCAGATATTCAACTAGCAGTCACGTAAATCCATGACCTTAAGGGGCAAACTGAACCAAAACAACATAATATGAGCAAAATCTAAGGCATTCACAAATAAATAATGTCAGTAATTTCCAATTCTTTGTTTGTACAGTAAACAAATTAATTAAAGAAATTGAGGGCAGGGACCTCCTTCACTTTCACTCCTACTTTCATTTTTTCATTTCAGTCTCCCAAGAGTCACAGGGCTTCCCTGATATCTCAGGTGGTAAAGAATCTGCCTGTGTGTAGGAGACCCCAGTTCAATTCGTGGGTTGGAAAGATCCCATGGAGAAGGGATAGGCTACACACTCCAGTATTTGTGGGCTTCCCTGGTGACTCAGCTGGTAAAGAATCCACCTGTAATGCGGGAGACCTGGGTTTGATCCTTGGGTTAGGAAGATCCCCTGGAGAAGGGAAAGGCTACCCACTCAAGTATTCTGGCCTGGAGAATTCCATGGACTGTAGAGTTCATAGTGTCACAAAATGTGGGACACGACTGAGCAACTTTCACTTAACATTTTTAAGTGTCACACTTTGACTAAAAGATCTTAATAAGTATTTGAGGTTAGAAGTTATTCACTGACTGTGATCTCATCTTGCCTAAGAATTGATTTTATCTCCTGTTGGTAATAATTATATTAGTTGATTACAAAATGTAATTCAAATTCATCCTTATATTATTAATTGCAATAAAGTAGAGAAAAGTTGGCCTTGGTCTTCTAACTCTGCTCAAAGTTCAAAAGGAATGAACAGAACTAGGTTAACTTTTTCACTTTCCCAGCAGGCTTTACTTTTCTCAATTTGTTTCTGTCATTTGGGAAAATCAGTACATTTTCACAGATCCATATACTTTTAACCACATCCAACAGGAAGGGAGAGAACTACCAAAAATAAACAAAATTACTTTGAGCAAGCAGCCAAGATTGATCAAAAAGTCCACTCCTGTATTCCTGCTCCCAAGAAAAACACACAATTCTTTTAAATCCTACTTTTATTTATTAATTATGATAATTAAAATGTTACTGACTTTCCAGATTGCTGTATGTTAGAGATTAAAAAAAAATCTCAGAAGAATCCCTCACATGTCTGTGGAAGCATCTGTTTTTAAATCACCTGATGCTGACCACTACTTATACACAGCCAAAGTCATAGTTCTTAGTTTTTTTCTATGGTACATTTGTATATAGGAATACAGTTTCTAAATTATATTTAAAATGTAGTTCTCTAGACTTCAACATATTTTGAATAATTTTCTCTCAAAGCATGGTGATAGTTGTGTTACATCAGGGGTAGCAAGAAAAAAGAAAGAAAGAAAGAAAGGTGGAGACTAAAGAAACAAACTTTAACAACTCAGACCTCATATGTGTTTCCATACGTGGCAATACTTTCATATATATGACTAAAACAAGGTTTTTGTTGTTGTTTTCTGAAATGTGGAGAGGAACAGTAAACTTATGCCACTAGATTTTGGAAAGCGTTATACAGGCAATTTTCTTATTGAATAAAATTCAGTAATCAGAGTATGTTAAGATCATAAACGTTTCATTGTGTTTATATACTGGTACTCTTAACATGTGATTGCCCTGCAAATCTGGCAGACCACAGGGCCTACATGTATAGAACACAAATGTGGAGATAACTTATGGACCTTAAAGTGGCCAATGGTAGCCAAAGGCCCCATGTTCTCAGTTGTCTACAACTTGAAGTACATGGATATGCTAACCTGAAATCCCTTTTGATCATATGATAGTTTGCACGTACCACTGTGTCCAAATAAAAACAACAGTAGAAAGAGAAGATAAGGTAGAAAATAAAATCAGATGATAGATAATTATTTCTATTATCAACCTGACTCTGAAATATTATAATTAAGATTTGAAATTCAAAAATTCTAGCAGTAGGAAAGCTTCTATATTCCTCAAAGACTTCCAATTTATAATTGAATTTTTGATCTGTTTCCAAATCAGCAGTTGTTTCTATTTTAATAAGACTCAGATTATTACCAAACCACTGTTGATTAAGATGTAATTATTTTATCATTTTATCCAAAACCCTACTTGATTTTATCACACACACACAAAATATTTAACCATTATAATTACAGGGAACTTTCACAAAACCTACTAGTCAATATGTGTATGTTTGTTTGTGAAAGAAGTATTCATGCATTAGTCTCTCAAAAGTGCTGAATTTATCTGAGTATTAACTATGAATTAATGGTCTCTTTAGTCAATATTAACTGCAGGTTTACCTTTCTATTCTATGTGCCTCACATTTGAATATTTAAAATTCTCTTTTCTGTTACAGCCCTCCAATTAAAAAGAATAAAAAAATAAAAAACCTCCTAAAATAGATTTATGAGCCTGAAAAGAATGGACACAGAGAACTGCAACTACTTGCATCCACATATTTTAACTGACAGGCCTGAGAAAAAAGACTGTTCAGCCCACATGAAGAAATAGTAGTTCTAGGAAATTATTGTCCAGGAAGATAACATGCAAAATAATGACTTTATTGTTGTTGTTGTTGTTGTTTAAGGAGGTTCCTCCAAACATTATTAATACAGATCAAACTGTTCACAAAACTAAAACGGTTGCTCTTCAAACTTCACTTTATTGATAGCAGCTCACATTAAGATTCTTACTTCATCATGTTCATTCCTCCTAAACTATTGTTATAAACTTTGCCCAATCTCAATCAATTTGGGGCTTTAAATAACCTAGTTTAAACTACTTAAGCTCAGAAATAAAAACTCTATAAATATATTCTGATGAATTTCCCTTCTGAGATACTACTAAGTCTCTGTCCAAGAGATGTCCTATGTTTATTGATTGATAGGTTATTCTGGTGATTTGAGGGGAGAGTCAATAGTATTTGTAACATGATTAAGAAGAAAAATAAATTACTGTTTGCTTGTCTGTTTTTTTTTTTTTTTTTCCATTTTGAAACTACGATGTGCAGCAAGTGCTAGGAATCATTTAAGAACTCAAACATAGAGTAAATGGAGTTGCCTTTTAAACATTTCAAAAATTACGTCTGTGTGTATCAGATTTCTACACTTATATACCAGAATATCTACTTATAGTGATAATTTACTTTTATGTTACTTAAGAGTAGTGAGAGGATCCATATTCATAAAAATTTTAAGTGTTCTCTATCCTCTGAAAAATAGATCAGATACTATTTGGAATTTCCATAGAAGTAGCAAAAATCCTCAATGAAATTCTAGCAAACAAATTTCAAAAACACATTAAAAGATCATAAAAAATTATCAAATCTGTTTTATCTCAGGGATACAAGGATTCTTCAATGCATACAAATCAATTAATATGACACAGCATATTAACAACTTGAAAGAGAAAAACCATAAGAAAATCTCAATAGATGCAGAGAAAGATTCCAACAAAATTCAGCATCAATTTATGATAAAAGGCTCTTCAAATACTGAGCATAGAACGAACCTATCTTTTTTTTTTAATTTAAATTTATTTATTTTAATTGGAGGCTAGAAAGATGGTACTGATAACCCTGTATGTAAGACAGCAAAAGAGACACAGAGGTATAGAACAGTCTTTTGAACGAACCTATCTTAACATAAAAAAGGTTATATACGACACAGCCTTAGCAAGCATTATTCTCAAAAGTGAGAAACTGAAATAATTTCCTCTAAGATCAAGACCAAGAAAAAGGTGCCCACTCTTGCCACTATTGTTCAACATATTTTTGGAAGTCTTAGCTATGACAATAAGAGAAGGAAAAGAAATAAAAGGAATCCAGATTGGAAAGTAAGAAATAAAACCTTCATTATTGGTAGATGACATGATGCTGTACACAGAAAACCCTAAAGATAAAATCAGAAAGTTACTAGAGCTAACCAGTGAATTTAGTGAAGTAGCAGGATACAAAATCAATATTCATAAATCATTTGCATTTCTATACATGAACAACAAAAAGTTAGAAAGAGAAATTAAGGAATCAATCCCATTTACCATTGCAACAAAAATAATGCAATATTTGGTAATTAACCTACCTAAGGAGACAAAAGAGCTATATACAGAAAACTATGAGAAACTGATGAAAGGAATCAGAGACTACATAAACATATGGATAAATATTCCATGCTCCTAGGTTGGAAGAAACAATATTGTGAAAATGACTATACTACCAAATGAAATCTACAGATTCAGTGCAATCCCTATCAAATTACTAATGTCATTTTTCACAGAACTACAACAACAACAACAAAAATCCACAATCTGTATGGAAACACAAAAGACCTTGAATAGCCAAAGCAATCTTGAGAAAGAAGACTAGAGAGAGAGGTATCCATTTACTTGATCTCAGACTATTCGACAAAGCTACAGTCATCAAGACAGTATGGTACTGGCACACAAATAGAAATATAGACCAATGAAACAAGGCAGAAAGCCCAGAAATAAACCCATGCACCTATAGGCACCTTATCTTTGACAAAGGAGGTGATAATATACAATGGGAAAAATATAGTCTCTTTAATAAGTAGTGCTGGGAGAACTGGACAACTACACACAAAACAATCAAATTAGAACAATTCATAACACCATGCACAAAAATTAACTCAAAATGGATTAAAGACTTAAATGTAAGATCAGACACTATAAAACTCTTGGAAGAAAACATAGGCAGAACACTGTATGACATAAATCACAGCAAGAACCTCTATGACCCACCTCCTAGAGTAATTGAAATAAAAACAAAAATAAACAAATGGGTCCTAATTAAAGTTAAAAGCTTTTGCACAGAAAAGGAACTATAAACAAGATGAAAGACAACCCTCAGAATGGGAGAAAATAATAACAAATTAAACAACTGACAAAGGGTTAATTTCCAAAATATTCAAGCAGCTCATACAACTCAATACTAGAAAAAAAAAAATAAAGCAACCCAATCAAAAAGTGAGCAAAAGACCTGAACAGACATTTGTGTGAAGAAAACACACAGATGACTAATAAATACATGAAAAAATGCTCAACATCACTCATTATTAGGGAATGCAAATCAAACAACAATGAGATATCACCTGACACCAATCAGAATGATCATCAAAAATCCACAAACAACAAGTGCTGCAGAGGGCTTGGAAAAAAAGAACCCTCTGGCACTGCTTGTGGAAATGTAAATTGATGCAGGCACTGGGGAAGACAGTATGGAGACTCCTTTAAAAAAAAAAAAAAAAACAGGAATAAAACCATCAGCAATATCACCTCTAGGTATATTCCCTGAGAAAATCAAAACTGAAATAGACACATACACCCCAAAGCTCATTGCAGTACTATTTACAGTTGCTAAGACATGGAGGCAACTTCAATGACCATTGTCAGATGAATGGATAAAGAAATGGTGGTATATATATACAATGGAATAATATTCAGCCATAAAAAGGAACACTTTAGAGTCTGCTCTAATGAGGTAGATGAACCTAGAGCCTATTATACAAAGTAATTAAGTCAGAAAGTGAAAAATAAATATCATATATTAACACATATGGAAAGAATCTAGAAAGATGATAGTGAGGAACCTATTTGCAGAGCAGCAGTGGCAATGCAAACATAGAGAACAGACTTATGGACAAGGGCGTAGGGTGGGTAAGAAAGGAGAGGGTGAGATGAATGGAGAGAATAGCACTGAAGCATCAGTTAGTTCAGTTCAGCCACTCAGGCTTGTCTGACTCTTTGGGACTCCATGAACTGCAGCACACCAGCTTCTCTGCCAACTACCAAATCCCAGAGCTTCCTCAAACTCATGTCCACCAAGTTGGTGATGCCTTCATACCATCTCATCTACTCTCTTCCCCTTCTCCTCCTGTATTCAATCTTTCCCACTATCAGGGTCTTTTCCAAGGAGTCAGTTCTTCATATCAGGTGGCCAAAGTATTGGAGTTTCAGATTCAGCATCAGTCCTTCCAATGAACAGTCAGGACTGATTTCCTTTAGGATGGACTGGTTGGATCTCCTTGTAGTCCAAGGGACTCTCAAGAGTCTTCTCCAACACCACAGTTCAAAAGCATCAATTCTTTGGCACTCAGTTTTTTCTATGGTCCAACTCTCTCATCCATAGATGACTCCTGGAAAAACCATAGCTTTGACTCAATTCAGTTCAGTTCAGTTCAGTTGCTCAGTCGTGTCTGACTCTTTGTGACCCCATGAACTGCAGTACGCCAGGCCTCCCTGTCCATCACCAACTCCCGGAGTTCATCCAAACTCATGTCCATTGAGTCAGTGATGCCATCCGACCATCTCATCCTCTGTCATCCCCTTCTCCTCCTGCTTTGCCTAGACCGACCTTTGTTGGTAAAGTAATGTCTCTGATTTTTAATATGCTGTCTAGGTTTTTTATAGCTTTTCTTCCAAGGGGAAAGTGTCTTTTATTTTCATGGCTGCAGTCACGATCTGCAGTGATTTTGGAGCCCCTCCAAAATAAAGTCTGTTTCCATTGTTTCCCCATCTATTTGCCTTGAAGTGTTGGGACTCGATATCGTGATCTGCGTTTTCTGAATGTTGAGTTTTAAGCCAGCTTTTTCACTCTCCTCTTTCACTTTCATCAAGAGGCTTTTTAGCTCCTCTTTGATTTCTGCCATAAGGGTGTTGTCATCTGCATATCTGAGGTTATTGATATTTCTCCTGGCAATCTTGATTCCAGCTTCTCCTCACTCAATAGGGCATTTCATGTGATGTACTCTGCATATGTTAAATAAAAAGAGTGACAATATACAGCTTTGATGTACTCCTTTCCCTATTTGTAACCAATCCATTTTTCCATGTTTGGTTCTGTTTCTTCTTGACCTGCATACAGATTTCTCAGGAGGCAGATAAGGTGTCTATTATTCTCATCTCTTGAAGAATTTTGCAGTTTGTTGTGATCCACACTGTGAAAGGCTTTGACTTTGTCAATAATGCAGCTGTATATATTTTTCTGGAATTCTCTTGCTTTTTCTATGATCTAATGGATGTTGACAATTTGATCTCTGGTTCTCTGTCTTTTCTAAATCCAGCTTGAACATCTGGAAGTTCACAGTTCACATACAGTTGAAGCCTGGCTTGGAGAATTTAGAGCATTACTTTACTAGCAAGTGAAATGAGTGCAATTGTGCAATAGTTTGAACATTGCTTGGCATTGCCTTTCTTTGGGATTGGAATGAAAACTGACCTTTTCCAATCCTGTGCCACTGCTGAATTTTCCAAATTTTCTGGCATATTGAGTGCAGCACTTTCACATTATCATCTTTTAGGATTTCAAATACCTCAACTGGAATTCCATCACCTCCACTAGCTTGACACTAGCTTTGTTCATAGTGATGTTTCCTATGGCCCACTTGACTTCACATTCCAGGATGTCTTACCCAAGTTAATTGATCACACCATTGTGGTTATCTGAGTCTTTAAGATCTTTTTTTGTACTGTTCTTCTGTGTATTCTTGCCATCTTTTCTTAATTTCTTCTGCTTCTGTTAGGTCTATACCGTTTCTGTCCTTTATTGTGGCCATCTTTGCATGAAATGTTCCCGTGGTATCTCTAATTTTTTTGAAGAGATTGTTAATCTTCCCCATTCCACTGTTTTCCTCTATTTCTTTACATTCATCACTGAGGAAGGCTTTGAAGCATTTACAGGACCATATGTAAAATAGATAGCCAATGGAAATTTTCTGTATGACTCATGGAACTCAAACTGGGGCTGTGTAATAACTTAGAGGAGTGAGAAAGGGTGGGAGGTTCAAGAGGAAGGTGACATGAGTACTCCTATGGCTAATTCATGTGATACATAGCAGAAATCAAACCAATATTGTAAAGCAATTACTCTTCAATTAAAATATATGCACATTTAAATAGAAGTAGAGAATATGATTTTCTTAGCTTGGTATCCTTCTTTTAATATCGCACAGCTTTTCTTATATATTCACTCTGATATAGGTCTTGACAACTAATATGATTTCACTCCAAGTATTCTCATCAGACTACTTAGACAAAACACCTACGCCACGCATGTGGTCTGACCCCTGGCCATCTCCCTATATGAAAAACAACTTTCCCCACCCCCCACACCCCCAATGGAGCAAACTAGCAAGGGAACCTGTTGTTTGTTTTCACTTCCCCTTTGCTGCAGCAGGGGCTCCAATAAAGCCTTGCCTGAATTTCCTATCTGGCCTCTAGTCAATTTAGTTGGGAAAAGCGAAGAATCCCAGACCTGTAATGATCCAAATTTCATATTGTTAAGTAGCACCAAAGTGCACCAACTCCTGTGCAACACATAATGATTTTAAAATGAAGTCATTAAAAATTATTTTAAAGCTTTGCTTTAATGATATTGCTAGCTTAACACAGTTGGCTTCATTTACAAGTATGCACTTTAAAAAAATTAAGTACATCTTCTCAAATCAATAAAAGTCTTATTTCTAACAACACAAATTTTGATCATTTTATTAAAAATTATTATAATGCTTGAATTTCTTTTATATCTTTGACCATGTTAATCTTGAAACCTGTATTTTGTATGTTTATCATGCTACACAAGGTTAAATAAATCATGTTATATAAATAGCCTAGAACAAGTCATAATGATATTTATTCATTTATTTAACTAATGTCAATGATTGTCTATTTTTCCAGGTACACTTTTAAGTGCAGGAATTAGCATAGTGTACAAAAGAAGCACATTCCATATTCCTCTAAAATGTACACCTAGCAAGAGGTGACAAAAATTCTATGTGAACAAGTTAATATATTAATAAGGTATCTAATATTACAGAATAGGTGTGTTTATGAAATGACACAGTTAAAAATGGAATGCCTCAGGATTTGCTTTAAGTCATGGTAATCCGATAATTATTTTTAAAAATGCACACTTTGCAATAATATTTCACTTTTAGCAGATTTTTTTTCCTTTTTTGCATATTTCCTTCTTAACTTTTCTCCTGCTAGAGAAAACATCATGTACAATTGTCACATCTTCCTGTCTAGACTGTGTGATAGCTAAGCAATGGGTCAATGTGACTCTCAGTGAAAATTGGAATTTTTTTCTTAGTTCTATTAGGAAGAAAAAAACTGATATCAAAACGTATTCTGAACTGAGGCTAGAAAAAATAAAATAAGACTAAACTAAAATGCCAGGAAACAAGTTTTAAGTGGATCCATATTTCTTGAAGCAATAAAATATCAGACCAGATCAGTCGCTCAGTCGTGTCAGACTCTTTGCGACCCAATGAATCGCAGCACACCAGGCCTCCCAGTCCATCACCAACTCCCGGAGTTCACTCAGACTCACGTCCATCGAGTCAGTGATGCCATCCAGTCATCTCATCCTCTGTCGTCCCTTTCTCCTCCTGCCCCCAATCCCTCCCAGCATCAGAGTCTTTTCCAATGAGTCAGCTCTTTGCATGAGGTGGCCAAAGTACTGGAGTTTCAGCTTTAGCATCATTCCTTCCAAAGAAATCCCAGGGCTGATATCCTTCAGAATGGACTGGTTGGATCTCCTTGCAGTCCAAGGGACTCTCAAGAGTCTTCTCCAACACCACAGTTCAAAAGCATCAATTCTTCGGCACTCAGCCTTCTTCACAGTCCAACTCTCACATCCATACATGACCACTGGAAAAACCATAGCCTTGACTAAACGGACCTTTGTTGGCAAAGTAATGTCTCCACTTTTGAATATGCTATCTAAGTTGGTCATAACTTTCCTTCCAAGGAGTAAGCATCTTTTAATTTCATGGCTGCAGTCACCAACTGTAGTGATTTTGGAGCCCAGAAAAATAAAGTCTGACACTGTTTCCACTGTTTCCCCATCTATTTCCCATGAAGTGATGGGACCAGATGCCGTGATCTTCGTTTTCTGAATGTTGAGCTTTAAGCCAACTTTTTCACTCTCCACTTTCACTTTCATCAAGAGGCTTTTGATTTCCTCTTCACTTTCTGCAATAAGAGTGGTGTCATCTGCATATCTGAGGTTATTGATATTTCTCCTGGCAATCTTGATTCCAGCTTGTGTTTCTTCCAGTCCAGCGTTTCTCATGATGTACTCTGCATATAAGTTAAATAAACAGGGTGACAATATACAGCCTTGAGGTACTCCTTTTCCTATTTGGAATCAGTCTGTTGTTCCATGTCCAGTTCTAACTATTGCTTCCTGACCTGCATACAAATTTCTCAAGAGGCAGATCAGGTGGTCTGGTATTCCCATCTCTTTCAGAATTGTCCACAGTTTATTGTGATTCACACAGTCAAAGGCTTTGGTATAGTCAATAAAGCAGAAATAGATGTTTTTCTGGAACTGTCTTGCTTTTTCCATGATCCAGCAGGTGTTGGCAATTTGATCTCTGGTTCCTCTGCCTTTTCTAAAACCAGCTTGAACATCAGAAAGTTCACGGTTCACATATTGCTGAAGCCTGGCTTGGAGAATTTTGAGCATTACTTTACTAGCGTGTGAGATGAGTGCAATTGTGGGGTAGCTTGAGGATTCTTTGGCATTGCCTTTCTTTGGGATTGGGATGAAAACTGACCTTTTCCAGTCCTGTGGCCACTGCTGAGTTTTCCAAATTTGCTGGCATATTGAGTGCAGCACTTTCACAGCATCATCTTTCAGGATTTGAAATAGCTCAACTGGAATTCCATCTCCTCCACTAGCTTTGTTCGTAGTGATGTTTTCTAAGGCCCACTTGACTTCATATTCCAGGATATCTGGCTCTAGGTCAGTGATCACACCATCGTGATTATCTGGATTGTGAAGATCTTTTTTGTACAGTTCTTCTGTGTATTCTTGCCATCTCTCCTTAATATCTTCTGCTTCTGTTAGGTCCATACCATTTCTGTCCTTTATCAAGCCCATCTTTGCATGAAATGTTCCTTTGGTATCTCTGATTTTCTTGAAGAGATCCCTAGTCTTTCCCATTCTGTTGTTTTCCTCTATTTCTTTGCATTGATCGCTGAAGAAGGCTTTCTTATCTCTTCTCACTATTCTTTGGAACTCTGCATTCAGATGTTTATATCTTTCCTTTTCTCCTTTGCTTTTTGCTTCTTTTCTTTTCACAGCTATTTGTAAGGCCTCCCCAGACAGCCATTTTGCTTTTTGCATTTCTTTTCCATGGGGATGGTCTTGATCCCTGTCTCCTGTACAATGTCACGAACCTCATTCCATAGTTCATGAGGCACTCTATCTATCAGATCTAGGCCCTCAAATCTATTTCTCACTTCCACTGTATAATCACAAGGGATTGATTTAGGTCATACCTGAATGGTCTAGTGGTTTTCCCTACACTCTTCAATTAGAAGACTCTATTAGTCTTTGTCCTGCTTCATTCCATATTCCAAGGCAAATTTGCCTGTTACTCCAGGTGTTTCTTGACTTCCTACTTTTGCATTCCAGTCCCCTATAATGAAAAGGACATCTTTTTTGGGTGTTAGTTCTAAAAGGCCTGTAGGTATTCATAGAACCGTTCAACTTCAGCTTCTTCAGCGTTACTGGTTGGGGCATAGACTTGGATTACTATGATATTGAATAACAATATAGGTTGATTTTTCAGAAGTAAAAATAGATGCAGTCATAACTGAAAAAAAATATTTAGATATTAGATACTTCAATTTAAACTAAATGTCATGCTGTCCTTTGATCTCATAATCAAAAGATACTGTCATCATAGGAAGGGGTTGTGGGGAGACAATTATCCATAGGTTTCTTGAGTTTTTGTACATCTTGACAGAAGAGGAACTGATTGCTTTGTTTTTCTTCAGGACTATCTTCCGACTTTTTTTATTGCAAACTGCCTTGGAATATAGAGAAAAGAAAAGACTTTTCCAGGCTTGATAGATAGGGTTAGTGTCTCCTTCATAAATGAAAAAGCCAGCATGCTTACTGTCTATCATTAAGGATTTGGTTTCCTTAAGTTCAGGGTTCCTCCCTTGTCATGAATCCCACTGAATATGTAGATGTCACTTGGCCCTCTTAATGTCACACTTATGGGAATTAGGTGGGGTTCAGGAAGCCTGGCTCTTGTTACTTTGTATCTGGCTCAGGAGTGCTGTCTTCTGCCAGCATTCATGTAACTATGTTAGGCTAAGAAATTAGTTTAAAAGAAGACTAAGAAATCTCAAATATATTATAGTTCTTAATAAGGGCAACTTAAACTCTTCAAATCTCAATATTCATATAAATAAACATGATTGCACATTTATATAGACAGAGAAAAGCATACAGGGTTTTAGTGTGCTTTGATTGAGAAATGGCATGGAAATACAACTCAATAAAATTCCCCTCTAGAGATAAAGAAAATAAATATGAATGTTTTCCCTTGACCTTTAGTTCTCCCTAACTTTTTGTCAGATATTTCCTCAATGTAGTTTTATATGCTTTACAGAGGATGCAAATAAGAAGGACATAATGAGTCCTTTCTGAGAGCTTATAAGATTTTTGGGAACACTATACACAGACACGTATGAAGCTACTAAACATATAACTATGCAATGTAAAATATTGCAAAGAACACAGAAATTATCAACAAAATTATAATCACTACTATTTTTTCAAGATTGTCTCTACGATAATCAAATTCATCAGAACTGTTTAAATTGATGTGAAATTCAATATTGAAATTCAATAAAATAAATAATAAATATAGATTTATTTACTGACTATAAGGCAAAAATAATTGATGGTTTATATCAGTGATATATAACTTTCCCAACATCACAACTGTGGTAATATTATCCACATTACTTTTATTTTACAGTAGAAGGCAATGTAGTATATGGCAAATATCATTCTCCCTATTTGACAAAGTATTTAAAGCCTATATGTGAAAGCTTAACTACATAGTATAAACTTCACGGCTAAATTTTGAACTCTGAAATCTGTACCAGAGATTTCCCTAATATGCAATTCTGTTTTTGTTTTAGAGCATGGAAAGATGTATGATACAATAAATCATATTATGTGCAATGGCTTCATGTACCATTACTTCTCCAGATCCCTTCTGATTTCAAGAGGACTTTCTATACCTAGCATTTTAGAAAGTATATTAAAAGACATGCACTTATGGCCCCCAAACAAGCTAGCAAATGGATAAATATAATGAATGAATGAGTGAATGAATGATGAAGGAGAGAATAAAAAATAAATTTTATGAAGGGGAATATTAACATTTATTAGCATCTGCTTAGTTTAGAGAATCTTGCTAAGCAATCACATATATTTATTTGATAAATTCATGTAATTTTTCATGAATTATTATTCAAATGAAATATGTAGAGAGACAGGCATAGATTAAAGTGGGTGAATAACAGTAAATATACAATGAAGAGATTCATGAAGTAAACACTAAAGCAATTTTAATGTCAAATATTAAAGTACATTGTTAAAGAAATAATAAAACCTTTTTTTTATTATGGAGAGAATAATATGGAAATTTATGATACTAGATGTAAAATAGTAGATAGCCAATGGGAATTTGCTGTATGACTCAGGGAACTCAAATAAGGGCTCTGTGACAATCTAGAAGGGTGGGTTGAGGAGGGAGATGGGAGGGAGGTTTTGGAGGGAGTCTACCTATGGCTGATTCTTGTTGATGTATGACAGAAAATCACAAAATTCTGTAAAGCCATTATCCTTCAATTTTAAAAAAATGAAAAAAAATTCAAAGAGAAAAAGTCACATTTATTTCAATGTGAAATAATTGATTTTAGCTTACTGATTTGTAGAGAAACAGACTTAGAAATGGAGAGATTATTTTAAAAGTAATAGCAATATCAATAATCATAATCCATAAAAAAAATGATGTGAACTGGTATACATTAGAACAATGCTTCACCTATAGATATAATTAAAATTCTTTGTGATTCCTATGATTGAGATTATTTTATCAATGTCTGCCCAGTTGATTCCAGTCTAAACTGAAGTAACAAATGTCTCTAATAAAGTTTAAAATATTTTAATTATTACTCACTTTGAGCAGTTAAATTACTCATGTAAAAATTACTCAAAAGACAATATACTTCTATAATGGAAAATTGCAAAGCACAACATATTTAACAAAACTCAAGGGAAAAATAAATATTAAAAATCACTAAATTTTCAAACAACAGAAAGAAGACCAGTGTAGCTGGATGGTTATAGGCAAGAGGAATAACAGGTTACATTTATTGAGTATTTATTATATACCAGGCACTCTTCTAAGCAATGTGTACATATTAACTCATTTAATCCTCTGGTCTAAGAAGTAGTTACAATTATTTTGCACATTTTACAACTAAGGCAATTGTGCAACAAAAGATTACAATAATAACACACCAATATTTTATTTATTTTAACCCTCAGTCATGTCCCACTCTTTGCGACCCCATGGACTATACAGTCCATGGAATTCTCCAGGCCAGAATCCTGGAGTGGGTGCAGTTCCCTTCTCCAGGGGATCTTCCCAACCCAGGGATCAAACCCAGGTCTCCTGCATTGCATCCAGATTCTTTACCAACTGAGCCACAAGGGAAGACCAAGAATACTGGCATGGGTAACAGTTCCCTTCTCCAGAGGATCTTCCTGATCCAGGAATTGACCTGGGGTCTCTTGCATTGCAGGTGGATTTTTTACCAGCTGAGCTCCAAGGAATCCCAACACAAAAATGCTACATGGTAAATAAAGACACAAGATTTTAACACAAGGAGTCTGCATATGAAAATCCAGTTTGACTCTTTCCATTGCACACAACTGTTTGGGGCATAGTGTCCAAATCACCTAGGGTATTGAGATTACAATTGAAACTGGGATGTTATTGGATCATTTCAAGCCAGAGCATAACATAATCTGATTTAGTGTTGATATGGACTCTGGTATTAGGCACACGAATATACAAAAGTTACTGTAAAGTTACTGAAAGCAAATGAAAATAAACTAAAAATCAAATAGCAAGCACAGAGGAAAAATGGACAGAGATGAGTCAGGATTTTTAATCATGAAATGATGAAGGAAATAGGAGAAATATGATAATGGGAAAAAATAGAGATCAATGTAGGAAACTCACCAGAACAAATGGGCCCTTAAGGTGTTCTAGATCTATTTCTGCTACTAGATTCTTTTGTATGCGCTTGGGCAATTAAATTAACTGATGTTTACCTTTGTTGCTTTATCTGTGAATTGCACTAATTTAGTGTTTTGTAATTTAAAAATGTACTACAAACAAGCAAACCAGTTAAATCCATCACTGTTGAACTAAAGAAGGAACAGGGAAAGTGGAGAAAACAGGTAAGGATCACTATATCCAAGAAGCAAAACAAGACTAGAAATGAGTGGTAGATAGATTTTTTTTTTTTTTTTTTACTTTATGAGTTCAGTTCAGCTGCTCAGTCGTATTTGACTCTTTGCAACCCCATGGATGGCAGCACGCCAGGCTTCCTTGTCCATCACCAGCTCCTGGAGCTTGCTCAAACTCATGTCCATCAAGTTGATGAGTCCATTAAACTCATGATGCCAACCAACCATCTCATCATTTTTACTTTATAAGTCATGATAAACCCTGGAATAGATGGTCTCTAGAATGAAAATTCTGTAATTCTATAATGCAAGTTTATATAAAGAGTAAACTTTTAAAAATATTTTATGAAAGAAATGGTTTCTCTCTCAAAAAGATATAAGAGGGAAGCAAAGCAAATTGAATCTGTTAAAATAACTCTAGGGCACCTCTAGTGCCTCCCACATTGAACCCAACATTGTTTCCTGTCAAAATGAGTGCAAAGAAGAGAAAATATGAAAACTGCAAAAAAAAAAAAAATTCACTTACATTAATCTAAGATGTCATCTGCTATTATTTATGAATCTCTGTTGCTATCTGATATAGGGCTATATGACCTTGAGAAAAAAAGTATGGGTGTTTCTGCAAAGAAGAAAAAATAGCAATATGCTTTCAAACAGTGAGTTATAAATCTTTCTTAAATTAAAATCATTTTATAAAAGAATTCTCAAATATATTATTAAATATAATTTTAAAATATGAAGTAAAATAGTTTTATGATATAAATGGCTATTTCCTCAGCTTTATGAAATAAATTTTTATTATCATAGAAAACTGAAATAATACCTGAATATATGTAATGGCTCACACTTGTAAAATATGTTTGGAAGCTATACATCAGTGAATTTACATGAATGCAAATTCATATAATTATGTATACATTTATATAAGCACATTACAACTAAAGGCTGATAAAATAATATATTGCTCATGACAATGACTTCTAAACAATTTAGATTTCTCTGATAACCTATTTTGCATTGGGGATGACAGAAAAGATATTCTTTACTCTCACATTGTAGATTAGAACTTTTCAAAGCAAAAGACAGACTCAAATTTTAAGAATAAACATAAGGAGGAAAAAAAATGCTCTTCTAGATATTTTCATCTCCAGCTCACATGGGCTGGACTGAGAGCCTGAATTATAGCTCTTTAGTTATTTCAGCTGAGTCTAGCTTCCTTGTGGCTCAGTCAGTAAAGAATCTACCTGCAGTGCAGGAGACCCAGGTTTGATCCCTGGGTTAGAAAGATCCCATGGGGAAGAAAATGGCAACCCACTCCAGTATTCTTGCCTGGAGAATTCCATGGGCAGAGGAGTCTGGCAGGGTACCTACAGTCCATGGGGTCACAAGAGTCAGGCATGACCGAGCAACTAACACTTTCACTGAGTTCTATAAAATCACTGGATCCATTGTTCTGTGTTCTTACTCTTGATCTTTTTTGGTTCCGATTTCCTATATTCAGAATACTTCCAATTTATTTTGCTCTGTATTCCATTCCTTAAATCCTGCTGTGTGGTTGCTGCCTGAAATTTGGAAACCTGAGCCCACTTTCTGATCATTTTTTTTGCTGGTACTTTAAAGGTGGTTTCTTCATCCTTCAGTACACTCTGATCCAATAATTCTGCTAATAATCGATCTATTGGAGAGGTGCATTCTGCAAATTGCTTGAGAAACTGAAATTATTATGCTCTTAAATATATGAGAGAGGAAATTCATGTCTCCAAATGTATAACTAAACATATTATATGTCATATTTTATCAAGATAAACATAAGTTGATTGCCAAGCTTTATATGCTTCAGCTAGTGAGTATATCATCCTGAATTTGTGAAAAGTAGCATTACTTCCCTCATTCATAGATATAAATATGAAACTTACTATCTAAATATTTGCCCAAGTGTTACTGAAATATTTGTCCAAGTAATAGTTTCAAAAAAGATTTATTTATGTAACTTGATGACTGACTATAAGACATGTATATGTACTTTCTAATACTTCATACTTTGAAAATTAACATCAAGTAGGACAAACCTGGAAAATCCCATGGATGGAGGAGCCTGGTAGGCTGCAGTCCATGGGGTTGCTAAGAGTCGGACATGACTGAGTGACTTCACTTTCACTTTTCACTTTCATGCATTGCAGAAGGAAATGGCAACCCACTCCAGTGTTCTTGCCTGGAGAATCCCAGGGGCAGGGGAGGCTGGTGGGCTGCCATCTATGGGGTCACACAGAGTCAGACACGACTGAAGTGACTTAGCAGCAGCAGCAGGACAAAAAGAACCCTTGATTCTTGGGTCGTAGAGGAAACCATACTTGTTTTTTTGGTTTTTTTTAATTTTATTTTATTTTTAAACTTTACAATATTGTACTGGTTCTGCCATATATCGAAATGAATCCACCACAGGCATACACGTGTTCCCCATCCTGAACCCTCCTCCCTCCTCCCTCCCCATACCATCCCTCTGGGTCGTCCCAGTGCACCAGCCCCAAGCATCCAGTATCGTGCATCGAACCTGGACTAGCGACTCGTTTCATATATGATATTGTACATATTTCAATGCCATTCTCCCAAATCATCTCACCCTCTCCCTCTCCCACAGAGTCCAAAAGACTGTTCTATACATCAGTGTCTCTTTTGCTGTCTCGTATACAGGGTTATTGTTACCATCTTTCTAAATTCCATATATATGTGTTAGTATACTGTATTGGTGTTTTTCTTTCTGGCTTACTTCACTCTGTATAATAGGCTCCAGTTTCATCCACCTAATTAGAACTGATTCAAATGTATTCTTTTTAATGGCTGAGTAATACTCCATTGTGTATATGTACCACTGCTTTCTTATCCATTCATCTGCTGATGGACATCTAGGTTGCTTCCATGTCCTGGCTATTATAAACAGTGCTGCGATGAACATTTGACAAAGGAGGCAAGAATATACAATGGTTTAAAGACAATCTCTTTAACAAGTGGTGCTGGGAAAACTGGTCAACCACTTGTAAAAGAATGAAACTAGACCACTTTCTAACACCATACACAAAAATAAACTCAAAATGGATTAAAGATCTAAACGTAAGACCAGAAACTATAAAACTCCTAGAGGAGAACATAGGTAAAACACTCTCCGACATACATCACAGCAGGATCCTCTATGACCCACCTCCCAGAATATTGGAAATAAAAGCAAAAATAAACAAATGGGACCTAATTAAACTTAAAAGCTTCTGCACAACAAAGGAAACTATAATCAAGGTGAAAAGACAGCCTTCAGAATGGGAGAAAATAATAGCAAATGAAGCAACTGACAAAAAACTAATCTCAAAAATATACAAGCAACACCTACAGCTCAATTCCAGAAAAATAAATGACCCAATCAAAAAGTGGGCCAAAGAACTAAATAGACATTTCTCCAAAGAAGACATATAGATGGCTGACAAACACATGAAAAGATGCTCAACATCACTCATTATCAGAGAAATGCAAATCAAAACCACTATGAGGTACCATTTCACGCCAGTCAGAATGGCTGTGATCCAAAAGTCTACAAGTAGTAAATGCTGGAGAGGATGTGGAGAAAAGGGAACCCTCTTACACAGTTGGTGGGAATGCAAAATGGTACAGCCACTATGGAGAACAGTGTGGAGATTCCTTAAAAAACTGGAAATAGAACTGCCTTATGACCCAGCAATCCCACTGCTGGGCATACACACTGAGGAAACCAGAATTGAAAGAGATACATGTACCCCAATGTTCATCGAAACCATACTTGTAATGCTAATATTTCTCAAATTTTACTTGCATCATTCCAAATGATCAGATAATCAATTTCTCAGTTTTATGTGTTTTGTAAAGTGACATGGATACTCTTAGATACTTGATCCATTGCCGGGGAATAAAAGCATGATAGAGCAAGAGTAGATCTAAACCAGTTCATGATAACTGTGCATATTTAGCACTATTTATTTAATAGAGTATAGAATTACCAAAGGAAATATGAGGTCTAAGCAATAACAGAGACATAATACTTAATCTGGCAAGGCAGAGATAGAATGAAACTTGCCTCTACACCTTGAATTACCTTAGGTTCAATATATGTGCCTGGTTCCAACAATCATCTTTCCTTCTTTTCATACTACAAAGAAATTAGAGTTAGCTTTTTAACATAAACTTTAAATTACTAATGTGTATAAATAGTATGTATAACCCAACCAATTCAATAAGTACGCTTCCCAAGTATGTTCAGCTTCTTCATATACTGATGTGCATTTTTAAGTGGAATAATGCAGAGTCTATACTGTTTAGAATGCAACCCACTCCAGTACTCTTGCCTAGAAAATTCCATGGATGGAGGAGCCTGGTGGGCTACAGTCCATGGGGTCACAGAGTCGGACACAACTGAGTAACTTCACAATGATGATACTGCTTAGCAATTTATACAATTATAACAAGAATCAAGGGTCTTTTTTTGTGTGAAGCTCTTGGAAAATATTTCTCCCCAAAACTTTTAGGATTAAAAAATATTAATTAAAGAGTAAAAAAATATTGTGAAAACTGTGTTGCTTTAGGCACCTAATGCAGCAACAAAGATTATATTTTGAAATATGCCAAGTGCCTCTACAAGATGTTCTGTGTGCAAGTGTGTGTATATATATTTTGCTCAGAATGAATCAACTGATATTGTGACATTGACTCAAATATCTGTAGCTGACACTGCACCCTTCAGGCATTTTGGAAATCTTCAGCTAAAAGTTCAGACAGCTGACAGAAAAAGAATGATGAATTAAAACACTCAGGAGAAGGATAATGGCAAAGAGAGATTGCTAAGAAAGTTTGGAAAGTTAACTTATAAATACATTAGGGATTTATTTTCATAGAGTTCTTAACCTACAAGATCAAGGAGAAATTACAGTATATCATAAATATCCATCTTTCTATTATTTAATAATATTGTTTCTATGTGGAAACAGTGTCAGACTTTATTTTGGGGGGCTCCAAAATCACTGCAGATGGTGACTGCAGCCATGAAATTAAAAGACACTTACTCCTTGGAAGGAAAGTCATGACCAACCTAGATGGCATATTAAAAAGCAGAGACATTACTTTGCCAACAAAGGTCCATCTAGTCAAGGCTATGGTTTTTCCAGTAGTCATGTATGGATGTGAGAGTTGGACTGTGAAGAAGGCTGAGTGTCAAAGAATTGATGCTTTTGAACTGTGGTGTTGGAGAAGACTCTTGAGAGTCCCATAGATTGCAAGGAGATCCAACCAGTCCATCCTAAAGGAGATCAGTCCTGGGTGTTCTTTGGAAAGAATGATGCTAAAGCTGAAACTCCAGTACTTTGGCCACCTCATGCAAAGAGTTGGAAAAGACTCTGATGCTGGAAGGGATTGGGGGCAGGAGGAAAAGGGGACAACAGAGGATGAGATGGCTGGATGGCATCACCGACTCGATGGACATGGGTTTGGGTGAACTCCAGGAGTTGGTGATGGACAGGGAGGCCTGGCGTGCTGCGATTCATGGGGTCGCAAAGAGTCGGACACGACTGAGCAACTGAACTGAACTGAACTAAGTATACTAAAAGCACTCATTGATTAATACTTACAGAATACACATATTTTAGTAATAACTTAATTCTGGGTTTTAGGTAATAGTGAATAAATCAATGTTCTAATCAGAAAATATCTTGGTACTTTAAATATGAAAAATAATCCATTGACATGTTTACAACATAAAACATGTACTAGAAGTCTTTGGTAACACAGCAAAACTAGGGTATGTTCATTAAATTAAACTGCATTTTTTTAAAACTCACAGAATATCAGTAAATTTTTTAAAAATGAAATTTGTAAGGTAACTAGTGTTTATATTTATAAAGTAAAATTATCACCAATCATGCTCCTTAGTTATTCACATTGGTTCTCCTTGGAGTTTCTCTATTTTTTATCCAATATTAGATTTAAAAGAAAAAGCACAATTGGACCTGAATCCAGTAGAAAGAATTGATTATTTTTTCAAAGGTTGGTATAGAGTTAATACTTCCTTGGCAGTGAAATTAAATCAAAATTATCACATGAAATACATTAAAAGAAAAGTTAAACTAAGATATATTTGAAATCTTCTTAATATATCCATGCTATTTATTGACACAATTTAAAGCTTATGCACACTATTTAAATTCTCTTTATAGAAACTTTTATACTATTCTTTAAAAATGAACATAATATTTATGTTTTCATTTATTCTTATGCTTGACTAATATGACCTTTATTTTTAATAATATTTTCATTTATATTTTGCAAATATGTTTTTATACATTTTAACCTTTTTGCACAAAGGGAACACATAATTATTCACTATTTACATCTTGTATAAATTCTTCCAGATCTTTGAGATAATCTCACACTAGCAATGTATGGCTATATAAAACCTGAATTGAATTGTTATGTACAGACAAATTTGGTAACTTAAAAAAAACCTATGAGTGATTAGGGCCTTGGAAATATAAATAACAATTTGGGGGCAGTCATTTGAAGAATAACTTGGAGCAATTTCAGGAGAAAACATTTTTAGTGAAATCAAAGCATTCTATAATGCATTGCTTTCTAGCTGAGCCATAAAATTCAGGTTGATTGGGGAGATGGCCTGAGGGGATTTGAGGGAAGAGATCTTGGTAGGGAATGCCCTTGTAGGAAAGCCAGGCGGCCATAGAGATAGGGTGATACTGCTGAGTCACACACATGGGTGGAGTCATCACTTTAACCTCTCTCCCCACATCCTGGCACCAGCTGCTGAACCAGTAGAGAAAGACCCCAGAGAAGGTGGCCCTTTCAGTGCCAAAGTCCTCCATCTCAACACTAAGACTAAGCCCCATCCAAAGGCCAGCAACCTACAGTGCTGGATGTTTAACTCCAAACCATTAGTCATATCAGAACACAATCCTGCCTATTAGCAGAAAGGCAGCCCAAGACAATAACAAGCACATAGACACCCCGAAACACACTACTGGACACAACACTGCCCTTCAGAGAGACATGATACAGCTCCATCCACCAGAATACAGGCACAAATCCTCCTAATCAGGAAAAAATTCACAAGGCACTGGTCCAACTACACCCAAGGGGGGCAGACTCAACAGTTAAGAAGAATTATGATCCACCAGCCTTCAGAAGGAGATCCCAAACACAGTAAATTAAACAAAATGAAAAGACAGAAAAAATATGCTGCAGATGAAGGAATATTGCAAAAACATATTAGACAAGATGAATAGGAAGCAAGCAATCTACCTGAAAAAGAATTCAGAATAAGGATAGTGAGAGTGTTAACAGCCTTATTGGGAGGCCAGTGGCCCCCAAAAATGCAGGAAGAAATAAACTGCAAGTAACTTTTTCCCCTTCTCTGTTGATGACACTTTGTTCCACCTGAAATTAACTTTTCTCAAATCTTGAGCTAACTAATGCATTTTTCTTACGGAAATGTTTTTCTTAAGCTATGTTAGTGAACTGAGTATTTGCTTTGGAATCTGCCTTTCTTCAATTCCATTCCACCTAAAACCAACTTCTTTTCTTTTCTCAAACCTTGGGCTGATAATGGCTCAACAAACCAAGCCAGGGATGACACACTTTGTGCCATTCTATCTCAAAAATGCATATTTTGGGCGAGGGAACTGGTCAAATTCCCTCAGCCTTGAAATATCTCTCTTATCTGATTCATTAGCAGCTCACAAATGGGGCCTCCCTGATAGCTCATTTGGGAAAGAATTCGCCTGCAATGCAGGAGACCCTGGCTCTATTCCTGGGTCAGGAAGAACCCCTGGAGAAGGGATAGGCTACCCACTCTAGTACTCTTGGGCTTCCCTTGTGGCTCAGTTGGTAAAGAATCTGCCTGCAATGCAGGAGACCTGGGTTCAGTCCCTGGGTTGGAAAGATCCCCTGGAGAAGGGAACTGCTGCCCAGTCCAGTATTCTGGCCTAGAGAATTCCACGGACTGTATAGTCAATGGAGTCACAAAGAGTCAGAAATGACTGAGAGAATTTCACTTCACTTCAGCAGACATAAAACACCTTGCTAAAAGCTAGCAAGCTGGCACTCTTCCTGTCCCCTTCTGATGTTTATGTCAGAAGCTTTCCCTATCTCTATTATTCTTTAATAAAGATTTGCTACACAGAAAGCTCCAAGTAGTCAAGCTTCATCTCTGGCCCCAGATTAAAATCCTCTCCTCTGGAGGTCACAAATCTCAGGGTAGCACACAGCTCGCAACCACAACCTTTCAATAGTAAAGATGATCCAAAATCTTAAAAATAAAATGGAGGTACAGATAAATAGACTGGAGGAACAGATCAAGAAGATATAAGACACGTTTAAAGAAGACCTAGAAAAATTAAATAATAGACAATCAGCAAAGAATAGCACAATTATTGTTGGTGTTCAGTCGCTAAGCCCTGTCGGAATCTTTGTGACCATATGGAGTGCAGCACAACCTGGTTTTGATCCCTGGGTCAGGAAGATGCCCTGGAAAAGGGAATGGCAACCCACTCCAGTATTCTTGCCTGGAGAATTCCATGGGGTCACAGAGTCAGACATGATTGTGTGACTTTTAGTCACTGTATGCAATGATATTGGAGCCCAAGAAAATGTAATCTGTCACTGTTTCCACTTTTCTCCATCAATTTGTCATGAAGTGATGGGTCCTGATATAACATTCCATTGTCTGGATGTACTATGGTTTACTGATGCATTCACTTTCTAAAGGACATTGCCACAGCTTGTTTTTTTTTTTTTTCCTTCTTACCTGGAAAATGGTGACAATGATACTATTATTTTCTACATCATGAAGTTATTACTAGGATTAAGCAAGAGGATATAAGTGCTTAATAAATGGTTTATTGAACAAGCAATAAACGACAGGTGTCAATAGTGCTGAAACACCACCAATAGCCTCAGAGGAGTGTCAAAAACATCAATTTTCCAGGCCAAGAGAGAAATAAAGTCCTGTACAAAGTGGATTCCTTCACAGTGAGAAAAACAGGTCAATTTTCCTCAGGAGGCAAAAGTCTTACCAGGCAGCAGCAGCTTTTATATTTTAAATATGAATTATTTTATTTTGCCCAGTTTTTAATGGCAGATCTGTTGCAATATTTTGCAAGATAATAGAATCAGGCATCAGTGATGGTAATCTGAGTTGATTGGTAATTTTATTATAGATGGTATCATCACAACCTTATTGCAAGAATCTTCATGAATGTTCCCAAATCTTTGGTCAATAACAGAAGCTAAATTCCAGAGTACACAGTCATTAAAATGGTAATCCTCAATCATACAGCCTGGTTGTTTTCCAAATTGCAGACTGAATAGCCAAATCATTCAGTTCAGTTCAGTTCAGTCACTCAGTCATGACCGACTCTTTGCAACCCCATGATCTGCAGCATACCAGGCCTCCCTGTCCATCACCAACTCCTGGAGTTTACCCAAATTCATGCCCATTGAGTCAGTGATGCCCTCCAACCATCTCATCCTCTGTCATCCCCTTCTCCTCCTGCCTTCAATCATTTCCAACATCAGAGTCTTTTCAAATGAGTCAGTTCTTCACATCAGGTGGCCAAAGTATTGGAGCTTCAGCTTCAACATCAGTACTTCCAATGAACACTCAGGACTGATCTCTTAGGATGGACTGGTTTGATGGACTGGTTTGATCTCCTTGCAGTCCAAGGGACTCTTAAGAGCAATATTGTAAAGTAAAAAATAATAATAATAATTTTTTAAAAAATTAAAAAATGAGTCTTCTCCAACACCACAGTTCAAAAGCATCAATTCTTCATTATAATAGTCTAAAAATCTGTAGAGTACAAGAAAGGAGGGAGACTAATTCAAAAAAAATTTTGTGAGTTGCTCCAAGGACCCTCTCCTCAGGAAAGTCATAATGAAAAACCATTTTAAAAAATTTAAGTAACTAGAAACTGTCCTAAGTGCATGCAATATATGAAAACTATTCATCCAAGAAAATTTACAAAATCTTGATTATTTAATATATATGGTATTTGAGAAATAAACCAATTCCTAGCCACTCCAGCTATAGCATGACAAAAGCACCACTCAGCGCATAAGCCAAGAAGAAAATGAATATCTTTCCCTAATTGCCATCCAAGAATCAGAGTATCAGTTTAAGATGGTCAAACTACCAGCATTCCCCATTCACTCTTGCAGCATACAAATGAAGCTAAATTTCAGGTGAATGTATCCAAGAGATAAAGACTCCTTTCTTCAGCCAGACACCACTTATAAGGTGTATCCTTAATGTACGTATGGAAGGTTGAGAATCAGTTCAGTTCAGTCACTCAGTGGTGGCCAGCTCTTTGTGACCCCATGGACTGCAGCACGCCAGGCCTCCCTGTCCATCATCAACTCCCAGAGCTTGGTTAAACTCATGTCCATCAAGTCGATGATGCCATCCAACCATCCTAGCCTCTGTCTTCCCCTTCTCCTGCTGACTTCAAGCTTTCCCAACATCAGGGTCTTTTCCAAGGAGTCAGTTCTTCACATCAGGTGGACAATGTATTGGAGTTTCAACTTCAGCATCAGTCCTTCCTTCCAAAGAATATTCAGGACTGATTTCCTTCAGGATTGACTGGTTGGATCTCCTTGTAGATCAGGGGACTCTCAAGAGTCTTCTCCAACAACACAGTTAAAAACCATCAATTCTTCAGCTCTCAGCTTTCTCTATAGTTCAACTCTCACATCCATACATAACTACTGAAAAAAGCATAGCTTTGACTAGACAGACTTTTGTCAACAAAGTAATGTCTCTGCTTTTTAATATGCTGTCTAGGTTGGCCTTAGCTTTTCTTCCAAGGAGCAAGTGTCATTTAATTTCATGGCTGCAGTCACCACCTGCAGTGATTTTGGAGCACCCCAAAATAAAGTCTCTCACTGTTTCCATTGTTTCCCCAGCTATTTGTCATGAAGTGATGGGACCAGATGCCATGATCTTAGTTTTTTTTATATAAATTTATTTATTTTAATTGGAGACTAATTACTTTACAATATTTTATTGGTATGCATGATCTTAGTTTTTTTAATGTTGAGCTTTAAAACAGATTTTTCACTCTCCTTTTTCACTTTCATCAAGAGGCTCTTTAGTTCTTCTTCGTTTTCTGCTCTAAGAATGGGGTCATCTGCATATCTGAGTTTATTGATATTTCTCCCAGAAATCTCAATTCCAGCTTGTGCTTCATCCAACCCATCATTTCACATGATGTACTCTGCACATAAGTTAAATAAGCAGGGTGACAAGATACAGCCTTGATATACTCCTTTCCCAATTTGCAACCAGTCTGTTATCCCATGTCCAGTTGTAACTGTTTCTTCTTGACTTGCATACAGATTTCTCATGAAGAAGGTAAGGTGGTCTGGTATTCCCATCTCTTGAATTTTGCACAGCTTGTTGTGATCTACACAGTCAAAGGCTGAGAATAATGGGATCCAAATATCCCTGAACCAGCTTGCTCATAGGAAAGACATTCCATACTAAAAGAAGCAAGCTAAGAAGGACAGATTTTGTGGTCTAAAACAAGTTCTCTGCTCATAAAGCAGATGTGTCACTCTGGAAGTATTGGGCCACTGGCTGTACTCCAAGGTCTAGAATAATCAGGTAGATATTTTATCCAAGGTGTCAGGCAGGCCATAAGATAGTTTCACAGCTATTGTCTAAGAAACTTATTTTATTTAGAATAGCATATTTGGAATTTAAAGGGCATTCTCAAAACAATGGAGATTTTTGTTGTATGCAGTTGAAGGGAATCCTGAAAGTTCAAGAAAATAAGAAAACAAACTGTAGAGTACAACATAACCATAAAGAACAGTGAAATATTTTATAAAGATCATGACTGTGATGAGAACAAATCTCAAAAACTAGCCACAAAAAATTCTCTTTCAAAGAGGTTAGATTTTAGATGAAACTGTGAAGCAATGTATGGCACCAGGAATTGTCAACAACAAAACAACAATCAGCTGGCAATCAGTGAAGCCTAACCATTCTGGTATAATATCACAGAGGCAAACAAGTTAATAGAGAAATCAGGGAAAGATACAGTCTAAGGAACCCTGTAGAAACCAGTATTATTCAAGGGTGACTGGGTTCACACCCAAGGCTGCATCCTTTGAAGAGTAATAGCAGAGACTTTATACTGTAGGAAAAAGTAAACATTATTAAAATACTTCACCCCAAGTCAATAAACCAAGACATAAGAAGATAAAAACAAATGCAAAACATAGAAAGGGGAAGAGGGAAAAACTGATATCAAAACTTGATACAATAAATAATCCAAAATGTATAGTATTCAACCAAAAAATTATGGAATAAATAAGCCAATGTAAATAAACAATAAGAAAAATAAAAATGTGGCTCATATATGAGACCAGAAACAGTAACCTAAAACTGAATGTGAGAGAGACCATATGTCAGTCTTATCAAATAAAGTGTTCAAAAAAGCTGTTACAGTTATGTTCAAAGAACTAAAGGAAACCATGCTTAAATAAAGATATATTATTGTTGCATCAAAGTGTAGAATATCAATAAACAGAAAATAAGAAAGAAATCAAATTAAAATCCTAGACTATAAAAGTTCAGTACTTGAAATCAAAATTTACCAGAGGCACTCAAGAGTAATTTTGATTTGCAGAAAAAAGCATCAGAAAACTTCAAAATGAGTCTGTAGAAAATATGTACTCTAAAGAAGAGAAAGCAAAGAATAAAGAAACATTTATGGAGCCTCAGAAACATATGGCACAGCACCAAGCACACCAATCCATGTATAAAGAGAATAACAACAAAGGATGGAAATTACAGGGGGGAAAAAAGGAGTTGAAAAATTACTGGCCATAAAGTTGCTAAATTTGATGAAATGCACTAATCTATATACCAAGAAGCTACACAGACTCCAGAGAGGTAAAGAGCAAAGAAAGCCACACCTCGGCACCTCATAGTAAAAAATATTGAAAGTCAGAGACAAAGAGAAAGTGGCAAGAGAAAAATATTTCATCATAAAGGGAATCCCAATACTATTAGCAGCTAATTTCTCATAAGAACAATGGACACAAGAGGAAGTAGAAAGATATTTTCAGTCCTCAAAGGAAAAAAAAAAAAACTGTAAATCAAGAATCTTACTTTAACCAGAAATGCTTTCAAATGTGAAGGTGAAATGAAAATATTACCAAACTAACAAATGTTAGAGAATATGTTGAAATTAGGTGATTAGAGAATGAATTTATGGCTGCCAGGAGGAAAGGGATAGTAAAGGAGTTTGGGATTGACATATACACACCATTATGTTTAATATGTATAACCAACAAGTGTGTACTATATAGCACAGCGAACTCTGTTCAGTCTTATGTGGCAGCCTGGATGGGATGGTAGTCTGGAAGAGAATGCATACATTCTATATGTATGGCTGAATCCCTTTGCTATCCACCTGGAAAGATCACAAAACTGTTAAATGATTATATTCCAATATAAAAATTAAAAGATTTTAAAAAATAAAAGTGGAGAAACAGGTAAAATGAAAACATAAGTAAATAATAGAAGTTATTCTTTAGGCTGAAAGCAAGTGTCCCCAGATAGTAGTTAAAATACATATGAAAAAATGAAGAACACAGGTGGAAGTAATTAGGCAATAATGAAAGAAGTGAAAATTTATATTTATTCTTATATTTATCTTGACTGATTTAAATGGAAATTATACAAAGCAATATGTATATAATTCCATTGTTGGGCCTATAGCATATAGAAATATAGGGTACATCTGAAAATAAGAGATCAAGGAACCAAAGGAAGCAAAGCTCTGTTGAATTAAGAAAATGACAGATGCTAACTCCAGAGGAACAAATAAAGAAGACCAGGAATAATACATAAGAAGTTTTATTTAACAAATGTCATAAGCATATGGCTTCTCTGCTTTCTTCTCCAATATTTTCATGACATAAAATTATATAAAGAAATTACTATAATACTGTAGAGATTGTAACATTTACAGATTGCAATGTGTAGATATAGGAGTTGGAATACAGCTATAAAATAACATTTCTATATTTATCAAATAACTTTGTCTTGCCCTAAAGTAGATTATGATAACTTAAGTTATATATGGTAAGCTCTAGAAGAACTGGTAAGAAAAATCAATTCATATATTCAATGAAATATCATTAAATAAATTCAAGTGTTGCACTAAGTAATATTAATTTAATGTACAAAGGAGAAAAGAGAGACAAAAAGACATGAGATGTTTGTACAAAAAAGTAAAATAGCTTACACAAATTCAAATGTATAAAAAATACAATTAAATCTGAATGGATTAAACAATCTGATCAAAAGCTAGAGGTTGTCTGACAGTCTTAGGGGCACAAAGATGCAAATGCTTTCTGTCTACAGAAGAAATATCTTTGATTTTAAAATACAATAGATTTAAAATAAAAGTGTGTAAAGCATTCTGCATTCTGCAGAATGCATTCTGCATGCAAACAAACATAAGAAAGTTGTATTGAATTATTATCCGAAATTAGGATTAAAGACAAATGAGAAAAGTGTCCAGAATATTGCAATGATCATCTTGCAGAAATATTTAACAGTTTAAACATATATGTAAATAACCGTGGACCTAAATGCATAAACAATAACTCACAGAATTGAAGGGAGAAAAAAAATTCAATAATAATTATTTGTAAACTACAATATTTCACTTTCAATGATTTATGTAATAACTAAAAGGAAGATCAACAGGGTAATGGAAGATTGGAAAAATAGTTTTAAACATTTATACCTAATGGCCATCTATGAATGGCTCCACAAAACTGAATATTCTTCTTCTCAAGAGCGCATAGATCATTCTGCACAGAAACAATACACTAGATCATAAAATGAGCCTGAATAAGTTTAAGAGGATTGAAATAATGCCACATACAAAGTATATTTTCAAACCAAAGTGCAATGAAATTAGAAATTAATAAAAATGGGGAAATTCATAAGTACTATGAAACTAAATTCCTTTCATAATACTATGAAATTCATTCCTTTCCCTAGAGAAGCAAACGGCAACCCATTTCAGTATTATTTTTTTTAATTGAAGGGTAATTATTGCTTTATAGAATTTTGTTAGGAGAAGGCAATGGCAACCCACTCCAATACTCTTGCCTGGAAAATCCCATGGACGGAGGGGCCTGGTGGGCTGCAGTCCATGGGGTCGCTAAGAGTCGGACATGACTGAGCGACTTCACTCTCACTTTTCACTTTCACTTTTCATTTTCATGCATTGGAGAAGGAAATGGCAACCCACTCCAGTGTTCTTGCCTGGAGAATCCCAGGGACGGGGGAGCCTGGTGGGCTGCCTTCTATGGGGTCGCAGAGTCGAACACGACTGAAGCAACTTAGCAGCAGCAGCAGATTTTGTTGTTTTCTGTCAAACCTCAACAGAATCCGCCATATATTCTTGCCTGGAAGACTTCATGGATAGAGGAGCCTCATGGGCTACTGTCCATGGGTTTGCAAAGAGTTTGGACACAATTTAGTGACAGCATGCAGGAAATTAAACACATAACTTACTAATCAATAAGCAAAAGTCTAAATCATGGGAAACTTTGAAATCACTATGAGATTTAAAAAACTAAAGATAAAATATAAATAAAGGAAATGCAGCAAAACCAGCGTTAGAATGAAATTTTATAACTCTAAGGCTTATATTTGTAACAAGGAAAATTATCAATAACCGGATTTTTCAGTTTAGCACAATAAAAAGAAAGAGCAAACTAAACTCTACCTAAAAAGAAAAAAAAAAAATGAAGCAATGCAAATTAGATTGAGAATTAAATAGAGAATATAAAACAATAGGAAAAAAATCAACAAAATTTACTTTTTTGAAAAATAGCAAATCTAAGAACTTTTAAAGTAAATTGAACAAAATTGAAAGAGACTAGATTACTAAAATCAGATCAAAATAATTTAATATATTGTATCAATAGAATAAAGGACAAACCCCATATGATCTTTAAAGACACAAAAATAACTTTGGTATTAAAAACCTACATCATAATGATGTTAATTCTAACAGCATTATGTTTTTAATAGGTTTTTAATAGATAACCTTTATCAGAATGAAAATATTTTTATTCCTAGTTTGACGATTGTTTATCATGAAGAGTATCAGACCATACAAAAGTTATTTTTGTGTCTTTAAAGATCATGTTATGGAGAAGAAAAAAAGAGTGGCTTCATTACTTTGCCAGGAAAAAGTGGAACATGTGTTAGCATTATTCAGTGAAGTCTTAAGGGGAGTCAGTTCTTTGAATCAGGTGGCCAAAGTATTGGAGTTTCAGCTTCAGCATCAGTCCTTCTGATGAATATTCAGGACTGTTTTCCTTTAGGATTGACTGGTTTGATCTCCTTGCAGTCCAAGGGACTCTAAATTTTTAACAGTTCCCTAACCCAACAACTACTCTTTGTTTCTATATCTTCACATTTCCCAATCATTAACTGTTGAGTCAGCATTTTACTTCAAAAGACAAGCATACAGGAACTTGTACATGGTTTCACTAGGGGCTAATTTCATGTCAGATGAGTTGATTATAGGAATTCATCTAGATTTATTTGGGTCTGTTTTTTATTCCTCAGAGAGTTCACTCCGTTTGATATTTTCAACCCAATGCTGTGCTGTGCTTAGTCTGTCAATCATGTCCAACTGTTTGTGACCCCATGGACTATAGTCCACCAGGCTCCTCTGTCTATGCAGATTCTCCAGGCAAGAATACTGGGATGGGTTGGCATGCCCTCCTCCAGGGGATCTTTCCAACCCAGGATCAAACTCAGGTCTCCTGCATTGCAGGTGAACTCTTTACCATCTGAGACATCAGGGAAACCCAAGAATACTGGAGTGGGTAGCCAGCCCCTTCTCCAGGGGATCTTCCAGACCCAAGAATTGAACCAGGGTCTCCTGCATTGCAGGAGGATTCTTAACCAGCTGAGCTACCAGGGAAGCCCTTCCAACCCAACTGGGGGCAATAAAATCCAAAACACTATTTAATACTTTACTTGTGGTTTCACATGGGGGCTTGCTTGTTACAGGGAAATTTTTTCAAGAGTGCCAAATCTGCCTTATGGTCACCCATAGCCAATGCTAATAACTGTAAGGAATTTAATTGTTTTATCAGAATAAATCAAAAATTGTCATAATAGTCTATATATGAGTCTGAGCTGTGAAACATTCCAGGTATTGCTGTTCTTCCTTTACAAGTGTTATGAATCCAACTTCTTCATCTCCCAATGACTCTAAATTTGAAAGGTACTCTGATTTTCAACTAAAAGTGGTCATGAATTTCCCCATTTCATTTTTTTGTGCAGATAACACTTCTCTGTAAGTGTTGTCAGATGATGTAGGCAAGAGTAAGCCAGAAACTTTTGTTGATCTAGGATAAATCATAGTACTAGTCATTACACTACTTTCCTGGTGGCTCAGATGGTAAAGAAACTGCCTGCAATACAGGAACCTGGGTTCAATCCCTGGGTTGGAAAGATGCCCTGGAGGAGGGCATGGCAACCCACTCCAGTATACTTGCCTGGAGAATCTGCAAGTACAGAGGAGCCTGGTGGGCTCCAGTCCATGAGATCACAAAGAGTCAGACATGACTGAATGACTAAGCACACAACACACAGCTATTTATAGTGGGACCCATCTAAGCTGAAAGTCAGATGGCAAGGAAGTACCCCTGCTGAGAGGAGAATTGAGAAGTACACCATTGAGAAGACTGACTTTTGAACTATTTCCAAGTACTCAATCATTAATCATTGCCTTTATTCCACTTCAGTAAAAGTCAACAAAATTCTGGACCACTTTTTGCCAATTGCCCATAGACTTGGTCTATATTCTCACTACTGATTTCCAGGGAACCCAAGTGCTATAAGTTCTCCAACAAACCTTCATTATTCTTCTTCAAATGAGTCATGTCTCTGTGAGTATGCTATCATTCACACCACAATTGTCAAGAAATTAAAAGGGTCTGAGATTTTACTCTACTTGTCAGCTAACAAATGAGACTGCTGTAATTTCATAGATGATTGAAATCATAGACTCAGTCATGTCTGACTCTTTGAGACCCCATGGACTGTAGACCGCCAGGATCCTCTGTCCATGGCATTCTCTAGGCAAGAATACTTGAGTGGGTAGTCATTGCCTTCTCCAGGGAATCTTCCTGATCCAGCAATCAAACACATCTCTTGCATTGGATGCAGATTCTTTAGCATCTGAGCCATCAGAGAAGCCTAGATGATTGTAAAGGTCCCACAATTCCTGGGACATAAACAAAAGACTACATTAGAATGCAGCATCAGAATCAACATGTGCTTTCCAGCCAAATCTTGTGAATGCAATGAAATATAGGTACAGATAGATGCCTATATGTGTGGAGGATTGCATTAAAGGGCAAGAACTCTGTATTTAGGGACCACCTATTATTTAGCATGCTTGTTCTTTGTTTTTGGATGAAAGCATTGCATTTATTATGCCCTTTCTTCACAGGGAGATATTATCTCTATATTCCAAGGTAATAGTAATCCTTCCTTTTGCATCAAGGAAAGAGTTATATATATGTATTTTCATTCTCTCTATATATATTCATTCCATTTGGACCTTTTTACCAAATCAAACTCTCTAAAAAGTCCAAAACAATGGACAGTATTGCCTGACTCTCAAGATATCCAGAAATACAAGACATCATATCCCAACAATCCACATGTGCATTTTGTATTTATTTAACTATAAACTCAAATTATATTTCAGAAGTATAGTAGGTATTTTGGAAAACTGATAGGAAATATGCATCTTTTCACATTACTACTGCATATTCCTCTTAAAACACTATGAAAGGACTTCAAAAGAAAAACTATTTCCTTTAGTGTTTATAGTTGAACAAAATTTTCATATTATCAGCTATTGAAAGTATTCTTTTAATATGTATTTTGTTTCTCAAACTGTCCTTTCAATAACATCACTTTTAAATTCCGTATTCTTAAATCATAAGTAACAAAAATTTACAAATTACTCAGTACAAGTCCATTTTTTGAATGAGGTGACTGAGAAGTGAGCTTAAATAAGAGGTTGTGATGGACTAATGCCATCCACTGCTGCTGCTGCTGTTATTGCTGCTAAGTTGCTTCAGTCGTGTCTGACTCTGTGTGATCCCATAGATGGCAGTCCACCAGGCTCCCCCATCCCTGGGATTCTCCAGGCAAGAACACTGGAGTGGGTTGCCATTTCCTTCTCCAATGCCATCCACTAAGATGGCACAAATAATACCATCTTAATGGACAAGTACTTGGATTTTCCTCTAATTCAGCTGTTGTGAATTTTTTTGCAAATATTTTGTATTTGCATGGAAATATGAAAATAAAGCAGGAAAACTCATATATGCACAAATAGACATATACATTCATATATACAGTAATGCTGAAGAAGCTGAAGTTGAACAGTTCTATGAAGACCTACAAGACCTTTTAGAACTAACACCCAAAAAAGATGTCCTTTTCATTATAGGGCACTGGAATGCAAAAGTAGGAAGTCAAGAAACACCTGGAGTAACAGGCAAATTTGGCCTTGGAGTATGGAATGAAACAGGGCAAAGACTAATAGAGTTTTGCCAAGAAAATGCACTGGTCATAACAAACACCCTCTTCCAACAACACAAGAGAAGACTCTACACATGGACATCACCAGATGGTCAACACCGAAATCAGATTGATTATATTCTTTGCAGCCAAAAATGGAGAAGCTCTATACAGTCATCAAAAACAAGACCAGGAGCTGACTGTGGCTCACATCATGAACTCCTTAATGCCAAATTCAGACTGAAATTGAAGAAAGTAGGGAAAACCACTAGACCATTCAGGTATGACCTAAAACAAACCCCTTATGATTATACAGTGGAAGTGAGAAATAGATTTAAGGGACTAGATCTGATAGATAGAGTGCCTGATGAACTATGGAATGAGGTTCATGACATTGTACAGGAGACAGGGATCAAGACCATCCCCATGGAAAAGAAATCCAAAAAAGCAAAATGGCTGTCTGGGAAGGCCTTACAAACAGCTGTGAAAAGAAGAGAAGCAAAAAGCAAAGGAGAAAAGGAAAGATATAAGCATCTGAATGCAGAGTTCCAAAGAATAGCGAGAAGAGATAAGAAAGCCTTCTTCGGTGATCAATGCAAAGAAATAGAGGAAAACAACAGAATGGGAAAGACTAGGGATCTCTTCAAGAAAATCAGAGATACCAAGGGAACATTTCATGCAAAGATGGGCTCGATAAAGGACAGAAATGGTATGGACCTAACAGAAGCAGAAGATATTAAGAAGAGATGGCAAGAATACACAGAAGAACTGTACACAAAAGATCTTCACGACCCAGATAATCATGATAGTGTGATCACTGACCTGGAGCCAGACATCCTGGAATGTGAAGTCAAGTGGGCCTTAGAAAGCATCACTATGAACAAAGCTAGTGGAGGTGATGGAATTCCAGTTGAGCTATTTCAAATCCTGGAAGATGATGCTGTGAAAGTGCTTCACTCAATATGCCAGCAAATATGGAAAACTCAGCAGTGGCCACAGGACTGGAAAAGGTCAGTTTTCATTACAACCCCAAAGAAAGGCAATGCCAAAGAATGCTCAAACTACCGCACAATTTCACTCATCTCACACGCTACTAAAGTAATGCTCAAAATTCTCCAAGCCAGGCTTCAGCAATACGTGAGCCGTGAACTTCCTGATGTTCAAGCTGGTTTTAGAAAAGGCAGAGGAACCAGAGATCAAATTGCCAACATCCGCTGGATCATGGAAAAAGCAAGAGAGTTCCAGAAAAGCATCTATTTCTGCTTTGTTGACTTTGCCAAAGCCTTTGACTGTGTGGATCACAATAAACTGTGGAAAATTCTGAAAGAGATGGGAATACCAGACCACCTGATCTGCCTCTTGAGAAATTTGTATGCAGGTCAGGAAGCAACAGTTAGAACTGGACATGGAACAACAGACTGGTTCCAAATAGGAAAAGGAGTACCTCAAGGCTGTATATTGTCACCCTGCTTATTTAACTTATATGCAGAGTACATCATGAGAAACGCTGGGCTGGAAGAAGCACAAGCTGGAATCAAGATTGCCAGGAGAAATATCAATAACCTCAGATATGCAGATGACACCATCCTTATGGCAGAAAGTGAAGAGGAACTCAAAAGCCTCTTGATGAAAGTGAAAGTGGAAAGTGAAAAAGTTGGCTTAAAACTCAACATTCAGAAAATGAAGATCATGGCATCTGGTCCCATCACTTCGTGGGAAATAGATGGGGAAACAGTGGAAACAGTGTCAGACTTTATTTTTCTGGGCTCCAAAATCACTGCAGATGGTGACTGCAGCCATGAAATTAAAAGACGCTTACTCCTTGGAAGGAAAGTTATGACCAACCTAGATAGCATATTCAAAAGCAGAGACATTACTTTGCCAACAAAGGTTTGTCTAGTCAAGGCTATGGTTTTTCCTGTGGTCATGTATGGACGTGAGAGTTGGACTGTGAAGAAGGCTGAGTGCCGAAGAATTGATGCTTTTGAACTGTGGTGTTTGAGAAGACTCATGAGAGTCCCTTGGACTGCAAGGAGATCCAACCTTGCAGAACGTCGCTCAGTCATGTCTGACTCTTTGCGACACCATGAATCGCAGCATGCCAGGCCTCCCTGTCCATCACCAACTCCATGTATAATGACATTAAAAGTTCCATTTAGATAAATCAATGCCACAAATTCAATGAAGTTGGAAAGAATCAACATGTGTAAGACTTCATATCTCTAAATAGCTTTATTTAAAATTAAACCAAAATATAGATGATGCATTTCTGCCTTATGGAAATTGAAAAATGACTAAAAATTGGAAAATTGAGATTAAAAACTCATAAAATGATTTTCATTTCACATCTTTATTGAGTGACAGTTTCATTAGCATAACAATATAATGTACTTACAGAATTTATAAAGTGAAAGGAAAATTATCTGCTCATGAAGAATTTACAAACTTTTTTGAAGGAAAAACAAGAAAGCAGAACCTATATAAAAGTAATAGCAAATTATTAATAATATATCACAAGAACAAAATAATATCATTGTAAAGCATACATACCATGAAGGATTTTAAAAGCATACTAGACTTACTTATCAGTTTGTAAACATTAAGAGTGTTTGTCCTCCTGCTATATAAGCTTCTCAATATGTTCACAATTTGTCACCAATCATTTTTCCTTTTCTTGTCCCCAGTTCTCTTCCCTGCTTCATCATCTCTATCTTATTACAGATCTGTTCATTAGAAAATGCTTTGACTAAAACTTATATATATATGAAATTAAGTCCTCTCCAAATTTCTTTTAAATAAAGTGAGATTTAAGTGCAAATTTTAAATAAATAAAATTTAATATTTGCCAAGGTTCTCAGCTAGGCATCATGCTGTTTAAATAGGAATAAATATATTTGTGTGCTAAGTTGCGTCAGTGGTGCCTGACTCTGCGCAACCGTATGGACTATAGCCCACAGGGCTCCTCTGTCAATGGGATTCTCCAGGCTAGAATACTGGAGTGGGTTGCCATGTCCTTCTCCAGGGATCTTCCCCACCCACTGATCAAACCCATGCTCTTTATGCCTCCTGCATTTGGTAGGTGGGTTTTTACCAAAGCCTTCTGTTCCCTTCAATCTCTCCAGAATCAGGGTCTTTTCCTAACAGTGGCTCCTTGAATCAGTTCAGTTCAGTCACTCAGTCATGTCTGAATCTTTGTGACCCCATGGACTGCAGCATGCCACTTTTCCCTGTCCATCACCAACTCCCAGAGCTTGCTCAAACTCATGTCCATCCAGTTAGTGATGCCATCCAACCATCTCATTCTCTGTTGTCCCCTTCTCCTCCTGCCCTCAATCTTCCCCAGCATCAGAGTTTTTTCCAATAAGTCAGTTATTCCCATCACGTGGCCAAAGTACTGAAGTTTCAACTTCAGCATCAGTCCTTCCAGTGAATATTCAGGACTGATTTCCTTTAGGATAAACTGGTTGGATCTCCTTGCAGTCCAAGAGACTCTGAAGAGTCTTCTCCAAGACAATAGTTCAAAAGCATCAATTCTTTGGCTCTCAGCTTTCTTTATGGTCCAACTCTGACATCCATACATTACTGGAAAAACCATAGTTTTGACTACATGGACCCTGGTCAGCAAAGTAATGTCTTTGCTTTTTAACATACTGTCTAGGTTTGTAGTAGATTTTCTTAAAAGGAGCAAGTGTCTTTTAATTTCATGGCTGCAGTCACCATCTGCAGTGATTTTGGAGCCCAAGAAAATAAAGTCTCTCACTGTTTCCATTTTTTCCCCATCTATTTGCCATAAAGTGATGGGATCAGATGCCATGATCTTTGTTTTTTTAATATTGAGTTTTAACCTAGCTTTTCACTCTCCTCTTTCACTTTCATCAAGAGACTCTTCAGTTCATCTTCAATATCTGCCATAAGGGTGGTGTCATCTGCATTTCCGAGGTTATTGATATTTCTCCAAGCAATCTTGATTCCAGCTTGTGCTTCATCCAGCCTGGCATTTTGCATGATATATTCTACATGTAAGTTAAATAAGAAGGGTGACAATATACAGCCTTGATGTATTCCAGTCCCAATTTGGAACCAGTCTGTTGTTCCATGTCTGGTTCTAATTGTGTTTCTTGCCCTAAATACAGATTTCTCAGGGGTCAGGTAAGGTGGTCTGGTACTCCCATCTCTTGAAGAATTTTGCAGTTTGCTGTGATCTACATGGTCAAAGCCTTTGATAATCAATGAAGCAGATGTAGATGTTTTTCTGGTATTCTCTTCCTTTTTCAATGATCCAACAGATGTTGGTAATTTGATCTCCAGTTACTCTGCCTTTTCTAAAGCCAGCTTGAACATCTGGAAGTTCATGGATCACATACTATTGAAGCCTGGTGTGGAGAATTTTGAACATTACTTTGCTAGCATGTTATATGAGTGAAATTGTTAGTAGTTGAACATTCTCAATCATTGCCTTTCAGGGATTGGAATTAAAATTCTCCTTTTCCAGTCCTGTGGCCACTGCTGAGTTTTCCAAATTTGCTGACATATTTAGTGCAGCACTTTCACAGCATAATCTTTTAGGATTTGAAATAGCTCAACTGGAATTCCATTACCTCCACTAGTTTTGTTCATAGTGATGCTTCCTAAGGCCCACTTGACTTCACATTTCAGGGTGTCTGGATCTAGATGAGTGATCACAGCATCATGGTTATCTGGGTCATGGAGATCTTTTTTGTATAGTTCTTTTGTGTATTCTTGCCACCTCTTCTTAGTATCTTCTGCTTCTGTTAGGTCCCTACCATTTCTGTCCTTTATTGTGCCCACCTTTGCATGAAGTGTTCCCTTGGTATCTCTAATTTTCTTGAAGAGATCTCTAGTCTTTCCCATTCTATTGTTTTCCTCTATTTCTTTGCATTGATCACTGAGGAAGGCTTTCTTATTTCTCTTTGCTGTTCTTTGGAACTCTGCATTCAGATGGGTATATCTTTCCTTTTCTCCTTTGCCTTTCACTTCTCTTCTTTTCTCAGGTATTTGTAAGGCCTCCTCTGACAACTATTTTGTCTTTTTGCATTACTTTTTCTTGGGGATGGTCTTGATCACTGTCTCCTGTACAATGTCATGAACCTCCATCCATAGTTCTTCAGACACCCTGTCTAATCCCTTGATCTAATCCCTTGAATCTATTTGTCACTTCCACTGTACAATCATAAGGGATTTGATTTAGGTCATACCTGAATTGTCTAGTGGTTTTCCCTACTTTTTTCAATTTAAGACTGAATTTGGCAATAAGGAGTTCATGATCTGAACCACAGTCAACTCCCAGCGTTGTTTTTGCTGACTGTATTCAGCTTATCCAACTTTGCCTGCAAAAAATATAATCATCCTGATTTCAGTATTGACCATCTGGTGATGTCCATGTGTATATCTTCTCTTGTGTTATTGGAAGAGGGTGTTTGCTATGACCAATGTGTTCTCTTGGCAAAACTCTGTTAGCTTTTGCCCTGCTTCATTTTGTATGCCAAGGCAAAATTTGCCTGTTACTCCAGGTATCTCTTGACTTCCTATTTTTGCATTCCAGTCCATCTATGTTGAAAAGGACATCTTTTTGGGGTGTTAGTTCTAGAAGGTCTTGTAGGTCTTCAAAGAACCATTCAACTTCAGCTTCTTCAGTATTACTGTTTGAAGCATAGACTTGGATTGCTGTGATATTGAGTGGCTTGCCTTTGAAAACAATGGAGATCATTTTTTGAGAATGCACCTAAATACTGCATTTCAGACTCTTTTTTACTCTGAGGGCTACTCCACTTCTTGTAAGGGATTCTTGCTCACAGTAGTAGATATAATGGTCATCTGAATTAAATTTTCCCATTTCAGTCCATTTTAGTCCACTGATTCCTAAAATCTCGATGTTCACTCTTGCCATCTCCTGTTTGACCACTTCCAACTTACCTTGTTTCATGTACCTAACATTCCAGTTCCTATAATACTGGTCTTTACAGCATCAGACTTTACTTCCATCACCAGTAACATCCACAACTGTCAGTTGTTTTCGCTTTGGCTCCATATCTTCTGTCTTTCTGGAGTTATTTCTCCACTCTTGTCCAATAGCATATTGGGCACCTACCAACCTGGGGAGTTCATCTTTTGGTGTCATATCTTTTTGCCTTTTCATATTGCTCATGCAGTTCTCAAGCCAAGAATACTGAAGTGGTTTGCCATTCCCTTCTCCAGTGGACCACATTTTGTCAGAACTCTCCACCATGACCCATCTGCCTTGAGTGACCCTGCATGGCATGGCTCGTATTTTCATTGAGTTAGACAAGGCTGTGGTCCATGTGATCAGTTTGATTATTTTTCTGGGATTGTGGTTTTCATTCTGTCTGCCCTCTGATGGATAAGGATAAGAGGCTTATGGAAGCTTCCTGTTGGAAGAGACTGACTTCAGGGGAAACTGGGCCTTGTCCTGATAGGCGGGCCATGCTCAGTAAATCTTTAATCCAACTTTCTGTAGATGAGCTAAGCTGTATTTCCTCCTGTGTTGTTTGACCTGAGAGTGAACTATGGTGGATGGAATGAAGATAATGGCCTTAAAAAGGTCCCCTACAGGTAAAACCCTCAATCCTATGATTCAGGGTTGATTTTCTTTAAGATTGACTGGCTTGTTGTTGCAGTCCAAGGGACTCTCAAACGTCTTCTCTAGCTCCACAATTAGGAAGCGTCAATTCATCTGCCCTCACCTTTCTTTATCCAACTCTCACATCTGTACATGAATACTGGAAAAAACATAACTTTGACTATATGCAGTTTTCTCAAAAACAGGATATCACTGCTTGTTAATATGTTGTCTAGGTTCATCATAGCTTTCATCCCAAGGAACAAGTGTCTTTTTGTTTTGTTTTTATTCCTATTTGAATTTTTCTTATTTTTTAAACTTTATTTTTTAATTGAAGGATAATTGTTTTACAGAACTTTGTTGCTTTCTGTCAAAAGTCAGAAAGAATCAGCCATAAATATACATATATCCCCTCTCTCTTGAAACTCCCACATAGCTCCCTTGCCAACCCACCTCTCTAGATTGTTACAGAGACCCTGTTTGAGTTTCCTGAGACATACAGCAAATTCCTGTTGGCTATATATTTTACATATGGTAATGTAATATTCCATGTTACTATTTCCATACATCTCATCCTCTACTCCCATCTCCCCATGTCCATAAATCTGTTCTCTATGTCTGCTTCTCCATTGCTGCCTTGCAAATAAATTAACTGATATCATCTTTCTAGATTCCATATATATGCATTAGTATCTGGTATTTATATTTCTCTTTATGACTTAATTCACTCTGTATAATAGGCTCTAGGTCCATCTGCCACATTAGAACTGACTCAATTGCCTTCCTTTTTATGGCTCTGTAATACTCGCTTGTGTATATGTACTACAACTTCCTTATCCATTTATCTGTCAGTAGACATCTAGGTTGCTTCCATGTTCTAGCTAATGCAAATTGTGCTGCAATGAACAATGGGATACACGTGTCTTTTTCAATTTTGGTTTCCTTGGGGTGTATGCTTAGGAGTGGGGTTGTTGGGTCATATGCTGGTTTACTGACTATGCCAAAGCCTTTGACTGTGTGGATCACAATAAACTGTGGGAAATTCTTCAAGAGATGGGAATACCAGACCACCTGATCTGCCTCTTGAGAAATTTGTATGCAGATCAGGAAGCAACAGCTAGAACTGGACATGGAACAACAGACTGTTTCCAAATAGGAAAAGGAGTACGTCAAGGCTGTATATTGTCACCCTGTTTATTTAACTTATATGCAGAGTATATCATGAGAAACGCTGGACTGGAAGAAACACAAGCTGGAATCAAGATTGCCGGGAGAAATATCAATAACCTCTGATATGCAGATGACACCACCCTTATGGCAGAAAGTGAAGAGGAACTCAAAAGCCTCTTGATGAAAGTGAAAGTGGAGAGTGAAAAAGTTGGCTTAAAGTTCAACATTCAGAAAATGAAGATCATGGCATCCGGCCCCATCACTTCGTGGGAAATAGATGGGGAAACAGTGGAAACAGTGTCAGACTGTATTTTTCTGGGCTCCAAAATCACTGCAGATGGTGATTGCAGCCATGAAATTAAAAGACGCTTACTCCTTGGAAGGAAAGTTATGACCAACTTAGATAGCATATTCAAAAGCAGACACATTACTTTGCCAACAAAGGTCCATCTTGTCAAGGCTATGGTTTTTCCTGTGGTCATGTATGGATGTGAGAGTTGAACTGTGAAGAAGGCTGAGCGCCAAAGAATTGATGCTTTTGAACTATGGTGTTGGAGAAGACTCTTCAGAGTCCCTTGGACTGCAAGGAGATCCAACCAGTCCATTCTGAAGGAGCTCAGCCTTGGGAATTCTTTGGAAGGAATGATGCTAAAGCTGAAACTCCAGTACTTTGGCCACCTCATGTGAAGAGTTGACTCATTGGAAAAGACTCTGATGCTGGGAGGGATTGGGGACAAGAGGAGAAGGGGACGACAGAGGATGAGATGACTGGATGGCATCACTGACTCGATGGATATGAGTCTGAGTGAACTCCGGGAGTTGGTGATGGACAGGGAGGCCTGGCATGCTGCAATTCATGGGGTCTCAAAGAGTTGGACATGACTGAGCGACTGATCTGATCTGATCTGATCTGATGCTGGTTTTATTCCTAGGTTTTTAAAGAATCATCATACTGTCTTCCATAGTGGCTGTATCCGTTTACATTCTCACCAGCAGTGCAAGAGGGTTCCCTTTTCTCCACACCCTCTGCAGCATTTATTGTTTGTAGATTCTGACTGGTGTGAGGTGATATCTCATTGTAGTTTTGATTAGCATTTCTCTAAAAATGAGTGATGTAGAGCATCTTTTCATGTGTTTGTTAGCCATCTGTATGTCTTCTTTGGAGAAATGTCTGTTTAGGTCTTTTTCCCACTTTTTGATTGGGTTTCTTGTTTTTCTGGCATTCAGCTATATGAGCTGCTTGTATAGTTTGGAAATTAATCCTTTGTCAGTTGTTTCATTTTTATTATTTTCTCCCATCCTGAGGGTTGTCTTTTCACCTTGCTTATAGTTTCCTTTGCAAAAGGAAAACAAAAGCTTTTGAGTTTGATCAGATCCGATTTGCTTACTTTTGTTTTTATTTCTGTTATTCTAGGAGGTGGGTCATACAGTGTCTTGCTTTGACTTGTGTCATTGAGTGTTCTGCCAATGTTTTCCTCTAAGAGTTTTATAGTTTCTCATCTTCAATCCATTTTGAGTTTATCTATGTATATGGTGTTAAGAAGTGTTCTAATATTGTTCTTTTACATGTAGCTGTCCAGTTTCCCAAGCACCACTTATAGAAGAGGCTGTCTTTGGCCCATTGTTTATTCTTGCCTCCTTTGTAAAAAATAAGGTGCCCATAGATGCATGGGTTTATTTCTGGTCTTTCTATCTTGTTCCATTGGTCTATATTTCTGTTTTAGTGCCAGTACCATACTGTCTTGATCACTGTAGCTTTGTAGTATAATCTGAAGTCAGGAAAGTTGAGTCCTCCAGCTCCATTCTTCTTTCCCAAGACTGCTTCTTTATTATTTCCATATGAATTGTGAAATTTTTTGTTCTAGTTCTGTGAAAAATGCCAGTGGTAATTTTATAGTGATTTGCACTGAATCTGTAGACTGTATCTGGTACTATAGTCATTTTCATAATGTTGATTTTTCCTACCCAGGAACATGGAATATCTCTCCATCTGTTTATGTCATCTTTTCTTTCTTTCATTATTGTCTTCTAATTTTCTATGTACAGTTCCTTTGTCTCCTTAGGTAAGTTTATTGATAGATATTTAATTCTTTTTGTTGAAACAGTGAATGGGATTGATTTGTTAATTTCACCTTTTGATTTTTTCATTGTTAGCATACAGGAATTCAAGTGATTTTTGTGTACATATAGATTTTGTATCCTACAGCTTTTCTATATTCACGGAAAAGCTCAAGCAACTTTCTGAGAGTATCTGTAGGGTTTTATATGTATAGTATCATCTCATCTGCAAACAGTGAGAGCTTTATTTCTTCTTTTCCAATTTCAATACAGTTCAGTTGCTCAGTTATGTCTGACTGTTTGTGACCCCATGGACTGCAGCACACCAGGCCTCCCTGTCCATCACCAACTCCCAGAGTTTACTCAAACTCATGCCCATTGAGTCAGTCATGCCATCCAACCCACTCATCTGTTGAGCCCTTCTCCTCCCGCCTTCAATATTTCCCAGCAGCAGAGTCTTTTCAAATGAGTCAGCTCTTTGCATCAGGTGGCCAAAGATATACATATTCTTGCCTGGAGAATCCCAGGGATGGGGGAGCCTGGTGGGCTGCTGTCTATGGGGTCGCACAGAGTCAGACACGACTGAAGTGACTTAGCATACATATATCCTGATTTGCATATATTGAAGAATCCTTGCATCACTGAAATAAACCCAACTTGATCATGGTGTATAAGATTTTAATGTGTTTTTGAATTCTGTTTTCTAAAATTTTGTTAATGATTTTTGCATATATGTTCATCAGTGATATTAGCCTGGGTTTTCTTTTTTTGTCCTGTCTTTATCTGACTTGGTATCATGGTGCTGGTGGCCTCGTAGAATGAGTTTGGAAGTATTTCTTCCTCTGCAATTTTTGGAAAAAGTTTTAGAAGGATAGGCATTCATTCTTCTCTAAATATTTGATAGAATTCATCTGTGAAGCCATCTAGTCCTGGGCTTTTATTTTGGGGGAGATGTTTGATAACAGCTTCAATTTCAGTACTTGTAATTGGGTTGCTCATAATTTCCATTTTTCCTGATTCAGTCTTGGAAGATTAAACTTTTCTAAGAATCTGTCCATTTCTTTCAGGTTATCCATTTTATTGTCATATAATAGCTCATAATAGTCTCTTTTTTTATTTTTTAACCTTACAATATTGTATTGGTTTTGCCATATATCAACATGAATCCACCACAAGTATACACATGTTCCCCATCCTGAACCCTCCTCCCTCCTCCCTCCCCATACCTATTATACAGAGTGAAGTAAGCCAGAAAGAAAAACACCAATACAGTATAATAACGAATATATATGGAATTTAGAAACATGGTAACAATAACCCTATATATGAGACAGCAAAAGAGACACTGATGTATAGAACAGTCTTTTGGACTCTGTGGGAGAGGGAGAGGGTGGGATGATTTGGGAGAATGGCACTGAAACATGTATAATATTATATATGAAACGAGTCACCAGTCCAGGTTCGATACATAATAGTCTCTATAACCCTTTGAATTTCTCCATTGTTTGTTGTAAGCTTTCCTTTTCCATTTCTAATTTTGTTGATTTCATTCTTCTCTTTTTTTCCTTGATGAATATGGCTAAAGGTTTGTCAATTTTGTTTATCTTCTCAAAGAACAGGCTTTTATTTTTATTTTTATTAATCTTTACTATTGTTTCTTCCATTCCTTTTTCATTTATTTCTGCTCTGATCATAATTATTTATTTCCTTCTGCTAATTTTGGGGGGATTTGTTCTTTTTTTTTTCCAGTTGTTTTAGGTGTAACTTTAGCTTGTCTGTTGGAAGTTTTTTCTTGTTTCTTGAGGTAGGATTGTATTGCTCTGAACTTTCCTCTTAGAATTGCTTTTGTTGCATCCCTTACATTTTGAGTTGTTGTGTTTTCATTGTAATTTGTTTCTAGGAATTTTTTGACTTCCCCTTTGATTTCTTCAGTAACCTGTTGGTTATTTAGAAATGTATCTTTTAATCTCTGAGTGTTTGTGTTTCTTACAGTCTTTTTTTTCCCCCTTGTAATTGATATCTAGTCTCATAGCGTTGTGGTTGGAAAAGATGTTTGATATGCTTTCAATTTTCTTAGATTTACTGAAGTTTGATTTTTGACCCAAAGTATGGTCTATCCTGGGGTATGTTACATGTGCACTTGAGAAGAAAGTGTATTATTTTGCATTTGAATGGAATTCCCTGAAGATATCAATGAGATCCATCTCATCTTATTAATTTTCTGTTTTGATGATCTGTCCATTGGTGTGAGTGTGGTGTTAAATTCTCCTACTATTATTGTGTTACTGTCAATTTTTCCTTTTATGTCTGTTAGTGTTTATCTTATGTATTGAGGTGCTCCTATGTTGGGTGCATAGATATCTACAATTGTTACGTCTTCCTCTTGGATTGATCCCTTTATCATTATGAAGTTTCCTTCCTTATCTCTCATAATATTCTTTATTTTTAAGGTCTACTTTGTCTGGTATGAGGATTGCTAGTCCAGCTTTCTTTTACTTTCCCATCTGCATGGAATATATTTTTCCATCCTCTCACTTTCAGTCTAGGTGTGTCTTTAAGTCTGAAATGGGTTTCCTGTAGACAGCATATATATGAGTCTTGTTTTTTGTATCCATTCAGCCAGTCTGTGTCTTTTAGTTGGAGCATTTGTTCCATTTACATTTAAAGTAATTATTGATATATATGTTCTTATTTCCATTTTCTTAATTGCTTTGTGATTTGTTCTTATAGATCTTTCTCTTCTCTTGTATTTCCTGACTATATAAGTCCCTTTAACATTTGTTGTAAAGTTGGTTTGGTGGTACTGAATTGTGTTAACTTTTGCTTGTCTGAAAAGTTTTTTTATTTCTCTGTCAATTTTGTGGGTTTTTTTGGGGGGGGGGAGTATACAAATTTTTTTTTTTTTTTTTTTTTTTTTTTTTGCTCTCAGTACCTTTATTTGTAATTGACCCAAGCTTTGGAAAAACCCAGATGTCTTTTTTTTTTTTTTTTAACTTTACATAATTGTATTAGTTTTGCCAAATATCAAAATGAATCCATCACAGGTATACATGTGCTCCCCATCCTGAACCCTCCTCCCTCCTCCCTCCCCATACCATCCCTCTGGGTCGTCCCAGTGCACTAGCCCCAAGCATCCAGTATCGTGCATTGAACCTGGACTGGCATCTCGTTTCATACATGATATTTTACATGTTTCAATGCCATTCTCCCACATCTTCCCACCCTCTCCCTCTCCCACAGAGTCCATAAGACTGTTCCATACATCAGTGTCTCTTTTGCTGTCTCGTACACAGGGTTATTGTTATCATCTTTCTAAATTCCATATATATGCGTTAGTATACTGTATTGGTGTTTTTTCTTCTGGCTTACTTCACTCTGTATAATAGGCTCCAGTTTTATCCACCTCATTAGAACAGGAAAACTGGTCAACCACTTGTAAAAGAATGAAACTAGAACACTTTCTAACACCATACACAAAAATAAACTCAAAATGGATTAAAGATCTAAACATAAGACCAGAACCTATAAAACTCCTAGAGGAGAACATAGGCAAAACACTCTCTGACATACATCACAGCAGGATCCTCTATGACCCACCTCCCAGAATATCGGAAATAAAAGCAAAAATAAACAAGTGGGACCTAATTAACCTTAAAAGCTTCTGCACATCAAAGGAAACTATCAGCAAGGTGAAAAGACAGCCTTCAGAATGGGAGAAAATAATAGCAAATGAAGCAACTGACAAACAACTAATCTCAAAAATATGCAAGCAACTCCTACAGCTCAACTCCAGAAAAATAAATGACCCAATCAAAAAATGGGCCAAAGAACCAAATACACATTTCTCCAAAGAAGACATACAGATGGCTAACAAACACATGGAAAGATGCTCACATCACTCATTATCAGAGAAATGCAAATCAAAACCACTATGAGGTACCATTTCACGGCAGTCAGAATGGCTGCGATCCAAAAGTCTACAAATAATAAATGTTGGAGAGGGTGTGGAGAAAAGGGAACCCTCTTACACTGTTGGTGGGAATGCAAACTAGTACAGCCACTATGGAGAATAGTGTGGAGATTCCTTAAAAAACTGGAAATAGAACTGCCTTATGATCCAGCAATCCCACTGCTGGGCATACACACTGAGGAAACCAGAAGGGAAAGAGACACGTGTACCCCAATGTTCATCGCAGCACTGTTTATAATAGCCAGGACATGGAAGCAACCTAGATGTCCATCAGCAGATGAATGGATAAGAAAGCTGTGGTACATATACACAATGGAGTATTACTCAGCCATTACAATTTTTTTTTTAACTTTAAAATATTGTATTGGTTTTGCCATACATCAACATGCATCTGCCACGGGTGTACACATGTTCCCCATCCTGAACCCCCCTCCCACCTCCCTCCCCATACCATCCCCCTGGGTCATCCCAGTGCACCAGCCCCAAGCTTCCTGTATCCTGCATCGAACCTGGACTGGCTATTCATTTCTTATATGATATTATACATGTTTTAATGCCATTCTCCCAAATCATCCCCCCCTCCCTCTCCCACAGGGTCCAAAAGATTGTACCCTGTATGCAAGACAGCAAAAGAGACATAGAAGTATTTCTCTGTCAATTTTGAATGAGATCTTTGCCAGGTACAGTAATCTTGGTTTTAGATTTTTCCTTTCAGTACTTTAAGTATATCCAGCCATTCCCTTCTGGCCTACAGAATTTTTGCTGAAAGATCAGCTATTAGCATATGGGGTTTCCCTTTAACGTTACTTGTTCCTTTTCTCTTACTGCTTTTCTTTATTTGTGTTTAATCTTTGTTTGATTAGTATATGTCTTGGCATGTTTCTCCTTGGGTTTATCCTGTGTGGGATTCTTTGCACTCTTGGACTTGATTGACTATTTCCTGTTCCATGTTGGAGAAATTTTCAACTATAGTCTCTTCAAAAATTTTCTCATACCTTTTCTTTTTCTCTTATTTTTCTGTGTTGTTTTGTGCATTAGTTGCTCTGTCGTATCTGACGCTGTCACCCCAAGGACTGTAACCCACCTGGTTTCTCTGTCCATGGGATTCTCAAAGCAAAATTACTGGACGGGATTGTCATTCCCTTCTCCAGAGGATCTTCCAAACCAAGGGATCAAAACCTGGTCTCCTGCATTGCAAGCAGATTGTTTCCCATTTGAGCTACAGGCAAGTTAGTAAGACTGGAGAAACTGCAGTCTTCTTGGACCCCTATCATTCAAATGTTGGTGTGTTTAACGTTTTCCCAGAGGTCTCTGAGGCTATCCTCAGTTCTTTCCATTCTTTTTAATTTATTCTGCTCATCAGAAGTTATTTTCACCACTTTATCCTCCAGCTCACTGATCCATTCAGATATTGTGCTATTGATTCCTTCTAGAGTATTTTTAATTTCAGTAATCGTGTTGTTTGTCTCTGTGTGTTTATTCTTTTTTTTTTTTTTTTTTAGATCTTTGTTAATTGGTTCTTGCATTTTCTCCACTTTGTTTTAAAGGTTTTTGATCATCTTTATTACCATCATTCTGGATTATTTTTCAGGTAGTTTTTCTATGTCCTGTTGATTTATTTGGACTTCTCCCTTCATTTGTGCAGTATTTCTCTGCCATTTCATATTTTTTTTTAACATATTGTATTTAAAGTCTCCTTTTCCCAGGGTTAAACATTGAATTATTTCTTCCTTTTGGTTTCTTCCCTCCTAAGGTTGGTCCAGTGACTTGTGTAAGCTTCATATAGGGTGAGATTTGAGCTGAGTTTTTGTTTGTTTTTCCTCTAATGACAGGGCTAAGTGAGGTGGTAATCTTGTCTGCTGATGATTAGGTTTGTATTTCTGTCTTATTTGTTGTTTGGATGAAGCGTCCTGCGATACTGATGCTGGGTCTTGCATTCAAGTGGTTTCCTTTGTGGGAGTTCTCACTATTTGATGTTCCCTAGGATTAGAAGTTTTCTGGTAATCTAGGGTCTTGGAGTCAGTGTTCCCACTTCAAAAGCTCAGGGCTTGATCTCTGCCAGCAAAGAAGATTCCAAAGTTAGTTTGTTATGGCGTAAGTGAGATTAAATCAAATCCCCAAGAACAGGAATCTAAAGTTGAACCCCAAATGGCAGTTGCAAAATCAGGCAAATAATAATTGAAATAATGGAAAATACACATATACATATGCACTCATAAGCAAAATCAAAACAGTTCAACAACAATAAAGTGCAATAGATTCACCTGGCAAACAAAGAAAACTGAAAATGATATCTAGCAGTTAAAAACAAAACTAACTAAAGTACAAGCTGGAAAATAAAACTAAGGCAAGATGTCAAGTGGGGGGAAAAGCAATGAAAATAAAACTAACAAATATGGTTAGCGGAAATGAAAGAAAGAAAAGAAAGGAAGAATAGATAGATATGCAAAGTTAAACAGAGGTAGATAAAGAAGATTTATATACATTAAAGTTTAACTGCTGTTAACTGATTTATATACATTAAGGGAGAAAGTAACAGTAGGAAAAGCAAACAAAGTAATAAATGTAGAAAAAATAATAACAGGGTTAAAATTTTTAAATTGGAAAAAGAGGGGGAAAATGAGAAAAGAAAGGAAAACTCCAAGAAAAAGCCTGCATGGAGGCAGAGGTTTGTAACAAGAAAAAAAAAGTGCAATTAAAAAAATTAAAAAACTTAAAAACTTAATCATATTTCATAGTACGAATGAAATCAACAACTTCAACAGAAGGAGGGTGAACAAAAAAGAAAAAAAAATCCAAAAAAAAAAAAAAAAAACTGTGGGACAAGTCAAAATATAAGAATAGTAAATATTTTTCTTGAGTCACTTCTGTCAGCATCCTTTTCCTCGCTGGAAGTCACAGTCCACTCCCCCACCCCCAGGGTGACTTCCAACACTGCGTTGGTCTCTGGACATGCTGTGGGGGCATCTCAGACTCTAATCTGATCCTACTCCTGTGTGTTCTTGCCTCCAATGTACACAGCTATCAGAACTGTGCATTTTCTTTTGTGGGAGCTCTTAATATCCTTTTATAATATTCCACAAGCACAGAGCCTGCCTAGTTGATCATGTGGATTTAATATGTAGCTTGTACAGCTGGTGAGAAGGTTTTGGGTCATCATCCTTAGCCACACTGCCCCTGGGTTTCAATTGCAGTTTTATTTCCACCTCTGCATGTAGGTCGTCCATTGGGGTTTGCTCCTGAGGCTGCCCTGGAGGACTTTGGTTTGCCCCAGTGAGGACCAGGTGTTGAGGTGGTACAGTTGCTTGGTTGCAGGGGTTCTGGCACCACCACATACTCAGGGGAGTTGGCAGCTAGGGCAGCAGGAAATATAGTGCTCTAGAAGTCTATGGCAACCAGTATTAGCCAATACTCTCCAGTATTCTTACATGGAGAATCCCACTGACAGAGAAGCCTGGCAGGCCACAGTCCACAGGGTTGCAAAAAGTTGGACATGACCAAAGCAACTCCATGTACATAGATGCAAGACATTTTTTTTCCCCCTGTGGCAGCTATTCCTCAGTGAAGGTTGAGTGTGAAGGTAATGTAGCTGCTTGCGTTGCAGGGACCCTGGGGGTGTCAAGTGTCCAGGGACATGGATTGCCTCAGCTACAGGAGTTATGGACCTATCAGAGTCTTTTTTCAAGCCTCTGGTAGCTGGCGATCAGAAGGCCTCTTTGGTTAGTATTCTCCGTAGCTCCACCCATTCAGACACTTAGAAGGCTCCCTTGCCAGGGGTCTTTCTCTGTTTTTCGGTGTATCAGACACATAGAGGGGACCCCTGCCTGGAATCCTACTCTGTAGATTGGTACATCAGGCACATAAAAGGGCACCCTAGGTGGGGTCCTACTCTGTAGTTTGGGGCATCAGTTGCTTAATGCTGCTGCTGCTAAGTCGCTTCAGTCGTGTCCGACTCTGTGCAACCCCATAGACGGCAGCCCAACAGGCTCCTCCGTCCCTGGGATTCTCCAGGCAAGAACACTGGAGTGGGTTGCCATTTCCTTCTCCAATGCATGAAAGTGAAAAGTGAAAGTGAAGTTGTTCAGTCGTGTCCGACTCTGTGCGACCCCATGGACTGCAGCCTACCAGGCTCTTCTGTCCATGGGATTTTCCAGGCAAGAGTACTGGAGTGGAGTGCCATTGCCTTCTCCTCAGTTGTTTAATGGGGCAGCCTTAATTGTTCAGCTGCCAATGCTGGTGTGTGGGGTAATAGTTCCACCCCCTACACATGACTCAGTAGTATTACCTTGCTTCCATGGCTGCCTAGCTTTTCTCCACAGGCATTTCCCACCACAGTCTCCTCCTTCATGTCCCCTCAGTCCGTCTCTCCACAGTCAACATCAGCCCTTACCCTGGGATTGCTCCACAATCCCTATGCTCCAGCTCTCAGCTGCTGTGCCTTCTAGGGGACCTGCATCCCTGTCCAGGGTACACATGGCTATGGCAAGAACTGTCTAATTCTCATTCCATTTAGTCTGCCACAGATCAGTTGTTTCACTCTCAGCCTTAACTGTTTCTCTTCTCACCCATACAATTGCCCCGATGTGGGGACTAGACCCCTGCTTCAGTTCCCCCACACTCTGAGGGCAGATCCACTTCTACTAAAATTAGTTTTCCCCCCTAGTTCCTTCATTCTACTGAGTTTTGCGTGGTTCTATATATTCTTTTCCAGTGGTCAGGTACTCCTGTCCACTCTCAGGTGGTGTTCTACAAGCACTTTTGTGTCTGAAGGTGTATTCCTGATGTTTCCATGGAGAAAGATGTACTCCATGTCAACCTATTCTTTCACCATCTTGTACTCCAAGCAAGTGTTTTTTAATTTCATTGCTGCTGTCATCTTCTACAGAAATTATGAAGCTCAAAAAAGGAAAATCTGTCACTGCTTCCACATTTCCCTTTTCTGTTTACCATGAAGTGATGGGACCAGAGGCCATGATCTTTGTATTTTTAATGATGAGTCTTAAGTCAGCTTTTACACTCTCCTCTTTCACCATTATCCAGAGGTTCTTTAGTTCCTCTTCACTTTCTGCCACTAGAGTGGTAACATCTGCATATCTGAGGTTGTTAACATTTCTCCCAGCAATCTTGATTTCAGCTTGTGATTCATCCAGCTTGGCATTTAGTGTAATGTACAGTCACAGAGTGACAATATACATACTTGTCTTATTCCTTTCCCAATTTTGACAAGTCGGTTTCTCCATGTTGGGTTCTAAATGTTGCCTGTTGACCTGCATATGGGTTTCTCTGGAGAAAAGTAAGATGGTCTGGTACTCCATCCTCTTTAAGAATTTTCCACAGTTTGTTGTGATCCATACAGTTAAAGGCTTTAGCAGTGAAGTTGGTAAAGCAGAAGTAGATATTTTTTCAAGAATTGCCTTGCTTTCTCCATGATCCACCAATTATTGGCAATTTGATCTCTGGCTCCTCTACCTTTTCTAAAGCCAGCTTGTACATCTGGAAGTTCTCAATTCATGTACTGTTGAAGCCTAGCTTGAAGGTTTATGTGTATTATCTTGCTAACATGTGAAATAAGTGCAATTGTGTGGTAGTTTGAACATTCTTTGATACTGACCTTCTTTGGGATTGTAATGAAAGCTGACTTTTTCCAGTCCTGTGACCTCTGCTGAGTTTTCCAAACTTGCTGGCATATTGAATGCAGCATTTTAACAGCACCATTTTCTAGGATTTGAAAAAGTTCAGCTGGAATTCCATCTCCTCCACTAGCTTTGTTTGTAGTAATGCTTCCTAAAGCTCGCTTGGCTTTATACTCCAGGATGTCTGGCTCTAGGTGAGTGACTACACCATCATGGTTATCTGGGCCATTAATAACATTTTTGCATAGTTCTGTGTATTCTTGCCACCTCTTCTTAATCTCTTCTGCTTCTGTTAGGTCCTTACTGTTTCTCTCCTTTATAGTGCCCATCCTTGCAAGAAATGTTTCCCTTGATATCTCCAATTTTGTTGAAGAGATCGCTAGTCTTTCCCATTCTTTTGTTTTCTTCTATTTCTTTGCATCGTTCACTTAAGAAGACCTTCTTATCTCTCCTTGCTATTTTCTGAACTCTGCATTCATTTGGGTGTATCTTTCCCTTTTTCCATTTCCTTTCACTTCTCTTTTTTCATCAGCTGTTTGTAAACCCAACTCAGATAACCATTTTGCCTCCTTGTATTTTTTTATTTGAAATGGTTTTCATCACTGTGTCCTGTACAATGCTAAGAAACTCCATCCATAGCTCTTCAGTCACTCTGTCTACCAGATCTCATTCCTTTAATCTGTTTGACACTTCCACTGTATAATTATAAGGGATTTGATTTAGGTCATACCTGAAAGGCCTAGTGGATTTCCTTACTTTTTTCAATTTCAGCCTGAATATTTCAACTAGAACTTCATGATCTGAGCCACAGTCAGTTCCATGTCTTGTTTTTGCTGACTTTATAGGCCTTCTCCATCTTTGGTTGCAAAGAATATAATCAATCTGATTTTGGTATTGACCATTTGGTGATATCCATGTCTGTTGTGTTGTTAGTCTTTGTTATTACCAGTTTGTTCTTTTAATAAAACTCCATATATATCTGATGACAGATGACAGAAGAAAGGGTAAATATTCAGACAAGTTGATAATGAATATATATCAGAATATATATTCATAATTATACTTCTGACTCTAATCTAGGCCCATGGACTTTATTATGGCCTTCTGTGTTTCCTTCAGATCACATGTACCTTTTTACTCTGATAGTGAAAAATCTGTCTCCCACTTAACTGCTATTATTTGCATATTTTGTCAACCCTAGTGTACATGTAAAATAATTTCAGAATTTTAAACCTACATTTTTGTATTCCTGAAAGAAATTTATCAAGGAGAATGCAGTGTTTCTGTTTCATTTTATTTTCCCCTTATTCTTCACTTACTCATTCAAGCAATTTTCCAAAGTTACACATCCTTTCACTCTCTTCAGTGTAATTATGTAATGCAATTAGATTAACATCACATTCAACATTCCATGCTGGGACTCTTGAAATCTGTTCATCTATTTTTAATTTACATATGTTAAATTTCACTCTTTATTGGTTTTGAAAGCATAAAGGCATATATCTAACTCCCGATATGTACATAAATTTAGCTGCTTACTTTTAAAAGTTAATATTAGATGTAATAAGTTAATAAACCTGATAATCTTATTTTGAATAGTTTTAGAAAAAAAATTAAAAGTAAAACCTTTTTTTTGAAAACAGGAAAAAATACCAACATGGGAAAAATAACAAAATGATACCAGTGAAGTCTCTCCCCAAAGCCTTAACTAAATATTCAGTTCAGTTCAGTCGCTCAGTCATGGCCAACTCTTTGCGACTCCATGAATCGCAGCACGCCAGGCTTCCCTGTCCATCACCAACTCTCAGAGTTCACCCAAACTCATGTGCATCGAGTCAGTGATGCCATCCAGCCATCTCATTCTCTGTTGTCCCCTTCTCCTCCTGCCCCCAACCCCTCCCAGCATCAGGGTCTTTTCCAATGAGTCAACTCTTCGCATGAGGTGGCCAAAGTATTGGAGTTTCAGCCTCAGTATCAGTCCTTCCAATGAATATCCAGGATTGATCTCCTTTAGGATGGACTGCTTGGATCTCCTTGCAGTCCAAGGGACTCTCAAGAGTCTTCTCCAGCACCACAGTTCAAAGGCATCAATTCTTCGGTGCTCAGCTTTCTTCACAGTCCAACTTTCACATCCATACATGACCACTGGAAAAAACATAGCCTTGACTAGACAGACCTTTGTTTGGCAAAGTAATGTCTCTGCTTTTGAATATGCTATCTAGGTTGGTCATAACTTTTCTTCCAAGGAATAAGTGTCTTTTAATTTCATGGCTTCAATCACCATCTGTAGTGATTTTGGAGCCCCCCAAAATAAAGTCTGACACTGTTTCCACTGTTTCCCCATCTATTTCCCATGTTATATAATATAATAATGTGGTTGTCACTAAGTCATGTCCAACTCTTTGCAACCCCATGGACTGCAGCCTGCCAGGCCCCTTTGACCATGGGATTTACCAGGCAAGAATACTGGAGTGGGTCACCATTTTCTTCTCCAAGGGATCTTCCTGACTCAGGGATCAAACCCTGAGTTTGATCTCCTGCATTGGCAGGCAGATTCTTTATCACCGGGCCACTAGGGAAGCCCTAATGTAATAAATATATGCTCAAAAACTATTTCACAAAGTAATAGATACTATAAATTAAAAAGAAGAAGAGCAGATTCAGAGTGTAGATCATAAGTGAAGTGGGAAATAGTTGCAATGTTTTATACTGAAGTCAGAAAAAGTCTCACTGAGAAGATAAAACATAGGCAAAACTTTTAAAAGATGACAGATATGTAAATAGTCAGGGAAGTTTATTGTGGTTATCACAAGTAGAAGAAACTTTTAGAGCTGCACAGTCCGGTAGCCACAAGTGACTATTTAAATTTAATTGATTGGCTTTAATTAAATTTTAAAATTTAATTATTTCATTGAATGTCAGTGATTACTAACCACATGTGCATAGTGCAGATTACACACTATTTCCATGTTTGCAGAAAGTTCTATTGGGAAGAACTAAACTTTTGATGTGGGAATATATACTTGTCATTTAGAGAAACAGAAAGGTGGTTGATGTGGAATGAGTAAAAAAAGAAAAAAAAAAGTGAGCAAATTATGAAAGAAGAATTGAGTAGATGGCACAAAGAAAATGTCTATATTAAGGAGTTTTTGGGGAGAGAATCTGTCATCCATTTGGAGTGCCCAGATTGCAAGGCTTATCCCACATTGACAGTGAGCAGTCTGCATGACTGGTCACATAGACAATGAAATAGATAAAAGTAACCACAGCCTTATTTACATTATTCACACCATTAAGACATAGAAAATATATAGATATATGTTATATAAAATAACTCATGATAAAAAGTGAAGAGAAGAATAAGAGCGAATAAGAAGAGCAGAAGAGAAGAATAAGAGCACTTGGAACATGATTTTCAAGGAGCCTGGCTTCTAGTTCCATGAATTATCAAATAGAGACCACTGTCAATGGACATATAGGTTGCTTCCATGTTCTAGATATTGTAAATAGTGCTGCCACAAACATTAGGGTATGTGTGAGTTGCAGTACATATACAAAATGGAATATTACTCAACCATAAAATGGAACACATTTGAGTCAGTTCTAATGAGGTAGTGAGACTAGAACCTATTATACAGAGTGAAGTAAACCAGAAAGAGAAAGATGAATATCATATATTAATGCATATTATGGAATCTAGAAAGATGGTACCAATAAATTTACTTGCAAGGTAGCAGTGAAGAAACAGACATAGAGAATAGACTTATGGACACGGGGAGAGGGGAGAAGAGGGTGAGAGGTATGGAGAGATTGTAACATGGATCTTACACTGCCATATGTAAAAGAGATAGCCATTGGAAATTTGCTGTATGTCTCAGGGAATTCAAAGAGGGGCTCTGTATCAACCTAGAGGAATGAGATGGGGAGGAAGATGGGAGGGAGGTTCAGGAGGGAGGGGAAATATGTACATCTATGGCTGATTCATGTTGATGTTTGATAGAAAACAACAAAATTCTGAAAAGAAATTGTCCTTCAATTAAAAAATAAATGAATTTTTAAAAGAGACCACTAAATTTAGAATTTATGAATGATGCACGGTTTAAATCATTTACATATATAAACATAATGTTCACCAATGCCAGTTCCAAAAGTACTTCAGGTTTAGTGATGTATACAGTTCCACAGATTATAATGATCTATTACACCAAGCATCTAACATTCTACTGAAACACCCTTCATGGCATTAAAACATGTATAATATCATATAAGAAATTAATCACCAGTCCAGGTTCGATGCAGGATACAGGAAGCTTGGGGCTGGTGCACTGGGATGACCCAGAGGGATGGTATGGGGAGGGAGGTGGGAGGGGGGTTCAGGATGGGGAACACATGTACACTGTGGGGGATGCATGTTGATGTATGGCAAATCCAATACAATATTGTAAAGTAAATAATAATAATAATTTTTAAAAAACTCAAAAAACTAATAATAATCACTTTGTCAACCAATTGTAGTGTCTTAAGGATGCTTCTTCATGAATGAAAGATGCCACTACTTCAGAAAAAAGATGCCATTTCTTTCTGTTGAAAAAGGATATCATTTGTCAGATTTTTAAAATCAATCTGATCTACTGAAAGTTACATTTTATGGTAACTTTTATTCCTTTTATCACAATCTTTGCTCTTACATGTTACCCTACTTCACTACATCCTCAGATTGATTCTCATAAATTGTGTTCTCATTATGTGATTCTGGCTAATTTCTTTTCATGTACCTGATCTTATTTTGAACATCTGATCGCTTTAATTCCTCAAATAAACCAGACTGGAACTACAATGTGAAAGGAATTATTAGGAGATTGAAATAATGTGTTCTTTATTTTGTAAAGTAGAAAACTATTGAACATTTTATTTAGTTGATGAACATGAACAAATTAATGGTTTAGGAAAATAAACCTAGCGACACAGCTTAAAAAAATAGTTTGCTGTAGAATGTTACACTGTAAATAAAGAGGAAATAGTAATATTCTCATTATTAAGAAAATTGTCTAATATATTATCAATAAGGATTGAAAAGAAAAAGTTATAAACATTTACCTTTGTGAAAGTGATGTGTAGCAAATTTGGCAAATTATCAGAGGGATCAAATGTGGTACTGTGAGCAAGATTATCTGACAAAGGAAAAAGTCCTTAGGTCTATCTAACAAAAAATACATGAAAATAAAAAACTTGCTAGATCAGTGATTAAAGGGAAGTTGCAACAACTCTGTAGGGGCGTGTATGGGAGTAGGAAGTGGGCAAGTACAGTAGGTAGCTAGTTTAAATAAATGTATAAACATATGTATATATGTATAAAGCTATGACCAACATAGACAGCATATTAAAAAGCAGAGATATTACTCTGTCAGAAAAGGTCCATCTAGTCAAAGCTATGGTTTTTCCAATAGTCATGTATGGATGTGAGAGTTGGACCATAAAGAAAGCTGAACACTGAAGAATTGATGCTTTTGAATCATGGTGAGTCCCTTGGACTGCGAGATCAAACCAGTCAATCCTCAAGGAAATCAGTCCTGAATATTCATTGGAAGGACTGATGCTGAGGCTGAAACTCCAATACTTTGGCCACCTGATCCAAAGAACTGACTCACTGGAAAAGACCCTGATGCTGGAAAAGACTGAAGGCAGGAGAAGGGGTCAAAAGAGGATGAGATGGTTGGATGGCATCACCAATGTGACAGACATGAGTTTGAGAAATCTCTGGGAATTGGTGATGGACAGGGAAGCCTGGTGTGCTGCAGTCCATGGGGTTGCAATGAATTGACACGACTGAGCGAATGAACTGAACTGATATGCATATATATATATACACACACACACACACACACACATATATATATATAGTGAACCTAGGTACAGTAATTTTCCAGCAAATCAACTCTCTAACTTAGGAAAAAAAAATATTGACATAGTGCTTATCAATTTTTCTTGAATAAATATTCCCACCAAGGTTTACCTAACTATCATTGATTTGATAATTTGCTCTATATTTTTTAAAAACTACTTTGTTTTGGAGTATAGTTGATTAACAATGTTGTGATAGTTTCAGGTGGACAGTGGCTCTCAAATTTTTGAAACATTTAAGAAATAGCTCTAGTGAGCTTGGGCCAGGTTCAACACATCACTATGAGGCAGTTACTTGGTTTTATATCTCACATTTACAAATAATTAGCTATAATAATTTTGATTATTTTATATAATCCTATAGCCATAGTGTTCTTATTTCTAAAATGGGACTTTATATAGAACCTGCATTACGGAGCTACTCTAGTAATTACTTGATTGAATTTGTTAGTAATATAGTAAGTTAAATCCAATCACTTCATGTAATGACCACTCAAATTTTTTCACTCATCTCTGACCACTTACAGCTAATAAATATATTCATCTTACTTGATATTTTGCTAGTGCTCTGCCCACACACATATTGAAAAATTTGTCTTACTTAGTTGCCTTTTCATTAATATATCCTCCATATCCTAATATATCTAACTACTCTTTATGATGACCTTGCATGGGTTTTCTTTTTCCTACTTACTTTTCATTATTGATATTTATCAAGTTAGAGCTTAAAACTGATTTTTTCCCCATCAATTTACATGCACACTTTTGAGCAGTTTGTCTAAACATATGACTCCAACTACATCATTGATATTATGTCCCCCAATTAATATAGATCAGGCAAAATATCTATAAAAATAATCTCAATTTTGCAGACATTTCACTGCAAACTAAAAATAGAAAGATGGATCTGTACTTTCTTTTACAAACATTACTAACTATTAAGGAAGATGTTGGGAAAAAAATGATTTTGATTTGCTATGACAAGTGATATTCCTCAGGTAAATTGAGCTACTTGTCATTACATATATAATATACTCTATCAAATCAATTGTTTCTCACATTCTGCTCTTTGCTCCCTGTTGCTTCTCCATTATATCCAATCTAAAATTAACTGCCTATTTGGATGTCTTCCTTGAATTCCTCAGACTTAGTTAGGGAGTCTGCTTCCCCATGCTCATATTACATCTTGTGGAAAATTTTAATAAATTACTTTTATTTGGTTATGTTCTATATTCACACTTAATATTTCCCTATGTGTTCATTAACTTGTGAGATCATTGAAGGTTCATGATATATATTTACACATTTAGAACCTAGCATCATGTCAGGTAGAGAGGATGTATTCAATAAATAAAATTCCAATTGAATTGAAGAAATTTGGTTCAATGTTATAGAGGAAATTCAAACACAGAAAGGATGATTAAATTAAATACCTTAAAAATACTTTCCAACTCTGAAATAAAGTAAAATAATTACTTTATATCAGAATTACAGATTTGTACTCATTTCTAGTGAAGGATTATTTCTGCTATAGAAATGGACAGCAAGGCAAGTGTTTAGGCAAAGAGGCCTAAGAAGTGTAAGCCTATATAGCCAATGCATATTTATTCCATGCCAGTCAAAGCCATCTATACTTATGTACACTTATCATTTAGCCAACAGGTAAATAGAGTGGACTGGAATGGGACATTTCTACTCCCACCAGTAAATATATTGAGGAAGTAGAACATTGTTTTAATTCAATAGAGAGAAAAAAAAATCACTTTAAAAAATGATGCACTGGATGTGGTAGAATAGAATGTAATATGCATTAGTTTAGGTGCTAAAGAAACTTTTGTTTACAAATTTTGGCTCCAAGGCAAGAATGAATTTAGCCTCCTTGCAATAATAATCACCACACATGTAAGGGTCAGTATATACCAAAGTATATTATTTATGTAAATTAACCAAAAGTGTCCGGAATATAACTGATAACCATTACTGTTAATCATTACAATTGGATTGTTTATATATAAAAAATATTCCTTCTTTTCCCACTCTACACTTCTTATGTATTTTTCTTGTCATTACTATCCACTTATTGCCAAAAAGGCAGTTAATAGTTTTTAAGACATTTCAAGTAAAGAGTAGAGACTCAACTGAAAGCCAGGCTCTTTTAAAGTACCTGTTTTATTGAGAAATGTTTTATGTGCAGTAGCATCAAAATTATTGCCAGTGTCAAGAAGTATTACATCTATCCTTCCCTTTGATTGATCTTGGATTAGTTTGGTAGGATTGGTACTTTACAAAGCCATTGCTGTTATTAACTAATTCCAAGGGTAAATTACCTCCATAAAATAGACCAGAATATTTCCCTGCTGACTGGCCAGAAGGCAAAACTGCTGGCAGAAGCAGACAAGTAACACTCCCTGCAACAAAGAGCATTGCAAAAAGGGACTCATTGTCTAGGTCACTAAGCAAATTAACAATAATTCTCAGTTGTAGTCTTATCCTTCATAAAAACATTTTCTCTTCTAAATTGATTTTATAACATATATTCTATTTTGAGTAAAACACTTAAATTAAGGGATGAGTAAATTCAGGGGTTACGTATTTCCTCTGTTCAAAGTGTGGGCACATTATTTATGGACTAAAGTATTTAAAGTATTAAAAATAATTTTAAATAAGTAAAATGTTTTTACATTTATTGTGCTTTGCAACTAACTTCCTGTATTATCTACTTTAATTGTGGCCTATTATTTTTGTTATTTTTGTTATCCATACTACTTTATTGAATTTTTTATATGGGCTTCCCTTGTGGCTCAGCTGGTAAAAAATCAGCCTGCAATGCTAGAGACCTGGGTTCAACACCTGGGTTGGGAAGATCCCCTAGGGAAAAAATGGCAACCCACTTCAGTATTCTGTCCTAGTGAATTCCATGGACTGTAATAATCCATGGGGTCACAAAGAGTCAGAAACAACTAAGTGACTAAGCACACACAATATTTTATATTCCAGAAATTATTTTAATAGAGATATTTTTAAAACATATTCTCAGATTTAGTCAATAGACAAGAATCATTGTCTATACAGAGGAAGATAAGTTACTCTTGCTGCATAAATCTCTAGAAGGTTTATATTACTATCATTGTAGGCAAATAAAATTTTAAAATAATAGGCATCTGAAGAATGCATATAAATTTGGATAAGCACTGTCTTTCAATGGAAAATTAGGTCAGTATAAGATTTGCAAGTCATTGAGTGCAATCTTTTTCTTGGGGATGGTCTTGATTCCTGTCTCCTGTACAATGTCGCAAATCTCCGTCCATAGTTCATCAGGCACTCTGTCTATCAGATCAAATCCCATAAATCTATTTCTCACTTCCACTGTATAGTTATAAGGGATTTGATTTATGTCATACCTGAACAGTCTAGTGGTTTTCCCCACTTTCTTCAATTTAAGTCTGAATTTGGCAATGAGGAGTTCATAATCTGTGCCACAGTCAGCTCCCGGTCTTGTTTTTGCAGGCTGTATAGAGCTTCTCCATCTTTGGCTGCAAATAATATTATCAATCTGATTCTGGTGTTGACCATCTGGTGATGTCCTTGTGTAAAGTCTATGGATGGAGGTCAGTGACATTGTACAGGAGACAGGAATCAAGACCATCCCCAAGAAAAAGAAATGCAAAAAGAGTAAAATGGCTGTCTCAGGAGGCCTTACAAATAGCTGTGAAAAGAAGAGAAGCAAAAAGCAAAGGAGAAAAGGAAAAATATATCCATTTGAATACAGATTTCCAAGGAATAGCAAGGAGAGACAAGAAAGCCTTCCTTGGTAATCAGTGCAAAGAAATAGAGGAAAACAATAGAATGACAAAGACTAGAGATCTCTTCAAGAAAACTAGAGATACCAAGGGAACATTTCATGCAAAGATGGGCTCAATAAAGGACAGAAATGGGACTGACCTAACAGAAGCAGGAGATATTAAGAAGAGGTGGCAAGAATACACAGAAGAACTGTACAAAAAAGATCTTCATGACCCAGATAATCACGATGGTGTGATCACTCACACTCACCTAGTGCCAGATACCCTGGAATGTGAAGTCAAGTGGGCCTTAGGAAGCATCACTATGAACAAAGCTACTGCAGGTAATAGAATTCCAGTTAAGCTATTTCAAATCTTAAAAGATGATGCTGTGAAAGTGTTGCACTCAATATGTCAGTAAACCTGGAAAGCACAGCAGTGGCCACAGGACTGGAAAAGGTCAATTTTCATTCCAATCCCAAAGAAAGGCAATGCCAAAGAATGCTCAAACTACCTCACAATTGCACTCATCTCACACACTAGTAAAGTAATGCTCAAAATTTTCCAAGTCATGCTTGAGCAATAATGTGAACCATGAACTTCCAGAAGTTCAAGCTGGATTTAGAAAAGGCAGAGAACCAGAGATCAAATTGCCAGCATCCACTGAATCATCGAAAAAGCAAGAGAGTTTCAGAAAAACACCTATTTCTGCTTTACTGACTATGCCAAAGCCTTTGACTGTGTGGATCACAATAAACTGTGGAAGATTCTGAAAGAGATGGGACTACCAGACCACCTGACCTGCCTCTTGGGAAATCTGTATGCAGGTCAGGAAACAACAGTTAGAACTGGACATGGAACAGACTGGTTCCAAATAAGAAAAGAAGTACGCCAAGGCTGTATATTTTCACTTTGCTTATTTAACTTATATGGAGAGTACATCATGAGAAATGCTGGGCTGGAAGATCACAAACTGGAATCAAGGTTGCCAGGAGAAATATCAATAACCTCAAATATGCAGATGACACCACCCTTATGGCAGAAAGTGAAGAAAAACTAAAAAGCCTTTTGATGAAAGTGAAAGAGGAGAGTGAAAAAGTTGGCTTAAAGTTCAACATTCAGAAAACTAAGATCCTATCATCCAGTCCCATCACTTCATGGCAAACAGATAACAGGGGAAACAATGGCTGACTTTGTTTTTTGGGGCTCCAATATCATTGCAGATGGTGACTGCAGCCATGAAATTAAAAGATGCTTACTCCTTGGAAGGAAAGTTATGACCAACCTAGACAACATATAAAAAAGCAGAGACATTATTTTGTCAACAAATGTCCATCTAGTCAAGGCTATGAGCACTGAAGAATTGATGCTTTTGAACTGTGGCATTGGAGAAGGCTCTTGAGAGTCCCTTGGACTGCAAGGAGATCCAACCAGTCCATCCTAAAGGAGATCGGTCCTGGGTGTTCATTGGAAGGACTGATGTTGAAGCTGAAACTCCAATACTTTGGCCACCTGATGCGAAGAGCTGACTCATTTGAAAAGACCCTGATGCTGGGAAAGATTGAGGGCAGGAGGAGAAGGGGATGACAGAGGATGAGATAGTTGGACGGCATCACTGACTCAATGGATGTGGGTTTCGGTAGACTCCGGCAGCTGGTAATGGGCATGGAGGCCTGGCCTGCTGCAGTTCATGGGGTCTCAAAGAGGCAGACACGACTGAGTGACTGAACTGAACTGAATGCAATCTATTTATTAAACATTAATGGTTGGGATTAATGAGTGATCAATCTGAGAATGTAGACATTTCCCAGACCTATGCATCTTCTGTCTATCAAGAAGAAAGATGAAAGATATAACATTCAAGAAGAAATAAACTTGATATCAAAAAGCATATAAAATATGAAAGATTACAAATATGAGAACAAATTCTTCAATAACAGAGCAAAATAAATTATTTTAATAGCAGCTGCCTTTGGTTGATGGAGACTCATGATCATCTGTCACTCTATTACAGTTTGATGTAAATTAATATTTTATGCTCAAAAGCAATTTTGTTTGGTATGTTATAACCATTAATGAAACTTTCAGATGAAGTACTCACCACCCAGATAAAGGTGGTGAATATAGTAGGCAAGAATTTAAGTGCTGACATAGTATGAATATCACATTATATCATTTTTGATAGAACAATCTAAGGAACAAACTGATCCATCTTCAGAATAGTGCTGTATCATAGCATTGGGCTAGCTGTTAGCAGACTGTATATCTGACAATACGTGTGGCCTTGAAGGGAAGCCTATGTTGTTGAGTTCATAGATAACCACTATCTATGAGTTATGAGACAACAATATATGTAATCCCATTGAGGAGTCACTATGTTGGGGACAGGTAGAGAGAGTGAGATATTTCTTAGTAAGATCTTTGGTTCTACTTTCAATTCTATCTCAAAATAAGTCACTCTCAAATCCTTCACACCAAGATCCATGATGTTATCATCCTTTATCTGGATTACTGCCAATTTGATGAAAGTGAAAGAGGAGAGTGAAAAAGTTGGCTTAAATCTCAACATTCAGAAAACGAAGATCATGGCATCTGGCCCCATCACTTCATGGCAAATAGATGGGGAAACAGTGGAAACAGTGGCTGACTTTATTTTTCTGGGCTCCAGAATGACTGCAGATGGTGATTGCAGCCATGAAATTAAAAGACGCTTACTCCTTAGAAGGAAAGCTATGACCAACCTAGACAGCATATTAAAAAAACAAAGACATTACTTTGTCAACAAAGGTCCATCTAGTCAGATCAGATCAGATCAGATCAGTCGCTCAGTCGTGTCTGACTCTTTGCGACCCCATGAATCACAGCACGCCAGGCCTCCCTGTCCATCACCAACTCCCGGAGTTCACTGAGACTCACGTCAGTCGACTCAGTGATGCCATCCAGCCATCTCATCCTCTGTCGTCCCCTTCTCCTCTTGCCCCCAATCCCTCCCAGCATCAGAGTCTTTTCCAATGAGTCAACTCTTTGCATGAGGTGGCCAAAGTACTGGAGTTTCAGCTTGAGCATCATTCCTTCCAAAGAAATCCCAGGGCTGATCTCCTTCAGAATGGACTGGTTGGATCTCCTTGCAGTCCAAGGGACTCTCAAGAGTCTTCTCCAACACCACAGTTCAAAAGCATCAATTCTTCGGTGCTCAGCCTTCTTCACAGTCCAACTCTCACATTCATACATGACCACAGGAAAAACCATAGCATTGACTAGACGAACCTTTGTTGGCAAAGTAATGTCTCTGCTTTTGAATATGCTACCTAGGTTGGTCATAACTTTGCTTTTGAATATGCTATCTAGGTTGGTCATAACTTTCCTTTCAAGGAGTAAGTGTCTTTTAATTTCATGGCTGCAGTCACCATCTGCAGTGATTTTGGAGCCCAGAAAAATAAAGTCTGACACTGTTTCCCCATCTATTTCCCATGAAGTGATGGGACAAGATGCCATGATCTTCATTTTCTGAATGTTGAGCTTTAAGCCAACTTTTTCACTCTCCACTTTCACTTTCATCAAGAGGCTTTTTAGTTCCTCTTCACTTTCTGCCATAAGGGTGGTGTCATCTGCATATCTGAGGTTATTGATATTTCTCCCAGCCATCTAGTCAAGGCTATGGTTTTTCCAGTAGTCATGTATAGATGTGAGAGTTGGACTATAAACTCTATTTGTGATATTTATATCCCTGGATGTAGAATAATGTCTAGTACATATAAAGCACTCAATAAATAGCTAAAATAGTCCAAAGAATGGGTCTTTTTTTGCCCATATGATTATTACAAGAATTGGTAAATATTTGGATTTTAAATAAACTATCCTGTTCTAAAACTAATTTCAGAGTTTTACCCATATAACCTAAACCTCCTTATAAACAATTCTTCCATCTTGATTATTCCAAATTCCAGATTGTTTATAAAAGAGTAATTAATCTTCCATGAATCATTGTAGATTGGTACTACTGGACTGTTCCCCTTCTAGGGGAACTGAAAAGCTATGAAACTTGAAGTTTAGTGTACTAAACAGTTCTATTCTTTACCATCTTTCAAAAAAATCCTTAAGTGAGGTTTTGATGCTCTAGTAGTCTCATTCCAACTTGAACTAGGATATTTGCAGAACACAAAAATCAAAGCCAATAGTTCTTTTTTTTTTTTTAAGGCAAAGATCATAATACATTTCTCTTGGGATACTCAGTATATGTGAATCAACTATCACTGCAGCAAGCATGACTTAGGTGCACTGGAAACATAAGTCACATACTCTTGTAAATTATTACCACATTCAGAATTTGCTAAAACCTGACTTTGCATAGATAACTTCCAAGTAACGTTAGGATTCTGCTACTGCATATATCCAAATTCATGGATTAATAGATATGCTAACATGGGATTAAAAGATCATGAACTGGTAGTGCATGATTCACTTCTGGTTTCTTGAGATACAGTGGCTTGAATAGCTCCAAAACCTGTTGTAATGAGAGGATGAATGCACAGTGAGTGGAATGTGAAGTGAAGTGAAAGTCACTCAGTCTTATCCAACTCTTTGCAATCCCATGGACTAAACAGTCCGTGGAATTCTCCAGTCCAGAATCAACTGGAGGGGGTAGCCTTTCCCTTCCCCAGGGGATCTTCTCAACCCTGGGATCAAACTCAGGTCCCCTGCATTGTTGGCAGATTCTTTACCAGCTGAGCCACAAAGGAAGCCCAAGAATACTGGAGTGGGTAGCCTATCCCTTCTCCAGCAGATCTTCCTGACCCAGGAATCCAACCACTGTCTCCTGCATTGCAGGCAGATTCTTTACCAATTGAGCTATCAATGAAATGAAGCAAATTCTAATTAGGATTTCAAAAGTGACTTTGAGATTAAAGAATCAAGTAAATGAGGCAGCTAGAGCCTATTCTTCACTCTGGAAGCTACCATTACAACCTCTGGCTATAGTATTAATACTATGACTAAATAAGCACTATCTAAGTAAGCCATCCATGATTAGCACCATAATGAGAAACTATGAGAAGCACCATAATGAGAAACTTTGAGTACCATGAAACTAAGAGACAAAAATACAGAATAAGATACCCCCATCATGACATACGTCTGTGGAAACCATAGGAGGAGTCGAATATAAAATCCCTCTGTCGTATTTCTTCTGACTTTGCAAAATTGCATGAGCACATCTAGTTAGTGGCTGTCGGATGACAAGAACAATGATTGCACACAAATCTTGGAAATTCAGTTTTCAACTTTGTCACTGAAAAAGACATGCTAGAAGAAATGAAATGGATTGACCACCAAGTCTTGTTATCAACCACAATTTATCTTCTCAATTATCCCCACATTTACTAGATACCATGTAGCAATGCATGAATTATCATGCAGAGTGCAGGTGGATAGATCCTAAGTGGGTGTGAGGAGGGTATTTCCACCAGGAAGTTGGGCAGCAGCAGCAACAGGAGATTGAGAAGCATCAATTAAGAAAATTAATTGAAAATTGTCATGGCCAGTTTCCCCTCTGATAGAGAAAAAAAGTGTAAATATATTAAGGGACAAAATCAAAACAAATATTGTGGTACTGGATAGGAACTAGAGATGTTAGTGTGAATTTGTAGTAGTGTATTTATATATCCATATGTGTACAGATATCAACATACATATATGCATGTGTGCATGCATGCCAAGTCACTTATTGTGTCTAACTCTTTGCAACCCTATGGACTATAGCCTGCCGGCTTCTCTATCAATGGGATTCTCCAGGCAAGAATACTGGAGTGAGTTGCCATGTGCTCCTCCAGAGGATCTTTTTAACCCAGAGATCAAACCCAAGTCTCTCAAGTCTCCTGCATTGGCAGACTGGTATTTTACCAAAAGTGCCACCTGGGAAGTCCATACATATGCATATGTATACCCATATATATACATAAATGGATGTAAATGTTTATATGAATCAATTATATACACCACACATATACTCATAAACAGTTGTATATATGTGTGTGTGTGTGTGTGTACAATTGACCCTTGAACAACATGGGGGTTAGGAGCACTGGATCTCCATGAAGTCAAATATCTAAGTATAACTTCTAGCCAAACTTTCATATCCATGGCTTCACATCAGCAGATTCAACCAGCAATGGATAGTGTAGTAGCATACTATTTACTATTGATAAAACCTTCTTACAAGTGCACATTACCAGAAAACCACAGCTCTCAGTCAGCTACACAATCACAAGAATAAATAATGGAAACCCAACTGTTCTGGACCCATACAACCATTCTGCTACTGACTTTCAGTACAATATTTGATAAATTACAAGAGATATTCAACATCATTATCACAACATAAACTTTATGTTGAATGATTTTGCCTGACTGTAGGTTAATGAAAATATTTTGAACACTTTTAAGGAGGCTAAACTAAGCTATGCTTTTGGTAAGTCAGGTGTATTAAATGTATTTTTGACCTACAATATTTTCAATTTGTGATAGATTTATCAGGACATGAAGCTTTTTTAAGTGAAGGAAGATCTATCTGTGTGTGAGTGTGTGTGTGTGTTTGTGTGTGCAAGCACGCATGTGTACATACATACACTGATATATTCCCTGGCTATGTCCACTAAGAAAAGAAAGGAGTAGTGACAACTCAGAAACAAAGAGAACAACTTGTGCCCTGATAATAGTTTATAAATACCATTCTCCCCTAAAAGGAATCAAGATTCCTTAGAAAAATGACTATTTCTAGTCCTGCGTCAAAAACTTAGAAAATGATCTGAAATATTTTACATAGGGATGAGATCAAAAAATGAAATAAGCATGTCAAAGTCACACAAAAGCTATCTTGAACAGGTTTTTGTGGAGCAAATCTAGGATGGTGGTGGTTTAGTCACTATGTCCTGTCCAACTTTTGCAACTCCATGGACTGCAGGCCTCTAAGGCTCCTCTGTCCATGGCATTTCCCAGGCAAGAACACTGGAGTGGGTTACCATTTCCTTCTCCAGAGGCTCTTTCCAACCCAGGACTCAATCCTACATCACCTGCATTGCAGGTAGATTCTTTACCATTGAGCCACGAGGGAAGCCCTAGAAATCTGGGATAGTTCATCAAAATAAATAACACTAAAAGAATATGTGCCATGTGCTCAGTCATGTCTGTCCTTTTATGACCCTATAAACCCTGCCAGACTCCTCTGTCTATGGAATTTTCCAGACAAGAATACTGGAGTGAGTTGCCATTTCCTCCTCCAGAAAGGAATATGACAAAGAATTTTTTTTTAAAAATGGGAAATCTTTATGAAAAAGATTGCTACAAGTGAGTAGATACATTAAAAGTCTGATTAGGAGTAAGATAATTTCAGATTCTTAAAGCACTTTCCCAATGTCAGTTTCCTGATAATGATGGTTTTCAGTTCAGTTAAGTCCCTCAGTCGTGTCCGACTCTTGGTGACCCCACGGACCGTAGCACACCAGGCCTCCCTGTCCACCACCAACTCCCGGAGTTTAGCCAAACTTATGCCATCCAACTATCTCATCCTCTGTCATCCCCTTCTCCTCTTGCCTTAAATCTCTCCCAACATCAGGATCTTTTCAAATGAGTCAGCTCTTCCCATCAGGTGGCCAAAATATTGTAGTTTCAGCTTCAATATCGGTCCTTCCAAAGAACACTCAAGATTGATCTCCTTTAGGATGGACTGATGGTTTTACAGGGTTGTATATGAGGGTCTCCTTCTTTGTAAGATATATACACTCAAATATTCTTAGGTAATGTTTCATCATGTCAGTGCCTTAACTAATTCAGTAATAAAATTATTTGTAGTATCATTACAACTTTCTATAAATTTTGAATTAAAATTTTAAAAATTAATAAATCTATTTACACAAACTAATGCCCCCTTTGTATATATTTATTGCCATGCAACAGTTTATTTCATACAACTTTTAGTTTTGTAAAATATTTATAATTATCAATGCCAATAGATTTTGATTTTATACTAAAAACTTAAATCAACTATACTTTTTAAAAGATCAAAGTTGTTATACATTTTTTTCTATATTATACATGTCACATTATAAAAGTGTAAAATACTTTAGTACTATGAATATGATTCTTTAAATCTACCTAAAAACTTGTTTGGATATTTGATCAGAACACTTACAAAACATCATACCATAGAATTTTTTTTTAAAACATCATTTCACTCTTCAACCCTTCTTATGTCTTTATGAGCCATTGAATTACTTGCAACTCAATTTTTATTCTCAAGGAAGCTAAAACATGTATGCTTCCATTAAATAGAATAGAGTTATTAAAATGTTTATTTACAAATTCGTATTATTTTCCTAGAATGTTAAAGCATCATTATGCAAATAGTCTACTTTTAATTGGAATGCTAAAATCAGATTTATTTTCCAATTTTCTCAGAAGAAAATACAACCAACAAAATCATACATCCCACATATTTTCTAATGTCTTTTCTTACTCTTATTAAACCGTCTCATCTGTTGCTCTATGTGTTGCATTATTTAAAAGCTGTTTGACGTATTTACTACTTATGGAGAGCTAATTCAATAACAAAATTGCTTTTAACATGCTGTGATAGACTTTCAAAAAATTTTCAAGTTCAATTATTTATAGACTAATTTCCTGTTTGCTGTCATTGAATGGTAAAGCGAAAAGTTCACAAATCTAGCTAGATGACACTTGCCTTCTCATATTCTAGGGCACTGACATTTCTTGGTGGACTGACAGTAAATTATAACTCCCCAGGCTACTCTTTAACTTTTAAAAGTTGATATAGTAACTTATAAGTTTGGTTTCTCTTGGATGACCATGAATTCTACTTATAGATCCTATTTTTACAAAAGTACTTGGGATGGTTAATATAGTGCCTCAAAGACTAAATTTAATTGTGGTTAATGTGAGGCATCACTACTGATACTTCCTATGAACACACATTGATACTTTAGAAGCTTTAGGGTAAAGCATATTTTTCACACCAGATAAATTGAATTTCCATTTTAGATTGTATTATTATCAGGTTTATAGGCAGTCATTTCTTTTTCTTGGGGATGGTCTTGTTCCCTGTCTCTTGTACAGTGCACAAACCTCTGTCCATAGTTCATCAGGCACTCTGTCTATCAGATCTAGTCCCTTAAATCTATTTCTCACTTCCACTTTATATTCATAACGGATTTGATTTAGGTCATACCTGAATGGTCTAGTGGTTTTCCCCACTTTCTTCAATTTAACTTAGAATTTGGCAATCAGGACTTCATGATCTGAGCCACAGTCAGCTCCCAGTCTTGTTTGTCCTAACTGTATGGAACATCTCCATCTTTGGCTCAAGACATTAAAGATACCAAGGGAATATTTCATGCAAAGATGGGCTCAATAAAGAACAGAAATGGGATGAACCTAAAAGAAGCAGAAGGTATTAAGAAGGGGTGGCAAGAATACACAGAAGACATGTACCAAAAAAAAAAAAACTTCAGGACCCAGATAATCACAATGATGAGATCACTCACCTAGAGTCAGACATCCTAGAATGTGAAGTCAAGTGGGCCTCAGGAAGCATCACTATGAACAAAGCTACTGATAGAATTCCAGTTGAGCTATTTCAAATCCTAAAAGATGATGCTGTGAAACTGCTGCACTCAATATGTGCAGCAGTTTCACAGCAAATCTGGAAAGCGCAGCAGTTGCCACAGAACTGGAAAAGGTCAGTTTTCATTCCATTCCCAAAAAAAGGCAATGCCAAAGAATGCTCAAACTACCGCACAGTTACACTCATCTCACACGCTAGTAAAGTAATGCTCAAAATTCTCCAAGCCAGACTTCAGCAATACATGAACCATGAACTTCCAAATGTTCAGGTTGGTTTGAAAAGACAGAAGAACCAGAGATCAAATTGCCAACATCCACTGAATCACCGAAAAACCAAGAGAGTTTCAGAAAAACATCTATTTCTGCTTTATTGACTATGCCAAAGCCTTTGACTGTGTGGATCACAATAAACTGTGGAAGATTCTGAAAGAGATGGGACTACCAGACCACCTGACCTCTTGGGAAGTCTGTATGCAGGTCAGGAAGCAACACTTAGAACTGGATATGGAACAACAGACTGGTTCCAAATAGGAAAAGAAGTACATCAAGGCTGTATATTGTCACCCTGCTTATTTAACTTATATGCAGAGTATATCATGAGAAACGCTGGGCTGGAAGAAGCACAAAGAAGAAGCTGGAATCAAGATTTCCAGGAGAAATATCAATAACCTCAGATATGCATATGACACCACCCTTATGGCAGAAAGTGAAGAACTAAAGAGCCTCTTGATGAAAGTGAAAGAGGAGAGTGAAAAAGTTGGCTTAAAGCTCAACATTCAGAAAACTAAGAGCATGGCATCTGGTGCCATCACTTCATGGCAAATAGATGGGGAAAGAATGGAAACAGTGTCAGACTTTGTTTTTGGGGGCTCAAAGTCACTGCAGATGATGACTGCAGCCATGAAATTAAAAGACACTTACTCCTTTGAAGGAAAGTTATGACCAACCTAGACAGCATATTAAAAAGCAAAGACGTTACTTTGTCAACAAAGGTCCATCTAGTCAAAGCTATGGTTTTTCCTGTGGTCATGTATGGATGTGAGAGTTGGACTGTGAAAAAAGCTGAGCACTGAAGAATTGATGCTTTTGAACTGTGGCATTGGAGAAGGCTCTTGAGAGTCCCTTGGACTGCAAGGAGATCCAACTAGTCCCTCCTAAAGGATCAGTCCTTATTGTTCATTGGAAGGACTGATGCTGAGGCTGAAACTCTAATATTTTGGCCACCTAATGCAAAGAGCTGGCTCATTTGAAAAGACCCTGATGCTGGGAAAGATTGAAGGCAGGAGGAGAAGGGGATGACAGAGGATGAGATAGTTGGATGGCATCACTGACTCAATGGACATGAGTTTTGGTAAACTGTGGGAGTTAGTGTTGGACAGGGAGGCCTGGTGTGCTGTGGCTCATGGGGTCACCAAGAGTCGGACTCGACTGAGCGACTGAACTGAACTGAACTGAAAAAGATATTCTAGTCCTAAATCTGCAGCTTGAATTGAAATTCAATCATTAAATATTGTAGAATATAGAAACAGGAACAATATACAGTAGTAAAACTAGGGGATTCCCCTCAAATAGATATTGAATGATGATTAATTACTTTGCAATTCAGAAATAAAAGATGTGTGTTTCTTAAAATATGACCCAATAACATAAGGCATGTGAATTTATATTCCTAATTCTCTTACCTGCATTTCAATATCAGTTTTCCGTGATAGTGAGTCATATATGCAAATTCAGGTATTCCTTTCAGGTGACCTAATTTTGATTATCTTATACAACTATCTTAACAAAATGTGAAAGAAGAAACAACTATGAGTACCAAAATCAATGAGATATTATAAATGGAGGTGGCAGCTTGAATAGGATGAAAGTTTAAAACTAATAAGTAAAAGGATCAAGTCCACCCTGTGAATAGGACTTTCAGAGACTACCACTTCAGCATACTTAGTAGGAGTAATGGCTCTTAAATATGTTTTTTAAATGTGAAATGTGACATTATATTTTCTATAAATTATTTTTGAATCTTCATAGAAATTGCATTGATTTTTTCAAAAGAAGCTAAAGGCAATAAACTGAATAGAAGAAAGGAATTAGAGCATTGTCCTTTCCCCTGGCATTATTTCAAACTCAAATCAGTTCAGAAGCAACTGAAAGTTTCAATAAGAAAAAATAAAAGAAAATTACCAGAGGTTGTGTGTTATTAACACCAATTATAGAAAGTTCTATACACATTCTAATACCATCTAACCACGTAGTCAGAAAATATAATGAAAATAATTACAATAGAAAGCACAATATTGTTGTGCTCAGAACAGTGAAATAACTGAAAACTACGTTCCTCTTTTTATTAAGTCATGTACTTTACAGTGTGTTCAGTAAAATGTGGGACAGTTTGTCATGAAAAACAAGCAAAATAGAAATCTATCAGATAATTAACTAGTATTGAAAGTACAATTCCAAATCCAGGTTGCCACAAAATAATTGCTATAAATACCAATAATAACTTATTTAAACATAAGTTGACTATACTAAACAAAGACCAAAAGCCCTTTCTTTGTTTTAATTAATTAATTAATTTTAATTGGTGGATGATTACTTTACAATATTGTGATTTTTTCCCATATATCAACATGAATTGGCCTCACAGATTCATGTAGGGGGAGGCCTTACAAAAGCTGTGAAAAGAAGAGAAGAGAAAAGCAAAGGAGAAAAGGAAAGATATAAACATCTGAATGCAGAGTTCCAAAGAATAGCAAGAAGAGATAAGAAAGCCTTCTTCAGCGATCAATACAAAGAAATAGAGGAAAACAACAGAATGGGAAAGACTAGGGATCTCTTCAAGAAAATCACAGATACCAAAGGAACATTTCATGCAAAGATGAGCTCGATAAAGGACAGAAATGGTATGGACCTAACAGAAGCAGAAGATATTAAGAAGAGATGGCAAGAATACACAGAAGAACTGTACAAAAAAGATCTACATGACCCAGATAATCACGATGGTGTGATCACTGACCTAGAGCCAGACATCCTGGAATGTGAAGTCAAGTGGGCCTTAGAAAGCATCACTACGAACAAAGGTAGTGGAGGTGATGACATTCCAGTTGAGCTATTCCAAATCCTGAAAGATGATGCTGTGAAAGTGCTTCACTCAATATGCCAGCAAATTTGGAAAACTCAGCAGTGGCCACAGGACTGGAAAAGGTCAGTTTTCATTCCAATCCCAAAGAAAGGCAATGCCAAAGAATGCTCAAACTACCACACAGGTGCACTCATCTCACACGCTAGTAAAGTAATGCTCAAAATTCTCCAAGCCAGGCTTCAGCAATATGTGAACCGTGAACTTCCTGGTGTTCAAGCTGGTTTTAGAAAAGGCAGAGGAACCAGAGATCAAATTGCCAAGATCCGCTGGATCATGGAAAAAGCAAGAGAGTTCCAGAAAAGCATCTATTTCTGCTTTATTGACTATGCCAAAGCCTTTGACTGTGTAGATCACAATAAACTGTGGACAACTCTTCAAGAGATGAGAATACCAGACCACCTGATCTGCCCCTTGAGAAATTTGTATGCAGGTCAGGAAGCAACAGTTAGAACTGGACATGGAACAACAGACTGGATCCAAATAGGAAAAGGAGTTCGTCAAGGCTGTATATTGTCACCCTGCTTATTTAACTTATATGCAGAGTACATCATGAGAAACGCTGGACTGGAAGAAACACAAGCTGGAATCAAGATTGCCGGGAGAAATATCAATAACCTCAGATATGTAGATGACACCACCCTTATGGCAGAAAGTGAAGAGGAACTCAAAAGCCTCTTGATGAAGATGAAAGAGGAGAGTGAAAAAGTTGGCTTAAAGCTCAACATTCAGAAAATGAAGATCATGGCATCTTGTCCCATCACTTCATGGGAAATAGATGGGGAAACAGTGGAAGCAGTGTCAGACTTTATTTTTCTGGGCTCCAAAATCACTACAGATGGTGAGTGCAGCCATGAAATTAAAAGACGCTTACTCCTTGGAAGGAAAGTTATGACCAACCTAGACAGCATATTCAAAAGCAAAGACATTACTTTGCCAACAAAGTTTCATCTAGTCAAGGCTATGGTTTTTCCAGTGGTCATGTATGGATGTGAGATTTGGACTGTGAAGAAAGCTGAGCACCAAAGAGTTGATGCTTTTGAACGGTGGTGTTGGAGAAGATTCTTGAGAGTCCCTTGGACTGCAAGGAGCTCCAACCAGTCCATTCTGAAGGAGATCAGCCCTGGGATTTCTTTGGAAGGAATGATGCTAAAGCTGAAACTCCAGCACTTTGGCTACCTCATGAGAAGAGTTGACTCATTGGAAAAGACTCTGATGCTGGGAGGGATTGGGGGCAGGAGGAGAAGGGGACGACAGAGGATGCTGCGATTCATGGGATCGCAAAGAGTCGGACACGACTGAGCGACTGATCTGATACATGTGTTCCATTTATCCTGAACCCCCCTCCCATCTCCGTCCCCACCCTATCCCTCTGTTGTTCCAGAGCACTGGCTTTGGGTGTCCTGATTTATGCACTGAACTTGTACTGGTCATCTATGTTACATATGGTAATGTATATGATTCAATGTTATTCTCTCAAATCATGCCATCCTTGCCTTCTCCCATTGAGCCCAAAAGTCTGTTTTTATATCTGTGTCTCCTTTGCTGCTCTGCGGGTAGGATTATCTGTACTATCTCTCAAAATTCCATATATATGTGTTAATATATAGTATTTGTCTTTCCATTTCTGGTAATTCACTCTGTATAATAGGCTCCAGGTTCATCGACTTTGTTAGAACTGACTCAGATGTGTTCCTTTTGATAGCTCAGTAATATTCCTTTGAGGATATACATAACAACTTCCTTATCCATTCATCTGCAAATGGACATCCAGGTTGCTTCTATGTCCTGCTATTGCAAATAGTGTTTCAATGAACACTATGTGTCTCTTTCAATTCTGGTTTCCTCAAGGTATGTGCCCATCTGTGGGATTACTGTGTTGTATAGCAGTTCTATTCCCAGGTTTTAAGGAATTTCCATACTGTTCTCCATAGTGGCTGTACAAATTTGCATTCCTACCAACAATAGAAGAGGGTTCCCTTTTCTTCACACCCTCTCCAGCATTTATTGTTTGTAGAAACTTTGATAGTGGCCATTCTGACCAGTGTGAGATAATACCTCATTGTGGTTTTCATTTGCATTTCCTTAATAATGACTTATGGTGAGCATCATTTCTTGTGTTTACTAGACATCTGTATGTCTTCTCTGGAGAAATTTCTGTTTATATCTTTTGCCCATTTTTTTTTAATTTTATTTTATTTTTAAACTTTACATAATTGTATTAGTTTTGCCAAATATCAAAATGAATCCGCCACAGGTATACATGTGTTCCCCATCCTGAACCCTCCTCCCTCCTCCCTCCCCATACCATCCCTCTGGGTCGTCCCAGTGCACTAGCCCCAAGCATCCAGTATCGTGCATCGAGCTGCATAACCTGCTTATGTATTTTGGAGATAAATTATTTGCCAGTTATTTCATTTGCTCTTATTTTCCCCCATTCTGAAGCCTGTCTTTTCAACTTGCTTATAGTTTCCTTTCTTGTGCAAAAGCTTTTAAATTTAATTAGGTCCTATTTGTTTATTTTGTTTTATTTCCATTATTCTAGGAGGTGGGTCATAAAGGATCTTGCAGTGATTTACCTCAGAGAGTGTTCTGTCTATGTTTTCCTCTAAGAGGTTTATGGTTTTTGGTCTTACATTTAGGTCTTTAATCCATTTTGAGTTTATTTTTGTGTATGGTGTTAGAAAATGTTCTAGCTTCATTCTTTAATGTGTAGTTGAGCAGTTTTCCCAGCACCACTTGGTGAAGAGACTATCTTTTTTCCAATGTATATTTTTGCTTCCTTTGTCCAAAATAAGATGTCCATAGGTGAGTGAATTTATCTCTGGACTCTATTTTGTTTCACTGATCTACAATTCTGTCTTTGTAACAGTACCATACTGTCTTGATGACTGCAGCTTTGTAGTATTGTTTGAAGTCGGGAAAGTTGATTCTTTCCATTCCTTTCTTCTTCCTCAAGATTACTTTGGCTATTTGGGGTCTTTCATGCTTCCATACAAATTGTGAAATTATTTGTTCTAGTTCTGTGAAATATATTGTCACCCTGCTTATTTAACTTATATGCAGAGTACATCATGAGAAACACTGGGCTGGAAGAAGCACAAAGTGGAATCAAGACTGCCAGGAGAAATAACAATAACCTCAGATATGTAGATGACACCACCCTTATGGCAGAAAGTGAAGAACTAAAGAGCTTCTTGATGAAAATGAAAGAGGATAGTGAAAAAGTTGGCTTAAAGCTCAACATTCAGAAAACGAAGATCATGGCATCTGGTCCCATCACTTCATGGCACATAGATGGGGAAACAGTGGAAACAGTGTCAGACTTTATTTTTCTGGGCTCCAAAATCACTCCAGATGGCGATTGCAGCAATGAAATTAAAAGAAGCTTACTCCTTGGAAGGAAAGTTATGACCAACCTAGATAGCATATTCAAAAGCAGAGATACTACTTTGCCAACAAAGGTCCATCTAGTCAAGGCTATGGTTTTTCATGTGGTCATGTATGGATGTGAGAGTTGGACTATAAAGAAAGCTGAGCACTGAAGAATTGATGCTTTTGAACTGTGGTGTTGGAGAAGGCTCTTGAGAGTCCCTGGGACTGCATGGAGATCCAACAAGTCCATCCTAAAGGAGATCAGTCCTGGGTGTTCATTGGAAGGACTGCTGTTGAGGCTGAAACTCCAAAACTTTGGCCACCTGGTGAAAAGAGCTGACTCATTGGAAAAGACCCTGATACTGAGAAAGATTGAGGGAAGGAGGAGAAGGGGACGACAGAGGATGAAATGGTTGGATGGCATCATCTACTTGATGGACATGGGTTTAAGTGGACTTTGGAACTTGGTGATGGACAGGGAGGCCTGGCGTGCTGCAGTTCATGGGGGTCTCAAAGAGTTGGAAACAACTGAGAGACTGAACTGAACTGAACTGAACTCTGTGAAATACCATTGGTAGTTTGATAGGAATTGCATTGAATCTATAGATTGCTTTGGATAGCATACTCATTTTCACTGCGTTGATTCTTCCAATCCAAGAACATGTTATATTTCTCCACCTATTTGTGTCATCTTTTATTTTTTTATCAGTATTTTATAGTTTTCTCTATACAGGTCTTTTGTTCCTTTAGGTAAATTTATTCTTAACTATTTTAATCTTTTCATTGCAATGGTGAATGTGATTGTGTACTTAATTTCTCTTTCTGATTTTTTATTGTTAGTATATAGGAATGGAAGAGATTTCAGTGCATTAATTTTATATCCAGCAACTTCATAATATTCATTGTTTAGCTCTAGTAATTTTATTGTGGTATCTTTATGGTGTTCTATGCAGTGGATCATGTCATCTGCAAACAATTAAAGTTTTACTTCTCTTTCAATCTGCATTTGTTTTGTTTCTTTTTCTTTTCTTATTTCTGTGGCTAGAATTTCCAAAACTATGTTGAATAGTAATGGTGAAATGGGTGACCTTGACTTATTCCTGATTTTAGAGGAAATGCTGTCAATATTTCAACATTGAAGATAATGTTTGCTGTGGATTTGACATAAATGGATGCTGAATTTTGTCAAAGGCTTTCTCTGCATCTGTTGAAATAAGCATATGGTTTTATCTTTCAGTTTGCTAATATGGTATATCAGTTGATTGATTTGTGAATATTGAAGAATACTTGCATCCCTGAAATAAAGCCCACTTGATCACTTTTTAATATGTTATTGGATTCTGTTTGTAAGAATTTTCTGAAGGATATTTGCATCTAAGTCATCAGTGATACTGGCTTGTGAGGTTTTGTTTGTTTTTTTTTTTTAATCTCAACTTGTTTGGTTTTGGTATCAGGGTGATATTGGTCTCATAGAATGAATTTAGGGAGTTTTCTGTCTGCGATTTTCTGGTAGATTTTGAGTACAATAGGTGTTAGTGCTTCTCTAAATTATTGTTATGATTCACCTGTGAAGCTGTCTGGTCCTGGGCTTTTGCATGTTGGAAGATTTTTGACTACAGTTTTTATTTCTGTGCATGTGATTGATGCATGCAATCACATTTCTTTCTGATTCTTGAAATGTAGTTGAAAAAAACATTTCACTCTAACTCTTTCTCATTCAGTTTTGAAAGGTTATACTTCTCTAAGAATTTGTTCATTTCATCCAAGTTGTCCATTGTGTTGCCATATACCTGCTCATAGCCATCTCTTATGATTGTTTCTACTGCTGCTGTAATTTCTCCATTTCCATTTCTAATTTTATTGATTTGAGTCTTTTTTTTTTTCTTTTTCTCTTGAAGAGTCGTTAATGGTTTGTCCATTTTGATTATCTTCTCAAACAACCAGCTTTTAGTGTTTTGTTTTGTTTTGTTTTGTTATCTTTGCTGTGTTGTTGTTGTGCAGTTGCTCATTCATTTTTGACTCTGCTTTCATTTCCATGAACTGAAGCACGTAGGTTTCCCCATCTTTAACCATCTCCTAGAGCTTGCTTAAACTCATGTCAATCAAGTCAGTGATACCATCGAACCATCCATTCCTCTGCCATCCCCTTTTCCTCCTGCCTTCAATCTTTCTCAGCATCAGGGTCTTTTCCAATGAATTATTTATTTGCATCAGATGACCACCAAAGTATTGGAGTTTCAGCTTCAGCATCAATCTTTCCAATAAATATTCAGGACTGATTTCCTTTAGGATTGACTACTTAGATTTCCTTGGAGTTCAAGGGTCTTCTCCAACACCACAGTTCGAAAACATCAATTCTTCAGTGCTCAGTCATCTTTATGGTCCAACCCTCACATCTGTGTATTACTACCAGAAAAACCATAACTGACTATACGAACCTTTGTTGGCAAAATGATGTCTCTTCTTTTTAATATGTGGTCCACTGGAGATGGGAATGGCAAACTACTTCAACAATCTTTGCCTTGAGAACCCCATGAACAGTATGAAAAGGCAATAAGATCTTTGCTATATTCTTCATTTTTATTTCTGATATGATTTTTATTGTTTCTTTCCTTCTACTAAATTTGAGAAAGTTTTGTTCTTCCTTTTTTAGTTGTTCTAGGTGTAAAGTTAGGTTGCTTGTTTGATGCTTCTCTTGTTTCTTGAGGTAGGTTTGCATTGCTATGAACTTCCTTCTTAGCACTACTTTTACTAAATCCCATAAATTTTGGGTTGTTGTATTTTCATTATCATTTGTTTCTATGAATATTTTGATATCCTTTTTTATTTTTTCAGTTATATGTTGGTTACTCAGTTCAGTTCAGTTCAGTTCAGTCGCTCAGTCATGTCTGACTCTTTCAACCCCATGAACCACAGCATGTCAGGCCTCCCTGTCCATCACCAACTCCTGCAGTTCACCCAAACCCATGCCTATTAAGTCAGTGATGCCATCCAACCAGCTTATCCTCTGTCATCCCCTTCTCCTCCTGCCCTCAATCTTTCCCATCATCAGGGTCTTTTCAAATGAGCCAGCTCTTCACATCAGGTAGCCAAAGTATTGGAGTTTCAGCTTCAGCATTGGTCCTTCCAATGAACACCCAGGACTGATCTCCTTTAGGATGGACTTGTTGGATCTCCTTGCAGTCCAAGAGATTCTCAAGAGCTTTCTCCAACACCACAGTTCAAAAGCATCAATTCTTTAGCACTCAGCTTTCTTTTTAGTCCAAATCTCACATTTATACATGACCACTGGAAAAAGCATAGCCTTGACTAGATGGACCTTTGTTGACAAAGTAATGTTTCTGCTTTTTAATATGCTGTCTAGATTGGTCATAGCTTTCCTTCTAAGGAGTAAGTATCTTTTAATTTCATGGCAGCAATCACCATCTGCAGTGATTTTGGAGCCCAGAAATATAAAGTCAGCCACTGTACCACTGTTTACCCATCTATTTGCCAAGAAGTGATGCCATGCTCTTAGTTTTCTGAATGTTGAGCTTTAAGCCAACTTCTTCACTCTCCTCTTTCACTTTCATCAAGAGGCTCTTTAGTTCTTCTTCATTTTCTGCCATAAGGGTGGTGTCATCTGCATATCTGAGGTTATTGATATTTCTCCCAGCAGTCTTGATTCCAGCTTGTGCTTCATCCAGCCCAGCATTCTCATGATGTACTCTGCATATAATTTAAGTAAGCAGGGTGACAATATACAGCCTTGATGTACTCCTTTTCCTATTTTGAGCCAGTCTGTTGTTCCATGTCCAGTTCTAAGTGTTGCTTCCTGACCTGCATATAGGTTTCTCAAGAGGCAGGTCAGGTGCTCTGGTGTTCCCATCTCTTTCAGAATTTTCCACAGTTTATTGTGATCCACACAGCCAAAGACTTTGGCATAGTCAATAAAGCAGAAAGAGATGTTTTTCTGGAACTCTCTCTTGCTTTTTCCATGATCCAGTGGATGTTGGCAATTTGATCTCTGGTTCCTCTACCTTTACTGAAACCAACTTGAACATCTGGAAGTTCATGGTTCACATATTGCTGAAGCCTGGCTTGGAGAATTTTAAGCATCACTTTACTAATGTGTGATATGAATGTAATTCTGCAGTAGTTTGAACATTCTTTGGCATTGCCTTTCTTTGGGATTGGAATGAAAACTGACGTTTTCCAGTCCTGTGGCCACTGCTGAGTTTTCCAAATTTGCTGGCATATTGAGTGCAGCACTTTCACAGCATCATCTTTCAAGATTTGAAATAGCTCAACTGGAATTCCATCACCTCCACTAGCTTTGTTCATAGTCATTCTTCCTAAGGCCCACTTGACTTCACCTTCAAGGATGTCTCACTCTAAGTGAGTGATCACACCATCATTATTATCTGAATCATGAAGATCTTTTTTGGATCATGATCTTTTTTGTACAGTTCTTCTCTGTATTCTTTCCACCTCTTCTTAATATCTTCTGCTTCTGTTAGGTCCATCCCATTTCTGTCCTTTATTGAGCCTACCTTTGCATGAAATGTTCCCATGGTATCTCTAATTTTCTTGAAGAGATCTCTAGTCTTTCCCAATCTATTGTTTCCCTCTATTTCTTTGCACTGATTGCTGAGGAAGGCTTTCTTATCTCTTCTTGCTATTCTTTGGAACTCTGCATCCAAATGGGTATATCTTTCCTTTTCTCCTTTGCTTTTCATTTCCCTTCTTTTCATAGCTATTTGTAAGGCCTCCTCAGACAGCCAGTTTGCTTTTTTGGATTTCTTTTTCTTGGGGATGGTCTTGATTCCTGTGTCCTGTACAATGTCACAAACCTCCATCCATAGTTCAGAAGTGTGTTGTTTAGCCTCCATATGTTTGTGTTCTTTTATAGCTTCTTCCCACCAACCACCCCCTCCCGGTAGCTGATATCTAATCTTACAACATTGTGATCAGAAAAGATGCTTGAAATGATTTTAATTTTTACAAAAATTATCAAGGCTTGATTTGTGGCCTAGGATGTGATCTATCTTGGAGAAGGTTCCATGTGCACTTGAGAAAAAGATGAAATCTGTTGTTTTAGGGGTGAAATGCCCTGTAATTATCAACTAGGTCCAATGCATCATTTAAAGTCTGTGTTTCCTTTTTAATTTTCTGTCTTGATGATCTGTACATTGTTGAGAGTGGTATATTAGAGTCCCCTGCTACTATTGTGCCACTGTCAGTTCAGTTCAGTTCAGTCGCTCAGTCGTGTCCGACTCTTTGCAACTCCATGAATCACAGCATGCCAGGCCTCTCTGTCCATCACCAACTCCCAGAGCTCACTCAAACTCACGTGCATCGAGTCAGTGATGCCATCCAGCCATCTCATCCTCTGTTGTCCCCTTCTCCTCCTGCTCCCAATCCCTCCCAACATCAGGGTCTTTTCCAATGCTGTCAATTTCCCCTTTAATAGTTGTTAGCATTTATTTGCCTTCTGTTTTGAGGTGCTCATTTGTTGGTTGCATATATATTTATAATTGTAACACCTTCTTGTATTTATCCCTTGATCATCATTCAGTGTCGTTCTTTGTCTCTTATAATGGTCTTTATTTTAAAGTCTATTTCATCTGATATAAGGATTGCTACTCAAAGTTTTTTTTGGTCTTCATTTGTGTGAAATATCTTTCTAGCCCTTCACTTTAGTCTGTATGTGTCTCTAGATTTGAGATGTGTCTCTTGCGGACAGCATACATAGGGATCTTACTTATATATCCATTCAGCTGGTCTTTATGTTTTGTTTGGAGCTTTTAACCAACTTTTTTTTTTTTTTAAACTTTACATATTAACCAACTTTTGTTTAAGGTAGTTTTTGATAATATGATCCATAAAATTTACTTTATTGTTTTGGGTTTATTTGTATTTCCTTCCTCATTTTAGGGAAGTTTTCAACTATTTTCAAGTATTTTCTCATGTCTTGTCCTTTTTTCTTCTTCTGGGATGCCTGATTCAAACGTTGGGGTGCTTAACATTGTCCCAGGGCTCTCTGAGGCTGTCCCCATTTACTTTTAATCTTTTTCCTTTTTCCACAATGCATCATTTATTTCCACCATTCTATCTTCTGGCTCACTCCTTTCTTCTGCCTCAGTTACTCAACTGTTGCTTCCCTCTGTTGCTTTTAATCTCAGTTACTGCATTGTTCATTACTGATTGACTATTCTTTGTTTCTTCTAGGTCTTTGTTAAACATTTCTTGCATCTTCTCAATCTGTGTCTTTAGTCTATTTATCTATACTCCATTTTGTTTTCAAGATTTGGATCATCTTCACTATCATTATTATGAATTATTTTTCAGGTAGACTCTCTATCTCCTCATCTTTTTTTGGTTTGGTGGGTTTATCATGTTCCTTCACCTGCTGGATATTTCTCTGCCCTTTCAGTTTGTTTAGTTTGCTATGTTGGGGTCTCCTTTCTTCAGGCTGGAGAGTTGTAGTTCCTCTTAATTGTGGATCTTCTCTCTGTGGGTGGGTTTGGACCAGTGGCTTGTGAAGGTTTCCTGATTGGGAATCCTTGTGTCTGTGTTCTGGTGGAGGGAGCTGGATCTCATCTTTCTGGAGGGCAAGGTAGTGTTACGGGTTTGTATGACTTTGGACAGCCTGTCTTTTAAAATTTAATGTTATGTTCCCATTTTTCTGGAGGATCAGTACTGGAACTTGATTTCCTTGGGTGGATTCTGGTCTTAGTGTATGGATGGGTGGTTTTGATGGACTCTCATCTATTCATTTTCCCTGGGGTCAGGAGTTCTATGATTGTCCAAAATTCTGGAGTTGAACTTCTTGTCTCTGGGTTTCAGTCCTGACCTCTTACAGTGGTATCAAAACTTCTCTGTCCACACAGGACTGAAGACAAAACCCCTAGGTTAATGATAGTAAAACAACTCTCCACAGCCAGAAACACCCAAAGAGATTAACAGAGTTATACAGATTGTAAGAGGCAGGAAGGAGAAAGAGGTGACCAGGAGGATAAAAGGGAGAGTCAAAAGGGAAGAGAGCAATCAAGCCAGTAATCAAATCCATAAGTGAAATTGGATACTAAAAATTAAACTCTTAAAGATATAAAATTAATAACAAAAGGTCAAAAAATTAAAATTAAAAACCTAGAATAAAAATTAGACTCTCAAAAGTACAATATAAAAAAATACAACACAAAAATTTTTTAAATATGAATTTTTTAATAAGATTTTTTAGAAAGGTGAAAATGTTATAAAAATTAATATTTAAAGGAGTAATAAAGAACCATATTAGGACAATATAAGGGGAAAAAGAAAAAAGGTAAAGAAAGGGGGAAAAGGAGGAAAAGAGGAAAAATGAAAAAAAGAATAAAAACAAAGAAATTTTTTAAATAATAAAAAAATTTTATTTAAAATGATAGTGATTTTTTTTAATTTTTTCATAGGAACCATGGGGATATGTACATTGGTAGTGAGGTAAATATTCATATAATTCCTCCTTTTTCCTGGTCCAGTTAGGTTGCCTACTCAGAAAGTACTCTAGTATATCTAGGAATATCTCTGGAGATTTTGTGGTCAGTGTGGCATCAGTTCAGTGTCAGATATTACCTTGTTCTGGCTCGTACTTGTTCTCAAAGTCTAAAGTTGCCCCTCAAATGCACAGTTTCAGGTTAATCACAGAATTTTAATCTGTTGCACCTGCTACTCTGGCTGCTTCCCCCTGAAGAAACACTCCCCCCTTCTTTTCTTTGCTTAGGTTGGCCTCCTCTGTTTGCAAGTCTCTCTTCAGTGTCTAATCTCTGCCCTGACATGAGGGGATGAAAGTGGACACTTATTTGAGCTCACTGGCTAAGTTGTGCTGTACAGGAGGGGCACTATAAACAAATGCAACTGGCAGGTGTGGGGAGTGCTCACAGTGGATGAAGCACACGGGGGTTGCCACAGCCCAAGGTGGTGTGCACCTCCCTGGTCCTAGCTGCTTGGGCTCCCAGGTTCACCATGAGGGCATAGTCCTAGGTGGGCTGTTCATCTCCTCAGGGGATCTGGTCTCATGTCCAGGATCCTAGGAAGATGTGGGTAATGACTGGCAGCCTACTCACAGCTTGGTAGAAGATGAGGTCTCTGGGGCTGAGATTTCAAGGGCCCCTAGCCTTCCACCTCTGACTGTCTCACACTTGCCTCTCTACCTCCGTGGAGGGCCATAAATGACAGTTGGCTCACTCTCCTTTGGTATTCACTAGGGCCAAATCCTTTGTTCTGTGAGTGCCCCAGGGGTCACAGTGCAGCATTACAGCCTTCCCATGGGAAAGGTCCTTTGTTTCTCCGGCATTCCCATGGTTTGGGTTTTCCCCATTCTATCTGTGCTATGTCATATTAACCCTTTTAGAATGTCCTCATGGCATTCAACCCCGTTCCTTTCCTTAAGGACTGGTGCAGCTTGCACCTCCACACCCTGCCCCCACTAGCTGCTGGTGGTTGACAGCCTGTGAGCTGCTTCTCAGCTGGTAATCACTGTTCAGTGTGATTTCTGTGTTGATTTTTTTTTTTTTTTTTTGGTTATGCTGCCTCTGAGATTCCAAAGCTCCCCACTGACCTCACCTATGAGAGGATTTCCTATTGTGCAGAAACTTCTCCTCCTTCACAACTCCCTCCCCAGCAGGGATCTCTGTACCCAAATCCTTTGTCTCCCTTTTTGTCTTTATACTTTGTCCTACCTCATTCTGAAGAGACTGGTTTTCCTTTCTGGGTATCTGAGATCCTCTGTCAACATTCAGAAATTGTTCTGTGGGAGTTGCTCCACATTTAGATCATTCTTTGATGTTTTTATGGGGGAGAAAGTGGTCTCCCTATCCTATTCTTCTTCTATCTTGGGAGCACCCTCCAAAGTTCTTTCTATTATGCTGTTAAAGACATACAAATTAAAAAAACACACACCCAAAAAAATTATGTCATATTATTATTTTGAGAATTAAATGAAATAACTCATTTAAAATCCATAGAAAAATGTCTGACACATAGTAAATTCTCAACAAGTATAAGTTATTTTCAATATTATCATTATTGGAGTTTCTGTTGTGGTTTTTGTTGCTGTGATCTTTTAAATGTATTGCCCACAAATGTTAACAATGCAAAAATATTAGAAGTATGTATATTCATTGATTCTAACAGAAATAAAAATGTTAAGATAAAAAGTCCTTTCCTCCCCCTTTCAAATCTGCCTCCACTTACCTGATCTTCACTTCTGATATCTATTTATAAAAAAGAAGTAGTTCAATGTTTTTTATAAAGCTAATTCCATCCCTATGTTTACAATTGTAGCATCCTACTTTTTTGGATTATGCTATATTAATGGTCTCAATTTTCTGTTGAATTTTTAATTCCTCCCTATCCATCTCTTGCTGATATGTGATATCAGTCAAAAATGCTAATGTGAACTTTGGATGAAATTATAGTTACATAGTAATTAGGAAAAAGAATATGGCAATCATGTTTTCCTTTTAGTTATAGAATTGAACTCATTTATAAAACCCTACTTTAGCAGAAATGCAGACATAGATAATGTTGGAAGCAAAAGAAAATTATGGCATTAAATATACTTTAAATTAGGTTGCATTTGATCACAATGGGAAATGTGTACCAGGGGCAATTCTAGACACAAATGATATAGTGGCATAAGAGACAGAACAGTCTGATAAGGTTTAAATTTTAGTGTGGAATAATTAAAATGAAGCAGGAAGCAAATGAATTAGTTAACATGAAACAGTGTTAGATGTTTTGAAGAATATAGACTAGCAAAACACTTGGAAATTACATGAGATGGCTTGGAAATGAAGTCAGTATATATAAAAACCAGGATTATAAATGTAAATTTAAGAATGAACTATGTTTATTGAACTGAGAGAAATTCTGGTATCAAGTTAATTGAAAGGACTAGAAATTTTCAAATTGAAAGTAGATATATTGTGTTTCCCAAGTTGTTAGGTGGTAAAGAATCCTCCTGCCAATGCAGGAGATGCAGGAGATGTGACTTTGATACCTGGGTCAGGAAGATTCCCTGAAGTAGGAAATGGCAACCCACTCCAATATCCTTGCCTGGAAAATTCCATGGACAGAGAAACTTAGCAGGTGCAAAGAGTCAAGCACAACTGAGGGACAGAGCATGCCCAATATTTTTAAACTCTAGAATAATGACCACATAAGAAAATATGCAACTTGAGGAGGATATTATATAAGAGAGGCTTCCCAGGTGCTAGTGATAAAGACTCCACCTGCCAATGGAAGAGACAAAAGAGACATGGATTCAGTTCCTGGGTTGGGGAGATCCCCTGGAGGAGGGCATCACAACCCACTCCAGTATTCTTATCTGGAGAATCCCACAGACAGAGAAGCCTGGTGGGCTACAGTCCAAGTGTTTGGAAAGAGTCGAACATGACTGAAGCAACTTATCACACACATGATTTAAGAAGAAATCAATTTTACCACATTTTTAGAAAACAGATTCATAGAAGAGATAATTAGAGTTACTTCTACAGTCAAAAGGAGAAACATGAAATGGATCGTTTCAATTTAATGTTCTGCTTTTCAACAATAGATGCTCTAGCAAAAATGTTTCCACAAACAAACACTTTGTGTAATTTTACATTCAAAACAATTCAATCAGGTAGGTGCTTCTATTTTATCCATTTTATAAATAATCTGAAGCTTTGGCAAGTAAAATCCACAGCTAGTGAAAGATAGAAAAGTTGAAAAAGAAAAGTTAGTCACACAGTTGTGTCTGACTCTTTGTGATCCCATGGACTGTAGCCCACCAGGCTCCTCCATCCATGGAATTCTCCAGGCAAGAGTACTGGAGTGGGTTGCCATTTCCTTATCCACGGGATCTTCCTGACCTAGGGATCAAACCAGGGTCTCCTGCATTGCAGGCGGATTCTTTACCATCTGAGCTACTAAGGAAGCCCCAGTGAAAGATAGAACCAGGTTCCAATCCAGGAGCATGGTCTTAATCTCCATGCTTCACTGATTTATTAGGATGGATGAATATTTGGAAGGGATTTTGTCGGGTTAGTTTGAGCATTGGATGGGTGGTTGAACTGAAGTTCTGGAAATAAGTAAGATAATATAATGCAGAGTTAAAATTAAAAACAAAGCAGTAACTTTACTATAATAAATAGCTAGGTTGCTTCCATGTCTTGGCTATTGTGAACAGAGTTGCAATGTACATTGGAGTGCATGTATACTTTCAAGCCTTGGTTTTCTCTGAATATACTCCTAGAAGTTGGGTAGCTGGATCATACAATAGCTCTATTTTATAATTTTTTATGAAAATTCCATGGAGACCACTTAAATGCCTATCAACAGATGAATGGATGAAGAAGATGTGGTACATACTTACAATACAGTATTACTCAGCTATTAAAAAGAATTAAATAATGCCATTTGCAGCCAAAGAAATGAACCTGGAGATTACATAGTAAGTGAAGTAAGTCAGAGAAAGTCAAGTGTTATATAATATTGCTTATATACAAAATCTAAAAAAAAAAAATGATACAAATGAACTTATTTACGAAACAAAGAGATACATACACTTAGAAAATTAACTTATGGTTAGGGGAAAGTTGAGGGGAGGGATAAGTTGTGAATTTACAATTGAGATATACACACTGCTATATTTAAAATAGATAACCAACAAGGAACTCTGGTCAATATTCTGTGATAACATAAATGGGGAAATTATATATATATATGTGTGTGTGTGTGTTTGTTTTATATATATATATATATATATATATATATACACACACACACACATTATATAATGTATATATATTATATATACACATTATATATAATGCATATATATATACACATATAGTATAGTGTATAGTATAGTGTATACACTATACTATAGTGTGTATATATATATGCATTATATATACACACATCGGAGAAGGCAGTGGCACCCCACTCCAGTACTCTTGCCTGGAAAATCCCATGGACAGAGGAGCCTGGTAGGCTGCAGTCGATGGGGTCGTTAAGAGTTGTACATGACTGAGCGACTTCACTTTCACTTTTTACTTTCATGCATTGGAGAAGGAAATGGCAACCCACTCCAGTGTTCTTGCCTGGAGAATCCCAGGTACGGGAGAGCCTGGTGGGCTGCTGTCTATGGGGTCACACAGAGTCGGACATGACTGAAGTGACTTAGAATAGCATAGCATAGCATATACACACATTATATTATATGTATTATATTATATTATATATATATATATAAACATTATATATATACACGTGTGTGTGTGCATACACACATATGACTGAAAACTTTGTTGTACACCTGAAATAAGAACAACATAATACATAAATATGAAATAAAAATCAAAAGAAAATAAAACAGAATAAACAATTAGCTATAGTAGTTTTTAAAAGACAAAAGAAACTTATAAACTTGGACTTACATATGAAAGTTAACAGCTAAGAGCAACTGTTTTTTTATAATCCAATGTAGTCCTTAAAGAATTCTAGAATTACTGATGACATAGAATTCATTTACTTTGAACCTCTGCATTAAGATTTAAGGAAAACTGGTAGATAATGAATCCAATTCTTGGAATTGCAAGAAAAAATAAGAACTAGGGCTTTCAAATTTTTTTGAACTGAATTAAGATTAGCATATTTAACTTACAGTATACTGTGTGGCCTTAACAAAATCCCATAAATTTTCTGTCTCTTCATCTAGAAACAATGTTAAACATAACACTTGTACATATTAAATATGATGAAATAATCTTAATAAGTCTCTTAGCCCACTATTAACAGACTGGTCATTCAAGGAAATTAAATACATTCAGATCAGATCGATCGCTCAGTCATGTCCGACTCTTTGCGACCCCATGAATCGCAGCACGCCAGGCCTCCCTGTCCATCACCAACTCCCAGAGTTCACCCAGACTCACATCCATCCAGTCAGTGATGCCATCCAGCCATCTCATCCTTTGTCATCCCCTTCTCCTCTTGCCCCCAATCCCTCCCAGCATCAGAGTCTTTTCCAATGAGTCAACTCTTTGCATGAGGTGGCCAAAGTACTGGAGTTTCAGCTTTAGCATCATTCCCTCCAAAGAAATCCCAGGGCTGATCTCCTTCAGAATGGACTGGTTGGATCTCCTTGCAGTCCAAGGGACTCTCAAGAGTCTTCTCCAACACCACAGTTCAAAAGCATCAATTCTTCGGCACTCAGCCTTCTTCACAGTCCAACTCTCACATCCATACATGACCACAGGAAAAACCATAGCCTTGACTAGACGAACTTTCGTTGGCAAAGTAATGTCTCTGCTTTTGAATGTGCTATCTAGGTTGGTCATAACTTTCCTTCCAAGGAGTAAGCGTCTTTTAATTTCATGGCTGCAGTCACCATCTGCAGTGATTTTGGAGCCCAAAAAATAGTCTGACACTGTTTCCACTGTTTCCGCATCTATCTCCCATGAAGTGATGGGACCGGATGCCATGATCTTCTTTTTTTGAATGTTGAGCTTTAAGCCACCTTTTTCACTCTCCACTTTCACTTTGATCAAGAGGCTTTTTAGTTCCTCCTCACTTTCTGCCATAAGAGTGGTGTCATCTGCATATCTGAGGTTATTGATATTTCTCCTGGCAATCTTGATTCCAGCTTGTGTTTCTTCCAGTCCAGCATTTCTCATGATGTACTCTGCATATAAGTTAAATAAACAGGGTGACAATATACAGCCTTGACGAACTCCTTTTCCTATTTGGAACCAGTCTGTTGTTCCATGTCCAGTTCTAACTGTTGCTTCCTGACCTGCATACAAATTTCTCAAGAGGCAGATCAAGTGGTCTGGTATTCCCATCTCTTGAAGAATTTTCCACAGTTTATTGTGATCCACACAGTCAAAGGCTTTGGCATAGTCAATAAAGCAGAATACATATTTTTTATTTATCTTTATCTTACTCATCTATTCAACAGATATTTATTACACATCTACTAGGTATCTGGCTCTGTTCTTTGTTCTAAGAGGAAAATAATGGTGACAAGTATGATTCCTGTTCTCTACTAGGTTAAGGTCTCAAAGAATGCTTAACTCTACTTTCAATGCTGTCATTTATGAACTTCCCTTTCCTATAAAATGGGGTTTCCCTTGTGGCTCAGCTGGTAAAGAATCCGCCTGTAATGCAGGAGACCTGGGTTTAATCCCTGGGTTGGGAAGATCCCCTGGAGAAGGGAAAGACTACCCACTCCAGTATTCTGGCCTGGGGAATTCCATGGACTATATACTCCATGGGGTCACAAAGAATCAGACATGGCTGGGCGACTTTCACTTCATTTTCATATAAAATTAATTCAAATTCCTTTAATTGCCAAAAACAAAACAAAACAAACCTCCTTCCACAAAGCTAAGATTCTTTGTTAAGACAAATCTTTAAAATTGTGTCTAATAACTGCTTCCAAAAAGTGTATTTTTGCTTTCTCACTCCCACATTTCAATGTATACATCTTTATCACCATATGACATGTGACTCTGTAGATCCTGATATATTTAAAATCACACTTCTCTCCTAGGATTTATTCTCATTTCATGTGATCACTGGGGCTCTTATGTTATATTAAACATGGTGTCATTTTCTTTTTTTTTTTTTTACTTTACATTTTCTTTCTAAAACATTTTTTGTTTCCTGCATATAGAACTATAAGTGCTCTCAGATCTCATCCAGCCTATCAGTCATAGTCTATCCTATTCTCTTTTACTCCAAAAAAAGAAGAAAAAAAAAAAGATTTAAATAATTAGCTAGGTATATACCTACATTTCTACTTTTACATTTCAATCCATAAAATGTAATTTCTACATTTTATCAGCAATATTCTTGTTTATATTTCAATACCATAGCTAGGCATATACTTGTGATGCTATTTCTACACTTCAATCATAAAGCAAGACATCATATTACATATAGTAAGAATAACAAGATTATGAAAAAGTGACAAGTAGATCCCTGGTATTAAAATTCTCAAGATAATAGAGTCTTTAAAATATGGTTTTTATAGAGTCCTATATCAGGTTATTTGACCTATATATGAGAAGATAAAATGATATTTTATCAATATTTTAAAAAAGCCAAAGATAAATGACAGCTAACCTAAAAATGAATCAAAATCAAGAAAACAAGAAAAATTTTTTGTAATAAACTAAATGGAATAGCAGAGAAGACTAATCCCCCCCTTTATTATTTAATCTCCTCAATTTACTTTAGTTAAAAAAATCTTCACCTAGAGCTGCTGAACGAGTGGCTATATTTTATGGCGTCTTTTGGAATTAATTCAGTTTTGAGGTTATGGGAATTCTTGCCCAAAAGGTGTGAGAAAAAATATGTTAAAATATTCATGTTTTGAATTCTTCAAATAGTTGACTTGATTTCTTTACTCCTCTTATCCTTTTCTGAATGGTGGCTGTAACTGTGGAGTTAGGACCACAGTAAACATGCCAATATGGTCCATGTCAGTATGAATTGAAGAAATTATATAGAAGAACTTTAGATCCTGATAACAATAGGGAGAAAAGCTGATTCCTGCTCTGAAATATCTACCTACATCTAGATTATAATGTGAGAGACATTTAACTTCTTTGTTTTTTAATCAGAGCATATTTGAGTCTCTATGTTACAGTAACATAAACTATATGCTAGCATTTACCATGAGTTTAGAAAAAAATAACATTTAAATAGAGTTTAGAGGCTTAATGCAAAATTTAAAAAAAAATTGAAATACAAACATTTGCAACAATAGCAATAAACTTAACATCTTAAAAAAAAAAAAAAAAAACAGAATTTACTAATCTACTTTTTTTTTTTTAACTACCTCAGGTCCTAATTGTGGCACATGGGATCTTCCATTGTGGTTCACTGACTCTCTAGCTGTGGCACATGGGATTAGATGCTCCACCATATGTGGGATCTTAGTTCTTCAGTCAGGGATCAAATCCACATCTCCTGTATTGCAAGGTGGATTCTTAACCACTGGAGCACCAGGAAAGTCCCTGGATCTATTCATTTAGATCTAAACATAGAAGTCTCTGGAAAAAATTGAATATGTATTTAATTATTTACTTTTTGTTCCATGTTTGACAAATATAAATCTATAATCAAAGCAAAATTAAAATCATTATTTCTGTCACCTAAATCTAAATCTAAATATATTAGAGATCTCTTATTGCTTGTCAGTTCAGTCAGTCAGTTCAGTCGCTCAGTCATGTCTGACTCTTTGCGACCCCATGAATCACAGCACGCCAGGCCTCCCTGTTCATCACCAACACCCGGAGTTCATTCAGACTCACATCCATTGAGTCAGTGATGCCATCCAGCCATCTCATCCTCTGTCATCCCTTTCTCCTCCTGCCCCCAATCCCTCCCAGCATCAGAGTCTTTTCCAATGAGTCAACTCTTCGCATGAGGTGGCCAAAGTACTGGAATTTCAGCTTTAGCATCATTCCCTCCAAAGAAATCCCAGGGCTGATCTCCTTCAGAATGGACTGGTTGGATCTCCTTGCAGTCCAAGGGACTCTCAAGAGTCTTCTTCAACATCACAGTTCAAAAGCATCAATTCTTTGGTGCTCAGCTTTCTTCACAGTCCAACTCTCATGACCACCAGAAAAGACATAGCCTTGACTAGACAGAACTTTGTTGGCAAAGTAATGTCTCTGCTTTTGAATATGCTATCTAGGTTGGTCATAACTTTCCTTCCAAGGAGTAAGCGTCTTTTAATTTCATGGCTGCAGTCACCATCTGCAGTGATTTTGGAGCCCAAAAAATAGTCTGACACTGTTTCCACTGTTTCCCCATCTATTTCCCATGAAATGATGGGACCAGGTGCCATGATCTTCATTTTCTGAATGTTGAGCTTTAAGCCAACTTTTTCACTCTCCTCGTTCACCTTTATCAAGAGGCTTTTTATTTCCTCTTCACTTTCTGCCATAAGAGTGGTGTCATCTGCATATCTGAGGTTATTGATATTTCTCCTGGCAATCTTGATTCCAGCTTGTGCTTCTTCCAGTCCAGCATTTCTCATGATGTACTCTGCATATAATTTAAGTAAGCAGGGTGACAATATACAGCCTTGACGAACTCCTTTTCCTATTTGGAACCAGTCTGTTGTTCCATGTCCAGTTCTAACTGTTGTTTCCTGACCTGCATATAGGTTTCTCAAGAGGCAGATCAGGTGGTCTGGTATTCCCATCTCTTTCAGAATTTTCCACAGTTTATTGTGATCCACACAGTCAAAGGCTTTATCATAGTCAATAGAGCAGAAATAGATGTTTTTCTGGAACTCTCTTGCTTTCTCCATGATCCAACAGATGTTGGCAATTTGGTCTCTGGTTCCTCTGCCTTTTTAAAACCAGCTTGAACATCAGGAAGTTCATGGCTCATGTATTGCCAAAGCCTGGCTTGGAGAATTTTGAGCATTACTTTACTAGCATATGAGATGAGTGCAATCGTGCAGTAGTTTGAGCATTCTTTGGCATTGCCTTTCTTTGGGATTGGAATGAAAACTGACCTTTTCCAGTCCTGTGGCCACTGCTGAGTATTGCTTGTACATACCAACTATTCTTTGGGAACTTCACTTTCAAAAGACTGAGTTTTCAGAGCCATATTTGTTCTACTTGTGGGCTTCCCTGGTGGCCCATATGGTAGAGAATCTGCCTACAATGAAGGAGACTTGGGTTCAATCCCTGGGTGAAGAAAATCCACTGGATAAGTGAACAGCTACCCACTGCAGTATTCTTGCCTGAAGAATTCCATGGGCAAAGAAGCCTGGTGAGTTATACAGTCCATGGGGTCACAAAGAATCAGACACAATTGAGAGAATAACACTTTCACATAACTTTTTGTTGCTGTTGTTCTGTTTAACACAGATTCTGGGTTGAAGCCAAGAGGCCATGCTTAAAAATCTCATCCAAACCAGGATAATTGGATGATCTGTTTCAAGGATTTAGAATTAGTCTGCCCCCATGGCTAGAAATGAAGATTAGTATTGCGAGGGAATCCCTTATGATTATACAGTGGAAGTGAGAAATAGATTTAAGGAACTAGATCTGATAGATAGAGTGCCTGACGAACTATGGACTGAGGTTCGTGACAGTGTACAGGAGACAGGGATCAAGACCATCCCCATGGAAAAGAAATGTAAAAAAGCAAAATGGCTGTCTGGGGAGGCCTTACAAATAGCTGTGAAAAGAAAAGAAGTGAAAAGCAAAGGAGAAAAGGAAAGATATAAACATCTGAATGCAGAGTTCCAAAGAATAGCGAGAAGAGATAAGAAAGCCTTCCTCAGCCATCAATGCAAAGAAATAGAGGAAAATAACAGAATGGGAAACACTAGAGATCTCTTCAAGAAAATGAGAGATGCCAAGGGAACATTTCATGCAAAGATGGGCTCGATAAAGGACAGAAATGGTATGGACCTAACAGAAGCAGAAGATATTAAGAAGAGGTGGAAAGAATACACAGAAGAACTGTACAAAAAAGATCTTCATGACCCAGACAATCACGATGGTGTGATCACTGACCTAGAGCCAGACATCCTGGAATGTGAAGTCAAGTGGGCCTTAGAAAGCATCACTACGAACAAAGGTAGTGGAGGTGATGACATTCCAGTTGAGCTATTCCAAATCCTGAAAGATGATGCTGTGAAAGTGCTTCACTCAATATGCCAGCAAATTTGGAAAACTCAGCAGTGGCCACAGGACTGGAAAAGGTCAGTTTTCATTCCAATCCCAAAGAAAGGCAATGCCAAAGAATGCTCAAACTACTGCACAATTGGCACTCATCTCACACGCTACTAAAGTAATGCTCAAAATTCTCGAAGCCAGGCTTCAGCAATACGTGAACCGTGAACTTCCTGATGTTCAAGCTGGTTTTAGAAAAGGCAGAGGAACCAGAGACCAAATTGCCAACATCTGCTGGATCATGGAAAAAGCAAGAGAGTTCCAGAAAAACATCTATTTCTGCTTTATTGACTATGCCAAAGCCTTTGACTGTGTGGATCACAATAAACTGTGGAAAATTCTTCAAGAGATGGGAATACCAGACCACCTGACCTGCCTCTTAAGGAATCTGTATGCAGGTCAGGAAGCAACAGTTAGAACTGGACATGGAACAACGGACTGGTTCCAAATAAGAAAAGGAGTATGTCAAGGCTGTATATTGTCACCCTGCTTATTTAACTTCTATGCAGAGTACATCGTGAGAAACGCTGGGCTGAAAGAAACACAAGCTGGAATCAAGATTGCCAGGAGAAATATCAATAACCTCAGATATGCAGATGACACCACTCTTATGGCAGAAAGTGAAGAGGAACTCAAAAGCCTCTTGAAAAAGGTGAAAGAGGAGAGTGAAAAATTTGGCTTAAAACTCAACATTCAGAAAATGAAGATCATGGCACCTGGTCCCATCATTTCATGGGAAATAGATGGGGAAACAGTGGAAACAGTGTCAGACTTTATTTTTCTGGGCTCCAAAATCACTGCAGATGGTGACTGCAGCCATGAAATTAAAAGATGCTTACTCCTTGGAAGAAAAGTTATGACCAACCTAGATAGCATATTGAAAAGCAGAGACATTATTTTACCAACAAAGGTCCGTCTAGTCAAGGCTATGACTTCTCCAGTAGTCATGTATGGATGTGAGAGTTGGACTGTGAAGAAAGCTGAGCGCCAAAGAATTGATGCTTTTGAACTGTGGCGTTAGAGAAGACTCTTGAGAGTCCCTTGGACTACAAGGAGATCCAACCAGTCCATTCTGAAGGAGATCAGCCCTGGGATTCCTTTGGAAGGAATGATGCTAAAGCTGAAACTCCAGTACTTTGGCCACCGCATGCAAAGAGTTGACTCATTGGAAAAGACTCTGATGCTGGGAGGAATTGGGGACAGGAGGAGAAGGCGATGACAGAGGATGAGATGGCTGGATGGCATCACTGACTCAATGGACGTGAGTCTGAGTGAACTCCGGGTGTTGGTGATGGACAGGGAGGCCTGGCGTGCTGTGATTCATGGGGTCGCAAAGAGTCGGACACAACTGAGTGACTGAAATGACTGACTGACTGACTGACTGAACACAGTGGGTCACATGTGCATAAAAAATTACACAGGACAAGTTAGCTGTTTATCTTGAAAAGCAGAGAAAGAGGCAAGATCTTGACTCCTTGTAGAAGCCCTGAGAGTTTAGCTGCCTTGGTTCATAATTACCATTCTTGTTTCTATTCCTGATTCATTAGACTTAAATGTTTGTTTGCTTGTTTGTTGTTGTTCTGTCTTGGTGTTACAATGTAATTCTACATATTATAAACTGATAGCCAATCAAGCATACACAGAAGAAGTAGGAACCATTCTTGAAAAAATAAATGTCTTCTGTTACTCAGTGTAGAGAAACTTACCTCTTACCTCTAACACTTATAGTTACTTTGATGAATAATTCTGTATTGACCTGGAGCATTTCCAGATCTAAAAATTGAGCTTTCTATAGTGTGTGTCTATTCAGTTTTGTCTGACTCTTTGTGACCCCATGGACTGCAGTACACCAGGCTCCCCTGTCCTCCACTATCTCCCAAAGTTTGATCAAATTCTTGTACATTGAGTATGTGATGTTATCTAAGTATTTCATCCACTGCTACCCTCTTCTCCTCATGCCTTCAATCTTTCACAGTACAAGGGTCTTTTCTAATGAGTTGGCTCTTCTCATAATGTGGCCAAAGTATTGGAGCCTCACCATCATCCTTTCAATGAATATTCAAGGTTGATTTCCTTTAAGATTGACTGGTTTGATCTCTTTGCAGTCCAGGGAACTCTCAAGAGTCTTTCCAACACCATGATTTGAAAGCATTAATTTTTCATCACTCAGCCTTCTTTATGATCCAACTGTCACGTCTATACTTGACTACTGGAAAAACCATAGCTTTGACTATATACAACCCTTTTGGCAAAGTGATGCCTCTGCTTTTTAATATGATGTCTAGGTTTGTCATAGCTTTTCTTCTGAAGAGCAAGTGTCTTTTAATTTTACGGTTGCAGTCACTGTCTTCAGTGATTTTGGAGCTCAAGAAAATAAAATCCAGTTTGTTCCCCTGCTCTTTGGCATAAAGTGATGGGACTAGATGTCATGACCTTAGGTTTTTGTTTTTTTTTTTTAATTTTGAGTTTCAAATCAGTTTTTCACTCTCCTTTTTCACCCTCATCTAGAAGCTCTTTAGTTCCTCTTCACTTTGCACCTTTAGCATGGTATCATCTGCATATCTGAGGTTGTTGATATTTCTCCAGGCAATTTTCATTCCAGCTTGTGATTCATCTAGTCCAGTATTTGGCTTGATGTACTCTGCATATGTCCAACCTAGATAGCATATTCAAAAGCAGAGACATTACTTTGCCAACAAAGGTCCATCTAGTCAAGGCTATGGTTTTTCCTGTGGTCATGTATGGATGTGAGAGTTAGACTGTGAAGAAGGCTCAGCGTCAAAGAATTAATGCTTTTGAACTGTGGTGTTGGAGAAGACTCTTGAGAGTCCTTTGGACTGCAAGGAGATCCAACCAGTCCATTCTGAAGGAGATCAGCCCTGGGATTCCTTTGGAAGGAATTATGCTAAAGCTGAAATTCCAGTACTTTGGCCACCGCATGCGAAGAGTTGACTCATTGGAAAAGACTATGATGCTGGCAGGGATTGGGGGCAGGAGGAGAAGGGGACGACAGAGGATGAGATGGCTGGATGGCATCACTGACTCAATGGACGTGAGTCGGAGTGAACTCTGGGAGTTGGTGATGGACAGGGAGGCCTGGCATGCTGTGATTCATGGGGTCGCAAAGAGTCGGACATGACTGAGCGACTGAACTGAACTGAACTGAACTCTGCATATACACTAAATAAGTAGGGTAACAATGTTTAGGTATCCCAATTAAATTCTCAGATGGTGGATACATGATTCTCTACTTCAGTTGAAAGATGAGAGGATAAGATCTAAGTTTAGAAACCACTTACATGTGTTGTGTGAAAGGAGAAAAGTTTAGAAATCACATACATGAATGGTATGTACAACCATGCCACTTCAAAAAAAATAATATAGAAAAAAATCCATTGATTGAGAAGGAAGGACAATCCAGGGCTCATGTAATGAGTAAAAAATATTTGAAGGCTAAGGGGAGCTGAGAGTAGCTAACAAAAACTGAGAAGGAAAAAAATAATTACACACTTTTAGTGGAGTATCAAGAGATTTTCAAAAGACAAGAGAATCACAGAACCAAGGAGAAATGAAATGTGTAAAATCCCAGAAGTCATCTGAACGATGATGTAAAGTGAAGACAAATTATAACCAGAGTTGTTAACATAGAGATAATCAGCTAAAGTGATGAAAATGGAATAATTTTGCATTGTTTTAAACTCAAATTTGAGATTTTTAGTTAAATTCAGTTGTTATTTTTCTACAGTACTTCAAAATATGTGTTATTATGAAAATCAGTAAAATGAAGGAGAGAAGGAGTTTAAATGCTTGTGATGACAATAAATGAATAAAATGATAAAATGGAAGACCATGATATGTAATCAGCATAAGGCTATAAGTGAGAACATGAAAGAGAGCATGGATTACTAAAAATGTAATAGAGGCACGTATATTAAGAAAAATGAAAATCCTTCCTCCTGTGTGTCACCTTGATTTTCACACAGAACACTTTATTTCTGATGCTTCTGTCACCAAATGCATGAGTTTTTCCCTACCAAAAAATTCTCTGAAACACAAGCTAAATTCTCTGAAACACAAGCTGGATGTTGTATCAGATCAGATCAGATCAGTCGCTCAGTCGTGTCCAACTCTTTGCAACCCCATGAATCACAGCACGCCAGGCCTCCCTGTCCATCACCAACAGCCGGAGTTCACCCAGACTCACGTCCATCAAGTCACTGATGCCATCCAGCCATCTCATCCTCTGTCGTCCCCTTCTCCTCCTGCCCCCAATCCCTCCCAGCATCAGAGTCTTTTCCAATGAGTCAACTCTTCACATGAGGTGGCCAAAGTACTGGAGTTTCAGCTTTAGCATCATTCCTTCCAAAGAAATCCCAGGGCTGATCTCCTTCAGAATGGACTGTTGTATAATTTACCTTAATTCTGAAAATGACTTCCTATAGTGTCAGATTCAACAGGTTAAGAAATTAGTCCCACAAGACTGTCCACTTCAATGCCAATCACAAGTACTAAGTCTCAAGGTTGCCTAAAACTGCTGTTTTACTTGACTAGATAGGGCCTGGAGGTTCCCAGGACCCCTCCTCACATTCAACTAATTTGCTAGAGGAGCTCATGGAATCTAGGGAAACATACTTATGTACTTATGTTTACTGTTTATTAAAGGATTTGGTAAAGAATACAGATGGGCAGCCTCATGAAAAGATAAATAAACAGAGGTCTAGGAGGTTCCTGAGCTCTTCAGTGCCAGGAGCCATCTCCCGGCATATTGCATATTGAGTGCAGCACTTTCACAGCATCATCTTTCAGGATCTGGAATAGCTCAACTGGAAGTCTATCACTGCCAGGAGCCAGCCCTAGGAACTCCTCCCGTGGCAAAGGTCATGAGGAAGGAGGCTCAGCATACGCAAAGGCGGGATCGAGCCTCAGGAGTCCCCCTGGAAATTCTCGAACATCTACCCCCAAAACCAGAGTCTGCCTACTTTTTGCTTTGTGCTCTCACCTACACCTCTGACTTTACGGGGAGCTGTCCCCCACTACCTCTCTCTGAAAAAAGAGTTAACTTACAGCTCCAGTTAATAATTCCTGGGTGTGACAGTGTTTCAACCTACAAACTCCTTTGGAAGTCCTCTAGCCTGCCTGAATAGGTTTTTCCGGCCACATGTGATAGTTCAGAGCCTCCCAACTGTGAGAGGCATGAGATGTTCTAAACTGTCTAAATACAGATTCCTTTGACCAGTTAAAAGATTGATTAGAAATTGTATTGGTGAAGGGTTTTTCACTTGTTGGGCCAATGTTTGCTGCTAAGTCTCCATATCCCTTACCTACTGTGTCCCTGGCAGTGTATTGATTAATATAATTGGTGTAAGTAGTAGCTTTAATGTTTGTAACCTTGGACCCTTGAGTTAATTCTTTTTCTTGTTACAGCCCACCACACCTTTGCCCTATAGGAATGCAACTTTAGTGCTTTTGGAGGGTGGCGCCTGACTAATCACCTTTAGAGAAAAATAAGTTTTCTGAAGAAAGGGTCTTAAAATGTTAACAGGCCTCTGGGCCAGAAAATGATGCAAATCACCTAAACTTTTGCATGTGATAAGTTTGCAGGAAGAAAGCCTGGCTTATTGCATGACTCTACCCCTTCTCCCATTATCCTCTATGCATAACTTAAGGTATAAAAACTATTTTGGAAAATAAAGTGCGGGCCTTGTTCACCGAAACTTGGTCTCCCCATGTCGTTCTTTCTCTCACCTTCTGGCTGAATTATTCAGCCTCTTTTCTCCACTGAATTTCCTCACTGAGCTATCCTTATTTCAGCCTCTTTTCTCCACTGAATTTCCTCACTGAGCTATCCTCATTCTATTACTCTTTATATCTTTGATGACTATTTAAATAAATAGGTCGCTGATGCCGTCTCTCCTTCGAATACCCTGGATCAGCCAGGGCTGGACCCCGGCACTTCAGTCCCTGCAGAGTGGGGGAGCATCACCATCCTGGTGTGGATGCTTTTACCAAAATGAAGCCTCTCCAAACCCCATACTATTGGAGTTTTTATAGAGGCTTCCTCACAGTAGGAATGATCAACTACTAGAGAAGTATAGAGGGGCTAAAAATTCCAAAATTTAAATTATGGCTTGGTCTTTCTAGTGACCAGTCCCCATCGAGGAGCCCACTAAGGGTCACCTCATTAGTACAAATGATACCCCTAATGCTTTTACCACTTTTGAAACTACAGGGTTTTTAAGAGCTCTGTGCCAGGACTAGGTCCAGAGGCAAATACATTTTCTTTTTTTTAATATCTCACTGTTTTGCCAAAGTTTTCACTTTCATCTCAGTTTCAAAGGATTTGTTAACAAAATAAGCCAAACATTATATACAAACAAATAATACAAATATTTATTAGAGAATTGTAGATCTTTCAATATACTAACATTAAAAGAAAAAAGAAAGAGAAAGCACAGAGAATACATCACCAAATTTGGTTTTGACCAACATCCAGACTTAAACAGCACTGGGAAGTCCCAAGTCATAGCACATCTGGAGTCCCAGCTGGGAAAAGGTTCCATGGCAGTGTGTTCTCTCTGTGGGTGAGATTTCAAAGATTGCAGTTTGGGGTTCCCACTTATAACCCAAGGACAATGCAAACTGATAGCATCATCAATCTGTGACCAAATTGCAAGCCAGGTTTCATGTTAATATCATTTGTTTTGTCTTGTAAAACTTGGAATATTGTTAAGTCTGGGGCTTGGTTGGCCAGGCCCCCTCCAGAGGCTCAACAGTTTCAATATTATTTCCCTATCTTATCTGTCATGTTCCAAGTCTTGCACTCACAGCAGGCAGTCACTCCTGGTCACTCCCAGTCAGGGCAGTGTCCAGGCAAGTTAGAAGCCAGGTCAGAGGCCTGCTCTGCTCTTTTGTCTCTGAAACCTGAAAAAGACTTCTATTTTATTTCCCTAACATTCATGACAAGGAACAGAAGTTTCTAATGAATTGAAATAATTATCAGAATGGATGTGATAAATCAATTAAATTGTAAGGAAAGATATTATTTTCAGAAATAAGTGTGGTTGAAATAAAGATTTTGCAAGAGTTGGAGTAATTGAAGATGTTAAAAGATAAAATAAGACTAAGAGAAATAAAGGTTAAAAAGTCAAAAAATGGAAACTCTAACTTCTGGTTAGAACATAGAAGCTGTCAACTAAAATTAAAATGTACAACATGATAGCTGTAGTTTCAGTTTTATTTAAGGATTCACTGAGGTCTATAGCCTGGGAGATAGTCTGTCACATAGCTCTGAAGAACTACTTCAAAGAGGGAAAAGGGGGGTCAGCATATATGCTATTTTGAAGAAGCGGTGCCTCTAATGAAGCACATATCTCAGTAAATTCTAGTCATGAGGAGTAGCTATCTCAATTAATGATTTTATTCATTTCCTAAGTAAAAGAAGGTGCAAAAATATGAGTTCATAAAATTTTGTTCCAAAAATGCCTATCTGAAGGCCTGCAATGCCATTTTTTTTCCCCAGAGCACAGAATGCCTCCTTCTTGATCTCTGCCCTGAACTCTTTTCAGGGTGTGTAGAAGTTCAGCTACTGTGGTAGCTGATGATTAAATCCATAGAGCTTGGTGGCAAGCTTTAGTTGGCAACATTTGAAGAAATTTTTACTCCAAATCTATGAATTCAAACAATTTGGGCCATTTGCAAAATTATAAATTTACAAAACGAATCAGTGATCTGAAGATTAAGAGAAATGTAAATGAACTATTTTTTTTTAACTTCACAATATTGTATTGGTTTTACCATATATCAAAATGAATCTGCCACAGGTATACATGTGTTCCGCATCCTGAACCCTCCTCCCTCCTCCCTCCCCATACCATCCCTCTGGGTCGTCCCAGTGCACCAGCCCCAAGCATCCAGTATCGTGCATCGAACCTGGACTGGCAACTCGTTTCATATATGATATTATACATACTTCAATGCTATTCTCCCAAATCATCCCACCCTCTCCCTCTCCCACAGAGTCCAAAAGACTGAGCTAAATTTTAAACCAGGATGAAGCTCTTCTAGGAAGGAAAGAAAAAAAGTGAAGTCGTTCAGTCATGTCCGACTCTTTGCGACCCCATGGACTGTAGCCTACCAGGTTCCTCCATCCATGGGATTTTCCAGGCAAGAATACTGGAGTGGGTTGCCATTTCCTTCTCCAGGAGATCTTCCCAACCCAGGGACTGAACCCAGGTCTCCCGTATTGTAGGCACACACTTTACCATCTGAGCCACCAGGGAAGCTCTCTTCTCTAGGAGATAAGAGACCCACAATTCTTCTACCCTTTGATGAAATAATGCATGAATAAAAAAATCTGACAACAATGAGGCTAAGGAGAAACCAGTTGCTAACTAAACATCTTATTAACAGCCATGTGTAACCTGATATAACAGAGTAGAGTGCCAATGAAGCTTACCTCCAGTGTGAATAATTACATATCTACCAGTTTGTCCCCAAGACTCTTCATTGAGGGTCAGAGATATTGCATTAAAAGTAGAATAAGAGAGTTGAGAAAAATCACCTTCACTCATCTTGAATCTCCCCAAAACCAAGATATTTATATTTGTGAAAGAAGTTGAATAAAAATGTTTTAGAAAGGGGAATAGAATGAAATATTCTTAGTTCAAAAAACTAGTATCATGGCATCTAGTCCCATCACTTCATAGAAAATAGATGGTGAAACAATGGAAACAGTGACAGACTTTTTTATTTTCTTGGGTTCCAAAATCACTGCATATGGTGACTGCAGCCATGAAATTAAAAAACGTTTGCTCCTTGGAAGAAAAGCTATGACCAACCTAAACAGTATATTAAAAAGCAGAGACATTACTTCATCAACAAAGGTCCATCTAGTCAAAGCTATGGTTTTTCCAGTAGTCATATATGCATGGAGGTGGCTTCCCTGGTGGTTCAGGCTGTAAAGCGTCTACCTACAATGCGGGAGATCCAGGTTCAATCCCTGGGTAGGGAAGATCTCCTGGAGAAGGAAATGGCAACCCACTCCAGTATTCTTGCCTGGAAAATCCCATGGATGGAGGAACCTGGTAGGCTACAGTCCATGGGGTTGCAAAGAGGTGGACACGACTGAGCGACTTCACTTTCACTTTCTATATGGATGTGAGAGTTGGACATTAAAGAGAACTGAGCGCCAAAGAATTGATGCTTTTGAACAGTGGTATTGGAAAAGATTCTAGAGAGTCCCTTTGACTGCAAGATCAAACCAGTCCATCCTAAAGGAAATCAGTCCTCAATATTTATTGGAAGGATTGATGCTGAAGCTGAAACTCCAATCCTTTGGCCACCTGATGCGAAGAACTGACTCCTTGAAAAAGAGCCTAATGCCGGGAAAGGTTGAAGGTGGGAGGAGAAGGGAAGGACAGATAATGAGATGGTTGGATGACATCACCGAATTGAGGACATGAGTTTGAGCAAGCTCTGGGAGTTGGTGATGGATAGGGAAGCCTGGTGTGCTATAGTCCATGGCATCACAAAGAGTCGAACATGACTGAGCAACTAAACTGAACTGATAGAATGAAAGAGAACATAATATAAATAGTAACAGAAGGGAACAAAAATATCTGAAGTACATGCCAGACGGTAAAGAAAAACAAATAACCTTTATTTTGAAGAATTAAAGAGGAAATAATTTCCATAATGAATATTCAATTTATGTCTAAGACAAAATGAAGCCAATTTTCAGAGAGATTATTGAAGATATTAGAAAACTATAGATATTATTCTCTAATTTCAGGTGGGCACAGATTGAGTTTGTGACCGTGGGAAAGAGGAATATTGAGTCCAAGTAAAAGAGGAAATGAGTAGTATGAGGATTCATATTCTTGATACATATCTTTCCTGCTTTCCTTAGATTTCCTGTAATAATCAAGTTAGCATGAAATACTAGGCATAAAAATATTAGTCTTAATAGTATCTTAGCAATTAGAGTCTACATCCTTTTACTAAAATATATACATTCACTGGGTATCTATTTCTTCATTTTACAGAGCTGTGTTTATTTGATGGTTGTGGGAAGCTTAATAAAAAGTGAAGATGTTCAGAAAATATTAATATTCACTGAAAAACCCAATTACGTATTGCTAAAAGGTGCCATAGAAGGAAGGCTCTTTTAATTTCTCTACCCAGTAGTCACAAGCACAGTTTCCCACCACAAGCATGTGTCTCTCATCGCCTCAATGTAGACATTTTCCTCAGTGCTCTGAGATTCTTTGGATAATACCTTAGCCTCCCCAGTTTCAGGTGAGATATTTATGAGACAAGATCAACATGGTCCCCAGGGAGATCTTGCCCCAGTGGCCCACAGTGGTAAATTATCTATTTATATAAAATTTGTTGGTTTTTCTCCCTTCTCTCTCTCTCTATTTTTTCCACTTTGTTTCTTGACTTCTCAGAAGATTCACTTGTATAAAATTCCTTGACCCAGAGTTGATTTGGAGGAGGTGGGGGTTGGGAAATTTTCAGAGTAGGGAGGATTTAAATTAAGAAAATGAAAAGTGAAAGTGAAGTCGTTCAGTCCTGTCTGACTCCTTGCAACCTCATGGACTGTAGCCTACCACACTCCTCCATTCGTGGGATTTTCCAGGCAAGAGTACTGAAGTGGGTTGCCATTTCCTTCTCCAGAGGATCTTCCCAACCCAGGGATCGAACCTGGGTCTCCTGCATTGTAGGCAGACGCTTTACCATCTGAGCCAGCAGAGGGGACAAATCTTGAAGGTAAATAAATGTAAGAAATCCATGGCAAATTTTTTTTAATGAAAAGGAATTGTTCATTAAATATAATTACATATTATTTGTATTAAATTTATACACAAAAATTGGATACTTAACTCATAGAATGCACCAATTATATAGAAGTGGGTAAAATAATGAATAAAAACTATTTTAAAAAGTCTTGCAAGAAAATATTTAAGGACTTCAGAAAGTTTTGGGAATATCAGAGATCAGATCAGTCGCTCAGTCGTGTCCGACTCTTTGTGACCCCATGAATCGCAGCACGCCAGGCCTCCCTGTCCATCACCAACTGCCGGAGTTCACCCAGACTCACGTCCATCGAGTCAGTGTTGCCATCCAGCCATCTCATCCTGTCATCCCCTTCTCCTCCTGCCTCAATCCCTCCCAGCATCAGAGTCTTTTCCAATGAGTCAACTCTTCGCATGAGGTGGCCAAAGTACTGGAGTTTCAGCTTTAGCATCATTCCCTCCAAAGAAATCTCAGGGCTGATCTCCTTCAGAATGATCTCCTTGCAGTCCAAGGGACTCTCAAGAGTCTTCTCCAACACCACAGTTCAAAAGCAGCAATTCTTCAGCGCTCAGCCTTCTTCACAGTCCAACTCTCACATCCATACATGACCACAGGAAAAACCATAGCCTTGACTAGACGAACCTTTGTTGGCAAAGTAATGTCTCTGCTTTTGAATATGCTATCTAGATTGGTCATGACCTTCCTTCCAAGGAGTAAGCGTCTTTTATTTTCATGGCTCTGCAGTCACCAACTGTAGTGATTTTGGAGCCCAGAAAAATAAAGTCTGACACTGTTTCCACTGTTTCCCCATCTATTTCCCATGAAGTGGTGGGACCAGATGCCATGATCTTCGTTTTCTGAATGTTGAGCTTTAAGCCAATTTTTTCACTCTCCTCTTTCACTTTCATCAAGAGGCTTTTGAGTTCCTCTTCACTTTCTGCCATAAGGGTGGTGTCATCTGCATATCTGAGGTTATTGATATTTCTCCTGGCAATCTTGATTCCAGCTTGTGTTTCTTCCAGTCCAGCGTTTCTCATGAAGTACTCTGCATATAAGTTAAATAAGCAGGGTGACAATATACAGCCTTGACATACTCCTTTTCCTATTTGGAACCAGTCTGTTGTTCCATGTCCAGTTCTAACTGTTGCTTCCTGGCCTGCATACAAATTTCTCAAGAGGCAGATTGGGTGGTCTGGTATTCCCATCTCTTGAAGAATTTTCCACAGTTTATTGTGATCCACACAGTCAAAGGCTTTGGCATAGTCAATAAAGCAGAAATAGATGTTTTTCTGGGACTCTCTTGCTTTTTCTATGATCCAGAGGATGTTGGCAATTTGATCTCTGGTTCCTCTGCCTTTTCTAAAACCAGCCTGAACATCTGGAAGTTCACAGTTCACATATTGCTGAAGCCTGGCTTGGAGAATTTTGAGCATTAATTTACTAGTGTGTGAGATGAGTGCAATTGTGTGGTAGTTTGAGCATTCTTTGGCATTGCCTTTCTTTGGGATTGGAATGAAAACTGACCTTTTCCAGTCCTGTGGCCACTGCTGAGTTTTCCAAATTTGCTGGCATATTGAGTGAAGCACTTTCACAGCACCATCTTTCAGGATTTGGAATAGTTCAACTGGAATTCAATCACCTCCACTAGCTTTGTTCGTAGTGATGCTTTCTAAGGCCCACTTGACTTCAAATTCCAGGATGTCTGGCTCTAGGTCAGTGATCACACCATTGTGATTATCTGGGTCGTGAAGATCTTTTTTGTACAGTTCTTCTGTGTATTCTTGCCATCTCTTCTTAATATCTTCTGCTTCTCTTAGGTCCATACCACTTCTGTCCTTTATCGAGCTCATCTTTGCATGAAATGTTCCTTTGGTATCTCTGATTTTCTTGAAGAGATCCCTAGTCTTTCCCATTCTGTTGTTTTCCTCTATTTCTTTGCATTGATAAAGAAAAAAGTAAATGTATTTGACTCCATAAATTGTATGTATACTTACAAATATATACATATAATATTTACAAGTGAAATCAATAGGCACATCATATAACTGAGGTGGTATGTGGACTTACACTGCAGTAATTTAGAGTATCTAATTATATCATGTGACTCAGATGGTAAATACTCTTATTGCAATGCAGGAGATTCCAATTCAGTCCCTGAGACAGGAATATTCCCTGGAGAAGGGAATAGCAGCCCACTTCAGTATTCTTGCCTGGAGAATTTCATGGACAGAGGATCCTAACAGGTTATAGTCCATGGGGTCACAAAGAGTTGGACATGACTGAGCAACACATTTACTTTCTTTCTTCAAGAAGTTCTCAAAAAGAACAAAAAATTCAGCACCTATTTAAGAAAAAAGTTCCCCAGAAAGTGAGCATAGAGGAAACAAACCTCAACATAATAAGGACCATATATGACAGACCTACAGAAAACATCATACTCAACTGTGAAAAGCTAAAAGCATTTCCTCCAAGATCAGGAACAAGACAAGAATGTTCACTCTTGACACTTTTATTTAACATAGTTTTAGAAGCTGTAGCTATGGCAGTCCAAGGGAAATGAAATAAAAGGAATCCAAACTGGAAAAGAAGAAGAGAAACTGTCACTGTTTGCAGGAGACACAATATTATACATAGAAAATCTGAAAGTTGCTACCAAAAAGTTAATGATTTTTATAATTGCATTGTAGTTCATTGCATTTTGATAATTTTACTTTATTTTGTAGTCTTTATCACCATGTAAAATAGTATATACTTAACTGATTTATATATTTATTTATTAGGCTTTTCCTCATTAGAATGTGAGTTTCATAAAAGCCAAAATTTTTGTCTAATTGGTTTGCCACTATTGCCTCAAAACTTACCACACTGCATGTCAAGTTCACAAATAGAGTTAAGTGGAAAAATGACCCTGTCTAATGGACTTTAACCACTTGTTTTTTAAAGTTAATTAAGCTTAAATCTGCATATCATAAATTACCCTTTTTGATCAGGTTTATAAATTTTTGACACAAACATCAATCATGTAAACATCACCACAATAAACAGTTCTTCCTTGCCAATTTTTATATTTCCTCTTATTCTCACTTCTAAGCAAAATTTTTTGTCCTTATAATTTTGCCTTTTCCAGAATATTATATAAATAAAATCACTTAACACATTGTTCTTGATATTAATTTGTTACATTTTTAACATTAAATAACATTCCTTTGTATGTATACACTACATCTAATTTATTCATCAACTTGTGGATAGTCAATTGTTTTTTTTTTTTTCTATTGTTTATAATGTGACTCACAGATAAAGAATCCGCCTGCCAATGCAGGAGATGCCAGAGATGTGAGTTCAACCCCTGGGTTGGGCAGATCTTGTGGAGGAGGAAATGGAAACCCATTCTTGCCTGGAGAATCCCATGGACAGACGAATTTAGGACTACAGCCCATAGGGTCGCAAAGAATCGGACACAACTGAGCACACACACATATATTAAACTAATCCAGGTTTACAAACAAGGTTTTTTTTGTCAGCATATGCTTTCATTTTTCTTCAATTGTCTATATGAATAGAATGACTGTCTCATATGTGTATGTATAACTAGATGAAACACTTCAACTTTACAAAGTGGTTGTACCATCTCATCAGCAGTACGTATGAGTTCTAATCACTGCACAACTTCACTCTCATTTGTAAAGAACTTAAAATAGCTAAAACATGATACTGGATGCTTGGGGCTGGTGCACTGATTTGACCCAGAGAGATGGTATGGGGAGGGAGGAGTGAGGGGGGTTCAGGATGGGGAACACGTGCATACCTGTGGTGAATTCATGTTGATGTATGGCAAAACCAATACAATATTGTAAAGTTTAAAAATAAAATTAAATTAAAAAAATAATTAAAAAATAATAAAAAATAAAATAAATTCATATTAAAAAAATTTTTTTTTAATTTTAAATAGCTAAAACAATTCTCAAAAAGAAAAACTCAGTTGAATTTCTCATACTATCTGATGAGCATGCATGCTCAGTCACTCAGTTGTGTCCGACACTGCAACCCCATGAATTGTAGCCCACCAGGCTCCTCTGTCCATAAGATTTTCCCAGGCAGGAGTACTGGAGTGGATTGCAATTTCCTCCTCCAAGGGATCGTCCCAACCCAGGGATCGAACCAACAACATCTCCTGTGTCTCTTGCATTGTAGGTGGATTCTTTACCTGCTCAGCCATCAGAAAGGCCCTATATACACATACATATATTTCAGACATTTCAAAATCTGGATTTATATCTGAATAGTTTCTTTTCTCAGTATCTCAGTTACATACCATATAGTAAGAAATTTAGAGAGGTATTGAATTTGTAAAGCTTACTCACTACTGTTAAATATCATATATTAAATGATATATGAAATCAATATCATATATCTAATGCTTGTGCAATGTTTACATGAACCTAAATGTACTATTTTTAGTTGATTGATCTAGGAAAATTCCTATGGCCAAATCCACAGTTCAATGCTAAAGTTCTATCGGGTTCTCAGGTACAGCTCTCTGTCAGCACAACTTTGACCTAATAGCTTAGCAAGATCTCACCAGTGTCAAATCACTCTCCTGTTTAGCTTTTCAATCATGCTCTCACTAAGCCTGGCCAACATGATATAATTTATTTTTTACAGCATTATAGAATTTTGAGACACGACTTTTTCCACTTCATATCAGATCAGATCAGTCGCTCAGTCGTGTCCAACTCTTTGCGACCCCATGAATCACAGCACACCAGGCCTCCCTGTCCATCACCAACTCCTAGAGTTCACCCAGACCCACGTCCATCGAGTCAGTGATGCCATCCAGCCATCTCATCCTCTGTCATCGCCTTCTCCTCCTGCCTCCAATCCCTCCCAACATCAGAGTCTTTTCCAATGAGTCAACTCTTCGCATGAGGTGGCCAAAGTACTGGAGTTTCAGCTTTAGCATCATTCCCTCCAAAGAAATCCCAGGGCTGATCTCCTTCAGAATGGACTGGTTGGATCTCCTTGCAGTCCAAGGGACTCTCAAGAGTCTTCTCCAACACCAAGGTTCAAAAGCATCAATTCTTCAGCGCTCAGCCTTCTTCACAGTCCAACTCTCACATCCATACATGACCACAGAAAAACCATAGCCTAGACTAGATGAACCTTTGTTGGCAAAGTAATGTCTCTGCTTTTGAATATACTATCTAGGTTGGTCATAACTTCCCTTCCAAGGAGTAAGTGTCTTTTAATTTCATGGCTGCAGTCACCATCTGCAGTGCTTTTGGAGCCCAGAAAAATAAAGTCTGACACTGTTTCCACCGTTTCCCCATCTATTTCCCATGAAGTGATGGGACCAGATGCCATGATCTTCGTTTTCTGAATATTGAGCTTTAAGCCAACTTTTTCACTCTCCTCTTTCACTTTCATCAAGAGGCTTTTGAGTTCCTCTTCACTTTCTGCCATAAGGGTGGTGTCATCTGCATATCTGAGGTTATTGATATTTCTCCTGGCAATCTTGATTCCAGCTTGTGTTTCTTCCAGTCCAGCGTTTCTCATGATGTACTCTGCATAGAAGTTAAATAAACAGGGTGACAATATACAGCCTTGACGAACTCCTTTTCCTATTTGGAACCAGTCTGTTGTTCCATGTCCAGTTCTAACTGTTGCTTCCTGACCTGCACACAAATTTCTCAAGAGGCAGATCGGGTGGTCTGGTATTCCCATCTCTTGAAGAATTTTCCACAGTTTATTGTGATTCACACAGTCAAAGGCTTTGGCATAGTCAATAAAGCAGAAATAGATGTTTTTCTGGGACGCTCTTGCTTTTTCTATGATCCAGAGGATGTTGGCAATTTGATCTCTGGTTCCTCTGCCTTTTCTAAAACCAGCCTGAACATCTGGAAGTTCACGGTTCACATATTGCTGAAGCCTGGCTTGGAGAATTTTGAGCATTAATTTACTAGCGTGTGAGATGAGTGCAAGTGTGTGGTAGTTTGAGCATTCTTTGGCATTGCCTTTCTTTGGGATTGGAATGAAAACTGACCTTTTCCAGTCCTGTGGCCACTGCTGAGTTTTCCAAATTTGCTGGCATATTGAGTGAAGCACTTTCACAGCATCATCTTTCAGGATTTGGAATAGCTCAACTGGAATGTCATCACCTCTACTAGCTTTGTTCGTAGTGATGCTTTCTAAGGCCCACTTGACTTCACATTCCAGGATGTCTGGCTCTAGGTCAGTGATCACACCATCGTGATTATCTGGGTCGTGAAGATCTTTTTTGTACAGTTCTTCTGTGTATTCTTGCCATCTTTTCTGAATATCTTCTGCTTCTGTTAGGTCCATACCATTTCTGTCCTTTATCAAGCTCATCTTTGCATGAAATATTCCTTGGGTATCTCTGATTTTTTTGAAGAGATCCCTAGTCTTTCCCATTCTGTTGTTTTCCTCTATTTCTTTGCATTGATCGCTGAAGAAGGCTTTCTTATCTCTTCTTGCTATTCTTTGGAACTCTGCATTCAGATGTTTATATCTTTCCTTTTCTCCTTTGCTTTTTGCTTCTCTTCTTTTCACAGCTATTTGTAAAGCCTCCCCAGAAAGCCATTTTGCTTTTTTGCATTTCTTTTCCATGGGGATGGTCTTGATCCCTGTCTCCTGTACAATGTCACGAACCTCCATCCATAGTTCATCAGGTACTCTATCTATCAGATCTAGGCCCTTAAATCTATTTCTCACTTCCACTGTATAATCATAAGGGATTTGATTTAGGTCATACCTGAATGGTCTAGTGGTTTTTCCTACTTTCTTCAATTTCAGTCTGAATTTGGCAATAAGGAGTTCATGGTCTGAGCCACAGTCAGCTCCTGGTCTTGTTTTTGCTGACTGTATAGAGCTTCTCCATCTTTGGCTGCAAAGAATATAATCAATCTGATTTCGGTGTTGACCATCTGGTGATGTCCATGTGTAGAGTCTGCCCTTGTGTTATTGGAAGAGGGTGTTTGTTATGACCAGTGCATTTTCTTCGCAGAATTCTATTAGTCTTTGCCCTGCTTCATTCCGTATTCCAAGGCCAAATTTGCCTGTTACTCCAGGTGTTTCTTAACTTCCTACTTTTGCATTCCAGTCCCCTATAATGAAAAGGACATCTTTTTTGGGTGTTAGTTCTAAAAGGTCTTGTAGATCTTCATAGAACCCTTCAACTTCAGCTTCTTTAGCATTACTGGTTGGGGCATAGACTTGGATTACTGTGATATTGAATTGTTTGCCTTGAAACGAACAGAGATCATTCTGTCGTTTTTGAGATTGCATCCAAGTACTGCATTTCAGACTCTTTTGTTGACCATGATGGCCACTCCATTTCTTCTGAGGGATTCCTGCCCACAGTAGTAGATATAATGGTCATCTGAGTTAAATTCACCCATTCTAGTCCATTTCAGTTCACTGATTCCTAGAATGTCGACGACATTCACTCTTGTCATCTCTTGTTTGACCACTTCCAATTTGCCTTGATTCATGGACCTGATGGACCTGACATTTCAGGTTCCAATGCAATATTGCTCTTTACAGCATCGGACCTTGCTTCTATCACCAGTCACATCCACAGCTGGGTATTGTTTTGCTTTGGCTCCATCCCTTCATTCTTTTTGGAGTTATTTCTCCACTGGTCTCCAGTAGCATATTGGGCACCTACTGACCTGGGGAGTTTCTCTTTCAGTATCCTATCACTTTGCCTTTTTATACTGTTCATGGGGTTCTCAAGGCAAGAATACTGAAGTGGTTTGCCATTCCCTTCTCCAGTGGACCACATTCTGTCAAATCTCTCCACCATGACCCGCCCGTCTTGGGTTGCCCCACGGGCATGGTTTAGTTTCATTGAGTTAGACAAGGCCTAGTGTGGTCCTAGTGTGATTAGATTGACTAGTTTTCTGTGAGTATGGTTTCAGTGTGTTTGCCCTCTGATGCCCTCTTGCAACACCTACCATCTTACTGTTAAGTCTCAGATATAGTTTTCAAGGGATCACCAGAAACATTTTTATGTAACTTGTGAAAGTTCGAAGTCATAAGGTTATTTCTCACTCAACTGAATCTGTTCCTAGTGAACCTTAAAGAGTTAGCCACAAAACACCATAGAAGAATCCTGTTAAAAATTATTTTTCCTACTGAAGTTCAAGAGAAAAATCTAAAACTAAAGCCATGTTTGATAGATTGTTTATAGGAAAGGATCACATCATTTCCTGCATTTGGAGGCCATATTTGTGTATTATGAAGTCCAATATTATGTTGCTATCAGTGACATAAATCTAAGTTATATAAAGTAACTTTAAAAAAATTCATAACACATTCTGTTAAAAGAAATAACATAAAGAGTATTTGCTATATGTTTCCATGAAAACTAATGTGCTCATACAAAAAAGGCATGCCCATTATTTCTCATAAAATGTATCTGATTAATAATAGATTGATTCAAAACCAAAAGAAGCTGGGAAAGTTTAAAACTTAGTAAATGTCTCAAAATTAGGATTAAAATAATAAGAAGCTACCATAAAATTTTTGGATCTGGCTTAGATTATGCACATCCTTTCATCTTTCAGCATGGTGCCTCATCTGAAATTGAAGAGTTCTGATTAAGGGCTTAAAAATATGTTTCTCAAATTCATATATGAAAAGCTACCATTTTATAGAAATGAGACTATTTACATCACTGTAAAATGATCATTTGAAAAAATAACTACATTTTTATGAAAGTATAATACATGTATCCTGGAATGTAATCTTGAAGTTAAAGTTGATCACTCACATAATATATATGAAAAAATTTGAGGTGTTGAGTTCTTTACCATTCTTGAAGCTCCAGACTAAGCTGAGTGATGTTTTCTAATTGCTGTGTGACTTTCAAAGAAAATTTTACAGGCTTAGATAACTTCTATTGAATCTGAGAAATATTTTTTTTTCCCACAAAGTCTCAATTGATCTAATTGAATCTCTGGAATTCTCCTAGAAACAGTCATATTTTGAGTGAATAAAATAAACATTTTATCTACTTAGTTTTTAAAATTCAGACATAGATACATAGTCTGTTTTAGTTAATACCAAGTTTTATAGTTTGGTTTCAATATGAAAATTCAATCATGAAGAACAAAGCCCAAATCTGAAGACTCTTGAAGTACTTTTCTCTTCATTTTATTTTACAGTTTCAAAAAAGGGGGAAAAAATCACCTCATGGAAAATATAAACTCTCAGGTGCTTTTAAGTATATTCTATAGAAGATGGTATATTTTAAACAAATTTATGAAGAAAAAAGTATTACAGTTTAGTTCTGCTTTTAAAATGGAAATTGATCAAGGTAGTGAAGTAAAAGGCCATGAAGCTCCCCTTCCCTATGAACACATAAAAAACATATCTACATGTGGAAAAATTCTCACTAAAAAGTAAGTGGAAACTGAAGAAAAATTACAACCAAGCCTGTAAGAATGATATACATGTAACCAAACAGGTAAGAAGAGAAGGATTCAAGCTAGGAGCTCTGCCCCTCAGAGGGAATGCAAAGGATAGAAGCGATTACATGCCCCAGGGAGTGAGTGGTTCAAGCCATAATTTGGGCATCCAAGTCCTGAGTCCAATTGAAGGGAAATAAGCCCCCTTTGTTGGTTGAAAAAGTGCTGGGACTAACAGTAGGACAGTGGGAAGCTTAAATTCTGCTCATGAGGAGAAAGCACTTACTGACTTCCCTCCAGCAGGGCAGAGAGAGGTCTGTTCTGGCAGCTCCCCAGTCATGTGAATGCTCTAGCCATGTTCACTCTATGTCACAGCATTGTACTTGATCTGGGACAGCCACAACCTGGAAGAAGATTTGACCAGAGGATGTAGAGGCTGCCCAGTCTCAGGTGGTATCTGGGTGGAGCAGCAGTAGCCATTGTTGGCATTTCCTCAAGTAGTGCCTCAGAGGCTGCCCAGATTTCTGATGGTCTCTGCTCAACCAGAGGTAACGCCTGGTACACACTGAGAGTTTATACAAATACAAACCACACCTGCCTTGAGGACTGTTCAATAATAGAGCAGAGGTGACAGGAGACTGGGAGAAGTGATCAGATATGAGGGAAAAAAAGGCACTTGCACCAAAGGTTGTGTCTGAGCAGAGCAGAGAAACAAGTTTGGCCTTTGTACAGGCAGTACAATGGAGGCAGCTCAGATCTCTGTCTGTATATAATCCTAGTCCATAAAATACACATGGGCCCCTCCAGCTTTAGCAGTTCTCCACTCTCATGCAGGAGTCTCAGTGGAGGGAGAAGGGGAAAATATATGCTTAAAGGAAAACAGAGACACCTTGGATCTGGCCTCAAGGCTTCTGTTCCAGCAAATTGAGATAGTCTATGACACTGATAAAGGTATGACAGCCGCTAAACCCAGGGGAAGTCCTGCCTCAGACCTGACCCTAGAATTAGCCTTCTATTTCCACCCCTGAAAGTGAAAGTGTTAGTCGCTCAGTGATGTCTGACTCTTTGCAACCCCGTGGACTATATAGCCTGCCAGGTTCCTCTGTCCATGGAATTCTCAGGCAAAAATACTGGAAAGGGTAGCCATTCCCTTCTCCAGATGTCTTCCCAACTCAGGATTGACCCAGGTCTCCTGCATTACAGGTAGATTTCTTACCATCTGAGCCACTGAGGTGATAGCTTCCAGTATACCCTAAGGAAACACATGACTTGCATCTACAAGTCCAGCTATCCCACCAAAGGCTTTGGGAGCATGCAGTCTCTTTAGAAAGGCTCCCATGTATGAATACAATAAGTAACTGAGTTAATCATGAGTTAATCTGTAAGTTAATCATAGAGCCAGAGAAGTTAAGCAAAATGAAAAGGTAGAGGAACTACCTTCAATGAAATTAGTGAGTGGCTTAGGACAAGAGATGGAGTGTAGGGGGAGATTTAAGTTAGCATATCTCTTTTACTGTATGCTTCACATTATTTGCTTCAGAAAGGGTACATTCACATAATAAAAACAATGCAACTTATATCATGTTGACATCTTCTACAGGCATAGATACTATCTCTGGATTTGCACAACTAGTTTGCCCTTTCACTTCTTCCGATGTGACTGAATGGCTCCCACTCTGTGCAACCTGGACATGCCTCCATACACATTGTTGGCTTTCCTTTCCCATGCCTCCCAGAGATATGTAAATTCTCTTCCTAACCACTTCTTATGTTACCCCAGTTGTTTTCTCTGATTAAAACAGAGATCCTTAAATTCACAGGTATTTCAGTGAGGTTAAGGACTTTAATTGCACAATTGCACTCATCTCACATGCTAGCAAAGTAATACTCAAAATTCTCCAAGCCAGGCTTCAAGAGTACGTGATCTGTGAAATTCCAGATGTTCAACCTGGATTTAGAAAAGGCAGAAGAACCAGAGTTCAAATTGTCAACATCCGTTGGATAATCAAAAAAGCAAGAGAGTTCCAGAAAAACATCTACTTCAACTTTACTGACTATGCCAAAGCCTTTGACTGTGTGGATCACAACAAACTATGGAAAATTCTTCAAAAGATTAGAATATCAGACCACCTTACCTGCTTCCTGAGAAATCTGTAGGCAGGTCCAGAGGGAACAGTTAGAACCAGACATGGAGCAACAGACTGGTTCTGAATTGGGAAAGAAGTACATCAAGGCTGTATATTGTCACTCTGTTTATTTAACTTATATGCAGAATACAACTTGAGAAATGCTGGGCTGGAAGAAGCCCACACTGGAATCAAGATTTCTGGGAGAAATATCAATAACCTCAGATATACAGATAACACCACTCTTATGGAAGAAAGCAAAGAATAACTAAAGAACCTCTTGATAAAAGTGAAAGAGGAGAGTGAAAAAGTTGGCTTAAAAATCAACATTCAGAAAATGAAGATTATGACACCTGGCCACATCACTTCATGGTAAATAGATGGGGAAACAGTGGAAACACTGTCAGACTTTATTTGGGGGGGCTCCAAAATCACTGAAGATGGTGACTGCAGCCATGAAAATAAAAGACGCTTGCTCTTTGGAAGAAAAGCTATTACCAACCTACATAGCATATTAAAAGCAGAGACATTACTTTGCCAACAAAGGTCCATTTGGTCAAAGCTATGGTTTTTCCTGTAGTCATGTTTGGATGTGAGAGTTGGACCATAAAGAAAGCTGAGCACTGAAGAATTGATGCTTTTGATCTGTGGTGTTGGAGAAGACTCTTGAGAGTCCCCTGGACTGCAAGAAGATCCAACCAGTCAGTCCCAAGTGAAATCAGTCCTGAATATTCATTGGAAGGACTGATGCTGAAGCTGAAGCTCCAATACTTTGGGCACCTGATGCGAAGAACTAACTCACTGGAAAAGACCCTGATGCTGAAAATATTGAAGGCAGGAGGCAAAGGGGATGACAGAGGATGAGATGGTTGGATGGCATCAGCGACTCAATGGACATGAGTTTGAGTAAGCTCAGGGAGTTGGTGATGGACAGGGAAGCCTAGCGTGCTGCTGTTCATGGGGTCGCAAAGAGTTGGGCATGACTGAGCGACTGAACTGAACTGAACTGAACTGAAGGATTTTGCTGCTGCTGCTGCTAAGTCACTTCAGTCATGTCCGACTCTGTGCAACCCCATAGACGGCAGCCCACCAGGCTCCCCCATCCCTGGGATTCTCCAGGCAAGAACACTGGAGTGGGTTGCCATTTCCTTCTCCAATGCATGAAAGTGAAAAGTGAAAGTGAAGTCGCTCAGTCGTGTCCGACTCTTCGCAACCCCATTCTCCACTCTGACAAACATATATCTTACATTTATAACTGGGGATCTTGAACTTGCTGCTCTTTAATATTCTAGTTTTCTCAGTTCACTAAAAGTTGAGATTATCAGTGAGATGTCCCAGGATCATGGTCTGTGGGGATAGTGAGGTTGTTAATGTGCTTCAAGACTATTTTATGGCACAGATATGAAACACCACATATCCTTAAAGCATGTAAAGACTTAACTCCTGTTGACCTATATTTCCAAGAATATACTATTTTTTATAGATAACCAGCAAGAAGCTACTGTATATCACAGGGAACTCTTCTCAGTATTCTGTAACAACATAAATGGAAAGAGACAATTTGAAATAGAATGCATGCATGTATATGTATAAATGAACCACTTTGCTGTACATCTGAAACCAACACAGCATGTTAATCAACTATGCTCCAATATAAAATAAAAATTTTGAAAAGAATATATTACTTTTTCAAAAGAAAGGAAAAGGAAACAAGTTTGAAGGCGCATAAGTACTTTCCAGTGCCAGAGATTTATTACATTGCCCAAGAAAAGAGACTGTATCTGAAATAGTAGCTATAATTTCAATCATTTCCCAATTAATTTTCTTATAATCCATTGTCATTTTCCAATGTGTGCCAGACTGCTGTGTAGTTCAGGTCAAGGAAATTAATGGATGGATAATAAGCATCTCTATAGCTGCATGATTCAAAACTTTGATTGAAGCATTAATCTCTATGATTTGAAATAGATGCATTATTCAATTTTGATTGTAAATAGGAAGATCTTCAGTTGTTTCTACTTGATTTTTCCTTTAAAAAAATGTGAGGATTCTGTCTGATTCTAAGCTTATCTCTTTAAAATTTGCATGAGAAAAATATTAAACAGTCAGAACATTGATATGAAGCCTGTAACAATTACGATTAAGCTCAATTGTGTATACTAATAATAGTAAAGCAAAAGCAAACTGTCTAAACAAGATTAAAAAAAATTTTTTTTTCCTTCTTTTGTAAACTCAGAAAGCAGACAATCTGGGCCCTGTTTGCTTCATATTCATTGGGGACTCAACACATCTCTTCTCTATCACTCTTGCAATTGACTTTCTTCCTTCTTCTGCTTGCTACTGGCCATAGGACCTCTAGAAACAACAATAAGTTAGTACTCCTCACACCGAATTTTTGTGGTTAATCTCACACTCTCTGACAAACATCCATCTTACTGGATTATCTACTGTTCCAACTATGATCAAGCAAGCTTTATAATGAGTCTCTATAATGAAGTTTCTTGTCTAATGTACTTCAATAAAGCATTTTATGCTTAAAAAACACAGAGTATGGTTAGTTTGGTTTGCCTCTAGAAATCCTAACAATTTTTAGCAAAATTCTTTCATTTGCTACTGAAACCTAGCAAAAATTTTCCTGAAAATAAAAGTGAAAACCAATCTCCATTATGAAACAGATATAAGCATCTAAAGGAAAAAATAATAGTCATTAAATCACCAAGCATGATGCAAAATTCTTAAACTATAAGGTTTGATATAGGAATATATATTTAAAGTTTATTATATTAATATGCCAAATGGAGGCAATAGTTTTGATAAATGTTGGAAAGAGGTATCATCAAAAGATCATACTAAAACTTGATGTCAGGGTGTAATGTCACCATCATGGCACTATGAGATGCTACTTTGTCTCTCTCCTTCAATCTACAATCAGTAAAACAACTATAATTCAACTAAGGTACCTCTGCCCAACATTCCAGTATGCTGGAAAATTCCACACATATGTACATCTAAAGGTGGATGGAATGGAACACCCAGAGGCAGAACCTGGGAAAGAGCAAAGGCAGTATCTGTAATCTTTTATCCCAACCATGGCCGTTAAACCTACAACTCCCAGAGAACTAGATAGCATCAGGGAAGGTAAGCATGAAACACTAGCCTCCAACTGTAGCACCCAAAGTTACAGGGAACCAGATAGTAATGGCAGCGGTGCTGCTGCTCCTGCCACTAAGGTGCCCATAATTCCAACCACTTCCCCTACTCTTAGCAGTGACACCCACAGACTTGACACTTTTCCTGTAATGGTAGAGACACTCACTACCCTGGTTTTCCTCTCACACTGTTCCACTCCACAAATTGGCAAAGACTACAATCTAGGAAACCATAGATGTGGTGAAGAGAGCTGCTACCCTGGTGTTCCAGGACATGCCAATGACACTGGTAAGAGCAAGGCACTAATGACCCTGAATGCAAAAGCGGTGACATCAAAGCTACTTGTAACATCTATAACAAAGGCAGAGAAAGGTAAAAATTGATGATTCTCAGAGTTCATATAAACTTGTCAACAAAGGTCTGTCTAGTCAAAGCTATGGTTTTTCCAATAGTCATGTATGGATGTGAGAGTTCTACCATAAAGAAGGCTGAGTGCCGAAGAATTGATGCTTTTGAACTATGGTGTTGGAGAAGACTCTTGAGAGTTCCTTGGACTGCAAGGAGATCCAACCAGTCAATCCTAAAGGAAAACAGTCCTGAATATTCATTGGAAGGTTTGATGCTGAAATTGAAACGCCAATCCTTTGGCCACCTGATCTGAAGAACTGACTCCTTGGAAAAGACCCTGATGATGGGAAAGATTGAAGGCCGGAGGAGAAGGGGATGACAGAGGATGAGGTGGTTGGATGGCATCACCCACTGCATGGACATGAGTTTGAGTAAGCTCCGGGAGTTGGTGAAGCCTGGTGTGCTGCAGTCCATGGGGTCACAGAGTCAGACACCACTGAGCGACTGAACTGAACTGAAAATTTGTCCTATAATGCCACCTACTGGAAAACAAAAGACTTCTACTCTAACCTATTGAATCCTTGAAAGTGAAAGTGCTAGTCATTCAGCCATGTCGGACTCTTTGTGACCCAGTAGGCTGCCATCTATGGGGTCGCACAGTGTCGGACATGACTGAAGCGACTTAGCAGCAGCAGTCTGTCCATGGGATTCTCCAGGCAAGGATACTGGAGCAGACTGCCATTCCCTTCTCCAGCATAATTGAGTTTAAAAAAAAAAAAACTAAAAAAAGATGTTTGCTACTTCATATGTCAGATGAACACTTTAATTATTAAACACCATGAAGAACCACAAGAAAAGAAAATGAAAATTCTTCAGAAACCAAAATTTAAGCCATGAAATATTATGTAATAGAGAATTCAAAACAACTTTCATAAAGAAAAACAATGAACTACAAGAAAACTCAGAAAGACAGTTTAATTAGCTCAGAAAATAATTTATGAGTGAAAAAAATATCTACCAAAGAGATTTAAATTCTACAAAAGAACCAAACAAAAATTCTGAGATTGAGGAACTAAATAAATGAAATAAACAATGACTTATAAAGCACTGGAAATCTAGCAGATTACATGAAAGAGAGAAATAGCAAGCTTAAAGATGGAAATTTTGAAAAAATACATATTTAAGAAAGTGAGAGAATTAAGATTTGTTTCTAAATTAAGTTTTATGACAACTTAAATTCTGTGAGAAATAATACAGGTGTAAGAGGTGAGAGATTTTTTTTTTAATTTAAATCCTATGAAATTTCAATTTAATTATTTTAGATAGAACAATATTGTGATAATCAGTATCCCAAAAAAAGAGGACAGAGGGAGTGTAAAATATATTTTATTTAAAGAAATAATACCTAAGATTTTCCCAAACATGGGGAAGGAACTGGATACACAAGTCCATGAAAATGAAAGAACACGTGATTGCCACAATATTAAAAGACTTTCTATAAAACACATTGTATTAAAACTATCAAAAGTCAATGATGGGACTTCTTGATGGCCCAGTGGCTAAAACTCTTTGCTCCCAGTGCAGGGGTTCAGGTTTGATCCCTAGAGAGGGAACTAGATCCCACATGCTGCAACTAAGATCTGCAAATAAGTCTCATTCAGACAAATAAGTAAATATTAAAAAAAAAAAAAAGGTAAAAAACGTCCTTGACTAAGAAATAATTTAAAGGCAATCAGGAAAAAGAAAGATAGTAATCTACAAAAGAACCCTCATTAGGATATCAACAGACTTCTCAGGAGAAACTCTAAAGGCCAGGAGAAAGTGGAATAATATAGTCAAAGTACTGAAAGATAAAATAAAAAAAAGTCAGTCAAGAATACTCTGCCCAACAAATTATTATTGTTCAAATATGAAGGAAAAATAAAGGGTTTCCCAGAAAAAGAAAAGCTGAGGAAGTTCATCAACACTAAATCTTCTTTACAATAAACATTGAAAGGAACTCATATCTTAAACATTGAGGCAAAATTACACAAATCTTTCAGTAAGGTGATAAAAGGAATAAGTAAATCTCAACTTTGTATCAGAATACATTTTTAAACACAATTATGACATTGATGTTAAAGAAAAAAAGCAGTAAAAATAACCATAGCTAGTTCAATTTGGTAACAAAATCACATTAAAAATGAAAAACATTTGGGACAAGAATACCATAAAAGGTAAGAAAAAATGGATGGAATTTATATATGCAAATAAAAATGAGATACTATTAGCAGGGGGAAAAAAGACTATTTTTTAATGAGATATTTTATACAAACCTCATGGTAACCTGCAAGGTATAAATCTAGAGCAGAGACACAAAATATAAAAGGAGAGGAAACTGAGAAAAACATCAGACAGTTCAGTCGCTCAGTCGAGTCCAACTCTTTGCAACCTCATGGACTGCAACACTCCAGGCTTCCCTGTCCATTTTCAACTCCCAGAGTTCACTCAAACCCATGTCCATCTAGTCAGTGATGCCATCCAACCATCTCATCCTCTTTCGTCCCCGTCTCCTTCTGCCTTCATTCTTTCCCAGTATCAGGCTCTTTTCTTTTTTTTCTTTTTCTTTTAAATTTTATTTTAATTTTTAATTTTACAATATTGTATTGGTTTTGCCATATATCAACATGAATCCACCACAGGTATACACGTGTTCCCCATCCTGAACCCTCCTCCCTCCTCCCTCCCCGTACCATCCCTCTGGGTCACGATACTGGATGCTTGGGGCTGGTGCACTGGGACGACCCAGGCTCTTTTTTAAGGAGTCAGTTCTTCCATCAGATGGCCAAAGTATTAGAGTTTCAGCTTCAGCATCAGTCTTTCCAATGAATATTCAGGACTGATTTCCTTTGGGATTGACTGGTTGGATCTCCTTGAAGTCCAGGGGACTCTCAAGAGTCTTCTCCAACACCACAGTTCAAAAGCATTAATTCTTAAGTGCTCAACCTTCTTTATAGTCCAACTCTCACATCCATACATAACTACTGGAAAAACCATAGCTTTGTCTAGACAGACTTTTGTCGACAAAGTAGTGTCTCTGCTTTTTAATATGCTGTGTATTTTGGTCATAGGTTTTCTTCCAAGGAGCAAGCATCTTTTATTTTCATGGCTGCAGTCACCATCTGCAGTGATTTTGGAGTCCAAGAAAATAAAGCCAAAGAAAACACTGAATGTAGCCGAGGAATGAATTGCCTCACTTCAGAATATATCAGTAGAAACTTCCAATATTGAAATACAAAGAAAAAAAAAGATAGTAGAATATACAAGATGTGGGATAATTACAAAAGTGTAACACATGTATGAAAATATCATAAGGAGACATAAGAATAAAACAGATGAAATACTTGAAACATACTTACTGAGAATTTTCACAAGTTTATGTTGAACACCAAACTACGTATTTGGGAAGCTCAGAGAAGACCAAGTAGGGAAATGCCAAAAAGTAAAACTAGATAATATTCAAATGACAGAAAATGACAACAACATATCATATTCAAATGACAGAAAATTGAAGAAAAAGAGAAAAACTTGAAGCTTGGGTGAGGGTACAGGAAATTTTACTATAGAGGAGAAAAGATAAGAAATTCATGTAACTTCTTGTCAAAAAATACATAAACAGAAAATCAGTGGAGTGAAAAGTTTGAGTGTTCAGAAGAATAACCCAACAACCTAGAATTCTGCGTCCTGAAAGATTACCTTTCAAAAGTGAAGGAGAAATAGAGATTTACTTAGGTAACAAAAAGTGATGGGATTTGTTAGCATTAGTCCTGACTTGCAAAAAGTGTTAAAGATATTCTTTAGAAAGAATGAAACAATATAGCTTAGAAACTTGGATCTATATGAAGGAACAGAGAGCATCAGAAAAGGAATAAGTAAAAGTAAATAAAATGTTTATATTCTCAATTGACCTAACAGATAACAGTTTGTTTGAAATAATACCAAAAATTTATGAAAGTATCTTTATGTATCCTTATATACAAATAAGAAGAATAGCAGCTATGATATAAGGGATGGGAGCAATGATCAGAATTGCTTTATTGTAAGATACTTACACGATATTAAGAAAGAGGTGGCAAGAATACACAGAAGAACTATACAAAAAAATCTTTATGACCCAGATAACCAAGATGGTGTGATCACTCACCTAGAGCCAGACATCCTGGAATGCAGAGTCATGTGGGCATTAGGAAGCATCACAATGAACAAAGCTAGTGGAGGTGATGGAATTCCAATTGAGCCATTTCAAATCTTAAAAGATGATGCTGTGGAAGTGCTGCACTCAATATGCCAGCAAACTTGGAAAACTCAGCAGTGGCCACACGACTGGAAAAGGTCGGTTTTCATTCCAGTCCCAAAGAAAGACAATGGTAAAGAATTTTCAAAACTACCGCCCAGTTGGACTCATCTCACATGCTAGCAAAGTAACGTTCAAAATTCTAAAGCCAGACTTCAACAGTACGTGATCTGTGAAAATTCTAGATGTTCAAGCTAGATTTAGAAAATGCAGAGGAACCAGAGATCAAATTGCCAACATCCATTGGATCATCAAAAAATCAAGAGAGTTCCAGAAAAACATCTACTTCAACTTTATTGACTATGCCAAAGCCTTTGACAGTATGGATCACAATAAACTGTGGAAAATTCTTCAAAAGATCAGAATATCAGACCACCTTACCTGCCTCCTGAGAAATCTATAGGCAGGTCAAAAGGGAACAGTTAGAGCCAGACATGGAGCAACAGACTGGTTCTGAATTGGGAAAGGAGTACATCAAGGCTGTATGCTGTCACCTTGCTTATTTAACTTATACGCAGAGTACATCATGCCAAATGCCAGACTGGATGAAGCACAAGCTGAAATCAAGATTTCTAGGAGAAACATCAATAACCTCAGTCCTGAATGTTCATTGGACGGACTGATGCTGAAGCTGAAACTCCAATTCTTTGGCCACCTGATGCAAAGAACTGACTCATTGGAAAAGACCCTGATGCTGGGAAAGATTGAAGGTAGGAGGAGAAGAATATGACAGAGGATGAGATTGTTGCATGACATCACCAACTCGATTGGACATGAGTTTGAGTAAGCTCCGGTAGTTGGTAATGGACAGAATAGCCTGGTGTGCTGCAGTCTATGGGGTCCCAAAGAGTCGGACAGGACTGAATGACTGATAGGTAGGTAGATAGATAGATAGATCCCTGCAAGCTGAAGTACAAGGAAGGCTGATGGTATAATACAGTCCCAGTCTGAAGACCAAAGAAACAGAAATGCTGATGGCGTAACTCTCAGTCGGAGGAAAAGTGCCAGAATGGGCCATTGCTATAAGTCCTAGAATCTGAAAGCCCAATAATCAAGAGCTCCAACGTCTGGGCCAGGAGAAGATGAATACTCCAGCTCAAAGAGAAAATTTGCCTTTCCTTCACCTGTTTTTGTTCTTCTCTGATGCTCAGAGAATTGAATAGTACCCACCCATGTTAATGAGGGTAGATGTCTTTTACTCAGTCTACTAACTCAAGTGCTAATGTTTTCTGGAAACTCCCTTACAAAGACAGCAGAAAAAATATTTTGCCATCTACCTGAACATCCTTTAGACTAGTTGTTGAAGCAAAATCAATATCAAAAGTGATACGCAAAAAAGTTTGAAAATTTCTTACACAGCTAAACATGTTCTTATGATATGATGCATCAATCACGTACCTTGCTATTTACCCAAAGAAATTGAAAATGTATACACAAAAACTTCCTCATGAATATTATAAAATGAATTTTATTTAAAATTTCATTATAATATTCATGATGGATGTCCCAGAAGGATTTTTTTTAAGGGACAGAAAGCTTATTTGAAATATAGTGCCACTAAACTTTTCAAATCTGTGGAAATAAAAAGATAAATAAATTCAAGAAACTGAACGTTATTCAAGTATATAAATCCAAAGGGAACCCACAATACAGCCAGTCTGCCAAAAATCAAATTGAAGGGAATCTTTAAAGTAGCAAGAGAAATACAACTTGTGGCGTATAAGGAAACTTCCATGAAATTCAGTGTGCACCTCAGTGGAATTCTTGCAGACCAAAAAGGAGAGAGGTAATGTATTCAAAAAACGAAAAAAAAATATTGTCAACAAAAAATTCTATATGAGAAAAAACTATCCTTCAAACATGAAGGAGAAATTAAGACTCCCAGATAAAGAAAAACCAAAAGACATCACTACCATTAGGCCTGTTCTGCAAGAAGTGCTAGTGAGAGTGCTTCAAGTTAAAATGAAAGCGCACTAGATAGGAAAATAAAGTTATACAATAATATAAAGTTCTCTGCTGCTGCTGCTGCTAAGTCACTTCAGTCATGTCCGACTCCGTGAGACCCCATAGACGGCAGCCCACCAGGCTGCCCGGTCCCTGGGATTCTCCAGGCAAGAACACTGGAGGGGGTTGCCATTTCCTTCTCCAATGCGCGAAAGTGAGAAGTGAAAGTGAAGTCGCTCAGTAAGTGTCCGACTCTTAGCGACCCCGTGGACTGCAGCCCACCAGGCTCCTCCGTCGGTGGAATTCCTCCTGGCAAGAGTACTGGAGTGGGGTGCCATTGCCTTCTCCAAAAGTTCTCTAGTAAAGGCAAATGCATAAACAAATATTAGTAACTGGTATCATTTTAATTTGGATCAGTCAATTCTTATACAAACATTAAATTGCAAAAACAATAAATAACTTCAAACCTGTGTCAATGAATTTATAATATGTAAAGACGAAATTTGTGACTCAATAACAAAAGTGGGAGATGAAGCTGGAAAGCAGTAGGGTTTTGTGAGTGATGGAAATTGTTATTAAACTAAATAGCTTTAAAAGAATGCTATAATTTAAAGATGTTTTATGCAAATTCAACTGCAACCACAAAGAAAATATCACCACATAAATCAATAAAACCAAAAGGGAGGCAGTAACAGAGGAAGCAGAGGACAAAGGAGCTACAAAACCTTCTGAAAATAATTAATAAATTGTTGATATTCTGTATCAATATTTAATTTGAATGTAAGTTGAGTAAACTAAGCAATCAGAACTCATAAATTAGTTGAATGGATAAAAAGGAAAACAAGATTCAATTATATACTATTTACAAGAGACTGACTTTAGATCTAAGGACACATAGAAGCTGAAAGCAAAGTGAAGGAAAAGGTTATTCCATAAAATTGGTAAAACAAGAGCAGGAGTGGTCATATCAATATTTGGCAAACTAGATTTTAAATCTAAAACCATTATGAGAAAAAGAAGGACATCATATAAGGACTAAAGTGCCAACTAACCAAGAAGTTATAACAGCTATGCATATTTGCACACCCAGTATCTGTGCCCTTAATATATGAAACAAAGTTTGACAAAATTAAAGCAAGAAATAAAAAGAAACCAAATAATAGCAGGAAAATTTTTTTTCTTTATCACAAAAGATATATATTTTAGAAAATAGGAAAATGTGGATGAGAAAATATTAAAATACACACACATATACCCCATGTACTTAACCTCTAGTAATTATTATTGCTAATGCCTTAATATATACTTTTTCAGAATATTTTCTACATGGATCTAGATATATATATATATATATTTAAAACCAAAATGAGATAAATACCTCACTTTCAGCAAAGGATAGAACAGGACAGAGATAAACAATAGACTTCAAAACAATATAGACAACAACATATACAGAACACTTCACTTGAAAATAACTGAATATATATACTCAAGAATACATGAAATATCGCCAAGATAGGCCCCATGTTAGACCACAAAACAAATCTTAATAATTTTAAAACAAACAGTTTGAAATAATGCAAATTTTCATTTCTGGTCAATGTGATGAAACTACAAATCAATAGTTAAGGAAAATCCTCTATGACCTACCTCCCAGAATATTGGAAATAAAAGCAAAAATAAACAAATGGGACCTAGTTAAAATTAAAAGCTTCTACACAACAAAGGAAACTATAAGCAAGGTGAAAAGACAGCCTTCAGAATGGGAGAAAATAATAGCAAATGAAGCAAAAGACAAAGAACTAATCTCAAAAATATACAAGCAACTCCTGCAGCTCAATTCCAGAAAAATAAATGATCCAAGCAATAAATGGGCCAAAGAACTAAACAGACATCTCTCCAAAGAAGACATACAGATGGCTAACAAACACATGAAAAGATGCTCAGCATCACTCATTATCAGAGAAATGCAAATCAAAACCACTATGAGGCACCATCTCATGCCAGTCAGAATGGCTGCTATCCAAAAGTCTACAAACAATAAATGCTGGAGAGGGTGTGGAGAAAAAGGAACCCTCTTACACTGTTGGTGGGAATGCAAACTAGTACAGCCACTATGGAGAACAGTGTGGAGATTCCTTAAAAAACTGGAAATAGAACTGCCATACGAACCAGCAATCCCACTGCTGGGCATACACACTGAAGAAATCAGAATTGAAGGAGACACGTGTACCCCAATGTTCATCGCAGCACTGCTTATAATAGCCAGGACATGGAAGCAACCTAGATGTCCATCAGCAGACGAATGGATAAGAAAGCAGTGGTACATATACACAATGGAGTATTACTCAGCCATTAAAAAGAATACATTTGAATCAGTTCTAATGAGGTGGATGAAACTGGAGCCTATTATACAGAGTGAAGTAGTCCAGAAAGAAAAAACACCAGTACAGTATAATAACACATATGTATGGAATTTAGAAAGATGGTAATGATAACCCTGTATGTGAGACAGCAAGAGAGACACAGATATATAGAATAGTCTTTTGGACTCTGTGGGAGAGGGTGAGGGTGGGATAATTTGGGAGAATGGCATTGAAACATGTATATTATCATATGTGAAACTAATCACCAATCCAGGTTCGATGCGTGATACAGGATGCTCGGGGCTGGTGTACCCCCAGAGGGATGGTATGGGGAGGGAGGAGGGAGAGGGGTTCAGGATGGGGAACACATGTACACCTGTAGCGGATTCATGTCAATGTATGGCAAAACCAATACAATATTGTAAAGTAATTAGCCTCCAATTAAAATAAATAAATGTATATTTTTTAAAAAAAAAAGATGCTCCACATCAATAACAATAGAGAAATACAAAATAAACATTATGAAATATCACCTCATACCCATAGGATGGCCACTATCAAATACATCAATAATAAAAAACAAACAAAAATAGAAAACAGCAAGTGTTGGTGAGGATTGTAAGAGTCAGACATGACTTAGCAACTAAATCATCATCATCAACCACTAAAGTACTCAAATTCACTGAAACAAGAAGTAAAATGGTGGTTACCAAGGACTCCACGGGGGGGAATTAGGAGTTATTGTTTGTAGTGTAGATAGTTTCAGTTTTTCAAGGTTAAAAGTCCTGGAAATATATTTCACAGCATTATGAATGCACATAGCACTACTTAATTGTGTGCTTAATAATGAATGGTTGTTTTGTGCATTTTATGTTATGTATTTTTGACCACAACATAAGACAAAGTGAAAAATAAAAATCTTAGTAATTTATAAATTGAACAATATCCATAGTAGAAATTGTCATAGTTAGATTTTTAACATATTTTTAACATAACATGATTTATCAGAATTAAGACAGGAACTCAAATAAAAACGTGGGACTTCCTGGTGGTTCAGTGGTTAAGACTCCATGCTTTCACTTCAGATGTCATGGTTTCCCTAGTCAGGGAACTAGAATCGCATATGCTGTGTAGTGCAAACAAAATTAAATAAATATGTGAACATGAAAATAAATAAGACTTTCTTGATGTGTGCATATAAATTACATGCTAATAAGTATGAGAAAATATTCTTATTGAGGACTAAAAATATATTTTCAGATATTTTTCAATTTGCAGTTTCTACAAACTCTTCCACATATAACTTTATAGTTCTTATGCCATCATATATATTCATAGAATGATGTGATTTTCAAAACACAGTTGCAAAATTACATGTGAAATGTGTTTTTATGCTGATTACACCCTGTAAGTTAGACTGCTCTGTTACTGATCTTCCTGTTAACACAGATACTAAGTTCTGGGAGTACATTCTATCAGTCTTGATTCTTAGAATAAAAGGAAGTAAATTGATACATTCCTATATTTAGAGAGAATCCAAGTGTGCCAGAAAAAAAAAAAAAACTGGAATGTTAACTGTTTTTTGTATGTCTAAATCAATATTTAGAATATTCACTAATTGTAAATTAATTTTCTGATATTTGAAGTTAAGAATTTAATAACACATATGGAAAATAATTTAAGAGCAATAAACTATTTAATTTCCAGGCAAGAGTACTGGAGTGGGGTGTCATCACCTTCTCTGGAAGTTTTATTAGTTAGTGTCAAATTTCATGGGGGAGACTTTTGGGAGAAGTGAGAGTATGAAAATCACTTAAATGGGTCTTTGGTGATATAAATGTGAAATAGGTTTATTTTTAATGAAAGTAGGGTTTGAAACTATACTAAATTTCTGTACATATTAATGTTTGAAATTGTTTTCCTCTGAGGAAAACTGACTCTTTCCAAGATTATTATGATGCTGAAATCCATTCTGTAGAATTATGCAAGCAATAAATGGCTCTATTCCTTCTCACTTCACAGTGAAAAAAAAGTGGGGGGGGGAACAGCTAGGATCCAGATTGGTTTTAAGAACCCACCTTATTGAAGATATTGTTTTTTCCCCATTGTATATTCCTTCTTCCTTTGCTATGTATTTGTTGACTACATAAATATGGGTTTATTTCTGTCCCATTGATCTATGGATATGCTTCTGTGGCAATATAAAAACGTTTCAATTACTTTAGTTTATAGCTTAGCTTGAAATCAGAGAGCATACTTCCAGCTTTGTTCTTTATCAAGATTACTTTGGCTTACTTCACTCTGTATAATAGGTTCCAGTTTCATCTACCTCATTAGAACTGATTCAAATGTATTCTTTTTAATGGCTGAGTAATACTCTATTGTGTATATGTACCACTGCTTTCTTATCCATTCATCTGCTGATGGGCATCTAGGTTGCTTCCATGTCCTGGCTATTATAAACAGTGCTGCGATGAACATTGGGGTACACGTGTCTCTTTCCCTTCTGGTTTCCTCAGTGTGCATGCCCAGCAGTGGGATTGCTGGATCATAAGGCAGTTCTATTTCCAGTTTTTTAAGGAATCTCCACACTGTTCTCCATAGTGGCTGTACTAGTTTGCATTCCCACCAACAGTGTAAGAGAGTTCCCTTTTCTCCACACCCTCTCCAGCATTTATTGCTTATAGACTTTTGGATCGCAGCCATTCTGACTGGCATGAAATGGTACCTCATAGTGGTTTTGATTTGCTTTTCTCTGATAATGAGTGATGTTGAGCATCTTTTCATGTGTTTGTTAGCCATCTGTATGTCTTCTTTGGAAACATGTATAATATCATGTATGAAACGAGTCACCAGTCCAGGTTCAATGCACGATACTGGATGCTTGGGGCTGGTGCACTGGGATGATCCAGAAGAAGGGTATGGGGAGGGAGGAGGGAGGAGGGTTCAGGATGGGGAACAAAGGTATACCTGTGGCGGATTCATTTCGATATTTGGCAAAACTAATACAATATTGTAAAGTTTAAAAATAAAATAAATTTTTTTTTAAAAAAGATTACTTTGGCTATTTGAAGCCTTTTGAATTTTTACACAATTTTAGAATTACTTGTTCTAGTCTTGAAAAATTCCAATGGTATTTTGATAGGGATTGCAGATAATCTGCTAATTGCCTTGTGCTACATGGTAATTTTAACAATATTAATGCTTCCAATTTATGAGTATATTGTAACTTGCCATTTTTTAGTGAGTCATTGCCATTCTTTCATCAATATCTTATAGTTTCCTAAGCACAGGTCTCTTCCCTCCTTGGTTAGATGTATTCCTATTCTTATTGATGCAACTGTAAACAGGATTGTTTTCTTTCTTTCTCTTTCTGATAGTGCATTTTTAGTGTGTAGAAACATGTCAAATTTCTGTATATTAATCTTGTATCCTGCAACTTTATTGAATTCATTTATTCTAATATTTTTTAATGAAGTCCTTAGGGTTTTCTACATATAGTATTACATCATCTGCAAATAGTGACAGTTTTACTTCTTCTTTCCGGTTTGGACTAGTTTATTTTTCTCATCTGATTGCTGTACTTAAGGCTTACAAAATCATATTGAACAAAAGTGGTAAAAGTGAGCATCTTTGTATTGTTCCTATGCTTAGAGGAAATACAAGTTAGCTTTTCCCATTGATTACAATGTTTATTGTAGGGATGCCATATATGCCTTTTATTAAGTTGAAGCATGTTCCCTTTTTGTTGACATCACTTTTCTTTTGAAAAAAAGATCTTTATATTCAAAGCTATGATTTTTTTCAGTAGTCATGTATGAGTGTCAGAGTTAGACCACAAAGAAGGCTGAGCACCAAGGAATTGATGCTTTTTAACTGTGGTGTTGGAGAAGACTTGAGAGTCCCTTGGGCTGCAAGGATATCAAACCAGTCAATCCTAAAGGAAATCAACCTTGAATATTCATTGGAAGTACTAATGCTGAAGCTGAAGCTCTAATGTTTGGCCAGCTGATGCAAAGAATAAAATCATTGGAAAAGACCCTGATGCTGGTGAAAAGTTGTTGCTGAGCCATGAAAGACAACCAGGATTCTTGGCCTCCGGAGGAGAGGAAGTCAACCAGGGGCGAGTGATGAGACTTGATCACTCAGAGCTTTTATGTAATAAAGTTTTATTAAAGTATAAAAGAGATAGAAAAGGCTTCTGACATAGACTTCAGAAGGGGGAAGAAAGAGTGCTCCCTGCTAGTCTTTACCTGGATGTTATATAGCTACTAACAGTCTGCTAATTTGAGAAAGGAAATGTCTCAAAACTCAGAGACTGGCACCAGGCCCCTCACCCACAACATGCATTTTGAGATAACACTGGCACAAGGTGAGTTGTGAGCCATAAAATAATTGGCATGAATCTTGAAGAATAGCAGGTTTCCAAGCAAATACAGTCTCATTAACACAGCTTAAGAGGACATTTGCATATTAAAACACACTGGTTTGTCAAGTCAGTTCTGATTCTTAGGCTGAACCAACTTGAAGACAGAGTCTAGGGTTAATACCTAGTTCATTAACATAGCTTAAGACAAAACATTTCCATAAGAAAAATGTATTGGTTAGCTCAAGGTTTGAGAAAAGTTAAGTTCAGGTGGAACCAGGTGTCGTCATGGCAACACATAAATTTAAAAGAAACCTTTTAAATTTGTACAGAGAAGGGGAAAAAATCTAACACTTGTTTGTTTCCTCCTGCCACTTAAGAGAGATAAAAAAATGTATGACGCTTGCAGCCTATTTCCTCTGTTTGGAGACCCCTGGCCTTCCTGCCTGTTACCCTCTCATTGGGAAAGACTGAGGGCAGGAGGAGAAGGGGGCAACAGAGGATGAGATGGTTGGATAGCATCATGGTCTCAACGGACATGAGTTTGAGCAAACTCTGGGAGGTAGTGAAGGGCAGGAAAGCCTAACGTGCTGCAGTCCATGGGGTTCACAAAGATTCAGACACAACTGAATGACAGAACTAAAACTTTTTCCCTCAATACTGTTTGTGGAGAGTTTTTAATCATGAATAAAGTTGTAAGTTTTTTTCTGCAACTAATGAGATGATCATATAATGTGGATTCTTCAGTTTGTTAATGTGTTATATGAAATTGATTGATTTATGGATACTGACCTGGATGATCTTTACCTGGATGTTGTATAGCTACTAACAGTCTGCTAATTGGAGAAATGAAATGTCTCAAAATTCAGAGACTGGCACTAGGCCCCTCACCCACAACATGCATTTTGAGATAACATAGCAACATCTCTAAGATAAATCCCACTTGATCATTGTATGCTGCTGCTGCTGCTAAGTCCTTCAGTCGTGTCCGACTCTGTGCGACCCCAAAGACGGCAGCCCACCAGGCTACCCCATCCCTGGGATTCTCCAGGCAAGAACACTGGAGTGGGTTGCCATTTCCTTCTCCAATGCTGGAAAGTGAAAAGTGAAAGTGAAGTCGTTCAGTTGTGTCCAACTCTTTGCGACTCCATGGACTGCAGCCTACCAGGCTGTTGAAATTTGTTTGCTACTACTTGTTGAGGATTTTGCATCTATTTTTTTCAGGGATATTGGCCTATAATTTTATTTTATGTTATTGTGGTATCTTTGCCTGCTTTTGATATCAGAATGATTCTTGCCTTATAGAATGAGATTGGAAAATTTTCTTTCTCTTCAATTTTTTGGAATAGTTAGAGAAGAGTAAATGTTTAATAGAATTCTTCTTTAAGTGTTTGATAGAATTCTCCCATTAAGCTCTATTGTCCTGGATCTTTGTTTGCTGAGAGATTTTTGTTCGTTTTTATTTTTTTATTTTTTATTTTTTTTTCATTTCCAACATTTTTTTTTCTCTTTTTTTTTTTTTTTCTTCCAATTTTATTTTATTTTTAAACTTTACATAATTGTATTAGTTTTGCCAAATATCAAAATGAATCCGCCACAGGTATACATGCGCTCCCCATCCCGAACCCTCCTCCCTCCTCCCTCCCCATATCATCCCTCTGGGCCGTCCCAGTGCACCAGCCCCAAGCATCCAGCATCTTGCATCGAACCTGGACTGGCAACTCGTTTCCTACATGATATTTTATATGTTTCATTGCCATTCTCCCAAATCTTCCCACCCTCTCCCTCTCCCACAGAGTCCATAAGACTGTTCTATACATCAGTGTCTCTTTAGCTGTCTCGTACACCAGGTTATTGTTACCATCTTTCTAAATTCCATATATATGCGTTAGTATACTGTATTTATGTTTTTCCTTCTGGCTTACTTCACTCTGTACAATAGGCTCCAGTTTCATCCACCTCATTAGAACTGATTCAAATGTATTCTTTTTAATGGCTGAGTAATACTCCATTGTGTATATGTACCACAGCTTTCCTATCCATTCATCCGCTGATGGACATCTAGGTTGCTTCCATGTCTTGGCTATTATAAACAGTGCTGCGATGAACATTGGGGTACACGTGTCTCTTTCCCTTCTGGTTTCCTCAGTGTGTATGCCCAGCAGTGGGATTGCTGGATCATAAGGCAGTTCTATTTCCAGTTTTTTAAGGAATCTCCACACTGTTCTCCATAGTGGCTGTACTAGTTTGCATTCCCACCAACAGTGTAAGAGGGTTCCCTTTTCTCCACACCCTCTCCAGCATTTATTATTTGTAGACTTTTGGATCGCAGCCATTCTGACTGGTGTGAAATGGTACCTCATAGTGGTTTTGATTTGCATTTCTCTGATAATGAGTGATGTTGAGCATCTTGTTTTTATTTTTTAATTGACTGATTCAACTGCATTTTTCAATGTTTTGCTGTGCCCCATTAATTTTGCATCATTGTCATTTCATTTTCTTTTGTTTCATGATACTTTAATATTTACTTTTTATTTTTTAATTTATTGTAATTGGAGGAAAATTATTTTACAATATTATGATGGGCTTTGCCATCTCTGATCCATTTGTTGTTTAATAACATATTGTCCACCATCACGTGTTTGTGTTTTTCAGTTTTGCTCTTGTAATTGATTTCTAGTTCCATACTGTTATGGTGGGAAAAGATACTTCAATCATCTCAAATTTAAAAGATACTTTTAAATTTAAAAGATACTTAAAAGATACTTTCAGTCATCTTAAATTTATAAGGACTTGTTTGTGGCCAGGAGAAGGCAATGGCACCCCACTCCAGTGCTCTTGCCTGGAAAATCCCATGGATGGAGGAGCTGGTAGGCTGCAGTCCATGGGGTCGCTGGGAGTCGGACACGACCAAGTGACTTCACTTTCACTTTTCACTTTCATGCTTTGGAGAAGGAAATGGCAACCCACTCCAGTATTCTTGCCTGGAGAACCCAGGGATGGAGGAGGGATTGTGCTGCCGTCTATGGGGTCGCACAGAGTCGGACACGACTGAAGCGACTTAGCAGCAGCAGCAGCATATCTATTCTGGAGAATTTCATGTGCACTTAATACAAATATGTATTCTGCTGCTTTAAGATAGAACATTATACATGTACATATAATGCTTATCTGACTTTATGTTTGATTTAAGGCAAGTGTTTTTCATTGATTTTCTTTCTGGATAAACTGTCCATTTCCATAAGTGGGATGTTAAAGTCTTCTTCTATTACTGCATTACTCTCAATTTCTCCCTTTATGTTATAAATGTCATATTTTATGTCTTTTATCATTCCCTTATTGTATATCTTTTATCATTCCCAATAAGTATAGACACTTATTGTAGTTATAGATACTTCTTTACTTTTCTATTTTAACCTCCATACTGGCTTTTTCTAATACATTACTATGTGTTTGCCTTCACAGATGAACTACTTCCTTTCACAATATTTATATTTTTAGTTGTAGTCCTTTCTTTTCTGATTAGAAAAGTCTGTCAACATTTCTCATTAAGTTTGTTTGGTAGTACAGAACTCTTTTTAGCTTTTGCTTGTCTGTGAAATCCTTTATCTCTCCTTCAAATGTGAATGATAGACTTCCTGGGTAAAGTGTTTTTGGTTTAGGTTTTTTTCTCTTTCATTATTTTTAATATATTAAGCCTCTGCCTTCTGTCCTAGAAAGTTTCTACTTAAAAGGCTACAGATAGCCTTAAGTTTCATTATATGTAACTAATTGCCCTTGTCTTGGTGCTTTTAAGATTCTTTCTTATCTTTAATTTTTATGCAGTGCAGACCTCTTTGCATTCATCTTTTTTGGGACTCTGTGCTTCGTGGACCTGAATGTACGCTTTCCTCCCTAGATTATGGAAGTTTTTAGTTATCCTTTATTCAAATAAATTCTATGATACTTTCTCTCTTCGTCTTCTTTTCTGAGAGCCATAAGATGTAAGTTTTAGAACATTTGATTTTGTTCCAAAGATTTCCTTTGTTTAAATTCTTTTTTTTTTTTTTTTTCTGTTTAGCTTGGGTCATTTTCAACACTCTACTTTCCAGTTCACTAATATGTTCCCTTGTATCATCTATTCTATCATTAATTCCTTCTAGTATATTTTTTTTCTCTACTATTATATTCTTCAGTTCACCTTAGTTATTCCATATACTTTCTAATTATTTCTTAAACTTCTTACTATGTTCATTCATTCTCCTCCCAAGTTCACTTAACATCTTTAAGAGCACTACCTTGAACTCTTTATTGCTGCTGCTGCTGCTGCTAAGTCGCTTTAGTCGTGTCCGACTCTGTGTGACCCCATACATGGCAGCCCACCAGGCTCCCCCGTCCCTGGGATTCTCCAGGCAAGAACACTGGAGTGGGTTGCCATTTCTTTTTCCAATGCATAAAAGTGAAAAGTGAAAGTGAAGTCACTCAGTGGTGTCTGATTCTCAGCGACCTCATGGTAGATTGCAAGTCTTCACTTGTTTTATTTCTTCTTCTAGGGTTTTATCTACTTTCTTCATTTGGAACTTATTCCTCTGTCACCTTGTCTTTCTTAATTCTCTGTGTTTATTTTTATGTAATAGGTAGGTCATAGATGCTTCCTAATCTTAGATATGTGGTCCTATATAGCAGTTTTCCTATGGGTCCCAACAGCATGTTCCCCTGTAGTCACCAGAGCTATATGTTCCAGGACTGCAACCAATGTGAGTCCTTCAACTGTGGCAGGGTGAACTACTAAGGGCAGACTTATAGGTGGAGCTGAATTCTGTCCAGGTTGACTGCCTTGTCCTGCTTTGTGTGGTGGCTGGCAGCCCACTGAAACGTGAGCTTGGGTCCTGGCATGGCTATCCATGCTGCCTGGGCAGTCCTATGGATGGTGCCAGCCTGCTGGTGGGAGGGGCTTTGTCTCTAAAATATATTCTCAACATGTTAGGCTTTAATTTTTTTAATTAATTAAAGTTATTAATATCCAACTTTTAAAGGGCAAACAGAATCACTGCATGAGCAAAGAGGAAAAGAATGAATTTCTTTTAATCAAACATCAAAAAAAAAAAACTAATGTGCTAAAATAAATATAACAAAATAAATAAATATGGTACATGAAGAAATTATATAAAAATGTAAAGTGAGCATTCTTTCTCAATACAAATAAGTGATTTTAAAAATCTCTAATTTAGGCATTGTTTAAGATCAACATGCATATTTTTTCTCTAAAAAATTAAATTATGGATTTAATGCACAAACATCTCAGACAGTAAAGAATCCACCTGCCATGCTGGAGACCTGGGCTCGACCCTTGGGTTGGGAAGACCCCCTGGAGAAGGAAATGGCAACCCATTCCAGTATTCTTGCCTGGAGAATCCCAAGAACAGAGGTTCTTGACAAACTACAGTCCATGGGGTCACAAAGAGTCAGACATGACAACTGAGTTACTAAAACACATATGTGCAAACAATACTAAACACTTTACAGATACATGTTTAAATGTGTAAAATGTTATAGATTAATTACTATGGCTTGTTCTCAGAATCATGACTTCTTTTCCAACCTTTCCTTATCAACTTTATTAAATCACAACTAACATGTATTTCTGACCACAGAACAAAGAAAAATTTGAAGTGACAAACATTTAGTGCTCAAATGGCTCCTTCTGCCTCTTCTAGGTGTAACTTTTCCCATAGAAAATATTCAACCATGTGCCAGATGATCATGGCCACTTTGTGTGTCAGCTAAATCTTTAATTTTTACCATTTTTGTTGTGTATTACTATATCTTCATTATTTTTTCCTGCTTAAAGCTGTTTTGTGCATTTCTAAACTTTTATTTTCTGCCTACAATTTCCTAGTAACTGTTCTAGCTTTGTCTCCTGAGGATACATATAGAATAAACAATTTCATTGCAAGATAACATTGAAATTCTAAGAAATCATTCTCTACCAAAAATTCTGAAAAAACCTGAAAACATTTGAATTATTTTTTATCCAGTGGTGGTTCCTTTCTTTTGAGTGTGACTTATGATTCAATTGATTGCATTACTACTTTGTTTTTGTAAACACCATATGGATTACGGGTGATATATTCATACTGAAGTTTAATCTATCATTAGTTCATACTTTAGATTTTGTCACACTCAAACATATGAAGTTTAATCTATCATTAGTTCATACTTTAGATTCTGTCCAGCTCAGACACAATAAATTTCTGTTTCATCTTGATAAAGTTAAAAAATTTGGTGTTATGACTGATTTCTCTATTTCTCTTATATTGTAAATCTAAAGCATAAGCAAATATTGTTAACTCTTATCATCAGAATATATCCAAATTCTAAAACCTAAATCACCATTTAACTTCCAACACCCTGATAAACAACACAGAGAAACATGAGTTGTTGGATTAGCTCTCTAATCTTTTTTTTTTTCCTTCCTTCTGTTTTCCCATCTGTCCCATTACTGTCTATGTTCAGCACAATTGATGGAATAATACTTTAAAATGTAAATCAGATCATCTCAGTCTCTAATGTAAAACTTTTTTTTTTTTTTTTTTAGTTTCCCATCTCACACAGACTAAAATAAGAGTTTTCCAGGAAGGCCATGGTAGAGTTGAATTCCTACGATGCATTATGTGGATTTAGGTATGTGAGGGTAGTGCTCCTTTAATCTCGTACATCTTGCCTGGCTATAAAAAAATATATGGCATATTGAAAAACAAACAAGAATGCCTTCAATGGGTTTATTAGTAGACGAGACATGGCTGGAGAAAGAAGTACTGAACTTGAGGAAATAAAAGGCAAAGAAAAAGAGACTTAAAAATAGGATAGCCAAGAAATATGACACAACTACAAAGTGTGTAACATATACATAATAGGAATATTAGAAGGTGATGAAAAAAATAAAGTAGCAGAAGAAATATCTGAAATATAATGACTGAGAATTTCCCCAGAAATGGTTATCATCAAAAAAATCTATAACAATAAATGCTAAAGAAGATATGGGGAAAAGGTACAACTATTGGTACAACCTCTTTGGAGAACGATGTGAAAGTTCCTTAAAAATAGAACTGCCATATCACCCAGCAATCTCACCCTTGAGCATATATCCATATGCATATATTGTTGTTGTTTTTGCATTTTTAAGTAAATGAATAGACAATGGCAAGGCATGTTAACACTAACCAGAGGGCAGGAGTAGTTATATTAATTTCAACCAGAGCAGATGTCAACACAAGGGACATTATCAGGGATAAAGTAGTGTTCAGTGGCAAATTCTACTAAGTATTTCAAGCAAGAAATTAGATTAATTGTCTACAATCTCTTTCATAAGGTAGAAGCAGAAGAACTACTTGCTAATTTATTCTATGAAGCCATCATTTCCTTATTATGAAAACTAAACAGTACAAGCTACTTTGAAAGATGGCTTGGCTGTTTCTTACAAAACTAAACATGGTCTTACCATACCATTCAACAATCTCATTTTTTTATATCTATACAAAAGATTTGAAAACTTATGATCACACCTATGTTTATAGCAATTTTATTAATAATTGCCCAAACTTAGAAGAAACCAAGATGTCTTTCAGTAGGTGAACAGATAAATAATCAGTAGTACATCCAAATGATGGAATATTATTCAGCACTAAAAGAAAAGAGCTATCAAGATAAAAAATATATATATTGAGAAAACTTAGATGAATATTACCAAGTCCAAAAAAAAAAAAAACTTACACTGCATGATTTCAGTTATATTACATTCTGGAAAAGGCAAAACTATGGATACAACAACAACAACAAGAAATCAGTAGCTACCAGAGTTTGGAGGGAGGAAAAGATAAACAGACACAACATAGAAGATTTTTAGGGCAGTGAAATTATTCTTTATAATATACAATGGTGGATATATATCATTATAAACTGATAAAATTTGTTCATACCAATAGAACGACAACACCAAGAGTGAAATAGTGTAAACATGGACTTTGGGGGATATGATATGTCAATGTAGGTTTATCAATTGTAACAAATGTGGGAAGTTGTATACATACATATATGTATATATACATATATATATATATATATATATATATATATATATATATATATGTCTGTGTGTGTGTGTGTGTGTGTGTGGCAGCAGAGGGTATATGTGATATCTGTATCTTTCACTTTGGTAACCTAAATCTGATCTAAACATAGATTCTATTTAAAAGAGGGGAAAAAGGAAAAGAAAAATGCAATTTTCCTGAGCACAGTTATTATTTAATGTGCAGTCCTGAAGTTTATAGCTGGGCCTAACACATAATAGGCACTCAATAGCTATTTGCTGAATAAATTCAATAACTAAACCACTATTTTTCCCTTGTATGCCACCTAGATTTCAGTAGAGTAGAAAATAGAAATTCTAAAATGGAAGCTTGAGTCCTCTTAGTACCATCTTAATGGTATACCCGCAAAGCATTTAATTATCACATCCTTTCCTCAGTGTGTTTACAGTAGATGTGTGATTACAAAATTTTAGTCTTTTTTTTTACATTGTTGCTAATATTGTTAGTATGTGTATGAATCAGCTTATATGTAAATTATAAAAATAAAAGATTTAACGATTGTTTTACCAAAGACAATAAATGCAAATATAATTCAGTACTTAGGTGATTTACAAATATATTGTCACTATAATATGAAGATAAATGTTCATGTTACATGATGACTCCCTACAAAACATTTTAAGAACAGCATCAAATGAAAAAGAAGCTGATCTCTGTAATGTCAGGCTGCATCACATTATGTAGTATCTACAACACAGGAACACTCAAAATTGCATATCATGTGGCTTATCTTACTTATAAAATATTCAAACTCATTTGTTTTTGTTTTTGTTTTTGTTTTCAGAATGCAAGTAATCACTCCAAGTTCCTGTTAAACAAGAATGGAGCTATCTCAGGCCCCTAATACTAAGTGGCTTCATTTATCAGTTTTCCTGAGACAGTCTCAAAGCTTACCATGTGTCTCATTCTCTGACCCCAAATAAAGAGTTTCATTAGGTCGTGGTTGAAAAAGTGCAATATATGAAGCAGTAGCATGATCAATTCTCAGAAACATAGGAAATAATTTCTATGACATGGGTCATTGAAGGAGAAAATAACTTTGAGAGTGTTAATTAGAAAAACTCTAGTACCTACTATTTTTAAAAGTATGTGCTGAATTTTATTACAATTTTCATGTATACACTTATTTAATATCACAGGAACAGAAAGATGTGGAGAAAATAAAATTTGTCCTCACCCAAGTATAAATATTTTCAACAGTTAAGTAAATATTCTTTAATTATGAGGGACAGAGGAAAGAATAATAATCACAATAAACACATAAGTTTGTAATAGTATTTTACTATTTAACAATATATTATGAACTTTTTTCCATATCATTAAATGTTTTGATCTTATCTAAACATAGTATTCTTGACTGGAGAATCCCAGGGACGGGGGAGCCTGGTGGCCTGCCGTCTATGGGGTCACACAGAGTTGGACACAACTGAAGCGACTTAGCAGCAGCAGCAGCAAACCCAGTGTAGTCTTTTGTTAGTGTCTCATAGTTATGCCATGCTTTTGAGTAGGTAATGGCAGTGTGGGAATGAAGAGATAAGATCCTTACACTTAACTGCATCCTACTTAGATATCTATGTTTGCAACTGTATGTTCTTTCCCATCAAATGTAAATATTCCATTATTGATGCTGATAATTCTTTGTCTACTGTCCCCACCCTCAACAGAATCTATTCTTACATATTGAATCCCTCAGGGTTGTAATCAATTCAAATTATCAATTCAAGTTAGGATCATCATGACTATTTTTGATAAAGCACTTGTGATTTTTACACAGACTTTATACTTTTCTTTTTTTTTTTTTTTTTTAACATACTGGGACAATGGTTGAAATGGGAGTCATGTCTTCTTCTTCTCTATTTCTGTCATCTCTGAACTTTCATGCCCAACCTGCTCTATTTTTCTGTACTTGAAGATGGCGGTGGGAGACTAAGTATTATTAGTCTCAGAAATAAAACACTTATATTTGATTGGAAAAATTCTAAAGCAAAAATGTAGACATCTGTATAAGATGGAGTTAACATGCACCTCGTGGATTTAATTAGGATGATAATAAGTATTGTTGGAAAAATTAAATAAAATAATTTACATTTTTCATTTTCCAGCTTACCTTGCACTAAGTATTCTTAGTATTCTAAGTATTCTCAGGTATCAGTGGAAGTCTGCTGAAACATTTGGGTATGTTTTATTTTCTGATATAGTCGTTATCCTATTTTTGTTGTTTCCCTTAACTAGTCTACTGTTCCATTCAGTTCAGTTCAGTCGCTCAGTCGTGTCCGACTCTTTGCGACCCCATGAACCGCAGCACACCAGGCCTCCCTGTCCATCACCAACTCCCGGAGTCCACCCAAACCCATATCCGTTGAGTCGGTGATGCCATCCAATCATCTCATCCTCTGTCATCCCCTTCTCCTCCTGTCCTCAATGTTTCCCAGCATCAGGGTTTTTTCAAATGAGTCAGCTCTTCACATCAGGTGGCCAAAGTGTTGGAGTTTCAGCTTCAAAATCAGTCTTTCCAATGAACACCCAGACTGATCTCCTTCAGGATGGACTGGTTGGATCTCCTTGCAGTCCAAGGGACTCTCAAGAGTCTTCTCCAACACCACAGTTCAAAAGCATCAATTCTTCAGTGCTCAGCTTTCTTCACAGTCCAACTCTCACATCTATATATGACCACTGGAAAAACCATAGCCTTGACTAGAAAGACCTCTGTTGACAAAGTAATGACTCTGCTTTTTAATATTCTGTCTAGGTTGGTCATAACTTTCCTTCTAAGGAGAAAGCGTCTTTTGATTTCATGGCTGCAATCACCATCTTCAGTGATTTGGAGCCCAGGAAAATAAAGTCAGCCACTGTTTCCACTGTTTCCCCATGTATTTGCCATGAAGAAGAGCTACCCAAGTCCAAGGCCAGGGGCGGCGGCTGAGAGGAGATACCCCGCGAACGAGGTCGGGGTGGCGGCCGGGAGGACCAACCCCACGTCCAAGGAGCAGTGGCTGCGTGGGCGCAGGAGGACCTAGAGGAGCTATCCCACATTGAAGGTCAGGAAGGGCGGCCATGAGGAGATACCCCTCGTCTAGGGTAAGGAGCAGCGGCTGTGCTTTGCTGAGGCAGCCGTGAAGAGATACCCCATGCCCAAGGTAAGAGAAACCCAAGTAAGATGGTAGGTGTTGCAAGAGGGCATCAGAGGGCAGACACACTGAAATGATACTCCCAGAAAACTAGTCAATCTAATCACACTAGGACCACAGCCTTGTCTAACTCAATGAAACTAAGCCATGCCTGTGGGGCAACCCAAGATGGGCGGGTCATGGTGGAGAGATCTGACAGAATGTGGTCCACTGGAGAAGGGAATGGACAACCACTTCAGTATTCTTGCCTTGAGAACCCCATGAACATATGAAAAGGCAAAATGAAAGGATACTGAAAGAGGAACTCCCCAAGTCAGTAGGGGCCCAATATGCTACTGGAGATCAGTGAAGAAATAACTCCAGAGAGAATGAAGGGATGGAGCCAAAGCAAAAACAATACCCAGCTGTGGATGTGACTGGTGATAGAAGCAAGGTCCGATGTTGTAAAGAGCAATATTGCATTGGAACCTGAAATGTCAGGTCCATCAGGTCCATGAATCAAGGCAAATTGGAAGTGGTCAAACAAGAGATGACAAGAGTGAATGTCGACATTCTAGGAATCAGCGAACTGAAATGGACTAGAATGGGTGAATTTAACTCAGATGACCATTATATCTACTACTGCGGGCAGGAATCCCTCAGAAGAAATGGAGTGGCCATCATGGTCAACAAAAGAGTCCGAAATGCAGTACTTGGATGCAATCTCAAAAACGACAGAATGATCTCTGTTCGTTTCCAAGGAAAACCATTCAGTCTCACAATAATCAAAGTTTATGCCCCAACCAGTAACGCTGAAGAAGCTGAAGTTGAATGGTTCTATGAAGACCTACAAGACCTTTTAGAAATAACATCCAAAAAAGATGTCCTTTTCATTATAGAGGACTGGAATGCAAAAGTAGGAAGTCAAGAAACACCTGGAGTAACAGGCAAATTTGGCCTTGGAGTATTGAATGAAGCAGGGCAAAGACTAATAGAGTTTTGCCAAGAATATGCACTGGTCATAGCAAGCACCCTCTTCCAACAACACAAGAGAAGACTCTACACATGGACATCACCAGATGGTCAACACCGAAATCAGACTAATTATATTCTTTGCAGCCAAAGATGGAGAAGCTCTATACAGCAAACAAAAACAAGACCAGGAGCTGACTGTGCCTCAGATCATGAACTCCTTATTACCAAATTCAGACTTAAATTGAAGAAAGTAGGGAAAACCACAAGACCATTCAGGTATGACCTAAATCAAATCCCTTATGATTATACAGTGGAAGTGAGAAATAGATTTAAGGGCCTAGATCTGATAGATAGAGTGCCTGATGAACTATGGCTGGAGGTTCGTGACATTGTACAGGAGACAGGGATCAAGACCATCCCCATGGAAAAGAAATGCAAAAAAGCAAAATGGCTGTCTGGGGAGGCCTTACAAATAGCTGTGAAAAGAAGAGAAGTGAAAAGCAAAGGATAAAAGGAAAGATAGAAGCATCTGAATGCAGAGTTCCAAAGAACAGCAAGAAGAGATAAGAAAACATCCCTCAGTGATCAGTGCAAGGAAATAGAGGAAAACAACAGAATGGGAAAGACTAGAGATCTCTTCAAGAAAATTAGAAACACCAAGGGGACATTTCATGCAAAGATGGGATCAACAAAGGACAGAAATGGTATGGACCTAACAGAAGTAGAAGATATTAAGAAGAGGTGGCAAGAATACACAGAAGAACTGTACACAAAAGATCTTCATGACCCAGATAATCACAAAGGTGTGATCACTGACCTAGAGCCAGACATCCTGGAACGTGAACTCAAGTGGGCCTTAGAAAGCATCACTATGAACAAAGCTAGGGGAAGTGATGGAATTCCAGTTGAGCTATTTCAAATCCTGAAAGATGATGCTGTAAAAGTGCTTCACTCAATATGCCAGCAAATTTGGAAAACTCAGCAGTGACCACAGGACTGGAAAAGGTCAGTTTTCATTCCAACCCCAAAGAAAGGCAATGCCAAAGAATGCTCAAACAACTGCACAATTGCACTCATCTCAAAGGCTAGGAAAGTAATGCTCAAAATTCTCCAAGCCAGGCTTCAGCAATACGTGAACCGTGAACTTCCTGCTGTTCAAGCTGGTTTTAGAAAAGGCAGAGGAACCAGAGATCAAATTGCCAACATCTGCTGGATCATGGAAAAAGCAAGAGAGTTCCAGAAAAACATCTATTTCTGCTTTATTGACTATGCCAAAGCCTTTGACTGTGTAGATCACAAAAAACTGGAAAATTCTGAAAGAGATGGGAATACCAGACCACCTGACCTGCCTCTTGAGAAATCTGTATGCAGGTCAGGAAGCAACAGTTAGAACTGGATATGGAACAACAGACTGGTTCCAAATAGGAAAAGGAGTACGTCAAGGCTGTATATTGTCACCCTGCTTATGGGGTTCGTCAAGGCTGTATATTGTCACCCTGTTTATCTAACTTATATGCAGAGTACATCATGAGAAACACTGGACTGGAAGAAACACAAGCTGGAATCAAGATTGCTGGGAGAAATATCAATAACCTCAGATATGCAGATGACACCACCCTTATGGCAGAAAGTGAAGAGGAAATCAAAAGCCTCTTGATCAAAGTGAAAGTGGAGAGTGAAAAAGTTGGCTTAAAGCTCAACATTCAGAAAATGAAGATCATGGCATCCGGTCCCACCACTTCATGGGAAATAGATGGGGAAACACTGGAAACAGTGTCAGACTTTATTTTTTTGGGCTCCAAAATCACTGCAGATGGTGACTGCAGCCATGAAATTAAAAGACACTCCTTGGAAGGAAAGTTATGACCAACCTAGATAGCATATTCAAAAGCAGAGACATTACTTTGCCAGCAAAGGTTCGTCTAGTCAAGGCTACGGTTTTTCCTATGGTCACGTATGGATGTGAGAGTTGGACTGTGAAGAAGGTGAGCGCCGAAGAATTGATGCTTTTGAACTGTGGTGTTGGAGAAGACTCTTGAGAGGCCCTTGGACTGCAAGGAGATTCAACCAGTCCTTTCTTAAGGAGATCAGCTCTTGGATTTCTTCTGAGGGAATGATGCTGAAGTTGAAACTCCAGTACTTTGGCCACCTCATGCGAAGAGTTGACTCATTGGAAAAGACCCTGATGCTGGGAGGGATTGAGGGCAGGAGGAGAAGGGGATGACAGAGGATGAAATGGCTGGATGGCATCACTGACTCGATGGACGTGAGTCTGAGTGAACTCCGGGAATTGGTGATGGAGTTCTGGCATGCTGCGATTCATGGGGTCGCAAAGAGTCGGACACAGCTGAGTGACTGAACTGAACTGAACTGATAGAACTGGATGCCATTATCTTAGTTTTCTGAATGTTGAGCTTTAAGCCAACTTTTTCTGTTAGTAACCTGTAATATGAGGCTGAATTTATCAATGTGAGACAGTGACCAAGAAGTTTACAGCACTCACTATGGACGGTGGAGAAGCGAGATAGAAAAAGCCTCCAGAAATGGTGATGTGGCAAAATTAATGAATTATCCTGGGACTTCTTAGCTCTGAGTTTCTTTTTATACTAAACAGCAACCTATTATTTCCTAAGTCATTTTTATCCACTATCTGCCTCCTGCAGCTTATGGCAAACATTTACTGATATTCTTTCCTTCCAAGTTCTTTTATTTATTTATTTATTTATTTATTTATTTATTTATTTATTTTAATTGAAGGATAATTGCTCTACAGTATTGTGTTGGTTTCTGCTAAACATCAACATAAATCAGCCACAGGTTTATCCATGTCCACTCCTACTTAAACAACCCCCTCCTCCACCCCTCTAGGTTGTTACCAAGCCCCAGTTTGAGTTCCTTGAATTCTACAGCAAATACTCATTGGCTATCTATTTTACATATGGTAAAGTATGTTTCCATGTTATTCTGTATACATCCTACCCTCTCCTTTCTCCCATCCCCCAGCCATGTCCATAAGTCTATTCTCAATGTCTGTGTCTTCTTTGCTGCTCTGAAGATAGGTTCATCAGTACCATCTCCCTAGATTTCATATATATGCATTAGTATATGGTATTTGTTTTCCTCTTTATGACTTACTTCACTCTGTCCACAATAGGCTCTAAGTTACCCACCTCATTAGAACTGACTCAAATATGTTCCTTTTTGGCTGAGTTATATTCCATTGTATGTATGTGCCATAGCTTCTTTATCCATTCATCTGTCAGACATCTAGGTTGCTTCCATGTCATAGCTATTGTAAACAGAGCTGCAATGAACATTATGGTACATGTGTGTTTTTCAATTTTTGTTTCCTCAGGCTATATTCCTGGTAGTGGGATTGCTGGGTAATATGGTGGTTTAATTTCTAGGTTTTTAAGAAATCTCCATACTGTTCTCCATAGTGGCTATATCAATTTACATTCCCACCAACAGTGCAAGAGTGTTCCTTTTTCTTCACATCCTCTCCAGAATTTATTGTTTGCAGAATTTTTGGTAATGGCCATTCTGATCAGTGTGAGGTGGTATCTCATTGTAGTTTTGATTTTGATTTACATTTCTCTAATAATGAGCACTTATTGAAGTGCTTTGTCCCACTGTCTATTCTTGCCTCCTTTGTCAAAAATAAGGTATTCATAGTTGTGAAGCTTTATCTCTTGGCTTTCTATCTTGTTCCATTGGTCTGCATTTCTGTTTTTGTGCCAGTACCATACAGTCTTGATAATTATAGCATTGTAGTATAGTCTGAAGTCAGGAAGGTTGATTTCTCCAGCTTAATTCTTCTTTCTCAAGATTGCTTTGGCTATTTGGGGTCTTTTGTGTTTCTGAATGAATTGTGAGATTATTTGTACTAGTTCTGTGAAAAATGCCATTGGTAATTTCATATGGATTGCATTGAATCTGTAGATTACATTTGATAGCATAGTCATTTTCACAATATTGATTCTTCCAACCCAGGAACATGGAATATCTCTCCATATGTTTATGTCATCATTGATTTCTTTCATCACTGCCTGTATATAACAGTTTTCTGTATATAACTCTTTTCTCTCCCTGCTGCTGCTAAGTTGCTTCAGTCGTGTCCAACTCTGTGCAACCCCATAGACGGCAGCCCACCAGGCTCCCCTGTCCCTGGGATTCTCCAGGCAAGAACACTGGAGTGGGTTGCCATTTCCTTCTCCAATGCCTGGATAGGTATTTTTGCTGCAATGGTAAATGGCATTGCTTCCTTAATTTCTCTTTCTGATATTTCATTGGTGATAGGAATGCAAGTGATTCCAAACTCACTTTTAAGAATCCTATTGCACAAATTAAAACAAAGAAAATTCCCATACATATTATATTTTTCCTGAATAACTCCATATTTTGGTCTTGCTTAAATTCAGATTGAAATGACAATTATCATATTTTCTGCAGCTTTCTTAAAGGACTATGTTTTATTTTCCCTAGTCTTTCATATTTTAGAATCTGAGATGATCTGAGATGGGGAAAGCATTCTTCTCCCATTTCATTGATCCTTACACATGATGATATATCTGTCCTTTTAGATCATGCAATTTAACTGTTTCCACAACATCTTTTCTGACTTCTATTTTCTTATGATCTCTTCCTTTTTTTTCTGCTTGGTCTCCAGTACTTAAATAATCTTAACAACTGAAATACCTGAAATAATCTGAACAACCAGAGCACCATTACCCATATTCTTAAAGTCTTTTCCCTTCCACTTGTTCACACTCAATATATTTCAATTACTTCTGTACATATATGTAAGTTGATTGTCAGCATCACTCATAGGGCTTCACATTTAAAATATTAAAACAAAAATTTCTTTCTCTGACCATAACTCCATACATTTTCTGCCTCCTCCTCCTCTTTGACAACACTGATCCTTCCATTTTTTTGACCCTTCTAACATCTTCATATAAAACTTTTATCCTTTCCACTTTCTCCTTACTGTTCTCTATTCGTCAACTTTAGAAAAACTCTTGTTGACATCACCCATTCTGTTCTGTTCTTTAAACTAGTGGAATCTCTTAACAAAGCCGAACCTTAGATCAACATTTGTTTGCTCCCTTTTAATTCCAAGTTATTTAGTAGTTCAATAGAAAAGTACATAACCATGTTGGCTACTGTTAAATTATAAATTTAAAACTCAGTTAGGCCTGAAAAAACTGTTTGGGATTCTTATGAATAACTGATATCAATCACACGGCTCTTCCATAACATGAAAGGCAATAGAAACAATTATGCCTGACGATGGAATGAACAGTCTCTTAAATGAAGTATGTTTATCTGAATCTATGTGAATAAACGGAAAAGGCAATGGCACAGCACTCCAGTACTCTTGCCTGGAAAATCACATGGATGGAGGAGGCTGGTAGGCTGCAGACCATGGGGTCGCTAAGAGTCAGACATGATTGAGCGACTTCACTTTCACTTTTCTCTTTCATGCACTGGAGAAGGAAATGGCAACCCACTCCAGCGTTCTTGCCTGGAGAATCCCAGGGACGGAGGAGCCTGATGGGCTGCTGTCTATAGGGTCACACAGAGTCGGACACGACTGAAGCAACTTAGCATGTGAATATAATTGCTTTTTAGATATAATTTTAGAAATAGGAAGGAAATAAAATACAGCTAGTTTAGAAAACTGAACATCACCTATGGTACTTCAAATGTATGTTCTTCATTCAGTGGATGTAACTGGAATATGTGAGGAAACTATGTTTAATATATACTCTAGTGACTTTTAAAGCTTTATTCAATTAGAAATGATAGGCAAAAAATAAACTTTTGACAGAGGACTGAAGAATATTATATATAGGTTAATATAGTTTCTTCTTGCACAACAACAAAAATACCCTTTAATTTGAAATCATTTCTAAATTCCAGAAGCACATGTAGTAGAAAAAAAACAAGTAAACATTAAGAAGATTCATATTTTGATAGCTAGTCTAATTGTTATACGTGTGTTTATAAAAATTAGATCATATACACTTATTATTTTGCTTCATATTTTTCCATACACAAATATTGTAACTCTGTTTCTGCATTAAGATTTTTCTACACTATCATTTTTAATGATGTGACATCATTCCATAATATCAGTTCTTGAAAAAAAGTTAAGCAATTTACTTTTAATTTCAGTTCATGCCAGGTTATACATATTAGGAATAATGCTTCAATAAGCATCCATAAACAGTTTCCTGAACTTTAATATTTTTAGAATTGATAAGATTCTATTTAGAAAATTTACTAATAATAGCATTCTAGGTTTTTAATATCTGTTAAATAATAAATTTAATATTTTAATATGTTTAAATAATTCTCCAGAAATTTTCTACTAATATATTTCTTTATTTTGTGATTTTCTTAATAGCATTTCATTGTTTATAGCAAACTTTATTGTAAGAATATGTTGTATGCGGTACATATAACATACAAAATATGTTAATCAACTATAAATGTAATTGATGAGGTTTTTGGTCAACAGCAGGCCATTGTAGCTAATTTTTTAGGGAATCACAGATTATTGACTGTGCAAGAGTTAGTGCCCCGAGACCTCATGCTGTTTAGGAGATCATCCCTTGAAAAATGTGGTAAAGAAGAATATGAAAGTGGTAAGGAAGTGGTAAGGAAGTAATCAGAGAAGTAAAAATGTTTAATTCATAATGTGGCAAAAAATACACTCAATAAAGTGTTTTTTTAATGAAAAATTCCAAATATTGGAAAGGACTGACTTTCATACATACTTGTTGCAAGTATAAACTTATACAAGTATTTTAGAAAATTGTTCATGGTTTCTTAAAAAATTTAAACATATATCTACCCTATAATCCAGAAATTTCACTTTAGGTATATATCCAAGAGCACAGAGAATGATGTGTACATTGCAGCACTATTGATAATTGTTCATTCACTAAGTCCTGTCTAACTTTTTGTGATCCCATGGACTTCAGAATGCAAGTTTTCGCTGTCCTTCACTATCTTCTGGAGTTTACTCAAACCCAAGTCTGTTGGGTCAGGGATATTATTTAACCACTTCATGGTCTGCCGCCCCCTTCTTTTGCATTCACTCTTAGCCAGCATCACGGCCTTTTTCAATAAGCCAGCTCTTCAGATCAGATGGTTAAAGTATTGGAGCTTCAGTTTCAGCATCAGTCGTGCCAATGAATATTCAAGGTTGACTTCCTTTAAGGTTAATTGATTTGATCTCCTTGCTGTCCAAGGGATTCTCAGGAGACGTCTCCAGCACCACAATTTGAAAGCATTAATTCCTCAGTGCTCTGCCTTCTTTATAGTCAAACTTTCACATCCATACATGACTCCTGGAAAAACCATAGTTTGGTTGCCCTGACTTTCTTCCGAGGAGCAAGTGTCTTTTAATTTCATGGCTGCAGTCACCATCTGCAGTGATTTTGGAGCCCAAGAAAATAAAATCAAAAGTAAATGATTTAGTGGTGGTGGCATCAGCATTTTGACAAGGTTTTTCCTTCTTTGTTACACTAGAGTTGATAATCCATTTCACATTACTGGACTTATCTAACTGTTGACCAATAATAACAGAAAAAAAAAATCCATAAAACTCTGAAAGGCAAAACTTTACTTTGCCATGTGCTAGCAACATTTTTCTATAACATTTGTGTTATCTTACATATCTAATCTAGAAATGATTAAGGATGGATGAGAAGATGTTTGGAAGTTATAGAAAAAATACTACCCTGTTTTATGTAAAGTACTTGAGCATTCTCAAATCTCGAAGGGTGCTTGAGGTCATGGAACTGACAATCTACTAAACTGTTGTTGTTCAGTCTCTGTCATGTCTGATTCTTTGTGACCCCGTGGACTACATACAGGCTCTCTATCCTTCACCATATCCCAGAGTTTGCTCAAGCTCATGTCCAATGAGTCAATGATGCTGTACAACCATGTCATCCTCTGTCATCTCCTTCTCCTTCTGCCTTCAATCTTTCCCAGCATCAGGGTCTTTTCCAAAGATTCAGCTCTTTGTATCAGGTGGCCAGAGTATTGCAGCTTCAGCCTCATCATCAGTCCCTCCAATGAATATTAAGCATTGATTTCATTTGGAATTGACTGGTGTGATTCCCTTGCTGTTCAAAGAATTCTTAAGAGACTTCTCCAACAACACAGTTCAAAAGCATCAATTCTTCAGTGCTCAGCCTTCTTTATGGTCCAACTCTCACATCTATACATGACTACTGGAAAAAATCATAGCCTTGACAATATGGACCTTTGTCAGCAAAGTAATGTCTCTGCTTTTTAATACACTGTCTAGTTTTATCATAGCTTTTCTTCCAAGGAGCAAGCATATTTTAGTTTCATGGCTGCAGTCACCATCTGCAGTAATTTTGGAGCCTAAGAAAATAAAGTCTGTCACTATTTGCCTTGCTTCCCCATCTGTTGGTCACAAAGTGACAGGACCAGATGCCATGATGTTAGTTTTTTTGAATGTTGAGTTTAAACTAGGTTTTTCACTCTTCTCTTTCACCTTCATCAGGAGTTTCTTTAGTTCCTCTTCACTTTCTGCCATAAGGGTGGTGTCATCTGCATATCTTAGGTTATTGATATTTCTCCACCAATCTTATTTCCAGCTTCAGCTTCATCAAGGCAGGCATTTTGCAAGATATACTCTGCATATAAGTTAAATAAGCAGGGTGACAATATGCAACCTTTATGTACTTCTTCCCCAATTTTGAATCATTCCATTGTTTCATGACCAGTTCTAACTATTGCTTCTTGACCTGCATGCAGGTTTCTCAGGAAGCAGGAAAGGTGTTCTGGTATTCCTATCTCTTGAAGAATTTCCGCAATATGTTGTGATTCACACAGTCAAAGGCTTTGGCTCAGTCAACAAAACAGAAGAAAGATATTTTTCTGGAATTTTCTTGCTCTTTCTATGATCTGGATGTTGGCATTTTGATCTCTGGTTTCTCTGCATTTTCTAAATCCAGCTTGTACATCTGGATGTTCTCAGTTCACATACTATTGAAACAAAGCTTGAAGGATTTTGGGCATTACCTTTCTAGCATGTGAAATGAGTGCAATTTTGTGGTAGTTTGAATATTCTTGAAAACTGACTTTTTGCACTCTGTGGCCACTGCTGAGTTTTCCAAATTTGCTGGCATACTGAGTGCAGCACTTTCACAACATCATCTGTTAGGATTTGAAATGGCTCAGCTAATATTCCATCACCTCCACTATTTTTGCTCATGGTGATACTTCCAAAGGCCCACTTGACTTTACACTCCAGGATGTCTGGCTCCAGGTGACTGATCACACCCTCGTGGTTATCTGGGTGATTAAGATCATTTTTGTATAGTTCTTCTGTGTATTATTGCCACCTCTTCTTCATATCTTTTTCTTCTGGTAGGTCCTTATCATTTCTGTCCTTTACTGTGCCCATCCTTGAATGAAATATTCCTTTGGTATCCCTAATTTTCTTGATGAAATATCTAGTCTTTCCCATTCTATTGCTTTCCTTTATTTCTTTGCATTGTTCACTTAGGAAGGCTTTCTTATCTCTCCTTGCTATTCTTTGGAACTCTGCATTCAGATGGGTATATCTTTGCTTTTTTCCTTTGCCTCTTGCTTCTCTTCTTTTCTCAGCTATTTGTAAGGCCTCTTCAGACAATCATTTTGCCTCTTTGCATTTCCTTTTCTTGGGGATGATTTTTATCACTGCCTCCTGTACAATGTTACAAACCTTTTTCCATAGCTTTTCAGGCACTCTCTCTACCAGATCTCATTCCCTAATTCTATTCATCACTTCCACTGTATAGCTGTAAGGGATTTTATTTAGGTCATACCTGAATGGTCTAGTGGTTTTCTCTACTTTCTTCAATTTAAGTCTGAATTTTGCAATAAGGAGTTCATGATCTGAGCCACAGTCAGCTCCATGTCTTGTTTTTATTAACTATATAGAGTTTCTCCATCTTTGGGTGTAAAGAATATAATCAGTATTTCAGTATTGACCATCTTACGATGTTCATGTTTAAAGTCATCTCTTGTGTTGTTGAAGAGGTTGTTTGTTATGACAAATGTGTTCTCCTGTAAACTCTGTTAGCCTTTGCCCTGATTCATTTTGTACTCCAAGGCCAATCTTGCCTGTTCCTTCAGGTATCTCTTGACTTCCTATTTTTGCTTTCCAGTCCCCAATGATAAAAATGACATTTTATTTGGTGTTAGTTCTAAAAGGTCTTGCAGGTTTTCATGTGCTATTTTTTTTCACATGGTTGCAAAAGTTATGTTTCAATTTCAAGTCCAATTTCAACTCTATTAGGCTTTGTTGTTATTTAAAAGTTTTCCAGAAGCTTTATGTAAGACTACTTTTCAGATTTCAGTAGCAGAGCCTGGTATCCAAAGAATCACATAAAATGAGATTTGAAGTAGTGGGAGAAGGAGCTTTGAGTAAGCAACTGTCAGGTGCCGGAGTCCAGCTTCAGCAGCCAGGGGATCAGCCTGAAGGGATGAGCAGTGTCGATGGGAAATAATGTAACCTCTGACTCGAGGTATGGGACTACATGTTCATTTCAAGCATCAGGTCTTCTTTTATACTTTTTCAAAAGCATTAGGTCAGAGGTTTTACATTTTCAGCTCCCCCTCATCCAGATTTTTTATCTCCTTGTTGTCCTTCAAACAGAGTTCCTGCTTCAGAGATTCTTTCAGAATTGTGTTTACTTGTGATTACACTGCAACTCATGCTTATGTCTGGGCCGCATACAACATTCCTCAGTTTATTTCTTATCTTTTTAAATCCTGCTTGCCCCTAGTATCCTAAGCTCACTATCTCCTAAAAAGGCTTCTAACTATTCTTAATTATTCCTAAACCCTAAACTCAGCAAACTTCTTTTGCCATAAACATTTCCCTCACAAACAGGTCTCAGATAACAATCCTTCCCATGGCCTGAAGCTGTGGCCTACGTGCTCATCCTGGGACATTCTTTGCAAAAATCCTTGAACAAATGTCAATGGTTAATTTATAGATTATTTTCTGGGCACAACTTCAGAAAGCTTTTGCTTTCTCATACTTCTCTCAAGAACAATAAGCACCTTAACATTCCCTCCAGCCAACTCAGCCGAAGAAAGGAAAGAACAAGTCAGGATCACAAATCTTAACTCCTTCATCCCAGGACCATGCCTGCAGAATGAGGAGAGGAGGCTGGGGCCGTGCCTCCATTTTGTCAGTAATGCCTAACGCAGCTCCTGACAGTCAGGGTCTACCACAGTAGACAATACCGTGACTCATTTAATTAAAAGTTTCTAACTTTGAGGTAATGTTTAGAAAAGCCATACAACCCATGATTTTATTGGAAATTTCTCCAAGGCCTCAAATCTAAATGTGATGGTATTTGTAGATAACAAATGGATATGTGTTTTATATACATATTTTAAAAAGAGAACAAACAAGGGGAAATTAGAGGTCATCTGAAGAATTGATGCTTTTGAACTGTGGTATTGGAGAAGACTCTTGAGAGTCCCTTGGACTGCAAGGAGATACAGCCAGTCCATTCTAAAGGAGATCAGCCCTGGGTGTTCTTTGGAAGGAATGATGCTAAAGCTGAAACTCCAGTACTTTGGCCACCTCATGTGAAGAGTTGACTCATTGGAAAAGACTCTGATGCTGGGAGGGATTGGGGCCAGGAGGAAAAGGGGATGACAGAGGATGATGGCTGGATGGCATCACCGACTCAATGGACATGAGTTTGAGTGAACTCCGGGAGATGGTGATGGACAGGGAGGCCTGGTGTGCTGCAATTCATGGGGTCACAAAGAGTCGGACATGACTGGGCAACTGAACTGAACTGACTTCTTTTCAAGAAGGTGTAGTTGCCAAGGTGGTTTACTTATGAGTTTTCATCTTAAAGGTGGAATTTATCAATTTATCTATTCAATATTTATTGAAAGGTTCATATTTCACTTTCATTCCTTTTCTCTCAGTTCAGTCGCTCAGTCATGTCAGACTCTTTACAACCCCATGGACTGCAGCACACCAGGCTTCTCTCTCCATCATCAACTCCCAGAGGTTATTCAAACTCGTGTCTATCAAGTCGGTGATGCCATCCAACTATCTCATCCTCTATCATCCCCTTCAATCTTTCACAGCATCAGGCTCTTTTCAAATTAGTTCTTTGCATCAGGTGGCCAAGGTATTGGAGTTTTAGCTTCAGCATCAGTCCTTTCAATAAATATTTGGGACTGATTTCCTTTAGGATTGAATGGCTGGGTTTCCTTGAAGTCCAAGGGACTCTCAAGAGTTTTCTCCAACACCACAGTTCAAAGCATCAGTTCTTCAGTGGTCAGCTTTCTTTATACTCCAACTCTCACGTCCATACATGACTACTGGAAAAACCATAGCTCTGACTAGACGGACCTTTGTTGGCAAAGAAATGTGTCTGCTTTTTAATACGCTGTCTAGGTTGGTCATAGCTTTTTTCCAAGGAGAAAGCATCTTTTAATTTCATTGCTGCAGTCACCATCTGCAGTGATTTTTGACATCCCCCCAAAAATTAAGTCTGCCACTGTTTCCATTGTTTCCCTATCTATTTGCCATGTAGTGATGGGACCAGATGCCATGATCTTAATTCACTGTATATTGAGTTTTAAGCCATATTTTCACTCTCATCTTTCACTTTCATGAAGAGGCTCTTTAGTTCTTTGCTTTCTACCATAAGGGTGGTATTATCTGCATATCTGAGGTTATTGATGTTTCTCCCAGCAACCTTGATTCCAGCTTGTGCTTTTCTCTACTAATGATTAAATATATGCTTACTAATATATTATCTTCCTTGCATCCCTACCAATTACCCTGCTTGTTTTATAATTTTTATGAAATGTTGGAGATGAATCACTCACATTGCTATTTTAGTTCTTTTGCTTCTATATATAAGCTTGAGTTCCTTTTATCTTTGAAACATGCTTCTAAACATCAATATGATGTTAACTTTTAGAAAGGAATTGGGTAACCATCTATCTTGTTCTGTATGCTAGAGAAGTTTAAACCTCCAAAGAATAGTTTATGTATGTCTTGAAACATATTGATTTTTATCTTAACTGAGCCCAGAAACATTTTGTAGATAGTTGCTTGCCAATTGCTTCCCATATATATTGCTGCATTTTTTTCTTCTTAAACTAATTAAATCAATATATTTTTCAACACTCACTAAGTCTCAGAATATGCCCAATAAAAAGCATGATAAAAGATCTACATTAAAACTCATTAATTGGAAATTCAAAATTCAACATTCAAAAATAACATAAAATCTTCCAGGGAAGAAAAAATTGACACTCAAAAACAATCTAAACAAAGGCTTAATAATAGAATAACATTTCACTTTCCAAATATTGATAATCTTTCTAACTCAGAGGAAATTATCTGTACTATGCATCTATATATACCTAGTTAAATATCAAATCACTATAAGGTTTAATTGAAGAAACAAACTTGTTTCTATTAATATTTGGCACAGACACAGTTTCAAGAGCCATAATAAAAAAGAAGCAGCAGAGAAAAGTCCTGAGATCTGGAAAGCAAGAGATTCACTTAGTAAAGAACTAGGAGATTCACAGTGTGATGATGAAGGGAAAGCACAGCAAAAGTTCTGTGCTGAAGACCTAGAGAGCAATCAATCCTGATTGCTGAAGAGGGCCAAAATCCCTAGAAGTATATCCTCTTATATATGAAACTGACCAAGTATCTGCTGTTTACATTTTGGTCAGAAAAATCAAGAGTGGCTAACTGAAGTAATGGTACTAAGTAAGAATGTAAAAAGTATGTTGCCAGCTCCAGGAAAATAAAATGTAAAATAAAGTCTCTTATCTCTGATGAAGTTCAGATATGGATAATGCCTACATTATCATAGTGAGGCATATATTGATTATTGATAAGACAAAATGTATGGTTTAACAACTTTGGAAAGATGTGGGCATAATTAAAAGGTTTGTCAGAGAGCTAACTCTTCATTTTACATAATGAAAAATAAATAAATAAAGTCTAAAATGATTTACATTTATCACCATTATAATAATTCCCTGTATAATTGTTATCTATATTTTACAGTTTTGTGCCTGCTCAGTAACTTCAGTCATGTCTGACTCTGCAACTCTGTGGACTGTAGTTCATCAGGCTCCTCTGACAATGAGATTCTCCAGGCAAGGATACTGAAATGGGTTACCATGCCCTCCTCCAGGAGATCTTCCCAACCCAGGGATCAAACTTGCATCTCCTGTATCTCCTGCATTGCAGGCAGATTATTTACCCACTGAGCTGCCTGGGAATTCCATAATTTACAGATAAAGAACGATTTTTAGGAAAACTCTGCTCATAATAATAGTATAACATGGATTTATATATAGCAGATACTATCCACAAAGGCAGAGAAAAAACAATGAAATTCAAGCCAGTATTTCATGGAGTTAGTCAATGAGTGTTCTAATTTTCAGTAAGACTTCAGGCAGTGAAAGCTCAATAGACATGCAGATTATTTCAACTATGAAAGACTTAATTTTAAAAGTGTAGTAATATAGACACACATTTTTAAAATGTGTTTTGATATATTTAAATATATTCTTATATTGCAAAAGTAAATATTTCAAGAAATGCAAAAAAATATAAAGGAAAATCCAGTAATTTGCCTTTCTTCAACAATAGACAAATTAAATTATTGCAGCCTTTTCTAAGTTTTGTTTTTCTAGTATTCTAAGAAAATGCATTTAAATTTCAGATAACTGCTTTAGGCCTGCTATCTTTCAATTTATTTCACTGCATGAGTATTATTATTTGTGTTCATTAAGAATCACTGTACTCTGAAGTTGTCATAAGTAAATACAAGCCAGAGGCAATGGTGCTTTGATACTATTTCTATATACCTCTGAAAAAATATTCTGAAGAAATGTCATTTATAAAAATAGCATATTAATTTGTGCTTGCTTTCTCTGTTCAATGAACAATGTAATAATAAATGAAATTATTTTAATATATTTTCTTGATCTATTTTAATCATATTGTATATTTACCATCTGATTTATGCTAAATTATGTTGCTTTTAGAGGTAAATCCAAATTACAATATTTTATTTGGAAGAACAAGAAGATTCATGCTTTGGCTTAGATAGCATGTAGGCTTTGTGTCAAGATTATCTGTTTTCTCTTTGCTACTATACATGATGCTTCAGAGTTGAATATAACACAGGGGTAATTGTCCATATAAATTGTTTCTCTCAAAACTTTTTGGGTAAGAAGAAAACATGTAGGAATTCAATAGACCTATTTTATCTTACTCAAACAGAGGAACTTAAATGAGAACAAAACAGAAATACTGGACTTCCCTGGTGCTGCTGTTGCTGCTGCTAAGTCGCTTCAGTAGTATCCAACTCTATGCGACCCCATAGACGGGAGCACACCAGGCTCTGCCATCCCTGGGATTCTCCAGGAAAGAACACTGGAGTGAGTTGCCACTTTCTTCTCCAAAACATGAAAGTGAAAAGTGAAAGTGAAGTCGCTCTCAGTCCTGTCCAACTCCTAGCGACCCTATGGACTGCAACCTACCAGCCTCCTCCATCCATGGGATTTTCCAGGCAAGAGTACTAGAGTGGGGTGGGGCTTCCCTGGTGGCTCAGTGATAAAGAATATGCCTGCCAATGAAGTAGATATGGGTTCAATCCCTGGTCCTGGAAGATCCCACATGCCATGAAGTAACTAATACTTTGTGCCACACTATTGATTCTGTGTTCTACATACCTGAGTCCGCAACTTCTGAGCCCATGAGCTACAACTAGTGAAGCTCCTGAGTCCTAGAGCCCATGATCTGCAACAAGAAGACACTTCAATGAGAAGCTGGCCCACTGTAACTAGAGAGTTGGAGAAGGAAATGGCAACCCACTCCAGTACTCTTGCCTGGAAAGTCCTATGGACAGAGGAACCTGGTAGGCTACAGTCTGTGGGGTCGCAAAGAGTCTGACATGACTGAGCGACTTCACTTTCCTGAGTAGCCCTGACTCAACTCAAGTAGAGAAAATACCTTATGAAAATGAAGACCCAGTGCAGCACAGCCATAAATAAATAAATGAATAAATAAAATTATAGAAAAACAGGAATGCCTGTTTAATATTATAATTATCCTTAGTATTTTCCACTTTTGTTGTTCTTCAGTGTTTCAGTCATGTCTGATTCTTTGTGATGCCATGGACTGCAGTACACCAAGCTTCCCTGTTTTTCAATACCTCCCAAGTTTGCTTAAACTCACATCCATTGAGTTGGTGATGACATCCAACCATCTCATCCTCTGTCATCCCCTTATCCTTCTGCCTTCAATCTTTCCCAGCATCAGAGTCTTCTCAATGAGTCAGCTCTTCACATCAGGTAGCCACAGTATCAGAGCTTCTGCATCAGTCCTTCTAATGAATATTCAGAGTTGACTTCCTCTAGGATTGATTGATTTGATCTTCTTTATGACCAATGGACTCTCAAGAGTCTTCTCCTGCACCACAGTTTGAAAGCATCAATTCTTAAATGCTCAGTCATATTTATGATCCAATTTTCACATCTATATGTGACTACTGGAAAAACCGGAGCTTTGACTATACAGATCTTTGTCAGCAAAGTGATGTCTCTACATTTTAATACATTGTCTAGGTTTGTCATAACTTTTATTCCAAGGAGCAAGCTTCTTTTCATTTCATGGCTGCAGTAACCATACCCAGTGATTTTGATGATAAGAAAATAAAGTCTGTCACTCTTTCCTTTTTTTTTTTTTTCCATATATCAGCCATGAAATGATAGGACCAGACACTATGATCTTAGTTTTCTGAATGTTAAGTTTTAAACCAGATTTTTCACTCTTCTCTTTCACCCTAATCAAGAGGCTTTTAGTTCCTCTTCACTTTCTGCCATAAGGGTGATGTCATCTGCACATCTGAGGTTATTGACATTTCTTCCAGCAATCTTAATTCCAATTTATGTTTCATCCAGCTCAACATCTCACATGATGTATTGTGCTGCTTGAGTGCTGCTGCTGCTGCTAAGTCGTTTCAGTCGTGTCCGACTCTGTGCAACCCCATAGATGGCAGCCCACCAGGCTCCCCTGTCCCTGGGATTCTCCAAGCAAGAACACTAGACTGGGTTGCCATGCCCTTCTCCAGGGGATCTTCCCAACCCAGGGATTGAACCCACTTTTCTTACATCTCCTGCACTGGCAGGCAGGTTCTTTACTACTAGTGCCACCTGATGTACTCTGCATATAAGTTAAATAAGCAGTGTGACAGTATACGACCTTAATGTACTCCTTTTCCAATTTTGAACCAGGCTATTATTCCATGTCCGGTTTTAACTGCTGCTTCTTGACATGCATACAAGTTTCTCAGGAGGAAGGTAAAGGGGTCTGGTATTTCCATCTCTTGAAGAATTTTCCATAGTTTGTTTTGACCCATACAGTCAACAGCTTTAGCATAGTCAATGAAACAGAAGTAGATTTTTTTTTTCTGGAATTCCATTGCTCTCTCTATGATCCAATGAATATTGGCAATTTGATTTCTGCTTCCTCTGACTTTTCTTAATCCAGCTTATACATCTGGAAGTTCTTGGTGACATACTGCTGAAGCCTAGCTTGAAGGACTTTAAACATTACCTTGCTAGCATGTGAAATGAGTGCAAATACATGGTAGCATGAAGATTCTTTGGCATTATCCTTCTTTGGGATTGGAAAGAAAACCAACCTTTTTCAGTCCTGTGGCCACTGCTGAGTTTTCCAATTTTGCTAGCATATTAAGTTCATCACTTTAACAGCATCATCTTTTAGGATTTTAAATAACTCAGTTGGAATTTAATCACCTCCACTAGCTTTGCTTGTAGTAATGCTTCCTAAGGCCCCCTTGACTTCACACCCCAGGATGTCTGGCTCTAAGGGAGTGACCACATGAGTGTGGTTATCTGGGTCATTAAGATCTTTTTTGTACAGTTCTTCTTTGTATTCTTACCACCTCTTCTTAATATCTTCTGCTTTTGTTAGGTCCATACCATTTCCATCCTTTATTGTGCCCATCTTTGCATGAAATTGTCCCTTGATATCTCTAATTTTCTTGAGGTCTCTAGTCTTTTCCATTCTATTATTTTTATTTCTTTGCATTGTTCACTAAAGAAGGCTTTCTTATTGCTCTTTGTTATTCTTTGGAACTCTGCATTCAGATAAGTATATCTTTGCTTTTCTCCTTTGCCTTTTGCTTCTCTTCTTGTCTCAGCTATTTGTAAGGCCTCCCCAGACAACATTTTGCCTTTTTACATTGCTTTTACTTGAGGATTGTTTGGGCACCATCTCCTCTACAAGGTTAGGACCCTCCATTCATAGTTCTTCAGGCAACCTATCAGATCTAATCCCTTGAACCTATTTGTCAGTTCCTGTGTATAATCATAAGAGATTTGATTTAGGCCTTATCTGAATAGTATAGTGGTTTTTCTCTGCTTTCTTCAAGTTGCCTAACATTTGCAATAAAGAGCTCATGATTCCATATATATCTGTATGCATATGTGTTTATATATGTATATTTGTGTATGTATAAATGCATCAGATGATAATAAGAAAAATTCTTTTGGTCATAGTAACTCTGGAATTTTCAAGAAAGAAAATACATTTTACTGCTTTACCAATTTGTGTATAGTAAAAAAGGAAAATAACTGCTATCCATTCTATATTTGTTTCATCAGCTGAGAGGCTTGAGCCTGAAATGAAACTTCCACCAAAAATTGAATGACCTCATGAGGTGTAATGTTGAAAATTCAAGTTGTTATGTAATATATCTAGTGAACATGCCTGATGTAGGATACCATGTGGAAGTCTCATGAAAATCATTATTCTATAGCTAGGCCTGATGGTAACACTGAGAAAGAAGGGGGTAGTTGACTCTGTCAATGGCGATTAAGAAAGTCTTTAAGAGTTCTTCTGATTCTACTGGTAAGTGACTAAGGCTAAAAGTTCAACCCCTATTTATTTATCTGCTTTGCTATCATGAACAATTTCACTTAAATTGCCTTTATTAAATCTAGTCTGAAAATGATGTATAATTTCAATTGAGCCACTCAGTTGAGGCTAGTACTCACAGAACTCAAGTTATCATTTTGTTCTCACCTAATTATTTTGAACCACTAGACTTCTATATTGCACTGCTTTTTACTTTACCTTTGTATTTGCAAAAAGTTTACTTAAAAAGATTCTAGAGTCATAGAAAATTAGGCTGCTTTCAAAAATGCTGAATTTTTTCATGGAATAATTTGTATTTTTAGAAACTCTGAGTCTGTTTTATATGATTCACCTGGAGACCTGAAAAGACAGGTCTTTAATGTCAACACCAATTATAGCATCAGTTCAGTTCAGTTCAGTCACTCAGTTGTGTCTGACTCTTTGCAACCCCATGAACCACAGCACACCAGGCCTCCCTGTCCATCACCAACATAGCCAAATAACTATATTGTGGACACAACTGCTTATTTCCCTCAAGAATAGGAAAATTCATCCTTGTATAGTTCAATGGCTGTGTTCAGTATTTATCACTGAATATCTGGAATAAATATTATTGATTAGTGGATTGTGAATCAGCCCACTCTGCTAGTCATATGTAGAGATGTCTTGGGTGACATAAATGGCATGTATTTCAAAAAATATAATCTCGACCCTTCAACAAACTGACATTTCAGAATGACAAGTATCTTTCTATGTGCTGCTGCTGCTAAGTAGCTTCAGTCATGTCCGACTCTGTGCAACCCCATAGATGGCAACCCACCAGGCTCCCCCATCCCTGGGATTCTTCAGGCAAGAACACTGGAGTGGGTTGCCATTTCCTTCTCCAATGCATGAAAGTAAAAAGTGAAAGTGAAGTCGCTCAGTCGTGTCCGACCCTCAGCGACCCCATGGACTGCAGCCTTCCAGGCTCCTCCATCCATGGGATTTTTCAGGCAAGAGTACTGGAGTGGGGTGCCATTGCCTTCTCCAATCTTTCTATTGGGCCTAGAAAAAATTTATAAACATTTGGAAATTACTGTTTCTAATCTTGCCAGTATTTTGTGCTAAAATTATTTAAAATCAGCATGACATTTATGTTGCTAAGCTGCTGCTAAGTCACTTCAGTCGTGTCCGACTCTGTGCGACCCCATAGATGTCAGCCCACCAGGCTCCCCTGTCCCTGGGATTCTCTAGGCAAGAACACTGGAGTGGGTTGCCATTTCCTTCTCCAATGCATGAAAGTGAAAAGTGAAAGTGAAGTCGCTCAGTCGTGTCCAACTCTTAGCAACCCCATGGACTGCAGCCCACCAGGCTCCTCCATCCATGGGATTTTCCAGGCAAGAGTACTGGAGTGGGGTGCCACTGCCTTCTCAAACATTTATGTTAAGTAAATACAAATTAGCAATTATTGCTAAATATGATGTTTTAGAATTGCTGAAGAAGACTCTTGAGAGTCTTGGACTGCAAGGAGATCAAACCAGTCAGTGCTAAAGGAAATCAACTTTGAATATATATTGGAAGGGCTGATGCTGAAGCTGAAGCTCCAATAATTTGGCCACATGATGCAAAGAGCTGACTCATTGAAAAAGACTCATGCTGGGAAAGATTGAGGGCAGGAGAAACAGAGGGTGACAGAGGATGAACTGGTTGGATGGCATCATCGATTAGATGGACATGAGTTTGAGCAAACTCTGGAAGATAGTAAAGGACAGCAAAGACTGGTGTGCTGCAGTCCATGAGGTCAAAAAGAGTTGGACACAACTTAGTGACTGAACAACATGTTTTATACAGCAATGTTGTTTAAAAGATTCAAGTTGGATGCAGAGTTTATATCTCCTCACAACTAGAATATCAACCAAGTGCTCATGAGGGATCTCAGACACCTAAATGAAGAAGAGGAATCCCCATGTGACTGGGTAGGACATGGATTGGGGAGGAGAGACAGAATCTGCATTCCTGAGGGGTGACAGGGGGAAAGGAAGGGTTCCCACAATCAGAGGGGCCCAGCCATGATGCAGGGATTACCAGAGACAGGGACACACTTTTGGGGGTCAGGCGATTAGAGGGGAATGTGGCTAGCACCTTCCCTGCCTGTTTGGGCTATGTTGAGCTTCGTGGGGTCCTGGGCCTGAACCTCAGCTCTCTGTGGTCTCCTCTGATTATAGGTCTGGGGATTAGGAGTGAAAGAGGGGAAAGTAAAAGAAGGTGGAAAATAACTGGCATCTCTGAGGTGCAGAGGGTTGAAGAGACAGGTCCCACACTCGGAGGGGCCCACTCACACACTGAGGATTAGTGGAGACAGAAAGACCTTTGGGAGATCAGGGGATTGGAAGGAAAACAGCTATTATCTTCCCTCGCACTTAGGCTTCTGTGAGCCTACTGGGATTTGAGGCCTCAACCTGAGCTCTCCAGGGCCTACTCTGGCTGCGGGGGTTCTGGGAACATGGGAGTGAAGAGCTGGGGAGGAAAGGTGGAGGTGGTTCTGGACTGGCACCTCTGAGAGGCAGCAGGGGTGGGAGAGGGGTTCCTGTGCTTAGAGGGGCCCACACACAAGTGTGAGGATCAACTGGGGTGGGAAGAGACCTTCAGGGACTGGGGGATCAGACGAAAACAAGGCCAGTGCTTTCCCTGCCCCTTTGGCCCCAGCAAGCTTGCTATAGTCCCACAACTGAATCTCTGATCTCCTGGGCCACTCTGGATGTGAGAATCCTGAATCTAAGACTAGATGATTCCACAGGCCTTTTCAAGCTATGAAGACCCTGAGCCTAAGCCATGCCCTCACCCCCGACTAGAGCCTTTTCTGGTCTTTGTTTGTTTCACCACATGACTTGTGGGGTCTTGGTTCCCAGGCCAGGAGTCAAGCCTGAGCACCTGTGGTGAGTGGGGTCAGTCCAAATTACTGGACTAAGAGAGAACCTCAGACCCCAGGGAATAATAATTGGTGTGAGCTCTCCTGGAGGTCTTCATCTTGGCATCAAGAACTAGCTATAACTAACTACCTGTAAACTCCAGTGCTGGATGCCTAAGACAAAACAACTAGAAAGATAAGAAGACAGCCCTACCCACTGCTCAGTTATATCCAACTCCTTGCAACCCTATGAACTATACAGTCCATGGAATTTTCTAGGCCAGAATACTGAAGTGGGTAGCCTTTCCCTTCTCCAGGAGATCTTCCCAACCCAGGGATCGAACCGAGGTCTCCCACAATTCAGGTGGATTCTTTACCAGCTGAGCCACAAAGGAAGCCTAAGAATACTGGAGTGGGTAGCCTATCCCTTCTCCAGTCGATCTTCCTGACAGAGGAATCGAACTCGGGCGTCCTCCATTGCAGGTGGATTCTTTACCAACTGAGCTATCATGGAAGCTGAGATAACAAAAAATATGATATTGATTAAAGAACAAAGGAAAACCTTCAAGACCAAATAAAGGAAGGGAAAATAGGCAACCACCTGGAAAAAAAAAAGTCAGAGTAATAAAGATGATTCTAAATCTCAAAAATAGAATAGTCACAGATCAAGAAAATACAAGAAATGTTTAAGGTTCAAGGACCAAGAACAGCTAAAGAACAAACAAACAGTGCTGAATAATACAGTAACTGATTTGAATAATAAACTAGAAGGAATCAAAAGCAGAATATCTGAAGCAGAAGAAAGAATGAAGTAGATAGATAGCTGGAAATAACTGATAAGGAGAAGAAGAAAGAAAAAAGGTAAAAAGAAATGAGGACAGCTTCAGAGAACTCTGAGACAATATTAGGTGTACCAACATTTGAATTACAGGGTTCCCAAAAGAAGAGAAAGGGCCTGAAAAGATTATATTGGAAAAGATTATAGGTGAAAACTTCCCTAACATGGGAAAGGAAATAACAAAGCCAAGGAAATAGTCAACAAAGTCCAGGAAATGCAGAGAGCACCATACAAATGATAAATAATAATAATATGTGCCAAAACACAAGATAATCAAATTAATGTAAATTAATTTTTTAAAGCAAAGGGAAAAAAATAATATAAAATGTAATCCCCATAAGAGTAAATGCTGATCTTTCAGCAGAAATACTGTAGACCAGAAGGAAATGCACTATATATTTGAAATGATGACAGGGAAAAACCTACAACCAAGATTCCTCTATCCAGAAATGATTTCATTCAGATTTGATGGAGATATCAAGGGTTTTACTGCTGCTGCTGCTGCTAAGTCACTTCAGTCGTGTTCAACTCTGTGCAACCCCATAGACAGCAGCCCATCAGGCTCACCCGGCAGTGGGATTCTCCAGGCAAGAACACTGGAGTGGGTTGCCATTTCTTTCTCCAATGCATGAAAGTGAAAAGTGAAAATGAAGTCGTTCAATCATGTCTGACTCTTAGCGACCCCATGGACTGCAGCCTACCAGGCTCTTTCGTCCATGGGATTTTTCCAGGCAAGAGTATTGGAGTGGGTTGCCATGCCTTCTCTGATCAAGAGTTTTACAGACAAGCAAAAGGTGAGAATCCAGCACCACAAAATCAGCTTTACAGCAAAAAATTCTAAGTGAAGTTTCCTAGGTGGGAAAGAATAAAAAAAAAAAAAAAAAGACCCACACAAACAAGCTCAAAACAATTATGAAAATGGTTATAGGAACATATTGCTATCATTGTTCAGTCACTAAGTTGTGTCTGACTCTTTCTAATCCCATGGACTGTAGCATGCCAGTCCTCTGTCCTCTACTATCTCCCACAATTTGCTCAGATTTGTGTCCATCTCATCTTCTTCTTCTTGTCTGTCTTGTCTTGTCCAGCTATATAACCATCTCATCTTCTTCTGCCTCCTTCTTATTTTGCCTTCAATATCTCCCAGCATCAAGATCTTTTCCAATGAATCGACTCTTCCCAACAGGTGGCCAAATTATTGGAACTTCAGCTTCAGTGTCAATCCTTTCAATGAATATCCAGGGTTGATTTCCTTTAGGATTGACTGGTTTGATCTTGTAGTCCAAGGGACTCTCAACAGTCTTCTCCAACACCACAATTCAAAAGCATCAATTCTTCAGTATTCAGCCTTCTTTATGGTCCATGTCTCACATTTGTACATTACTACTGGAAAAACCATAGCCTTGACTGGATGGACCTTTGTCAGCAAAGTGATGTTTCTGCTTTTAAATATGCTGTCTAGGTTTGTCATGGCTTTTCTTCCAAGGAGCAAGTGTCTTTTAATTTCATGCTTCACTCGCCATCTGCAGTGATTTTTGGAGCCCAAGAAAATAAAATCTGTCACCACTTCTGCTTTTTCTCCTTCTATTTGCCATGAAGTGATGGGACCAGTGACCATAATTTTAGTTTTTTTCATGCTGCATTTCAAGCCAGGTTTTCACTCTCCTCTTTCACCCTCATCAAGAGGCTCTTTAATTTCTGTTCAGTTTCTGTCATTAAGGTATCATCTGCATATCTGAGGTTGTTGACATTTCTTCTGGTAATCTTGATTCCTGCTTGTGATTCATCCAGAATGGCATTTCCCATGGTGTACTCTGCACACAAGCTAAATAAGCAGGGTGACTATATACAGCCTTGACATACTCCTTTCTCAATTTTGAACCAGTCAGTTGTTCCATGTCTGGTTCTAACTGTTGCTTCTTGATCCACATACAGGTTTCTCAAGAGACATGCAAGGTGATTTGATATATCCATCTCTTTAAGAATTTTCCACAGTTTTTTGTGATCCACACAGTCAAAGGCTTTAGTGTAGTCAATGAAGAAAAAGTAGATTTTTTTCTGGAATTCCCTTGAATGTAAATGGATTAAATATTCCATCCAAAAGACACCAGTTAGCTGAATGAATACAAAAACAAGACCTATAGATATATACTCTCTACAAGAGACCCGCCTCAGACATAAGGACACATACAGATTGAAAGTGAAGGAATAGAGAAAGATATTCCATGTAAATGGAAATCAAAAGAAAGCTGGGGTAGCAATACTTATACAAGATAAAATAGACTTCAAAATAAAGAGGGTTACAAGAGACAAAGAAGATTACTACATAATAATCAAAGGATTTACTGAAGAAGATGCAGAAATTATAATTATGCACCCAGCATAGGAGCAACTCAACAAATAAGGCAAACTGCTAACAGCTTTCAGAGGGAAAGTTGACAGTAAGCACAATAATAATGGGGAATTTAACACCTCAGTTAAAGCAATGGACAGATTATCCTCACAGAAAACAAATAAAGAATCGAAAGATTTCAGTGACACAATAGATCAGATTAACTGAAATGATATTTATAGACATTGCTCCTGAAAGCAGAATATACCTTATTCTCAAGTGCCTGTGGAATATTCTCCAGGATAGATGATATCTTGAGTCATAAATTAAGCCTTGATAAATTTAAGAAAATAAAAATTATATCAAGTATCTTTTCCAATCACAACACTATGAGATTATAAAGCAATTACATTAAAAAAATATAAAAAACCATGAACACATGGAGGCTAAACTATATGCAACTAAATAACCAAGAGATCATTGAAGAAATCAAAGAGTAAATAAAAAATTACATAGAAAGAAATGACAATGAAAACATGATGATCCCAAATCTATGGGTCTCAGCAAAAGGAGTTCTAATAGTTAAGGTTATAGCAAATCAATCTCATCTAAATAAATAGGAAAAATTCAAATAAACAATCTAACCTTACATAAAAAACAACTAGGAAAAAATACAGCAACAACAACAAAAAAAAAACCTAAAGTTAGTAGAAGGAAATCAATCAGAAAGATCAGAGCAGAAATAAATAAAATACAAACAAAAAAGGTTGATGTATGGCAAAACCAATACAATATTGTAAAGTAGCCTCTAATTAAAATAAATAAATAAATAAAATCAAAAATCAATAAAATTAAAGTTTTTTTCTTTGAAAGTGAAGGAAAATTGATAAACTTTTAGCCAGACAGATCAAGAAAAAGTTAGATGAATCAAATCAATAAAATTAGAAATGATAAAGGAGAAATTACAGCTGAAACCACAGAAATACAAAGGATCATAAGAGATCATTACAAGTAACAATGCCAACAAAATGGACAACTTGGAGAAGTTATTGGAAAGGTACAACCTTCAAAGGCTGAATCAGGAAGAGATAGAGAATATAAGCTGACCAATCACAAGTAGTGAATTGAAACTGTAACTAAAAATATTCCAACAAATGAAAGTCGAGGACCAGATGACTTCATAGGTGAATTTTATCAAGCATTTAGAGAAGAGCTAACAACTACCCATCTCAAACTCTTCCAAAAAATTTGTAGTGGGAGAAACACTCCTAGATCCATTGTATGAGGCCAACATCACCCTGATACCTAAACCAGACAAAGATGTGACACAAAAAAAGAAAATTACAGGCCAGTATCACTGATGACCTTAGATGCAAAAATTCTCAATATGTTGAAAGGACCATACACTGTGATCAAGGGGGATTTATCCCAGTAATGCAAGGATTCCTCAGTATTCACAAATCAATCAATGTGATACTCCATTTTAACAAATTAAATAATAAGAATCATATGATCATCTCACTAGATGCATAAAAAAAGGATTTTGATAGAATTTAACACCTATTTATGATGAAAAAAAATTTCTAGAAAATTAGCATTGTAAAACTTATGTCAATACCATAAAAGTTAAGTATAACAAACACACAGCAAGCACCATTTTCAATAGTGAAAGTATTTTCTCTAAGATCAGGAACAAAGCAAAGATGTCCACTTTCACCATTCTAACTCAACATAAATTTGGAAGCCCTGCTGCTGCTGCTGCTGCTGTCACTTCAGTCGTGTCCAACTCTGTGCGACCCCATAGACAGCAGCCCACTAGGCTCCTCTGTCCCTGGGATTCTCCAGGCAAGAATACTGGAGTGGGTTGCCATTTCCTCATGACAATTTAGAAGAAAAATAAAGGAATACAAATTGAAAAAGAAGTAAAACTGCCACTGTTTGCAAATAACATGATAGTACACATAGAAAATCCTAAAGATGCAACTAGAAAACTACTATAGCTAATCAGTAAATTTGGTGAGTTTTCAGGATACAGATTTATACACAAAAATCTCTTGCATTCCTGTACACTTAACAACAAAAGTTCAGAAAGAGAAATTAAGGAATTAATTCCATTTACAAGAAACAAAATAAGATAGCTAGGAATAGACTTCCATAAGAAGGCAAAAGACCTCTACACAGAAAACTGAGAAACTGAAAAGGAATCAAAGCTGACACAAAGAGATCATTCCATGATCTTTGATTGGAAGAATCAAAACTGTGAAAATTACTATATCACCCAAAGCAAACTACAGATTCAATACAATCCCTAGCAAAATGCTAATGGCAGTTTTCGAAGAATTAGAACAAAAAAGTTTAAAATTTGTATGGAAACACAAAAGATCCCAAATAAGGAAAGCAATCTTGGAAAAGGAAAATGGAGCTGGAGGAACTAGGCTACCTGACTGCAGACTCTTCTGCAAAGCTATAGTAATCAAGACAGTATGGTACTGACAGAAAAACAGAAATATAGATCAATGGAACAGGATAAAAAGCCTAAAGATAAATCCAAGCATTTATGGTTGCCTAACCTATGACAAAGTAGGCAAGAATCTATAAAGGGGGAAAGACAGTATTTTTAATAAGTAGTTTGGGAAACCTTAACAGCTATAGGTAGAAAAATGAAATTAGAGCATTCCATAACATCATACACAAAAGTCAACTCAAAATGGATTAAACACCTAAATGCAAGAGTGGACACTATAAAACTTTTTGAGGAAAACTTTGGGAAAACATCTTTGTCATAAATCACAGCAAGATCTTTTTGACCCATTTTCTAAAATAAAGAAAAATTTTTAAATAAATAAATGAAAGCTATTTTAAACTTAAAAGTTTCTACACAGTAAAGGAAAGCACAAAGAAGATGAAAAGACAGGCATCAGAATGCAAAAATATCTGCAAAAGAAGCAACTGACATGGAATTAATTTTCAAAATATGCAAACAGTTCATCAAGCTCAATATCATAAATACAAAAAAATCAGTCAAAAAATGAGTTCAGTTCAGTTGCTCAGTCATGTCCGACTCTTTGTGACCCCATGAATCACAGCATGCCAGACCTCCCTGTCCATCACCAACTCCCAGAGTTCACTCAGACTCACATCCATGGAGTTAGTGATGCCATCCAGCCATCGCATCCTCTGTCGTCCCCTTCTCCTCCTGCCCCCAATCCCTCCCAGCATCAGAGTCTTTTCCAATGAGTCAACTCTTCCCATGAGGTGGCCAAAGTACTGGAGTTTCAGCTTCAGCATCATTCCCTCCAAAGAAATCCCAGGGCTGATCTCCTTCAGAATGGACTGGTTGGATCTCCTTGCAGTCCAAGGGACTCTCAACAGTCTTCTCCAACACCACAGTTCAAAAGCATCAATTCTTCGACGTTCAGCCTTCTTCACAGTCCAATTTTCATGACCACTGGAAAAACTATAGCCTTGACTAGACGGACCTTTTTTGGCAAAGTAATGTCTCTGCTTTTGAATATGCTATCTAGGTTCGTCATAACTTTCCTTCCAAGGAGTAAGCGTCTTTTAATTTCATGGCTGCAGTCACCATCTGCAGTGATTTTGGAGCCCAAAAAATAAAGTCTGACACTTTCCACTGTTTCCCCATCTATTTCCCATGAAGTGATGGGACTGGATGCCATGATCTTCGTTTTCTGAATGTGGAAAACTTAAATATGCATTCCTCCAAAGAAACATACAGACGGCCAAGAGTCACTTGAAAAGATGCTCAACATGACTAGTTATTGGAGAAATTCAAACCAAAACTACAATGAAGTCTGAGTCCTACACTGAATACCTGGCAATTTCTATCCCTCAGTTAGCCATTGCCTGGACTTGACTTTTTATATCTTGAAGAAAATCAGACATTTTTTATGTAATCAGGTATATATGTGCAACATTTTGTATGAATTATGGCACAGGTTTCTCTTTGTGCTGTTGTTAATATATGTAATGTCATTTTATTTTGGTGTACAGTTTTATGCATTAAAGTGTAAATGTGGCACTTTATGTTTAATGTGACTATCATTAAATTATCATTTAAAGATATTAGACTATAAAATTTGTCTTGAAAAAATAGCTAAAACTTTTGCCTTGAAATTTACCTGCAGGTCTTTTCTTGCTGAATTATTTAAAGCTGCTGCTGCTAAGTCACTTCAGCTGTGTCCAACTCTGTGCTACCCCATGGATAGCAGCCCACCAGGCTCCTCTGTCCATGGGATTCTCCAGGTAAGAATACTGGAGTGGGTTTCCATTCCCTTCTCCAAATTTAAAGCTAGGACTTGATAACAGTCATGGTTTTGTTTCTTATCTAATGACTCAGGAAGGAGTGTTGCTAGATTTAAGGCTGAACAATTTTTTAGCTGAGTTATGGGTCTTTCTAAGAGTAGCAATTGGTATTTGAGAAGGCAATTGTCAGATAACCATTATCCTTCCTTAGACTTTAAAATTCGAGATATCATGTGAAATATAGACTGTCAGATCTCTGTCTGTAATTAACTTAGTAGCTTCAGAAATTACTAGGCCACAATTTGTAGAAAACGTGGCCATCCTTGGGCGACAGAACAGAATCTTTTGCTCAAAGTAAGCAACCAGTTATTGTCAGCTTTGGGCCAAGTTAAAACTCCCCATGTTATCCCTGATTTCTCTGCTACAAAAAGATTAAATTAGTCTCCTGTAGGTAGGCTGAGAGCAGTAGCCTGAAGAACAGCCTGTTATAAAAAGTCTTATTTTTTAAACAAATATTTTAATTGGAGGCTAATTCCTTAACAATATCGTGATGTTTTTTGCCATACATTGACATGAATCAGTCATGGGTGTACATATGTCCCCTCATCCCAGTCCCCCTTCCCACCTCCCTCCCCATCCTATCCCTCTGGGTCATCCCAGTGTACCGGCTTTAAGTGCCCTGTTTCATGCATTGAACTTGGACTGGTCATCTATTTCACATGTAGTAATATACATGTTTCAACGCTATTCTCTTAAATCATCCCACCCTTTTCTTCTCCCACAGAGTCCAAAAGTATGTTCTTTTATATCTATGTCTCTTTTGCTGTCTTAGACATAGGGTTGTCGTTACCATCTTTCCAAATTTCACATATATGTGTTAATACATTGCATTGGTGTTTTTCATTCTGACATACTTCACTATGTATAATAGGCTCCAGTTTCATCCATCTCATTAGACCTGACCCAAATGTGTTCTTTTTAATAGCTAAGCAATATTCCTTTATGTATATGTACCACAGCTTTCTTATCCATTTCTCTGCAGATGGACATCTAGGCTGCTTACATGTCCTAGCTATTGTAAACAGTGCTGCAATGAACCTTGGGGAACATGTGTCTCTTTCAATTCTGGTATCCTCAGTGTGTATGCCCAGCAGTGGGATTGCTGGGTCATATGGCAGTTCAATCTCCACTTTTTTAAGGAGTCTCCTCACTGTTCTCCATAGTGGTTGTACTAGTCTGCATTCCCACCAAAAATATAAGAGGGTTCCCTTTTCTCCACATCCTCTCCAGCATTTATAGTTTGTAGACTTTTTGATGGCAGCCATTCCAACCGGCGTGAGATGGTACCTCATTGTGGTTTTGATTTGCATTTCTCTGATAATGAATGATGTTGAGCATCTTTTCATGTGTTTGTTAGCCAGATGTATGTCTTCTTTGGAGAGATGTCTGTTTAGTTCTTTGGCTCTTTTTTGATTGGGTAATTTATTTTCCTGGTATTGAGCTGCATGAGCTGACTGTTTATTTTTGAGATTAATTCTTTGTCAGCTGCTTTTTTGCTATTATTTTCTTTCATTCTGAAGGCCGTCTTTTCACCTTGCTTGTAGTTTCCTTCGTTGTGCAAAAGCTTTTAAGTTTAATTAGGCTCCATTTGCTTGTTTTTGTTTTTATTTCCATTACTCTGCAAGGTGGGTCATAGAGGATCTTGCTGTTATTTATGTCAGAGAGTCTTCTGGCTATGTTTACCTATAGGTTTTATAGTTTCTGGTCTAACATTTTGATCTTTAATCCATTTTGAGTTTATTTTTGTGTATGGTGTTAGAAAGTGTTCTAGTTTTATTGTTTTACAAGTGGTTGACCAGTTTTCCCACCACCACTTGTTAAAGAGATTGTCTTTTCTCCATTATATATTTTTGCCTCCTTTGTCAAACACAAGGTGTCCATAGGTGCATAGATTCCTCTCTGGGCTTTCTATTTGATGCCATTGATCTATATTTCTGTCTTTGTGCCAGTACCATACTGTCTTGATGACAGTAGCTTTGAAGTATAGTCTAAAGTCAGGCAGGTTGATTCCTCCAGTTCCATTCTTCTTTCTCAAGAATGCTTTGGCTATTTGAAGTTTTGTGTTTTTCCACACAAATTGTGAAATTATTTATTCTAGTTCTGCTAAAAACGCCATTGGTGGCTTGATGGAGATTGCATTGAATCTATAAATTGCTTTTGGTAGTATACTCATTTTCACTATATTGACTCTTCTGATCCATGAATATGGTATATTTCTCCATCTATTTGTGTCATCTTTGATTTCTTTCATCAGTGTTCTATGGTTTTCAATAATACAGGTCTTTTGTTTCTTTAGGTAAATTTATCCCTACTTTGCCAACAAATGTCCGTGTAGTCAAGGCTATAGTTTTCCCACTGGTCATGTACGGCTGTGAGAGTTGGACTGTGAAGAAAGCTGAGTGCTGAAGAATTGATGCTTTTGAACTGTGGTGTTGGAGAAGACTGTTGAGAGTCCCTTGGACTGCAAGGAGATCCAACCAGTCCATTCTGAAGGAGATCAGCCCTGGGATTTCTTTGGAAGGAATGATGCTCAAGCTGAAACTCCAGTACTTTGGCCACCTCATGCAAAGAGTTGACTCATTGGAAAAGACTCTGATGCTGGGAGGGATTGGGGGCAGGAGGAGAAGGGGACGACAGAGGATGAGATGGCTGGATGGCATCAATGACTCGATGGACATGAGTCTGAGTGAACTGCGGGAGTTGGTGATGGACAGGGAGGCCTGGTGTGCTGTAATTCATCGGGTTGCAAAGAGTCAGACACGACTGAGTGACTGAAATGAACTGAACTGAACTGAACTGATCCCTAAATATTTTATTCTTTTTGTTGCAATGGTGAATATAATTGTTTACTTAATTTCTCTTTATGTTTTCTCATTGTTAGTGTATAGGCATGCAAGGGACTTCTGTGTACTAATTTTATATCCTGCAACTTTATTTCATTCTTGATTAGCTCTAGTAATTTTCTGGTGGTGTCTTTAGGGTTTTCTATGTAAGAGGATCATGTCATCTGGAAACAGTGAAAGTCTTATTTCTTCTTTTCCAATCTGTATTCCTTTTATTACTTTTTCTTCTCTGATTGCTGTAGCTAAAACTTCCACAACTATGTTGAATAGTAGTGGTGAGGGTGGGCACCCTTGTCTTGTTTCTGACTTTAGAAGAAATGCTTTCAATTTTTCACCATTGAGGATAATGTTTATTGTGGTTTTATTGTGTATGGTTTTTATAGGTTGAGGTATGTTCCTTCTATGCCTTCTTTCTGGAGAGTTTTTATCATAAATTGGAGTTGAATTTTGTCAAAGGCTTTCTTGGCATCTATTGAGATAATCATGGTTTTTATCTTTCAGTTTGTTAATGTGGTATATCACATTGGTTGATTTGCAATTATTGAAGAATCCTTGCATTCCTGGGATAAAGCCCACCTGGTCATGAAGTAAGATCTTTTTAACATGTTGTTGGATTCTGTTTGCTAGAATTTTGTTGAGGACTTTTGCATCTATGTTCATCAGTGGTGTTGGCCTGTAGTTTTCTTTTTTGTGGCATCTTTGCCTGGTTTTGGTATTAGGGTAATGGTGGCCTCATAGAATGAGTTTGGGAGTTTACCTTCCTCTGTAAATTTCTGGAAGACTTTGAGTAGGATAGGTGTCACCTGTGAAGCCATCTGATCCTGGACTTTTGTTTGTTGGAAGATTTTTGATAACAGTTTTGATTTCTGTGCTTGTCATGGGTCTAGTAAGATTTTCTATTTCTTCCTGATTCACTTTCAGAAGGTTATACTTTTCTAAGAATTCCTCCATTTCTTCCAAGTTGTCCAATTTATTGGCACATAGTTGCTGATAGTAGTCTTTTATGATCCTTTGTATTTTTGTGTTACCTGTTGTGATTTCTCCAATTTAACTTTTAATTTTATTGATTTGATTCCTCTCCCTTTTTTTCTTGATGACTTTAGTTTGTCTATTTTAATTTTCTTCTCAATGAACCAGCTTTTAGTTTTGCTGATTTTTGCTGTAGCCACCTTTCTTTTTCAATTATCTCTGCTCTGATTTTTATGATTTCTTTTCTTCTACTAACTGGGGTTCTTAATTTCTTCTTTTTCTAGTTGTTTTAGGTGAAAAGTTAGGGGGGGGGTTGTTTGTTTCTCTTGTTTCTTGAGGTAAGCTTGTATTGTTATGAACCTTCCTCTTAGCACTGCTTTTACTGAATCCTGTAGGTTTTGGGTTGTCATGTTTTCATTTTAATTTGTTTCTATGTATATTTTGATTTCCTTTTTTATTTCTTCAGTGATCTGTTAGTTATTCAGAAATGTGTTGTTTAGCCTCCATATATTTGTATTTTTAATAGTTTTTTTCTTGTAGTTGATGTCTAATCTTATCACATTGTGAGCAGAAAAGACGCTTGAAGTGATTTCAGTTTATTTGAATTTACCAAGGCTAGATTTATGGCCCAGAATGTGATCTATCCTGGAGAATGTTTCATGTGCACTTGAGAGAAATGTGAAATTAATTGTTTTGGGGTGAAATGCCCTAACCCAATCCAGTGTTCTTGCCTGGAGAATCCCAGGGATGGGGGAGTCTGGTGGGCTGCCGTCTATGGGGTCACACAGAGTCAGACACGACTGAAGCAACTTAGCAGCAGCAGCAGCAGCAGCAGCAGTCCTATAGATATCAATCAGTTCTAACTGGCCCATTGTATCATTTAAAGCTTGTGCTTCCTTGCTAATTTTTCGTTTGGTTGATCTATCCATAGGTGTGAGTGGGGTATTAAAGTCTCCCACTATTAGTGTGTTACTGTTAATTTCCCCTTTCATACTTTGTTAGCATTTGCCTTATGTATTGATGTGCTCCTATGTTGGGTGCATATATATTTATAATTGCTATATCTTCTTCTTGGATTGATCCTTTGATCATTGTCCTTCTTTGTCTCTTTTCATGGTCTTTATTTCAAAGTCTAGTTTGTCTGTCAAGTATTGCTACTCCTGCTTTCTTTTGGTGTCCATTTGCATGAAATAACTTTTTCCATCCCTTCACTTTCAGTTTGTATATGTCTCTTGGTTTGAGGTGGGTCTCTTATAGACGACATATATAGGGGTCTTGTTTTTGTATCCATTCAGCCAGTCTTCGTCTTTCGGTTGAGAAATGGTAACCCATTCCAGTATTCTTGCCTGGAGAATCCCATGGACAGAGAAGCCTGGTAGGCTACAGTCCATGGGGTTGCGAAGAGTTGGACACGACTGAGCGACTTCACTATTCACTATTCAACCCATTTATATTTAAGGTAATTATTGATAAGTATGATCCCATTCGGAGAAGGCAATGGCACCCCACTCCAGTACTCTTGCCTGGAAAACCCCACGGACGGAGGAGCCTGGTGGGCTACAGTCCATGGGGTCGCTAAGAGTCAAACATGACTGAGCGACTTCACTTTCACTTTTTACTTTCATGCATTGGAGAAGGAAATGACAACCCACTCCAGGTTCTTGCCTGGAGAATCCCAGGGACGGGGGAGCCTGGTGGGCTGCCATGTATGGGGTCGCACAGAGTCAGACACAACTGAAGTGACTTAGCAGCAGCAGCAGCAGCAGCAGCATGATCTCACTGCCATTTACTTTGTTGTTTTGGGTTTAATTTTATAATCTTTTTCTGTGTTTCCTGTCTAGAGAAGATCCTTTAATATTTGTTGAAGAACTGGTTTGGTGGTGCTGAATTCTCTCAGCTTTTGCTTGTCTGTAAAGCTTTTGATTTCTCCTTCATAGCCGAATGACATCACTGCTGGGTACAGTAATCTTGATTGTAGGTTTTTCTTCCCTTCTGGCCTGAAGAGTTTCTATGGAAAGATCAGCTCTTATCCTTATTGGGATCCCCTTGTGTGTTATTTGTTGTTTTTCCTTTGCTTCTTTTAAAATTTGCTCTTTGTGTTTGATCTTCGTTAGTTTGATTAATGGACTTCCCTGGTGGCTCAGAAGGTAAAGTGTCTGTCTACAATGCAGGAGACCTGGGTTCCATCCCTGGGTTGGGAAGATCCACTGGAGAAGGAAATGGCAATCCACTCCAGTACTGTTGCCTGTAAAATCCCATGGACAGAGGAGTCTGGTAGGCTACAGTCCAAATTTGATTAATATGTGTCTTTGGTTGTTTCATCTTGGGTTTATCCTGTTAGGGACTCTATGGGTTTCTTGAACTTGGATGGCTATTTCCTTCCCCACTTTAGGGAAGTTTTCAACTATTATCTCCCCAAGTATTTTCTCATGCCCTTTCTTTTTGTCTTCTTCTTTTGGGACACTTATGATTCAAATGCTGAGGTGTTGAACCTTGTCCCAGAGGTCTCTGAGGTTGTCCTCATTTTTTTAAATTATTTTTCCCCCTCTCTGCTTCATTTATTTTCATCATTCTATCTTCCACCTCATTTATCCTCTCTTCTGCCTCAATTATTCTACCGCTGGTTCCCTCCAGAGTGCTTTTGATCTCAGTTATTGCAAATTATTCATTATTGGTTGACTCTTCTTTATTTTTTCTAGGTCTTTGTTAAACGTTTATTGTATCTTCTCAATCCTTGTGTCTAGTCTATTTATCTTTAACTCCATTTTGTTATCAATATTTTGGATCTTCTTTACTATCATTATTCTGAATTCTTTTTCAAGTAGACTCCCTATCTCCTCTCTTTTGTTTGGTTTGGTGGGTATTTATCATGTTCCTTTACCTGCTGAATATTTATCTGCCTTTTCACTTTGTTTAGATTGCTGTGTTTGGGGTGCCCTTTCTGTAGGCTGGATGTTCATGGTTCCTCTTTATTGTGGGGTCTGATTACTGTCGGTGGGGTTGGACTAGTGGCTTGTCAATTTTCCTGGCTGGGGAGCTTGTGTCTATGTTTTGGTGGGTGGAGCTAGATTTCTTCTCTCTGGAGTGCAATGAAGTGTCCAGTATTGAGTTTGGGGGTGTCTATGGGCTTGGCATGACTTTGAGCAGCCTGTCTTTTATGCTCAGGGTTGTGTTCCTGCTTTGCTGAAGAATTAGTGTGGTATGTCTGGAACTTGTTGGCTCTTGGTTTCAGTGTAAGTATGGAGATTTTGGGGGTGAGTTCTTGTCTATTAATGTCCCCTGGAGTCGGGAGTTCTCTGATGTTCTCATTCTGGAGTTAACCCTCCTGCTTCTGGCTTCCAGTCCTTCTCTTACAGTAACCTCAAGACTTCTCCATCCATAAGCATAGATGATAAAACATCTAGGTTAATGGTGAAACAATTCTTTGCAGCAAAGGACACCCAAAGAGATTCACAGTTACATAGAGAAGAGAAGAGGGAGGGAGGAGATAGAGGTGACCAGGAAGAGAAGAGGGGGAGTCAAAAGGGGAGAGAGCAATCTAGCCAGGAATCATTTCCCTAAGTGTTCTCCACAGTCCTGAACACCCAGAGAGATTCACATATTTAGGTATAGAAAAGAAAAGGACGGGGGAGGGGGGTTGGAAATAGAGGTGACCTGCAGGACAAAATAGAGTGTCAAAAGGGAAAGGGCAATCATGCCAGTAATCAAATCTAAGTGAAAATGAATACTGAAGATTAGATTCTTAAAGGTACAATATTGATAACAAATACCAAAATGCAAAAATTAAAAATCTAGAATAGATGTTAGATACTCAAAAATGCAATATAAAAAAGACAAAACAAAATGAATCACAAAAATTTTAATATATATATATATATGAAATTTGCTTTAAAAATAGTGTCTTATTTTGCAAGGTAATAGTAGGTCTTAATCATCTCCCTGGTCCCAGCCAATTGGTTTCCCAGCTGCACCATGAGAGCACCATTTCAGGTGTGCCATTGGTCTCCTCTGGGGAGCTGATCTCAAGTTGCAACATCCTGGCAGATGTCAACCAACCTGGATTCCAGGAAGATGTGGTTAGCAACTGGGAACCTGGTCACAGTTTGGTGGAAGATGCTGTCTCTGGCGCCACGATTGCAGCAGTCCCTTACCTTTTGGTTCTGGCTGTCGCTCACCTGCCTCTCTGCCTCCAGCAGGGTACATGGGGGTGGGGAGAGGCCTATACATAGCCAGCTAGCTCTCCTTTGGTATTCGCTCAATACTTTGTTCTGTGAGCTCGCTAAGCTGTGTGTTAGAACATTTGCAGGAATGTTTTGTGTGTGTGTGTGTGTGTGTGTGTGTGTGTGTGTGTAGTTTTTTGTTTTTTGTTTTTTTATCTCTCTGGTGATCCCATGGTTTGGGTTGCTATCTCACATTAGCTCCCTTAGATAGTCCCAGGGCATTCAGGCCCAGTCCTTACCCTAAGAACTGATGATGAAAATTATGTTGCCCTCTGAGATTCCAAAACTCCCCAAAGACCCACATATGGGAGGGTTTCCTGCTGTGTAGAAACTTCTCCTCCTTCACGACTCCCTCCCCAGAATAGGTCTCCATCCCTAAGTCTTTTGTCTCTGTTTTTTTGTCTTTTATATTTTGTCCTACCTCCTTTCAAAAAGAATGGGCTTTCTGGGTGTCTTTCTGGGTGCCTAGTATCCTTCATCAGCATTCAGAAGTGGTTTTGTGGAAGTGGCTCAACATTCAAATGAGCTTTGATGAATTTGTGGGGTAGAAAGTGGTCTCCCCGGCTTAATCCTCTGCCATCGTGGGACTGCCCCCTCGTAAAGTCTTAAATGAATCTATTTCTCCAGGTTCCCATTGTAATATTTTTTGTCCTGATTGTTTAAGTCTTAGTAATTTATATAAAGGTAGAGGTAATTCTCCATATTTGGGAATCCAAATTTGGCAATAACCAGTTATGCCAAGGAAATTATGGAGTTTTCTAAGAGTATTAGGAAAAGGATGTTGTAAAATGGGCTGTATTCTTTATTTTCCCAGGGATTGAACTCCTTGTGACAGTTTGAATCCTAAATATTTAGGTTCTCATTGACATATCTGAGCTTTATATTTTGATATTTTGTAGCTGCATTGGGCTAGATAATGAAGTAGATCATAAGTAGCTTGGTCACATTGTTCTTCTGTGTCAGTGAGAAGGAGAATGTCGTCTTCATACTGGACAATTTTTATAGGCTCTGGTGCCTGAAAGGCAGCTGCTCTTTAGCTAAAGCCTGTTCAAACAAGTAAAGACTATCTAAAAGTCCTTGAGTCAATACTGTCCAAGGTAATTGGGTAGAGAAATCAAATGGATCCTCAAAAGCAAACAAAAATAGTGAACTTTGGGCTTCAGTTCAGTTCAGTCATTCAGTCGTGTCTGACTGTTTGCGACCCCAAGAACCGCAGCACACAAGGTCTCCCTGTCCCTCACCAACTCCCAGAGTTTACCCAAACTCATGTCCATTGAGTCGGTGATGCCATCTAATCATCTCATCTTCTGTCGTCCCCTTCTTCTCCCACCCTCAATGTTTCCCAGAATAAGGGTCTTTTCAAATGAGTCAGCTCTTCACATCAGGTGGCCAAACTATTGGAGTTTCAGCTTCAATATCAGTCCTACCAATGAATACCCAGGACTGAACTCCTTTACGATGGACTGGTTGGATCTCCTTGCAATCCAAGGGACTCTCAAGAGTCTTCTCCAACACCACAGTTCAAAAGCATCAATTCTTCAGTGCTCAGCTTTCTTTATCGTCCAACTCTCACATCCATACTTGACTACTGGAAAAACCATAGCCATGACTAGACGGACCTTTGTTGGCAAAGTAATATCTCTGCTTTTTAATATGCTATCTAGCTTGGTCATAACTTTCCTTCCAAAGAGTAAGCATATTTTTATTTCATGGCTGCAATCACCATCTGCTGTGATTTGGGAGTCAAAAAAAAAATAAAATCAGCCACTGTTTCCATTGTTTCCCCATCTATTTGCCATGAAGTGATGGGGCCAGATGTTATGATCTTAGTTTTCTGAATGTTGAGTTTTAGCCAACTTTTTCACTCTCCTCTTGCACGTCCATCAAGAGGCTCTTTGGTTCTTCTTCACTTTCTGCCATAAGGGTGCTGTTATCTGCATTTCTGAGGTTATTAATATTTCTCCCAGCAATCTTGATTCCAGCTTGTGCTTCCTCCAGCCCAGCATTTCTCATGATGTACTGTACATATAAGTTACATAAGCAGGGTGACAATATACAACGTTGACATACTCCTTTTCCTATTTGGAACTAGTCTGTTGTTCCATGTCTGGTTCTAACTGTTGCTTCCTGACTTGCATATAGGTTTCTCAAGAGGCAGGTCAGGTGGTCTGGTATTCCCAACTCTTTCAGAATTTTCCACAGTTTATTGTGATCCACACAGTCAAAGGCTTTGGCATAGTCAATAAAGCAGAAATAGATGTTTTTCTGGAACTCTCTTGCTTTTTCCATGATCCAGTGGATGTTGGCAATTTGACCTCTGGTTCCTCCGCCTTTTCTAAAAGCAGCTCGAACATCTGGAAGTTCATGGTTCACGTATTGATGAAGCCTGGTTTGGAGAATTTTGAGCATTACTTTACTAGTGTGTGAGATGAGTGTAGTTGTGCAGTAGTAGAGCATTCTTTGGCATTGCCTTTCTTTGGGGTTGGAATGAAAACTGACCTTTTCCAGTCCTGTGGCCACTGCTGAGTTTTCCAAATTTGCTGGCATATTGAGTGAAGCACTTTCACAGCATCATATTTTAGGATTTGAAATAATTCAACTGGAATTCCATCACTTTCACTAGCTTTGTTCATAGTGATGCTTCCTAAGGTCCACTTGACTTCACAGTCCAGGATGTCTGGCTCCAGGTGAGTGATCATACCATCGTGATTATCCCAAATAGAGAGCTTCAAAAACACTCATTTTGTCTATAACTGTTGAAAATAGAATGGGATTTCTGAAAGACTGTAAAGCTATAAAATTTTAAATTAGTGACCATTTAAAATCTGTGGTAATGTTATTCAAAATATTTCAATATTAGCTCTATATTTGACCACTTGATATTCAGAGATTAAAAAGTTAAATGATTAATTCTTTGTAAAAAGTAACATCACTTTATTTAAGCATCTTTGACAGAAATTAAAATAATTATTTAAATTTTTATTATCTTTAATGTTAATAAATTTATACTCCCCCATCAACAACTTCTCCATCCACATGCTTATCTTTTCTTTATATCTGTGTTCTTGGGGTTATTTTAGATTTCATATATAAAAGAGATCATACAATAACTCTTTATCTGTCTAATATTTCTCTTGGAATTACACCCATAAGATCCATCTACATTATTGCAAATGTCAGGATTTCCTTCATTTTTATGGCTGAATAATAATCCATATTCCACAGTATTTTTCATCCAGTCATCAGTCATTGGATACTTGGCTTTTTTCCACAACTTGGCTATTGTAAGTAATGCTAGAATATGGGTATATATATATATATATATATATTAAAGACTCTGCCTGAAATGCAATGTAAGTATATATATGGCCTTACTCTGTGGTTAAGAACCTGTCTGCAATGCAGGATCCATAGGAAATGCAGGTCCAATCTATGGGTTGAGAAGATCCACAAGAGGAGGGTACAGTAACTCATTCCAATGTTCTTGACTGGAGAATCCCATAGATAGAGGACCCTGATGGGCTGCAATCCATAGGGTCGCAAAGAGTCGGATACGACTGAAGTAACTTACATATATATAGTTGCCGGGAGCCGGCATATTGCATATTGAGTGCATATTGCATATTGCATATTGAGTGCAGCACTTTCCACAGCATCATCTTTCAGGATCTGGAATAGCTCAACTGGAATTCTATCACTGCTGGGAGCCAGCATAAGGAACTCCGCCTGTGGCAAAGGTCATGAGGAAGGAGGTTCGGCGTACGCAAAGGCGGGATTGAGCCTCAGGAGTCCCCCTGGAAATTCTCAAGCATCTACCCCCAAAACCAGAGTCTGCCTACTTTCTGCTTTGTGCTTTCACCTACACCTCTGACTTTATGGGGGGCTGTCCCCCACTACCTCTCTCTGAAAAAAGAGTTAGCTTACAGCTCCAGTTAATAATTCCTGGGTGTGACAGTGTTTCAACCTACAAACTCCTTTGGAAATCCTCTAGCCTGCCTGAATAGGTTTTTCTGGCCACATGTGATTGTTCGGAGCAGGAGAGGCAGGAGATGTTCTAAACTGTCTAAACACAGATTCCTTTGAGTAGTTAAAAGATTGATTAGAAATTGTATTGGTGAAGGGTTTTTCACTTATTGAGCCAATGTTTGCTGCTAAGTCTCCATACCCCTTACCTACTGTGTTCTTGGCAGTGTATTGATTGATATAATGGGTGTATAGAAATGTAAGTAGTAGCCTCAATGTTTGTAACCTTGGACCCTTGAGTTAATTCTTTTCTTGATTGAGCCCACCTCACCTTTGCCCTATAGGAATGCAGCTTTGTCCAATGTTTTTTTGGAGGCTGTTGCCTGACTTTAGAATAATCACCTTTAGAGAAAAATAAGCTTCTTAAAATGTTAACAGGCCTCCTGGCCAGAAGATGATGTAAATCACCTGAACTTTTGCATATGATAAGTTTGCAGGAAGAAAGCCTGGCTTACTGCATGACTCTACCCTTCCCCCATTATCCTCTATGCATAACTTAAGGTATAAAAACTACTTTGGAAAATAAAGTGCGGGCCTTGTTCACCGAAACTTGGTCTCCCCATGTCGTTCTTTCTCTCACCTTCTGGCTGAATTATTCAGCCTCTTTTCTCCAATGAATTTCCTCACTGAGCTATCCTCATTCTATTACTCTTTATATCTTTGATAAATATTTAAATAAATAGGTCGCCAATGCCATCTCTCCTTCGAATACCCTGGATCAGCTGGGGCTGGACCCCAGCATATAGTAAATAAGTGTATTTGTTTTCTTTGGATAAATAACCCCAAATGCACTGCTAGATAGTATATTAATTCTACTTTTAAATTTCTGAGGAAACCATTCTATTTTCCACAGTGGCTATACCAAGTTACATTGCTACAACTGTGCATGTAAGTTCCTTTTCCCACATTCTTGCCAACATTTGTTATATTGTACTTTTTTTTTGATAATAGACATGTTAACAGATATGAGGTGATATCTCATTGTGCTTTTGATTTGCATTTGCCTGATGAAGAGGAACTCAAAAGCCTCTTGATGAAAGTGAAAGTGGAGAGTGAAAAAGTTGGCTTAAAGCTCAACATTCAGAAAACGAAGATCATGGCATCCGGTCCCATCACTTCATGGGAAATAGATGGGGAAACAGTGGAAACAGTGTCCGACTTTATTTTTCTGGGCTCCAAAATCACTACAGATAGTGACTGCAGCCATGAAATTAAAAGACGCTTACTCCTTGGAAGGAAAGTTATGACCAACCTAGATAGCATATTCAAAAGCAGAGACATTACTTTGCCAACAAAGTTTCGTCTAGTCAAGGCTATGGTTTTTCCTGTGGTCATGTATGGATGTGAGAGTTGGACTGTGAAGAAGGCTGAGCGCCGAAGAGTTGATGCTTTTGAACTGTGGTGTTGGAGAAGACTCTTGAGAGTCCCTTGGACTGCAAGGAGATCCAACCAGTCCATTCTGAAGGAGATCAGCCCTGGGATTTCTTTGGAAGGAATGATGCTAAAGCTGAAACTCCAGTACTTTGGCCACCTCGTGCGAAGAGTTGACTCATTGGAAAAGACTCTGATGCTGGGAGGGATTGGGGGCAAGAGGAGAAGGGGACAACAGAGGATGAGATGGCTGGATGGCATCACTGACTCGATGGACGTGAGTCTGAGTGAACTCCGGGAGTTGGTGATGGACAGGCAGGCCTGGCGTGCTGCGATTCATGGGGTCACAAAGAGTCAGACACGACTGAACGACTGATATGATCTGATCTGATGCTTAATTATGTATTGATGTTAGTCACCTTTTTTGTTTCTTTGTCATAAATTAATTGACTATATAAGTGTGGGTTTAATTCTGAGCTCTCTATTCTGTTCCATTTATCCATTTCTGTTTTTGTGCCTAGAAAACTCATATTATATGAATAATTAATAAAAGATTAATTAAATTAATGAACTAAGTATTTTCTATTCAACAAAGTTTTGGAAGTCCTAGCCACAGCAATCAGAGAAATAAAAGGAATTCAAATTGGAAAAGAAGAAGTAAAACTCTGTTTGCTAATGACATGATCTTCATAGAAAACCCTAAAGATACCACCAGAAAATTGCTAGAGCTAATCAATGAATATAGTAAAGTTGCAGTATATGAAATTAATACACAGAAAGTCCTTGCATTCCTATGCACTAGCTATGAGAAAACAGAAAGAGAAATTAAGGAAACAATCATATTCAACATTGTGATGAAAAGAATAAAATATATAGGAATAAATTTACCTAAAGAAACGAAATATCTATACATAAAAAACTATAAAACACTGATGAAAGAAAATCAAAGATGACACAAATAGATGGAGAAATATACTGTGTTTGTGGACTGGAAGAATCAATATAGTGAAAATGAGTATACTACCCAAAGCAATCTATAGATTCAACAAAATCCCCATCAAGTTACCAATGGCATTTTTCATGTAACTAGAACAAATAATTTCACAATTTGTATGGAAACACAACAAACCTCGAATAGCCAAAGCAATCTTGAGAAAGAAGGCTGGAACTGGAGGAATTATAAAATATATAATTCTGGCTTCAGAATATACTACAAAACTACAGTCATCAAGGCACTATGGTACTGGCACAAAAACATAAATATAGACCAATGGAACAAAATAGAAAGCCAGAGATAAACTCACACACCTAAGGACACCTTATGTTTGACAAAGGAGGCAAAATATACAATGGAGAAAAGACAATCTCTTTAACAAGTGGTACTGAGAAAACTGGTCAACCACATGTAAAAGAATGAAACCAGAACACCTTCTAATACCATACACAAAAATAAGCTCAAAATGCATTAAAGATCTAAATGTAAGACCAGAAACTATAAAACTCTTAGAAGAAAACAGGCAGAACACTCTCTGACATCAATCACAGCAGGTCCTCTGTGACCCACATCCTAGAGTAATGGAAATAAAAATAAATAAATAACAAATATGACCTACTTAAAATATTTTGCACAATGAAGGAAATTATAAACAAGGTGGAAAGGCAGCCTTCATAATGGGAGAAAATAATAGCAAATGAAACAACTGACAAATAATTAATCTCCAAAATATATAAATAGCACATGCAGCTTAATGCCAGAAAAGTCAACAATTCAATCATAAAGTGGGCTAAAGAACTAAACAGACATTTCTCCAAAGAAGACATACATCTGGCTAACAAACACATGAAAACATGCTCAACATCACTCATTATCAGAGAAATTCAAATCAAAACCACAATGAGGTATCTTCCCATGCCAGTCAGAATGGCCACCATCCGAAAGTCTACCAACAACAAATGCTGGAGAGGGTGTGGAGAATAGGGAGCCCTCTTACACTGTTGGTGGGAATGCAAACTGGTACAGCCACTATGGAGGACAGTGTGGAGATTCCTTTAAAAAGTGGAAATAGAACTGCCATATGACCCAGCACCCCCACTGCTGGATATACATACTGAGGAAACCAGAACCTAAAGAGACACAAGTACCCCAATATTCATTGCAGCACTGTTTAGAATAACTAGGACATGGAAGCAACCTAGATGTCCATTGGCAGATGAATGGATAAGGGAGTTGTGGTACAATAGAATATTAATCAGCTATCAGTAAGAACGCATTTGAGTCAGTCTAATGAGTTTGGGTAAACTCCGGGAGTTGGTGATGGACAGGGAGTCCTGGCGAGCTGCAATTCATGGGGTCGCAAACAGTTGGACACGACTGAGCGACTGAACTGAACTGAACTGAATGAGGTGGATGAAACTGGAGCTTATTAAACAGAGTTAAGTAAGTCAGAATGACAAACACCAATGCAGTATATTAATGCATATATATATATATGGAATTTAGAAAGATAGTAACCATGATCCTATATGCAAGGCAGCAAAAGAGACACAGGTGTAAAGAACAGACTTTTGGACTATTCAGGAGAAGGTAACTGTGAGATGATTTGAGAGAACAGCATTGAGACATGTATATTACTATACATAAAATAGATGACCAGTGCAAGTTTGATGCATCAAACAGGGCACTCAAAACCTGTGCTCTGAGACAATCCAGAGGGATGGGGTGGGGAGGGAGGTGAGGGGGTTCAGGATGGGGAGGACACATTTGCACCCTTGGCTGATTCATGTCAATGTATGGGAAAAACCACCACTATATTGTAAAGCAATTATCCTCCAATTAAAATAAATAAACTAAAATAATAATAAAAAATTTCACTTAGGCATGTTTAATCTATTTTAAAGATTATTCTCTATTTAAATTAAGCTCTTTCTACCAAGGAAAAAGATAAAAAAAATAAATTTAAGAATGGTATGAAAGTCTTTGAAATCTAATCCACGTGTTTTTGTTTTATTTTCTTCATTTTACCAATCAAAACATCTGCTTTGTATTTCTCTAATCATGTATAGTATTTTAGAGAATGATCACAAAAATGAAAATTTAAATGCAAATATTTAGGAGTAACGATTAATATTCAGTTGCATTCAAAGATACTAAATAGTAAGAGTATTTTAAAAGGTAGAAGAATATACCACCCCCAAGTACACCACTTTGTCATAAGGATTGTTTTGAACTGAAGGCAATTGAGAAGATATATATGAAAATATACATACCCTTACATATTTGCCTAAATGGACATAAGTTTGTGAAGTGCTCCTCTTTCTCTTTCTACCAACAAGGATAAACATTAATCCCTGAAGAAAAATTTAGACCTATATCAAAGGAGAAAGACTGAATTAAATCTGCATTAAAAACCTTACTCTCATTTACTATCATTTTCTGGTCAAACTCCCTATTACTGACCTCCCCTACACCTTTATATCTTTTTCCTTTAGCTGAAGTTGTTATTTAAGTCTGAGTTCTAAGCCATTCCTAAGATACTCAGTTTTTAAACGTTGTTTTTTTTTTTTTTAATTAGACTATAGTTGATTTACAATGTGTCAGTTTCAGATGTCCAGTAAAATGAATCTGTTATACAAATCCATATATCCAAGATTGTAAAGATTCTTTTCCCATATAGCCTATTACGGAATATTGAGTAGAGTTTCAAATTTATCCCTCGCCTTCACCTCTGGTAACTGTAGTTTATTTTCTCCATGTGCTTGTAGTCAGTTTTTAAGTCATGTCTAACTCTTTGCAACCCCATGGACTGCAGCATGCCAGGCTTCCCTGTCCTTCAGTATCTCCTGGAATTGGCTCAGATTCATGTCCATTGAGTCACTGATGCTATCTAACCAACTCATCCTCTGCTGCTCCCTGTATAGAAATAGAGTTATGTATGTAATTTTTTTTTCAGATTCTGCATATAAATGATATCATGTGATATTTATCTTTCTCCTTTTGACTGATTTCACTCAGTATGATGATATAAAATAAGTTCATTCATACTGTTGCAAGTGGCATTATTTATTCCTTTTTATAGCTGAGTAGTTGGAGAGGGCGATGGCACCCCACTCCAGTACTCTTGCCTGGCAAATCCCATGGACGGAGGAGCCTGGTAGACTGCAGTCCATGAGGTCGCTGAGAGTCTGACATGACTGAGCGCCTTCACTTTCACTTTTCACTTTCATGCATGGGAGAAGGGAATGGCGGCCCACTCCACTGTTCTTGCCTGGAGAATCCCAGGGACAGAGGAGCCTGGTGGGAGGCCGTCTATGTGGTCGCACAGAGTCGGACACGACTGAAGCGACTTAGCAGCAGCAGCAGCAGTATTCCATTGTGTATATGTGACATGTCCTTTTTATCCATTCTTCTGTTGATGACAATTGAGGTTGCTTCCATATCCTGGCTGTTGTAAATGGTGTTCCAATGAACATTAGGGTGCATGTATCATTTAGAATGGTGATTTTCTCTGGATACAAAGCTAAAAATTAGATTACTGGGTTATGTTAGCTCCACTTTAAGTTTTTAAAGGAAACCTCCATACTACTCTCCACAATGACTGCACTGGTTCACATTCCAAACAACAGGGTCATATGATGCCCATTTCTCCACACCCTTTCCAGTCTTTATTATTTTTGGATTTTTTATGGTGACCATTGTAAATGGTTATACCATATTGTAGTTTTGATTTCCATTTACCTAATAATTATCAATGCTGAGCATTTTTTCATGTGCCTTTTAACCAGATATATGCCTTTTTTTGAGAAATGAGGATCTTCTGTGTATTAGGATCTTCTGCTCGTTAAAGCTTTTAAGTTTCATTCAGTTCAGTTCAGTTCAGTCACTCAGTCGTGTCCAACTCCTTGCGACCCCATGAATCGCAGCACGCCAGGCCTCCCTGTCCATCACCAACTCCCGGAGTTCACTCAAACTCACGTCCATTGAGTCAGTGATGCCATCCAGCCATCTCATCCTCTGTCGTCCCCTTCTCCTCCTGCCCCCAATCCCTCCCAGCATCAGAGTCTTTTCCAATGAGACAACTCTTCACATGAGGTGGCCAAAGTACTGGAGTTTCAGCTTTAGCATCATTCCTTCCAAAGAACACCCAGGGCTGATCTCCTTTAGAATGGACTAGATCCCATTTATTCATTTATTTATTTTTATTTTCATTACTCTAGGAGGTGAGTCAATTAAGATCTTGTTACAATTTATATTGCAGTGAGGTGTATTTATGTTTTCCTTTAAGAGTTTTACAGTATCCAGCTTCACATTTAGGTCTTTAATTCATTTTAAGTTTTTTTTTGTATGGTGTTAGTGTTCTAATGTCATTTTTTACATGGAGCTGTTCAGTTTTTAATAAGCACCACTTATTAAAGAAAAAGCTTTTTCTCCATTTTATATTCTTGCATTCTTTGTCATGGACTAGGTAACCATAGTTGTGTAGGTTTATCTCTGGGATTTTTATCCTATTCCATTAATCTCTATTTCTATTTTCTGCTGGTATCATACAGTCTTAATTTCTATATCTTTGTAGTATAGTCTGAAGTCAGGAAGCCTGATTCCTTCAACTCTGAATTTTTTCTTATGATTGCTTTGAATCTTTATGTTCTTTTGTGTCTCCATACAAGGTGATTTTTAAAATTAACATTTATTTTAATTGGAGGCTAATTACTTTACAGTATTGTAGTGGTTTTTGCCATATCTTGACATGAATCAGCCATGGGTGTACATGTGTCCCCCATCCTGAACCCTCCTCCCACCTCCCTCCCCATCCCATCCCCCAGGGTCATCCCAGTGGATCAGCCCAGTGCACCCAGTCTCATGCATCAAACCTAGACTGGCAATCTGTTTCACATATGGTAATATACATGTTTCAATGCTATTCTCTCAAATCATCCCACCCTTGCCTTCTCCCACAGAATCCAAAATCTGTTCTTTATCTCTGTGTCTCTGTGTTGCTGATGACCATGAGATGGTCATCATTACCATCTTTCTAAATTCCATATATATGCATTAAAATACTATATTGGGTCTTATTCTTTCTGACTTACTTCACTCTGTTTTTTGTTCTACCTATTTGAAAAGTGCCATTGGTATTTTGATAGGGATTGCATTGAATCCATAGATTTCTTTGGCCAGCATAGCCATTTTCACAATATTGATTCTTCCAATCCAAGAATATGATATGTCTCTCCATCTGTGTCATCTTGGATTTCTTTCATTAATATCTTACAGTTTTCTGAGTACAGGTCTTTTGCCTCCTTAGGAAGGTTTATCCCTACATATTTACAATGGTAAATGAAATTAATGCCTTGATTTCTCTTTCTGATCTTTCATTGTTGTGTATAGAAATGCAAGAGATTTCTCTGTATCAATTTTGTATCCTGAAATTTTTCCAATTCATTGATGAGCTAATAGATTTTTGGTATCTTTTTTTAAGTTTTTGTTTGTTTGTTTGTTTTTGTACAGTGCCATATCATCTGCAAATGGTGACAATTTTATTTCTTATCTTCCAATTTGGATTCATTTATTTCTTTTTCTTCTCTGGTTGTTGTCACTAGGACTCTCAAAACTATGTTGAATAATAGTGGTGAGAGTGGACATCCTTCTCTTGTTTTTGGTCTTAGAGGAAATTCTATCATGTTTTTACCATTGAAAATGAAGTTATCTGTGGGTTTGGCCTGTATGGCCATTATTATATTTAAGGAAGTTCTCTCTCTGCCCACATTCTGGAAAGTATTTTTATCATAAATGGATGTTGAACTTGTCAAAAGCTTTTTTCTGCATCATATAATCATTGGTTTCTATTCTTCAATTTTTTAATATGGTGTTCCACATTGATTTACATGTATTAAAGAAAATAAATCATACTTGATCATGGTGTATAACCCTTTTAATGTATTGATGAATATCGTTTGCTAGTATTTTATTGAGAATTTTTGAATATATGTTGACCAGTGATATTGACTTGCAATTTTCATTTATTGTGACATCTTTGTCTGTTCTTTTTTTTTTTTTTTTTTCTTACAAGGTGATGATGGTCTCATAGAATAAACTGGGGAATGTTCCTTTCTCTACACTTTTTTGGAAGAGTTTCAGAAGTATAGACTCTAACTCTTCTCTAAATGTTTGTTGGAATTAGTCTGTGTAGCCATATGGTCCTGAACTTTTGCTGCTTGGAAGATTTTTAATCACAGTTTCAATTTCAGTACCTACGATTAGTCTGTTTATATTTTCTATTTGTTCTTGGTTCAGAAAGACTGCATCTTTTAAGAATTTGTCCATTTATTCTAGGTTGTCACTTTTACTGGTTTATGGTTTCTTATTATTGTTGTTTAGTCACTAAGTTGGATCTAACTTTCTTATGACCTCATGGACTGTAGCCTGCCAGACTCCTCTGTCCATGAGATTTTCCAGGCAAGAATACTGGAATGGGTTGCTATTTCCATCTCCAAGGGATATTCCTGACCCAGGGATTGAACATGTGTCTCCTGCATTAGCAAGAGGATTATTTACCATTAAGCCACCTGGATAATCTCTTATGATCCTTTGCACTTCTGTGGTATCAGTTGTAACTTTTCACTTTCCATTTCTAATTTCATTGGTTTCTGTCATCAACTTTTTCTTTTTGATGAGTCTGTCATCAAAAGATAGAAGTTTAAAGATTTATTTTGTTCAACTTTCAAAGAACCAGGTTTAAGCTTAATTAATCTTTATTATTTTCTTCAACTCCATTTCCTTTATTTCAGTTGTGGTCTTTATGATCTATTTCCTTCTACTAACAGAGTTTTCTTTATTTCTTCTTTAGCTGCTTTACATGTAAGGAGAGATTGTTTCTGATTTTTCTCATTTCTTGACATAAAGATTGTATTGCTATAAGCAATTGCTATAAATGAAGAATCAATGCTTTTGAATTGTGGTGCTGGATAAGAGTCTTGAGAGTCCCTTGGAGAGCAGGGAGATCAAACCAGTCATTCCTAAAGAAATCAACCTTAAATATTCATAGGAAGGACTGATGCAGAAACTGAAGCTCTAATACTTTGGTCACTCATTGCAAAGAGCTGACTCATTGGAAAAGATCCTGATGCTGAAAAAAATCCGGGGGCAGGAGAGAAGTGAATGACAGAGGATGAGGTGTTTGGATATCATCACTGACTCAATAGACATGAATTTGAGCAAACTCTGGGAGATAGTGAAGGACAGGGAAGCCAGGTGTGCTGCAGTCCATGAGGTCACAAACAGTCAGACATGACTTAGCAACTGAACATCTGAAACATCCCTCTTATAATTGCTTTTGCTGAGTCACATAGGTTTTGGACTATATGTTTTTGTTGTCCTTTTTCTCTAGGTATTTTTTTTTCCTTTATGATTTGTTCAGCTGTCCACTGGTTATTTAGTAATAAATTGTTTTGTCTTCATTAATTTATGTTTTTTTAATATTTTCCTCTGTAATTCATTTCTAATCTTATAGCGTTATAGTTGGAAAAGATAATTTTATGATTTCAATTTTCTTAAATATACCAAAATTTGAATTGTGACCTGATATGTGATCTATTCTGGAGAATGTTCAGTGTGCACTTGAGAAGAAAGCATACCCCACTGCTTGGGGATGAAATGTCATAAATATCAACATATCTATCCGATCTAATGTGTGATTAAGGCTTGTGTTTCCTTGTTATATTTCTGCTGGATGATCTATCAATTGATATATGTGGGGTGTTACAGTCCCCCACTACTAGTGTGTTACTATTGATTTCCCCACCTATAGCTGTTAGCATTTGCCTTAAGTCTTGAGGTGCTCTCATGTGGGTGCACATGTATTTACAATTGTTATACCTTCTCCTAGGACTGATCCCTTTATCATTACATGACATCCTTCCTTGTCTCTTTTAACAGTCTTTATTTTAAAATCTATTTTTTTCTGATAAAAGTATTGCTTTCTTTTGTTTTTCATTTCTATAGAGTATCTTTTTCCATCCCTTCACTTTCAGTCTGTATACCTCTCTAGGTCTGAAGTGGGTCTCAGGTAGACAGCATATATATGGGTCTTGTTTTTGCATCCATTCAGTCAGTGTTTTTGCATCCACTCAGCCAGTCTGTCTTTTAGAATGGTAATTCATTTACATTTAAGGTAATTATACATAGGCTTGCTTCTGCTGCAATATTCTTTGGGTGGTTTGTTTTCATAGATCTTTTTTTCTTTTCTTCTTTTGTTGTTCTATTCTTTTGTGTTTCTTGCCTAGAGACAGTCCTTTAGAATTTGTTGCAAAGCTGGTTTGATGATGTTGAATTATTTTAGCTTCTTCTGGTAAAGCTTTTGATTTCTCCATTGAATCTGAATGAAAACCTTGAATGGATAGAATATTACCGGTGTAGGTTTTTCCCTTTCATCACTTTAAACATATTATGGCACTCCATTCTATAATCTTCAGTGTTTCTGCTGAAAAGTCAGCTAGTAACCTTATGAGGATTATCTTGTATGTTACTTGTTACTTTTCTTTGCTATTTTAATTGTTTGTATTAATTTTTATTAGTTTGATTAATATATGTCTTGACATGTTTCTCCTTCTGTTTACTCTGTATGAGACTCTCTGCTCTTCCTAGATTTTGGGTGACTTTTCCCATGTTAGGGATTGTTTGACTACAACCTCTTCATGTTTTTCCTCATTCTCTTTCTCTTCTTCTCTTGAGACCCTTATAATTTGAATGTTGGTGCATTTAACATTGTCCCAGAGATCTCTGAGACTGTCCTCAAATCTTTTTATTATTTTTTCTTTATTCTGTTGTGTTGCAGTAATTTCCACCATTCTATCTCCTGGTCACTTATCAATTTTTCTGCCTCAATTATTCTGCTATTTTTTTCTTCTAGTATATTTTTTTTAATTTGTTCTTGTGTTATTGCTTTTTTGCTGCTGTTGTTTTTGTTGTTTAGTTCTTCTAAGTCCCTGTTAAACATTTATTGTATTTTCTAAATCTATGCCTCCATTCTTTTTCAAGATCTTGAGTCATCTTTACTATCATTACTTTGAATTATTTTTCAAGTAGATTGCCTATCTCCTCTTCATTTAGTTGGTCCTGTAGGTTTTTACCTTGCTCCTTTGTCTGTAAAATATTTCTTTATCATCTCATTTAGTCTAACTTACTGTGTCTGTGGTCTCTTTTCCACAGACTGAAGGAGCATATTTTTTCTGGCTTCTGTTTTCTGCCTCCTGGTGTTTGAGGTTGTTTCAGAGGTTTGTGTAGCCTTCCTAGTGGGAAAGACTGCTGTCTTCTCTCTATAGTTAGAGCTGGGTCTTGTCCCTCTAACAAGACTTTGTCACAGTGTATGTTTTGGAGTGTCAGTGAGCTTATTATGACTTTGAGCAACCTGCTTGCTATTTGATAGTGCTGTGTTCCTCTTTCATTTGTTGTTTGGCCTAAGATATTCCAGCACTAGGCTTGCAGGCTGTTGGGTGGTACTCAGGTCTTCATGCTGAGATGGGGACCTCTGAGAGAACTCATATTGATTAATATATCTACCTTTCAGGATTTTGTACTCCCCTTATGGGGGTTTAGGTCTGATCCCAGCAGAGGAATCAGGACCCCCCATGCTGTGCAGTTTGTCTTCCCCAGGTGAATTACCCTCTTCTCCCTTTCAACTCCCCCCTCTCAGGGTTGCAGGTCCCATCCCATTTTCCTTTTTTCTTTTTCTTCCTTTTCTGTGTTTTGTCCTACCCAGTTATGTGGGAAATTTTTGTGTCCTTGTAGGTGTCTGAGGTCCTCTGCTTGTGTTCAGCAGGTGCTTTGTGCAATTGTTTCACTTGAAATATATTCTTGATGTACTTGTGGGGAGGAGTGCTCCTATACCCCAGGTACTCCTATTCCACCATCTTGACCCAAACTCCTTTAAAAGACAATCATTTTTACCTGGGCCCTCCAATATATACATGGAATAATATTAATAGATTTGTATTTGCTTTTCTTATCTCAATTCATATATAATATAGGGGCTGCAGACAATAGCTTAGAAGGGTAGAAGAAAAATTACATCATCTGCCCCTACTATTCCAATTCCACTTATACTCTGTTTACAATATTTTTATTATGCAGTCTCCTTACATTTATTTATTTTTAGAGCATATGCATGTATGTGTGTGTGTGTGTGTGTGTGTGTATATATATATATATATACACATATATGTATGTGTGTGTGTGTGTGTGTGTGTGTGCATGTGTGCATGCGTGCTATGTCGCTTCAGTCGTGTCTGACTCTTTGCAACCCTATGGGCTGTAGCCCACCAGGCTCCCCTGTTCACGGGATTCCAGGTAAGAATACTGGAGTCGATTGCCCTCCTCCAGGGGATCTTCCCAACTCAGGGATTGAACTCACATCTCTTATGTTTTCTATATTGGCAAGTGAGTTCTTTACCACTAGTACCACCTGAGAAGCCCATATATACATACTGAAGTGAATCAATTATATGTATACATATATCTGGGCTTCCCTGGTAACTCAGCTGGTAGAGAATCTGCCTACAGTGCAGGAGACCCAAGTTCGATCCCTGGGTTGAGAGATTCCCTGGAGGAGGGCATGGCAATTCACTCCAGTATTCTTGATTGGAGAATCCCCATGGACAGAGTAGCCTGGCATGCTACAGTCCATGAGGTCACGAAGAATTGGACATGACTGAGTGACCAAGCACAGCAGAGCATACATATATCTCTTTTTTTGGGTATTCCTCCCACCCTCCCTGCATTCCACTCATCTAGTTCAGCACAGAGCACTAAGTTGAACTACCAATGGTATAGAACAGGTTCCCACTAGCTATCTATTTTACACACTAGCTATCTATTTTATATATATATATAAACTCCCAATCCATCATGCCTCCACTCCCATGTCCACAGGTCTTTTATCTACATCTACATCTCTTACCCCACCCTGTATACAAATTCATCTCTACCTGTTTTCTAGGTTTCACCTCTATGTGGAATAGATGTTAATATATGATATTTGTTTTTCTCTTTCTGACATACTTCACTCTGTAAGACAGTCTCTAGATTCATCTACATCTCTACAAATCACCAAATTTATTCCTTTTAATGGCTGAGTGATACTCCACTGTACATATAGGTACCACATCTTCTTTATCCATTCATCTATCAATGGACATTTAGGTTACTTTCATGCTCTAGTTATTGTAAATAGTGCTGCAATGAACATTGCAGTGCATATCTCATTTTGAATTATGATTTTCTTAGAGCATGTGCCCAGTAATAGAACTGCTGGGTCATATGGTAGCTGCATTTTTAGTTTTTTAGGGAATCTCCATACTGTTCCCTATAGTCATTGTATTAATTTACATTCCCATCAACAGTGCAAAAGACTTCCTTTTTTTCCACACCCTCTTCAGCATTTATTTTTTGTAAAATTTTTGATGATGGCCATTCTGATTTGTATGAGTTGATACCTCATTGTAGTTTAGATTTGCATTTCTTTAATAATTAATGATGCTGAGTGGTGTTGGAAAAATGGACATCTAGTGTAAAAGAATGAAATTAGAACACTCTACACAAAAATAACACTCTACACAAAAATAAACTCAAAATGGATTAAAGAACTAAATGTAAGTCTGGACACTATACAACTCTTAGAGGAAAACATAGGAAGAACACTTTTTACATAAAGCACATTAAAATCTTTTTTGACCTACCTCCTAGAGTAATGAGAATAAAAACAAAGTAACAAGGAGAACTTAATTAAACCTGAAAGTTTTTGCACAGCAAAGGAAACCATGAACAAGATGAAAAGACAACTTTTAGAATGAAAGAAAATATTCATAAATGAAGCAACTGTCAAGGGATTAATCTTCAAAATTATACAAGTAGTTCATTTAGCTCAATGAAAAAGCAGCCCAGTCAAAAGATTGGCATAACACCTAAAAAGACATTTTTCCAAGGAAGACATACAGATGGCAAAGAGACACATGAAACATTCTCCTCCATACATTTACATGTACAGATTTAACAACCTCAGGTAAGATAAGTGAATTGATTTTATTTGAATGGCAAATTTTATTTAGAAACTTTGGGAAAGAGCAAAAAGTTTGGGAAGTTTGTAGTTATAAAATATAAAACACAGGAGGGAGCAGTCTTGTGTAAGCAGAATATAGCATGGAATGAGATGGTTAATAATGAAAGACAAGACACTCTCTGAACATTTCACTTTACCATTTGACAAATTCATGTACAAAAAATGTTAAAGAAGAAATTATAAGAATAAGGTAAATTTAAGAGAAATGTTTATGTTATCAGGTTGAACAATTGTACCTATGCCAGGGTTCTGTCCCAGGCTGAGACTCCTTGACTAGGCCAGGGAGATACTTTTCAAACTTGTTTTATACAGGCAATAACAAAACAAATGCTCAGACTGGAACAGCACAAGATTTATTCAATGACCAAAGAATGGAGAAGTGGGAATCAAGTTTACAAGTCAACTCTTCAACCCAATTTGTGTGGAGACACTGAGTATATAGGTGGGTCAAGGTACAAGACAGGGGGTTGAAAAGAATGGTAGAAATATTTATCACTTATGTGAGAACGTGGATGTGGGTTGGGCCTGGAACTGATGACACTCTCTTTTCAGTCTTTGTATGGGCTTTTCTGATTCTTGTCATGGCAATTGTCAACTGTCATGGTGCTTGTGGGGTGTGTCATTTAGCATATTAATGTATTACAATGAGGCTCAAGATTACTGGAAGTCAAATCTTCCACTATCTTGGGCCTAATTGGTTCTAACCAGTTCTTGCTCTTTCTCTTAGTAGCTTCCTTCTGAAACTTCTATAAAAGTAATTGGTTCCTTTTCAAAGGAGGGGAAGGGGTATATTTGGGGGTAACATTGGACAAGCACTGAAGCCAATTTATAATTTACGATGAAAGGAGCTTTTGTTTGCAGCTGCAAAATTCGATGCATGCTTCTATAGACTGAACTTTAAACATTTTATTTTAAAATGGAAATAAATTTCTATTATTTGTATAATCTTATCTGAAATGTAAAACAAATAAAACCCAATTTTCTTTTCCTATATCTATTTTTAATTCCTTCTTTAGGTGACAGGAACCAACAAATTATCTAAATAATGTTCTGCTGTTAGCAATTTTTAATATGCCAAATCAGTTTAATTACAGTTTCTATAAATAATCTATGCAAAATACTTTCCAGAAGAGAATGCACTTTTCCTTCTGTGTGTGGCACATTTTAATACTTAAAAGCATTAGAACAGATGTTAGGTGCCTGCTAAACTTGTTTTCAGTTTTCTTTTATTTATATGTTAATGAGAATTTAATTACTTCATGAATACTTAAACAACTTGAGGGTGCCTGATATCATTAGCCTGAACATAAGCACCTCAAGTGACCACATGGGAAGACAGAAATTGCTTTTAGTTTACTTGAAGACAGAAAGATGAATTCATTTCACCCCCTGCTATGTTTTACCTGACACACAAAGCACAGACTCAATCTTGCTTCAAGACTGAAAGGATTTCAGCAAAGCACTCAAGAGCATAAATACTTTCTATTTGGTTTTGTTTCAATGTCTTTTAAGAATTACTCTAGTTATACTCCATTTCAAAATATTTCACTTGAAATTTTTCTGTTAAAGCTAGTCACTGTATTTTATTTATTATTGCTATGGCAATCTTAGTGGAACTGTGAACATTATAAGCATTATTGATGGCACTGAAAAATTCTCAGTTTAATCTGAATCAAAAAGGTTTATTTGGCTGAACTCTGGAAACATGAAATACAGATAAAATCTGTGAATTTCTGCTTGTTATTTTTAGCACCAAAAATAGTAAATTAAAATAATTGTTCTAATAATATTTATGATTAAATCTTATATATTTAAATAATGAGTAAATAGTTCCACATAGACATATATTTTTTCAAAATATACAAAATTTATAACAAAAATATAAACAGTAAATATTTGCCCTAGAAAACAAAAAGATTTTAAAACTCATAAATATACATATTAGAAATAAATAATATCTGGAATGCATGAAGATTGTGAAGGGATATAAGAAAACTGCTTTAGGTAAAGAAAAGAAACAGTATTTAAAAATAGGAGAAAATTGTATAAAAATTTTTTTTCTCAAAAGTAGTTGAATATAATTTTCAAAAATTTTTCACAGAATTGGTAGTATTAAAACAAAGCAAATAGTCTAAAACTAAGATAGATTGAAAACAAAAGCAAAAATAAAAGCAGCCAACCACAAAAAGAATGAAACAGTAACTCTGAGTAGAATTTATTAAAGCTTTAAATAGACAAACATAATGATAAATCCCTATGAAGTGTCTGATTCACAGCTTTGCTCTGATGATGGGATGGGTTGAGATCTGTAGAAACTCATGGCCAGGACTACATATTGTCTTCAACTGAAGCTTCTGTGATGTACAAATTGTGCTCTATTCAGTATATGCTATAAAGTGGCAATGTTGGAGTTTCTGGGTTTCAGTCAGATAAATTTTTAAACTTATCTGATCAGAATCCCTCTTGAGACTGATGTGTCAAAAAATAGCTTAAAATAATGGTTGCAAATAATTTATTTTATAATATTTATGTGTGAAAAGGCAAAAGCTTTTATATTTTCATGATATATCTTCAAAACAGAATAGTGCTATATTTGTATAGCATAAATATATACCATTTTATATGTATACATTTACGTAGTAGAAAGGCAATGCCAAAGAATGCTCAAACTACTGCACAATTGCACTCATCTCACATGCTGGTAAAGTAATGCTCAAACTTCTCCAAGCCAGGCTTCAGCAATACGTGAACCATGAACTTCCAGATGTTCAAGCTGGTTTTAGAAAAGGCAGAGGAACCAGAGATCAAATTGCCAACATCCTCTGGATCATGGAAAAAGCAAGAGAGTTCCAGAAAAGCATCTATTTCTGCTTTATTGACTACGACAAAGCCTTTGACTGTGTGGATCACAATAAACTGTGGAAAATTCTGAAAGTGATGGGAATACCAGACCACCTGACCTGCCTCTTGAGAAATCTGTATGCAGGTCAGGAAGCAACAGTTAGAACTGGACATGGAACAACAGACTGGTTCCAAATAGGAAAAGGAGTTCGTCAAGGCTGTATATTGTCACCCTGCTTATTTAACTTGTATGCAGAGTACATCACGAGAAACGCTGGACTGGAAGAAACACAAGCTGGAATCAAGATTGCCAGGAGAAATATCAATAACCTCAGATATGCAGATGACACCACCCTTATGGCAGAAAGTGAAGAGGAACTAAAAAGCCTCTTGATGAGAGTGAAAGTGGAGAGTGAAAAAGTTGGCTTAAAGCTCAACATTCAGAAAACGAAGATCATGGCATCCGGTCCCATCACTTCATGGCAAATAGATGGGGAAACAGTGGAAACAGTGTCAGATTTTATTTTTTTGAGCTCCAAAATCACTGCAGATGGTGTCTGCAGCCATGAAATTAAAAGACGCTTACTCCTTGGAAGGAAAGTTATGACCAACCTAGATAGCATATTCAAAAGCAGAGACATTACTTTGCCCACAAAGGTCCGTCTAGTCAAGGCTATGGTTTTTCCAGTGGTCATGTATGGATGTGAGAGTTGGACTGTGAAGAAGGCTGAGTGCCAAAGAATTGTTGCTTTTGAACTGTGGTGTTGGAGAAGACTCTTGAGAGTCCCTTGGACTGCAAGGAGATCCAACCAGTCCATTCTGAAGGAGATCAGCCGTGGGATTTCTTTGGAAGGAATGGTGCTCAAGCTGAAACTCCAGTACTTTGGCCACCTCATGCGAAGAGTTGACTCCTTGGAAAAGACTCTGATGCTGGGAGGGATTGGGGGCAGGAGGAGAAGGGGACGACAGAGGATGAGATGGCTGGATGGCATCACTGACTCGATGGACGTGAGTCTGAGTGAACTCCGGGAGTTGGTGATGGACAGGGAGGCTGCTATTCATGGGGTCGCAGAGTCGGACACGATTGAGCGACTGAACTGACTGACTGATATAGAAATTAAATTGTGCAAGCATAATTTAAGACATGAAGATACCTTTTGTGGGGTAAAATCAAGTGAAATATTATTAGTATAAACCTTCATTCAACAATAACCTTCATGAAAAAGCTCGTAAAGAGCCAACTGTTTGAGGGGGAGGAATGATTTATAAGGCATTAATTGGAAGGAGGGATCATACAAATTTCACAGAAATGAAGAAATCATTCTTGCTGATTACCAGTCATTGTTGGGGTAATTTGAATTTTATCAAAAGAGGTAGAGAAGAATAGAAATGGCAAGGACATTCCATAACAATAGTTGAAAATTCCGTGTTTTGTTTCTCTTACAATTTATAGGGAAATTGTTCTACTGGGCATTTTGAGAGAGGATTCAAAAGACAAAAGTTACTAACGCAATGTGCATAGATTTCTATTTTGCCAAAAGTATTCAGCTTCACTTAACACTCAATAGATTTTCCAGGAATAAATTTGTTCTTGAGCTTCCTTTTAAAAACTTCATGTTTTATCATTTAACTAAATCACAGATTTTACAAATTAAATGACCACAAACTAGTAACCATATTGACCAGATTTACATACTGGCAAAATGTTAAGTTTAGAAAGAGGAGTAACAAGGTAAAAGTGTATTTCCCAGGGACTAAACACAAGGGGAGGGCAATTTTTGTCCAGTGTTAGCTTTTATTAAATATATTTTACTGTTAATTTTTGAAAATATTTTTTAAAGAATAAATGTGCCTTGTACCATATTAACAAAGAAAAATTTATAATGGACATTTTTTAAACAATAAAGAAATTTATTACACTTTATTTAAGGCTACTACAATAGAGGTGACATTGAATTCAATTCCTTTGAAGTAAAAGGCAGCAAAGTTTTCCAGCAATGGGGTGAGTTAGCGGAAAAGTACTGGGGTGGGGAATATTGTAGAGATAGTAGGTGAATGTGATTAATCCATCAGGGTTTGGTAATTGGTGCTTATTAAACTTAGGCTCATGAGTTCCCACAGAAGCTGGGAAATAAGGATGATATCTTCCCTGGGTCAGGAAGATCCCCTGGAAAAGGGAATAGCAATCCACTCCAGTATTTTCACCTGAAGAATTACACGGACAGAAGACCATGTCGGGCTACAGTCCATGGGGTCCCAAAGGGTCAGATGTGACTGAGTGACTTTTACTTCACATCTTCTTTAAGAATAACATTTCAAAAGGATGGCTTCCAGGTCCTTGATAAAAACATACTTGCCTTGTATAAGATTTACATCTCCAAAAAGAAGAGAAAAAATTTGTAGTTACATGTTTTTAAATAAAGGGAGATCAGAGGCCTATAGTCAGGATGAAACCTGTCTAAATTTTAGTAAAGTTGAAGGGATATTAAAATCATCTTGGTCAATATCAATCCATCATTGTGTATCAGGACATAAAATATTAATTAAAATTAACTAGCAAGAAATTGTTTTAGATGGAAATAATATTTTCATTTTTGATGAGCAAAACTCACATCACTTATTTAATAGAAATCTTTACATTGTGAAAATAACAGAGGCATTTAGAAACTGGTACAATGCAAATAATTACATAAGTAGTAAACTTAAAAGGCACAAGCAATGCAAAATGCATATTTAAGATAAAGGATTTTTCTGCCAAGCATCACAGAAATAAGAGTCTTTCTCATTTAAATGAGAAAAAATAAAATGTTTTATGCCTTAACTGCAAATTGCATCAAATTCCCTATAATAAAATTAAATTGCAGTAAATCATCTATGTATAAGGAACATGCTCTCACCGTAGGATGTATGTACTTATACATAATTTCCTGATTAAATATGGTTCTTAAATAATTGCTTTGTAGGCAGACTACATATAGTTTGCATGTCTTTAACAATGAGAAATTATTGGCACAATGGATAACAAATTTGGGGGAAATTGTAATTCATTATAGCTTTTTAAAAATCCTATAATAAGCATGTCTTGGTCAGTTTAGGCTGCTATAACATACCATGCACTTGGTGGCTTATGAACAATACAAATTCATCTCTCACAGTGAGATGAGAACCTTGATATTAGAACCTGGAAAGTCTAATATCAAGGCTCCAACAGATTCAGTGTTTGATGAATCCATAAACAGCCGTTTTTTCATCTTCTCCCTGTGTCCTGATACGGCAGAAAGAGCGAGAGAACTGCCTGAGATGTCTTTTACAAAGTGACTGATCTCATTCAGGAGAACTTGACCTGCATGACCTAAGTACCCCAAAGGCCCCACCTCCAAACACCAACACACTGAGGACTAAGTTTCAACACGTGCCCTTTTGTGAGGATACATTCTGTTTCCAACTTTCTACGTCTGCCTTCCCTAAAATTCATGTGTTTTGCAACATGCAAAATATATGTGTTCCTTCCAAATAGCCCCAAAAGTGTTCCAGCATCAACTTTCAAATCCAAGTCCAAAATCTCATCTCAATATTTAACCTATAAATTGATGGTATTATAATTGTTGCATTATTTCATTTTTCAAATTGACTTGAGTGTGTGTCAAATTACCTTGTAAGAATCTTAATGAAATGAAAATGTTTGTTGGATGGGATAGCCAACAGTATCATCAAACTTCTTTCTTTTGAGTTATTTATCCTTTTATTGCAAATAAAAAATATCAGTATCCCATGCAGTAATTATTTAAAGTTATGAGCTACCAGAGTCTTCCAAAAGTGATCAATACATTGACAGATCTAAAAGACATATGGAAAATATTATCAATGCTGATATTTCAAATTTAAATTTTGGTAAAGATGATCAGGTTCAATGAAATGATTCCATGTAACTGAACAAAGCCATTAATAAAATTCTATAAAGGCATTTTCATATTACCAGTACACACTATGCTATCAAAATAATTATGATTGGAAGGTACTTAAGAAGGAATTAAATGCACTGATATATTTTATCTTCACTAATTGTTCAAAAACAAAACTATTAATTTCCCATATTAGTTGTAGATGCTTATGCATCTAAATGACATTTTAAAATGGTATTACTGATAGTAAACATTAAGGTTTTGTTAACATAAAAATGTAATACTTTATGTTTTGATGATGGGTGACCATGAAGTCTTCCTTATATTGGGATCATAATAGCTAAGAGATAATGTGAAGAATCTCAGAGCCTAAAGATTGTAAGAGGAACAATCAGGTTATAATTCTGTTAAGGATGTATTCAAGTCAAAGTTGAACATTGGCTTTTGATAAACAATGTCTTCTTTCCCTACAAAAAAGTGAATTTTGTTTGAAATTAGTTTGTAAAGTTCTGAACACACTTACTGCTTCACAATTTCACAATCCTCCAGTTGATCATCTCCTCCAGAGTATCATGTCTGATACATTATTCCATACCTATGGCCAACATAAGCAGATTATCCATTTGAAATGTAATTTATGCAGGTATTTGCTCTTTGAAGTTCCAAGGAGAAAAGAATATAATGAATAACTCACTAATTTCTTAATTTTTCAACTTATATTTAATTTTAAAAAATATTTTTGGTCTTCTAAATTTATTCTAATCACTTAGGTGTAAGTGTTCCTTAATCTCTCCAGTGGAATTATAAGAACAGGTCAGCTGCTTTATTTTAGGTTACAAGTAGCATGATGCCGTGTTACTGTGTAGTTCATGAATTCTGCAAAAGTCAATCCCACTTACATAGTTTCTATCCTTCCAATATGTTGTCTTACTTGTTCTTCTGCTAAAGAACTAAAGCAAACAGAATTGTTATCTTCCTATATATTTTCCCAAATCATTTATTTATCTCACAGTATATTCTAAAGACTGTAATAGGATTTTACAACCATACAGAACCAATAGTATATGGATATATGTGGAAAGAGACTTATCATAAAGAATTGGCTTATGCGATTATGGAGGCTGGCAATCCAAATTCTGCAGTGTGAAATAGCAAGTTTTGAATTAGGAGAACCAATGGTGCAGTTTCTTAACTAAATTCAGCGGACCAAATAAAGTCAGAAGGGAGTCTGTTGGAAAATTTTCCTTCTTACTCTAAGAAGCCATTTTTGTTGTACTATTCAGACCTTCAGTGGATTGAATAACCACCTGCACTATGGAGGGCAATCTGCCTACTCTAAGTTCACAAATCTTAATAATGGAATGGAAAGGAAACAAGATGGCAGAGTAGAAGGACTTGATGCCACCTCTTCTCAAGAAAACATGAAAAATCACCATTACTGAACACCCATCAACAAAGAAAACTGCAACCTACCAGAAAAAGATATTCTACATCCAAAGACAAAGAATAAACCACAACAAGAAGGTAGGAGGGACATATTCAAGGTACAATTAAATCCCATACCTTCCAGGTGGATGACCCACATACTAGAAAATAACTATATCACAGGATATACTTTCTCTCCCATAAGAGTGAAAGTTTTGAGTCCCGTATCAGACTCACAAGTCGAGGGGTTAGCATTTTGAATAGGAGCCCCCAGATAATTTGTCATTGAAGGCCAGTGGGGCTTGATCACAGGCACTCCACAGCCTTGGGGAAACAGATTCTCCACTCTTGGGGGGTGCACACATCTCATGCCCACCAGGACCCAGGGGAAAAGCATTGAACTCACAGAAACCGAGATCAGACTTATCTGGTCTCCTGTGGAGGCAGGAGGTGGCTGTGGCTCACTGTGTGAACAAGAATGCAGGTAGCACAGGTACTGGACTATATTCACTGGTGTGAGCTCTCCTGAAGGCCGTAACATTGACACCAAGACCTGGCCCCACCCGATAGACTGTAGACTCCAGTGCTGAGATACCTCAGGCCAAACAACCAACAGAGCAGAAACAGACTCACCCCTCAGCAACTAACAACTTAAAGTTTTAGATGTGTCTTGATCTAACAATTGCCTCTAAACATACTCCTTGACATGGACCTGCCCACCAGAGGTACAAGAACCATCTCCACCCACCAGTGGATAGGCTCCAGTCACTCCCATCAGAAATCCTGCAACGGCCTCTTAAACCAGCCTTACCCACCAGGGAGCAGACAGCAGAAACAAGAGGAACTACAATTCTGAAATCTGTGGGACCAAAAACACAGAAATTTAGACAAAATGCGATGGCAGAGGAATATGTTCCAGACATTAGAACAAGATAAAACCCTAGAAGAATAGCTATGTGAAGTGGAGATAGGCAATTTATGCAAGAAAAAGTTTATAGTATGCTAATAAAGATGATATAAGATCTCAGAAAATGGATGGAGGCACAGACTAAGAAGATATATGAAATGTTTAAAAAGTTGGAATATATAAAGAACAAATGAACACAGATGAACAGTACAGCAACTAAAATAAAATTTAAAAAAAGAAAACCTAAAAGGAATTTAATAACAGAATAAATGAGACAGAAGAATGAACAAGTGAGCTGAATTTTAGAATGATAGAAATCAATGCCACAGAACAGAATTTTTGAAAAGAGTGAAAATAAATTAGGACAGTTTAAGAGACTTCTGGGACAACATTAAAATGCCCCATTTGCATTATAGGGTTCCCAGGAGGAGAAGAAAGACAGAAAGTGCCAGAGAAAATATTAGAAGAGATAATAACTAAAAGCTTCTCTAATGTGGGGAAGAAAACTGTCATCCAAGTCCAGGAAGGACAGAGTCCCATAAAGGACAAACCCAAAGAGTAACACTTCAAGACACATGTGAATCAAATTGACAAAAATCAAGGACAAAAAGACAATATTAAAAGAAACAAGGTAGAAGCAACAAATGAAAGGGAATCCCCATAAGATTATCAGCTGATTTTTCAGCAGAAACTCTGCAGGCCAGAGGGAATGGCACAATGCATTTAAAGTGATAAAAGGGAAAAATCTATAACCAAGAATACACTAACCAGCTATTCCTATTCAGATTTGACAGAGACAGCAAAAGTTAGGAGAATTCAGCACCACCAAACCAGAATTAAAACGAATGCTAAAAGAAGTTCTCTTGGCAGAAAAGTAAAGGTCATAAAGAAAAGCAAAAAAAAATTAAAAATTGGAAAGTTCACCAGTAAATGCAAACATATTGTGAAGGTAGGAAATCATCCATACATATATATGATATAGAAACCAGTAATCATGAGAGTACAAACCCAGGATATTGGAAATGCATTTGAAGTTAATCAGCAACTTAAAATGATTATATATTTAATGTTGTTCAGTCACTCAGTCATGTCTGACTCTGTGACCCATGGACTGCAGCATGCCAATCTTTTCTGTTCCTCACTATCTCCTGGAGTTTACACATTGACTCATGTCCATTGAGTCAATGATGCCATCCAACCATCTCATCCTCCATCACCCCCTTTTCCTACTGCCCTCAATCTTCACTAAAATCAGGATCTTTTCCAATGAGTCGGCTCTTAGCATCAGGTAGCCAAAATATTAAAGCTTCAGCATCAGTCCTTGTAATGAATATTCAGAGTTGACGATGTCCTTTCTGATTGACTGATTTGATCTCTCTGCTGTTCAAGGGACTCTCGAGAGTCTTCTCCAGCACCACAGTTTGAAAGCACTGATTCTTCAGTGCTTAGTCCTCTGTGGTCCAACTCTCACATCCACACAAGACTACATAGCTTTGACAAGACTGACCATTGTTGGCAAAGTGATGTTTCTGCCTTTTAATATGTGGTCTAGATTTGCAGTAGCTTTTCTTCCAAGAAGCAAGTGTCTTTTAATTTCATGGCTGCAGTCACCATCCATATTGATTTTGAGGCCCAAGAAAATAAAGTCTGTCACTGTTTCCATTTTTTCACCATATATTGGCCATGAAGTAATGGGACTAACTTCCATGATGTTCATTTTTGAATGGTGAGTTTCAAGCCAGATTTTTCACTCTCCTCTTTCATCTTCATCAAGAGGCTCTTTAGTTCCTCTTCACTTTCTGCCATTAGGGTGGTGTCATCTGCATATCTGAGATTATTGATATTTCCCCTGGCAATCTTGAATTTCTTGAATTTCCCCTGGCTTATGCTTCATCTAGCCTAGCATCCAGTAGACACTGGCAATTTAAAATCTGGTCCCTCTGCCTTTCCTAAATCCAGCCTATACATCTGGAATTTCTTGGTTCATGTATTGTTGAAGACTAGCTTGAAGGATTTTGAACATTACCTTACTAATATGAGAAATGAGTGCAATTGTACGGTAGTTTGAACATTCTTTGGCATTACCCTTCTTTGGGATTGAAATGAAAACTGACATTTTCCAGTCTTGTGACCACTGCTGAGTTTTCTAAGTTTGCTGGCATATTGAGTGCAACACTTTAATAGGATCATTTTTTAGGATTTTATATAGCTCAGCTGGAATTCCATCACTTTCAATAGATTTGTTTGTAGTAATGCTTCTTAATGCCCACTTGACTTCCCACTCCAGCGTGTCTGTCTCTAAGTGAGTGACCACACCATCATGGTTATCTGTGTCATTAAGACCTTTTTTGTACAGTTCTTCTGTGTATTCTTGCCACCTCTTCTAATATCTTCTGCTTCTGTTGGGTCCATACCATCTTTGTCCTTTATTGTGCCCATCTTTGCATGAAATGTTCCCTTGGTGTCTCTAATTTTCTTGAGGGTATCTCTAGTCTTTCCCATTCTATATTTTTAGTCTGTTTCTTTGCATTGTTCACTTAAGAAGGGTTTCTTATCTTTCCTTGCTATTCTTTGGAACTCTACATTCATATTTTTTCTTTTCTCCTTTGCCTTTTGCTTCTCTCCTTTGTTTAGCTATTTGTAGGACCTCCTCAAACACCATTTTGCCTTGTTGCATTTCTCTTTCTTGCTGATGGTTTTGGTCACTGCCTCTTGTACAATGTCCTCTTGTACCTATGTCCATAGTTCTCCAGGCACTCTGTCTTTCAGATCTAATCCCTTGAATCTATTTGTCACTTCCGGCGTATAATAATAAGGGATCTAATTCAGGTCATACAGGAATGTCCCAGTCATTTTCCCTACTTTCTTCAAGTCTGAATTTTGCAATGAGGGGCTCATGATCTGAGCCACAGTCAGCTCCCAGTCTAATTTTTGCTGACTGTATAGAGCTTCCCTATCTTTGGTTGCAAAGAATATAACCAATATGATTTTGGTATAGACCATCTAGTAATGTCCATGTGTAGAGTTGTCTCTTGTGTTGTTGGAAGAGGATGTTTGCTATTACCAGTGTGTTCTCTTGTTAAGCTCTATTAGTGTTTGCCATTTTATACTTCAGATATCATTTGACTTCCTACTTTTGCATTCCAGTCCCTTATGAAGAAAAGGACATCATTTTTGGTGTTAGTTCTAGAAGGTCTTTTAGGTCTTCATAGACCATTCAACTTCATTTTCTTCAGCATTTGTTGTTGGCACATAGATTTGGATTACTGTGATGTTTAATAGTTTGTCTTGGAAATCAACCAAGTTCATTCTGTCGTGTTTGAGATTGTATTCAAGTACTGCATTTCAGACTCTTTTGTTGACTATGAGAGATAATTTATTCTTGAAAGGTTATACCTTGTTTTAGGATTCTGGATAAGACTCCTAGATGATAGCTATACCTTGTCTTGGGAATCCCAAACGAGCCCCCAAGGTGATAGATGAAAGCTTACAGTGTTCCACTGGATTCATGACCTCTGAAGAACTCCATGACCTTTTAACTCCAGGACCAAAGACTGTCTTGTCACTCAGAGCTTTGTGTAGTAGAAATTTTATTAAAGTGATAGTGACAGAAAACCTTCTGACATAGACATCAGAAGGGGGTAGAAAGATTACTGGCTTAAGTGGGGCATTATATACTTTTCAACTGGTTGCTGAGAATAGATAAAAAGAATACCTCAAAGTTGTAAGAGTTCCACCAGACCCTTTCCCAAAGAATATATCCTGAAATAACTGGCACAAGATTATCCAGGGAGAATTGGTTCTGGGTAATGTCTCTGGCGAGATATACAACAGTATATTACCCATGTGTAATCAGGGGTACAAGTCTTGAGAAATAGGTTTCCAGGCAAGATTTGTTACAATTATAATATTTAACATAGAGTCTAAGAAAAGCATTTCCATGATAAAGACATTGTGCTGTGTGACCATCAGCTCCTAAAGAAAGGACAGTCCTCAGGCAAGATACACTGTGCACAAGGCTTAAGCAAAGAATTGACCAAGAATGCTCACCTCTTCCTTGAAGTGGCCCGGACTGCCTAAGCTTTAACTCTTTTATTCTAAGGGAATTTTTCCCACAGTAGTAAATATAATGATCATCTGAATTAAATTCAGCCATTCCCATCCATTTTAGTTCACTGATTCCTAAAATGTTGATGTTCATGCTTACCATCTACTGTTTGACCTTGATTTACCTTGATTCATGGACCAAACATTCCAGATACGTGTGCAATATTGTTCTTTACAGCATTGGACTTTTCTTTCACCACCAGACACAGCTAGAACTGAGCATCATTTCTGCTTTGGCTCAGCCTCTTCATTCTTTCAGGAGCTATTACACTCTTCTTTAATGGCATATTGAACACTTACCAGCCAGAGGGGTTCATCTTTCAGTATCATATCTTTTTTTCATATTATTATTATTAACTGTAAATCTTTGTGTAGGTATATAACATATAGAGAGAGATAGATACAGATATATACTTGCATAGACATAGAGATAGATGCATTGATACAGAATAGAGAGAGAGAAGGAGGGGGAGGGGAAGATTGCTATATCAAAACCTCATGGTAAAGGCAAAACAAATTTCCACAATAGGTATATACACACACAAAAAAAGGAAAAGCAATCCAAATACAATACAAAAGATAGTCATCAAATTACAAGTTCAGTTCAGTTCAGTTGCTCAGTCATGTCCGACTCTTTGCGACCCCATGAATCGCAGCACACCAGGCCTGCCTGTCCATCACCAACTCCCAGAATTCACTCAGACTCATGTCCATCGAGTCAGTGATGCCATCCAGCCATCTCATCCTCTGTCGTCCCCTTCACCTCCTGCCCCCAATCCCTCCCAACATCAGAGTCTTTTCCAATGAGTCAACTCTTCGCATGAGGTGGCCAAAGTACTGGGGTTTCAGCTTTAGCATCATTCCCTCCAAAGAAATCCCAGGGCTGATCTCCTTCAGAATGGACTGGTTGGATCTCCTTGCAGTCCAGGGGACTCTCAAGAGTCTTCTCCAACACCACAGTTCAAAAGCGTCAATTCTTCAGCGCTCAGCCTTCTTCACAGTCCAACTCTCACATCCATACATGACCACTGGAAAAACCATAGCCTTGACTAGATGGACCTTTGTTGGCAAAATAATGTCTCTGCTTTTGAATATGCTATCTAGGTTGGTCATAACTTTCCTTCCAAGGAGTAAGCGTCTTTTAATTTCATGGCTGCAGTCACCATCTGCAGTGATTTTGGAGCCCAGAAAAATAAAGTCTGACACTGTTTCCACTGTTTCCCCATCTATTTCCCATGAAGTGATGGGACCAGATGCCATGATCTTCGTTTTCTGAATGTTGAGCTTTAAGCCAACTTTTTCACTCTTCTCTTTCATTTTCATCAAGAGGCTTTTTAGTTCCTCTTCACTTTTGGCCATAAGGGTGGTGTCATCTGCATATCAGAGGTTATTGATATTTCTCCCGGAAACCTTGATTCCAGCTTGTGCTTCTTCCAGCCCAGCATTTCTCATGATATACTCTGCATAGAAGTTAAATAGGCATGGTGACAATATACAGCCTTGACGGACTCCTTTTACTGTTTGGAACCAGTCTGTTGTTCCATGTCTAGTTCTAACTGTTGCTTCCTGACCTGCATACAGATTTCTCAAGAGGCAGGTCAGGTGGTCTGGTATTCCCATCTCTTTCAGAATTTTCCACAGTTTATTGTTATCCACACAGTCAAAGGCTTTGGCATAGTCAATAAAGCAGAAATAGATGTTTTCTGGAACTCTCTTGCTTTTTCCATGATCAAGTCACAAGAGAAAAGAACAAAAGAAACAAAAGAAAGAAGACCTACAAAAACAAACAAAACAATTAACAAAATGGTGATAATAACGTATAGATTGGTAATTACCTTAATGTAAATGGATTAAATGCTCCCACCAAAAGATATAGACTGGCTTAATGGATACAAAACAAGACATATATATGCTGTCTACAAAAGATTCAGTTCAGTCCTAGGACACAAACAGACTAAAATTTGGGGGATTGAAAAGGGTATTTAACGCAAATGGAAATTAAAAGAAGGCTGGGGTAGCAATACTCATATCAGACAAAATATAGTTTAAAATAATGTTAGAAGGAGCAAAGAAGGGCACTACATAATGATCAAGGGGTCAATCCAAGAAGAAGAAATAACAATTGTAAATACATATGCACTCAACATAGGGACAAATAAGGCAAATGTTAACATTCATAAAAGGAGAAATCAAGAGTAACACAATACTGTTGGAGAACTCTAACACTAGTCACATCTCTATATTTCTTTATGGCCTTTGCTTTAAAGTCTAATTTTGTCTGATATGAGTATTGCAATCCCCAATTTCTTGTCATTTTCATTTGCATGCAATATATTTTCCCATCTCCTCACTTTTAATTCCATGTATGTCCTTTGTCCTAAAGTGGGTCTTTTGTAGGCCACATATATTGGGCTTGTAGGCTCATATTTTTATTTATAAAGTTATAAACATAGTGATTTAGTTATCATTGCTGTTCATCATAGTTAGAATTGCTATTAAAAGCATTTTTTTTCTTTTTAATCTATATACTGGCTTACTTAAATGATTTACTTTCCAATTGTGATTTTCTCTTTCCTCTTCTTTCCTGTATCTTTTCTATTTAGAGAAGAATTTTCAGTATTTATTTTAGAATAGGTTTAATATTGTATTGCTTTTAGTATTTTATTGTCTGAGAAATTCTTGATCTCTCTTTCTAAGTGACACTTTTGCTGAATAGAACATTCTAGGTTGCAGACTTTTTACCTTTCGGGACTTTGAAAGTATTTTGTCACTGCCTTCTGGCTTTCAATGTTTCTGTAGAGAAATCAGCAGATAACCTCATGGGGATGTTCCTTTGTAATTAACTTTATATTTTTTAGAAAGATTTTAGAATCCTCCTGCCTTTAGAATTTTCTCTTTAACTTTTGCCATTTTAATTATAACATGCCTTGGTGTAGGTCTGTTTGGATTCATCTTGTTTGGGATTCTCTGTGTTTCTTGTACTTCTGGATATCTGCTTCCTTCTTTAGGTTTGGGAAGTTGTTGGTTTGTTTTTTTGTTGGTTTTTGTTTTTGGTTTTGGTTTTTTTTTGTCACTTTATTTTTTTAATTGAAAGATATTTGTTTTACAGAATTTTGCTGCTTTCTGTCAAGCATCAACAAAAATCAGCCATAGGTACACCCATGTCCCTACTCCGGAACCTCCCTGCCATCTCCCACCCCATCCCACCCTTCTAGATTTTTTCAGCCATGATTTCTTCAAAATACATTTTTAATCACTTTTCTCTTTCTTGTCCTTTTGGAATTCATATTATGCCTAGATTGTCATGCTTTACCTTATCGTATATGCCTCTTATATTGTTTTCTTTTTCCTTTTTCATTTGGCTTTCCTCCTGCTGTTCTGACTATATGATTTCCATTATTCTATCTTCCAGATCACTTATTTGCTCTTCTTTGTCCATCTGCATTATTCATTCTGCTATTCATTGCCTTTGGCTTAGATTTCATCTTGACAAATGGATTTTCTGCCTTTTCTTGACTCATTCTTATGGTTTCTAGTTCTTTTTTTTACAGTAATCTGCATTTAATCTGCATTTCTGTTGCTAGCCTTTCTTAATTCCTTCAGTATTTCATTATCTCCTTTTTGAACTCAGTGTCTATTAGAGTGAAGAGGGCTGTTTCATTGTTCTTTCAGGAGAATTTTCTTGGTATTTTAACTATGAGTGGTTCCTCTAGTCTTCATTTTACTTATATTCTCTTACTCTGTGAGTTTAGGAGAAATAATTACTATTGTGATCTTGGAGGGTTATTTTTTGTGTGAGAGAATTCCTGGGCAGCTTGTGTAGGTTTAATATTTTTGGTACAAGGACTTTTTGTTTTACACACATGTGTCTTTTTCCTTGGCATGTGCTGGTTATTATCCCCTTTATCAGGGGTGTGAAGATGCAGCAGCTAGTCCCTGTTCCCAGAGCCTGTGGCAGTGAGAGTAGTGGCTACTTGTGCCAGCACCTGGAGCCTGTGGAGAATGTGTCTTGCTGACTGTGATTGCACACATGTGGAGAAAGAGACTGCATCCTGCTCCTCCCTTTGTGCACCCTCCAACAATGGTGCTCACCTTTATGCCAGGACTAGGCTCTGTCCACATACATGGTTGCTGCCCCTTCAGGCTATCTCCACACAACTAACCCAGTCTTTTCCCCAGGTATGACTTCCAAAGCCTTCCCTTCAGCAGCCAGCCCCCAACTACACTGGTGGATTTGGGTCTCAGTCTGGGGAGCACAGAGTGGCAGCACAGACAGTCTATGCAGATCTCTGTCCTTTATTTTTTCAAAATGGTTGCTGAGAAATCCTCTGAGTATCTGAAGCTTCCCCTCCATCCTGGTTGATCTCCCTGCTGGTGAGGGTGGTTCCCAGGGTGGGGGAAGCTTTCCTCTTATACAGCTCCCTCTCAGGGGAAATGTCCTGTTCTGATTTATTTCTCGCTCTCTCTCTTTATTTTATTTTGTTCTCCCCAGTTATGTGGAGATTCATCTTGCCCTTTCAGACAGTTTAGGTCTTCTGGCAGCATTCAGTAGGTATTTTGTGAGAAGTGCCCCACATGTAGATATATTTTGATATATTTGTGAGAGGAGGTGAGTCCCATATCCTTCTACTCCACTATTTTGATAACTCTCCCCAGTTTGGTCTTGATTTTACCCAATATAACAAAATTTTTCATTTACTTGGGGTCTTTATTAAGTTTAATATGACTAGTGATACAGTTTGATTTCACTCTAACACCATGTTATCAGTTTTACTTGTCTGTCTGTTCTTTGTTCCTTCTTCCCTGTTTTCATGTGTTCTTTTGGATTAGTATACTTTATGATTCCTTTTGATATCTTCAGTTGAATTATTGGATAATAATGTTGGATAGTTCTTTCAGCAGTTATATTACACCTTTAAATTATCAGTCTTCCTTAAAGAGGTATTATAGCATATTATATATAAAAATCTTACTGTAGTATATGTTTATTTTTCTCATCTTAGCCTCTATGTCTTCATAGCCATATATTTTAACTGTTAGAGTTGTCTTAATCCCTATACTCTATTCTTATCTTTGGTAATACATTTAGTTATCTTATAAGGGAATTTAAATAACAAGAAAAGCATATTATGTGTTTGCTATGTAGTTACCATCTTCTGTGCTACTTCTTTCGTATCCTTTCTTTCTAAGTATTTCCTTGTAATTTAGGCTTATAGTTTATTATTTCTTTTTCTTAAGTATTTCTTTTGTATCCTTTCTTTCTAAGTATTTCCTTGTGTATATATGTGTATATATATATATATATATATTTGTAATTTAGGTTTATAGTTTATTAAGTATTTCTTTTTCTTAAATGTTATGGTTCTTAAATGTTATTTCACTTGCATTTTTGAAAGCTTTTTTTTTTTTTTTACTGATTATAGAATTCTACTCTGATAATATATTTTTATTTTAGTGCTTTAAAAATGTTGCCCCTCTGTCTTCTGCTTACTGTTTTTAATAAAAAATCAATTGTCTTACTTACCTTTGTTCCACAGTACAAAATCTGTTTGCTTCATCTGGGTGCTTTTAAGATTCTTTTTTTAACCATCATTTTGAGAAATTTGATTATGATTTGTCTTACAAAAGTTTCCTTTATGTTTTTGCATTTTGAGTTTTGTTGAATTTCTTATATTTGTGAATTTATATTTTTATCACTTTTGGAAATAGCTTTTTTATCACTTTTATATTTTATCACTTTTTATCACTTTTGCCAATTATTTCCTGCAGTTCTTTTTTTCTTTCTTTTTTCTTGTGTAATCTCTTAATTATTTTCTTTGAAGACTCAAAATATACATATATGAAGCTGCTTGAAATTATCTCATAATTCATTGGTATTCTGTGAATTTCTTTAAAATGTATTTCCTCTATTTCACTTTTGAGTGTTTATATTGCTGTGTCTTTGAGTTTACCAAGTTTACTTAAGATTTTTTTTCTTTCAATGTCTTATCTACCTTTAATATATTTCTGTGTATTTTCATCTCATACATTATAGTTTTTATTATTAGAAATTGCATTTTTGTCTTTTTCTAGCTTTCACTTAAACTTTTGATCATAGGGAATCCAGTTTTAATAACTGTTCCAAATAATTTATCTGCTAATTCTAACATACATATCACTTGTGGATCATTTTCCATTGATTGATTTTTCTCCTAATTACATGGAATATTTGGTTATTTCCTATATGCCTACTAACTTTTAACTGGATACTAGACATTGTGATTTCACCTTATTGAGGGCTGGGTAGTTTCAAGTTTTGGAAACATTGTTGATCATTTTCTCAGACATTGTTCACTTTTTTAGAAACAGTTTGATTCTCTTGGGTCTTGCTTTTAAAATGTGTTAAGTGGAAACAAAAAGAGTGTTCACTTTAGAGCTAATTATTCACTACTAATAAGACAAGGATTTTCTGTCTACTTTATTCAATACTACATGAATAATTAGATTTTTCTATTGGAAATAGACGCTTTTCCTAACTCTCTGTGAGCTAGGGACATTTTTCTCTCTCTTTTACAGTTGATATCTTCCCTGGCTTTGTGTAATCTCCTTACATACAAGGATTAATCAGTGCTTCGAGGTGGGGAGATTATCTGTAGCTCTCCAGTTCTTTCTCTGACCCTGTTCTGCCAAGTCTAGCTACCTTGGCTTTATTATCTTCTCTCTTCCTTCCATCTGAAAACCAAACTAAGGCTGTTACATTAAGGCCATTGCTGTATTCATCTCATTTATTATCTGTCACTTAAGATTTGCTGTCCTTTATTACCTGTCTGGTATTTTGAACATCACTTTAATATGTTTCTTTTTTTTCTCTGTTTTTCTTTCTTTTCCCCCCTTTGGTTGATCCAGGAGCAGGATAAATCTACTCTCTTCGATCCCACTTTGATTGAAAGCAAAAATTTCCTGGTTATTATATTTTTGAGTTATATGATTTCTATGTATTTTTCCCATTATTTCCAGTTCTCTGCCAAAATTCTAAAATTTTATTCTATGTGTTTGGCAGCATAATTTGAATTTTGTGATTATTTAATTTGATACTTTAATTCTTTGTAGGTCTCTTTCTATAGCTTATTCTTTTTATTACCTGCTATTCTTGATTAATACTTTGTTGCCCCCTTGTATGCATGGTTATTTATAATTGTATGGAATATATTTTATTTCTGAAATTATTTTTAGGATTTTTTGAGGATTAAGGTTATGTTATCTTTATTCAGAGAAAAATTATAACTACTTTTAGTAGTTATAATTTCTTTTACATCTGCTTTTACAAAAATCATTGTTATTTTCTAGGAATGAGATATTTCCACATATGTCAGAATATGGACAGCTGAGTGAGTTTCCAATCTTCTTCCAAAAATGTGACAGAAAAAAAATGTAACTTGCTTTAAGTATATAATGGTATAAGCTCTGAACCAGTCACTGCAGTTTAACAAATATTTTGCTCTAACTGACCAAGATTGAATCACATACCTGAGCTTGGATTCAAAGAATATTCACTGAATTTTTCATTAAGAGTGAGAAAGTGAGTTACCATGGGAAGACTGGTACATCAGGAAAGAATAAATATACACTAGATGTGAAAACATATGTTGACTAATATTTATGATTTTAGATTAATAGATTCATGATTAATTTTTTAGCTTTTCATCTAACAAATTTCCTTGTCATTCTCCTACTTGCACCTCATGCCTTTTCCATGACACAGACTTCATCTTTCTCCTCAAAAATTATATTTCATATACACTTAACTGTATGTTTCTTCTCCCTTCCATTTCAGATATTCTTTACTTTGTCTATTTGAAAGACTTGTCCTTTTAAACGTCTTCTCGTATATATGAATTTGTATCTGCTACTTTTATTTCAAGAGATTTCATAATGATTATTGAGCATCTCCAGGAGTTGGTGTTGGACAGGGAGGCCTGGCATGCTGCGATTCATGGGGTCGCAAAGAGTCAGACACGACTGAGCAACTGATCTGATCTGATAAGTACATAGGAAATTCTTTCAAACAGAATAAACTTGGTAACTTTTAGTGGCTTAATAAGAGTTACCAAGTTTATTCTATTCGAAAGAATTTCCTATGTACTCATCAGATATATTTAAATAAATGCTCAATAATCAGATACAAATACATATTTATTTTAGGTAAGACCTAGAGGAAATGCAAATGAAATGCAAACAAAAGTAAGCTGGGCCTAGTTGGAAAGGAGAACATCTTATATGGTCTAAATTAATGACGGAGAAGACAATGGCACCCCACTCCAATACTCTTGCCTGGAAAATCCCGTGGATGGAGGAGCCTGGTAGGCTGCAGGACATGACTGAGAGACTTCACTTTCACTTTTCACTATCATGCATTATTGGAGAAGGAATGGCAACCCATTCCAGTGTTCTTGCCTGGAGAATCCCAGGGACGGGGGAGCCTGGTGGGCGGCCGTCTATGGGTCGCACAGAGTCGGACACGACTGAAGTGACTTAGCAGCAGCAGTGGCTTAATGAACAAATACTGAATTACATCTTAGTTTGGACACAGCCTTAATGCCATTCCAGTAAAATTCAAACCAGTTGCATTTTATGGATAAAATAAAATAAAATTCCCGTTTGCAGTCTTATTACTCTTAACAGTGTTCTCAGAACACGGTGCATAAATCAGTTTAATCAGGACCATGTTATAGGATAAAATTACAAAATGCAAAATCCTTAGTATGATCACAGAGTTACTAGATCAGAAGCTTTGATGGTGGCATCAAGACTGTGCTTTTAACAAGTACCACAGGTGATTATTGTGTATTTTCAATATAAGTAGGTCTATGGACATTATATTTAGTCTCAGTTTAAGATATCCACTTTAAATGTCCATGTATTCTTTTCTTTTATTTCATTTAAATGACAAGCCACTATGCTTTTAATTCTTTTTCTAGTAATAAATGCTTTAGAAAGCAATTGCATCAGTGTTACAATAACATTGACATAGATACATATTTGGAAGAGGAACTATTTGTGCTTTCCTCAAAACTACCCTTATATTTAGCACAAATTTTATGCAAATACCTTACTCTCTGTTTTCTGCAAAGGCTTTATAGTTATGTAATGAATATTCAGAATGAGTTCTGTATGGCTATTTATTTAATGTATTTCTTTTCGGTTTGTTTACCATTTGTATCAGCATCACATGGAGCGCTTTATCAGAGTGCATGTTTTACTGAGTCTCATGAGTAAAAAACTTTTTTGGTGATATATTAGGGTTTTTAAAAAGTAGCATATAGTTCATATTAAAACTTACACATGACAGAGTTTGAGACTCTCTAATCCTAAGCATATGACTACAAAATATTTTACTTTTTAACAGTTCACATATTAACATATTCCAACTTTGATTCTTAACATTTATTTATTTATTTTAAGTAAAATTTAAATTTGTGAAATATCATTTATTTGAAGGAATTGATTCAAGTAGGTGGTCTAAAGATGATAAAAATAAAATGAATAAATTTAATAAGACACATACAACATATAACTTCTTAGACTTAAATAGGTCTTATAAATAAGTACCCTTAATGCACTGACCTTTAATTGCCAAACTCGTCTTATATTCAGTAAAATCTCTCAGGGGTTGTTTTATTTTCCTTTATAAGCAAAAATATTTTATACAAAGCAAATAAAACTGAAAACATCTAAAGTTACTGTATCACACAATCTTAAACATAAGGACATGATATTATGATGAATTTTCCACAGCATGGATGATTTCTACAATTTATAAAAGATAAATGAGAAATAGTCATATTAGCAAAATCCCATACTTGAAACTTAGCTCATTATACATAGCTGCCCAAGGCTACATTAAATGTTTAGTAACAATAGGATACAGTTTATCCCCACAACTGATAAATTAGAACATTTTAGCACTTTATCTTTTCTGTGGTGATTTTGTTATTATCTGCTATGTCATAAAAAAGAGAAAGAAATCTTAAGTTCCTACTTTTTAAATCTTCAAAACAGTGTTATTAGTGAAGATAGAAAATAATTTTACCATCTTCTCAAAGATAGATCAGATCAGATCAGATCAGTCGCTCAGTCGTGTCTGACTCTTTGCTACCTCATGAATCGCAGCACACCAGGCCTCCCTGTCCATCACCGACTCCAGAGTTCACTCAGATTCACGTAGAATACTATAGGTGCTTATATATGAGCAATTTTCGTTTTAAGTTTATACAATTCCAAAAAGAAATTCATCATAAATATGTTTAATGGGAAAATTTAGAAGGTTGCTTTTATGTTGGTTTTTTTTTTTAATTCATTGTTTATTTCTGGGACAATGTCTGAAATGTTAGAGCACTAATTAAAAATATATTCAACCATGGGTATGAGACAAATTCTAAAATTCCCCTTCCAATCCAATAAATATAATACAAAACTTAACAATTGAGTGTTAATAATAACTCTTCTTTTTGGGGTTCAATTCATATGCACCTCGAACTTTGACACATTATTCAGTGCGTGAAAAGGAAACAGAAAAGAATGAACAAGCCAAAAAAAGGGCTAAGAAATCACTTCTCTGACAAGAAAAAACCTGAAAAAGTGCATAAAACTGCATATAAGAGACACCTCAGCATCCTCATATTTCTTTTCATTGCATAATAGCTCTGTTGTAGTAGAAAAGAATGCTAAGTACCCAGTCTTGAATTTTAAGAATTATGGGTCAAACATATTTCTCTCAATACAATGGTAAAGAACAAGTGGTCTCATTGTAATGTCAAAGAAAAATTTTAATTTTCATGAATTCAAGACTAATTTCTTGTGAAATGAACAATCACAGATGATTTCCATCATCCAACTCACTCATACAAATTAAACTTGATTCTGAATCATCTATTAAGAATACACCCAAACAAGGGCTCTGTATCTACCTAGAGGTATGGGATGGGGAGGGAGATAAGAGGGAGTTTCAAAAGGGAAGAGATATATGTATACCTATGGCTGATTCAGGTTGAGGTTTGACAGAAAACAGCAAAATTCTGTAAGCAATTATACTTCAACAAAAAATAAATTAATTTTTTAAAAAGGAATACAATCTTCTTTTCTCTATACGAGTGGCTTATAGACAATTATTCTCTCTTAAGGGTTTTCTGGTGGTTCAGCCACAAAGAATCAGCCTGCAATGCAGGAGACATGGCAGCAGCTGCAGATTTGATCCCTGAGGCAGGAAGATCCCCTGGAGAAGGAAATGGCAATCCACTTCAGTATTCTTGCCTGGGAAATCCCATGGACAGAGAAGCCTGACAGACTACAGTTCATGGGGTTGCAAAAGAATTGGACACAACTTAGTGACTAAACAACAATAACCCTTCCAAGAAATTGTGAACCAAGTTGTTAATACATTTCATTGAATCTGATCAAGTACTTTTTTAGGATTAGGAAGTGTAATGGTCACATAGTTTTGGTAACAAATATAATAATATCTTATTTCTTCCATGGCCACATTTGCTGTCTGTTTTGAAAAAACAGAGCTCTTTCTGTGTTAGTATTAATATAATGATTTTTACATTCTGGTAATCTATAGATTAGAATAGAGATCACTTTACTTACAAGCACTGCTTATCACTCCCAAATACTCTCAAGTGAGTCCTGCAGTCTCTATGAGTTTATGATCATTAAATCATATGGAGGTCAGCATACTACAGTTTACAGGCCTTATCTTGCTGGAACCTCTTATTCCAAACAAAACTTTAGTGGAACAACCATTTGCTTGCCTACTACCTACAATTAGTAGATTTGAGTAGTTGTGAAGAGACAATCTGCCTTGAAAAGAGTTTAAAATATCTACTATTTCATTCTTTATACAAAACGTTGCTCAGTATCTGACAGAATATTTTCTTCCAGGGACATATTTCTGAAAGTTGTATCATAGTGGTTAGGTATAGTTCTCTAAAACATATAAATGTATGCAGAAAATTTTGAGAATATTTGATCAGAAATCAGAAGAACTTATTTTGTTTTTATTCTTTTTTCTATTATTTAGAAAATATGTTTAAATGGGAAAATCAAAACTTGCTCATCTCATTTTTTAAGCCCTGCAAATATCTGTAGATATGAAACACTACATGGAAAGATAATATATAAAATTGAAGCTATTTTTACTGAAATGAAGGTGAGGAGTTTCAATTCAAATCATTTTGTTCTCCAGTAATCCTATGTAACTCTTGTGTGAACACAAACAACTATGCCTCTAAGTACCCATTCTAGTTCTCTACTTACATGTTCCTTAGGCATCTTAGAATGCACAAGCTGCTTATTTCTCTAATAATGTCTCCTTTTCATCTACACCCTAGTTCTGTGAGGAGCAGCATGATTTACCATAATACTGCTTAAGCCATAATATCAGCTGTCATCCTTGACTCCCACCTGCCTTAATCCTCAGATAAAATACTCTGTCAATTACAGATGCATAAAATTCCTTCAATATTGTCTTTTTGTCTTCTTCTCCTAACTTGGTCCTGGATAGACATTTGTTCATCTCACATCTGAGTTTTAGGAAAAGCTTCATAAATGGTCCTCCTGCTTCTAGTTTTGTTTCTTCAATTCAATTATAAACTGATAAAAAGTTGATCTTTTACAATGAAAATAGTCTTACCACAACTCTATGTAAATTAATTCAGTATGTAACATTTTTCTTTAAAATAAAATTAAAGCTCATTAGTCTGATATATAATGCCCTTCAGGGTCTTGCTTCTACTTTGTTCTACATTCTCATTTCTTGTCACACGTTTCTTTACAAACTTAAACTCATTCTATATAGAGTCATGTGGTTGAAAAACTCTTGAAAATGTAAACACCAAAAATCTAACTTTATTTCAGAGGTAAACTAATCCAATTTGCATTCTTAAATGCTATATTAAATACAACTCTAATCTAAAACTTCATATAAGCATGACTCATATAAATATATCTTTGTTTTATACCTTGAATAGCATTTTGAATTATGCCCCAAATGATAAAAGAAATAGAACTCCTTTATTATTTTACCCAGGCAACTAACAGCTTTCAAAGTCAGGAAAGGACAGGAAAGAAATTATATAAGTCTATATACATATATATACATATATTTAGTAACAGTAGCTAGCAGACATGGCATATTTGGGACATCTATGTACAAGTAATTTGTAGCACTATAAAACATTAGAATTATAAAAGATCTCTTTGATAATCAAAATTTCATTTCATTTTTTGAGGCCTGAAGAAAACAGGACTAAAATGTTACAGGATTTGAATAAGTTCTCAACAAGTTTCTAGCACCTGACTCATGTCTTAAGTTCTCAATGATTTTGCCAGAAGTCAAGTTTTGTGATATTTAGGAATTTCAGGAAGAAGTTGAAACTGCAGAGAAATATTTTCAAGTCTTCTAAGAATCTGAGGTGTGAGAATGGATGAAAGCACTTGTTAAATTAACAGAAACAGAGGATTTGAAAAATTGCATTGTTCCTTTGAATTCCTTGATGCCAAAGTTTGTTTCTGATTATACCTTGTTATGGTCAAACTGAGTGACCAACTGGCTGAGGGAAAGCAAAAGAACAAAGAGGAAAAAATCAAATACAGATTAATTCAAGGTTACAGGTATGAAGAGAAGAGAGTTTGGGATAAGTGGAGATTATCAAATGTCAGTGTTGCAGATGATGAAGTTGAAAGAAATGAAGAAATACTATGAACATTGCTGATTGGCAAATTAATCATGAATATGATAATCAGAAAAAAGTCTACTGATAAGAGTGATGAGAAATAAAACAATATTTGTGGGGTCATATAAAACAAATTATTCTTAATATCTTCTGACTGTAGACAGTGTCAGAATTTTAGCTTACCAGAATAAGAAAATGCAACTAATAAGGTAGTCAATCAAAAAGTGGGGACTCTGTTGTGACTAAATTTTAATTTTCATTAATGTTATCTTATATTTCTCATTAAATGTTTCTATGAATGTATTTTATTCACATTATTATGATATAGTATGTATTTCAAAAGCAAGTTTCCTAATTTAAAAATATTGTATTGAGTTTCATCAACTAATGAGAAAATTTTAAAGGTTTAGCTCCTTGAGAACAGTGATTGTGTTCTAAAACAAAACCAAGAACAAATTAGCCCTTCAAAAAATATTTCTTGGAATAAATGTTTAGCTGGAATCAAGATTGCTGGAAATGATATCAGCAATTTCAGCTTCATGAATGATACCACCCTAATGACAGAAAGTGAAGAGGAACTAAAGTCCTCTTGATGGGGGTGAATGAGGAGCATGAACAAGCTGTCTTAAAACTCAACATTCAAAAAAACTAAGATCATGGTATCTGGTCCCATCACATCAAGGCAAATGGGGAAAAAGTGGAAGCAGTAACAGATTTTTCCCCCTCTTGGACTCCAAAATCACTGCATATGGTGACTGCAGTCCTGAAATTAAAAGACACTTGTTTCTTGGAAGGAAAGCTATGACAAACCTAGACACTGTATTAAAAAGCAGAGATATCACTTTGCTGACAAAGGTCTATATAGGGAAAGTATGATTTTTCCAATAGTCATGTGTGGATGTGAGAGTTGCACCATAGAAAAAGCTAAGTGCTAAAGAATTGATGCTTTTGAATTGTGGTACTGATGAAGATTCTTTTTTTTTTTTTTTTTCTAATTTTATTTTATTTTTAAACTTTACATAATTGTATTAGTTTGGCCAAATATCAAAATGAATCCGCCACAGATATACATGTGTTCCCCATCCTGAACCTTCCTCCCTCCTCCCTCCCCATACCATCCCTCTGGGTCGTCCCAGTGCACTAGCCCCAAGCATCCAGTATCGTGCATCGAACCTGGACTGGCAACTCATTTCTTACATGATATTTTACATGTTTCAATGCCATTCTCCCAAATCTTCCCACCCTCTCCCTCTCCCACAGAGTCCATAAGACTGTTCTATACATCAGTGTCTCTTTTGCTGTCTCGTACACCGGGTTATTGTTACCATCTTTCTAAATTCCATGAAGATTCTTGAGAGTCTCTTGGGCTGCAAGGAAATCAAACCAGTCAATCCTAAAGGAAATCATCTCTGAATACTCTTTGGAAGGATTGGTGCTGAGACTGAAGCTCCAATACTTTGGCCACCTGATGTGAGAGCTTACTCATTGTAAAACACTGCATCACTAATCCAGTAATTGCCTTTGAAATACATACTACATCATAATGATATGAATAATATACATGAGTAAAGTCATTCAATGAGAAATATAGGATAACATTAATGAAAATTAAAATTTAGTGACAACAGATTCCCTACTTCTTGATTAATTACCTTATTAGTTGCATCTTCTTAATCTGATAAGCTAAAATTCTGTCACTGTCTTCAGTCAGAAGATAATTTTAAGAACAATTTGTTTGACATGACCCCACTAATATTGTAATTAGTTTTATTTCTCATCACTCTCATCAGTAGACTTTTTCTGATTATCATATTCATGATTAATTTGCCAATCAGCAAATTCACTAATATGAATTCGAGCAAACTCTGGGAGATAGTGAAGGATAGGGGAAACTGGCATGCTGCAGTCAATGGCATAACAAAGAGTCAGACATGACTTAGTGAATGAACAACAACAAAAATAAATATTTATCAACCAAATAAATTCTCAATCACAATTTGGCACTTGCCAGAGGTACTTGCCACCTGCCTCTACAAGGACTGAATCATATGCTGTTGCAGTTGCTGACTTTCAACACCCCCTGAAGGAGTGGAGAGTACAAATGAGGCACTCTGCGCTTTAGGAAACTGTCAAGACAGGTCTTTAGATAGTTAGATATTCTCAGGAGCTGATTTTATGAGCTCAATTCTTATATCTCCTTCTATCCAGAAAAGTACTAAAATCGTTCATGGTGACAATCATTTCTCATGATTACCAGAAGCTTTATGATATCAGCAGAAATTTTCTACAAAAAAAAAAAAGGGCTTGATTGTATGAACTCCCCATTCAATACAATTACATATACACTGACTTTTCCCCCTACCTCTTTGGAACAGTTTCTCAGAGCTATCTGAGGTGCTGTCTCCTAAGCTGTAGTTTTCATATTCAGTTCAGTTCAGTCAGTTCAGTCGCTCAGTCGTGTCCAGCTCTTTGTGACCCCATGAATTGCAGCACACCAGGCCTCCCTGTCCATCACCAACTCCCGGAGTTCACTCAAACTCACATCCATACCCCAAATAAAATTTAAGTCACAACTCACACTGTGCATATTTTTAAAGTCAGCAAAATACTTAACATGATACAAGCCCTCCTGAAAACTGCTAATATATTTTCAGGCACAAGATTTATCAGAACTCACACAAACCACAGAGTTATAGCCACCCAATTCAATCTCAAAATTATTGAGAAAAACTCATAGGCAGTATTTTTTTAAGGTCAGTAAGTTGAAAACTATCTCTGCATCCAAATTTGGGTTATAAGAATTATAAGGTTAAGAAAAGTTAACCTAAATATAATTTAGCAAATATGACATTCTAGTTGGTTAAAAGCTAGAGGAGGTTAGCATAAAATTGAAAGAAATACAAAATAATGGAATGGCTACATTGATCTTAAGAATAAGAAACTCATAAAACAAATGTTTAAAAAATCAAGTAATTGCCATTATGTAATATTGCACTTGTGGCTTGCAGAGTTTCTTCTCAGAGATGAATACTAAATTATTTGGGGGATCAAGAGACACTTAAATCAAAGTTAAGAATTAAATCTGATATACATAGATGACAACTTTTATTACTATAAAATTGTAAGCTGCTTACTTAGTGGAATTGAGAGTTATCACACATTTCTTTGATATTCAATATTTATTATTATGAATTATGATGATATGCTTACAAATATTTTTTAATGGTAAGCAATAGGAAAAATAAATATCCCTATATTACATTTTCTCAATGAAGCTGTAATTCTACTGCTTAATACAAAATATTCACAGTAGAATACATTGGAGGCAAATTTATGGTATTTGTCTTGCTGTGTACATGATTACTTTCATTCCAAATCCCTGAGTGTCACTTTTTACAGTGCCATGAAACTGTGTAGCAAATTATCTGACTGAACAAAAAGGGGCATATACAAAACAGCTTAACTGAAAAACAGTTTGACAGCAAAATGTCATTCAAAAATTTGTTATGGTCAGATCATTAGACTAATATGAAGTTGCATGAGAAGAATGGCTAAAGGGGAGGTTCATACGTCTAGAAATATTAAAAAGCAATTTGCACCATGCACACATCCTCACCCCAACTGCTTTTGAACATGTTTGTAATCCACTAAGAAAATCTGATGCAGATTTTTTTTCATAATTGAGTAGAACAGGTGTTAGTTTAGTCAGAAGTGGAAAGACTAAAGGGATGTGAAAATGCTGGTTGAACTTGAATAGAATATATCAGCTGCTTTTTTAGATATTTATATAAACTTATGCAATTTTTACTAGCTTTTGAACAAAATATCTCATCAACTGTTGATTCACAGAAAAAGATTCTCCCTCCAGCATATGTCTCTTCTCTTTTCTTCTCATGTTTTAAAGTACTACTTATAAACAATTAGAATTAAATATTACTATTCTGTTCATTATATTTCTGACCAAAAGTGTAACTTAGAATATATGATAGATGAGGTAGACTATAAAAGCTTCTATATTGATAATGTGTGCTAAGTCACTTCAGTTGTGTCTGACTCTTTGCAAACCTATAGACTGTAACCTGCCAGGCTCCTTTGTCCATGGGATTCTCCAGGCAGCAATACTGGAGTGCATTGCCATGCCCTCCTGCAGAGAATCTCACCAACCCAGGAATCAAACCCATATCTCTATGTCTCTTGCATTTGCAGGCTGGTTCTTTGCAACTAGCACCACCTAGGAAGCCCCTCTATGGATATATGACATCATAAACAAAAATATGAAAGTTTAAATATAAATGAATAGGGTGTATGTCTTTGGTTTATTTCTCTAAAATCTCACTAAACGTTTCAATAATTAATTGTATCTCCCTGTTTGTCTTTCCTGCTCTGTGCTTATCCACTCTTGGTTCCTCCATTATTGATTCATTTTTCTGCTTTGGCCCTATATTAAGTTGTAGGTCCACTGTACCTCTACCTCTTTGTATCCAAATTTTTTTTAAAGTAGTATACATTTGCTCTCTCCCTTCTTTACCCATCTGGCCACCTAAGTATTTGTGCTAGTCGCTCACTTGTGTCCAAAGTTGTTTCTCATCCATTTCTTTCAACCACAATCTGTGTGTTGTGTTAGTCACTCAGTCGTGTCCAACTCTTTGTGACCCCATGGACTTGAGCCCACCAGGCTCCTCTGTCCATGGAATTTTCTAAGCAAGAATGCTGGAGTGGGTTGACATTTCCTTCTTCAGGGAATATTCCTAACCCAGGGATCAAACCAAAGTCTTCTGCATTGCAGGTGGATTCTTTACCGTCTGATCCACCAGGGAAGCCCCTCAACCACAACCAATATACTACCAATATTTCAACTCAGTATTTCACCCCATAATCATTTATTGAACCAGAGTCACATTCATTTGATTGACTTCTAAATATGTATTTGCAGATTTTCCATGGACATCTTACAATCAACATTTATAAACTTCATTTTCATCTTCTTTTCTTAATGTATTCCTACTCTGAATCATGACTGGAGACACCCAGTTACCCAAGTGAAAAAATTGACACCCATCTTAGACTCTTCCCACTTTTACATGCACAGCATTCAGTCAATAAAAAGAAAAAAATCTTCCAAATTCCCAGCACCTTTAAATCCCCGTTAATGCACTAACAACGATAATAATTTCTCTTAATTGGGTAACTACAAAGGTCTCAATTTTCTCTATTCTCTTCATTATTATGTTTATCCCATAGATTTTCTAACTACTGAGTTCAGTTCAGTTCAGTCACTCAGTCGTGTCCGACTCTTTGCGACCCAATAAACTGCAGTACGCCAGGCCTCCCTGTCAATCACACCAGGCCTCCCTGTCCATCACCAACTCCCGGAGTTTACTCAAACTCGTGTCAACCGAGTTGGTGATGCCATCCAACCATCTTATCCTCCATCATCCCCTTCTCCTCCAGCCCTCAATCTTTCCCAGCATCAGGGTCTTTTCAAATGAGTCAGCTCTTGGCATCAGTTGCCAAAGTATTGGAGTTTCAGCTTCATCAGTCTTTCCAATAAACACGCAGGACTGATCTCCTTTAGGACAGACTGGTTGGATCTCTTGCTGTCCAGGGGATTCTCAAGAGTCTTTTCCAACACCAGAGTTCAAAAGCATCAATTCTTCTTCACTCAGCTTTCTTTATAGTCCAAGTCTAACATCCATACATGACTACTGGAAAAACTACATCCTTGACGAGATGGAGCTTTGTTGACAAAGTAATGTCTCTGCTTTTTAATATGCTGTCTAGGTTGGTCATAACGTTCCTTCCAAGGAATAAGCATCTGTTAATTTAATGGCTGAAGTCACCATCTTCAGTGATTTTGGAGCCAAAAAAATAAATAAAGTCAGCCATGTTGCCACTGTTTCCCCATCTATTTGCCATGAAGTGATGGGACCAGATGCCATGATCTCAGTTTTATGAGTGTTTAGCTTTAAGCCAACTTGAGCTTTAAGCTCTGCTTTCACTTTCATCAAGAGGATCTTTAGTTCTAACTCATTTTCTGCCATAAGGGTGCTGTCATCTACATATCTGAGGTTATTGATATTTCTCCCAGCAATCTTGATTCCAGCTTGTGCTTCATCTAGGCCAGCATATCTCATGATGTACTCTGCATATAAGTTAAATAAGCAGGGTGACAATATACAGCCTTGACATACTCCTTTTCCTATTTGAAACCAGTCTGTTGTTCCATATCCAATTCTAACTGTTGTTTCCTGACCTGAATACAGGTTTCTCAAAAGGCAGGTCAGGAGGTCTGGTATTCCCATCTCTTTCAGAATTTTCCACCGTTTATTGTGAGCCACACAGGCAAAGGCTTTGGCAAAGTCAATAAAGCAGAAATAGATGTTTTTCTGGAACTCTCTTGCTTTTTTGATGATCCAGCGGCAATTTGGCAATTTGATATCTGGTTCCTCTGCCTTTTCTAAAACCAGCTTGAACATCTGGAAGTTCCCGGTTCACGTATTGCTGAAGCCTGGCTTGGAGAATTTTGAGCATTACTTTACTAGCATGTGAGATGAGTGCAATTGTGCAGTAGTTTGAGCATTCTTTGGCATTGCTTTTCTTTAGGATTGGAATGAAAACTGACCTTTTCCAGTCCTGTGGCCACTGCTGAGTTTTCCAAATTTGCTGGCATATTGAGTGCAGCATTTTCACAGCATCATCTTTAGGATTTGAAATGGCTCCACTGGAATTCCATCACCTCCACTAGCTTTGTTCATAGTGATGCTTTCTAAGGCCCACTTGACTTCACATTCCAGGATGTCTGGCTCTAGGTCAGTGATCACACCATCATGATTATCTGGTTGTGAAGATCTTCTGTGTACAGTTCTTCTGTGTATTCTTGCCACCTCTTCTTAATATCTTCTGCTTCTGTTAGGTGCCTACCATTTCTATCCTTTATTGAGCCCATCTTTGCATGAAATGTTCCCTTGGTATCTCTAATTTTCTTGAAAAGATCTCTAGTCTTTCCCAATCTACTGTTTTCCTCTATTTCTTGGCATTGATTGCTGAGGAAGGCTTTCTTATCTCTCCTTGCTCTTCTTTGGAACTCTGCATTCAAATGCATATACCTTTCCTTTTCTCCTTTGCTTTTCACTTCTCTTCTTTTCACAGCTATTTGTAAGGCCTCCCTAGACAGCCATTTTGCTTGTTTGCATTTCTTTTTCTGGGGATGGTCTTGATCCCTGTCTCCTGTACAATGCATGAACCTCTGTCCATAGTTCATCAGGCACTCTATCAGATCTGGTCCCTTAAATCTATTTCTCACTTCCTCTGTATCATCGTAAGGGATTTGATTTAGGTCATACCTGAACGGTCTAGTGGTTTTCCCCACTTTCTTCAATTTAAGTCTGAATTTGGCCATAACGAGTTCATGATCTGAGCCACAGTCTGCTCCCAGTCTTGTTTTTGTTAACTGTACAGAGCTTCTCCATCTTTGGCTGCAAAGAATATAATCAATCTGATTTCGGTGTTGACCATCTGGTGATGTCCATGTGTAGAGTCTTCTCTTGTGTTGTTGGAAGAGCGTGTTTGCTATGACCAGTGCATTCTCTTAGCAAAACTCTATTAGCCTTTGCCCTGCTTCATTCTGTATTCCAAGGCCAAATTTGCCTGTTACTCCAGGTGTTTCTTGACTTCCTACTTTTGCGTTCCAGTCCCCTATAATGAAAAGGACATCTTTGTTGGGTGTTAGTTCTAAAAGTTCTTGTACGTCTTCATAGAACTGTTCAAGTTCAACTTCTTCAGCGTTACTGGTTGGGGCATAGGTTTGGATTACCATGATACTGAATGGTTTGCCTTGGAAATGAACAGAGATCATTCTGTCCTTTTTGAGATTGCATCCAAGTACTGCATTTCAGACACGTTTTTGGCTATGAGTGCTACTTTATTTCTTCTAAGGGATTCCTGCCCACAGTAGTAGATATAATGGTCATCTGAGTTAAATTCACCCATTCCAATCCATCTTAGTTCATTGATTCCTAGAATGTTGACGTTCACTCTTGCAATCTCTTGTTTGACCACTTCCAATTTGCCTTGATTCATGGACCTGACATTCCAGGTTCCTATGCAATATTGCTCTTTACAGCATCGGATCTTGCTTCTATCACCAGTCACACCTACAACTGGGTGTTGTTTTTGCTTTGGCTCCATCCCTTCATTCTTTCTGGAGTTATTTCTCCACTGATCTCCAGTAGCATATTGGGCACCTACCGACCTGAAGAGTTCATCTTTCAGTGTCCTATCTTTCTGCCTTTTCATACTGTTCATGGGGTTCTCATGGCAAGAATACTGAAGTGGTTTGCCATTCCCTTCTCCAGTGGACCACATTCTGTTAGACCTCTCCACCATGATCCAGCCATCTTGGGTGGCCCACACGGCATGGCTTAGTTTCATTGAGTTAGACAAGCTGTGGTCCATGTGATGAGACAGGCTAGTTGACTGTCATTGTGGTCTCAGTCTGTCTGCCCTCTGATGCCCTCTCTCAGCGCCTACCATCTTACTTGGGTTTCTTTTAGCTTGGATGTGGGGTATCTCTTCATGGCTGCTCCAGCAAAGCACAGTTATGATGTGAATTGGAGCATTTAATGTTGCTGCAGAGGTCTCTTAGGCTGTCATCTGTTTTTTTTATTATTTTTTCTATATTCATTTTGTGAGAGTGATTTTCACCATTCTGTCTTCTAGGTCACTTATTTGTTCTTCTGCCTCATTTATTCTTCTATTGATTTCTTCTAGCATATTGTTTATCTCTGTTTGCTTTTGTAGTTCTTCTATGTCTTTGGTAACATTTACTGCATCTTCTCCATTCTTTTTCAGAGATCCTGGATCATTTTCAATATCATCATTCTGAATTCTTTTTTCTGCAATTTTTTAAATATAAATTTTTAAAATTTAATTGGAGGTTGATTACTTTACAATATTGTATTGGTTTTGCCATACATCAACATGAATCCGCCACAGGTATACACGTGTTCCCCACGCTGAACCCCTCTCCCACCTCCCTCCCTGTACCATCCCTCTGGGTCGTCCCCAAGCCCAGCCCCAAGCATCCAGTATCATGCATGGAACCTGGACTGGCAATTCATTTCATGTAAGATATTATACATGTTTCAATGCCATTCTCCCAAATCATCCCACCCTCTCCCTCTCCCACAGAGTCCAAAAGACTGTTCTATACATCTGTATCTCTTTTGCTGTCTTGCTTACTTCATTTAGTCGTTTTTCTGGCATTTTAGCTTGTCCCTACATCTAAGACTCAACTCTCTGCCTTTTCATTTTGATTAACTTTCTGTAATGTGGTTTTCATTCTGTTAGCTGTAGGATTGCAGTTTTTCTTGCTTCTTTATCTGCCCTTTAGTGGATGAGGCTAAGATGCTTGTGTAAACATCCTGATGGGAGGGGCTTGCAGTGGGAAAAACTGGGTCTTATTCTGGTGGGCTTCCCTGGTAGCTCAGTTGGTAAAGAATCTGCCTGCAGTGCAAGGGACCCGGGTTTGATCCCTGGGTCGGGAAGACCCCTTGGAGAAGAAAATAGCAAATCACTCTGGTATCCTTGCCTGAACAATCCCATGGACAGAGGAGCCTGGTGGGTTGCAGTCCGTGGGATCACAAAGAGTCAGACACTACTGAGTAACTAACACTTTCACTTTAATTCTGGTTGTCAGGGCCATGCTCAGTAAAACTTTAATCCAGTTGTGTGCAGATGGGTGGGGCTGCCTTCTCTCCCTGTTAGTTGTTTGGCCTGAGGTGACCTTGCCCTAAAGTGTACAGATTCTATTGTAGGGTTAATGGCATCCTCCAAGAGGGCTCACACATAGGGGTACCTACCTCTCAGGATGGTTGCTGATGCCCCCATCCCTTCAGTGAGCCAGTGCCAAACCACTTCTCCATAAGAGACCCTTCAACACTAGCATGTAGGTCTGGCTCAGTCTCCTGTGGAGTCACTGCTCCTTTTCCCTAGGTCCTGTTGCTGGCAGGATTCTGTTTGTGCCCTCCAAGATGGAGTCTCTGCTTCCCCCAGTTCACTTCAATGCACCTTCTTCTTTGTCTTTGAACATGGGGTGTTTTTTGGGTGGGGAGGTGGGTTCATGTGTCCTCCTGTCAATAGTTGTTCAAAAACTAGTTGTGATTTTGGTACTCTCACAGGAGTGCATATCCTTCTACTTCATCTTGAAACTTCAAGTCAGTTTCACCTCAGTATTTCCAAGTTTCACAGATTTTTAATTTGCAAGATATTGTGGAATTTTTCATAAAAATAAATCTTTCCTCTGTTTCTGTTCTTTTTTTCTGTATCATCATTTCTTATTGCTGTTGCTACCATGTTTATTTATTCAAGTACATACCAACCTTTACCATCATCCTCTTTCTATCTAGTGTCAATTAAAATTGTGTAGATTTAAAAAACACACACACACACACAAAAAAAAAGTATTGATAGCTTACAAACTATTTCATGTGTTCTATATTACACATCATATTCTAAGTACTGGATATAGCATTATCTACATATGTAAAGTTTTATAATATGTACTTTTCCAGTAGCTTCTTACACCTATTTTTTTTTAATAATTGCAGACAAAGCAAACTTTTTCAAGTACTTTTAAGATTATGAAGACTTTGAAATGTCTTATCCTATGTTTCAGACTGAACAGATATTAGAATAGTCTTCATGCTGGATTGTACAAGAATAAGTAGAATACGTATACATATATTTTTATTTTTAGTCAGTACAAATGCATGTTTTTAAGAATCAGTCAGACTTCACATTTGGGAGGATACCTCAGCCTCAAAATTGAAGATCTAAGTTTCTTCAATTTTTAAATATTTCTGCCTATTACCTATCAGCCAATTGGGTGTATGTGTTTATAGATATGACTGAGCTGGTATACTTATATTTTGATCTCCCTTACTTTGTACTCATTTCCCAATAGAGTTTACTCCTTGAGGGGGAGAATTCACATTAAACATTTAAGAATTATATTATTGACACTGCAATCTATATTATCATAAGACCAAATCCATAATTTAAAGGTCACTATCACGCTAATTGGAGAAGGCAATGGCAACCCACTCCAGTACTCTTGCCTGGAAAATCTCAAGGATGGAGAAGCCTGGTGGGCTGCAGTCCATGGGGTCACTAAGAGTCGGACACAACTGAGCGACTTCACTTTCACTTTTCACTTTCATGCATTGGAGAAGGAAACAGCAACACACTCCAGTGTTCTCACCTGGAGAATCCCACCGACAGGGGAGCCTGGTGGGCTGCCGTCTATGGGGTTGCACAGAGCTGGACACAACTGAAGTGACTTAGCAGCATCATGCTAATAAAGTAGAAAAAATAATATCAATCTATATTGTTTAAAATTGCTTTGTTGCTATCCAATATGTTTTTATACCTATAAAGAATACACTTCATAGTACATAAACAATTAAAATGTAAAAACTTAAAAAGTTAAGAAGACAGTAGGAATCAAGCCAAATAGATACTCCAAGAACAAATTTATACATGCAAATAAGAGACTAATAATACACAATCCCCTTAAATTAGCTAGTTCAAAGACTCATTTCCGTTTGGCTGTCAACACTGTTTCCCAGCATATTTAGGACTAGTTTATCCTTTGCAACTTCCATATAGACTGTGTGATCATTTTCCATCATACTGAAAAATTCCTCCTTTCTCCAATCATTGATATAAATAGAATGAGCCATAAGCAAAATTATGAAACAGGTAAAACATTTTAGGAACTTTGTTACAACTTGGAGTAATATTTCTCCTTGAATTACATGTCTCTTTCTTCTCTGAAGAGGATTTTTTCCTAAAGTAGCTATCAATTAACTCAATTTAATGAGGTAAAACAGCAGTTATCAAAATTGCATTATTTTGGATTAGGGCCATTAATTTACTCTATTTTTTACTAAGACAACATTAGTTTATAACATTATGTTTCATGACAACTGTGTGTGTGCTCAGTCATGTCCGACTCTTTGCGACCACATAGGCTGTAGCCCACCGGGCTCCTCTGTCCATGGGATTCTCTGGGTGAGAATACTGGAGTGGGTCACCATTTCCTTCTCCAAGCGATCTTCCTGACCCAGAGAAAGAACCTGAGTCTCTTGCGTTGCCTGCATTGGCAAGTGGGTTCTTTACCACTAGTGCCACATGGGAAACCCTATGTTCCATGAGTACATTATATTTAGATTTCTATATACATCACAGCATGCTTATCACCAAAAATTTAGTTTCCATCTGTAACCATACAATTGAGCCCCTTTACCAGTTTCACTTTCTCCCATTCCTTCCCCACTGAGCTGCTCAGTATTCTTCCATGTTGTTGCAAATTGGCAAGATTTCACTTTTTTTTTAATTGGTAACTAGTATTTCATTGGGCTTCACTGGCGGCTCATATGATAAAGAGTTTGCCTGAAAAAACCAGGAGACCCATGTTCGATTCCTGGGTCAGGAAGATCCCCTGGAGAACAAAATGGCAACCCATTCAAGTATTCTTACCTGGAAAATCCCAGGGATGGAGGAGTCTTGAATTCTATAGTCCATGGGGTCACAAAGAGTCAGACACAAATCAACAACTAACAACCAGCATTTCATTGCATGTGTATTATATATCTACATGTACTATATATATATATATATATATATATATAAGATATTAAGAAGAGATGGCAAGAATACACAGAAGAACTGTACACAGAAGATCTTCACAACCCAGATAATCACGATGCTGTGATCACTGACCTAGAGCCAGACATCCTGGAATGTGAAGTCAAGTGGGCCTTAGAAAGCATCACTATGAACAAAGCTAGTGGAGGTGATGGAATTCCAGTTGAGCTATTCCAAATCCTGAAAGATGATGCTGTGAAAGTGCTGCACTCAATATGCCAGCAAATTTGAAAACTCACCAGTGGCCACAGGACTGGAAAAGGTCAGTTTTCATTCCAATCCTAAAAAAAGGCAATGCCAAAGAATGCTTAAACTACTGCACAATTGCACTCATCTCACACGCTAGTAAAGTAATGCTCAAAATTCTCCAAGCCAGGCTTCAGCAATATGTGAACCGTGAACTTCCAGATGTTCAAGCTGGTTTTAGAAAAGGCAGAGGAACCAGAGATCATATTGCCAACATCCGCTGGATCATGGAAAAAGCAATAGAGTTCCAGAAGAACATCTGTTTCTGCTTTATTGACTTTGCCAAAGCCTTTGCCTGTGTGGATCACAATAAACTGTGGAAAATTCTGAAAGAGATGGGAATACCAGACCTCCTGACCTGCCTCTTGAGAAACCTGTATTCAGGTCAGGAAACAACAGTTCGAATTGGACATGAAACAACAGACTGGTTTCAAATAGGAAAAGGAGTATGTCAAGGCTGTATATTGTCACCCTGCTTATTTAACTTATATGCAGAGTACATCATGAGAAACGCTGGGCTGGAAGAAGCACAAGCTGGAATCAAGATTGCCGGGAGAAATATCAATAACCTCAGATATGCAGATGACACCACCCTTATGGCAGAAAGTGAAGAGGAACTAAAAAGCCTCTTGATGAAAGTGAAAGTGGAGAGTGAAAAAGTTGGCTTAAAGTTCAACATTCAGAAAACGAAGATCATGGCATCCAGTCCCATCACTTCATGGCAAATAGATAGGGAAACAGTGGAAACAGTGTCAGACTTTATTTTTCTGGGCTCCAAAATCACTGCAGATGGTGACTGCAGCCATGAAATTAAAAGACTTTTACTCCTTGGAAGGAAAGTTATGACCAAGCTAGATAGCATATTCAAAAGCAGAGACATTACTTTGCCAACAAAGGTTTGTCTAGCCAAGGCTATGGTTTTTCCTGTGTTCATGTACGGATGTGAGAGTTGGACTACGAAGAAGGCTGAGCGCCGAAGAATTGATGCTTTTGAACTGTGGTGTTGGAGAAGACTCTTGAGAGTCCCCTGGACTGCAAGGAGATCCAACCAGTCCATTCTGAAGGAGATCAGCCCTGGGATTTCTTTGGAAGGAATGATGCTAAAGCTGAAACTCCAGTACTTTGGCCACCTCACGCGAAGAGTTGACTCATTGGAAAAGACTCTGATGCTGGGAGGGATTGGGGCAGGAGGAGAAGGGGACGACAGAGGATTAGATGGCTGGATGGCATCACTGACTCGATGGAAATGAGTCTGGGTGAACTCTGGGAGTTGGTGATGGACAGGGAGGCCTGGCGTGCTGCAATTCATGGGGTCACAGAGTTGGACATGACTGAGCGACTGATCTGATCTGATATACACATATAATCGGAAAAAAATGTTTTACAATGTTGTGTCGGTTTTCTGCTGTGAAACAGCAATGTGAATCAGCCATAAGCATATATATATCCCCTTCCTCTTAAGCCTTCCTCCCATACCCCCATTCCACCATTCTAGGTTATCAGAGAGCAACAAGCTGAGCTACCTGTTCTATACAGCAGCTTCCCACTAGGTATCTATTTTATACATGGTAGTGCACATAGGTAAATTTACTCTCACAATTCCTCCCAGCTCTCCTTCCCTGCTGTGTCCACAAGTCTGTTCTCTATGTTTAGCCCCTATAATCCTATCCTGCAAATAGGTTCATCAGTATCATTTTTCTAGATTCCATATATAAGTATTAATAGATGATATTTGTTTTTCAATTTATGTCTTACTTTGTGTGATGGGCTCTAGGTTCATACTCATCACTACAACTGACTCAATTTCATTGATTTTTTATGACTGAGTAATATTCCATTATACATATATACATTTTTTTTTCCCCATTCATTTGTTTAATGGACATCTAGGCTGTTTCCACATTCTGGCTACTGTAAATATTGCTCCAATGTACTCTGAGGTACATGTGTCTTTTTGAGCTTTGGTGGCTCAGTAGAAAAGAATCCACCTGCCAATGCAGGAGATGTTGGAGTTGTGATGTTCAAACTACTGTACAATTGCATTCATTTCACATGCTATCAAGGTTACACTCAAAATCTTTCAAGCTAGATTTTAGAAGTTCATGAAGTGAGAATTTCTAGAGAAACTGTCTTTTAAAGACATGATTGCAATCACCATTTGCAGTGATTTTGGAGCCCAAGAAAATTCTGAAGGCTGTCTTTTCACCTTGCTTATAGTTTCTTTTTCTTGCTTATAGTTGTGCAGAAGCTTTTAATTTTAATTAGGTCCCATTTGTTTATTTTTGCTTTTATTTCCAACATAAGGAGGTGGGTCATAGAGGATCATGCTGTGATGTATGTCAGAGAGTGTTTTGCCTATGTTCTCCTCTAAGAGTTTTATAGTTTCTGGTCTTATGTTTAGATCTTTAATCCATTTTGAGTTTATTTTTGTGTATGGTGTCAGAAAGTGTTCTAGTTTCATTCTTTTACAAGTGGTTGACCAATTTTCCCAGCACCACTTGTTAAAGAGATTGTCTTTTTTCCACTGTATATTCTTGCCTCCTTTGTCAAAGATAAGATGTCCATAGGTGCATGGGTTTATCTCTGGGCTTTCTATTTTGTTCCATTGATCTATATTTCTGTCTTTGTGCCAGTACCCTACTGTCTTGATGACTGTGGCTTTGTAGTAGAGCCTGAAGTCAGGTAAGTTGATTCCTCCAGTTCCATTCTTCTTTCTCAAGATTGCTTTGGCTATTCGAGGTTTTTTGTATTTCCATACAAATTGTGAAATTATTTGTTCTAGCTCTGTGAAAAATACTGTTGGTAGCTTGATAGGGATTGCATTGCATCTATAGTTTGCTTTGGGTAGTAAACTCATTTTCACTCTATTGATTCTTCCAATCCATGAACATGGTATATTTCTCAATCTATTAGTGTCCTTTTTGATTTCTTTCATCAGTGTTTTATACTTTTCTATATATAGGTCTTTAGTTTCTTTAGGTAGATATATTCCTAAGTATTTTATTCTTTTCGTTGCAATGGTGAATGGAATTGTTTCCTTAATTTCTCTTTCTATTTTCTCATTATTAGTGTATAGGAATGCAAGGGATTTCTGTGTGTTGATTTTATATCCTGAAACTTTACTATATTCATTGATTAGCTCTAGTAATTTTCTGGTGGAGTCTTTAGGGTTTTCTATGTAGAGGATCATGTCATCTGCAAACAGTGAGTTTTACTTCTTCTTTTCCAATTTGGATTCCTTTTGTTTCTTTTTCTGCTCTGATTGCTGTGGCCAAAACTTCCAAAACTATGTTGAATAGTAGTGGTGAGAGTGGGCACACTTGTCTTGTTCCTGACTTTAGGGGAAATGCTGTCAGTTTTTCACCATTGAGGATAATGTTTGCTGTGGGTTTGTCATATATAGCTTTTATTATGTTGAGGTATGTTCCTTCTATTCCTGCTTTCTGGAGAGTTCTTATCATAAATGGATGTTGAATTTTATCAAAGGCTTTCTCTGCATCTATTGAGATAATCATATGGCTTTTATTTTTCAATTTGTTAATGTGATGTATTACATTGATTGATTTGCAGATATTGAAGAATCTTTGCATCCCTGGGATAAAGCCCACTTGGTCATGGTGCATAATCTTTTTAACGTGTTGTTGGATTCTGATTGCTAGAATTTCATTAAGGATTTTTGCATCTATTCCAAAACTGAACCAGGAAGAAATAGAAAATCTTAACAGACCCATCACAAGCACGGAAATTGAAACTGTAATCAGAAATCTTCCAGCAAATAAAAGCCCAGGTCCAGATGGCTTCACAGCTGAATTCTACCAAAAATTTAGAGAAGAGCTGACACCTATCCTACTCAAACTCTTCCAGAAAATTGCAGGAGAAAGTAAACTTCCAAACTCATTCTACGAGGCCACCATCACCCTAATACCAAAACCTGACAAGGATGCCATAAAACTTTTTTTAACTCAGGAGGGAACTTGTGCTGGGTCTGTTTGCCTCCCATGAACACAATTCTACATCTTTCCTTCTGTATTATTTTTTATAAAGTAAGGAAATGGCAACCCACTCCAGTGTTCTTGCCTAGAGAATCCCAGGGATGGGGGAGCCTACTGGGCTGCCGTCTATGGGGTCGCACAGAGTCAGACACGACTGAAGTGACTTAGTAGCAGCAGCAATGAAGAATTGATGCTTTTGAACTATGGTGTTGGAGAAGACTCTTGAGAGTCCCTTGGACTGCAAGGAGATCCAACCAGTCCATTCTGAAGGAGATCAGCCCTGGGATTTCTTTGGAAGGAATGGTGCTAAAGCTGAAACTCCAGTACTTTGGCCACCTCATGTGAAGAGTTGACTCATTGGAAAAGACTCTGATGCTGGGAGGGATTGGGGGCAGGAGGAGAAGGGGATGACAGAGGATGAGATGACTGGATGGCATCACTGACTCGATGGACGTGAGTCTGAGTGAACTCCAGGAGTTGGTGATGGACAGGGAGGCCTGGTGTGCTGCGATTCATGGAGTCACAGAGTCAGACATGACTGAGCGACTGAACTGAACTGAACTAAATGAAGTATGAGGTCCCAGAGTTATATATATAGTACTTTCATAAACCCTGGACTGAATTAGATGGTTTATTATAAAAGAGAATCAATTTTACTTCCAAAATTAAAATAACTTGTTTTATTCTTTTTTACTCCTAACCAAGAAACCATGAAAAATATAAGCCTTGTTTTACCTTTGTAATGGTTGTTCACAATTGGATGCTTTCATCTATACTTTTTTCATTGAATTTAAGTTTTGATTTGAGATGTGTGTGTAAGGGTATATGTAAGCATGTACCTGTGTGTGTGTCTGTATGTGCAACCAGTGTGAAAACATTAACAGATTAAAAAATAAATAAATAAAACTATTATAATATCATGGTCCTTTAAAAAAACATACCTATGAGTTGCTATAGTCATATTATAGCAGGAGGAATGTTTCTGATTGGTACACTGGGAGATATCTCAGAATAGGTACAATTTTAACCAGAACTTGAATGATGATAAAATAACTAATATCTGTGTGAGAGAAAACTATAAACAAAATCAGGGAAGGAGAGGACATCTGGCAGTCTCTTGTTATCCAATGAGTCTTCATTTTTATATATTTATTTTGAAAATTAATTTATTTACTGTAATTGGAGGATAATTACTTTACAACATTGTGATGGTTTTTGCCATACATCAACATGAATTTGCCATAGGTATACATGGGTCCCCCCAATCCTGAATCTCCTTCCCACTTCTCTCCCTACCCTATTCCTCTAAGTTGTCCCAAGCACCAGCTTTGGGTGCTTCATGCATCAAACTCACACTGGTCATATATTTTATATATGGTATTGTGTAGGTTTCAATGCTATTCTCTCACCTAATCACCTTGAATCTTCACTCTTGTCATTCAGAATTCTCTCCCTTTTCACTTTCACACTAACCCCTGTAGGCTTGAGTAAGAAAGCATTGAGGATATTTGCAGATAATTAAATGAAGGCAGTTGGCAGCTAAAGATGTTTCCAAATAACTACTGGAGTTGAATTGGACAAAGACTTAAATGTGCCTTTAAATTTCATTCTAGAAGAAGTATAAGTATGTCTTTTAGGAGGAAACTCTTAACATCTGGCATGTGGCATATGGTATGCCAGATGCTCTCTGACCAATAACCAGAGAAATGTTAACCTTCTTGATCTGTGTACTATATTTATAATAATGAAATCTAAAATAACATTAGTTGTCCAGGTTGGCATGTAATGCACTTGTCTGACACAGAACACACAAGAAATAAGATTTCTGATATTTCTTATCTTAAAATCTTATCATTTTTATCACTATGTATTTGTATAGTTTTTATTTATTAATACAGAAATTTAATTTACTTCATTATATTTCATCTTTTGGTTTCCATTTTAACCAAAACAAAATAACTCAGATTAATTACTTTATTCAATATTTTCATAGACATCTACTAATACTGAAGGACATCATAGATACTGGTCTTTTGGAATTATAGCTTTTCACTCTCCCAATTTGTGACATTTGTCTCTTCCTATGAAATTGTCAGTAGACATTCCTCATCACTATAAGCTACACTTTCTAAACTTTTCTGCATATTTTTAATTCTAGAAAAATTAATTAATGGTGAACATTGGGATCCAACTCAAAACCTTCCAACTGCTTATTCAGGTTGTAATGCCTTACAGTAGTTTTAAGGACAATATGGCCTTGAACTATTTTCTATATACCCTCAGAGCTGCCTGTGTAACACTTTTGCTCCAAATTTCAATCCTTTCCAATCATTGAATAGAAACATTTTCCTGTTTTTTTTTCACCCTTGTTCTGCTGTCTATTTATAGTCATTGTCATTCTCTTCATATTTCACTTATTATTTCTAAACCATGGGGTCCATAATCCTCATGAAATTTCTACTTATCTACCTGATTGAGAAGTAATTTCACTCACTTTTGAAATATATACCTATTAATGGTGGTGGTTCAATCACTAAGTCATGTCCCCATGGACTGTAGCCTGCCAGGCTCCTCTGTCCATGGGACTTTCCAGGCAAGAATACTGGAGTGGATTGCCATTTCCTTCTCCATATATACCTATTACTTCTATGAAATTATAAATAGAATGAATATTATATATATATATAATTATACAAAGATTTTACTGATTCTCTTTTCAATTTTAGACAGGTTTGATATAAATATAAAACAAAATTTTTCAGGTCTATTGAATTAATACATTTTAAACTTCTTGAAAATGCAATTATTTCCATGATCATCATGTGGTAATTATCACTCTTTAATAAGAAGAAAAAAATTTCTAATGCCATAATTAGAAAGCCTGACCTGGGCTGTGTTATGTTTAATAACATAATCAATGATGTGATCACATCATAGAAAACATCATATTTACAAATTTTGAGAAAATATTAAATATAATGGACAATGCTTTCAGTGAAAGTAAGAGTCTAGAAGGGTAAAATAAAGTAAGATAACGAGAGTATTAAAAACTACATAGTAGAATCTCCTTTCCCAGTCTTATTGCACTTACCAAACATCCTATTATTTTTCCCACCAAACTTGCTCTCTCTTCACTGCCTTTGTACTTATTTCCTTGTTTGAAATGCTATACTTTTAATCTCTACATATTTCTGTCAAATCTCTTGAAGTCATTGACTAAATACTATCTTATCATAAGAGGCCTTTTATGATGCCTATGTGTATAATAGCTTTGTATATACCACCTGTCATTCTCCACTCATATCTCTCATTTGATTGTCCTGTAGTACTTTTCACTATCTAACACAGTACATTAGCAAACACACTCTTCCAACAACACAAGAGAAAACTCTACACATGGATATCACCAGATGGTCAATATTGAAATCAGATTGATGATATTCTTTGCACTCAAAGATGGAGAAGCTCTATACAGTCAGCAAAAACAAGACTGGGAACTGACTGTGGCTCAGATCATGAATTCCTTATTGCAAAATTCAGACTTAAATTGAAAAAAGTAGGGAAAACCACTAAACGCTTCAGGTATGACCTAAATCAAATCCCTTACGAATACACAGTGAAAGTGACAAATATATTCAAGGGATTAGATCTGATAGAGTGTCTAAAGACCTATGGACAGAGGTTCATGACATTGTACAAGGGGCAGCGATCAACACCATCCCTAAGAAAAAGAAATGCAAAAAGGCAAAATGGTTGTCTGAGGCCTTACAAATAACTGAGAAAAGAAGAGAAGCTAAAGGCAAAGGAGAAATGGAAAAATATACCCATTTGAATATACAGTTCAAAAGATAGCAAGGAGAGAGAAGAAAGCCTTCCTCAGTGATCAATGCAAAGAAATAGAGAAAAATAATACAATGGGAAAGACTAGAGATCTCTTCAAGAAAATTAGAGATACCAGGGGAATATTTCTTGCAAAGATGAGCACAATAAAGAACAGAAATGGTATGGACCTAACAGAAGCAGAAGATATTAAGAAGAGGTGGAAAGAATACACAGAAGAACTATACAGAAGGATCTTCATGACCCAGATAACCACGATGGTGTGATCACTCACCTAGAGGCAAACTTCCTGGAATGCAAAGTCAAATGGGCCTTGGAAAGCATCACTATGAACAAAGCTAGTGGAGGTGATGGAATTCCAGTTGAGCTATCTCAAACCTTAAAAGATGATGTTGTGAAAGTGTTGCACTCAATATGCCAGCAAATTTGGAAAGCTCAGCAGTGGCCACAGCATTGGAAAAGGTCAGTTTTCATTCCAGTTCCAAAGAAGTGAAGTGAAGTGAAGTTGCTCAGTCGTGTCCGACTCTTTGTGACCCCATGGACTGTAGCCTACCAGGCTTATCCATCCGTGGGATTTTCCAGAAAGAGTACTGGAGAGGGTTGCAATTCCCTCTCCAGGGGATCTTCCTAACCCAGGGATCAAACCCTGATCTCCCTCATTGTAGGCACGCACTTTACCATCTGAGCCACCAGGGGAGTCCAGTTCTAAAGAAAGGCAATGCCAAAGAAAATTCAAACTACTACACACTTACACTCATCTCACGTGCTAGCAAAGTAATTCTCAAAAATCTCCAAGCCAGGCTTCAACAGTACATGAACGATGAACTTCCAGATGTTCAAGCTGGATTTAGAAAAGGCAGAGGAACCAGACATCAAATTGCCAACATCCATTGGATCATGGGAAAGCAAGAGAGTTCCAAAAAATCTCTATTTCTGCTTTTTTGACTACAGTAAAGCATTTGACTGTGTGGATCACAATAAACTTTGAAAAATTATTCAAGATATGGGAATACCAGACCACCTTACCTGCCTCCTGAGAAATTTGTATGCAGGTCAAGAAGCAACAGAACCAGACATGGAACAAAAGACTGTTTCCAAATTGGGAAAGGAGTATATCAAGGCTGTATACTGTCACCTGGCTTATTTAGCTTATATGCAGAGTACTTCATGTGAAATCCTGGGTTGGATGAAGAACAAGCTGGAATCAAGATTGCTGGGAGAAATACCAATAACCTCAGATACACAGGTGATATCACCCTTATGGCAGAAAGCGAAAAAGAACTAAAGAGCCTCTTGATGAAAGTGAAGGAGGAGGGTGAAAAAGTTGGCTTCACGCTCAACATTCAGAAAATGAAGATCATGACACACAGTCCCACCACTTCAGGGGAAACAGATGGGGAAACAGTGTCAGACTTTATTTTCTTGGGCTCCAAAATCACTGCAGATGGTGACTGCAGCCATGAAACTAAAAGACACTTACTCCTTGGAAGAAAAGCTATGACCAACCTAGACAGCATATTAAAAAGCAGAGACATTACTTTGCCAACTAAGGTTCATCTAGGCAAAGCTATGGTTTTTCCAGTAGTCATGTATGGATGTGAGAGTTGGGCTATAAAGAAATCTGAGCACCAAAGAATTGATGTTTTTGAACTGTGTTGTTGGAGAAGACTCTTGAGAGTCCTTTGGACTGCAAGGAGGTCCAACCAGCCCATCCTAAAGGAGATCAGTCCTGAGTGTTCATTGGAAGGACTGATGTGGAAGCTGAAACTCCAATGCTTTGGCCACCTGATGCAAAGAACTGACTCCTTGGAAAAGACCCTGATGCTGGGAAACATTGAAGGTGGGAGGAGAAGCGGACGACAGAGGATGAGATGGTTGGATGGCATCACCGACTCATTGGGCATGAGTTTGAGTAAACTCTGGGAGCTGGTGATGGACAGGGAGGCCTGGCATGCTGCAGTCCATGGGGTCACAAAGAGTCGGACACGACTGAGTGACTGAACTGAACTGAACTGATTATCTTTACTGAAGAAAGAATCCACTCTGAACAATATGATAGATATCTTCAAACAAAGATTCAGGTTTGTTGTTCAGTCAGTAAGTCATGTGTGACTATTTGTGACTTCATAGACGGCAGCAGACCAGGCTTCCCTGCCTTTCACTCTCTCTCATAATTTGCTGAAATTCATGTCCATTAAGTCAGTAATGCTATCTAGTCATCTCATTCTCTGCTAACCTCTTCGCCTTTTGCCTTCAATCTTCCCCAGCATCAAGGCTTTTCCAATGAGTTGACTCTTCATATCAAGTAGCCAAAATATTGGAACTTCAGTGTCCGCAACAGTCCTTCCAATGAATATTCAGAGATAATTTCCTTTAGGGATGACTAGTTTGACCTCCTTGCAGTCCATGGAATTATGAAGAGTCTTCTCCAGAACCAGTTTTGAAACTTCAATTCTTAAGCACTCAGCGTTCTTTATGGTCCAACTCTCACATCCCTATTGACTGCTGCTAAAACCATAGATTTGACTATATAGACTTGTTTCCGCAAACTATATGTCTCTGCTTTTTAATATACTGTCTTAGGTTTGTCACAGGGCTTCCCTGGTGGCTCAGAGGTTAAAGTGTCTGCCTGCAGTGCAGGAGACCTGGGTTCGATCCCTGGGTTGAGAAGATCCCCTGGAGAAGAAAATGGCAACCCACTCCAGTATTCTTGCCTGGAGAATCCCATGGACAGAGGAGCCTGGTGGGCTACAGTCCACAGGGTCGCAAAGAGTCAGACACAACTGAGCCACTTCACTCACTCACTCACTCAGGTTTGTCATAGCTTACCTTTCAAGGAGCAAGTGTCTTAATTTCATGGCTACAGTCACCATCTGCAATGATTTTGGAGCCCAAGAAAATAAAATCTGTCACTCCTTCCACTTTTCCCCCATCTATGTGCCATGACATGATGGGACTGAATGCCATGATCTTAGTTTTTTGAGTGCTGAGTTTCAGACTAGCCTTTTCACTCTCCTCTTTCACACTTATCAAGAGGCTCTTTAGTTCCTCTTCACTTTCAGGCATTAGAGTGGTATTATCTGCATAACTAAGGTTGTTGATATTTCTCCCAGCAATCATGATTCCAATTTGTGGTTCATCTAGCCTGGTATTTTGTATGATGTACTCTGCTTATGAGTTAAATAAACAGGGTGACAATATACAGCCTTGTCATACTCCTTTCCTGATTTTGAACCAGTCAGTTGTTCCATGTCCAGTTCTAACTGTTGCTTCTTGACTCACAGGTTTCTCAGGAGACAGATATTCCCATCTCTTTAAGAATTTTCCACAGTTTGTGGTGAATCACACAGTCAAAGGCTTTAGCATAATCAATGAAGTCAGAAGTAGATAATTTTCTGGAATTCCCTTGCTTTCTCTATGATCCAACAAATGTTGACAATTTGATCTCTGATTCCTCTTTTAGAAACCTAGATTGTACATGTAGAAGTTCTCAGTTCGTGTACTGCTGAAACCTATCTTGAAAATTTTTAGGGATAAACTTAGTAGAATGTGAAATGAGTACAATTTTATGGTAGTTTGAACATTCTTTGGCATTTCTGGCTTTGGGATTGAAATGAAAACTGACCTTTTCCTGTCATATGGCCACTGCTAAGCTTTCCAAATTTGCTGACATATTGAGTGAAGCACACTAACTGTCATCTTTTAGGATTTTAAATAGCTCAGCTTGAAATCCATTACCTCCTCTAGCTTTGTTCACAGTAATGCTTCCTATGGCCCACTTAACGTCATAATCCAAAATGTCTTGCTCTAGGTGAATGACCACAACATCATGGTTATCCAGGTCATGAAGACCTTTTTCTGCATAGTTCTGCTTATTCTTGACACCTCTTCTTAATCTCTTCTGCTTCTGTTTGATCTTTACCATTTCTGTCCTTTATCATCCCTGTCTTTGCATGAAATGTTCTTTTGATCTCTCTAATTTTCTTAAAGAGATCTTTAGTCTTTCCCGTTCTATTGTTTGCTTCTACTTCTTCGCATTGTTTCCTTAAGAAGACCTTCCTATCTCTCCTTGCTACTCTCTGGAATTCTGCATTCAGCTGGATATATCTTTCCCTTTCTTCCTTGCTTTTTACTTCTTTTCTTCCCTCATCTATTTGTAAAGCCTCCTTATAAAACCACTTTGACTTCTTGCATATGTTTTTCTTTGTGATGATTTTGGTTACTGCCTTCAGTATGATGTCACAAATCTCTGTCCATAATTCTTCAGGCTCTCTGTTTACCATATCTAATCCCTTGAATCTATTCATCACCTCCACTGTATAGTCATAAGTGGTTTGATTTAGGTCATACCTGAATGGCCTAGTGACTTTTCCTACTTTCTTCAGTTTAAGACTGAATTTTTTAAAAAGGTGCTGACAATCTGAGCTACAGTCAGCTCCAGGTCTTCTTTTTCTGACTGTATAGCTGTTCTCAATCTTTGGCTGCAAAGAATATAACCAATCTGATTTTGGTATTGACCATTTATTGATGCCCATGTGTAGCATCTTCTGTTGTCTTGTTGGAAAAGGGTATTTGCTATGAATAGAGTGTTCTCTTGATAAAACTCTCTTAGCCTTTATTCTGCTTCATTTTGCACTCCAAGGCCACACTTGCCTATTATTGTAGGCATCTCTGGACCCCTACTTTTGCAGTCCAATCCCTTATGTCCAAAAAATGGACATCTTTTCTGGCATTAGTTCCAGAAAATCTTGTAGGTTTTCGTAGAACAGGTCAGCTTCAGCTTCTTCAGCATCAGTGGTTGGGGCATAGACTGGGTTTTCTGTGATGCTGAATGGTTTGCCTTGGTAATAAGCTGAGATCATGCTGTCATTTCTGAGATTGTACACAAGTATCACATTTCAAACTCTTTTATTAACTATGAGATCTACTCCATTTCTTCTAAAGGATTCTTGCCCACAGTAGTGAATATATGTATATATCTGATTACCTGAAGATGTTGATGTTAACTACAAGATATGGATAAAGATGGATAAAATATTCTATGTATTTCCAAGGGTTGAAAGTATGAACAAATAAAAGTAAAATGAATAAATTTATTTTTGCTCAGAATAATAAAGAATATTTTAACATTCAGAGCTGTCCAAAAATGAAAGTGTTTTCTCAAGAGTTAGGGAGTGGTATAGTAACTGTTATCTGCACCATCTCTTCTCAGGGGTGTTATAAAAGTGATTAAACATGAAATAGAGATTATACTTGAAGACCCAAAACCTTCAATCTGGATTCCCTGTAAATTCTATGAAAAATAAACTTTAAAATATTGAAGGTATAAATCTGCATAGGTAATATTTTTAGACTTAAACTCAAGAAAAAGGTTGAATTCTATGTTTTTGTGATTTGAACTTGCAGAATATCAGCAAATTTATTATTTTCTTATTATTATTGAGATCAATGACAGCATATTAAGCAGAATGACTCAGACATTTTGTAGTCATCCTTCCCAATCTGTAAATTTATATTATATAGCAATGACAGTTCATTATTTCAGTTAAATTTATCTTATCTGTGTTCTTATGACTACTTTATAATAGATTGCTTTTCTTAACACTTTTTAAAAAGTTTATCAAGTAAATTTACTATAGAAATAAGCAAAAACATTTAAATTAATTTTTTGTTAGGATATCCAAGTTATTTTAGAACATTATTCTCAAAGATTTGGATGATCTTTTATCAAAGTACAAACATTAATATACTTGATGTTTTTAAGCATTATTGTCAAGCTTTTGCAATAAAACTTTCAAAATAGTCTGTTCTTCATGTTGTTTTCAGTTATGCTATTGACTGCATGAGTAGCTGAATCAATGATGCATAAATTCATCAAGTCAAAAAAAAAACTCATTCATCAAAATCAATTGAAAACTGCTGACTCTATGAATGTTACTCTCATGAGAAGAAAACACATATCAGATTAAGCTGACTTGCTATAACTTCCAGAAGAAAATTTAAACAATTTTTCACTCACTTAATCCTGTGGTATTTTTTTAATTACTGTTTCACATAATTTTAATTTTTGTTGTATTTTTATGTAAATTTATTTTAAAATATAACCTCACATTTTGGATGCTTATATTTGGATGCATGGAGTAGTCAGAAGTACTCTTCAGAGATGGTTTAGTTTGGGGAAAAAAAAAAAGTTTGACCAAGCAGCATCATTACTTCCTCGAAAAAATTCGCATTTTCAGTGAAACTTTTATAAAACTGTTTAAATTACTTCAGGGGCATGCTGTTGAAATAGCTATTACTAGAATTCAAGATATTTCATTGATCTTATAGAGAGTAAATAAAGAGGTTAATTTAATAATCCTATCTATGCCATAAAGCAAAACATGCCCAAAGTTTGTTGTCTAAACCTTGCATCAGGATTGTAGATAAGATTTTAGAAGGCAATGCTTCTATGTTGCTATGCTTAGAGTCACTCAAGCTATTCATTTGGTTTCTGGACTGGTCTAGAGATATAAGAACATCTTTATTCTTCCCTTGGCAGAGTCCTCTGGAAAACTAGCTTAAGTACAGACTTCTTTTAGGACTTTCCCTCATGGGCCCTCCATAGTGAACTAATTACTTTAACAACAGTTCAAGGTTCTAAAAATAATTCTTCCAAAATATAGGACACAAGACCTGCCAGTTGTTGTAAAGGCTAGACCTGTAAGAACTGGTATGACATTACTTCTATGGTACTCTGATAGTGGAGTACTGCCCAGCTCGTTTTGAATGGCAGGAGAAATAGAACCGAACTTTCGAAGAGACGAGTATCAAGAATATTTGGTTGTCTTTATTCCGATAGTGAACTGAGTTTTAAACCCTTGTTCAAATGTTCTTGAAGTTCCCTTTTATGTTTAATCAGGGAATTAAGAAATACTTCTTTTTCTCTTCTCATGACTTTTAAAAATTCATACATATATATGTATATATAGTCTCAGCAAATGTCAAAAGGAGATTTCATTTCAAATCCAATAGCTTGCAAACTCAGCAATTTAGGAAGAAAGTCAAGTTTGTCTAGAGCTTGCTTATGTTTCTAAATGACATATTGCATTGTTTCTGGATTAGCTGAGACCTAGGTTCACTATTTCAATTTAACTTAGCCACCCAGCTTTTATAGTAAATTCTTGAGAATGCATAGGGTTTTATGATTCCTTTTGAATTCCTCACCAGGTTTATTTGTAAAATATGACAAAACTTGTCAAACTTGTGAACCCAAAAGAGTTGGCTGAAGCTCAGCAGTTTTATGTTTAACTTGGAAGCTCACATGGGCTTGGCTGAACATGAAATGTCAAGCTTAATGCACTTGACTTAAAATGGTAAAGTTAAAGCAAATAAATCAATGCAAATTCAAGTAAGTTGGACACTGTGTATTACTATTAAAGTCAATAACAGTTAAAATCAAGACCATCAGGAAATGAGGAACCAGCTCTAGAAAAATTTGTAAAATTAATGAAGTTTGTCCTCAAACTGTTTCTGAATGCTCTAAGCCTTGTTCTACTCTGATGCTGATTTGTTAAACAGTCATGCTTTCTCTCCTGTGGCTCTACAAGTCTCCTCACACTAACAATCTTTCCCTCAAATCTCTTCTGCTCTGTGAATACTCTGCATTTCTTTTCTATGTTGAAACTCACATGAGTGTTTTGTTTTGTTTTTTCCCCACTTAATTAATTGATTGACTTTTGGTTGCACTGAGTTTTCATTGCTGCTCATGGGCCTTCTCTAGTTGTGGAGAGCAGGGGCTACTGTTGGTTGCTTTGCTCATGCTTCTCATTGCAGTGACTTCTCTTGTTACAGAGCACAGAATCTAGACACATGTGCTTCAGTAGTTGTGGCTTGTTGGCTCTAGGGCATACAGGCTTCATTAGTTGCAGCACAGGGACTTCTTAGTTGTGCCTCATGGGCCCTAGAGCATAGGTTAAGAAGTCATGATTGGATTTAGTTGCTCTGCAGCATGTGGAACCTTCCCAGACCAGAAATTGAATCTGTGTCCCCTGCATTGGCAGGATTCCTATCCACTGCACCACCAGAGAAGCCTTACTTGAGTTTCTATTATACCTATATGTCTTATACACATAAATATACAAATACCATTAATTATATATATAATAATAACCTATGTGATACATCATATATAGTATATAATAATATATAGCAACATAGTATATGTTAATAACATGTAACATATATTCTATATGTTATATAACACATTTAATATATTGTATATGCATCGAGCTTTAAGCGAACTTTTTCACTATCCTCTTTCACTTTCATCAGGAGGCTTTTTAGTTCCTCTTCACTTTCTGCCATAAGAGTGGTGTCATCTGTATATCTGAGGTTATTGATATTTGTCCCGGCAATCTTGATTCCAGCTTGTGTTTCTTCCAGTCCAGCATTTCTCATGATGTACTCTGCATATAAGTTAAATAAGCAGGGTGACAATATACAGCCTTGACATACTCCTTTTCCTATTTGGAACCAGTCTGTTGTTCCATGTCCAGTTCTAACTGTTGCTTCCTGACCTGCATACAGGTTTCTCAAGAGGCAGATCAGGTAGTCTGGTATTCCCATCTCTTCCAGAATTGTCCACAGTTTATTGTGATCCACACAGGCAAAGGCTTTGGCATAGTCAATAAAGCAGAAATAGATGCTTTTCTGGAACTCTCTTGCTTTTTTGAGGATCCAGCGGATGTTGGCAATATGATCTCTGGTTCCTCTGCCTTTTCTAAAACCAGCTTGAACATCAGGAAGTTCACAGTTCACATATTGCTGAAGCCTGGCTTGGAGAATTTTGAGCATTATTTTACTAGCGTGTGAGATGAGTGCAATTGTGAGGTAGTTTGAGCGTTCTTTGGCATTGCCTTTCTTTGGGACTGAAATGAAAACTGACCTTTTCCAGTCCTGTGGCCACTGGTGAGTTTTCCAAATTTGCTGGCATATTGAGTGCAGCATTTTCACAGCATCATCTTTCAGGATTTGGAATAGCTCAACTGGAATTCCATCACCTCCAGTAGCTTTGTTCATAGTGATGCTTTCTAAGGCCCAATTGACTTCACATTCCAGGATGTCTGGCTCTAGGTCAGTGATCACACCATCGTGATTATCTGGGTCATGAAGATCTTTTTTGTACACTTCTTCTGTGTATTCTTGCCATCTCTTCTTAATATCTTCTGCTTCTGTTAGGTCCATACCATTTCTGTCCTTTATCATGAAAGTGAAAGTGGAGAGTGAAAAAGTTGGCTTAAAGTTCAACATTCAGAAAACGAAGATCATAGCACCCAGTCCCATCACTTCATGGGAAATAGATGGGGAAACAGTGGAAACAGTGTCAGACTTTAGTTCTTTGGGCTCCAAAATCACTGCAGATGGTGACTGCAGCCATGAAATTAAAAGACGCTTACTCCTTGAAAGGAAAGTTATGACCAAGCTAGATAGCATATTCAAAAGCAGAGACATTACTTTGCCAACAAAGGTCCGTCTAGTCAAGGCTATGGTTTTTCCAGTGGTCATGTATGGATGTGAGAGTTGGACTGTGAAGAAAGCTGAGTGCCGAAGAATTGATGTTTTTGAACTGTGGTGTTGGAGAAGAATCTTGAGAGAGTCCCTTGGACTGCAAGGAGATCCAACCAGTCCATTCTGAAGGAGATCAGCCCTGGGTGTTCTTTGGAAGGAATGATGCTAAAGCTGAAACTCCAGTACTTTGGCCACCTCATGCAAAGAGTTGACTCATTGGAAAAGACTCTGATGCTGGGAGGGATTGGGGGCAGGAGGAGAAGGGGACGACAGAGGATGAGATGGCTGGATGGCATCACTGACTCGATGGATGTGAGTCTCAGTGGACTCCGAGAGTTGGTGATGGACAGGGAGGCCTGGCGTGCTGCAATTCATGGGGTCGCAAAGAGTCGGACATGACTGAGCAACTGATCTGATCTGATCTGATATGCATTGAGTGAGGTATGCTACTCTTATAGTATACTGTCTGATATGCTAAGATTTTAATTTATGAAAAAGAAAAAGAAACATATTTACTGAAAGCAAAAATAACAGATTTTATACCAAGATATAAGATGAAAATAATAACATGGTCGTTCATCGGCCTCATAGTCAATTCCAAGAAAGAAACCATTTTACATTTTTAGATAAGCATATATTATAAATTAATAATAAGAAACATTTTACATCTGTCTTGTTAAGGAAGAATGAAAGTACCTTAAGCATGAAAAATAGGGAATTGCATTTGTTTACAATTTCCATTTGAGTAGGTCCAAGGTAAACCTGTCACAAATTTGCACCTTTTGCATCATATGGCACATAAATGAATAGCTAAAGAGATTGAAGATTAAAAAAAAAGATTAGTCAGCAAGTTTTCCAAAATAGGGAATTTTCAAGTAGGAAAAAAGCAAGTACTTTTGCCAATGCTCTATGTTTGTTTGTTTGTTTAATACACTTTGTTCTCTTGTCTTCATAACCTCTCAACTTTGTTACCTCTGGAATTTCATCTTTGATTTAATTTATCTTTTTCAATGTAATTTTTTTTCTTTTTAGCTATGCTAAAAAGTAGTGTGTGGATAGATATGATCACAATATTATACTTGCCTCTAACTCAACCCAGAAAATAAAAACTGAGAGAAAAAATTTTTTTTCATGATTTGAAAAATACTTAATGAAACAGTTACTCTCGATAAATGATTAAAAAAAAAAAAAAAATCCCTAGTCTGGTCAAATTTTTCTGTTTTATGAAGTCTCAGTAAGTAAAGCAAAGAGTTTAGATTCGTGCACAATATATCTTTGAACAAAATTATTTTACTTCTCTAACTCCTAGAAACAAATTATAAATCAGGAAATGTTACATCTGTCAAAGAATAGCACAGCTTTCAATTGTTTAATCTAGATTAGAGAAGACCAGGGTGAGGATTAATATAAAATATAATTCAATCTTTCAAAAATACTACTAAAGTTACTATTCAGTTCAGTTCAGTTCAGTCGCTCAGTCGTGTAGGACTCTGCAACCCCATGAATTGCAGCATGCCAGGCCTCCCTGTCCATCACCAACTCCCGGAGTTCACTCAGACTCACGTCCATTGAGTCAGTGATGCCATCCAGCCATCTCATCCTCTGTCGTCCCCTTCTCCTCCTGCCCCCAATCCCTCCCAGCATCAGAGTCTTTTCCAAGGAGTCAACTCTTCGCATGAGGTGGCCAAAGTACTGGAGTTTCAGCTTTAGCATCATTCCTTCCAAAGAAATCCTAGGGCTGATCTCCTTCAGAATGGACTGCTTGGATCTCCTTGCAGTCCAGGGGACTCTCAAGAGTCTTCTCCAACACCACAGTTCAAAAGCATCAATTCTGCGGCACTCAGCTTTCTTCACAGTCCAACTCTCACATCCATACATGACCACTGGAAAAACCATAGCCTTGACTAGATGGACCTTTGTTGGCAAAGTAATGTCTCTGCTTTTGAACACGCTATCTAGGTTGGTCATAACTTTCCTTCCAAGGAGTAAGTGTCTTTTAATTTCATGGCTGCAGTCACCATCTGCAGTGATTTTGGAGCCCCCAAAAATAAAGTCTGACACTGTTTCCACTGTTTCCCCATCTATTTAACTCAATGTAGAGTTAATACTACATCAGGAGAAAGAAAGTAAAATATGACATTTCAAAACCACAGGGAAACATTAGATAGGTCATATTGTTATTGTCATACTGCAGATTCTCTTAGGAATGATCGTTTTAACTTTCTGAAAACAAAAACAAACAAACAAAAAAACAGAAATATAAGCATAATGGCACAGATTACAAAGTAATGGAAAATTGATATTTCAGGTACACCCTGGTGTGACAGTGAGAATGATGTAGTCTAAAACCAAAGATAGATACAACCCTGCTTCTTATGTTATCCCTTCAAATACCCTATTTTTCTGCTTCCCGTTTAGCCCACTCTGTTTCCGTACATCATGGAGCTAAGTCAAATTCATCTTATCACTGTAGATACAATATCTTTATTAGACAGAAGTATAAAAATATAAAATTAACTATAGCTTGGTACAAGAAATCATTGTTTACTTTTTTATTTGATTGAATTTTTATATCTTGATCCATCTTTCCTTATACCACAAAAATTAACAGAACTGCTTTTCAGCCCATATATCACTCACATTAGTCTTTTTTTTTTAATATCTTCTCTATTTATAGAAGTTCTATTGAAAGACATAAAGATTGAATTGTAAACACTTGTCATTGAAAGCCTTAAATATATAATATAATGTGACTGATAATTAAGGCATATACATAAAAGGTTGAGTAAGGGTGTAATACAATTGCAGACCTTAACTCTCAATCAGGATGGACCCAGCATACCATCAAATTTTAAAACACAATGAAATTGTTTTATTTCATAAAATTATTGTGTATGTTTGAGTGTGCACATATTTATTGATGGAGAAAGCATCATCTAACAAACTCCTTCCTATTCTCTAAATAATTATTATTCTAAATACTCTTTTCCTTCTAGTGATGTGCATAGAATATATACTAAGTTTAACCTATTGTTGACTATGTGCTTATATAAGATTATGTATAATACCTCTTCCACATCTTAGTAAATGTATAGTTATAGTATGTAATGTATACTATACATACATAACTGTAGTAATGTATAGTTAACCACCAGGTAACAACTGCAATGCATATATTAATATATATTATGCACACTTTGGCTTATCTTTATTGCTCTCTGCACATGAAAATTGAAAGAAATTACTTTACCAAGTGATCATTGATATATTGAAGGATTTATAAGTAAATTTGGTTTACTCCTAGGGGGGAGGCCCAGAAGGCAGTTTTCAAAGGATGGGAGAACAATAAGAAAAGGATGATTCTATCTACCATTCTTGTTGCTGTTGTTGTTTAGTTGCTAAGTCATATCTCACTCTTTGTGACCCCATGGACTACAGCACCCCAGGCTTTCTGATACTTTACTATCTCCCAAAGTTTGCTCACACTAGTGTCCATTGAGTCAGTGATGCTCTTCACATCAGGTGGCCAAAATACTGGAGCTTCAGCACTTGTCATTCTAATGAATATTCAGGGTTGAATTTCCTCTAGGATTGACTGGTTTAATCTCCTTTCAGTCCCAGGGATTCTCAAGAGTCTTCTCCAGAACCACAACTGGAAAGCATCAATTCTTCAGCATGCAGTCTTCTTTCTGGTCCAACTCTGACATCCGTACATGACTACTGGAAAAACCATAAGTTTGACTATACATACCTTTGTTGGCAAAGTGATGTCTCTGGTTTTAATGTGCTGTCTGGGTTTTTAATAGTTTTCCTTCCAAGGTAAAGTGTCTTTTAATTTCATGGCTGCAGTCATCATCCACAGTGATTTTGGAGACTAAGATATTATCTGTTGCTGTATCCATTTTTCACCCTTCTATTTGCCCTAAAGTGATGGAACCGGATGCCATGATCTCAGTTTTTTTAACGTTGAGTTTTAAGCAAGGTTTTTTATTCTCCTCTTTCACTAGCATATAGAGGCTCCTAGTTCCTCTTCACTTTCTCTCATTAGAGTGTTATCATCTGCATATCTGAGGTTGCTGATATTTCTCCCAGCAATCTTGATTCCAGTTTGTGACTCATCTAGCCCGGCATTTCACATTATCTATTCTGCATGTAAGTTAAATAAATAGGAAGACAATATACAGCTTTGACATACTTCTTTCCCAATTTTGAACCAGTCATTTGTTCTGTGTTTGGATCTGTTGCTTCTTGGCTTGTGTACAAGTCTTTTAGGAGACAGGTAAGGAGGTCTGATAGTCACATCTCTAAGAATTTTCCCCAGTTTGTTATGATCCACACAGTCAAAACCTTTAGCATAGACAATAAAGCAGAAGTAGATGTTTTTCTGGAATTCCCTTCCTTTCTCCATGATCCAACAAATTTCCAATTTGATCTCTGGTTCCTTTGTCTTTTTGAAGCTCAGCTTGTATACCTGGAAGTTCTTAGTTCACGTACTGCTGAAACCTAGCTTGAATGATTTTGAACATTACCTTGCTAGAATGTGAAATGACCACAATTTCAGGGCAGTTTGAACATTATTTGGCATTCCTTGCTTTGGGATTGGAATGAAAATTGACATTTTCCTGTCCTGTGGCCAATGCCAAGTTTTCTAAATCTCCTAGGTTTTAACAGCATCATCTTTTAGAATTTTAATTAGCTCACCTGGAATTCCATCACCTCCACTGGCTTGTTTGTAGTAATGCTTCCTAATGCTCACTTGACTTCAAACTCCATAATGTCTGGCTCTAAAACAGTGACCGTACCATCATGGTCATCCAAGTGATTATCTTTTTTTGTATAGTTTTTCTTAATCTCTCTGTTTCTCTTAGATCCTTACCATTTCTGTCCTTTATTGTACCCATCCTTGCATTAAATGTTCTCTTGATATCTCCAATTTCTTGAGGAGACCTCTAGCCTTTCCCACTCTATTATTTTCCTCTATTTCTTTATATTGTTCACTTAAGGATTTCTTATCTCTCCTCGCTCTTCTCTGGAATGCTGCATTCAGTTTGGTGTATATTTTCCCTCTCTCCCTTTCCATTTGCTTCTCTTCTTTCCTCAGCTATTTGGAAAGCCTCTTCAAACAACCATTTTGCCTTCTTGTATTTCCTTTTCTTTGAGATGAATTTGGTCACTGCCTCTTATATAGTGTTATGAACCACTGTCCATCATTCTTCAGGCAGGGTATCTACCACATTTAATTCCTTGAATCATGGATTAATGAACCATAACCTTGTCATGGTGAAAGGTCTTGCATAACTCAATGAAGCTCTGAGCCATGTCATGCAGGGCCACCCAAGATGGACAGTTCATAGTGGAGAGCTTTGACCAAATGTGGTCCACTGGAGGAGGGAACGGCTTACCATTCCAGTATTCTTGCCTCAGGAGCCCCATGAGCAGTATGAAAAGGTAAAAAGATATGACACTGGAAGCCCTTCCAGTTTGGGAGGTGTCTAATATGCATCTGGGGAAGAGCAGAGACATAACTCCAGAAGAATGAAGAGGCTGGGCCAAAACTGAAGCTATACCCAGTTGTTGATGTGTCTGGTGGTGATAGTAAAGTCTGATGCTGTGAAGAACAATATTGCATAGGAACCCGGAATGTTATATCAATGAATGAAGGTAACTTAGATCTGATCAAGGAGGAGATGGCAAGAGTGAACATCAGCATCTCAGGAATCAGTTAACTAAAATGGACAGGAATGGTCATTCAGATGACCATTATATCTACTACTGTGGGCAAGAATCCCTTGGAAGAAATGAAGTAGCCCTCATAGTCAATAAAAGGGCAAAATGTAGTACTTGGATACAATCTTAAAAACAATAGAATGATCTTGGTTTATTTCCAAGTATTGGCAAAGTATTCAGTATCACACTAATTCAAATTTATGGCCCAACCATTAATGCTGAAGAAACTGAAGTTGAACCATATTATGAAGACCTAGAAAACCTCCTAGAACTAACACCAAAAAAAAAAAAAAATTTTTTTATCACATCATATTACAATCCTCTCTTTTTATCACAGAGGATTGCAATTGCAAAGTAGGAAGTCAAGAGCTACCTAGAGTAATAGCCAAGTTTGGCCTTGGATTACAAAATGAAGCTGTGCATAGGTTAACAGAGTTTTGCCAAGAGAACATACTGGTGATAGCAAACCCCTTCTTCCAATAACACAAGCGATGACTCTACACATGGACATCACCAGATGGTCAATACCAAAATTAGATTGGTTATATTTTTTGGAGCTAAAGATGGAGAAGCTTTTTACACTCAGCAAAAACAAGACTGAGGCTCAGATCATGAGCTCCTTACTTCAAAATTCAGTCTTAAATTGAAGAAAGTAGGGAAAACCATTAGGCCATACAGGTATGAAAGTGAAAGTCACTCAGTAGTATCCAACTCTGCAACCACATAGACTATACAGCCCATGGAATTCTCCAGCCCTCCTGGAGTAGGTAGCTTTTCCCTTCTCCAAGGGATCTTCCCAACTCAGAGATCAAACCCAGATCTTCCACATTTCAGGCAAATTGTTTACCAGCTGAGCCACAAAGGAAGCCCATTCAGGTCTGAGCTAATCAAATTGCAAATTTAAGATGGCATCCGGTCCCATCACTTCATGGCAAATAAATGGGGAAACAGTGGAAACAATGTCAGACTTTATTTTTCTGGGCTCCAAAATCACTGCAGATGGTGATTCCAGCCATGAAATTAAAAGATGCTTACTCCTTGGAAGGAAAGTTATGACCAACCTAGACAACATATTAAAAAACAGAGACATTACTTTTCCAACAAAGGTCTGTCTAGTCAAGGCTATGGTTTTTCCAGTGGTCATGTATGGATGTGAGAGTTGGACTATAAAGAAAGCTGAGTGCCGAAGAATTGATGCTTTTGAACTGTGGTGTTGGAGAATCCCTTGGACTGCAAGGAGATCCAACCAGTCCATCCTAAAGGAGATCAGTCCTGGGTGTTCATTGGAAGGACTGATGTTGAAGCTGAAACTCCGGTACTTTGGCCACCTGATGTGAAGAGCTGGCTCATTTGAAAAGACCCTGATGTTGGGATAGATTAAGGGCAGGAGGAGAAGAGGAAGACAGAGGCTGAGATGGTTGGATGGCATCACCGACTTGATGGACATGGGTTTGGGTGGACTCCAGGAGTTGGTTATGGGCAGGGAGGCCTGGCGTGCTGCATTCATTGGGTGGCAAAGAGTCGGACATGACTGAGCTACTGTACTGATGTCATTGCTTCAAAGGGGCACTTTGTTTCTATTTACTGCCTGTCAGTACAGACTGCGGAGAAGGCAATGTCAACCCCCTCCAGTACTCTTGCCTGGAAAATCCCATGGATGGAGGAGCCTGATGGGCTGCCGTCTATGGGGTCACACAGAGTCGGACATGAATGAAGTGACTTAGCAGCAGCAGCAGCAGCAGTACAGACTGTGCTTTTGAGCAAGGTTGAAGAATTCCCTTCACTACTAAACAGACAACCCTAGGTTTTAGAAAGTTTAGAGGAAAGTATTTGTTCTAATGATGGGGAATTTTTAAAAAATCCTATGTCCCTTGAATTTTTGTCTACCTAGACTCTATAATTCCATACTCCTTTTATACCTAAGGGCCCAAGAGGGAGAAAAATTACAGATATAGTCTCAGGACTGAGCTCAGGATTCTGGGATTTTGAATTTACTATAATAACCAAGAATTTGGAATGACTAACTCCTGTTCAGCTTTTTTCCCCTATGTCTTCCACCCTCTGTTGCTCAGCCTTTTTGCATTAAATTAGTCATTATCCATCAGCACTTTCCCTAGTCTGGATTATGTGATGCAGAATATTCATTCTGCTATTATCATCTTCAGGAACAAACATGAATATAGTATTTCCTTCCCAAGGGATCCGTAAAACATTGCTTCCATTATTATCTCTGCGTGGGCATTTGGATGTGAGGTATGCCGTTTTCTCTCTTTTATTCACAAGCACATTTCAAAATGCCAATCAAAATCACTAAGAAACCGCTCCTATTTGGGGTGAAAATGATGGTCCCTGAAAGTACTTCAAATTTTTGGTCATGCTTCTCAATGTCACATTTATATTTGTATTTAATCAGGATAACAATTGGTAGATCCAGTCTTGTTAGCAATTGAATTTAGGGTTTGTTCTGAAATACATCAGAAAATACATTTTAAAAACTACATTAAGTAATTGTTTTACATGTGATATGCCCCAATTACCTTATTTAAAATAGTTTTTTAATGTTTCAAATGGAAGTAGATTTTTCTGTTTGTCCCCATATTTTAAATTATTTAAGATAAGACCTTGGTACATTAGTTACTAATAAAGAAAGCATTTCTTTTCCTTTACCAAAAATAATTTCCAATTATTTGAGATACAAGAATGGAATTAGAATTACAAGTGCATCTGAGATCCAATATCTTTTACAGGAAGAAACAGAATAGCAAGTCTGAATGCCTAATTTTAACCAAAGCAAACTCTTCCTGATATTTTAATTTACAGCCTTGGGAAAGTGCTGGACTTTCATAGCTGTGTTTTTCTCTTGGACAGAGAGAGCTTAAACCACACCTATTACTAAAGTGTCAGGCACTGAACCAGCTCTCACTCAGTTAAAACTAGTTCCTTAACTCCCTTCCATCTCCTTCCACACACCTCGGTGTAATTGTGAAGATCTAATGTTAATTATATTCAGACAAGAGTGTTTTATACTATCAATGAAAGTGAAAGTCGCTCAGTCATCTCTGATTCTTTGTGATCCCATGGATGTCCATGGAATTCTCTAGGCCAGAATACTGCAGTGGGCAGTCTTTCCCTTCTCCAGGGGATCTTCCCAACCCAGCAATCAAACCAAGGTCTCCCGCTTTGCAGGCAGACTCTTTACCAGCTGAGACACAAGGGAAGACCAAGAATACTGGAGTTGGTAGCCTATTCCTTTTCCAGTGGATTTTCCCCACCCAGAAATCGAACTGGAGTCTCCTGCATTTGCAGGTGGATTCTTTACCAACTGAGCTATTAGGAAAGCCCTTTATACTATCAGGTGCTATACAAATAAAAGAAGTTTCCATTCAAGGTTTTACATTAAATAGCTATTATATCCATTAGAAAAACAGAATTAATTTTCAATTTACTAGCATGGATTTAAAAAGTATTGCATAACTTTTATTAAATTAAAAACAAACAGCCTTTCTACTACAGAAGACACTTTTCCATTAGCCTTCACCATTCATTATACATTTGAATGAATTTAATATCTGTAGATATCTGTTTACATTTGGATACTTAATCTTAAATGACTGAATCAAAATTGTTCATGAGAAGTTCTAAATACATAATTGTTTATAGGTAAACTGTGGAAAATTCTGAAAGAGATGGGAATACTAGACCACCTGATCTGCCTCCTGAGAAATGTGTATGCAGGTCAAGAAGCAACAGTTAGAACTGGACACTGAAAGGTTGTTGCTGAACCACAAAAGACACTGGGATTCTTGGCCTCTGGAGGAGAAGAATTCAATCCAGGGCCAGAGACGAGGCTTGATCATTCAGAGCTTTTGTGTAATAAAGTTTTATTCAAGTATAAAAGAGATAGAGAAAGCTTCAGACATAGACATCAGAAGGGCAGAAAGAATACCCGCCTGCTAGTCTTTAGCTGGATGTTATATAATTACTAGCAATCTGTTAATGAAAGAAAGGAATGTCTCAAAACTCAGAGAATGGCACCAGGTCCTTAACCCACAAGGTGCATTTTGAGATAATCTTTGCACCAGGCGAATCATCCCAGGCCATAAAATGATTGACTTGAATCTTGTATAAAGGCAGATTACCATACAAATAGTTTTGTTTACATGGATTAGGAGAACAATGTATGAGAGTAACATACTGGATTGTCAAGTCAGTTCTGAGCCTTTAGGCGGAACAGACTTGAAGACAGAGTCTGGGGTAAATGTGTAAGTACATTAACATATCTTAAGACAACCATTTCTATAAGAAAAATGCATTGGTTAGCTCAATATTTGAGAAAAGTTAAGTTCAGGTGGAAAGAGTTGTCATTATGGCAACACCGTATTTTAAGAGAAACCTCTTTGTAAATTTATATGGAGAGGGGGGAAAATATATCACTAGTTTGTTTCTTCCTGCCACTTAAGAGTGAGATTTAAAAAGTCTGACACTTGCAATCTATTTCCTCCATTTGGAGAGCCCTGGACTTCCTGCCTTTTATCATCTTAACATGGAACTAAAGACTGATTCTAAATTGGAAAAGGAGTATATTAAGCTATATGTTGTCAACCTGCTTATTTAACTTATATGCAGAGTACATCATGAGAAATGCTGGACTAGATGAAGCACAAGCTGGAATCAAGATTACCAGGAGAAATATCAATAACTTCAGATATGCAGATGACACCATCCTTATGGCAGAAATCAAAGAACTAAAGAGCCTCTTGATGAAAGTGAAAGAAGAGAGTGAAAAAGTTGGCTTAAAACTCAACATTGAGAAAATGAAGATCTGGTCCCTTCACTTCATGGCAGATAGATGGGGAAACAATGGAAACAGTGACAGACTTTATTTTGGGGACTCCAAAATCACTGAAGATGGTGACTGTAGCTATGAAATTAAAAGACACTTACTCCTTGGAAGAAAAGTTATGACCAACCTAGACAGCATATTAAAAAACAGAGACATTACTTTGCCAACAAAGGTCCATCTAATCAAAGCTTTGGTTTTTCTGGTAGTCATGTATGGATGTGAAAGTTAAAAGAATTATCCTCCAATCAAAAATAAAATAAAAATTTTAAAAAGCACAAAATGTATGTATTACATGAATTTCAAATGTGTCTTTAATATCCCATTTTAGAGGTCATTTTGAGGCATCCTGAGAAGGCAATGGCAACCCACTCCAGTACTCTTGGCTGGAAAATCCCATGTGCGGAGGATCCTGGTAGGCTGCAGTCCATGAGGTCGATACGAGTCGGACACCACTGAGAGACTTCACTTTCACTTTTTACTTTCATGCACTGGAGAAGGAAATGGCAACACACTCCAGTGTTCTTGCCTGGAGAATCCCAAGGACAGCGGGGCCTGGTGGGCTGCCATCTATGGGGTCTCACAGAGTCGGACACGACTGAAGCGACCTAGCAGTAGCAGCAGCAAATAAATACACAGGACTATAAAGAAAGTTGAACACCAAAGAATTGATGCTTTTGAACTGTGGTGTTGGAGAAGACGCTTGAGAGTCCCTTAGACAGCAAAGAGATCCAACCAGTCCATCCTAAAGGAAATCAGTCCTGAACGTTCATTGGAAGGACTAATGTTGAAGCTGAAATTCCAATGCTTTGGCCACCTGATGTGAAAAACTGACTCATTTGAAAAGACCCTGATGTTGGGAAAGATTGAAGGCAGGAGGAGAAGGGGACAACAGAGGATGAGATGTTTCGATGGCATCACCGGCTTAATGGGCATGAGTTGGAGTAAACTCCAGGAGTTGGTGATGGACAGGGAGGCCTGGCGTGCTGCAGTCCATGGCGTCACAAAGAGTAGGACACAACAGCGACCGAACTAAACTGAACTGAAACTCACTATACCTAGAAATGGTATGATTCACTAAAGTCATTTTGTACATAAGGAAGCTCTAGAATTATCAAACAGTAGAATGGCGTTCTACTTTCAGAATAAAGCTATCAAGGGAATGTTTGTTAAGATTTACAGCTAGGGATCAGCTGGTTTGGGTCCAGAACCCAAACTGTTGGCAATGAGCACAGTGCTTTTTCTCTCTTCCACTACTTCACAGACGACACAGCCAAATAAAGTCATAAAATATTTTGAAAATCAAAACAAAAATGTCAAATAAAATAATTGCTGTGTATTTAATTAACCTGAATTCATAACCCTATAATTCATATGTTGTACGTGTTCACTTGCTGCTGCTAAGTCGCTTCAGTCATGTCCAACTCTGTGCGACCCCATAGACGGCAGCCCACCAGGCTCCCCCGTCCCTCAGATTCTCCAGGCAAGAACACTGGAGTGGGTTGCCATTCCCTCTTCAATGCATGAAAGTGAAAAGTGAAAGTGAAGTTGCTCAGTCGTGCCTGACTCCATGCGACCCCATAGACTGCAGCCTACCAGGCTCCTCCGTCCATGGGATTTTCCAGGGAAGAGTACTGGAGTGGGGTGCCACTGCCTTCTCTGATGTATTCACTTAGGATGCCTCAAAATGACCTCTAAAATGGGATATTAAAGACACATTTGAAATTCATGTAATACATACATTTTGTGCTTTTTTAATATTTTATTTTATTTTTGATTGGAGGATAATTCTTTTACAATATTGTGATGTTTTCTTCCATACATCAATATGAATCAACCATAGGTATATGTATGTTTCCTCAAAATATCTAGCCTACTTGGGGTTGAGAATTATTTAGATGTATAGCAAGATATAAATATCATGCAAATGATAATACTTAGAAAGACTTATGTGTAGAACAGTAGTAAATTATTGTATGAAAGTTTATGCTAAAGAGCTGAACTGTGAAGAACTGTTCACAGAACTGAAGCCTCCTCAGATATCCACTTTTTCTTCTTGCATTTCTTTTTTAGGGGGATGCTTTTGGTCATTGCCTTCTGTAGAATGTTTCAAACTTCTACCCATAGTTTTTCAGGCACTCTGTCTACCAGGCTACTTTTTGTTGTTCAGTTGTTGTTCAGTCATGTCCAACTCTTAGCCACACCATGGACTATAGCATGCCAGGATTCCCTGTCCTTCACCATCTCCTGGAACCTGCTCAAACTCGTATCCATTGAGTTGGTGATGCCATCCAACCATCTTGTCCTCTGTTAGCCCCTTTTCCTCCTTTCTTCAATCTTTCCCAGCATCAGGGTCTTTACCAATGAGTTGGCTCTTCACATCAGGTGTCCCAAGTATTGGAGCTTCAGCCTCAGCATCAGTCTTTCCAGTAAATATACAGGGTTGATCTCCTTTAGGATTGACTGGTTTGATCTCCTTGAAGTTCAAGTGTCTCTCAAGAGTCTTCTCCAAAAGCACAGTTCAAAGCATCAATTCTTTGGCGCTCATGTTTCTTTAAGGTCCAGCTCTCACATCCATCCATGGACTACTGGAAAAAGGATAGCTTTGATTATATGGACCTTTATGAAGAATACAGCTATATTTCATTCTGTGAAATGAGAAGCACATTTTCAGGTAATTTCTTATTAAAATGACAATTATTTGAAATATTGTTGAAAATGAAGTAGTGATTATTTCTATTATGAATGAACAGTCCACAAAGGGTGTTCCTGATGATGCTTCCCACTGCCCATTTGGTCATCAATGCGGGATTCAACAGGATCCTCTCTGGTGTACAGAAGACCACTATACCAACATCTGTCAGCCAACACGTGTATCATATTTTCTTTCTTATGTTGCTCAAGGTTCATTTGTTTTTGAAAGTCACATCACAGCCATCATAGAATTATTATGCCTAAGTATATTACAGAGGGCACATGGGAAAATTATCACAGGAAGACTTGAGGGATAAGATGAAATATTTTAAGCAGAGTTGGAAATAAGAGTTCAGGCAGAAAGGGCAATATGAGACATTTTAAGAACCGGAGAAGAACATGACTATCTTAAAATGGCAAGTAAGGCTGTATTCTTATTACTTATATGACAGGAGGAAGCTAGAAGTTAAGTAGTTTGTCCACTGTTTCACAGATAGTAATTTGACATGTTCAGGCTGAAGTTTGTTTTCTATAATACCTTGTCTATTCTGTTTGAACCACTTCACTCTCTAAGATGTGCTATTGAAAGTTGCATCAAATCATTTGAGTGTAATACTAAGGAGATTCAGTAGGCATGTTTCATTGACCTTTTAAATGAAGGCTTATTTTACAAAATTTTAAAGGCAAATCTGTCCTTTCTTTAGTTTCTCCAATTGTTTTATTTGTTTCAGTGGTAGTGGAGAAATATTTACCTATTTATTTCTTTATTTAATTAGGTAAAACATATAATGTGAAAACTATCCTCTTAACTTTTGTACTTGTACTTTATGGTATTATAAATTATATACACATATTGCACAGCAGAGCTCTAAAAACATTTCAGGTCACATAACTGCAAATGTATGCCCATGAAGCATCATTTCCCTATTTCCCTTTCTCTCCAGCCCCTGGCAAACTGTCATTTGCTTTCTACTATTTCTATTAGTTTGTCTAGTTTAGATATCCCAAAATAACTGGAATCATGCATTATTTGTTCTTCTGTGTCTGGATTATTTGTTTTTTTCTCTTTTTTTTTATTTTATTTTTTAACTTTACAATATTGTATTGGTTTTGCCATACATCAACATGGATCGGCCACAAGTATACACATGTTCCCCATCCTGACCCCTCCTCCTTCCTCCCTCCCCGTACCATCCCTCTGGGTCATCCCAGTGCACCAGCCCCAAGCATCCAGTATCGTGCATCGAACCTGGACTGGCAACTCGTTTCATATATGATAGTATACATGTTTCAATGCCATTCTCCCAAATCATCCCACCCTCTCCCTCTCCCACAGAGTCCAAAAGACTGTTTTATACATCAGTGTCTCTTTTGCTGTCTCGTATACAGGGTTATTGTTACCATCTTTCTAAATTTCATATATATGCATTAGTATACTGTATTGGGGATTATTTCTTTATCATGTTCTCAAATTTCATCAACATTTTAGTACCTGACAAGATTTTCTTCTTAATAATGCTGAATAATATTCTGTTGTATGTCTGTATCTCATTTTCTTTATTTACTAATCTGCTGATGGGCATTTAGTTTGTTTCAACATTTTCACTAATGTGAAGAATTTAAAAATGAGCATGAAAGTGCAAATACCTTTTGATATCCTGTTTTATTTATTTATGTATTTGTTTATTGTTAGTGGAGCATGATTGTTTACAAAGTTGTGTTAATTTCTGCTGTACAACAAAATGAATCAACTATATATATACATATATTCCCTGCTCCTTGGAACTTTGTCCCAGCAAACCACCCATCCCATCCTTCTAGGTCATCACAGAACACCAAGCTGAACTGCTAGTGCTATACAGCAGGTGTCCACTAAATTCATCAAGACTGTATATTGTCACCCTGCTTATTTAACTTATATGCTGCATACATCATGAGAAATGCCAGGCTGGATGAAGCACAAGCTGGAATCAAGATTGCCAGGAGAAATATTAATAAACTCAGATATGCAGATGGCACCATCTTTATGGCACAAAGTGAAAAAAAACTAAAGAGCCTCTTGATTAAGGTGAAAGAGGAGAGTGAAAAAGATGGCTCAAAACTCGACATTCAAAAAGCAAAGATCATGACATCTGGTCCCATCAGTTCATGGCAAATAGATGGGGAAACAATGGAAATACTGACAGATTTTATTTTCTTGAGCTCCAAAATCACTGCAGATGGTAACAGCAGCCATGAAATTAAAAGATGCTTGTTCCTTGGGGGAAAAAAAAAACTATGACAAATCTAGATAGCATATTAAAAAGCAGAGACATTATTTTGCAACAAAGGTCCATATACTCAAAGCTATGGTTTTTCCAGTAGTCATGTATTGATGTGAGAGTTGGGCCATAAAGAAAGCTGAGCACTGTAGAATGGATGCTTTTGAACTGTGGTGTTGGAGAAGACTCTCGAGAGACGCTTGGACTTCAAGGAGATCACACCAGTCAATCCTAAAGAAATATTCCTGAATATTCATTCCTTGAATATTCATTGGAGAGACAGATGCTGAGGCTGAAGCCCCAGTACTTTGGCCATCTGATGTGAAAAACCAACTCATTGGACAAGATCCTGATACTGGGAAAGACTGAAGGCAGGAGGAGAAGAGAATGACAGAGGACAAGATGGTTGGATGGCATCACCAACTCAATGGATATGAGTTTGAGCTGGCTCCAGGAGATGGTAAAGAACAGGGAAGCCTGGCATGCTGTAATCCATGGAGTTGCTAAGAGTTCAACATGACTGAGCAATTGAACAACAACAATTAGTCTGGTAGACAGAGTGCCTGAAAATCTATGGACAGAAGTTTGAAACATTGTCCAGAAGGCTGTGGCCAAAACCATCCCAAAGAAAAAGAAATGCGAGAAGACAAAGTGGATGTCTGAAGAGACACAAATAGCTGCAGAAAGAAGAGAAGCAAAAGGAAAGGGAGAGAGGGAAAAAATATACCCAACTGAATGCAGAGTTCCAGAGAATAGAAAGAAGAGATAAAATGGCCTTCTTAAAAGAACAATGCAAAGAAACAAAGAGAATAGTATAATGGGAAAGACTAGAGATCTCTTCAAGAAAATTGGAGATATAAAGGGAATATTTCATGCAACAATGGGCATGGTAAAAGACAGAAATGGTAAGGGCCTAATAGAAGCAGAAAATATTAAAAATAAAGGAAAAGAATACCCAGAAGAACTATACAAGAAAGATCTTAATGACCTGAATAACCATGATGTTATGGTCACTCACCTAGGGCCAGACATCCTGGAGTGTGAACTCAAGTGGGATTTAGGAAACATTCAGTTCAGTTCAGTCGCTCATTCGTGTCCGACTCTTTGCTACCCTATAAATTGCAGCGCACCAGGCCTCCTTGTCCATCACCAACTCCCAGAGTTTACTCAAACTCATGTCCATTGAGTCAGTGATGCCATCCAGCCACCTCATCCTCTGTTGTCCCCTTCTCCTCCTGCCCCCAATCCCTCCCAGCATCAGGGTCTTTTCCAATGAGTCAACTCTTCCCATGAGGTGGCCAAAGTATTGGAGTTTCAGCTTCACCAGCAGTCCTTCCAATGAACACCCAGGACTGATCTCCTTTAGGGTGGATTGGTTGGATCTCCTTGCAGTCCAGGGGACTCTCAAGAGTCTTCTCCAACACCACAGTTCAAAAGCATCAATTCTTCAGCTCTTAGCTTTCTTCACAGTCCAACTCTCACATCCATACATGACCACTGGGAAAAACCATAGCCTTGACTAGACAGACCTTTGTTGGCATAGTAATGTCTCTGCTTTTGAATATGCTATCTACTTTGGTCATAACTTTCCTTCCAAGGAGTAAGCGTCTTTTAATTTCATGGCTGCAATCACCATCTGCAGTGATTTTGGAGCCCCAAAAAATAAAGTCTGACACTCTTTCCACTGTTTCCCCATATATTTCCCATGAACTGATGGGACTGGATGCCATGATCTTCATTTTCTGAATGTTGAGCTGTAAGCCAACTTTTTCACTCTCCTCTTTCACTTTCATCAAGAGGCTTTGCCAGGAACAAATGTAGTGGAAATGATGGAATTCCAGCTGAGCTTTTTAAAACTCTAAAAGAGGTTGCTCTTAAAGTGCTGCACTCAATATGCTAGCAAATTTGGACTAGTCAGTAGTGGCCACAGGATTGGAAAAGGTCAGTTTTCATGCAAATCCCAAAGAAGGGCAATGTCAAAGAGTTTTCAAACTACTGTATGCTCACACTCATTTCACATGCTATCAAAACTATTCTCAAAAATCTACAAGCTAGATTTTAGCAGTATGTGAACTACTACTTCCAGATGTACACACTAATTTTCAGAGTCAGAGGAAACAGAGATCAAACTGCCAACACTTGTTAGATGGTGGAAAAGACAAGGGAATACCAGAAAAACATGTATTTTTGCTTCTTTGACTATACTGAAGTCTTTGACTGTGTTTATCATAACAAACTGTGGAAAATTCTTAAAAAGATGGGTGTATCAGATCATATCTGCCTCTTGATAAACCTGTATGCAAGTCAAGAAACAATAGTTAGAACCATACATGGAACAACTGAATTGTTCAAAATTAGGAAAGGAGTACAAGGCTGCATATTGTCATCCAGCTTATTTAACTTACATGCAGAGTACATTATGTGAAGCAGTGCATGAATCACAAGCTGGTATCAAGAATGCCAAGAGAAATATGAATAATCTCAGAAATGCAGTTGTTGGCAGAAAATGAAGAGAAACTAAAGAGTCTCTTTATGGGGGTGAAAGAGGAGAATTAAAAAGCTGGCTTGCAGCTCAACATTAAAAAAAAAAAGAAAAAAAACTAAGATCATGGCATCCAGTCCCATCACTTTAATGACAAAGAGAAGGAGAATAAATAGAAGCAGCAACAGATTTTATTTTCTTGAACTCCAAAATCACTGTGGACAGTGACTGCAGCCATGAAATAAAAGCCACTTGGTCCCTGGGAAAGAAAGTCATGACAAACTTAGACTGCATATTAAAAAGTAGAGACATCACCTTTATAACAAAAGTTTACATAGTCAAGGCTATAGTTTTTCCAGTAGTCATGTACGGATGTGAGATTTGTATTATAAAGAAGGCTAAGCACCAAAGAATTGATGCCTTCAAATTACGGTGCTAGAGAAGACTCTTGAAAATTCTTTGGGCTGCAGGAGATCAAACCAATCAATCCTAAAGGAAATTAATGCTGTATATTCATTGGAAGGACTATTATTTATACTGAAATTCCAGTACTTTGGCTGTCTGATACAAAGAACCAACTCACTGGAAAAGTTCCTCATGCTGTGAAAACTTTAAGGCAAATGAGTAGGAGGTGGCAGTGGATGAGATGGTTAGAAAGCATCACTCACTCAATGGACATGAACTTGGACAAACTCTGGGAGATAGTGAAGGGCAGAGAAGCCTAGCATGCTGCAGTACTTGATCGCAGAGTCGATCATGACTTAGCAACTGAAGATCAGCAATAATACGTAGAAATGCTTTGTAAGAAAAAAAGAAATTTGCTTTTTCATAATAGCAAAGAGTTGAATCAGAACTACATAATAAAATGTATACAAAATGTATTAAGCATTACAAGATGCACTTTTTATGAGTATAGATTAATAGTATGCTTACATAATGATAATAATCCAGTTCTACTTGGTAACATGTTGTTCAGATTTGTGGTCATTTCTGTACTCATTCATCAAATTAGTTCATGTTTGTTTGTGTTAGGGCCTATATTAAATTAAATTAATATAAATTAATTATATAAATATATATAATTATATAAAGTATATAAATAAATATAAATTAAACTACCAATTAATTACCACCTACTCAATCACATTGAATATGTGGCAGACTGAAATCATCATTTAACACAAGGAAATATAGTGAATAGATTCCTTGAGTTCTGATTATTTACATAATCTAGAAATTTGATGAGCTAATAATTTTATTTATTATGTGATATTTGTACATATTGCTCTAATAAAAATCTTCTTAGTAATGAGTAGAATTTCTACTTTTACTAGAAATCAATCACAAATCAAATGGCATTAGATGTAGCTTCCAAAAATCTGTTTCAAAAAGAAATAATTTTATGTGTTGAAGAGATGAAGAAATCAAGTCTCAATAGTTCAATGTCTATTGTGATAATTTCCAGATGATTTTAACACCGATATACTGACCTATTTTAACAAAATGGAGCCAGATAATTGAGACAATAATGAATAGAATGTCTCAGTTATTCCTATAATTGCTTCACCATTCACTCTACTACCCAGACCTCATTTTACAAAGGATAGGCTGGGAATAGAGTATTTTTTATTTCAATATTACTTTTTCTATTTAGCATTTCTAATGTTTTAACCACTTCTAAAGTTTGTTTATTAAAATTAAGAGAACATAAAAAATGACAAGTATTCATAAAGGTATTAAGGGAATAATGTTGCTATTTCCATTGTTTTTGTTTCTACTAAATGAAATCACTGAGTGTCCTTCCAAAAAATTCTTTTTATCTACAAATGCTAGAGGGATTTATTAATGAAAACAAAGGGATATTAAAGCCCTAAAGTGTAACAGCAGAAAAAATGTTCCTATAATTCTTTCCAAAGAAATATTTGGTTGAAACAACTGATGAAAATATTTAAAAGCAAATATGAGCACAACATATTTAAGACCAAAATCCTCACTAATATGCAAATATCACATTGATGAAACTGACGGAATATAGCCAAGATAGTAGATTCATAACTCATTTAAATGAATTAATATCATATCAAATTTGCATTAGATTTGTCTTGGATATATTATGCCAAATGATGAATTATTGAATCTTTAATCTTTGAATATACTTCTTCATTCCTGTCTAGGTATAAGCTTTAGAATTTCCTTAAGTGAGAGATTATCTAAAACATTAAATTTAGAGTTTACATTTTAGCTTAAGGTATGAGGTTATAGCTCAATTTCCCTGTTTACTTTAACTATCTTCCCAATAACAATATTATCAGATAATTAGATCATGCAACAGTCTGTAACTTTCGTTTAGTTCAGAACTGACCAAACTTTTTCTGTAAAAGACCAGATAGTAAATATTTTAGGCTTTAAGGGTTATATTTTCTCTGTCTTTTGCTCTTACAAAAGCAGCTGTAGACAATGCTTAAACAAGTGAGCGTGGAAATGTTCCAATAAAACTTCATTTACAAACATTGTAGTTCAATTTTTTGTGTGAATTTCTATGTAACTCGGTGGGTAAAGAAACTATCTGCAGTGTAGGGGATGGAGGCGTTGCAGGTTCGACCTCTGGGTTAGGAAGATCCCCTGGAGGAGGACATGGCAATCCACTCCAGTATTCTTTTTTTTTTTTTAATTGAAGGATAATTGCTTTACAGAATTTTACTGTTTTCTGTCAAACCTCAATATGAATCAGACATAGGCATAAATATACCCCCTCCCTTTTGAAACTCCCTCCCATCTCACTCCCCATCCCACTCCTCTATGTTGATACAGACCCCCTGTTTGAGTTTCCTGAGCCATACAGCAAATTCCTGTTGGCTATCTATTTTACATAAGGTAATGTAAGTTTCCATGTTACTCTTTTCACAAATTTCACCCTCTCCTCCCCTTTCCCCATGACCATAAGTCTATTCTCTATGTCTGTTTCTCCATTGTTGCTCTATAAATAAATTCTTCAGTACCATTTTTATAGATTCCATATATATGTGTTAGAATACAGTATTTATCTTTCTCTTTATGACTCACTTCACTCTGTATAATAGGTTCTAGGTTCATCCACCTCATTATAACTGATTCAAATGTGTTCCTTTTTATGGCTGAGTAATATTCCATTGTGTATATATAACACAACTTCTTTATCCATTCATCTGTCAACAGACATCTAGGTTGCTTCCATGTTCTAGCTATTGTAAATAGTGCTGCAATGAACACTGGGATACATGTGTTTCATTCAGTTGTGGTTTCCTCAGGGTATATACCTAGGAGCCCTCCAGTGTTCTTAACTGGAGAAGCCCATGGACAGAGGAGCCTGGCAGGCTACATATGGTCACCAAGAGTTGGATAACTCTTAAGCGACTGAGCACGCAGAATCCAAATGATTATCTTTTTTCAAAACATAAAATAAAACATTTCAAACCCATTCTTAACTCATGGAAGACATAAAAACAGGCAGAAGGCTGAATTTGGCTTTCAGACCATATTTTGCTAGTCACTGATAGTTAAATAAAACCTTAGTTAGCTACTTTTAAGAACAGCGCTCAAACATCTTCATCATGGGCTTAATCACATTGCAACACATACTTTTCTAGCCTAAAGGGAAAATTCCAAGAATTTTTTCTAACTTAACTTATCTGGTTATAAGATCACATTTTATTTTTTTGGTTTTTGTTTCTTTTGCTTTTTATACTGGTGTTAACATGACTGGCTGTAATGCCGGTCTGGAGCACCATCTAGAGATGAAAAGTTAAAATTGACATTAAAAAAATAAAGACTAAGAATCAGTGTAGCTGGAGGATGACTTTGCAATTTACAATTAGTGTGCAAATTATATTTTCAAATGATCAGCTCTAAGAAAGTCACACACTTTCCTAATTGAAAGCAAATACTGTTTAATGTTGATTCTCTGTGTGACTTTTCCAAAAATACATTGATTTGAACTGGTTCAGACTATGATTTGCATTCCATGAAAATAATTTTTAATGACTAGATTACTGTGTCTTTAATTATATACATAAAAACCTCTAATGTTGAGTAGATATGTTTTAAAAAAATCTCCTAAATACCATACATATAAATGTAAAAGTACAGAGTAATCAAAATTAGCATGAACAATCTCTTCCCTTAGAGCTTAAACCAGTTTATTCATTATTCCCAATATACATTTTTCTTTCTTTTTTACATAAAACTAGAAATATTTTCTATGTTTATGACTGCAAGCACACTTCTGTCTCTCAGTTTGTGGTAGATGATAAAAGGGTTGCAATCAGTCTATGGAGCTGAGTGCAATTTTCTTATTACATATGTATCTTGATCCACAATGATTTAGTAATAGAGCTACAGTTCTATTGATTTATGTGAAAGTTAAGGAGCCAAGACTATTTTCTTAATTAAGTAGCTAATTAATAAAATGAATATTGCTATTTTAAAATAACATTTACAATGTATCAGACTATAGTGAGCCAAGAGCCCTTTCTAACTTTGACATTTCAATTTCATCATTTTTTGGAAAAACTATCCTGTGTCCCATAAAATTATTAGGGTAATAATAACTAATTTTTAAGAACATAGGTGACAGCATGAACACACCCTTTTTCTACAGTTATATTCTACAAGTGTGTGCTATTTTGTCTTAGTTATTGTCTTTAAAATTTTTTATATTATATCATTTATTCTCCAACTAACCTCAAGAAAATCTACAAGTTAGAAAGTAGTGTTCTATCTCACACATGTGAAAATACATTATTGAAGCTATTTAAATAACAGAAATTGTATGGACCTAATGGAAGCAAAAGATATTAAGAAGACGTGGAAAGAATACACAGAAAAACTATACAAAAAAGATCTTCATGACCCAGATAACCATGATGGTGTGATCACTCACCTAGAGCCAGACATCTGGAATGCAAAGTCAAATGGGCCTTAGGAAGCATCACACAAACAAAGCTAGTGGACATGATGGAATTCTAGATGAGCTATTTTAAATCTTAAAAGATGATGCTGTTAAAGTGCTGCATTCAAAATGCCAGCAAATTTGGAAAACTCTGCAGTGGCCACAGCACTGGAAACAGTCAGTTTTCATTCCAGTCCTGAAGAAGGACAATGCCAAAGAATATTCAAGCTGCCACACAATTGCACTCATCTCACACTCTAGCAAAGTAATGCTCAAAACTCTCTAAGCCAGGCTTCAAAAGTATGTGAACCATGAACTTCCAAATGTTCAAGCTGGACTTAGAAAAGGTAGAGGAACCAGAGATCAAATTGCTGACATCCATCAGAACATGGAAAAGGGAAAAGAGTTACAGAAAAACATCTACTTCTGCTTTATTGACTATGCCAAAGCCTTTGACTATATGGATCACAACAAATTGTAGGAAATTTTTAAAAAGATGGGAATACAAGACCACCTTACCTGCCTCCTGAGAAACCTGTATGCAGGCCAAACAGCAACAGTTAGAATCGGACGTGGAACAATAGACTAGTTCCAAATTGGGAAAGGAGTACATCAAGGCTGTATATTGTCACCCTGCTTATTTAACTTATACGCAGAGTACATCATGTGGAAATGTCAGGCTGGATGAAGCACAAGCTGGAATCAAGATTGCTGGGAGAAATATAATAAGCTCACATATGCAGATGACAACACCCTTATGGCAGAAAGTGAAGAAGAACTAAAGAGCCTCTTGATGAAGATGAAAGAGGAGAGTTAAAAAGTTGGCTTAAAACTCAACATTCAAAAAACTAAGATCATAGCATCAGGTCCCAACACTTCATGACAAATAGTTTCACAAACAGTGAAACTTTAGTGTCTTGGGCTCCCAAATCACTGCAGATGATGACAGTAGCCATGAAATTAAAAGACACTTGCTCCTTGGAAGTCAAGCTATGACCAATCTAGACAGCACATTAAAAAGCAGAAACATTACTTTGACAACAAAGGTCCATCTTGTCAAAGCTATGGTTTTTCCAGTAGTCATGTATGCATGAGAGAGTTTAACTATAAAGAAAGCTGAGTGCTGAAGAATTGATGTTTTTGAACTGTGGTGTTGGAGAAGACTCTTGAGAGTCCCTTGGACTGCAAGGAGATCCAACCAGCCCATCCTAAAGGAAATCAGTCCTGAGCATAGAAGGACTGATGCTGAAGCTGAAACTCCAATACTTTGACCACGTCATGCAAAGAGTTGACTCATAGGAAAAGACGCTGATATTGGGAGGGAGTCAGGGCAGGAGGAGAAGGGGACAACAGAGGAGAAGATGGTTCGATGGCATCACTACCTCGATGAACATGAGTTTGAGCAAGCTCTGGGAGTTGGTGATGGACAGGGAATCCTGGTGTGCTACAGTCCATGAGGTCACAAACAGTCAGACACAACGAGTGATTGAACTGAACTAAAATATCAAACATGTAATTCAAACCCATATGTGTCTGGCTTTGAAGCAAATTCTCTTTCCATTTTCAATTCTGGCTCCGCTGAGGTTAAGATCAGAATCCTAATGAATGCATAGATAATAAACTGATTCTAGGAGAGTAAACACAAAAATTGGGAGTCAGACTTCTATCGATGAAAGCCCAGGAGATTCTTACTATCAGCAAAATAAGTTTGGAAAAATTGCTAAAGCTTTCTAAAACATACATTACTCTTCTATAAAATAGGGATAGCAACTGTACATCAATTGTTTATTTTTAATATTAGTAGGGAAAATGTATGTAAAAGATTTAGTATAATGCCTGGTACTGAAACAATATTAAAATACTTTGAACTACTACTGTGGAAAACAAAGTAGACCCGGGGTGACTTGATTATTTGGGTACAGTAAACCAAAGCTAGGATTGGTAGATATGATTTATTTGATTGTATGATAGTTGATTTTATAAAGAAAGAAAATCATTTTTTTCAGACAAAGACAATATTGAGATCATCCCACATTATTTATTCCTGTTATTGATTTTAAAATTACATATAAATTTAAGAGGTAAATTTTTAAAAATCTTTCCAAATGACTGGATGTTTCTAATTTGACACATCAACAAGTTGTCTTCATCTTCACCATGCTCTTCATTTTAACCTAAAATATATGCGAAAATGTGTACTTTTTAAAATCCAGAATAAAAATTTCTTTTTTTTTTAGTATTTTTCCTAAAAAAATATACTGCAAGTGTTCTATCACTTGAAGACATTTAAAATTTGAACCAGTGATGCAGTATGGCCAAGATGGTAGAATAGGAAGATGTGGTCATCACCTAATTCCATGAGCACACAAAATGTTTACTATGTATAGAGCAACTCTGTATGAGAACAAGCTGATACTGGCATAAAATATTTTCCAAAATTAAAGATATAAAGAAGGGACCACAGTGAGATTGTTAGGAAGAGCAAATATGAGTTATATTCAAGACCTAATCCCACAAGTGATAATCAAAAATAAGATAATTATAAGAGGAGAGGTTCTATCCAAGGAGCAAAGATTCTAAACCCACACCGTGCTTCCTAGCCTGGAAGTCCTTCAGTGGCATGATAAACCCAGAACATCCAGCTTTGAATGACAGAGGGCCTTGTGGATGGGAGAGTTAAAAGACTTCAGGAAACAATTTCCATTATGAAAGGGCACTGACAAACTCTCATAAGATCTAAATCTTATCACAGAGGCAGTACTTTGAAACAGGTCTAGTCATAACCACTTACTGATTGATCAAGGAGAGTCTCCCAGAGAGGCAGGAGGCAACTGGAATTCATCAGGTACTTGAACATTGGTGGTAGCCATTTTGGGACATGGTGCTGACATATTTGGGAGAAGGCAATGGCACCCCACTCCAGTACTCTTGTCTGGAAAATCCCACGGACAGAGGAGCCTGGTAGGCTGCAGTCCATGGGGTCACAAAGAGTCCGACACGACTGAGCATCTTCACTTTCACTTTTCACTTTCATGCATTGGAGAAGGAAATGGCAACCCACTCCAGTGTTCTTGCCTGCAGAATCCCAGGGACAGGAGATCCTGCTGGGCTGCCATCTATGGGGTCGCACAGAGTCGGACACGACTGAAACGACTTAGCAGCAGCAGCAGCTGACATATTTGACCATGACAACACTGGTGCTGACAGTGAATTTTGGATTTCTTCTAGGCTATTATTGCCGGGGGCTACTATGGACCACCAGTGGAGTACCAGGCCCAGGTCTCCCAGCCTGCATAGCCTGTCATCCTGGGATAAGCCATCAGGCTCAGAGAAAGATAGGGACTGGAGGACCAGGGCCAAGCCCTGCCTACCAGCATGCCCACTGCACTCAACCCTGCCATAACAGTAAGGCATATATAGCCTACAAAGGGAGTGTATAGCTCAGATGACCAGAGAGAGTGAGCTACTGCACCTTCTAGGACATCTCCTACATAGTGCCACCTCTCCAAGATTGGAAAACCTAACCAACCAACCGAAAGCACACAAATAAAAGCAAAGAATTAGGCAACATAAGGTGGAAGAATATGTTCCAAATAAAGGATAAGATAAAACCACAGATGATGTAAGTGACATGGAGATAAGCTATCTAATCAATAAATAGTTAAAGGTAATGATCATAAGGATGCTTAATGAACTCAGGAGAAGAATGAAGAAACACAATGAGGATTTTAACAAACAGAAAATATAAAGAAGAATCAAACAGAGCTGAAGAATATAGTAATTTAAATAAAAAATACATTAGAAGGAATCAACAGTAGATTAGATGATCAGACAAATACATTGACAAATGGGAATAAATAATAGTGAAAATGGCCCAAGATGGACAGAAGGGGAAAAAGATTTTTTTAATTAAGGATAAATTAAGAGACCATCGAAAAAGCAAGAGAATTCCAGAAAAACATCTATTTCTGCTTTATTGACTATGCCAAAGCCTTTGACTGTGTGGATCACAATAAACTGTGGAAAATTCTTAAAGAGATGGGAATACCAGACCACCTGACCTGCCTCTTGAGAAATTTATATACAGGTCAGGAAGCAACAGTTGGAACTGGACATGGAACAACAGACTGGTTCCAAATAGGAAAAGGAGTACGTCAAGGCTGTATATTGTCACCCTGCTTATTTAACTTCTATGCAGAGTACATCATGAGAAACACTGGGCTGGAAGAAGCACAAGCTGGAATCAAGATTGCCGGGAGAAATACCAATAACTTCAGATATGCAGATGGCACCACCCTTATGGTAGAAAGTGAAGAGGAACTAAAAAGCCTCTTGATGAAGATGAAAGAGGAGAGTGAAAAAGTTGGCTTAAAGCTCAACATTCAGAAAATGAAGATCATGGCATCTGGTCCCATCACTTCATGGGAAACAGATGGGGAAACAGGGGAAACAGTGTCAGACTTTATTTTTGGGGGCTCCAAAATCACTACAGATGGTGACTGCAGCCATGAAATTAAAAGACACTCCTTGGAAGGAAAGTTATGACCAACCTAGATAGCATATTCAAAAGCAGAGACATTACTTTGCCAACAAAGGTCCATCTAGTCAAGGCTATGGTTTTTCCTGTGGTCATGTATGGATGTGAGAGTTGGATTGTGAAGAAAGCTGAGTGCCAAAGAATTGATGCTTTTGAACTGTGGTGTTGGAGAAGACTCTTGAGAGTCCCTTGGACTGCAAGGAGATCCAACCAGTCCATTCTGAAGGAAATCAGCCCTGGGATTTCTTTGGAGGGAATGATGCTGAAGCTGAAACTCCAGTACTTTGGCCACCTCATGCAAAGAGTTGACTCATTGGAAAAGACTCTGATGCTGGGAGGGATTGGGGGCAGAAGGAGAAGGTGATGACAGAGGATGAGATGGCTGTATGGCATCACTGACTCGATGGACATGAGTCTGAGTGAACTTCTGGAGTTGGTGATGGACAGGGAGGCCTGGCGTGCTGCGATTCATGGGGTCACAAACAGTCGGACACGACTGAGCAACTGAACTGAACTGAACTGAAGAGACCTCTGCAAATACATCAGTTATAGACATATAACATATATAATCTTGTCTACCCAACAAGATTACCATTCAAATTCAAATTTAAAGGACAAAACTGTAAGTTCAGTACCTCTAGAGTGGACTTGCAAGAAATATTAAAGGGATTTCTCTATGTAGGACAGAAGATCACAGCAAGAAGTACATAAAATTACAAAAGAAAAAAAAATCTCATTTGTAAAAGCAAACAGTAAAGGTAATTAATCTATATAACAATTAAAAATGTTAAAAGTAGTAAAATCATTTGTATGAAAAAAAGTAGTTAAATGATGTACAAAACAAAAAGATTAAAATATGATATAAAAAATTAAATGCGTGTGTGTGGAGTTAAAATGTAGGGATGTTAGCATGTGTTCCAAAGGCATCCAAACAGGAAAGGAAGAAGTAAAACTCATTGTTTGCAGATGACATGATACTATACATAGAATAGTCTAAAGAAGCCACCAAAAATCTATGTGAATGATAAATGAAGAGTAAAATTTCAGGATACTAAATTAATATAGAGAAATTTTTTATGTTTTTATATACTAAAAACAAACTAATGGAAAAAGAAATGAAGAAAACAATCTAATTTACAACTGTATCTAAAAGAATGAAATAGCTAGGAATAAATTTAGCAAAGGAAATAAAAGACTTGCCTGAACTAGGAAAACAGTGAGACATTTTTGAAGGAAACTGAAGATAAAAACAAATGAAAAAATATACATTGCTTCTTCATTGGAAGTTAATATTGTTAAAAGGACCTTTTTTCCTAAGGTAATCTACAAATTCCATGTAATTTCTATCAAAATATCCATAGTGTTTTCTTTCACTATGAATAAGCAATTCTAAAATTTATATGGAAAAACAAAGATATTGAATGGTCAAAACATTCTTGTGAAAAAAGAATAAAGCTGAAGATGTCACACCTTGATTTATACTACAAAGCTACAGTAATCAAAATATTATGGTACTGCCAACAAAAGTAAACACATAGATGAATAGAATAAAACAGAGATCCCAGAAATAAACCCACAATTATATGATCATTTTCTGGCACAAAAGGAAAGAATATACACGGAGGAAATAAATGGTGTTGGGAAAACCAGTCAGCTACATACCTAAAAATAAACCTGGACTACTTTCTGCCATCATATGCAAAAATAAATTTTAAATGGGTTGAAGACTTAAATGTAAGACCTGAAACTATAAAACTTCTAGAGGAAAACTTATGGAGTAATCTCTTTGACATTGCTCTTAGAAATGATGTTCAGACTGATCTCCTCAGAAAAGGATAACAAAAACCGTAAATAAACAAATGGGTCTACATTAAACTAAAAACTTTTTTCATAGTGAAGAAAACTATCAACAAAATGAAACTGTTGCCTGTCGAATGGGAGAGGAGATTTGTAAACAGTGTATATGATAAGGGCTTGTTGTGGTTGTTCAGTTGCCTAGTCATGTCTGACCCTTTGTGACCCCATGGACTGCAGAATGCTGGGCTTCCCTGTACTTCATTATCTCCCAGAGTTTTCTAATATCCAAAATATACGACGAAGTCATACAACTTGATGACAAAAAACACACAAACACACTGATTAAAAAATGGCCAGAGGATCTGAATAGACATTTTCCTCCATGGAGAAATGCAGCTGGCCAAAAGACACATGAGAAGGTGTCAACATCTCTAACCATAAGGAAAATGAAAATTAGAACTACAGTGAGATATCACACCACATCTGTCAGAATTATTGTTGTTCAGTTGTTAAGTAGTTTCCAATTCTTTGAGACCTCCACGAGCATCACCAGGCTTACTTGTCCCACACTGTCTCCCAGAGTGTGCCCAAGTTCCTGCCCACTGAGTCAGTGATGCTATCCAACTGTCTCATCCTCTGCCACCCTCTTCTTTTTCCTTCAACCTTTCCCAACATCAGGGTCTTATCCAATGAGTCAAATGTTCACATCAGGTGGCCAAAGTTTTGGAGCTTCAGCATCAGTCCTTCCAATGAATATTCAGAGTTGATTTCTTTTTTTTTTATGTGTGTGTGTGTGTGTGTGTGTGTGTGTTTTCCTTTTCTGTTAATTTTGGGAAAAGGATAACTGTGTAATAGATGACATACTTGGGTTAGAGTCTAAAATAGAGTGAAGAATTTTTTTCCAAGTCAATGTTTTTGTGCCTTCAGTGAACCTTATATGTTTATTGACTGAATGTGTATTCCTAGGCTTTTCTTTTGCATTTCAGGAGCTCAGTTGTTGTTATCAGATAATTTATTAAAATTTTCCATTTCCTAGATAAATTTTAATTTCTTTGATAACTTTTTGTTCTTTTTGGACTTCCTCAAAATTTAGAAGACTATAGAAACTTTGATTATATTATGTTCTTTTAAAATGTATTTTTGATTTTTCTAATGAAGGTGATATTTAGTTTGAAAATCTTTTACAGGATTTCTTTTGGAAAAAAATGTCTAGCTAAATATATACTGAAAACACAAATTTCCTTAAGAATCACTTAGCAGTTATAACTTAGTGTTCTTCTGACTTTTTATTACTTACTATTGGATATGCTATTTGAACTTATACTTTAATATTTTTATTATTATTATTTTTTTTTTACTTTACAATATTGTATTGGTTTTGCCATACATCAACATGCATCCACCACGGGTGTACACGTGTTCCCAATCCTGAACCCCCCCCTCCCACCTCCCTCCCCATACCATCCCTCTGGGTCATCCCAGTGCACCAGCCCCAAGCATCCTGTATCCTGCATCAAACCTGGACTGGTGATTAGTTTCTTATATGATATTATACATGTTTCAATGCCATTCTCCCAAATCATCCCCTCCTCCCTCTCCCACAGAGTCCAAAAGACTGTTCTATACATCTGTGTCTCAGAGTTGAATTCTTTAGAATTGACTGATTTGATCTCCTTGCTGTCCAAGAGACTCTCAAGAGTCTTCTCCAGCACCACACCATGAAAGCATCAGTTCTTCAGCACTCAGCCTTCTTTATCGTTCAACACTTACATCTGTACATGACTAGTGGAAAGGCCATAGATTTGACAATAGGGACGTTTGTCTGCAAAGTGGACAAACAGTTAATATGCTGTCTAGGTTTGTCCATAGATTTCTTCCAAGGAGCAAGGGTCTTCTAATTTCATGGCTGCAGTAACTATCCACAGTGATTTGGGAACCAAAGAAAATAAAATCTGTCACTTCATCCACATTTCCTCCTTCTATTTGCCATGATGTGATGGGATTGGATACCATGATCTTAGTTTTTTTAATGTTGAGTTTTAAGCTAGCTTTTTCATTCTCCTCTTTCACTCTCATCAAGAGGCTCTTTAGTTCCTCTTTGCTTTCTGCCATTAGAGTGGTATCATCTGAACATTTGAGGTTGTTGATATTTCTCCTGGCAATCTAGATTCCAGCTTGTACATCATCTAGTCTGGCATTTCGCATGATGTACCCTGCATAGAAGTTAAATAAACAGGGTGACAGTATACCACCTTGCTATACTCCTTCCCAATTTTGAACCAGTCAGTTGTTCTATATAAAGTTCTAATTACTGCTTCTTGACCTGCATTCAAGTTTCTGAGGAGATAGGTAAGATAATATGGTATTCCCAATTCTTTAAGAATTTTCCAGTTTGTTGTGATCCACACAAAGGCTTTAACATAGTCAATGAAGCAGAAGTAGATGATTTTTCTGGAATTATCTTGCTTTTCCTATGATACAATGAATATTAGCAATTTGATCTCTGGTCCCTGAACCTTTTCTAAACCCAGCTTATATATCTGGAAGTTCTCAATTGAAGTATTGCTGATAGAAGCTAGCTTGAAGGATTTTGAGTATAACCTTATTAGCATGGGAAATGAGTGCAATTGTACTGCAGTTTGAACATTGTTTAGCACTGTTCTTCTTTGGGATTGGGATGAACACTGACCTTTTCCAGCCCTGTAGCAACTGCTTGGTTTTCCAAATTTGCTGCCATATTGAGTATAGCACTTTCACAGCATCATCTTTTAGGTTTTGAAATAACTCAGCTGGAATTCCATCACCTCCACTACCTTTGCTCATAGTAATGCTTCCTAAGGCCCTCTTGACTTCACACTCCAGGATATCTGTCTAGGTGAATGACTCCACCATCATGGTTATCATGGTCATTAGGACCTTTTTGTATTAATCTATTAATTCTTTTCAGCTCTTTTTACTTTCTTCTGCCTCTGTGAGGTTCTTACCATTTCTGTTCATTATTGTGTCTATCCTTGCATGAAATGTTCCTTTGATAGCTCTAATTTTCTTGAAGAGATCTCTAGTCTTTCCCATTCTATTGTTTTCCTCTATTTCTTTGCATTTTTCATTGAAGAAAACCTTGTTAACTCTCCTTGCCATTCTCTGGAACTCTGCATACAGTTGGGTATATCTTTCCCTTTCTCCTTTGCTTTTTGCTTCTCTTCTTTCTTCTGGTATTTATAAAGCCTCCTTAGACAACCACTCTGCCTTCATGCATTTCTTTTTCTTTAGGATTATTTTGGTCACTGCTTCTTGTTCAATGTTATGATTTTCTGCCCCATAGTTCTTCAGGCATTCCATCTACCAAATCTAATCCCTTGAATCTACTCATCACCTTCTTTGTACAATCATAAGGGATTTGATTTAGGTCATACCTGAATGGCTTAGTGGTTTTCCTTACTTTCTTCAGTTTATGACTGAATTTTGTAATAAGAAGTTCATGATTTGAGCCACAATATGCTCCACATCTTGTTTTTGCTGACTGTATAGAGCATCTACAGCTTCAGTTGCAAATAATATAATCAATCTGATTTGGGTAATGACCACTGAAGATGTCCATATGTTGAGTCATCTCTTGCATCATTGGAAAAGGGTTAGGAAAAGGGAAAGTTGGAAAAGTGTGCTCCCTTGGCAAAACTTTATTAGACTTTCCTTTACTTGATGTTGAACTTCAAGGCCAATCTTGCCTGTTGCTCCAGTTAGATCTTGAATTCCTACTTTTGCATTCCAATCACCTATGATGAAAATTACATTTCTTTTTTGGCTTTGGTTCTAGAAGGTCTTATAGGTCTTCATAGAACTGGTAACATCAGCTTTTTTGGAATCATTGGTTGGGGCACAGAGTTGAATTACTGTGATGTTGAATTGTTTGCCTTGGAAACAAATCGAGATCATTCTGTTGTTTTTGAGCTTGCACCCAAGTACTGCATTTTGCACTCTTTTGTTGATTATGAGAGCTGCTCCATTTCTTCTATGGGATTCTTGCCCACAGTAGTAGATATGATGGTCATCTGAATTACATTTTCCCATTCCTGTCCATTTTAGTTCACATACTCCCAAGAGATTGGCACATACTCTTGCCATCTCCAGCTTGACCTATCAGAATAACTATCATTAAAGATGCAAGGAATAGCAAGTGTTGGTGAGGAAGTGGAGATTGGGGGGGGGGGGGTTGGGGGGATGTAAATTGACGCAGCCAATATCTAAAACAGTTTGTGTACTCTGGGGGGGGGGGGGGGGGTTGGGGGGATGTAAATTGACGCAGCCAATATCTAAAACAGTTTGTGTACTTAGTCAGTCAGTCATGTCCGACTCTTTGCTACCCACCAGGCTCGTCAGTCTTTGGGGCTTCTCCAGGCAAGAATACTGGAGTGGGTTGCCCTGCCTTCCTCCAGGGGATCTTCCCAATCCATGGACTGAACCCAGTCTCCTGCAGGCTGATTCTTTACCATTTGAGCCACAAGGGAAGCCCATGAATACTGGAGTGGGTAGCCTATCTCTTCTCCAGGGGATCTTCCTGACCCAGGAATCAAACTGGGGTCTCCTGCATTTCAGACAGATTCTTTTCTAGTGAGCCACTTTCATGCCTTGGAGAAGGAAATGGCAACCCACTCCAGTGTTCTTGCCTGGAGAGTCCCAGGGACGGGGGAGCCTGGTGGCCTGCCGTCTATGGGGTCACACGGAGTTGGACATGACTGAAGTGACTTAGCAGCAGCAGCAGCAGCAGTTTAGGTTATTCAAAAAAATAAAGCTAAAACTATCATATGATTCAGCAATTCCACTCCTGGGTTATTTAAAAAACCTACAAAAATACTAATTTTAAAAATATATGTACCCTATGTTTACTGAAGCTTTATTTACAATATCTAAGATATGGAAACACCCAAATGTCCATTAGTAGATGAATGGATGAAAAGACCTGCTATATATGTGGGTTGTTTTCATATCTTGGCTGCTGCTGCTGCTAAATCATTTCAGTCACGTCCGACTCTGTGTGACCCCATAGACGGCAGCCCTCGAGGCTCCCCCATCCCTGGGGTTCTCCAGGCAAGAAAACTGGAGTGGATCATCATTTCCTTCTCCAATGCATGAAAGTGAAAAGTGAAAGTGAAGATGCTCAGTCATGTCGGACTCTTAGCAACCCCATGGACTGCAGCATACGCTCCTTCATCCATGGGATTTTCCAGGCAAGAGTACATAAACTGCAGGTAACATGATATATATATCAAATATTCTAAAGATGCTACCAAAAATCTACTAGAACTACTAAATGCATAGTATATATACATACACAATGGAATATATTCAGCCATAAAATAATTGAAATCCTACTGTTTATGACATCAATGGACCTAGAGGCTATTATGGTAAGAGAAATGATTCAGACAGAGAAAGACATATACCATATGATTTCCCTTATATGTGGAATCAAACAACAAAAGAAGGAAACAAAAATAATGTGACAAAAGCAGACACAAAGAAAAGAGCAAATTGGTATAGCCACAGGGGAGGACTGTTGGGGGGTGGGATGTATAAAATATGTAAAGTGGATGAAGAGGTAAAACTACCACATATATAAATATACAGTAAAGATATGAGTCACAATGATAAAATTTACAGTACAAAAAATATAGTCAATACTATTAAAACAACTTTGTATGGTAACAAATGGTAAGTAGGCTTATGACAGTGATACTTTTGTAATACATACAACTATGAAATTTCTATGTTGAACACTTAAAACTAATATATTATTGAGAATCAGTTATTCTTAAATTTAAAAATGTAAATAATTCTGAACCAGCATTTTAAACAATACGTTTCTTTTTTTTGCCTTTTTTGCCTTTCAACCACATTCACTAAATGCCCAGAATCCACATAACAAGTAAGTAAGGGCCTTCAATTTCTAGCAGTTCATCCTGCCTTCTTGGTTTACAGAAGTTTTTCTACATATGTAGATCACACAAATCATAATAAAAATTTTCTGTGTAATTTTACTCTTATATATGCATAATCATATTTGTTATATAATCTGTAGCCTTGGAGCAAATGTCTGAATTATATATAAAATTAGTTTTAAAAACTTTTTTATAATCACAAAATAAATGACTCATGAAAAAAATTAAATGAACAGCTAATTTTGTATTAGAGTTGGAAATTTCATGGGTGTTTTTTTTTTGACAAGTCTATTTCTGGCTATGCCATTGAATAGATGTGTGTTATTGAGATAGTGGAAGTGGGAAATCAGAAAGATATTGTTTTAAATTCCTGATTTCTCATTTTTGAAGTTTATGGCCTTAAGTTAATCACAATATATCTGAATCTCAGTTTTTGCACTTATATCTTGTATATATTTCATTTACTTAAATTTCTAATGTCAAATTGGAAGGCAAATATAAATATTAAATTAGATATACTTAATGTTTTTAAGGTCTACAGTTGTTCACCACTTAATTGAAGAATTTAAAAATAACATCTCTTGATATAGAAAAGAAAAGAAATAATGATATGAAATAGTACTGTGAAAGGGAGAGTCAAAATAGATTCATAATGTATCCTTGAATTTCTCTTAACATACAATAAAGCTCTAAGGTTGCAGTAGCAGTAAGAGATCATGTGTGAGCAGAAGGGAGGGTGTCTGGTGTAGAAATCCTTAGCGATTGTGATTTAAATTAGGATTTTGAGAAATAAGACACAGTATCAAGCAAAGTGGATTTTTTTTGTTGTTAGTTACAAAATTTAAAGACTTCAAGCAGAATATTCCTTAAAGTTTATAACAATGAATAGGGCTGAAACTCTATATGTTTATAATTTTTGTTTAATTATCACTGTAGAATACGGAAAAGGGAGAAATCAATAAGAAAGAAATTTTCTCCTATGAAACTTCTTATTTCTCTATTGCAAATAAAGAGTAAAGGATCAGTTAACCATCTTTCCTTGCAAAATACAAATGGTTGAAGAGTTCTTGACTTAGTAGTTACCAGGAGAATTCTATAGTTTTTTCTCCTAATAATTTGCAATTAATACATTAGAACTTCCTAACAGTTAAAATATCAACCAGTGTCCAATGGATTAAAGATACACAAAGCCACCAGAAACTGACTGTTCAGTCTTTAAAATTGTATTTGGAATATAAATTGATTTAATATACCTATATTAAATATCTAAAAGTAATTTATCTGTGATGGATATTTAGGAAATGGAAAATCACAATCACACATGGCTGTAGTACCAACTGACAATTGTCTAAGGATACAAGGTTTTTATCCAAAGCTTGGATACTGTATATCACTTTTATGGATAAATGAATACCAATCTAGATTACACACTTGAAAATAAAATGGTCAAACCATGCTTTCTCTCAAGAAAATCAATATAATGTATCATGTAAACGCACTGATTCCTCTATCTGTTTACTTGAATTAAAATTCTGGCTCTTCCAACTTACCAACTATTTTACTAAGAATCACTTGACCTCTCTGCCTTCAGTTTCCTCATCTGTGAAATGAGGTTACCAATAGCTTCCTCATAGGATTACTAGGAGGGTCAAATTAGATAATGCAAGTAAAGCATTTAAAATAGTGTTGTGTATGTAAATGTGCTTACATATTAAGTATAGTTTGACTTTCCTACAGAATTCCTTTTGTTAATATTTATTTTACATTGGACTATAGCTGAATTTAGGGTAGAAAATGGCAAGCCACTCTAGCATTCTTGCCTGGGAAATCCCACAGACAGAGTTTAGAAGGCTACAGTCCACGGTGTCACAAAGAGTAAGACATGAATGAGCACACCCACACACATACTAGAATTTTAATATTGTGTTAGCTTCAGTTGCACAGCAAAAAGATTCAGTTTCACACTTACATGCATCTATTTTTTGTCAAATTCCTTTCCCGTTTAGGTTATTACAGAATATTGAGCAGAGTCCCCTGTGCCGTGTAGTAGGTCCTTATTGGTTATCTATGTAAATACAGTAGCATGTATCCATCCCTGGAGGAGGGCATGGCAATCCAATCCAGTATTCTTGCCTGCAGAATCCCCATGGACAGAGGAACTTGGTGGATTACAGTCCATGGGGTCATAAAGAGTAGGACACAACTGAGTGACTAAGCACAGCATTAGCACAGTATGTATTTGTCAAACTCAACTCCCAATTTATCCCTTCCTCCCTAGCCTGTCTTTCTCCTTTTGTAACTTCAATCTTTCCCAGCATCAGGGACTTTTCCAATGAGTCAGTTCTTCACATCAGGCAGCCAAAGTATTGGAGTTTCAGCTTGAACATTAGTCCTTAAAATGAATATTCAAGGTTGATTTCCTTTAAGATGGACTGGTTTGATCTCCTTGCAGTCCAAGGTACTCTCAAGAGTTTTCTCCAACACCACAGTTCAAAAGCATCAATTCTTCAACACTCAGCCTTCTTTATGGTCCAACTCTCACATCCATGCATGACTACTGCAAAATCCTTAGCTTTTTCTTGTCAGCAAACTAATGTCTCTGCTTTATAATATGCTGTCTAGGTTTGTCATAGCTTTTCTTCCAAGGAGCAAGCGTATTTAATTTCATGGCTGCAGTCACCATCTACAGTGATTTAGGAACCCAAGAAAATAAACTCTATCACTGTTTCCCCATCTATTTGCCATGAAGTGATGAGACTGGATGCTATGATCTTGGTTTTCTGAATGCTGAGTTTTAAGCTGGACTTCCCTAGTGGTTCAGACAGTAAAGAATCTGCCTGCAATGCAGGAGACCTGTGCTCCATCCCTGGGTTGGGAAGATTGAGCAACTGAGCAACTTTCACTTTCACTTTGAGTTTTAACTCAGTTTTTTCACTCTCCTCTTTCATCTTCATCAAGAGGCTCTTTGGTTCCTCTTCACTTTCTTCCATAAGGGTGGTGTCATCTGCATATCTGAGGTTATTGATATTTCTCCTGGCAATCTTGATTCCAGCTTGTGCTTCTTCCAGCCTGGCATTTCTCATGATGTACCCTGCATATAAGTTAAATAAGCAGGGTGACAATATACAGCCTTGACATATTCCTTTTCCTATTTGGAACCAGTCTGTTGTTCCATGTCTGGTTCTAACTGTTGCTTTTTGGCCTGCATACAGGTTTCTTAGAAGTCAGGTAAGGTGGTTTGGTATTCCCATCCCATTCCCATTTAAGAATTTTCCACAGTTTGTTGTGATCCACAGAGTCAAAGGCTTTACCATAGTCAAAGAAGCAGAAGTAGATGTTTTTCTGAAATTCTCTTGCATTTTCTATGATACAACAGATATTAGAATTTGATCTCTGGTTCACCCTTTTCTAAGTCCAGCTTGAATATCAGGAAGTTCTCTATTCATGTACTGTTGAAGCCTGACTTGGAGAATTTTGAGCATTACTTTGCTACTGTGTGAAATGAGTGCGATTGTGTGGTATTTGAACATTCTTTGTCATTGCCCTTCTTTGGGATTGGAATGAAAACTGACCATTTCCAGGGCTGTGGCCACTGTTGAGTTTTCCAAATTGTATTGAGTGCAACATATTAACAGCATCATATTTTAGGATTTGAAATCGTTCAGCTGGAATTCCATCACCTCCACTAACTTTGTTCATAGTGATGTTTCCTCAGGCCCTCTTGACTTTGCACTCCAAGATGTGTGGCTTTAGATGAGTGATTACATCATCCTAGTTATCTGGGTCATTCAGATACCTCTTTTTTTTTTTTTTTTTTTTTGGTCTAGTTTTTCTGTGTATTCTTGCCACCTCTTCTTACTATATTCTGCTTCTGTTAGGTTTATACCTTTTATGTCCTTTTTTTGTATCTATCTTTGCATTACATGTTTCCTTTGTATCTCTACTTTTCTTGAGGTGATCTCTAGTATTCCCCATTCTACTGTTTTCCTCCATTTCTTTGCATTGTTATTGATTTTTTTAATTTTTAAATTAATTTATTTATTTAAATTGGAGGCTAATTACTTTACAATATTGTGGTGGTATAAGAAGGCTTTCAAAAAACCTGAGGAAAATTCTTAAAGAAATGGGAAGAATGTGGTCACCTTATCTGTCTCCTGAGTAACCTGTATGTAGGCCAAAAAGCAACAGTTAAAACTGGACATGGAACAAAAGACTGGTTCCAAATTGGGAAAGGAGTACATCAAGCCTGTATATTGTCACCCTACTTATTTAACTTATATGCAAAGTACATCATATGAAATATGAAGCTAGATGAAGCACAAGTTGGATCAAGATTGATGGGAGAAATATCAATAACCTCAGATTGCAGATGACACCACCCTTATGTCAGAAAGCAAAGAGGAAGTAAAGAGCCTCTTAATGAAAATGAAAGAAGACAGTGAAAAAACTGGCTTACAACTCAACATTGAAACAACGAAGATCATGGCATCCAGTCCCATCACTTCAGGGCAAATAGATGGTAAAACTATGGAAACAGTGACAGACTTTATTTTCTTGAGCTCCAAAATCACTGCAGATGGTGACTGCAGCCATGAAATTAAAAGACACTTGCTCCTTGGAAGAAAAGCTATGACCAACCTAAACAGCATATTAAAAAGCAGAGAAATTCAGTTAAGTTCAGTCGCTCAGTCATGTCCAACTCTTTGTGACCCCATGAACCACAGCACACCAGGCCTCCCTGTCCATCACCATCTCCCGGAGTTCACTCAAACTCATGTCCATCGAGTCAGTGATGGACATCTCATCCTCTGTCATCCCCTTCTCCTCCTGCCCCCAATCCCTCCCAGCATCAGGGCCTTTTCCAATGAGTCAACTCTTCACATGAGGTGGCCAAAGTACTGGAGTTTCAGCTTTAGCATCATTCCTTCCAAAGAATACCAGGACTGATCTCCTTTAGAATGGACTGGTTGGATCTCCTTGCAGTCCAGGGGACTCTCAAGAGTCTTCTCCAACACCACAGTTCAAAACCATCAATTCTTCAGTGCTCAGCTTTCTTTATAGTCCAACTCTCACATCCATACATGACCACAGGAAAAACCATAGCCTTGACTAGACAGACCTTTGTTGGCAAAGTAATGTCTTTGCTTTTTAATATGCTGTCTAGGTTGGTCATAACTTTCCTACCAAGGAGTAGGCATCTTTTAATTTCATGGTTGCAATCATCTTTAGTGATTTTGGAGCCCCAAAAAATGATGTCAGCCACTGTTTCCACTGTTTCCCCATCTATTTCCCATGAAGTGATGGGACCAGATGCCATGATCTTCACTTTCTGAATGTTCAGCTTTAAGCCAACTTTTCGCTCTCCTCTTGCACTTTCAGCAAGAGGCTCTTTAGTTCTTCACTTTCTGTCATAAGGGTGGTGTCATCTGCATATTCTCCCGGCAATCTTGATTCCAGCTTGTGCTTCTTCCAGCCCAGCATTTCTCATGATGTACTCTGCATAGAAGTTAAATAAGCAGGGTGACAATATACAGCCTTGATGTACTCCTTTTCCTATTTGGACCCAGTCTGTTGTTCCATGTCCAATTCTAACTGTTGCCTCCTTACTTGCATACAGGTTTCTCAAGAGGCAGGTCAGGTGGTCTGGTATTCCCATCTCTTTCAAAATTTTCCAGTTTGTTGTGTCCACACATCAAAGGCTTTGACATAGTCAATAAAGCAGAAATAGATATTTTTCTGGAACTCTCTTGCTTTTTCCATGATCCAGCGGATGTTGGCAATTTGATCTCTGGTTCCTCTGCCTTTTCTAAAACCAGCTTGAACATCTAGAAGTTCAGAGTTCACGTATTGCTGAAGCCTGGCTTAGAGAACTTTGAGCATTACTTTACTAGCATGTGAGATGAGTGCAATTGTGCGGTAGTTTAAGCATTCTTTGGCATTGCCTTTCTTTGGGATTGGAATGAAAACTGACCTTTTCCAGTCTTGTGGCCACTACTGAGTTTTCCAAATTTGCTGACATATTGTGAAAGTATATCACTTTCACAGCATCATCTTTTAGGATTTGAAATACCTCAACTGGAATTCCATCACCTTCACTAGCTCTGTTCTTAGGGATACTTCCTAAGGCCCACTTGACTTCACATGACTCAGAGAAGGGGATATTTCTCAGATCCTCTCACAAAAATATGGGTACTTAAATATTTTATGTCAAGCGTAAGACATATATTTTATTATTTTATTCAATTCCTACTTGCCTTCTCAGCTTTACTTGTTCTGGAAGAGCAAGAATTTATTTTTACCCTGTTTATGTTTTTCTTTTATTTTTCTCTGTTTTTCTCTTAGTAACACATTTTGACAGTTACTGTAAAACAAAGCAAACTAAACAAAAGCCCTGAAACCTATATCCACAGACAAGTGCATGTAGTCACTTGTCTGCATATATACAAGTCAGGCTTCATATATACCAATAATAGAATTAAAAAGAATACGACTGCATGTATTTTCAAATATTTTTTATTAAAAAATTCTTTTTAATAGCCCAAAGAATCAAATAGATATTTCTAAGTTGAATTTAGAGAAAGAAGTTGAAAGATTATTAAGCAGTTGAGTTAGTTAAGTGGGCTTTTGAAGATACTGATTAGCAAATAGTACAGATGTCTCAGAATGATCATATCTCTATAATATTATATTCAAATGTATGTAATATGACCAATGTGACATTGGTTTTTGGTAATTCAGCTTTCTAAGTGATCTATTCATGGCAATTATTTCACTTGTAAGAGAGAAAAAATAGAGCATGTTGTCATAAATATAACATTTTCTAGCTCAAAATAAAGTCACAACTATCAAATATGAGGCAAGTTTAATATTTTAAATGAGAAGAAATAAGTTGATATTATTTATTTCATTGTCATTGATTTTACTATTTGTTTTAAATAGACAAAAACATACATCAGTAATAACAATGCGAAAACTATTCACAGAGAAGAAAGGTGGAATGTAGCAAGTGCATTTACAGTACTCTGAGACTTCCCTGAGTAAGAGATATTTGAGCTGGGATTTTAAGGATGACAAATAAAAGGAAATAATTGGATAGTAATGTTTTTCAGGTTTTTGAAAGTACATGGAATTTAGGAAATTATAACCTAAGCAGTGTTACATACTGGCAGAAATAGGTTGAAATGGTTGGAATTAATTTACATAGGAGTCCTGTGTGTTAGTCATTCAGTCAAGTCTGACTCTTTTAGACCCCATGGACTATAGCTCATCAGGCTCCTCTGTCCATGGAATTCTCTAGGCAAGAATAGTGAAGTGGGTAACCATTCCCTTCTTCAGAGAATCTTCCCATTCCAGGGATCAAACCCAAGTCTCCTGCATTGCATGCAGATTCTTTACCATCCCAGCCACTGGGATTCTCCAGGCAAGAACACTGGAGTGGGTTGCCATTTCCTTCTCCAAGGGAAGCCAATAGGAGTCTTGTATATACTAAATTTGGGGCTTCAAAATTTGCTGATTTTTTGTTTTCATTTTCAATATTGCTACATTATTATAAGGATACATCTTTCAGAGCACTAACTCTGACAGCCTTAAGAAAAACAGAAATTGGGTGTAGTAGAGTTCTTATTTATATTGATAGGTCAAATATTCCATAAGTAAGGTCAGTACAGTTCAGTTGCTCAGTCATGTCCAACTCTATGCAAACCCATGAATCATAGCATGCCAGGCCTCCCAGTCCATCACCAACTCCCGGAGTTCACTCAAACTCATGTCCATTGAGTCGGTGATGCCATCCAGCCATTTTCCTCTGTCGTCCCCTTCTCCTCCTGCTCCCAATCCCTCCCAGCATCAGAATCTTTTCCAATCAGTCAACTCTTCACATGAGGTGGCCAAAGTGTTGGAGTTTCAGCCTCAGCATCAGTCCTTCCAGTGAGCACCCAGGGCTGATCTCCTTTAGGATGGACTGGTTGGATCTCCTTGCAGTCCAGGGGACTCTCAAGAGTCTTCTCCAACACCACAGTTCAAAACCATCAGTTCTTCAGCGCTCAGCTTTCTTCACAGTCCAACTCTCACATCCATACATGACCACTGGAAAAACCATAGCCTTGACTAGATGGACCTTTGTTGGCAAAGTAATGTCTCTGCTTTTGAATATGCTATCTAGGTTGGTCATAACTTTCCTTCCAAGGAGTAAGAGTCTTTTAATTTCATGGCTGCAATCACCATCTGCAGTGATTTTGGAGCCCAAAAAAATAAAGTCTGACACTATTTCCACTGTTTCCCCATCTATTTCCCATGAAGTGATGGGACCAGATGCCATGATCTTCGTTTTCTGAATATTGAGCTTTAAGCCAACTTTTTCACTCTCCACTTTCACTTTCATCAAGAGGCTTTTTAGTTCCTCTTCATTTTTTGCCATAAGGGTGGTGTCATCTGCATATCTGAGGTTATTGATATTTCTCCCTGGCAATCTTGATTCCAGCTTGTGTTTCTTCCAGCCCAGCGTTTCTCATGATGTACTCTGCATAGAAGTTAAATAAGCAGGGTCTCAATATACAGCCTTGACGAACTCCTATTCCTATTTGGAACCAGTCTGTTGTTCCATGTCCAGTTCTAACTGTTGCTTCATGACCTACATATAGGTTTCTCAAGAGGCAGGTCAGGTGGTCTGGTATTCCCATCTCTTGAAGAATTGTCCACAGTTTATTGTGATCCACACAGTCAAAGGCTTTGGCATAGTCAATAAAGCAGAAATAGATGCTTTTCTGGAACTCTCTTGCTTTTTCCATGATCCAGTGGATGTTGGCAATTTGATCTCTGGTTCCTCTGCCTTTTCTAAAACCAGCTTGAACATCAGGAAGTTCACGGCTCACGTATTGCTGAAGCCTGGCTTGGAGAATTTTGAGCATTACTTCACTAGCATGTGAGATGAGTGCAACTGTGTGGTACTTTGAGCATTCTTTGGCATTGCCTAAGATAGTGGTTTTTAAAACTTTAAATGTGACTGAAAATATAAAAATATTCATATACCCACACACATATAAATAAAACTATCATGAAAAAATCCTTGCTGTATTTAATGTGAGGTGATATTTTATACTAATTCTATTTTATTAATATTTTTAGACAATACAATTATAAGCAAATAAATTGATTTAACAGCCAATTAATGACCTATAACCCACAGTTTTAAAAATATTGGCAAGTTGGTGAGTTTCTGAATTTAAAAATACTGATAGGAGGGAAGATTTCTAAGTACAATTGACAAAAGAATAGTAACATTCATTGAGTACTTATTAGATGCCAAGTTTATTTTATAAATTAGCTTTTTCAAACTTACAAAATCCCCAGAGATAGTTGAAATTTACATCCAGTTTTATAGATGTTATACTGGTTATGTGAAAATGGTTACAACCTTTAAGGTTCAACTTAAATTTCATGTGATCCATAAAACATGTTCTGAGTAATTCAGCCCGTTAATTTTTCCTCTAAATTTCTATATGTTTTTACTTATAAAAATGAACCATATCTTCTTTCTGTGTGTCCTGCAGTATCTAATACATATATGATCATAGAGTAAGTATTTTTCATTTTTAAATTAATTTCTTTCATAGTTAATAATGTGATTCCTTGTAATATTTATCCACTGGACAGAAGTTTTCATGTTTTTGCATTACTGTCCAAGATGTTCATTTGCCTTTCCCACTCACTTGAAAATAGAATCATGAAATACTTTTTGAGCACAAAATAGTTTTTTGAATGTAAAACTAAATCACAGTAGAATATAAATATAAATAAAATATATGATCAAGACAAATATATTAACATGCTCCCCCATATAAAACATGCTTTTCCTAACCCCAGGAAAAGATCAGCAACACTCAATCCCCATTGTACATTTTGCTTCTTTAGCAGCTTTCTTTCAGGTAAAAATCAATTTTCTTTCCTGTCCTCTCACTCTGAGATTGTTTTGCATATGTAAACTCATCCAATATTTTGTAATTTGATTTATCCAGTTTTCTCTTTATCTGTTGTTATCTCTTCTTTTTGAGGGAGAGAGATTCTGGGTTTTGTGGAAATACCTCAGTATGCCTCTCTCTAAAATTAAATACATGAATTATAAAAATGCTTTATTTTTGGTTGGTAGCATGGCATGGAGTTAAATATCAGAACATAAAGACAAAGACATCCTATGGCTCTTCTTAGGTTTAACCTTGACTATGACTACATATTTTGGTTTGAAGTACATATGGTCCTGCTCATTTAGTATAATTGCAAACAAAAATAAGATATCACTTTTAAAATACAACAGAAACGTCTTAGGTTTTTATTCTTACAGATTACTTATGTTTTTTCCCTGAAATAATACATAGTTAAGAAATAATCACATATTTGATTTAAATGAAATGTACAATAAAAGTTTAATTAGACAAAAAATAAACTATATTTGTGTTTAAAACATATACACGTGAGGGAATACTGTAAGAAAGAGGTAGAGGTTACAAATATCTAAAGTCCAGATAAGATTTTTGTAGAGAGCTTATTGTAGCTACAGTTGAATTCCAGTGAGCCCAGGTCCTTAAATGTATAAAATTGCTTCTGACAATTAAGGTCTCCAAGACTGCCAACATTCAGCAAAAGGCTGGCTTAGTTTCAAGGGGACTGTCTACTGAAAGTATCCTTTCTGGCACTGCTTTTTTAATCTGTATGGGTTTTGAAGAAAGCAGTCACTTTGAATATAGGTCTAACAGTTCTAGGTTATCAAAGAAGAAATCTCAAGATAATCAATTCAAGGGCTCAGAGCCCTTGTTGTTTACTGGGCAACCCCAAGGAAGGTTCAGAAGATTGTGAATTAACTACAAATTGTCCAAAGGTTTTCTCTTGAGTAATTCTGTATTGCCTTAATGCTTTTATTCATTATACTTGCTTAAAATGGATTTAGATAGAATTATATACACATGTTATATTTACTATGGGTGTGAAGAATATTATTCTTTCAATTTCAACTTAACTCAAAATTGAGGATTTGTGAAGTCTATTACCAAGCATACTTTATTAAAAGTTATTCCAGGATATCATTACATGGTCAATATTATACAGAGAACAGTATGAAATGAATAAGCATTATTATTAATAGAACCATATTGGGCTTTCAAAATCTAGCATCTAGTAAAATCCTTTGAGAGTAGTTTCAGGCCCATAGCTATTTAACATATTTATTAACAATCTGGATAGAATGCTAAGATACATATGATTCAAAATTAAGAGGAGAAGCAAGTAATATGCTTGAAGATTTAAGATTCAGTAAGATCTGGAGAAATTAAAAGAACAAGCAAAGAGTACTAAGCTTCACCATATGCATTAGTAAAGGTACAAGAAAACATTTTAAATTATGTTAGAGAAATTTGCCTTAAGATGTTCTAGCTAAGCAATATTCAATATGATATAATTGAATTATGTACTTATGCACATTATTAAGATGGCATTTACATACCAGTGCCAAAATGAGAGAGCTTTCCTGGTGACTCAGACAGTAAATAAAATCTGCCTGTAATGCAGGAGACCCAGGTTCAATCCCTGGATCAGGAAGATGCCCTGGAGAAGGGAATGGCTACCCACTCAGTAATTTTGCCTGGAGAGGCACTATGCATTCAGATTTAAAACAATATTAGACTTACTGCCAAAAAGAACTACAGACAAAAGGGACATTTAAAATTATTCAAGAATTGTATCTATAACCAGAGTCATAAACATAAATCACAGAGCAGAATTAAACCATAGCTGGGGCACTGTTCTCTTATTCTCTATTAAGAACATATACACAGTCTGGAAAACATATATAGATAATACCCAAAGAGAAGTCATAAAATAAATCACACTATAAAAAGTTCAATGGTAAAATGAGAATGATAAAAAATGAGAGATTGTGATGAATAAAAAGCAGTTATTAAGAAAAAATGCCCTTAATCAATACACCTAATTTTCTGAACTACTTACTGTAGATAAAACAAAGAAATTACAAACAATTGTTGATGTAAATTGAAATCAATAAAATCTTAAATGTTCTAGATTTCAAGAAATGTTTGTGTATTAGTTATTCAGATAGATTATTCCCAGTTATTCAGATAGATTATTTCCTATTAATTCTTTGATATCTTATCTTGTGTTAGCTACTCTTTAGGTTGTTCCAGTGAACTCACTGTAGGAATTTTAATTTTGAAATTTTCTTTTAGGAATCCCCATTAATATATTTAATTTGGATTTTTCATAATTTTTCTGCAATTGCACATGATTTTATTTTGTCAAAGGAATTTAAGAAAGAGAATAGAAAAATCAAGGCTGGAAAATAAGGACAATTCATTATAAACTCATAGAAATAGCATTCTACATTATTTTCACATATAAGATGATATAAACAGTGAACATGTAGACAACTTACAGAAAAAAATGAATGTTGCTGTCTAATGATGTCTAATAGAAGTAGTTAAGATTCGCTAAATGTTAGGAATTGTATAAGCATGCAACGAGAATATTCTAGGCTAATTAGGCACAGAGAATCTTAGTGGGTGATTAGGAAATTAATGTGAGGTATAAATTATTTCAACAAAATGAAGAGGGATATAACTGAAATTAATATAGAGATTTCTAGTCAATGGAAAATTTTGGTAGGTGTGGTTAGGTGTGGTTATATTGAGGTGTGATTACAAAATTTTACAAACTATATTTTCCATGTTTTCTATTTACCATCTATAAAAAATGAGAAAGAATAAAATATGGTGCTTTAGTTATTTGTTGAGTTTTAAATAGCAGCTATTTTTTTTTAATAATCTAACTTTTTTTTTTTACTTTAAAATATTGTATTGGTTTTGCCATACATCAACATGCATCTGCCACGGGTGTACACATGTTCCCCATCCTGAACCCCCCTTCCTCCTCCCTCCCCGTACCATCCCTCTGGGTCATCCCAGTGCACCAGCCCCAAGCTTCCTGTATCCTGCATTGAACCTGGACTGGAGATTCATTTCTTATATGATATTATACATGTTTTAATGCCATTCTCCCAAATCATTCCCCCACCTCCCACAGAGTCCAAAAGACTGTTCTATACATCTGTGTCTCTTTTGCTGTCTCGCAAACAGGGTTGTCATTACCATCTTTCTAAATTCCATATATATGCATTCGTATACTATATTGGTGTTTTTCTTTCTGGCTTACTTCACTCTGTATAATAGGCTCCAGTTTCATCCACCTCATTAGAACTGATTCAAATGTATTCTTTTTAATGGCTGAGTAATACTCCATTGTGTATATGTACCACCGCTTTCTTATCCATTCATCTGCTGATGGACATCTAGGTTGCTTCCATGTCTTGGCTATTATAAACAGTGCTGCGATGAATATTGGGGTACACGTGTCTCTTTCCCTTCTGGTTTCCTCAGTGTGTATGCCCAGCAGTGGGATTGCTGGATCATAAGGCAGTTCTACTTCCAGTTTTTTAAGGAATCTCCACACTGTTCTCCATAGTGGCTGTACTAGTTTGCATTCCCACCAACAGTGTAAGAGGGTTCCCTTTTCTCCACATCCTCTCCAGCATTTATTGCTTGTAGACTTTTGGATCGCAGCCATTCTGACTGGCGTAAAATGGTACCTCATTGTGGTTTTGATTTGCATTTCTCTGATAGTGATGTTGAACATCTTTTCATATGTTTGTTAACCATCTGTATGTCTTCTTTGGAGAAATGTCTATTTAGTTCTTTGGCCATTTTTTGATTGGGTCATTTATTTTTCTGGAATTGAGCTGTAGGAGTTGCTTGTATATTTTTGAGATTAGTTGTCCGTCAGTTGCTTCATTTGCTATTATTTTCTCCCATTCTGAAGGCTGTCTTTTCACCTTGCTAATAGTTTCTTTTGTTGTGCAGAAGCTTTCAATTTTAATTAGATCCCATTTGTTTATTTTTGCCTTTATTTCCAATATTCTGGGAGATGGGTCATAGAGGATCCTGCTGTGATGTATGTCGGAGAGTGTTTTGCCTATTTTTTAAAAGGACTGCTATAATCAGGATGACTAAAATATTTCCCAGGTGGCTAAAGGTCTTCCCAGGCTCCTTCCCAATACAGGAGCCGCAGGAGATGCAGACTTGATCCTGGGACCAGGAAGATTCCCCCTGGAGTAGGAAATGGCAATCCACCCAGTTTTCTTGCCTGGAAAATTCCATGGGCAGAGCAGCCTGGCAGAGTACAGTCCATAGGGTTGAGAAAAGACTCAGACATGACTTGGTGACTGAGCACACACGCAGAACTTTTTTTTTTTTTTTCGTAGTCATGATACACAACAACTTTTATTGTGTTGTTTAAAAATTTTTTTAAAGTTCTTTTGTACACAGTGGACTACATTGGCATGCAGAAAATGAGAGACATTTAAGGTGAAACAGTTAACACAGACCTGAGAATGGCTTGGGGACTAGTGAGGAGGTTCTGTTTCATGTTAGTGATGTGTTATAGTGTCCAATTTAAGTGGGTTAGTTGTATTGAGTGATGCTTCTCTAGAAAGGCTTCAATAACCTGGGACAACAGGTGAAACTCAGTGATTTATCTGTAATTGAAATATGAGGAGTAAAGGCAAGCATTTCATTTGGAAATTAACTCAAAGGCTAAAACTTTAAGTGAAATATGTTTACAAAGATACACTGGATTTATCATTTGACTATACGAATAGAGCCACATAGCACTCAGGACAACTTCTGATGCTTCACATCCAGTCTCCAATAAATTATCTTATGTAATAATTATACTTTTTATTAATTACCTTGAGATCTGTAATTTTTACCTTTCTTGTGCAGAGTTTTCTAATGTGTTTTCTCTCATTCTGTGACAATTACATTTCCTTGAAACCCAATCCTTTATTCTTTTTCTGTCATAATGTAACTTTTTCTCCAATTATCACTATATTTCCTCCTTTTCTGGGTGCTTGTTAGAATTGATGCATTAATTTGCAATTCATTAAAATAACTTTTAAATTTATTCTACCTAAACTCCTACCCATCTATTAAATTTAACGAAAATGTTATTATCAAATACAAAAATCCTGCCTGCTCCATGGTATCTGATTTCAGTTCAGTTCAGTCGCTCAGACTCTTTGTGACCCCATGGACTGCAGCATGCCAGGCTTCCCTGTCCATCACCAACTTTCGGAGTTTACTCAAACTCATGTCCATTGAGTCAGTGATGCCATCCAACCATCTCATCCTCTGTCGTCCCCTTCTCCTCCCGCCTTCAATCTTTCCCAGCATCAGGGTCTTTTCCAATGAGTCAGTTCTTCACATCAGGTGGCCAAACCATTGGAGTTTCAGCTTCAGTATCAGTCCTTCCAATGAATATCAGGACTGATTTCCTTTAGGATGGACTGGTTGGATCTCCTTGCAGGTATCTGATTTAAAAAGTTGTAATTATGCTTTTTATAATACCACTAAAATGGAACAAAATAATATGTCCTATTCTTATTAAAATCTAAGTAATTTTTTTCTTTTAGTAGATTAGTGACATTTTAATTTTTAAAAACTTTTTTTTTCTTCACACTTTATGTGGGGTGTTAGTTCACCCATCAAGAATCAAACCTGCATCCCTTGCAATGGAAGTGCAGAGTCTTAATTACTGGACTGCCAGGGAAGTCCCTGGTGACATTTTCTTATTATTTGTGGCTATTATTCAACAAAACAGAACTTGGCTTTACTGCTATTTTTATTGCTTAAGCAAAGAACATATCATTATACATGATACTATGTATTCTAAGAGAAAATTTCTTTTTTTAATTAATTTATTCTAAGTGGAGGATAATTACTTTACAATATTGTAGTGGTTTTTGCCATACATCACCATGAGAAAATTTCTGTTAAACTAGACATGTCCCCAGGTGGCTCAGTGGTAAAGAATCTGCCTGCCAAAGCAGGAGACACAGGAGATGCCAGTTCAATCCTTGGGTCAGGAAGATCTCTTGGAGAAAGGATAGCAACCCATTCCAATGTTCTTGCCTGGAATGGCCCATGGACAGAGGAGCCTGGTGAACTATAGTCCATGGGATCTCAAAGAATCAGCCAGGACTGAATGACTAAGCATGCATGCATATTTTATACATATTTTGAATTTTTAAGATTTTTTAAAATTAAGGCTCTATATAATTACATTGCTATAACAATGATACTGGATTTTTCAAAATTCTAAATTTATAAATACTGAATGCTAATTTTAAAAATTCTGGTAGTCATGTAGGGGTGTGGGAGTTGGACCATAAAGAAGGGTGAGTGCCAAAGAATTGATGTTTTTGAACTGTGGCATTGAAGAAGACTCTTGAGAGTCCCTTGGACTGCTAGGAGATCGAACCAGTCAATCCTAAAAGAAATAAATCCTGAATATTCATTGGATAGACTGATGCTGAAGCTAAAGCTCCAATCCTTTGGCCACCTGATGCAAAGAACTGACTCATTAGAAAAGACCCTGATGCTGGGGTGCCGGGAGCCAGCGTGAGGAACTCCACCCGTGGCAAAGGTCATGAGGAAGGAAGCTCGGCATACGCAAAGGCGAGATCGAGCCTCAGGAGTCCCCCTGGAAATTCTCGAGCATCTACCCCCAAAACCAGAGTCTGCCTACTTTCTGCTTTGTGCTCTTACCTACACCTCTGACTTTATGGGGGGCTGTGCCCCACCACCTCTCTCTGAAAAATGAGTTAACTTACAGCTCCAGTTAATAAAGTTCCTGGGCGTGACAAGAGTGTTTCAACCTACAAAGTCCTTTGGAAGTCCTCTAGCCTGCCTGAATAGGTTTTTCCGGCCACATGTGATTGCTCAGAGCCTCCCAACTGTGAGAGGCATGAGATGTTCTAAACTGTCTAAATACAGATTCCTTTGAGCAGTTAAAAGATTGATTAGAAATTGTATTGGTGAAGGGTTTTTCACTTGTTGGGCCAATGTTGCTGCTAAGTTTCCATATCCCTTACCTACTGTGTCCCTGGCAGTGTATTAATTGATATAATTGGTGTATAGAAATTAAGTAGTAGCTTTAATGTTTGTAACCTTGGACCTTGAGTTAATTATTTTCTTGTTATAGCCCACCACACCTTTGCCCTATAGGAATGCAACTTTATCTAATGCTTTTGGTGGGTGGTGCCTGACTTTAGAATAATCACCTTTAGAGAAAAATAAGTTTTCTGAAGAGAGGATCTTAAAATGTTAACAGGCCTCCTGGCCAGAAGGTGATGTAAATAACCTAAACTTTTGCATGTGATAAGTTTGAAAGCCTGGCTTTGATTAGGATCAAGGACTGCTGTCCTTGCATGACTCTACTCCTTCCCCCATTATCCTCTATGCACAACTTAAGGTATAAAACTACTTTGGAAAATAAAGTGTGCCCTTTTGTTCACCGAAACTTGGTCTCCCCATGTCGTTCTTTCTCTCACCTTCTGGCTGAATTCCCATCTGGGGCAGGGAGGCTCATCAAGCCTACTAATTTTGCCTGGGCTTCTAAGATCTGACCGGGAAGGCCTTAGTGTCTCCTCTCCTTCGGGAGAACGGGAGGACGCCTGCGGCCTATATAGGTGACACAAATTCCTTATTTTGGAATTTTATTAGCTTTCCACGTAAACCAAGTTATTCAGCCTCTTTTCTCCACTAAATTTTCTCACTGAGCTATCCTTATTTAACCACTCTTTATATCCTTAATTAACGTTTAATTAAGCAATTGTTTCCTGACCTTCGCCAACGCCCCCACTTCAAATTCCCTGGATCCACTGGGGCTGGACCCCAGCACTGGGGAAGACTGAAGGCAAAAGGAGAAGGAGGCTGCAAGGAATGAGATGGTTAGAAAGCAGCGTCAATAACTCAAAGGACATCATTTGAGCAAACTCCAGAATATAGTGGAGGACAAAGGAAGCTGGTTTGTTGCAATCCATCTGGTTTTTCAAGGTTGCAGAATATTGGACATGACCTAACAACTGAACTACAACAATATTAATGTATTTAATTCATTCGAGTTTATTTACATATATGGTGTGAGCAAGTAATCCAATCTGATGTCTCGAATGTAGCTGTACAGTTTCCCAACACCATTTATTGAAGAACCTTTTATTTTTTCTTCATTGTATAATCTTGTCTCCTTTGTCCTACATACGTTGTTGTTCAGTTGCTCAGTTGTGTCTTACTCTTTGTGGACCCATGGACGCACACCAGGTCTCCTTGTTCTTCACTATCTCCTGGAGTTTGCTCAAACTCATGTCCACTGAGTTTTGGTTTTGTTTATGGGATCTCTATTTTATTTCATTGATCTACGTGTTTGTTTTTGTGCTGGTTGTAGTGCTGTTTTGATTATTATGCTTTGTAGTATAGTTTGAAATCAGAGGGCATAATGCTTCCAACTTTCTTCTTCCTTATCCAGATTTTTTGGATATGTAGATCTTTTGTGGTTCCATGCACATTTTATAATGATTTCTTTCAGTTCTCTGATAAATGCCTTCAGTATTTGGGAAAGGATTGCATTTAATCTATAGATTGCCAGGTTAGTATGGTCATTTCAATAATAATTTTTCCATTCTGTGAGTGTTATATGTTTTCAATTTGTTTTTATCATCTTCATTTTATGTAAGTCTCAGAGTTTTCCAAGTCCAAGTCTTCTACTTCCTTGCTTAGATGTATTCCTTGGTTAGATTTATTTATTTATTTATTTATTCCTTGATTAGATTTATTTATTTATTCCTTCCTTGCTTAGATTTATTCTATTTGATGCAATTATAAATGGCTTTTTTTTTTCATTTTTCATTTTTATATTTGTATTAGTGTATGAAAAGGCAACAGATTCTATACAGTAATTTTTATTTTGCAAAATTATTGAAATTACATATGACTCAAATAATTTTTGGTGAAATCTTTGGCATTTTCATGTTTCAGTTCAGTTCAGTTCAGTCGCTCAGTCATGTACAACTCTTTGTGACCCCGTGGACTGCAGCATGCCAGGCTTCCCTGTCCATCACCAACTCCCGGAGCTTGCTCAAACTCACATCCATCAAGTCCGTGATGACATCCAGCCATCTCACACTCTGTCATGCCCTTCTCTTCCTGCCTTCAATCTTTCCCAGAATCAGGGTCTTTTCTAATGAGTTAATTCTTCACATCAGGTGGCCAAAGGATTGGAGTTTCAGCATCAACATCAGTCCTTCCAATGAGTACTCAGGACTGATTTCCTCTAGGATGGACTGGTTGGATCTCCATGCAGTCCTAGGGACTCTCAAGAGTCTTCTCCAACACCACAGTCCAAAAGCATCAATTCTTCGGTGCTCAGCTTTCTTTATGGTCCAACTCTCATATCCATACATGCCTACTGGAGAAACCATCTAGTCTAGTTTTGACTAGATGGACCTTTGTTGGCAAAGTAATGTCTCTGTTTTTTAATATGCTGTCTAGGTTTGTCATATTTTTTTCCTTCAAGGAGGAAGTGTCTTTTAAACTCGTGGCTGCAGTCAAAGTTCACAGTGATTTCAGAGCCCAAGTAAATAAAATCTGCCACTGTTTCCATCTCGTCCCCATAATTTTTCCATGAAGTGATGGGACCAAATGCCATGATCTTTGTTTTTTGAATATTAAGCCAGTTTTTTCAGTTTCCTCTTTCACCCTCACTGAGAGACTCTTTAGTTCCTCTTTGCTTTCTCCTCTTAAAGTGGTATTATCTGTATATCTGAAGTTGTTGGTCTTAATACCAGCTTGTGATTCATTGAGCCTGGCCTTTCACATCATGTACTGTGTGCAGAAATTAAATAAACATGGTGACAATATACAGCCTTGATATACAACTTTCCTAATTATGAACCAATCTGTTTTTCTATATCTGGTTCTAACTGTTGCTTCTTGACCCATATGCAATTTTCTCAGGAGACAGGTAAATTGGTATCATATTCCCAATCCCTTAAGAATTTTCCACAGTTTATTGTGATCCACACAAAGTCTGTAGTATAGCCAATGAAAGAGATTTTTGGGGAGGAATTCTTTTGTTTTTTCCTATCATCCAATGGTTGTTGGCAATTTGATATCTGGTTCCTCTGCCTTTTCTGAACCTAGTTTGTACATCTGGAAGTTCTTAGTTCACATATTGTTGAAGCCTAACTTAAAGTATTTTGAACATTACCTTGCTAGCAATGAGAAGAGTGAAACTGTATGGTAGTTTAAACAATCTTTTGTTTTGCCTTTCTTTCAGACTGGAATGAAAACTGAACTTTTCCTGTCCTGTGGTCACTGCTGAGTTTTCCAAATTTGTTAACATATTGAGCGCAGCATTTTAATAGCATCATCTTTTAGTATTTTAAATAGCTCAGATGGAATTCCATCACCTTCACTAGCTTTGTTCATAGTAATGCTTCCTAAGGCCCACTTGACTTCACTCTTCAAGATGTCTGGCTCTAGGTGAGTGACTATTATATTATGGTTGTCCTAGTTATTAAAATCTTTTTTGTATAGGTCTGGTGTTTATAAGGCCTTTACTATGTTGAGATAACTTCTGTCTATTCCCTCTTGTTTGAGTTTTTAATCATATGTTGATGTTAAATTACATCCATAGATTTTTCTCCATCGATTGAGGTAATGATATGATTTTTATTTTTCAGTTTTTACTATCATTTATCACGTTGATTGATTTACAGATATTGGGCCATTTTGTATCATTAGAAAAAAAATCTCATTTGATCTTGGTGTATTTTATTGTACTTTTGAATTTGGCTTGCTAATATTTTGTTGAGGATAGTTTATCTATGTTCCTTAGTTATGTTGGCCTATAACTTCCTTTATTGTGATGTTTTTGCCTGATTTTGTTGTCAGCATGATGCCAGCCTTATAGTTGTTAACTGTTCTATAATTGGCAGAATTTATCTATGATGCCTTCTGGTCTTGTGCTTTTCTCTTTGGGAACCTTTAAATTACCGAATCAGTTTTTTTTAATAGTAATTTCTCTATTCACATATTTTATTTCTCCTTAATTAAGTCTGAGAGATTGTAAATTTCTAGAACTTTATTCATTGTTCTAGCTTACCCAATTTTTTTGTGTGTATAATGGTTTGTATTTTTCTTATGGTCCTTTGTATTTTTATGGTGTTGTTGGTAACTTCTCTGTTTCATTTCTGATTTTATTTATTTAGGCACTCTCTCTTTTCTTGTTTACTCTGAAGGTTTATCAATTTTCTTTATCCTTTCGAAGATATCGATCTTAATTACATTGATCTTTTCTATTGTTACATTAAAAAATGTTTTTAGTTTATATTTTATTTCTTTCTACTCAATCTTTGTTAGTTGCTTCCTTCCACTAATTTGGGTTTCCTTCCCAAAGAAAAAATTTCTAATTCCTTTTAATGTAAGGTTATTTGAACTTCTTTCTTTCTTCCTGAGTTTAACTTGTATAGCCACAAACTTCCCTCTTTGAAATGCTTTTGTTATGTCCCACATATATCATTGTTTGAATCCCAAGCAGATATAGCTTTAAAATGTTAAAGCATTTGGTAAAGTGTTGCTGAGGTTTTCTGTTGCCAGTCGCAAAATGCTTTGCCATTTATGAAGAATGCATGCCTTTCAAGTATTTAAAATATGACAATATTTATAAATGTGTGGTTTGGAGGAATTGTTTAAATCCCTTTTCCTAACTTCCTTTCTCTTCAGGATAGGGTCTTTCAACAAGTAATTTGTAGTAATGACTGTGTTGACTTCAATTTTGGAGTATAGTAGCTATGTTAATGCTTTGTTAATAAGTGTTAATACTATGTTAATACTTTAACCACTTGATGCAAAGAGCTGACTCATTGGAAAAATCCAAAGATTGAAGGGAGGAGAAGAAGGGGATGACAGAGGATGAGATGGTTGGATAGCATTAGTGACTCATGGACATGAGTTTGAGGAGACAGTGAAGGACAGGGAAGCCTGATGTGCTTCATCTCAGTCCATGGGATCTCAGAGAGTTGGACATAACTTAGTGCCTTAACAATAACAACAGCTATATTAAAGATTATTTGGTCTTATTGAAGCCAACAGAGAATTTGCTGCTGTGTTTTTCCTTCAGCGATAAATCAATTACTCACAGAAAAAAATTGAAATTTACAGGCTATATATTTGATGAAATAGAAGTAAAAATCCTCAAGAAAATATTAGCAAATGTGGCTGAATTCATAAGACCTACATGGCATATTGAACTGAAACATAGTTAAAGGCATAAGCATGTGGACCCACCCCAAGACTCAGCATGAAAGTGAAGTCACTCAGTCGTGTCCACCTCTTTGCAACCCCATGGACTGTAGGCTACCAGTTTCCTCCATCCATGGGATTTTCCAGGCAAGAATACTGGAGTGGGTTGCCATTTCCTTCTCCAGATCTTCCTGAACCAGGGATTGAATCTGGGTCTCCCGAATTGTAGGCAGACGCTTTACCATCTGAGCCACCAGGGAAGTCATAGAGGAAAATTGAAAAATTGCCCAGGCTTCCTGTGAAAGAGGCTTGTTATCTTAAAGTGTCAGCCTGAGAGTTCTACTGAAATGCTCTCTAGGGACAAAGGCTTCCAGCACTATCTTTGTTCTCTTCAGAACTCATCTTGCTCTGAGAAGCACCATCTTTGGACTTCCCCTACGCTGATCTCCAAAGCATTAATATCTCCTAGAGGAGAACTTTTAGAGGAATCTGGTGCAAGTTTTGTTTTTATAACTGACACCTAAAGGATGCCCCTTGTTTGGTCTGGCCCTGTTGGCCAAAAGGGATTGTGATCCTCTATCCTTACCAAACTGTAACATTTTGAGACAGTTCTTGACCAGATACTCCTAGTCTGTGAATCAGTCCTATTTCCTTTTCCTGGAGCTTCAGTCTGAAGGACAGGCTTCAGGTATAATTTATAACTAGATATCTACTGAGCTGCTCTCAGGGAATGGAAGATGGTCTGTGTCATTTTAGCAACCTCTTTCTACCTCATTTCATCTCACTAGTATTTCCCCAAAAGGAGGCATCTTCAATGAGTATCTCGTTTTTCTTTTTACTGCTGCCTGTGGTTACCTCTACATTATCTGGCTCTGGTGACCAGTGGGTCCTGTGTTCATGTAGCCCAAGAAATGATGACAGAGAGAGAGAGTTCTTAGTTGGCTAGCATCCCCAGGGCACAAAAAGAGGTAATGCACTCTTTCTCTGAAAAACGTTTATTAGCTTATTTCCATATCTGCAGTCTGAGGGGAAGGCTTTTATTGAAGCACACAACCAAATATCCATTATAACCCTATCTAGAGACCTTATATGTCAGGCATAATATTAACATTATTCCTCGACTGCAATCAGAGTTCCACTATCTCCAAGAGGGGAATATGTGCATATATCTAGTGCCCAGGTTTTTACATCTTAGGCCCTAATGTAGCTTATGGGGCTGCATCTTAAGAAATGGCCTTTATATAATTGGCTCTGGTGGCCAGTGGGACTTTTATCCCTAGGTCCCATGGAATTATAAAAATGCAGAAATAGATCTTGACTGACAACAACCCATAGAGAACAGCACAAACAGCAGAGGGAAACATACCCCAATCCTTTTCTGAAAGAGGCCTATTTTATTTTTCTATCACTTTGGCCTTAAAGGAAGTTATCTGGCTTGGCAGACATCTAGAGGTCTACTGAGGGTTTTCTAAGGATGCAGGCTGGTAAACACCATTTTTGTGGTCTCCCTCTGACTCATTCCAGGTTGCTAGTGTCTCCCAGGGAAAAAATTTGAGCAATCTTTTGGCATACCAAGCACTGCAGATATTTTCCAGGGAACAAGCCTATAGCATCTGATTCTAGGAGGCTGTGGGACTTAGCCTTATGGCTCCACTGTACTGTATATATTTACATATTTTAAGAATTGCTGGCTGATTGGATGCTGTCATCCAATCAGCCTGAATCTAGGTCTTGACTGAGATTCTCCCCTATTGTACACTGAGAGGTCTTGGCACACCCTCAAAAACTGGAAGCCACTAAAAATAAAAGAATCTGCTTTGACAATAACAAAATATTGGGGAAAAAGCTAAGAGCACGTTCATCTCACACATTATATCATCTCTAAAGACTGAGAGGTGACTGTATTACATTAACATTATGTATCCAACACAGAGAATTAAAGAAAATAAGAAAAAGAGGAGTGTATTTCCCCCAAACAAGGATAAAATCTTAGAAAAATTCCTCTATGAAATAAAAATAAGTGATTTACCTGATAGTCAAAATTAATGGTCATAAAAATGAGTGACAACCTTGGAAGAAGATATAACCATCAGCAAAGTAAAAGAAACATAAGAAATTTACAAAAAGGAAAACACATAGCTCAACAATACAAAAAATGAACTGAAAAGTACACTAGACATATTCAACAGAAGATTAAATAGAGAAAAGTTCTGTGAAATCAAAGACAGGGCATTGAAAACCCCAAACAATAGCAAAATAAGTAAATTAAAAGGGAAGATCCTTTAAAAAACGTATGGGACAACAGTAAGCAGACCAAAGTTTGCATTATAGAAGTCCTAGAAGAAGAGAGAGAGAAAGTAGCAAAATAATTGCATTTTTATGTAATGGCTAAAAGCTTCTCTAATCAGGCTGTGAAAACTAAGATCCTGTTCCAGGTTCTCATGGACACCCAAACAACAGGAACACAAAGAAATTCACATTAAGACACATTTTTTACTAAAGTTTTATAAAGTTAAAGACAAGATAGGAATATTTAAAGCAACAAGAGAAAAAAACATATTACACACACAAAAAAAACCCCATATGACTATCAGTAGATTATTTAGCAGTTATTTTGCAGCCATAAGGGAGTGTCATTTATATTCAAAGTTCTGAAAGAAAATTACAACCAAGAATATTCTACCCAGAAAAGATACTACTTAGAATTGAAATAAGGATAAAGATTTTCCAGGTAAGCAAAATCGCAAGGATTCATTACTACTAGACTACCATTAAAAGAAATGTTATTTCCAGTTTTTTAAGGAATCTCCACACTGTTCTCCATAGTGGCTGTACTAGTTTGCATTCCCACCAACAGTGTGAGAGGATTCCCTTTTCTCCACACCATCTCCAGCAATTATTGTTTGTAGACTTTGGATCGCAGCCATTCTAACTGGCGTGAAATGGTACCTCATTGTGGTTTTGATTTGCATTTCTCTGATAATGAGTGATGTTGAGCATCTTTTCATGTGTTTGTTAGCCATCTGTATGTCTTCTTTGGAGAAATGTCTATTTAGTTCTTTGGCCCATTTTTTAATTGGTTCGTTTATTTTTCTGGAATTGAGCTGCAGGAGTTGCTTGTATATTTTTGAGATTAGTTGTTTGTCAGTTGCTTCATTTGCTATTATTTTCTCCCATTTTGAAGGCTGTCTTTTTACCTTCCTTAACACTTCCTTTGTTGTTCAGAAGCCTTTAAGTTTAACTAGGTCCCATCTGTTTATTTTTGCTTTTATTTCCAGTATTCTGGGAGGTGGGTCATAGAGGATCCTGCTGTGATGTATGTCGGAGAGTGTTTTGCCTATGTTCTCCTGTAAGAGTTTTATAGTTTCTGGTCTTACGTTTAGATCTTTATTCCATTTTGAGTTTATTTTTGTGTATGTGTTAGAAAGTGTTCTAGTTTCATTCTTTTACAAGTGCTTGACCAGTTTTCCCAGCACCACTTGTTAAAGAGATTGTCTTTTCTCCATTGTATATTCTTGCCTCTTTGTCAAAGATGAGGTGTCCATAGGTGCGTGGATTTATCTCTGTGCTTTCTATTTTGTTCCATTGATCTATATTTCTGTCTTTGTGCCAGTACCATACTGTCTTGATGAGTATGGCTACTGGGCACACACACCAAGGAAACAAGAATTGAAAGAGACACATATACCCCAATATTCATTGCAGCACTGTTTATAATAGCCAGGACATGGAAGCAACCTAGATGTCCATCATCAGATGAATGGGTAAGAAAGCAGTGGTACATATACACAATGGAGTATTACTCAGCCATTTAAAAGAACACATTTGAATCAGTTCTAATGAGGTGGATGAAACCGGAGCCTATTATACAGAGTGAAGTAAGCCAGAAAGAAAAAACCAATACAGTATCAGATCAGATCAGTTGTTCAGTCGTGTCTGACTCTTTGTGACCCCATGAATCGCAGCACTCGAGGCCTCCCTGTCCATCACCAACTCCCGCAGCTCACTCAGACTCACGACCATCGAGTCAGTGATGCCATCCAGCCATCTCATCCTCTGTTGTCCCCTTCTCCTCTTTCCCCCAAACCCTCCCAGCATCAGAGTCTTTTCCAATGAGTCAACTCTTCACATGAGGTGGCCAAAGTACTGGAGTTTCAGCTTTAGCATCATTCCTTCCAAAGAAATCCTAGGGCTGATCTCCTTCAGAATGGACTGGTTGGATCTCCTTGCAGTCCAAGGGACTCTCAAGAGTCTTCTCCAACACCACACTTCAAAAGCATCAATTCTTCGGCACTCAGCCTTCTTCACAGTCCAACTCACATCCATACATGACCACAGGAAAAACCATAGCCTTGACTAGATGGACCTTTGTTGGCAAAGTAATGTCTCTGCTTTTGAATATGCTATCTAGGTTGGTCATAACTTTCCTTCCAAGGAGTGTCTTTTAATTTCATGGCTGCAGTCACCATCTGCAGTGATTTTGGAGCCCAAAAAATAAAGTCTGACACTATTTCCACTGTTTCCCCATCTATTTCCCATGAAGTGATGGAACCAGATGCCATGATCTTCGTTTTCTGAATGTTGAGCTTTAAGCCAACTTTTTCACTCTCCACTTTCACTTTCATCAAGAGGCTTTTTAGTTCCTCTTCACTTTCTGCCATAAGGGTGGTTGTCATCTGCACATCGGAGGTTATTGATATTTCTCCCGGCAATCTTGATTCCAGCTTGTGTTTCTTCCAGCCCAGAGTTTCTCATGATGTATTCTGCATATAAGTTAAATAAACAGGGTGACAATATACAGCCTTGACGAACTTCTTTTCCTATTTGGAACCAGTCTGTTGTTCCATGTCCAGTTCTAACTGTTGCTTCCTGACCTGCATATAGGTTTCTCAAGAGGCAGGTCAGGTGGTCTGGTATTCCCATCTTTTTCAGAATTGTCCAGTTTATTGTGATCCACACAGTCAAAGGCTTTGGCATAGTCAATAAAGCAGAAATATATGCTTTTCTGGAACTCTCTTGCTTTTTCCATGATCCAGCAGATGTTGGCAATTTGATCTCTAGTTCCTCTGCCTTTTCTAAAACCAGCTTGAACATCAGGAAGTATACTAACCAATACAGTATACTAACACATATATATGGAATTTAGAAAGATGATAATGATAACCCAGTATGCAAGACAGCAAAAGAGACACAGATGTGTATAAAACAGTCTTTTGGGCTCTGTGGGAGAGGGAGAGGGTGGGATGATTTGGGAGAATGGCATTGAAACATGTATAATATCATGTATGAAACGAATTGCCAGTCCAAGTTCAATGCATGATACTGGTTGCTTGGGGCAGGTGCACTGAAATGACCCAGAGGGATGGTACAGGGAGGGAGGTGGGAGGGGTGTTCAGCAGGGGGAACACGTGTATACCTGTGGTGGATTCATGTTGATGTATGGCAAAACCAATACAATATTGTAAAGTAATTAACCTCCCATTAAAATAAATTAATTTATTTAAATTTTTAAAAAAGAAATGTTAAAGGGACTTTTAAAGTTGAAATGAAAGGATGCTAATTTGTAATAGAAAAACATATGAAAAAATTTTACTGTTAAATGTGAATATGTAATATTCAGAAAAAATCTAATGTAACAGTGGTGATAATCACTTATAAAGCTAATATTTTAAAAATTAGTAAAAGTAGGTACAAAAATAACAGTTAAGGGATTCAGAAGATAAAAACATTTAATGTGTACAATCAAAACCACAAAATCAGGATTGAAATAAAAATAAAGAACTTACAATGCATTCAAACTGAAGTTATCAAATTTAAAAGACTGTTTTGAATATAAGTTGTTCTATGTAAGCCTCATAGTAATGGATAATAAAAAACTTTTGTAGATTTTTTTTAAAAAGGAATCTAAGCATACTACTAGGGAAGAACATCAAATCACAAAGGAGAACAAAAAAGGAAGAAGGAAAAAGGAGCCATAAAACAGAAAACAAATTACAAAATGGCAATAAATACACAACAACCAATAACTACTTTAATGTAAATGGAATAACTTTACCAGCCAAAAACATACAGTGACAAGATGAATTATTAAAAACAAGGAAACATGACCCAACTATGCACTGCCTACAAGAAACTCATTTCAGATATAAAGACATACAGACTGAAAGTGAAGATATGAAAAGTCATATTTTATACAAATGAAACTGAAAGAATGTGGGTTTGCTATACCTCTATCAGACAAAAATAGATTTTAAAACAAAAACTCTAATAAGAGACAAATGAGGATATTACATCATGATTAAGGGGTCAATCCATCAAAGCAATATATATCATTTGTAAATGTTTCAGTTCAGTTCAGTTTAGTCACTCAGTTGTGTCAGACTCCTTGCAACCCCATGAATCCCAGCATGCCAGGCCTCCCTGTCCATCACCAACTCCCAGAGTTCACTCAGACTCACGTCTATCGAGTCAGTAATGCCATCCAACCATCTCATCCTCTGTTGTCCCCTTCTCCTACTGCCCCCAATCCCTCCCAGCATCAGAGTCTTTCCCAATGAGTCAACTCTTCGCATGAGGTGGCCAAAGTACTGGAGTTTCAGCTTTAGCATCATTCCTTCCAAAGAACACCCAGGGCTGATCTTCAGAATGGACTGGTTGGATCTCCTTGCAGTCCAAGGGACTCTCAAGAGTCTTCTCCAACACCACAGTTCAAAAGCATCAGTTCTTCGGCGCTCAGCCTTCTTCACAGTCCAACTCTCATCCATACATGACCACTGGAAAAACCATAGCCTTGATTAGATGGACCTTTGTTGGCAAAGTAATGTCTCTGCTTTTGAATATGCTGCCTAGGTTGGTCATAACTTTCCTTCCAAGGAGTAAGCGTCTTTTAATTTCATGGCTGCAATCACCATCTGTAGTGATTTTGGAGCCTAGAAAAATAAAGTCTGACACTGTTTCCCCATCTATTTCCCATGAAGTGATGGGACAAGATGCCATGATCTTCGTTTTCTGAATGTTGAGCTTTAAGCCAACTTTTTCACTCTCCACTTTCACTTTCATCAAGAGGCTTTTTAGTTCCTCTTCACTTTCTGCCATAAGGGTGGTGTCATCTGCATATCTGAGGTTATTGATATTTCTCCCGGCAATCTTGATTCCAGCTTGTGTTTCTGCCAGCCCAGCGTTTCTCATGATGTACTCTGCATAGAAGATAAATAAGCAGGGTGACAATATACAGCCTTGACAAACTCCTTTTCCTATTTGGAACCAGTCTGTTGTTCCATGTCCAGTTCTAACTGTTGTTTCCTGACCTGCATACAGATTTTTCAAGAGGCAAGTCAGATCTCTCAAGGCAAGATTCCCATCTCTCTCAGAATTTTCCACAGTTTATTGTGATCCACACAGTCAAAGGCTTCGGCATAGTCAATAAAGCAGAAATAGATGCTTTTCTGGAACTCTCTTGCTTTTTCCATGATCCAGCGGATGTTGGCAATTGGATCTCTGGTTCCTCTGCCTTTTCTAAAACCAGCTTGAACATCAGGAAGTTCACGGCTCACATATTGCTGAAGCCTGGCTTGGAGAATTTTGAGCATTACTTTACTAGCATGTGAGATGAGTGCAATTGTGCAGTAGTTTGAGCATTCTTTGGCATTGCCTTTCTTTGGGATTGGAATGAAAACTGACCTTTTCCAGTCCTGTGGCCACTGCTGAGTTTTACAAATGTGCTGGCATATTGAGTGCAGCACTTTCACAGCATCATCTTTCAGGATTTGAAATAGCTCCACTGGAATACCATCACCTCCACTAGCTTTGTTCGTAGTGATGCTTTCTAAGGCCCACTTGACTTCACATTCCAGGATGTCTGGCTCTAGATGAGTGATCACACCATCATGATTATCTGGGTCGTAAAGATCTTTTTTGTACAGTTCTATGTATTCTTGCCACCTCTTCTTAATATCTTCTGCTTCTGTTAGGTCCATAACATTTCTGTCCTTTATCGAGCCCATCTTTGCATGAAATGTCCCCTTGGTATCTCTAATTTTCTTGAAGAGATCTCTCATCTTTCCCATTCTGTTGTTTTCTCTATTTCTTCGCATTGATCACTGAGGAAGGCTTTATTCTCTTCTTGCTATTCTTTGGAACTCTGCATTCAGATGCTTATATCTTTCCTTTTCTCCTTTGCTTTTTGCTTCTCTTCTTTTCACAGCTATTTGTAAGGCCTCCCCAGACAGCCATTTTGCTTTTTTGCATTTCTTTTCCATGGGCATGGTCTTGATCCCTGTCTCCTGTACAATGTCATGAACCTCATTTCATAGTTCATCAGGCACTCTATCTATCAGATCTAGGCCCTTAAATCTATTTCTCACTTCCACTGTATAATTATAAGTGATTTGATTTAGGTCATACCTGAATGGTCTTGTGGTTTTCCCTACTTTCTTCAATTTAAGTCTGAATTTGGTAATAAGGAATTCATGATCTGAGCCACAGTCAGCTCCCGGTCTTGTTTTTGTTGACCGTATAGAGCTTCTCCATCTTTGGCTGCAAAGAACATAATCAATCTGATTTCGGTGTTGACCATATGTACCCATTTAGGAGCATCTAAATACATAAAACAAATATTAACAGACCTAAAAAAAATATGTAGCAACATAATAATAGTAGAAATATTTAATACCCTATTTTCATCAATGGATAGATCATCCAGATAATCAATAGGGGAACATCAGCCTTAAATAAAACATTAGATTAAATTTACTTATCAGACATATACTGAATATTCTAACCAAATGCAGCAGAATTCACATTCTACTAAAGAGCACATAAAACATTCTCCAGGATAAGTCATTAAACAGGTCTTAAGTTTGGTCATATTGAATATGTTAAACATCCTTTTCAATCATTGGTTGTTATTATTGTTGCTCTGTTGTGTCTGACTCCCTGTGAACCTATGGACTGTAGCATGCCAGGCTTCCCTGTCCATCACCAACTGCCAGAACTTGCTCAAACTCATGTCCATTGAGTTGACGCCATTCAACCATTTCATCCTCTCTTGTCCACTTCTCATCCTGCCCTCAACCTTTCCCAGTATCAGGGTTTTTTCCAATGAGTCCTTCTCATCAGGTGGCCAAAGTATTGGAGCTTCAGCTTCAGCATCAGAACTTCCAATGAATATTTAGGGCTGATTTTCATTAAGGTTTATTGGTTCAATCTCCTTGCTGTCCAAGGAACTATCAAGAGTCTTCTCTGACATGACAAATTATTTTTAAAAAGAAAACAGGAAAATTCACAAATATGTGGCTTTTAAGCAACATGCTACTGAACAACAAACAGGCTAAAGAACAATTCAAAAGTCAAGTTAAAAAATACTCTGCAACAAGTGAAAATAAATACAACTGTCAAAACTTATGGGATATAGCAAAAGCAGTCCTAACATGAAAGTTCATAGCAATAAATGCCTACATAAAGAAAAAAGAAAAGTCTCAAATAAACAACCTAACTCTACATCTCAAGTAACAAAAATAGAAAAGCAAAAATGTTAGTCACTCAGTCATATCTGATTCCTTGCGAGTAACAAGTAACAGAAAAAGAAAAGCAAACAAAGCCCAGAATTAGTAGAAGGAAAAAAATAAATATTATAGAAGAAATTAATAAAATTGTGACTAAAAAAATTTAGAAAGACCAATAAAACTAAGAACTAGCTTTTGAAAAAATAAAATTGAACAATTTTTAGCTAAACTCACAATGAATAATAAAGCTGAGAACACAAAATCATAAATTAAAAAGGAGGTAAATACTGACATCACAGAAATGCAAAGAATCATAAGACACTACTATGAACAATTATACATCAACAGATTGGACCATCTAGAAGAAATTGATTAATTCAAGAATATCATGAAGAACTGGACAATCAGAACAAACAAATTACTAATAGTGTTATTAAATTAGTCATCAAAAAAAATCACAACAGGGCTACTCTGGTGGTCCACTGGTTAAGAATCCCCTTGCCAATGTAGAGGACACAGGTTTGATGTCTGCTCTGGGAAGATCCCACATGTCTTAGAAAAACTAAGCCCTTTAGCCACAACTACTGAGTACATACTCTATAGTCTGCAAGCCACAACTACTGAGCCCATGTAACGCAACTCCTGAAACTCGACTGCTCTAGAGCTCATGCTCCACAGAAAGAAAAGTCACTGCAATGAGAAGCCAGTGCACTACCACAAAGAGTAGCCCCAATTCACCACAACTAGAGAAAGCTGGTGTGCAGCAAGAAAAACCCACATGCAGCAATGAAGATACCAGCACAACCAAAGAGTGAAGTAAGCCAGAAAGAAAAACACCAATACAGTATACTAACGCATATATATGGAATTTAGAAAGATGGTAACAATAACCCTGTATACGAGACAGCAAAAGAGACACTGAAGTATAGAACTGTCTTTTGGACTCTGTGGGACAGGGAGAGGGTGGGATGATTTGGGAGAATGACATTGAAACATGTATAGTATCATATATGAAACGAGTCGCCAGTCCAGGTTCAATGCACGGTACTGGATGCTTGGGGCTGGTGCACTGGGATGACCCAGAGGAATGGTATGGGGAGGGAGGTGGGAGGAGGGTTCAGGATGGGGAACACATGTATACCTGTGGCAGATTCATTTTGATATATGGCAAAACCAATACAATATTGTAAAGTAAAAAATTAAATTAAATTAAATTTTAAAAAAATCCCAACCAAAAAAAAAAAAAAAAATGCTAATACCAGATGGCTTCACTAGTGAATTCTACCAAACATTTAAAGAAGAATTAATACTAATCTTTCTCCAATTCCTCTCCCAAAAAGTGAAGAAAAAGGAATACTTCCAAAGTCATTTATGAGGTCAGCATTACCCTGACATGAGTCAAGGACAGACATTTCAAGAAAAGAAAATTACATATCAATATATCTGATGAATTTAGATGCAAACATCCTCACAACAAAATATTAGAAAGCTTTCAAAAATACATTAAAAGAATAATACATGATATTTAAATCCAGAAATACAAAGATGTTTGCAGATCCACACGTCAAACAATAGGATATACCACATTAACCAAATGAAGAATAAAAATTATAATTATTTCTTAATATATATAGAAAAATCATTTGAGAAATCTCAATATCCAGTCATGAAAAATTCTCAACAGTGGATATGAAAGTGAAAGTGAAATTCGCTTAGTCATGTCCCACTCTTTGTGACCCCATGGACTGTCCATGGAATTCTCCAGGCCAGAATACTGGAGTTGGTAGCCTTTGCCTTCTCCAGGGGATCTTCCCAACCCAGGGATAGAACCCAGATCTCCCACATTGTAGGCAGATTCTTTGCCAGCTGAGCTATCAGGGAAGCCTAACAGTGGGTATAGGGGGAACATATCTTAACTTAATAAAATCCATAATAAAGGACAAGCCCACAGCTAATATCATCAGATCAGATCAGTCGCTCAGTCGTGTCCGACTCTTTGCAACCCCATGAATCGCAGCACGCCAGGCCTCCCTGTCCAACACCAACTCCTGGAGTTCACTGAGACTCACGTCCAACGAGTCAGTGATGCTTTCCAGCCACCTCATCCTCTGTCGTCCCCTTCTCCTCCTGCCCCCAAGCCCTCCCAGCATCAGAGTCTTTTCCAATGAGTCAACTCCTCGCATGAGGTGACCAAAGTACTGGAGTTTCAGCTTTAGCATCATTCATAATCAAGGGTAAAAGTTGAAAGTTTTTCATCACTTATCAGGAACAATGCTTCCTATTCTAACCATCTTTATTTAACTTGGTATTGGAAGTCCTAGCCAGATAAATTAGGCATGAAAAATAAATAAAAGGCATCCTAATTAGTAAAGAAGTAAAACTGTCATTGTTTGCAGATGATATGATATTATGTATACAAAGCCCTAAAGACTTCACCAAGAAAACTGTCAGAACTACTACACAAATTCAGTAAAGGTGTAGGACACAAAAATCAATATTAAAAAATCTGTTGAATTTCTATACTAATTTCTATAAGATATAAGAAAAATAAACATTTAAAATTGCATCAAAAAGAATGAAATATCTATAAATAAATTTAGCCAACTAAGTAAAGGTCTGTGTAAAGAAACTAGAAGACATTGATGAAGAAGATATAACTAAATAGAAAGATATTCCATGATCATGGAATACAGAAATTAAACCATTAAAATGTAATACATAACATCCAAGGTAATATACAGATTCAGTGCAGTTCCTATCAACATTTTAGTGGCATTTTTCACAGAAATAGAACAAACAATTCTAAAAAATTTTTGGAACCATTAAAGACTTTGTTAAAGCCCTAATTCCCACGGTAACTGTATATGGAGCTAAAACCTTTAAGATGGTGATTATTATGAGATCATAAATCATAACAACAATCAACGTGAAAACATTGAAAACATGTTTGGAAAGAGATGAATACAATTTACTCTCACGAGACAGGGCAAACCATAACATCCGCAAATTATATGTTCATGCATAACAAGTTAACAAATAGGCTTTCAGCCTTCCTTATGTCTGTCCCTCCCATCTGTACATGACTACTGGAAAAACCATAGTTTTGACTGTATAGACCTTTATTGGCAAAGTAATGTCTCTGCTATTTGGGTTTGTTATAGTATTTTCTCCAAGGAGCAAGTGTCTTTTAATTTCATGGTTGCAGTCACCATCTGCAGTGATTTAGGAGCCCAAGAAAATAAAGTCTGTCACTGTTTCCATTTTTCCCCCTCTATTTTCCATGAAGTAAATGGACCAGGGAGAAGGGTATACAGATAATATATGTGAAATAATTGGAATACAAATTATATAAATTTGATCTACAGTTTTTGTGGAGATTGTCCTTCAACTAAACGTAAAACTATTGAATCTTCACAGACAGAGGTAGAAGATGGATTCAGGACAAATATATTAAATATTTTATTTAACTAAAGATGAATGTATTTGTGTCTCTTTGCTTCTATTTTCTGAATGACATGAGTTAAAACCATCTGTAAAGAGTGGAAGGATTTGAAAAAAAGGAAAAGATAGAATATGAGTTGTACAGAGTGAGAGAGTGATTTCTGTTAAGTGCTTGAATGAGGTTAACATCCATGAATCTATAGTGAAACTCTCATTCTAGGATGTGGGATTTTTTCCAAGAATAATCCATTGTAGTAATAAAACAGAATATCAGGTCAGTTTGTTTCTTTTCCTCAGTTCCTGACTCATCCCAACAAAAATTTGGAGTGATGGACTAAAGGGTGTAGAACAACAGGTAAGTTACAGCTTAGGTCAGCTCAAGCAGACAGATCTTTTATTAAACACACACTCCCAGGACATGGGAGCAGGACTCCCAAAGGAGTCCTCCTCGTCCTTCCTCTTGAGCCTCTTGGCTTCCCCCTTTATTACTTCCAGTCTCCTCCTTTAAGTTATGCCCTCTGCAAGTAGGGCTTATACCCACCACCAATCAATGAAAGGGAATGCAATGGGCACACTCTCAAGGCTGATTGACAATTGCAAATTATATAACAGCAGGCTGTGTTGTTTATATCTTCCCATAATTTGCTGCTCCTGCTACTGGTAAATCGCTTCAGTTGTGTCCGACTCTGTGCGACCCCATAGACGGCAGCCCACCAGACTCCCCCGTCCTTGAGATTCTCAAGGTAAGAACACTGGAGTGGGTTGCCATTTCCTTCTCCAATGCAGGAAAGTGAAAGTGAAGTCGCTCAGTTGTGTCCAACTCTTCGCGACCGCATGGACTGCAGCCCACCAGGCTCCTCCATCCATGGGATTTTCCAGGCAAGAGTACTGGAATGGGGTGCCATCACCTTCTCCTCCCATAATTTAGTCTGTTATAATTAGATGTAGAATACTCAGGAACTGTTACAGGGCTCCTAACTGCCTAAGGTTATTAGAGAAGCCCCTGTGCTTATTTTGTATCCATTGTGTGCCTAGGGCACATATACAGTAGTTGAAAAGTCTCAGAGGTTATTTTGTAGCATATCTGTGAGCTCTCCTAGGTGTGTCTGGGATGCAGTTTAGAGATCAGCTTGCATCCCTTTCAGCCAGGCCACCCCCTGGTTGCTCATGCCTGACTTCAGACCTGACAGAGAAGACCATGTTTGAGTTTGTCCATGGTTAGGGTGCTAGAAAAATATATCTGGAGGAGAAAGAGACAAGAGAAGCAACAAGAAAGAATGGTACTTCTTTGCAAATAATACTTTTTAAAAGGTGTAGTTAATAGAAATAAGACCTGAATTTGGATCCTGATTCAGTCCCTTACTAGCAGTGTGACCTAAATCAATAATCTTTCTCAATCTGATTCTTCATACAAATATAGGGGAAAGACTTTTTAAGGTTCACAGTTGTAAGATAAGTGATTCATTACTTGAGAGCACAATGATTAGTACTTAAGAGACCTAAATCTTCAAGAGAACTTTATAGAATAATAAACACAAAAATCTAGAGTAAATGCAATGTAGCTAAATAGAGGACAACTTTTCATCAGGCTCTGTCACTGAAAATAGTGTATGACTAATCAAAGTGGGATGAGAAATCCAGGGGCACACAATAAATGAATTTAACTGAAAAACTAGAAATTAGAGAGAAATAAATGTATCTATGTCAATATTCCAAAGTATGAGAAGAAAAAAATGCAGCACAATATTCTGTGAGATGAGAACTCTCTCTGCACTATTTAATTAGTGGAATCTGAGTTAGTCTCAAAGTATGAACAGGCCTGGGCCAACAGTGAGAAATAAGTGAAAGATGTTAGAGGAGAATCTACAATTAAGGCAGTTTCTGGTGACCTACAATGGCACTGTTTTACTAAGTTGGCATTTGATTTGTTCTTCAGTTCAGTTCAGTAGCTCAGTAGTGTCCGACTCTTTGTGACCCCATGAATCGCAGCACGCCAGGCCTCCCTGTCCATCACCAACTCCCGGAGTTCACTCAGACTCACGTCCATCGAGTCAATGATGCCATCCAGCCATCTCATCCTCTGTCGTCCCCTTCTCCTCCTGCCCCCAATCCCTCCCAGCATCAGAGGCTTTTCCAATGAGTCAACTCTTCACATAAGGTGGCCAAAGTACTGGAGCTTCAGCTTCAGCATCATTCCCTCCAAAGAAATCCCAGGGCTGATCTCCTTCAGAATGGACTGGTTGGATCTCCTTGCAGTCCAAAGGACTCTCAAGAGTCTTCTCCAACACCACAGTTCAAAAGCATCAATTCTTCGGCGCTCAGCCTTCTTCACAGTCCAACTCTCACATCCATACATGACCACAGGAAAAACCATAGCCTTGACTAGATGGACCTTTGTTGGCAAAGTAATGTCTCTGCTTTTGAATATGCTATCTAGGTTGGTCATAACTTTCCTTCCAAGGTGTAAGCATCTTTTAATTTCATGGCTGCAGTCACCATCTGCAGTGATTTTGGAGCCCCAAAAAATAAAGTCTGACACTGTTTCCACTGTTTCCCCATCTATTTCCCATGAAGTGATGGAACCAGATGCCATGATCTTCGTTTTCTGAATGTTGCGCTTTAAGCCAACTTTTTCACTCTCCTCTTTCACCTTCATCAAGAGGATTTTTAGTTCCTCTTCACTTTCTGCCATAAGGGTGATGTCATCGCATATCTGAGGTTATTGATATTTCTCCCGGCAATCTTGATTCCAGCTTGTGTTTCTTCCAGTCTAGCGTTTCTCATGATGTACACTGCATATAAGTTAAATAAGCAGGGTGACAATATACGGCCTTGACGAACTCCTTTTCCTATTTGGAACCAGTCTACTGTTCCATGTCCAGTTCTAACTGTTGCTTCCTGACCTGCACACAAATTTCTCAAGAGGCAGATCAGGTGGTCTGGTATTCCCATCTCTTTCAGAATTTTCCAGTTTATTGTGATCCACACAGTCAAAGGCTTTGGCATAGTCAATAAAGCAGAAATAGATGTTTTTCTGGAACTCTCTTGCTTTTTCCATGATCCAGCAGATGTTGGCAATTTGATCTCTGGTTCCTCTGCCTTTTCTAAAACCAGCTTGAACATCAGGAAGTTCATGGTTCACATATTGATGAAGTCTGGCTTGGAGAATTTTGAGCATTACTTTACTAAAAGACCAATTAGAACCCAAAAAGAGCAGTTATAATGAAAATGTCAAAAGTAAAAAAAAAAGAAGAAGAAAACCTATAAGATCTCACTGGTACAGGTAAATTTATACTAAAAATAAAAATAATCTAACATTGTAAAGTTTTATATTAATTACTTATAAAGTTAGTATGAAGGTTAAAGACAAAGGTAGTGAAGATAAGTATAGCTACAATAATTATAAGGGATGTGCAGTGCTGTGCCAAGTTGCTTCAGTCGTGTCTGACTCTTTGAGATGTTATGGACTGTAGCCTGCCAGGTTCCTCTGTCCATGGGATTCTCTAGGCAATAAAACTGAAGTGGATTGCCATGACCTCCTCCACAGGGGATCTTCCCAACCCAGGGACAAAACTAACATCCCTTTACCTCCCCTGCATTGGCAGGCAGGTTTTTTATCTCTAGCACAACCTGGGAAGCCCTAATTAGTTAAGGGATACACGAGATAAAAATATGGAATATAAACCATCAAAACCATAAAACATGCAGAAGGGAATAAAAATGAAGATATTTAGAACTTATTCAAATTTAAATTGTAATTAACTTAAACTGTTATAAACAAAAGTTGTTTTATGTAAGTCTCATGGTAACCACAAAGAAAAATCTATAATAGATACACAAAAAGCAAAGGAAAGGTTAGGAGAACAAGATGGTGGAGGAGTAGGTGGACGTGGAGTACATCTCTCTCCAAGGATACATCAGGAATACACCTTCAGACACAGAAGTGCATATAGAACACCAGCTGAGAGCAGAGAGGAGTACCTGACCAGCAGAAAAGAATATATAGAACCAGGCAAAACTTGGTAGAACAAAGGAACTAGGGGGAAAAACAGGAGTGTTAGTAGGACTGGACCTGCCCTCAGAGGGTAGGGGAACTGAAACAGGGGTCTGATCCCCACACTGGGGCAAGTGTCTGAGTCATAGCAGAAACATTTAAGGCTGAGAGTAAAAGAGTTTATCTGTGGCAGCCTAAATGGAATGAGAATCAGAAAGTCCTTAGTACAGCCATACATACCCTGAACAGGGATGCAGGTCTCCTAGAAGGTGCAGCAGCTGGGAGCTGGAGTTTAGGGATTGTGGAGAAATCCCAGGGTGAAGGCTGTTGTTGACTTCAGAGAGACAGATCAAGGGGATGTGAGTGAGGAGACTGTGCTGGGAAATGCCTGTGGAGGAAAGCTAGGCAGCCAAGGAAGAAAGGCAATACTGCTGAGTCATGAGGTGGAGCCATTACCATAACCTCTCTCTCCCCACACACCAGCATCGGCAGCTGAACAATAGAGAGGCTGGCCCATCAAATGCCTGACACATTGAATTACAGAGTAGGACCCCACCCAGGGTGCCCCTTTAAGTGCCTGATGGGCCAATACACACTAGGACCCCAGCCAGGGGGCCCTTCTATATGCCTGATATGCCAAACCACAGAGAAGGACCCAAGACAAGAGAACTCCAAATGCCTGAATGGGCAGAGCTTCAGTGAAAGACTGGCCAAAGAGGCCGTCTGATCACCAGCTACCAGAGGCTAAAAAAAGACTCTGATAGGGCCATAACTCCTGCAGTGGAGACAATCCATGTACCTGCACACTTGGGACCACCAGGGACCCCACAAGCCAAGTAGCTGCACCAACTTCACAGGATAGAAACAACTTGCGTCTGTTGGGGGAATTTGTAATTTCCTCAGTTCTGTCTCACTGCAGCAAAATTTGAAGCAACAGACAGATCAGTGTTACTGCTCAGTTTTATTTAGCAAGCAAAGAAAAACATATGCTCAAGGCATATATTGGGTTGGGCAGGCCAACCCAAAAGAAGTGTGGAGAAGCCCAAAGCTCAATTTTGACTCCTCTTTTTATATGTTTTTCTCCTCCCCCTGAGCCTGCTCTAGCCAAGAGGGCTGTTTGTTTCACCTGAGGTTCTCACTCCAGTCCTCAGCCCTTCCTTGGTTCTATTTTCATAGGTTTTTCACTTCTTTGCTTTTTAGCCACCACAGTTCTGGACTCCTTTTTCCTATTCTAACTACTTAACATTAACCCCTCAAAAGATGGGGGCCAAATACTTTGGGAATACAGGCATCAAGGTCTCTCTGGATACTTCCTGCTGAACTGGGACAGTGAGAGGCATTGGGCCTCCCCTTACTGCTAGTCGCAAGCCTCAGAGTCTTATAGCAGTATCCATCTAAGTGTGAGTGATACATTCCATGGTTGGCTGTAGTTTTATATATCTTTGTTGAACTGGCACTGCATACTGTAGCTTGCTGATGTGGACAGAGACAAAACAGGTTAGACAATTGAGCATGGAGCAATCATAAGCAGCATCTATATGGTGATAATGGGGATTAGTGGGGGCATTAGCCAACTTAAATTCTCCCTCACCAGGAGGAGGATGCACCAAAAAGAGATTGTAGCCACCCCAAGAATTCTCCAGCTCATTTTTTGAGATCCTGTAGGATCTGAATGTTTTTCTTGAGGACTGTGACTTTCTTTAACTTCAGTTCAGTTCAGTTCAGTTGCTCAGTCATGTTGACTTTTTGTGACCCCATGAATCGCAGCACACCAGGCCTCCCTGTCCATCACCAACTCCCGGAGTTCACTCAGACTCACATCCATCGAGTCAGTGATGCCATCCAGCCATCTCATCCTCTGTCATCCCCTTCTCCTCCTGCCCCCAATCCCTCCCAGCATCAGAGTCTTTTCCAATGAGTCAACTCTTCACATGAGGTGGCCAAAGTACTGGAGTTTCAGCTTTAGCATCATTCCTTCCAAAGAAATCCTAGGGCTGATCTCCTTCAGAATGGACTGGTTGGATCTCCTTGCAGTCCAAGGGACTCTCAAGAGTCTTCTCCAACACCACATTTCAAAAGCATCAATTCTTCGGCACTCAGCCTTCTTCACAGTCCAACTCTCACATCCATACATGACCACAGGAAAAACCATAGCCTTGACTAGACGGACCTTTGTTGACAAAGTAATGTCTCTGCTTTTGAATATGCTAGTTGGAGATATTTACACAGAAATAACATGTCTCATTCAAGATGGCTCAAGTTCCTCCTTGTTCAGGAATCAGGAGATCTATCTCCTGTCTATTTTGGAGTACAACCCCTGACAAGCTGTGTTTGCTCTTTAGAACTATCCTGAGAAATCTTATCCCCAGAAATGTAATTTTGGGAGTGTTCATTAGAATGGCACTCATTTGTAGTCCTGAATATGTATCTGAGATCTCCCAGGGGCTCACAAGTGTATTGAATATCCTCTTCTGTTTTCTTAAACAGCTTGAGTCATGAGTAGTGAATCCAGGAGTCGTGTCCTAGTACCTTACTGCTGTGGGGGTAGAATGTATTACAGGGTAGGGGCCCTTCCATGTGGGCTGGAGTTGAGCCTTTGTGGACCCATCTTTCCAGACTTTAATTAGGACTTGAGTCCCTGGAGCATATAGTGGTGGCTCTTTAGAATCTTTTGGGTCCTGGTTGACAACTCACAAGCATATATCTTGTTGGAATTGCCCAATGGCCATGGCATAAGACTGGAGGGTCTGAGCCTCTGGATCTAGGAAGAGGTCATTGACATAAACAAAAGGTCTCCCATATAGCATCTCATAAGGACGAAGACCAACTTGTTCCTTAGGGGCAATACGGGTGCAGAGGACAGCTATTGGTAAAGCCTCCTTCCACCCCAGGGAGGTGTCCTGGATTATCTTTTCATCACTGATTTTAAGAATTGGTTGGCTCTTTCTAATTCTCCTGAAGACTGAGGCCTCCAGGCACAATGGAGATAATAAGTAATGCCCAATGCTTTAGAGACCCCTTGGGTGACCTTAGAAGTAAATGATTTTCTGTTGTCACTTTGTAATGACCTTGGCAGACCAAATCTCAGAATGATTTCATGGAACAGTTTATTTACCACCTCCTCAGTCTTCTCAGTCTGAGAGGGAAAGCCTTCATCTATCCTGGGAATGTATCTATCATGACTAATATGTATTTACATCCTTGAGAAACTGGCATCTGGGTGAAGCCCATCTGCCAGTCCTCTCCTGGGTAGGTTCCACATCATTGGATAGGCTGAGCCAGCTGGGGTCTTGTGGGTTGTTTAATTGGCAAATGGGACAAGAGGAGACCACTTGCCTTATACTCGTTTGGTGGCCTGTTCCACTGAAGGACCTTTCTAGTAATCTTTGGAGGGCCTCATCCCCTAAACGAGTGGTGGAATGTAAAGAGTTAACCAACTTACATTGTTAGGCAGATAGGAGTTTCTGCCTGGTTTTCAGGCAGAAAAAGGAGTCCCTCCTTTTGGAACAACCCCATATGATCTTCTTGAAAGCCCTCATTCTTAACTTTAAGAGTCTCACCTTCAGTATATGAAGGAGTTTCTGGCAAATTAGTCTGTGGAACTGAGGTGGCAACCTCTATTACATAATTGTTCTGTAATGCTGCCCTCTTAGCTACCTAATTGGCTGCTTGGTTCCCTCATGCCACTTCCATGCTCCCTTTTTGATGTTCTTTACAATGGGTGACTGAAACCTCAGCGGGCAGATGGATTGCCACCAAGAGCCTAAGAATTTGATCACCATGTTTGACTGGGCACCCTCAGGTGGTCAAGTGGCCTCTTTCTTTCCAAATAGCAACATGTGCATATAGCACCAGAAAGGCATACTTGGAGTCAGTGTAAATGGCTATTCTTTTTCTTTTTCCCAGCTCTAAAGCTCGAGTCAGGGCTATGGGCTCCGCTAATTGGGCTGAAGTACCTGGTGGGAAAGGTTTAGCCTCTAAGGTCTCAAAACTGGAGACTACTGCATACCCAGCTCTTCTTTTTCCATCCAAGAGAAAACTGCTTCCATCAGTGTACTAGATTTCCTCATGATTGGTCAGAGGATCTTCTGACAATCCCTCTCAGGGTTTTGTCCAGTGGTCCAAGGTTTCCAGGCAAGAGTGAAAGGGGAGAGAGCCCTAGAGGGTAGGCAGGAAGGTAGCTAGGTTAAGAATCTCACAAGGGGATATAGTCAGGCCTGGATTTTCCATCAGCACTATTTGATATCTGAGGACCCTTTGATCAGACATCCATAAATGGCCTCTCCCATTCAGGAGTTGTTTCACTTGGTGGCTGGTAAATAGTTTGTCCCCTCAGAAAGAGTTTTAAGGCATCTTCTATCAGGACTGCAATAGCTGCAAGATTTCAAAAGTAGGGAAAGATCTCTTCCCAATAAGGGAGTAGGACACTCAGGGACCACCAAACCTAGTGGGAAAATAATTGTCCATCCCAGCAACAAAGAAGTGCTCATGTGAATCTTTTTGTAATTGTTTTTCCTGTAGCACCCGAAATGGTACAGGTTTGGGGGTAGGAGGCTCTAAAGCAGGAAGTCAGGACAGAGTAGTTAGCCCCTGTGTCAACCAAGAAATTCTTGGACCTACCTGCCACATCCAGTTGCATCCTTGGCTCCAGCCCCTTGATGATTACCTGTGACAGGCAGGCTGGCTGGAGTGGGCTGCTTCAGCCCTATTGAACCATTGTGAGAGAAGGCTTGACACTTGACCTTGAGGTTCTTGGGTCCCCAGGGCAGAGTGCTGCCCAATGTCCCAATTGATGGCATTTGTATCAAGTCATTTTAGGAGATTTGTCATGGTTTGGGCACCTTTTGGCCCAATGTCCCACCTGTCAACAGGTTAGGCATTTGCCTTGTGCCTTGCCCTTCAAGGACTTGGGATTTGCCATAAGGCTTCCCTGGAAGGCAGCCAGCATTTGGGCATGGCTTGTCTCTTTCCTTTTCTCCCTTTCCTGGGCCTTGGCTTCCCTTCCTGGGCCTTGAATTCCCTCTCCTGTTCTCTGTTATAAAACGTATTGGTGGCTGTCTGGACCATCTCATCTAGAGAGGCAGCAGAGTCCTGCTGCTATGGCTATTGTAACTTTATCCTGATGTCTGATACACATTGGGACAAGAATTTGTCCTTTAAAATGTCCTCTCCCTTGTAAGAGTCTAAGTCCAGATTTGTAAGCTTTTGGAGGGCCTCTTTTAGCCTTTCCAGAAAGGCAATGGGGTTCTCATTAGGCTCCTGAGTTATTGCTGAGACCAGGCATAGTCCCACAGCTAATAGGCTTCCTTCTGTTTTCATGGGTGGACTTTCTTAGGGGTGAGTCTTTTTGAAACTTATCCTACCCAGTACTGTTGCAACCTGAGAGCCGGGCATCCCCAGGTCAGGGTGCAAATCCCCAGGAAGGTTGAGGCATGACAACCTCCTGGAGATCAAATCCCCAGAGAGGCTGAGGCATGTCGGCCTCCCAAGAGTTGGGTCCCTGGGCAAGTTGAGGCATGTCAACCTCCTGGGACCCATGGACTGGTGGATCCCCAAACAGATTAAGGTGTAACAACCTCCTGAGGACCAGATCCCTAGGCAGGTCGAGGCAGGTTGACTTCCCAGGACCTCCGGGCTGGAGTTGGGTGCCCATGACTGGTGCTAGGTAGGATTAAGGGGTTGTAATCTTAACTTATTGCTGATTTGTCTGCCATGGATGGGAATAGATACCATGATGTTAAGCAATCCAAGCCTGTGCCCTGAGACTGGGAACCTAGGAAATAGCCATAAGCCTTATCCTCTTATTGCTCTGAGGGAGTTTAAGTCATTGATTTCTTCCTCCAGTCCTCCATAAGAGCAGTTTAGGGTGTTTCCAATGGTAAACATTTCATTGTCATAGACCCACTTTAGGTAATAACAGAAGTAATGACAAAGGAGTGGGTTATCTGGTCCTGTTTAGGAGCATTAGAGTATTTTAATAATAAGTGGGGTGGAGCAATGTTTCCTACAAGGGGGCAGGGTCCTGGTTGTAGGAGTCAGTAAGTTTCTTAAGAACAAATTGATAAGAGGCAACAGAGCAGATGTTTCATAAAAGTGGAGTGGGATATGTTTGTAACTTTAGGAGAAAGGTGGTAAGGGTTTGGGCCCAAACAGCTTACAGGGCTTAACTCCCAAAGCGGCAAACATTATCCCTGGAAGTCCAGTTGCCCTTGGAGGGATGCCACCAACAGATGTACTTCTAGCAGGCATTGTGTGCCTGTCACCCACCCAAGCAGGTCCACTGAGAGGTACTGTTATCACACTTGTTGTAGGAAACATGGAATATGAAGGGCTGACTATCTACAGAGATTGGATATTATACAGTATTTCCCTCCCATGGGCCAGCTATTTTCTGATTGCCCCTCCAGAGGATTGTAGATGCAACAGTGTGGGCCTGGACAGGGCTCAGGAAAAGAGCATGAAACAGCAGGGCACCACTTCTGAAAGAATTGCATAGCCCAAGGGCGTAACATAAACCAATTAAAATCAAATGGGTCCAAGATGACAAGTCAAATTCAACTAAACCTTGATCCTGGATCTGCAAGCGAAATGACACACCCAGAGATGCCAGGACAGTTCCAAGTCACTGTCAAAAGACTGAGGAGTGAGTGGTTCCCCAATTGTTGGAATGATCCTCCCACTCATTAGCATATGAAATCACCCAGCCCACAAGAACTAACCACACATTCCATGGCTGCTGCACTGGCCCTCTGTGATGGCCCACACCCTGTAGAGTGTGCTTCTCTCTGAATCTGAACAAATCCACCTCTTACCTATTGCTGCCTCTCACTGAATTTTTTTGCAATGAAAAATGAAAAGCCTGAGTTTCATTCAGTCCTAAAACCAGGCACTGTGGGTTTTGGCCAGGCTCAAGTCCCAGTCAGATATGATTAAGTGACTAAGCATAGCAGAGTCCCTGCCATGTGGGTCTGAGTCCCAAGGTAAATGGTTTCAAGTAAAACTTTCAGAAATGGAAAGATGATGACCTGCCCAATAATTTGTAAGCAGTGGCATAGGTGAAGACAGGAGCTGAAGGACAGGAGGAAAAGCAGTGGGGAAAAAACTTGTCGAGTAATCCCCTTCATAACCTGCCTGAAAATCTGCTAAATACCTGACCTGTGCTCACAGTTTTCATTGGCCTGATCCTTGGCACAAAGATTAAGGACAGAAGAACCCCCACACACATGGGCAACAGCTACTAGGGCACAACAGATAGTAGAGCCTTTGGGACACCCAGTGGCACCCACTGCTGTTCACCTGTTCATAGGGGTTTCAAGAAAACAAGATTGTAAAGGAATTAAGATTTTGTTAGCCATATGTCCTTCTAGCCATAAGAGCAAGGACTTCCTACCCCAACCAGAGGATTTCTGGATTCTGAGACTGAGCCACATGAGCTTTCTGCCAAGTTTGTTTTTGCTGTCCTGGTTTCCAGCACACTGGGGTTATTGTCACTTCCCCTGCACTGGGTTTTCTTTGCATTCAGCTTCCACCATGGGAGCTTTCACCCAGTTGGCTTCTGCTGTGCTTGGCCCCCACCTCACAGGGGCCGAGCTGAGCTTGTTTCAGCGAGGTTAAACCTGAGTCATGGCACCATAGATGTCAGGGCAGTTTGTAATTTCCTCAGTTCTGTCTTGCCGCAGCAAAAATTTGAAGCAATGGATGGATTGGTGTTACACCTCGGTTTTATTTGGCAACCAAAGGAAAATACATCCTCAAGGTGTGAGGGTGGGCCGACTCAAAAGAAGCAAAGAGAAGCCTGAGGCTCAATTTTGGTCCCTCTTTTATATGTTTTTCCTCCTCCCTCTAAACCTGTCCTATGTAAATTGGGCAAGCCAGGAGGGCTGTTTGTTTCACATGAGGTTCTCAATAGGTCCTTGGACCTTCCTTCGTTCTATTTTCGAAGGGTTTTCACTTCTTTGTCTTTTAGCCACCACAATTCTGGGCTTCTTTTTCCTATTCTACCTACCTAACATGTCTATGTATGCAGGGTCCCTTTGGTTGTCTCTGGCTCTGTGCGACCCTGTGGACTGTGGTCTGCCAGGCTTCTCTGTCTGAGGGGTTCTCAAGGCAAGAACTGGAGCATATTGACCAATACGGGTTGCCATACCCTTCTAGAGCACTATATTTCCTGCTGCCTTAGCCACCAACTCTCCTCAGTAACTGGTGCTGCCAGAACCCCTGGAGCTGTACCACCTCCACACCTGGCATTCACTGGGGCAGACCCAAGTCCTTCAGGGCAGCCTCAGGAGCAAACCCGGTGGACAATCCAAATGCAGAGGTGGAAATAAGACCACAGTTGAAACCCAAGGGCAGTGTGTCTAAGGAAGAAAACCCCAAACATTCCCACCAGTTGTACAAGCTGCAGATTAAATCCACATGATCAACTAGACAGACTCTGTGCCTATGGAATATATAAAAGGACAATGAGAGCTCTCACAAAAGAAAACGCATTAGTTCTGATACCTGTGAACATCGGAGGCAAGAACACATAGAAGTAGGACCAGATTAGAATCTGAGCTTCCGCCACAGCAGGTCCAATGATCAGCACAGTGTTGGAGAGCATCCTAGGGAAGTGAGGTGGACTGTGACTTCCAGCAAGGGAAAGGACCCTGACAGCAGAGACTCAAGAAAAACATTTATTAGTCTTATGTTTTGACTTGCTCTGTAGATTCTTTTGGATTTTTTTTCTTTTTTTTTTTCCTTTTTCCCTCCTCTGTTATACTTGTTGATTTATTAGCACTAGGAAATCTAATTAAGGTTTTGAGCTTTTTTTTCCCTCAATCACATTGTTTACTGTTATTATAAACCTCTGCCTCTACGTTGGGCTTTGGCAGTTCTTTGGAGTTGTTTTCCCTTTTTTTTTTCTTTTCTTTTTTCTTTCTTCTTCCTTTTTTTAAATTATTTTTTAATTTTAATTTTTAATGTTTTAAAACCTATTATTATTTTTTTTACATTTATTCATTTGTTTGCTTTTCCTGCTGTTCTTTTCCCTTTGCAGTGAATCTTTAATTTATATAAATCTTCATCTACCTCTATTTAACTTTGCATATCTATTCTTTCTTCCTTTGTTTCCTTTCCTCTTAACATATTTGTTAGTTTTATTTTCATTGCTTTATCTTCCACTTGGCACCTTGCTTTAGTTTTATCTTCCAGTTTGTGCTTTAGTTAGTTTTGTTCTTAACTGGTAGATATAATTTTTGATTTCCTTTGTTCACTGGGCCAATCTACTGTACTTTATTTTTGTTGGACTATTCTGATTTTGCTTATGGGTGTATATGTATCTGTGTATATTTCATTATTCTAGTTTTTATTTGCCTAATTTTGTAATTGTTGTCTGGGGTAAATCTTTGGTTTCTCGTTTTGGGGTATTTTTTTAATCTCACTTAGTGCTATAATGAACCACTTGTGGAATCTTCATTTCTGACCAGAGATCAAGCTAAGCCCTGAGCCTTTGAAGTGGGAACACTGACTCCAAGACCCTAGACCACCAGAGAACTAACCCTAGGGAGTATCAAATAGTGAGAACTCACACAAAGGAAACCACTTGAATACAAGACCCTGCATCACTGAACCACCATTAGCACCCTGTGCAGGATGCCTCATCTAAACAACAAACAAAACAAAAATACAAACACAATCATCAGCAGACAGGATTAGCACCTCACTCAGTGTTGCCCATCAGAAGAGAAACAAACAAAAACAACAACAAAAATCTCAGCACAAGTCTTACCCTATACGAAGCTTACACAAACCACTGGATTAACATAAGGTGGGGCAGAAATGAAAAGGAAGAAAGAATTCAACCTTGTAGCCTGGGAAAAGGAGACCTCAAACACAATAAGTTTAAAAATAATAATAATAAAAAGGCAGAGAAATACTACACAAATGAAGGGACAAACTAGAAACACAGAAGTCCAAATAAATGAAGAGTAAATAGGCAAACTATCTAAAAAAGAATTCAGAATAATGGTAGTAAAGATGATCAAAAGCCTTGAAAACAGAATGGAAAAAATGCAAAAATCAACTAACAAAGACCTAGCATTACAGAAGAAACATACAGAGACAAACAACACAATTACTGAAGCTAAAAATACTCTAGAAGGAATCAATAGCAGAATATCTGAAGCAGAAGAGCGAATCAGTGAGCTGGAAGATACAACAGTGCAAATAGCTTCTGAAGTACAGAATAAAGTAAAAAGAATGAAAAGAACTGAGGATAGTCCCAGACACCTCTGGGACAATATCAAATGCACCAACATTCAAATTACAAGGGTCCCAAAAGAAGAAGAGGAAAAAAAAGGGTATGAGAAACTTTTTGAAGAGATTATAATTGAAAATTTCCCCAACATGGAACAGGAAATAGCCAATCAAGTCCAAGAGGTGCAAAGAGCCCCATAAGCATAAACTCAAGGAGAAACATGCCAAGATACATACTAATCAAACTAACGAAGACTAAACACAAAGAAACAATATTAAAAGCAGCAAGGGAAAAGCAACAGGTAACATACAAGGGAAATCCCATATACTTAACAGCTGATCTTTCAGCAGAAACTCTGCAGGTCAGGAGGGAATGTCAGAATATATTTAAAGTACTGAAAGGGAGCAATCTACAACCAAGCTTACTGTACCTAGCAAGAATCTCATTCAAAACTGATAGAGAAATAAAAGCTTTTCAGACAAACAAAGATTAAGAGAATTCAGTACCACCAAACCAGCTTTAAAACAAACATTAAAGGGACTTGTATAGTCAAGAAACACAAGAGAAGAAAATTATCTACAAAATCAACCAGAAGCAATTAAGTAAATGGCAATAGGAACATATATATGAATAATTACTTTAAATGTAAATGGATTAAATACTCCAACCAAAAGACACAGCCTGGATGAATGGATATAAAAACAAGATCCATATGTATGCTGTCTACAAGAAACCCATTTCAGATCTAAAGACACATACAGACTGAAAGGGAGAGGATAGAAAAATATATTCCATGAAAATGGGAAGCAAAAGAAAGCTGGAGTAGCAATCCTCATATCAGAAAAAATAGACCTAAAAATGAAGATTACAAGAGATAAGGAAGGACACTACAGAATGATCAAGGGATCAATCCAAGAGGAAGACATAACAATTGTAAATATCTATGCACCCAACATAGGAGCACCTCAATACATTAGATAAACACTAGCAAACATAAAAGGAGAAATTGACAGTAACACAATAATAGTAGGAGACTTTAACACCCCACTCACACCAATAGACAGATCATCAAAACATAAAATTAATAAGGAAAAACAAGTCTTAAATGATACACTAGATGAGATGGATCTTATTGATATCTTCAGGACATTCCATCTAAATGCAGAACACACCTTCTTCTCAAGTGCACATGGAACATTCTTCAGGACAGATGACATCTTGGGTCACAGATCAAACCTCAGTAAATTTAAGAAAATTGAAATCGTATCAAACATCTTCTCTAACCACAACATTATGAGACTAGATATCAATTACAAGAAAAAAAATTGTAAGAAACACTGTTATGGTCTTCTTGACAGACCAGAACCTGGGGACAGGAATCGATGAAAAGAAGGCAAAGAAAAGAAGGATGCAGGGGACCCAACTCTCAAGTGGAACAAGGGTGTTTTATTCATGGCAGCATGTGTTTATATATTGTTATACAAGGAAGCTTTAGGCAGAAAAATAAAATTGAGTAAAAAACACCGAAACCAGATGTATAACAACAGTAACTAAAGGAACAACAATAGTCATAGGTCCATAACAACAGTAACTAGGGGAATAACAATTGTCACAGGGCCAGAAGACAATCCATGTACTGGAAATAGGAACATGACTAAGTAGTTTAACAGAAAAGTAAAAAGGTTACTGAAGGGAATCCATGTATGCATTCCACCTCATGGCCTCAGTCCTGAGAACTGCATGCAGCTCTGCTCGTTCCTGTTTTCCAGAAACTGATAAGGAACAGAGGGCCCTTGAGAAACAGAAAACAACATATAGGAGTCCTTAAATGTTCCCTGACAAAACACAAACACATGGAGATTAAACAACACGTTTCTAAATAAACAATAGGTTACTGAAGAAATCAAAAGGGAAATAAAAAAAAATTCTAGAAACAAATGGTTATGAAAACATGACAACGCAAAACCTATGGGATGAAGCAAAAGCAGTTCTAAGAGGGAAATTTAGAGCAATAAAATCCTACCCCAAGAAACAAGAAAAACATCCAATAGACAACCTAACTTTACACCTAAAACAACTGAAAAAAGAACAACAACAAAAAAAATTGGTAGAAGGAAAGAAATCATAAAGATTCAAGCAGAAATAAATGAAAAAGAAATGAAAGAAACAATAGCAAAGATTAATACCGGTTCTTTGAGAAGATAAACAAAATCGACAAGCCATTAGTCAGACTCATCAAGAAGAAAAGAGAGAAGAATCAAATCAACAAAATTAGAAATGAAAAAGGATAGGTTACAACAGACAATGAAGAAATACAAAGGATTATAGGAGATTATCATGACAACTATATGGAAATAAAATGGATAACCTGAAAGAAATGTCCAGATTCTTAGAAAAGTTCAATCTTCCAATACTGAATCAGAAAGAAATAGAAATTATGAACAACCAAATTACAAGCACTGAAAAATGAAGCTGTGATCAAAAATCTTCCAAAAAACAAAAGCCAAAGAACAGACAGCTTCACAGGAGAATTCTATCAAACATTAAGAGAAGAGCTAATGCCTATCCTTCCAAAACTTGTTCCAAAAGATTGCAATGGAAAGAACAATTACAAACTCATTCTATGAGGCCACCATCACCCTGATCCAAAACCAGACAAAGACAACACAAAAAAAGAAAACTACAAGCCAATATCACTGATGAACATAGATGCAAAAATCCTCAACAAAATTTTAGCAAACAGAATTCAGCAACACATCAAAAAGCTCATACAACATGATCAAGATGGGTTTATCCCAGGGATGCAAGGATTCTTCAATATATCCAAGTCAATCAATGTGATACACCATATTAACAAACTGAAAAAAAAAATGATAATCTCAATACATGCAGAAAAAGCCTTTGACATAATTCAGCACCCATTTATGATTAAAACTCTTTAAAAAATGGGCATAGAAAAAGCCTTCCTCAACATAGTAAAGGCCATATATTATAAGCCTATAGCAAATATTATTCTCAATGGTAAAAACTGAAAACTTTCTCCCTAAGTTCAGGAACAAGACAATGGTGTCCACTTTCACCATTATTATTTAACATAGCTCTGGAAGTCCTAGCTGCAGCAATCACAGAAGAAAAGGAAATAAAAGGAATCCAGTCAGAAAAGAAGAGGTAAAGCTCTCACTGCTTGCAGGTGACATGATACTGAACATAGAAAACCCTAAAGACAGTATCAGAAAATTACTAGAGCTAATCATTGAACTTAGCAAAGCTGCAGGATACAAAATCAATATGCAGAAATCTCTTGCATTTCTATATACTAACAACAAAAAATCTGAAAGAGAAATTAAGGAATCAACCCCATTCACCACTGCAACAAAACGAACCAAATATCTAGGAATAAACTTACCTAAGGAGACAAAAGGACTGTAAAAAGAAAATTATAAGACACTAATGACCAAAACCAAAGACAAAATAAACAGATGGAGAGATATTCCATGTTCCTGGGTAGGAAGAATCAATATTGTGAAAATGACTATACTACCAAAAGCAATCTACAGATTCTGTGTGATCCCTATCAAATTACCAATGGCATTCTTCACAAAACTAGAACAAAAAAATTCACAATTTATATGGAAACATAAAAGACCCCAAATAGCCAAAGCAATCTTGAGAAAGAAGAGTGCAGCTAGAGGAATAAACCTTCCTGACTTCAAATTATACTACAAACCTACAGTTATCAAGACAGTATGGTACTGGCACAAAAACAGAAATATAGACCAATGGAACAAGATAGAAAGCCCAGAAATAAACCCATGCACTTATGGGTACTTTATTTTTGACAAAGGAGGCAAGAATATACAATGGGGCAAAGACAGCCTCTTCAATAAATGGTGCTGGGAAACCTGGACAGCTCCATGTAACAGAATGAAATTAGAACACTTCCTAGCACCATACAAAAAGATAACTTCAAAATGGATTGAAGACCTAAATGTAAGATCAGAAACTATAAAACTAGGAGGAAAACATAGGCAGAACACTCGATGACATAAATCAAAGCAAGATTCTCTATGACCCACCTCCTAGAGTAATGGAAATAAAAGCAAAAGTAAACAAGTGAGACCTGATTAAACTTAAAAGTTTTTGCAAAGCAAAGGAAACTATAAGAAAGGTGAAAAGACAACCCACGGAATGGGAGAATATAATAGAAAATGAAACAACTGACAAAGGATTCAGTTCAGGTTAGTCAATCAGTTGTGTCTGACTCTTTGCAACCCGTGAATTGCAGCACGCCAGGCCTCCCTGTCCATCACCAACTCACAGAGTTCACCCAAACTCATCTCCATCGAGTCAGTGATGCCATCCAGCCATCTCATCCTCTCTCGTCCCCTTCTCCTCCTGCTCCCAACCCCTCCCAGCATCAGAGTCTTTTCCAATGAGTCAACTCTTCGCATGAGGTGGCCAAAGTATTGGAGTTTCAGCCTCAGCATCAGTCCTTCCAATGAACACCCAGGACTGGTCTCCTTTAGGAGGGACTGGTTGGATCTCCTTGCAGTCCAAGGGACTCTCAAGAGTCTTCTCCAACACAACAATTCAAAAGCATCAGTTCTTTGGTGCTCAGCTTTCTTCACAGTCCAACCCTCACATCCATACATGACCACTGGAAAAACCATAGCCTTGACTAGATGGACCTTTGTTGGCAAAGTAATGTCTCTGCTTTTTAATATGCTATCTAGGTTGGTCATAACTTTCCTTCCAAGGAGTAAGAGCCTTTGAATTTCATGGCTGCAATCACCATCTGCAGTGATTTTGGAGCCCCAAAAAATAAAGTCTGACACTGTTTCCACTGTTTCCCCATCTATTTCCCATGAAGTGATGGGACAAGATGCTATGATCTTAATTTTCTGAATGTTGAGCTGTAAGCCAACTTTTTCACTCTCCTCTTGCACTTTCATCAAGAGGCTTTGTAGTTCCTCTTCACTTTGTGCCATAAGGGTGGTGTCATCTGCATATCTGAGGTTATTAATATTTCTCCCGGCAATCTTGATTCCAGCTTGTGTTTCTTCCAACCCAACGTTTCTCATGATGTACTCTGCACAGAAGTTAAATAAGCAGGGTGACAATATACAGCCTTAATGAGCTTCTTTTCCTATTTGGAACCAGTCTGTTGTTCCATGTCCAGTTCTAACTGTTGCATCCTGACCTGCATATAGGTTTCTCAAGAGGCAGGTCAGGTGGTCTGGTATTCCCATCTCTTGAAGAATTTTCCATAGTTTATTGTGATCCACACAGTCAAAGGCTTTGGCATAGTCAATAAAGCAAAAATAGATGTTTTTCTGGAATTCTCTTCCTTTTTTGATGATCCAGCAATTGTTGACAATTTGATCTCTGGTTTCTCTGCCTTTTCTAAAACCAGCTCGAAATTTGGAAGTTCACGGTTCACATATTGCTGAAGTCTGGCTTGGAGAATTTTGAGCATTACTTTACTAGCATGTGAGATGAGTGCAATTGTGCAGTAGTTTGAGCATTCTTTGGCATTGCCTTTCTTTGGGATTGGAATGAAAACTGACCTTTTCCAGTCCTGTGGCCACTGCTGAGTTTTCCAAATTTGCTGGCATATTGCGTGCAGCACTTTAACAGCATCATCTTCCAGGATTTGAATTCCCAAAATATACAAGCAGCTCAAATAACTCAACACCAGAAAAACAAACAACCAATCAAAACGTGGGGAAATGACCTAAACAGACTTTTCTTAAAAGAAGACACACAGATGGCTAACAAACACATGAAAAGATGCTCAACACTGCTCATTATTGGATAAATTCAAATTAAAACCACAGTGAGATATCACCTCACACTGGTCAGAATGGCCCTCATCAAAAAGTCTACAAATAATAAATATTGGAGAGGATGTGGAGAAAAGGGAACACTCTTCCACTGTTGGTCGGAATGTAAATTGATACAGCCACTATGGAAGATGATATCAAGATTCTTTTAAAAACTAGGAATAAACCCACCATATAACCCAGAAATCCCACTCCTAAGCATATACCCTGAGAAAACTAAAATTGAAAAAGACACATGTATCCCATTGTTCACTGCAGCACTATTTACAATAGCTAGAACATGGAATAGCTAGAACAGGGCTGAGTGGAGCTACTCCACATTCACAGTCAGGAGGGGTGACCTCGTCCAAGGTAAGGAGCAGTGGCTGCGCTTTGCTGGAGCAGCTGTGAAGAGATACCCCACGTACAAGGTAAGAGAAACCCAAGTAAGATGGTAGGTATTGTGAGAGGGCATCAGAGGGCAAACACACTGAAACCATAATCACAGAAAACTAGCGAATCTGATCACACAGACCACAGCCTTGTCTAACTCAATGAAACTAAGCCATGCCATGTGGGGCTATCCAAGGAGGAAGGGTCATGGTGGAGAGGTCTGATAGAATGTGGTCCACTAGAGAAGGAAATGGCAAACACTTCAGTATTCATGCCTTGAGAACCCCATGAACCGTATGAAAAGGCAAAATGATAGGATGCTGAAAGAGGAACTCCCCAGGTCGGTAGGTACCCAATATGCTGAAGTAGATCAGTGGAGAAATAACTCCAGAAAGAATGAAGGGATGGAGCCAAAGCAAAAACAATACCCAGTTGTGGGTATGACTGGTGATAGAAGTAAGGTCTGATGCTGTAAAGAGCAATATTGCATAGGAACGTGGAATATTAGGTCCATGAATCAAGGCAAATTGGAAGTGGTCAAACAGGAGATGGCAAGAGTGAACGTCGACATTCTAGGAATCAGCTAACTAAAATGGACTGGAATGGGTGAATTTAACTCAGATGACCATTATATCTACTACTGTGGGCAGGAATCCCTTAGAAGAAATGGAGTAGCCATCATGGTCAACAAAAGAGTCTGAAATGCAGTACTTGGATGCAATCTCAAAAACGACAGAATGATCTCTGTTCATTTCCAAGGCAAATCATTCAATATCATAGTGATCCAAGCCTCTGCCCCAACCAGTAATGCTGAAGAAGCTGAACGGTTCTATGAACACCTACAAGACCTTTTAGAACTAACACACAAAAAAGATGTCCTTTTCATTATGGGGGACTGGAATCCAAAAATAGGAAGTCAAGAATGAAACGAGTCGCCAGTCCAGGTTCGATGCACGATACTGAATGCTTGGGGCTGGTGCACTGGGACGACCCAGAGGGAGGGTATGGGGAGGGAGGAGGGAGGAGGGTTCAATATGGGGAACACAGGTATACCTGTGGCGGATTCATTTCAATATTTGGCAAAACTAATACAATATTGTAAAGTTTAAAAATAAAATAAAATTTAAAAATAAAGAAAAAAGAAAAGAAACACCTGGAGTAACAGATAAATTTAGCCTTAGAATACGAATGAAGCAGGGAAAAGGCTAATTGAGTTTTGCCAAAAGAATGCACTGATCATAGCAAACACCCTCTTCCAACAACACAAGAGAAGACTCTACACATGGACATCACCAGATTGTCAAAATCAAAATCAAATTGATTATATTCTTTGCGTCAAAGATGGAGAAACCCTATATAGTCATCAAAAACAAGACCGGGAGCTGACTGTGGCTCACATCATGAACTCCTTATTGCCAAATTCAGATTAAATTGAAGAAAGTAGGGAAAACCACTAAACCATTCAGGTATGACCTAAATCAAATCCCTTATGATTATACAGTGGAAATGAGAAATAAATTTAAGGGACTGGATCTGACAGACAGAGTACCTGATGAACTATGAATGGAGGTTCATGATATTGTACAGGAGTAGGGATCAGGACCATCCCCATGGAAAAGAAATGCAAAAAGGCAACATGGCTGTCTCAGGAGGCCTTACAAATATCTGTGAAAAGAAGAGAAGCAAAAAGCAAAGAAGAAAAGGAAAGATATTCCCATTTGAATGCAGAGTTCCAAAGAAGAGCAAGGCGAGATAAGAAAGCCTTCCACAGGGAACAATGCAAAGAAATAGAGAAAACAACAGAATGGGAAAGACTAGAGATCTCTTCAAGAAAATTAGAGATACCAAGGGAACATTTCATGCAAACATGGGTTCAATAAAAGAGGGAAATGGTATAGACCTAACAGACGCAGAAGATGTTAAGAAGAGGGGGGCAAGAATACACAGAAGAACTGTACAAAAAAGATCTTCACAACCCAAATAATCATGATGGTGTGATCACTGACCTAGAGCCAGACATCCTGGAATGTGAAGTCAAGTGGGCCTTAGAAAGCATCACTATGAACAAAGCTAGTGGAGGTGATGGAATTCCAGTGGGGCTATTTCAAATTCTGAAGGATGATGCTGTGAAAGTTCTGCACTCAGTATGCCAGCAAATTTGGAAAGCTCAGCAGTGGCCACAGGTCTGGAAAAGGTCAGTTTTCATTCCAATCCCAAAGAAAGGCAATGCCAAAGAATGCTCAAACTACTGCACAATTGCACTCATCTCATACACTAGTAAAGTAATGCTCAATATTCTCCAAGCCAGGCTTCATCAATATGTGAACTGTGAACTTTCAGATGTTCAAGACGGTTTTAGAAAAGGCAGAGAAACCAGAGATCAAATTGCCAACATTTGCTGGATCATCAAAAAAGGAAGAGAGTTCCAGAAAAACATCTATTTCTGCTTTATTGACTATGCCAAAGCCTTTGACTGTGTGGATCACAATAAACTATGGAAAATTCTTCAAGAGATGGGAATACCAGACCACCTGACCTGCCTCTTGAGAAATCTGTATGCAGGTCAGGAAGCAACAGTTAGAACTGGACATGGAACAACAGACTGGTTCCAAATAGGAAAAGGAGTACGTCAAGGCTGTATATTGTCACCCTGCTTATTTAACTTCTATGCAGAGTACATCATGATAAACGCTGGGCTGGAAGAAGCACAAGCTGGAATCAAGATTGCCGGGAGAAATATCAATAACCTCAGATATGCAGATGACACCACCCTTATGGCAGAAAGCGAAGAGAAACTACAAAGCCTCTTGATGAAAGTGCAAGAGGAGAGTGAAAAAGTTGGCGTCAAGCTCAACATTCAGAAAACGAAGATCATGGAATCTTGTCCCATCACTTCATGGGAAATAGATGGGGAAACAGTGGAAACAGTGTCAGACTTTATTTTTTGGGGCTGCAAAATCACTGCAGATGGTGATTGTAGCCACGGAATTAAAACACGCTTACTCCTTGGAAGGAAAGTTATGACCAACCTAGGTGTCATATTCAAAAGCAGAGACATTACTTTGCCAACAAAGGTCCATCTAGTCAAGGCTATGGTTTTTCCAGTGGTCATGTACGGATGTGAGAGTTGGACTGTGAAGAAAGCTGAGTCCCAAAGAATTGATGCTTTTGAACCATGGTGTTGGAGAAGACTCTTGAGAGTCCCTTGGACTGCAAGGAGATCCAACCAGTCCCTCCTAAAGGAGACCAGTCCTGGGTGTTCATTGGAAGGACTGATGCTGAGGCTGAAACTCCAATACTTTGGCCACCTCATGGGAAGAGTTGACTCATTGGAAAAGACCCTGATGCTGGGAGGGATTGGGAGCAGGAGGAGAAGGGGACAACAGAGGATGAGATGGCTAGATGGCATCACCGACTTGGTGCACATGAGTTTGGGTGAACTCCGTGAGTTGGTGATGGACAGGGAGGCCTGGCATGCTGCAATTCATGGGATCACAATGAGTCGGACACGACTGAGCAACTGAACTGAGAACATGGAAGCAACCTACATGTACATTGACAGATGAATGAATAAAGAAGTTGTGGTACATATACACAATGGAATATTACTCAGCCATAAAAAAGAACTCAATGAGTCAGTGCTGATGAGGTGGATGAAACTAGAACCTATAGTACAGAGTGAAGTAAGTCATAAAAATTTTTTTAATTTTCATATTCTTATGCGTATACACAGAATTTAGAAAAATGAATACTGAACAATTTATTTACAGGGCAGTAGTGGAGAAACAGACATAGAAAATAGACTTATGGACATGGAGAGAGGGGAGGAGAGGGTGAGAAAGAGTAACATGGAAATTTACATTACCATATATAAAATAGATAGCCAATGGGAATTGGCTGTATGGCTGTATGACTCTGGAAACTCAAACAGCGGCTCTGTATCAAACTAGAGGGGTAGGATTGGGAGGGGTTTAGGAGTGAGGTTCAAAAGGTAGGGAATATATGTCTACCTATGGTTGATGAGTGTTGAGATTTGAAAGAAAAAAAATAAAATTCTGTAAAACAATTATCCTTCAAATAAAAAATAAATAAATTTTTTAAAATGAAGCATCAACATGCAAAACCAATACAATATTGTAAAGTAAACAAATTAAAAATATATTTAAAAAAAAGAAAAAATGAAGCAAAGGAACCTAAACATCAGTTCTGACACTCTTTGCGATGCCATGTACTGCAGCATGCCATGCTTCCCTGTCCATCACCAACTCCCAGAGTTTGCTCAAACTCATGTCCACCATGTCAGTGATCCCATTATTCATTGTCCCCTTCTCTTTCTGCCTTCAACTTTTCCAAGCATTCAGGTCTTTTCCAATGAGTCAGTTCTTCACATCAGGTGGCCAAAGTATTGGAGCTTCAGCTTCAGCATCAGCTCTTCCAATCAATATTCAGGACTGACTTCCTTTAGGATGGACAGGTTTAATCTCCTTGTAGTCCAAGGGACTCTTAAGAGTCTTCTCAAATACCACAGTTCAAAAGCATCAATACTTCAACACTCAGTCCTCTTTACGGTCCAACTCTCATGTTCATACATGACTACTGGAAAAACCACAGCTTTGACTAGACAGACCACTGTCGGCACAGTAATATCTCTGTTTTTTAATATGCTGTCTAGGTGGGACATAGCGTTTTTTCCAAGGAGCAAGCATCTTTTTATTTCATGGCTTCAGTCACCATCTGCAGGGATTTTGGAGCCCAAAAAAATAAAGTCTGACACTGTTTCCACTGTTTCCCCATCTATTTCCCATGAAGTGATGGGACCAGATGCCATGATCTTCGTTTTCTGAATGTTGAGCTTTAAGCCAACTTTTTCAGTCTCCTCTTGCACTTTCATCAAGAGGCTTTTTAGTTCCTCTTCACTTTCTGCCATAAGGGTGGTGTCATCTGCATATCTGAGGTTATTAATATTTCTCCTGGCAATCTTGATTCCAGCTTGTGCTTCTTCCAGCCCAGCGTTTCTCATGATGTACTCCGCATAGAAGTTAAATAAGCAGGGTGACAATATACAGCCTTGACATACTCCTTTTCCTATTTGGAACCAGTCTGTTGTTCCATGTCCAGTTCTAACTGTTGCATCCTGACCTGCATATAGGTTTCTCAAGAGGCAGCAAGCATCTTGAGAAGGGTGGTGGTCTGCTATTCCCATCTCTTTCAGAATTTTCCACAGTTTATTGTGATCCACACAGTCAAAGGCTTTAGTGTAGTTAATAAAGCAAAATAGATGTTTCTCTGGAATTCTCTTGTTTTTCCTATGATCCAAAGGATGTTGGCAATTTGATCTCTGATTCCTCTGCCTTTTCTAAAACCAGCTTGAACATCTGGAAGTTCTCAATTCATGTACCGTTGAAGCCTAGCTTGGAGAATTTTGAGCATTACTTTGCTAGCATGTGAGATGAGTGCAATTGTACAGTAGTTTGACCATTCTTTCCAATTGCCTTTCTTTTAGATTGGATTGAAAACTGATCTTTCCCAGGTCTGTGGCCACTGATGAGTTTTCCAAATTTGCTGGCATATTGAATGCAGCACTTTCACAGCATCATCTTTTAGGATTTTAAATAGCTCAGCTGGAATCCCATAACCTCCATTAGCTTTGTTACTAGTGATGCTTCCAAAGGCCCACTTGACTTTGCACTCCAGGATATCTGTCTCTACGTGAGTGGTCACACCGTCATGGTTATCTGGGTCACTAAGATCTGTTTCTTATAGGTCTTCTGGGTATTCCTGCCACCCCTTCTTAATATCTTCTGCTTCTGTTAAGTCCATACCATTTCTGTCCTTTACTGTGCCCATATCTGCATGAAATGTTCCTTTGGTGTCTCTAATTTTCTTGAAGTGATCTCTAGTTTTTCCCATTCTATTGTTTCCTTCTATTTCTTTATATTGATCATTTATGAAGGCTTTATTATCTCTCCTTGTTGTTCTTTGGAACTCTGCATTCAGATGGGTATATCTTTCTTTTCCTTCTTTGCCTTTCATTTCTCTTCTTTTCTCAACTTTCTCTGAGGACTCTTCAGACAAACATTTTGCCTTTGTTTCATTTCTTTTCCTTAGGGATGTTTTTGATCACCACCTCCTGTACAATGTTAGAAACCTCTGTCTATAGTTCTTCAGGCACTCTGTCTATCAGATCTAATTCCTTGAATCCATTTGTCAGTTCCAGTGTATAAACATAAGAGATTTGATTTAGGTCATACCTGAATGGTCTTTTCGCCTTTTCATACTGTAAAAAAGACCAAGTAAAAGTGTGTGTGTGTGTGTGTGTGTGTGTGTGTGTGTGTATGTATCAAGGCTGTATATTGTCACCCTGATTATTTAATTTATATGCAGACTACATCATGAAAAATGCTAGACTGGATGAAGCACAAGCTAGAATCAAGACTGGTGGGAGAAATATCAATAACTTCAGATATGCAGACAATACCACCCTTATTGCAGAAAGCGAAGAAGATCTAGAGTCTCCTTATGAAAGTGAAAGAGGAGAGTGAAAAAGCTGGCTTAAAATTCACCATTCTGAAAACTAAGTTTATGGCATCCAGTCCCACCATTTCACGGGAAATAGAAGGGGAAACAGTGTAAACAGTGAGAGCCTTTATTTTGGGGGGGGGCTCCAAAATCACTTTAGATGGTGACTGCAGCCATGAAAGTAAATGACGTTTGTTACTTGGAAGAAAAGCTATGACCAACCTAGATAGCATATTAGAAAGCAGACACTACTTTGCCAAAAAAGGTCTGTACAGTCAAAGCTATGGTTTTTCCAGTAGTCATGTATTGATGTGAGAATTGGACCATAAAGTAAGCTGAGAGCCAAACAACTGATGCTTTTGAACTGTGGGGTTTGAGAAGACTCTTGAGATTCCCTTGGATTGCAAGGAGATCAAACCAGTCCATCCTAAAGGAAATCAGTACTGAATGTTCATTGGAAGGACTGATGCTGAAGCTGAAACTCCAATACGTCAATCACCTGATGTGAAGAACTGACTCATTGAAAAAGACCCAGTGCTGGGAAAGGTTGAAGGCAGAAGAAGGGGATAATGGATAATGGCATCACCGACATGATGGACATGAGTTTGAACAAGCTCCAGGAGTTTTTGATGGATAGGGAAACCTAATGTGCTGCAGTCCATGGGGTCACAAAGAGTCAGACATGACTGAGTGTCTGAACTAACCTGAGTGGTCTACTGTGCTTCTCTGCTTTCTTCAATTTAACTCTGAATTTTGAAATAAGGATAGGTGAAGCCACATAGAGGTGACCTTGGCCACCCAGAACCCAGCCTCATGGGACCTGGTGGGGACATTGGATGCAAGAGAGAATCTGGAGATGACTCATGGGAAGAATTGTGTGGGGGGCTGCCTCAACCCACCAGGCGGGTGGGGGGCCGGGTGCAGGTAGGGAGGCATGGAGTTTGCAATGGAACAAGGAGAAGGCGAGAAGCCACCTTCCTACCCAACCCCCTTTCATGCTGCTCAGCACCTTCTCGCTCTCTTTCCTCTCCACTGGAAATACCACCGGACCTGACCACCAGCCGCCCATGCAGCCCCCTGTTCTTGCATGAATAGACAGGCTTCTGGATGTCTCCCTCCCTTCCCCACACCCCCACACCCCCACTCCCCCTCCCGGCATGCCAGACCTGTGGAAGAGGCTCATGAGCCAGTGGACAAGGCCACCACACTCTCAGAACCGAGTTGATGATCCTTAAGTTCACCTACAGAAACCTTGTTTCACTTACAAAACCTCAGTTACCACCAAAGATATTTATCAAACCGCAAAGGAAAAGGGCAAGAGAGAATAAAAGGACAACAAAAGAACTAAAAAACAGCCAGAAAACAAATACAAAGTGCTCACAAATATACACCTATCAATACTTTAAGTGTAAATGAACTAAATTCTTCAACCAAAAGACAGAGTGGTGAATAAAAAAAAGAAACAAAACAAAACCAACACCCATCTATATGCTGCCTACATGGGACTCATTTCAGAGGTAAAAAGACACACAGGCTGAAAGTGAAAATATGGGAAAAGATATTTCACACAAATGAAAGTAAAAGAAAGCAGGTGTTGCATTACTGATAGCAGACAAAATCAACTTTAAAACAAGACTATAATAAGACCCAACTGCTACTGCTAAGTCACTTCAGTCGTGTCCGACTCTGTGCGACCCCATAGACAGCAGCCCATCAGGCTCCCCCGTCCCTGGGATTCTCCAGGCAAGAACACTGGAGTGGGTTGCCGTTTCCTTCTTCCAATGCAGGAAAGTGAAAGGTGAAAGTGAAGTCTCTCAGTCGTGTCCGACCCTCAGCGACCCCATGGACTGCAGCCCTCCAGGCTCCTCCGTCCATGGGATTTTCCAGGCAAGAGTACTGGAGTGGGTTGCCACTGCCTTCTCCGATAAGAACCAAAGAGGATCATTATATAATGATTAAGGGGTCAGTCTAACAAGACAATATTTATCATTCATAAATAGCATTTGTAAATCTCTGTACCTATTTATGAGCATCTAAGTTTACAAAGAAAATCTTATTAAGACTAAAGGAAGAAATAAACAGCCACACAGGAATAGCAGAGCATTTTAATATATCACTTCATCAATGGATAGCTCATCCAGACAGAAACTCAATTAGAAAACATTTTCCACAAAACACACATTTTACCAAAGGGATTAACAGATATACGCAAAATGTTCGGTTCAACTGTAGCAGAATGCATATTTTATTCAAAAGCACATGGAACATTCTGCAGAATAGATAATAGGCCATAAAACAAGTCAATAAATTTAAGAAGATTAAAATTATAGCAATTATATTTTCCCACAACATTATGAAACAAGAAATCAATTACAAGAAGAAAACAGGAAAACTCACAAATATACTGAGGCAAAAAATCATGCTAATGAACAAACAATGCATCAAAGAACAAAACAGAACAGAAATTAAAAGCTCCTAGACACAAATAAAAAGAAAACCAATATACCAAACTTTGAAGATGTAGCAACAAAAGTTCAAAGAAGGAATTTTATAGCAATAAATGCTTACCTAGGGAAACAAGAAAAGTCTCAAACCTCCTATAATCACACCTCAAAGAATTAGAAAAACAATAAATAAAGCCAGGCACTAGTAAAAGGAAGAAAAAACAAAAGACAGTGGAAAGAAATTAAATAGAGACTAACAAGACATAGAAAAGACCAATGAAACCAAGAGCTGATTTTGGGGGGGGAAATTGATAACCTTTAGGTGGACTCACCAAGGGAAAAAAAGAGAGAGAGAAAGAGAAAGAGGGGTCAAATCAATAAAATTAGAAATGAAAGAGTTACATTGCAGCTAAAACCACAGAAATACAAAGAACTCTGAAAGACTATTGTGAATAAGTATATGCCAACAAATTAGACAACCTAGACAAAATTAGATAAATTCCTAGAAACACACAGCCTACCAATATTGAATCATGAAGAAATGGAAAATCTGAACAGACCAATTATTAGTCATAAAATTTAATTAATAATTGAATACTTCCCGGGGTGGGGGGGGGGGGGAGACAAGAACAAGACAGCTACACTGGTAAATACTATCAGACATCTAAAACAAAATTATTACTAATTCTCAAACTCTCCCAAAAATTGGAAGAGGATTAAATTCTTCCAAACTAATTTTATGAGGCCAGCACTACCCTCTTTACAGACCAGCATCTCTGATGAACATAGATGGAAATATTCTGAACAAAATATTAGCAAATTTAATTCAACTACTTTAAAATACAACTCAATCAAGTGAGATTTATTCCAGGGATGTAAGAATTTTTAAACATCCACAAATCAATGTGACATAGCACATTAATAAAGTGAAAGACATAAATTATATGATCATCTCAACAGATGATGAAAATGCATTTGACAAAATTCAGTATGCATTTATGATAAGAATGATCAATGGAATGTGTATGGAAGGAGCATACTTCAGCATAATAAAGGGTATATATGACAAGCTCACAGATGACGTAATACTCAAAAGGTCAAAAACTAAAGCTTTTTCTCTAAGATCAGAAACTACAAGGATGCCCACACTTGCTAATTTTATTTAACATAGTACCAGAATTGTATCCAGAGTAGTAGGAAAGAGTGAGAAATGAAGGTTATTCTATACTGGAAAAGAAGTAAAACTTTGCAGTTGACTTGATATTATATATAGAAAACCCTCAAGACTCCACCAAAATACTGTTAAAACTAGTAAATACATTCAGTAAAAGTAGGCAAAACAAAATCAAGATACAAATATCTGTCACGTTTCTATAGTCTCATACAAACTGAAAGAAAGAATTAAAAAAACAATCCCATTTACAATCATATAAAAAGGGTAAAATATCTAGAAATGAATTTAACCAAGGAGATAAAGATCCATATATTAAAAACTATAGGACATTGGTGAAAAACATTGAAGAAGATATATAAGTAAATGAATATTCCATGCTCATGAATTAGAAAAATTAAAATTGTTAAAATCCATAGCATCCAAGCCAGTGTACAAATTCAATGCAAACCATATTGAAATATTAGGGGTATTTTTCTCATAAATAAAACAAACAACTCTAAACTTTGACAGAGAAGACTACAAAAGATCTCTAAATAACCAAGAAATCTGGAGAAAGAAGAAAATTAAAGGAGTCATGCTTCTGATTTCAAACTTTATTACCTAGCTATAATAATCATAGTAGTAAGGTATTGCCATAAAAACCAGACATATAGATTAATAGAATCAAAAGTCCAGAAATAAACCCACACCTATATGGCCAATTAAATTATGATGAATAAGCTAGGAATATAGAGGTTTCCCAGATGGTGCTAGTGGTAAAGAACCTACCTACCAATACAGGAGACATAAGAGACGTGAGTTTGATCTCTGGTCAGGAAGATCCCCTAGAGTAGGAAATGGCACCCCACTCCAGTCTTCTTGCCTGGAAAATTCCACGGAAGCCTGGTGGACTACAGTCCTTGGGTCTGCAAAGTGTCGGACTCAACTGAACGACAGAGCACACACACATACGATGGAAAAAAGATGGTATTTTCAATGTAAAGTGTGGGAAAACTGGAGAATCATATGCAAAGAATGAAACTGGACCAAAATGTCAACATAGCTAGTAAACGGTGTTGGGAAAACTAGACATCCACAGGCAAAAGAACGAATCTGGGCCATTATCTTATACAACAAAATGAATTAAAATGGATTAAATACTTGAATATGAGACATGAAAGAATAAAATTTTTAGACAAAAACATTGGCAGTAAGTTCCTTGACATTGGGGTTGGTGATAATCTTTTTTTGATTTGACACCAAAATCAAAGGCAACAAAAGCAAAAATCAAGTGAGACTGCATCAAAGTAAAATGCTTCTTCACAGGAATGGAAACAATGAAAAAATTAAAAGACAACCTACATAATAGCAGAATATATTTAGAAATTATATCTGATAAGAGGTTCATATTTAAACTATGTAAAAAATTCATATACCTTAATACCAAAAACAATTCAACTGAAAAACGGTCAGAGGATCTGAGTAGACATTTTTTTTTTCTAGGAAGACAAAGAAATGGTCAAAAGTGTATTAAAATGTGTTCAATTTAACTAATCACCAAGGAAATGCAAATCAAAACTGCAATGAGATATTACCTCACACTTGTTACAGTGGCTATTGTTCAAATGCCTGGAAATAACAAGTGCTAAAAGGCAGAGGAACCAGAGATCAAATTGCCAACATCCGCTGGATCATGGAAAAAGCAAGAGAGTTCCAGAAAAACATCTATTTCTGCTTTATTGACTATGCCAAAGCCTTTGACTGTGTGGATCACAATAAACTGTGGAAAATTCTTCAAGAGATGGGAATACCAGACCACCTGACCTGCCTCTTGAGAAATCTGTATGCAGGTCAGGAAGCAACAGTTAGAACTGGACATGGAACAACAGACTGGTTCCAAATAGGAAAAGGAGTACGTCAAGGCTGTATATTGTCACCCTGTTTATTTAACTTATATGCAGAGTACATCATGAGAAACGCTGGACTGGAAGAAACACAAGCTGGAATCAAGATTGCCGGGAAAAATATCAATAACCTCAGATATGCAGATGACACCACCCTTATGGCAGAAAGTGAAGCGGAACTAAAAAGCCTCTTGATGAAAGTGCAAGAGGAGACTGAAAAAGTTGGCTTAAAGCTCAACATTCAGAAAATGAAGATCATGGCATCTGGTCCCATCACTTCATGGCAAATAGATGGAGAAACAGTGGAAATAGTGTCAGACTTTATTTTGTGGGGCTCCCAAATCACTGCAGATGATGACTGCAGCCATGAAATTAAAAGACACTTACTCCTTGGAAGGAAAGTTATGACCAACCTAGATAGCATATTCAAAAGCAGAGACATTACTTTGCCAACAAAGGTCCGTCTAGTCAAGACTATGGTTTTTCCAGTGGTCATGTATGGATGTGAGAGTTGGACGGTGAAGAAGGCTGAGCACCGAAGAATTGATGCTTTTGAACTGTGGTGTTGGAGAAGACTCTTGAGAGTCCCTTGGACTGCAAGGAGATCCAACCAGTCCGTTCTGAAGGAGATCAGCCCTGGGATTTCTTTGGAGGGAATGATGCTAAAGCTGAAACTCCAGTACTTTGGCCACCTGATGAGAAGAGTTGACTCATTGGAAAAGACTCTGATGCTGGGAGGGATTGGGGGCAGGAGGAGAAGGGGATGACAGAGGATGAGATGGCTGGATGACATCACTGACTCAGTGGACGTGAGTCTGAGTGAACTCCGGGAGTTGGTGATGGACAGGGAGGCCTGGCGTGCTACGATTCATGGGGTCGCAAAGAGTCAGACATGACTGAGTGACTGAACTGAACTGAACTGCAGATGTGGAGAAAACAGAATCCTTGTGCATTGCTGGTGGGAATATAAATTGGTGCAGCCACTGTGGAAAATGCTATTGAGTTTTCTTCAAAAATTACAATTAGAACTATCCTATGATCCAACAATTCCACTTCTGGATATTTACTCAAAGAAGGCAAAAACACTAGAAAAGATACCTTCCTATCTATATTCATTACAGTATTATTCACAAGAGCCAAGACATGGAAACAACCTAAGTGTCCATCAATGGATGAGTGGTTAAAAATAAGGTAATACATACATAAAATGCAATCTTGTTCAGACATGAAAATAATGAAATCTTGCTTTTTGCAACAACATAGATAGAATTTAAGGGAAATATACCAAGTGAAATAAGTTAGAAAGAGAAAAAACAAATACTATATGATCTCACTTACATGAGTAATATAAATTAAAAAAGCAAAACAAAACAAAAACCAAGTGTGTAATACAGAGAACATATTGGTGGTTACTAGATGTGGGGATGGCATTGGAGAAAAGTAGGAAGGGTATCAAAGTTACAAACTTCCAGTTATAAAATAAATAAGTCTTGTAATGTAAGCTTGGTAACTACAGGAAAATAGAAGTGCATTGCATGTTTTGTTTTTTTTTAATAGGAACATAATTGCTTTCCCTGGGTCCTGATGCACACAAGGTTTTGTTTGTGCCCTCCAAGTGTCTCTGGTGGGTATGAGGTTTGATTTTGAACATGATTGTGCCCTTCCTACCATCTTGTTTTGGCTTCCTTGCCCTTGAACATGGGGTATCTTTCTATAATGTGTTCCAACATTCTCCTGTCAGTGATTGCTCAGCAGCTAGGTGCGATTTGTTGTTTTTGCAGAAGAAGGGGAGCTCACCCTCTACTCCATCATCTTGATTCATAGTCAAAAACAAGCCCAAAATACAGTACTTGGCTTTAATCTCAAAAACGACAGAATGATCTCGGTTTGTTTCCAAGGAAAACTATTCAATATCACAGTAATCCAAGTCTATGCCCCAAGTGATAATGCCAAAGAAGCTAAGTTGAATGGTTCTATGAAAACCTACAAGACTTTCTAGAACTAACACCAAAAAAAAAGTTCTTTTCATCATCAGTTCAGTTCAGTTCAGTCACTCAGTCGTGTCCGACTCTTTGTGACCCCATAGACTGCAGCATACCAGGCCTCCCTGTCCATCACCAACTCCCAGAGTTTACTCAAACTGGAATGCAAAAATAGGAAGTCAAGAGATACCTGGAGTAACAGGCAAGTTTGGACATGTAGTAAAAAATTAATCACTGTAAAAGCTAACAAAGTTTTGCCAAGGGGACACACTGGTCACAGCAAACACCCTCTTCCAACACAAGAGATGACTCTACACATGGATATCACCAGATGGTCAATACTGAAATTAGATTGATTATATTCTTTGAAGCCAAAGATGGAGAAGCCCTATACAATCAGAAAAAACAAGACTGAAAGCTGACAATGTTCAGATTATGAACTCCATATTGCAAAATTCAGAATTAAATTAAAGAAAGTAGGGGGAAACCACTAGGATATTCAGGTATGACCTAAATCAAATCCCATACTTATACAGTGAAAGTGACATATAGAGTCAAAGGATTAGATCTGGTAGACACAGTGCCTGAAGAACTAAGGATGGACGTTCACAACACTGTACAGGAAAAGCATCACCAAGAAAAAGATATGCAAGAAGACAAAATGGTTGTCTGAGGAGGCTTTACAAATAACAGAAAGGGAGAAAAGTGAAAGGCAAGGGAGAAAAGGAAAGATATTCCCATCTGAATGCAGAGTTCCAAAGAATGGCAACAAGAGATAAGAAGCTTTCTTAAGTGAACAATGCAAAAAAAAAAAAAATAGAGGAAAATAATAGAATGGGAAAGATACTAGAGATCTCTTCAAGAAAATTACAAATTGGTATTAGGGAATATTTCACGCAAAGATGGGCACACTAAAGGACAGAAATGATATGGACATAACAGAGGCAAAAGATACTAAGAAGAGGTAGAAAAAATACACAGAAGAATTATCCAAAAAAGGTCTTAATGACCTGTATAACCATGATGGTGTGATCACTGATCTAGAGCCAGACATCCTGAAGTGTGAAGTCAAGTGGGGCTTGGGAGGCATTACTACAAACAAGGCTAGTGGAGGTGATGGAATCACAGCTGAACTATTTCAATTTGTAAAAGATGATGCTGTGAAAGTGCTTCACTCTATATGCCAGCAAATTAGGAAAACTCAGCAGTTGACACTGGACTGGAATAGATCAGTTTTCATTTCAATCCCAAAGAAACGCAATGACAAAAAATGCTAAAACTACTGCACAACTGCACTTATTTCATATGCTAGCAAAATAATGCTCAAAAATCCTTCCAGCTAGGCTTCAACAGTATGTGAACCAAGAACTTCCAGATATAAAAACTGCATTTAGAAAAGGCAGAGGAACCAGAGATCAAAGTACCAAGATTTGCTGGACCAGAGAAAAAGCAAGGAAATTCCAGAGAAGCATCTATTTCTCCTACACTGGCATCGCCAAAGCACCTGGCTGTGTAGATCACAACAAACTGTGGAACATTCTACAAGAGATGAGAATTCAAAATCACTTTACCTGACTCCTGATGAACTTGTATACAGGTCAAGAAGCAACAATTAGAATGCATATGGAACAATGAACTGTTCCGAATTAGGAAAGGAGTATGACGCTATATATTGCAACCCTACTTATGCAACTTCTATGCAGAGTATATTAAGCAAAATGCCAGGCTGAATGAAGCTTAAGCTAGAATCAAGATTCCTGGGAGAAATAACCTCAGATATGGAGATGACACCACCTTTATGGCAAAAAGCAAAGAGGCACTAAAGAAAGAGACTCTTGGTGAAGGTGAAAGAGGAGGCTGAAAAAGCTGGCTGAAAACTCAACTTTCAAAAAACTAAGATCATGGAAATTGGTGTCATCACTTTATGACAAATAGATGGGGGAAAAGTGCAAACAGTGATATATTTCATTTTCTGGGATTCCAAAATCACTGCGACACTACACATGGACATCACCAGATGGTTAATACTAAAACCAGACTGATTATAGTCTTTGTAGCCAAAGATGGAGAAGCTGTATACAGTCAGCAAAAAAAAAGACCAGAAGCTAACTGTGACTCAGATCATGAACTCCTTATTGCAAAACTCAGATTTAAATAGAAGAAAGTAGGAAAAACCACTAGACCGTTCAGGTATGGCCTAAATCAAAACGACTACTGTTGGACATCATACCCCAATTCCAGGTGCATGAAAACATGTTTCCCTGCAGTTTCAAAGCTGTGTAAATGCCTTCCTAGGACACAATGTGCTATCCGTGAATGTTGACTTCTGTATGTGTTTTTACCAAGATCAGCTACAACTGTACTATCAGAGGACTTCCAATCAAGAAACAGCAAGGAGAGTATTTCTCTCAGAAAACACACAAGTACTTGATAAGACTTCTGGTCATAAAGAAGGGAAACATGCTGCCCTGTGCTTTTTCCATCAGGCTGGAGATTGCAATTATTCCAGGATCTTTAGGTGAAAATGCTATTTCTCTTCAAGCCCCGAGTTCTAGGTTCAGAGAAAAGTTTCCACACAGCGTCAGACCTATGCAGAAACACTCCCAGAACACACTGCAGTCATAAGGAAGAGGAATATGAACCTGTGTGTATTTCTCTCAGACTTAAGACTGCAAGCACCCTGCAGTCACATGAAAAATGCTGCTTCTGCCATTACAGTACAAATCTCATGTTAACAAGTATAGTCAGAAAGCTGTGTAAGAGAGCACAAGAGTTCAGTAAAGAGTTCAGTGGGGAGTGTTCTGAGAATTCACACTCCATGTGTGTTAAGTGCCATAGCCATTGTCAGCTTAATTCTGTGAAACTGGACTGGGTGAAGACTTCCCGGTAAGACATGGCAAGCAGCATGTTCCTTTCAGAAAACTCAAATAATGGTCAAAAGTTGTTGTCATACTGCAGAGAAAAATGACCAAATGTATTTTTTCCTGGCTCGTTTGAGGCTACAAATATCCAGTTTTCACAGGAGAAATATACTGATTTTGCCATATTGCCTGGATTTCCAGCCTCAAGAAAGCATGTTTCCCTGCACATTTAGAGCTGTGTAAAGACACGCCCTAGTGTACAGACACTGAACCGTCCGTGCAGCAAAGATACCAGTGGAGAGAGCTCTGGGAATGCACAGGGAAAGCCTGTTTTTAACTTAATTAGCTGAAACATACTGTCAAATGACCTCACAGAAAGAAATGGCAAGCCACCTCTTTCATGAGAAGTGAATTTCTTAAGTCGTGTGCGACTCTGCGATTCCATGGACTGTAGCTTACCAGGCTCCCCCGTTCTTGGAATTTTCCAGGCAAGAGTACTGGAATGGGTTGCCATTTCCTTCTCCAGGGGATCTTCCCAAGGCGGAGATTGAACCCAGGTCTTCCACATTGCAGCCACACGCTTAATACTCTGAGCCACCAGAGAAGCCAACCAAATTCACTGTAAAGTCAGCTACTTAACCAAAGCTGTTCTGGCATTCAAGAGTAGAATAAGCCTGTTGTGTTCTTCTGGCGGGTTGGATGTTGCAACTACACAGGTTTCACAAGGGGAAATGACTGCTTTTGGACGTCATACACCAATTCCAGATTCACAAAAGATATCTCCCTGCAGTTTCAAAGCTGTGTAAATGCATTCCTAGGACACAAAGTGCTATCCGTGAAGGTGGACTTCTGTATCTGTTTTTACCCTGATCAGCAAAAACTGTACTGTCAAAGGACTTCCCATCAAGAAATGGCAAGCAGTATATTTCTCTCAGAAAATGCAAATATTTGATGACACCTGAAGTACAAAAGCTAGGAAAAATTCCCCCGTGTGCTCCTCCATCATGTTGGAGATTGCAAGTATATCAGGTTCGTTTGGCAAAATGTAGCTTTCTCTTCAGGCCTCAAGTTCTAGGTTCAGAGAAACATTTCCCCCACAGCTTCAGAACTGTACAAAGACACTCCTAGAACACACTGTACCATTCCCTTAGAAGAGAGTTCAGGGAAGCCTGTTCTGAGAGAGCTTCTGCCATACCTATTGTTACCCTGAGAGGGCGATATTACACTGCCAGGTGACTGTAGCATGACTAAGCAAGCGCTCCTGCTTTCAGAAAACACAGATATTTAAGCAAAGCCGCAGTCATAAAGAAAGCAGTAAAACCAGGCTTAAGACTGTAACCACCCTGCAGTCAGATGAAGAAATGCTGCTTGTGCCATTTAGGCTCCAAATACCACTGGAACATAAACAAATGTCGCTGTAGTTAGGAAGCTGTGTAAGAAAGCGCAAGGACAGACTACATCATTCTGTGAGCAAAGAGTTCACAAGGGAGTGTTGTGAGAGTTGAGTGGGGAGTGTTGACTGCCACACGTGTTGTCAGCAGCCTAATTCGGTAAAATAGGACTGGGTGATGACTTCTCCGGAAGACATGGTAAGCAGCATGTTCCTTTCAGGTAACTCAAACAATGGACCAAAGCTGTTGTCATAATGCACAGGCAAGTGACCCAGTGTGTTTCTTTCTTGCTGCTTGCAGGCTACTACTACCCGGCTTACACGTGAGGAATATACTGATTTTTCCATATTACCTGGATTTTCAGCTTCAAGATAGCACAATTCCCTGCACATTTAGAGCTGTGTCAAGACACTCCTAGTGTACAGACACTGTACTGTTTGCAAAGCAAAGTTACCCATCAAGAGTGCTCAGTGAATGTGGACGGCAAAGACTTGCTTTACCATGGTAATGTGAAAAGTACTATCAGGAAACCTCGCAGCAAGAAGCGGCAAGCCTCCTGCTTCATGAGAAGTGAACTTGCAATTCCATGGACAGTAGATTACCAAGCTCCTCTGCCCATTGAACTTTCCAGGCAAGAGTACTGGAGTGGGGTGTCCATTTCCTTCTCCAGGGGATCTTCCCAACCAAGGGATAGAACCCAGATCTCCCACATTGCAGGCAGACGCTTCACTCTCTGAGCCAACACAGAAGCCCGCCAGATTCATTGAAAAATCAGCTACTTAACCAAAGCTGTTCTGGAATTCAACAGTAGAATGAGCCTGTCGTGCTTTTCCAGCAGGTTGGATGCTATAAATACACAGGTTTCATGGGGGAAATGACTGCTTTTGCACACCAGACCCCAAATCCCAGTGTACAAAAAGATGTTTCCCTGCAATTTCAAAGCTGTGTAAATGCATTCCTAGGACCCAATGTGCTATCTGTGAATAAGGGCTTCTGTATCTGTTTTAACACTAATCATCTAAACCTGTACAGCCAGAGGACTTTCCGTAAAGAAATGGCAAGTAGCGTATTTCTCCCAGAAAGCACAAGTACTTGATGAGACTTGCGGTCCTGAAGATGGGAGGAATGCCACATGTGCTCTTCCATCAGGTTGTAGATGGCAACTCTTCCAGTTTCGTTAGGCAAATGCTGCTTTGTCTTCAGGCCCCAAGTTCTAGGTTCAGAGAAACATTTCCCCACAGCTTCAGAGCTATGCAAAGACACACCTAGAATACACAGCACCATTTCCTTAGAAAAGAGTTCAGGGAAGAATGTTCTGTGAGAGCTTCTGCCATATCTTTTGTTACCCTGAGTGGGTGAAATTACTCTGTCAGCTGACTTTCTAGCCTGAATAAGCAAGCAACTGTGCTTTCAGAAAACACAGATACTTAAGCAAAGCTGCAGTCATAAAGAAGACAAAAATGAACCGGTGTGCGTGTCTTTCAGGCTTAAGATTGCGACCAACCTGCAGTCACTGGAAGAAATGCTACTTCTGCCATTTAGGCTCCAAATCCCATGTGAACATAAATGTCACTGTAGTTAGAAAGTTGTGTAAGAGAGCCCAAGGACAGACTGCACCATTCCATGAGTAAAAAAGTCAGTGGGGAGTGTTCTGGGAGTATTGACTGCCATACCTGTTGTCAACAGCCTAATTCAGTGAAACTGGGCTGGGTAATGACTTCCCAGTAAGAAATGGCAAGCAGCATGTTCCTTTAAGGTAGCTCAAATAATGGGCCAAAGTTGTTGTCATAATGCAAGTGCAAGTGACCCAGTATGTTTCTTTCTGGCTGCTTAAAGGATGCTAATATCCAGCTTTTACAGGAGAAATATACTGATTTTTCTATATTACCTTCATTTCTACCTTCAAGATAACACATTTCCCTGCACATTTAGAGCTGTGTCAAGACACTCCTAGTATACAGACACTGTACTGTTTCACAGCAAAATTACCCATCAACAGTACTCACTGAATGTGGAGGTCAAAGCCTGCTTTACCCTGTTTAAGTGAAAAGTACCATCAGGAGACCTTGCAGCAAGAAATGGCAAGCCGCCTGCTTCATGAGTGGTGAATCTGCTCAGTCATGTTAGACTCTTTGCAATTCCATGGACTATAGCTTACCAGGCTCCTCTGTCCATTGAATTTTCAATGCAAGAGTACTGGTGTGGGTTTGCCATTTCCTTCTCCAGGGGTTCTTCCTGACCCCCAGGGATCGAACACAGGTCTTCCACATTGCAGCAGACACTTTACCCTCTTAGCCACCATGGAAACCCACTAGATTCATTGAAAAGTCAGCTACTTAACAAAAGCTGTTCTAGAGTTCAAGAGTAGAATGAGACTGTTGTGCCTTTACAGCTGCTTGGATGCTGCAACTACACAGGTTTCACGAGCAGAAATGACTGCTTTTGCATGTCAGATCCCAAATCCCAGTGCACAAAAAGACATCTCCCTACAGTTTCAAAGTCGTGTAAATACATTCCTAGGACACAATGTGTTATCCGTGAATGCTGACTTCTATATGCATGTTTACCCTGCTAGATAAAACTGTACTCAGACTACTTTCCATGAAGAAATGGCAAGCTGTTTGTCTCAGAAAACACCAGAACCTGAAAAGACTTGTGGTCCTAAAGACAGGAAATACGATCCCGTGTGCTTCTCCTTCAAATCGGAGACTATAAATATTCCTGGTTCCTTAGGCGAAAATGCTTTCTCTTCAGGCCCCGAGTTCTAGACTCAGAGAAACGTTTCCATACAGCTTCAGAGCTGAGTAAAGACACTCCTGGAACACACTATACCATTCCCTTAGAAAAGAGTTCAGAGAAGAGTATTCTGTGAGAGCTTCTGCCATACCTGTTGTTACCCTGAGGAGGCGAAATTACTCTGTCAGCTGACTTTGCAGCATGAATAAGCAAGTACCTGTGCTTTCAGAAAACTCATATACTTAAGCAAAGCTGTGGTCAGAAGGAAGAGGAAAATGAACCTGTGTGTGTCTTTCAGGCTCAAGACTGCAATCACCCTGAAGTCTCAGGAAGAAATGTTGCTTCTGTCATTTGGGCTCCAAATCCCTGAGAACATAAACAAATGTCCCTGGAATTAGCAAGCTGTTTAGGAGAGCCCAAGGACAGATGTCAGCATTCCAGGAGTAGAGTTCAGTGGGGAATGTTCTGGGACTGTTGATTGCCATACCTGTTGTCAACAGCCTAATTCGGTGAAACAGGCCTGGGTGATGACTTCCCAGTAAGAAGTGGCAAGCAGCATGTTTCTTTTGGGTAACTCAAATAATGGACCAAAGCTGTTCTCATAATACAAAGTCAAGTGACTCAGTGTGTTTCTTCCTGGCTGCTTGCAAGTTGCTACAATCCCGCTTTCACAGGAGGAATATACTGATTTACCTGGATTGCCATCTTCAAGACAACGCATTTCCCTGCACATAGAGCTGTGTACAGACACTGTACCATTTGCACACAAAAATACCCATAGAGATTGCTCAGTGAATGTGGAGGGCAAATCCTGCTTTACCCAGTTGAGGGTAAAAGCACCATCAGGAGACCTCACAGCAAGAAGTGGCAAGACACCTGCTTCATGAGAAGTGAATTTGCTCAGTCATGTTTGACTCTTTGCTACTCCATGGACTGCAGCTTACCAGGCTCCTCTGTCCATCGAATTTTCCAGGCAAGAGTACTGGAGTGGAGTTGCCATTTCCTTCTCTAGGGGAACTTCCTGACCCCGGGATCGAAGCCGGGTCTCCCACATTGCAAGCAGACGCTTTACTCAATGAGCCACCAGGGATTCATTGAAGAGTCAACTACTTAACCAAAGCTGTTCTGGAATTCAACAGTAGAATGAGCCTGTTGTGCTTTTCTGGCAGGTTAGATGCTGCAAATACACAGGTTTCACAAGGGGAAATGACTACTTTTGCACGGCAGACCCCAAATCCCAGTGCACAAAAAGACATCTCCCTGCAGTTTCAAAGCTGTGTAATTGCATTCCTAGGACAAAATGTGCTATCTGTGAATCTGGATTTTTGTATCTGTTTTAACCCTGATCAGCTAAACCTGTACAATCAGAGGACTTTCCATCAAGAATTGGTTAAGTCGCATGTTTCTCCCAGAAAACACAATTACTTGACGAGACTTGTGGTCCTAAAGATGGAGGGAATGCCGCGTGTGCTCTTCCATCAGTTGGACATGGCAAGTCTTCCATGTTCGTTAGGTGAAACGCTGCTTTGTCTTAAGGCCCTGAGTTCTAGGTTCAAAGAAACGTTTCCCCACAGCTTCAGAGCTGTGCAAAGAAACTCCTGGAACACATTCTAACATTCCCTTTGAAAAGAATTCAAGGACAATTGTTCTGTGAGAACTTCTGCCAAACCTGTTGCTACCCTGAGTGTGCAAAATTGTGCTATCACCTGACTTTCTAGCGTGAATAAGCAAGTGCCTGTGTTTTCAGAAAACGCAGATACTTAAGCAAAGCTGTGATTGGAAGGAAGAGGAAAACAAACCCGTGTGCGTGTCTTTCAGGCTCAAGACTGCAACCACCCTGTAGTCTCAGGAAGAAATGCTGCTTCTGCCATTTAGGTTCCAAATCCCACGTGAACATAAACAAAAGTCCCTGCAGTTAGAAAGCTGTGTAAGAGAGCCCAAGGACAGATTACAGTATTCTATGAGTAAAGAGTTCAGTGGTGAGTGTTCTGGGAGTGTTGACTGCCATACCTGTTCTCAACAACCTAATTTGGTGAAACTGGACTGGGTGATGACTTCCCTATAAGAAGTGGCAAGCAGCATGTTCCTTTCGGGAAACTGAAATAATGGACCAAAGCTGTTGTCATAATGCAAAGACAAGTGACCCAATGTGTTTCTTCCTGGTAGGTGGCAGGCTGCAACTATCTGGCTTTCACAGGAGTAATATACTGATTTTTCCATATTACCTGAATTTCCACCTTCAAAATAACACATTTCCCTGCACATTTAGAGCTGTGCAAGGCACTCCTGGTGTAAGGACAGGGAGTGTACCCTTTGCAGAGCAAAAATAGCAGTGGAGAGTACTCTGTCAATGCGTACCCTAAACCCTGAACCCTAACCCTATACCCTTACCCTAGCCTTAACCCCTAACCCTAAACCCTAACCCCTATCCCTCTAACCCTTTAACCAAATCATAAATTTTAAGCTGTAACTTCTAAGCCCAATTTATACTCTAAACCCTAATCCTGACCCTTTATGATAATCACTGCGTTTCACCCCAACCCTTAGCCCTGTGTCCTAACCCACACCCTCAACGCTAGACTTACCTTTTGAAGTACCTGCCTGGATCATCTTCAATTTAGGCACATCACATTCATAACAAAAGACAGCTGAATAAAACTTTAAACATTGATACAAGAATTATTAACCACATACCAGTAATATTAAACACTGTGAACACATCATTTAAATTACTTGCACCACCAAAGTACTTCTCCACCACACATCCAATGATTAACAGTGAAACACATGTATGTCATAAATATTATAACATAGCAATCTAATACAGTAATTAGAATCTAGAATGGTAATCTGGGTAATTATAAACACAAGATATATCATTGATAAGAATATTTAAACAAGTTCCAGTTCTCTACGATAGTATCAATCCTCACAAAAGTAGGATTAACAGCACGTTTTTCCACTAGGATTCAAAGCATTGTGCAAAATGACAGTACAAATGTCATGCTCATCATTGACAAAGTAACTCTAAATTATGACCATCAGAAAAAAGGTCAGCATGGTTGCTCTAACGGATTTCTCAGTGTTCCAATATAAGTTCTACCCAAATCCATAAGGAAAGACATAAAGGCATACACATAGGAAACTATAGATTGAAAGTAAGTCTATTCAGATAAATATTTGACATCATCTGTATGTATTAATGTTTAAGGCATAAACAACTTCAGATATTCATCAAATTCACAAAATTACAACAAGAAGGTATGACTACACACAATGCATTCAGTTTTATAAACTACCAATGAATAACCTCACAAGGAATTTAAAAACAGATTACCATTTCAAATGTCATTTTCAATATTTAATAGCTTTGATCTATGCACAAGACTGTAAGACAGAAAATTAAACAAGTATGACCAAAATAAATAAAGTAAATTCTCAATAGATATGAAGACATCCCATGGTAATGAAATAAATTAACATAGTTAATAGGACATTAATGCACAAACACATCTCCAGATTCGATGTGATCAGAATTAAAATTTGGCAAAAAATACAAAAGCTGATTTTAACAGTCATATATTTTTCTTTGTACCCCTAAAAAGAAAAACAAAGTTGAAACACAAAATCAAACTTGGAGTTTCACATTTTCAAATGTCATATGTCAGTATACAAAACAAGAGCATATAAAACTTTGCAATACTACCATTAACATATGCATTTAAATGAAATTGGATGAAATACCCCAAAATAAACATATACTTCTAGACTCAATGTTTCACAAGGCAGATAACATTCAATTAATGAAACAATGATCTTTTCATAAAATGATGATAAGTGAAGAGTATACACATGCATAGGAATGAAATGGGACCTGTATCTCAAACCACATAAAAATAAATCCTCCCTCAATGTAAATGTAACATAATCAGCCCTTCATATGCATGAATTCTTCAACTATGAAATCATATAAATATGGATGGAAAATATTGCAAAAAATTCCAAAGTTTCAAAGTGGTAAATATTGAATTTGACCTGCATGCACTTCTTTTTATGTCATCTCCATTATATTAGCTATTACAACAAATCATGTGCTCTGCTAAGTCACTTACGCCATGTCCAACTCTTTGGGGTCCTATGGATTAGAGCCCACCAGGCTCCTCTGTCCATGGGATTCTCCAGCAAGGATACTGGAGTGGGTTGCCATGCTCTTCTTCAGGAAATTTTCCCAACCCAGAGATGGAACCCGTATCTCTTATGTCTCCTGCACTGGCAGGTGGGTTCTTTACCACTAGCACCACCTGGAAAGCCCCAAGACACATGAACATCAGTGGATTTGGGGATCCACAGAGCATATACAGAAACATTCCTCAAAGAAAATTGAAGAATGACTTTAAAATCTCAAAGAAAACATGAGTATATGTATTCACAACCTTGGTGTTGCAAGGGTTTCTTAGATCAGACAAGTGCCATGGATCAATGAAGGACTATGTGAAGAATACTTCAAAGTCTGTTTGGCAAACACAGACTAGGTTGCCTATGTTTAGTCTTCAAATGAATAAGACTGTCATTAGTACTGGTCATTTCAAATAAGTGGCATGTGAAGCTGTTTACAATTATTGTGATTCATGGTATACCACATCCACAAATTTCCATAGCATTTGTGGAAAATCTATACATTTCTCAGTGGAAGCTTCTATACGGACTATTGTAATCAGAGCTCTAACTCATATAGGCATACTTCTACTTTAAAAATGATCCTGCATGATAATCAAACAAACACTGGAAACACCTAGACTATGTTGGAGCTCTGTGCTAAATGATTTTAAAGCTAGTAGATGGAATGAGCTAATGAGGAGTACTACTAATGAGTCATGTTCTTCAACTTGGTCAAATTGCTGATAGTCATACAAGTTAATGAAAAGTTAAGCCTGTTGTCATTAAATAGGTTTAAAAGAAATAGAATAATAAAACTAATTAGTAAATCTTGTTTTCTTAATAAACATTGTATTATTTCTGCACAGCTTTGTTACTGGTATTAAGATAATACCTTAAATAATAACTTGTCACAGTGAAAAAGATTCACATTTTATACATAATTGATGATGCCATAGCTGTTTGATACTATTGCTTGAATGAATACAACTTCAGTTCAGTTCAATTCAGTTCAGTCTCTCAGTCATGTCCAATTCTTCACGACCCCATGAATTGCAGCACGCCAGGCCTCCCTGTCTATCACCAACTCCCGGAGTTCACCCAAACTCATGTCCATCAAGTCAGTGATGCCACCAGCCATCTCATCTTCTGTCGTCCCCTTCTCCTCCTGCCCCAAATCCCTCCCAGCATCAGAGTCTTTTCCAATGAGTCAACTCTTCGCATGAGGTGGCCAAAGTATTATGTGACTTCAAAAACTACAAACATTACTAACATAATAGGTATTAAAATACCTTGAGTGACATGAGTGTTAAGAATTAGTAGAGTTGCTCTACTGAATAATGATAGTATTATACACTCTATACTGGAATAGTATAGTACTGGAATAGTATAGTATATATATACTATATAGTTTATATACTGCCAGGGTATATACCCGGCTGATCCAGGGTATTCAAAGGAGAGACGGCATCGGCGACCTATTTATTTAAATATTCATCAAAAATATAAAGAGTAATAGAATGAGGATAGCTCAGTGAGGAAATTCAGTGGAGAAAAGAGGCTGAATAATTCAGCCAGAAGGTGAAAGAAAGAACAACATGGGGAGACCAAGTTTCGGTGAACAAGGCCCGCATTTTATTTTTCAAAGTAGTTTTTATACCTTAAGTTATGCATAGAGGATAATGGGGGAAGGGGTAGAGTCATGCAGTAAGCCAGGCTTTCTTCCTGCAAACTTATCATATGCAAAAGTTTAGGTGATTTGCATCATCTTCTGGCCCGGAGGCCTGTTAACATTTTAAGACCCTTTCTTCAGAAAACTTATTTTTCTCTAAAGGTGATTAGGCAGGCGCCACCCTCCAAAAGCATTAAAGTTGCATTCCTATAGGGCAAAGGTGTGGTGGGCTACAACAAAAAAGAATTAACTCAAGGGTCCAAGGTTACAAACATTAAAGCTACTACTTACACTAATTATATTAATCAATACACTGCCAGGGCAAAGGTGTGGTGGGCTACAACAAAAAAGAATTAACTCAAGGGTCCAAGGTTACAAACATTAAAGCTACTACTTACACCAATTATATTAATCAATACACAGCAGGTAAGGGATATGGAGACTTAGCAACAAACATTGGCCCAACAAGTGAAAAACCCTTCACCAATACAATTTCTAATCAATCTTTTAACTGCTCAAAGGACTCTGTATTTAGACAGTTTAGAACATCTCATGCCTCTCACAGTTGGGAGGCTCTGAGCAATCACATGTGGCCGGAAAAACCTATTCAGGCAGGCTAGAGGACTTCCAAAGGAGTTTGTAGGTTGAAACACTATCACACCCAGGAACTTTATTAACTGGAGCTATAAGTTAACTCTTTTTTCAGAGAGAGGTAATGGGGGACAGCCCCCCGTAAAGTCAGAGGTGTAGGTGAAAGCACAAAGCAGAAAGTAGGCAGACTCTGGTTTTGGGAGTAGATGCTCAAGAATTTCCAGGGGGACTACTGAGGCTCGATCCCGCCTTTGTGTATGCCGAGCCTCCTTCCTCATGACCTTTGCCATGGGCGGAGTTCCTCACGCTGGCTCCCGGCAGTGATAGAATTCTAGTTGAGCTATTCCAGATCCTGAAAGATGATGCTGTGGAAAGTGCTGCACTCAATATGCAATATGAACTCAATATGCAATATGCCGGCTCCCAGCAATATACTATACTGGAATAGTATAGTACTGGAATAGTATAGTTGGAGAAGGCGATGACACCCCACTCCAGTACTCTTGCCTAGAAAATCCCATGGACGGAGGAGCCCAATAGGCTGCAGTCCATAGGGTCGCTCAGAGTCGGACAGGACTGAGCGACTTCACTTTCACTTTTCACCTTCATGCATTGGAGAAGGAAATGGCAACCCACTCCAGTATTCTTGCCTGGAGAATCCCAGGGACAGGGGAGCCTGGTGGGCTGCCGTCTATGTCGCACAGAGTCGGACATGACTGAAGTGACTTAGCAGCAGCAGCAGGAATAGTATAGTACTGGAATAGTATAGTATATATATACTATATAGTATATATACTATACTGGAATAGTATAGTACTGGAATCTGTACATTAACACCCCTACAAAGGAAACTGAAATGATAGAATAATACTTGTCTATACTAAAGGAACTTCATAACTTATAAATTTAATCCTACTGTAATAATTCAACATTGTATATTTTATTTTAAACTAATTTTCATATATGTTCTACTCTAACCTCTTCTGTGTTCACTACACTTATTGCTAACAGTAAAATTACCATTGGAGCTCTAATTGCTTTTTTTTTTAACTTGCAATGCTAGTGATAGAACCAAAGGCCAATATCTACATCAAATAGGAGAAACATAATGGACACTGTAAACCATTTCATGCAATAACATTGCTGTGCTCCTATACAGTCAAATGGACATTCAAAAGGACATGATTTTTCTCAATGTTTATTTCAAAAAGTTAGAATTGGATGACTACAAACAATAAAACTAATACTGTATCATTACATAATGCTAATAATATACAGTTGGTCATTCTTTTTCCTATTCTACCAAAACTAAATGACTAGAAGTCAATTTTAGTAACTACTACTAAAATAAGACCCTCATCAATAAGTGAAGATATATAGGAAAAAATTCATAATATATCTAAAAACCATCAAAGGTAAGATGATGAGAAAAAAAACAGTGACATCTTAGTTGGTACAAGAAACAGATGATTATGAAAGCAAAACCAATGATCATGTACAGGCCATGGAAGCCTGTGGCTGCCATGAGTGTTGACTTTTAGCCTCCATCTAAGGTTGTAAAATGCACTTTGTAAAATCCTGAGGTTTGCAGCAGTTGCAACCTCCTGAAGAGACTGCAATAAAAAGGGTTTCAAGAATATTCTGACAATTTCCATCTACCAGGCTGTGGTGAGCTCATGCAATACATACTCCAGAGGACAGAAGACAGACATGTTGGGAAGTGGGAATGACTTTTACTGCACTTAGGGAGAAAGGGCATGTTGGTAATCAGCAACTGCCTAGCACAAGTGTAGAAGCAACACCTCAGTGATTAAACATTTAAAAATGACAATGACTGATATGAATAAACCTTTAAAAGTGCCTTCTCAGACCTCTTGTCATGAGCACAGGCATGATAAAAACGCTGAGTTTACATGGTCTCACACAAAATTAGACTAACTTATGACAATGGCCAGAGAGGCTCCTATAAGACATGAGGGCTGGGATTTACTGTACAATGCACATTGGTTTAGTGCATTGCTATGTGTTGTGGAAATAGAGGCTTACTAACAGGGTGGAGATGTATTCTCGAATAACACAGCAAATAACACTGCAAATTCAAGGAAAATGGCTACAATGACAATAGTTAATTTCATGATGGCTACTACTTATTAGAGCTAGGATTGCCTCTTGCATTAAGTATTTAAATGACCAGCTGTGATATTAGCAATTAGTTTTTCACTGTAATTCTCACTTAGAAACCTAACCTAATATTTTACATGTTTACTAGCATAAGAATAACAGTGAATAATCCTTGTAGAAGAAAATTAGATAGGTCCTTATGTTTGCTCACAGACAGATTGTTAATTCCAAATTTATAGACAGTTATGCAGATATTCTTTACCAACTGAGCCACCAGGGAAGCCTTAATAGCTCAGTTGGTAAAGAATCCGCCTGCAATGCAGGAGACCCTGGTTTGATTCCTGGGTCAGGAATATCCCCTGGAGAAAGGAAAGGCTACCCACTCCAGTATTCTTGGGCTTCCCTTGTGGCTCAGCTGGTAAAGAATCCGCCTGCAATGCGGGAGACCTGGGTTTGATCCCTGGGTTGGGAAGATCCCCTGGAGAAAGGAAAGGCTACCTACTCCAGTATTCTGGCCTAGAGAATTCTATGGACTGTATAGTGAGTTGCAAAGAGTCGGAAAGAGTTGCAAAGAGTCAGACACAACTGAGCCACTTTCACTTTCACTAGTGGATACTATAAAGGATAAAAAGGTGGTAACAGACAAATTTAGTACATGTGTCAAGCTAATGAATGAGTAATATAAATATGAATAATCAACTTTGTGCTTTATAGTTATTACCATCTGGTATTTGCTTTGAGAGGAGTTGAACTACTCATCATTAAAGAGAAATAATCCTTTCTTCTCTGAAACATTTGTTAATCATTCAGTTGGTTGTGGTGAATAAAATACTTAAGTATCTAATACATAAAAATGCAATAGGCAAAGCACATAGATTTTTCTCTCCCTTTCTCAAAGGATGGAATATTTTGTATTTGCACTGATTTTATGTCTTGACTTCATGTACAATTATATATTGGTATTTTTAGTTGAAATATAATAGGATTAAAAATATTGATATCATACTAATAAATCATAATGGTGTATGTTGTTGTCACATATGATTCACAGGAGATTTAAATTCCCAGGTGTCAACGTAAAGGATTAATGCTATTTAGCTTCTTCATGAATCTATACCATGAATGAAGAGCTTTTCTCAAAATACTTCACTGAGGGAACTACAAGGATGATAGGCATAAAACTATGTTTCGACTCACAAATTTCTAAGCATTGCTCACAATATAGATCTGATTTTCAACATTAGGGTTCTTTAAGTGTCCTTGAATAGCATTTGTTTTTCTGTATACAGAAGAAAAAAACTCATGAGAATAAAGTTTGTTGACATAAGACTAATGTATGAATTGTTATGTTCCCGACCCAGGGATCAAACCCACATCACTTTCATCTCCTGCACTGGTAGGCAGTTATTTAACAACTGTGCCACCTAGGAATCAATATACATTTCAAGAACCACTGCCATCAGCTTCTACTCTTCATGACCAAAGTAGGAGAAAGAACACCGGAAGAAGTTCTCATAAGCGTATTATTTAGTTGAGGAACTGTTATACTGGGTACTCCAGTTATTACTGGGACAAGTCAGTTCCTCCAATGATGATAGATATAACTGAAAAATTATTACAAATTCATGGGATGCAATGGCTACATTATAAATGTGTTCATCTTATGGTACTGCTTCAGGTTATGCCTACTTCCGCATGAAGTACTGGGCTTAAAGAGATGCCTACAATTCCAGCTCAAGCAACAAATAGTGAAGTGCAGATCATTGTCCTTTGTTGAAAATAATCAGCAGTTTCTCAACATATGTAACGTGCCAGAGCAAGCCTTGGAATGGAACTCTAAAAACAGGTTAGGCCCTCTTTTTGCCAAGCTCTGTGATAAAATACAAATCAAAATAAGAAAAATAGCATCAAATTTGTCAGGACTTCCTCACCTTTTCTTTCTGGGTGGCAGGAAACAGACACTGAAGCCAGAGACTGCAGGTTTTAACTGTGAACTAACACTGGGTGGGGTGGAAGCTCATCACTCTAGTAAGAATGTGACTCAATTAAATTGTTTGACTTCCATTCACTTCATATACATAGAGTTCTATAATCCTTCATTAAGGAATTAAATAAATTATACTTCCTTACCCCTTTGCAATCTCTTGGTTTACACTAATGTAAATTCCTAGTCCAGCACTTATACAATGAGTGTTACAGGTAGTAACAGTGCATAAATGATGATGCGTAATGTCAGGAAGTTTATTTATTCTCTGTTTGCATTTTCTAGTTATTTTTATATGATTGATCAGTGAAATATACTTATTGATGTGAACATTTTAGTCTCATGTGTACACATTGAGTAGTGCTATGATAACTTTTAGTGTTGGCACAATAATTATCATTGTTATTATGTTTTTTCATATATTCCTTTTGAGATTCTGTTCTATTATACATTATCATAAGATATTCAATATAGTTTCCTATACTATACAGTAGGTCCTTGTGGTTTCTTTCATATGTAGTAGTATGTATTTGTTAATAATTCAAACAAAAAGTGGTACACAACTATTCATAGCAACATTATCACAATAGCCCAAAGGTAGAACCCATTCAAGTGTCCATCGGTGGGTGAATGAATATGCAAAACAGGATATATTCAAAAGCTTGAACAGTATTCTACCATACAAAAAATAAACTGAAATGGTGCTGCCACTGTGCAAGACATTACAGAAATTACTCCAAAACTAACACATGGAATTAATATATGATGTTTCAATTCTAATTCATGTTGTGTACCCAAAAGCTTTGGGAAAAGGGGCTGAAAAAATGATATTTCTACACTTATATTCACAACAGCATTATTCATACTGGCCAACAAACAGAAGCAATCTGAGTGTCCATGAACATACAATTTCATAAACAAACTGTGGTATACAAACACAATGGAATATGATTAGGCCTTTCAGTTCAGTTCAGTTCAGTCACTCAGTCATGTCCAACTCTTTGCGACCCCATGAATCACAGCACGCCAGGCCTCCCTGTCCATCACCAACTCCCAGAGTTCACTCAAACTCACATCCATCAAGTCGGTGATGCCATCCAGCCATCTCATCCTCTGTCGTCCCCTTCTCCTCCTGCCCCCAATCCCTCCCAGCCTCAGAGTCTTTTCCAATAAGTCAACTCTTCACATGAGGTGGCCAAAGTACTGGAGTTTCAGCTTTAGCATCATTCCTTCCAAAGAAATCCCAGGGCTGATCTCCTTCAGAATGGACTGGTTGGATCTCCTTGCAGTCCAAGGGACTCTCAAGAGTCTTCTCCAACACCACAGTTCAAAAGCATCAATTCTTCAGCACTCAGCCTTCTTCACAGTCAAACTCTCACATCCATACATGACCACAGGAAAAACCATAGCCTTGACTAGATGGACCTCTGTTGGCCAAGTAATGTCTCTGCTTTTGAATATGCTATCTAGGTTGGTCATAACTGTCTTTCCAAAAGTCAGTAATTCTGACAATGCTACAATGTGGATGAACCTTTTGGTCATTATGTTAAGAGAAACAAACCAGGCCAAAAAGGACAAACGTTCTGTGATTCCACTAGTATGAGATATCCAAACAAGTCAAATTAAAAGCCAGAAAAAGCAGAAAGTGATTCCCAGGGGTCGAAGAGAGTTGATGTTTCATGGACCCAGTTTCCCTTGGGGAAACTGACTTCCCATGACGTCTCCAAAACCAATTATACAAATAATTGGAAACTATATGCAATTAAATTAATGTAGACATAATTTTACAACTTACACCAACTTCACTCAAACTTCTCAATACATAAATGCAAAACTGTATCTACATTACCTCGGCTTTGCTTAAAACTTTATCTACAGCACTTCAGTTTTGCTTATGAATTTTAACAAAAAAAAAAACTAAAGTCTATCCAAAAAAGGATATAAAATTTATAACACGAACTTTAAAAAATTAGAAATTTAAACTCTGTGAAAAACCTTTTTCACAAAACCTAAACACAAACCACAGAAAAATATATTTACAAAATACATATCTGATAAAGGATTGTACTCCAACTATACCAAAAAAATCTGGAACAACCTACCTCATTAAAAATGTATAAATCTGAACACCTGGCCAAAGAAAACATACAGATAGTAAATAAGCATACCAGTAAACAAACAAACAAACAAAAAAGCCCCTGGTGACTCAGTGATAAAGAATCTGACAATGCAAGAGACTCAGGTTCAATCCCTTACCCAGCAAGATCCCACATGCCATGGAGCAACTTAGCTGGATTTTTCCACAGCTAAACAAGGCTCACCTGAGAACTGAACACTACACATCTAGTCTTTAGAAAATAGCTTTGAAAAGGGTCCAAACAAAACTATCACACAATTATACACAGCAGCTCTACTTGTAATAGCTAAAAACTTTCAAATGATGTCTTCAGTAGATGACTGTGTAAGCAAATTGGATACATCCAAAATGAAATGCTACCCCAAAATATACCTCTCTCTGCATGAGACTGTTTGGACCTAATTAACCTTTTTTTCCTAAGAGGACACATGATCATCTCTGAAACCCAAGTCAAGATGGCTCTTTTGTGAGTCACACTGACGAAAGAAATCTCATTTCAAAGGAATTCTCTCTATATACCAAGATAGATGGATGATAGTCTTGTGAAACTCTTTTTTTATCAATAAGGAAAGCTAAGATGTAAATCTGCACAATCATACCCTCCCTTTCCTTTGTTTATATTTTTTTTAATATTTATTTATTTTTTTTATTTGGCTGAGCCAGGTTGACCTTCCTTGAAGCAAGCCAGATATTTAGCTACAGCATGTAAACTCTTAGTTGTGGCATGGCAGATGTAGTTCCCTAGTCAGGGATCGAACCTGGGCCTCCTTGTTTGGGAGTGCAAAGTCTTAGTCACTGGACCACCAGGACGTCCCTGTTTTGTTTTTAAATGAAGATGTTATCTAAGGTGATATCTTGGGCCATTTCAGTCACTGACTCAGTTTCCTGAGTTTCTCCAAAGCACGCACAAGGTAGACATTATTAAACTGGTTTGCAAAACAAGTAAAGGTAGTTCATACTACAATACTGTATACTTACAAATATTTAAATGATAAATGGTATGTTATTTATTTTTAATTACTATGGGAAAAAAGAATGTAGTATTGATACATGTTACAACATGAATGAAACCATCTTTAATGAAAAAAATCCATACAGAAAAGGCTACCAAGATCCCACATTCATCATGTCTGCTTTAAATCCATCAAGTTTGTCCAAATAACTGCAAATCTCAGTAACATTCTAAAAAAAAGGGGAAAAAAAAGGTGGGGATGGGAAAAAAAGATATATTCATACAATTGGACAATTGCTGAAAGTGGAAGTGGGGCTGTGGATTACATTATAATGTAGAAACCATATGATTTTCTGATTTTGGAGGTTATGTGCTGGTTCTGCAGGAGAATGCACCCATTTTGGATAAAACACATAGAGTATTTTAGATGATGTGGCAAATGAGTACTTTTTACCATTACTAGGAATTTTCTGTACATTTTAAAGTAGTGGAAAGTAAATTATTTTTCAAAACAACCATGTCAATACCACAAAAGAAAATCGGATCAGACAAGCATGAAACTTTCTTATAGAGGCCAAGACTTACCCAGATCAAGTTCAAGGGAAGTTGTGATGCTCACTGCCCTTGTCGGAATTCACATGGGATAAAGAAGCACTATGGGAAGTCTATTAGTAGCCACATCTTGGGTCCGCTGGATGACCTATTGCAGGAGAAACAAATTTTACAAGTAAAATTTTCCACATAATTTCACAAAAAGTTGTTAGACTACATTCAGTAAAGTTGAATAATTTAGGATCAATTTACAATCATATAAAATACTACAATTTACAATCCCGATCAGTATACAAAAATCAGTTGCGTTTCTATACACTAACAACAATCAAAAACAAAAAATAAGAAAATCCTATTTATAATTGCATCAAAAAAATTAAACATCTAGCAACAAATTTAACCAAGGACATAAAAAAACGAGTAGTCAAAGAACTAGAAAGCACTGATAAAGAAACCAAAGAGGGGGATGATTTGGGAGAATGGCATCAAAACATGAGTAATATCATATAAGAAATGAATCGCCAGTACAGGTTTGATGCAGGAAACAGGACGCTTCGGGCTGGTGCACTGGGATGACCCAGAGGAATGGTATGGGGAGGGAGGTGGGAGGGGGGTTCCGGATGGGGAACACGTGTACACCCGTGGCGGATGCATATTGATGTATGGCAAAACCAATACAACATTGTAAAGTAAAAAAATTTTTTTTAAAAACATGAAAAAAAAAGAAACCCAAGAAAACACAAATGAACAGAAAAACATTCCATCTTCACACACTGGAACAATGAGTAATTAAAATGTCCATTCCAACCAAAGCCATCAACAAATACATTGACTGTAATCACAAAATAATATTCAATGATATTTTTCATAGAAATATAAATATTCTTAATATTAGTCTGCTAATATTGAAAAGGGCCTTAAAGAGCCAAAAAGACTGAGAAAGAACACACCTGGAGGCATCTTCCTCTTGGACTTCAAACTACATCACAAAGCTGGAGTACCCAACAGAGAGGAACCTGCACAAACACAGACACATGGGCTAGAGGAAAGAATAGAGCCCAGGAATAACCCACATGTATGTGGTCAGTTCATGAAAATCAAGCCAAGAATATGCAAAGAGGAAAGGACAGTCCTCTCAAGAAACAGTGACAGGAAAACTGGCCACCAACACTAAAGAACATCAGTGATCATCCTCTAGATCATCTAATAGAAATCTAACTAAAAACCCACCATCTTGCACATGGAGCTCTTTCCCTCCAGAGTCCTCTGACATGGACCTCCGGTCATCACTCAGCTGGACACAGGAAACGTCTACTTCATCCTCATTTTTCCCTCTTGCAGAGCCTCCTTGCTGGTGGGTTCTGAGGCAACCCCGCTCCTCTCAGCCTGGACGCAGTCCCATTATCCACAAGCCTACACCCTGATGGTCCTGAGGAGACAAAGTTCCTGCCAGCTGTTGCCAAGTCTGAAGGCAAAATGTGGGAGTGCCCCGTGGGTCAGAGGTCGGTTAGGTGCCCCCTGTGGGCCACTAGAGAAGAGCGGGCAGCACTGCACTCACAAACCCCAGAGGTCTCATCCAGAATGTGTCTCTGCTGTGTACACTAAGACTGGAAGCCCAAACTGAAATGGAGTCGAATATCTCCATGACCCTTCTCAAAACATGGCTAAGGAACAATTAAAGACTATATGGAATGCAGCCATAAAACACATTTGAGTCAGTTCTAATGAAGTGGATGAACCTAGAGCCTATTAAACAGTGAAGTAAGTCAGAAATAGAAAACCAAATATCGTATATTAAAGCATATGTATATGGAATATAGAAGGATGGTACTGACATATCTGTTCACATACCAGCAATGGAGATGCAGACATAGAGAACAGACTTATGGACAAGGGTGGGGGACAAGATGGAGAGAGTGAGATGAATGGAAAGAGCAACATGGTTGCATATGCACCAACATTTGTAAATAGACAGCCAGTGGGAATTTGCTGTATGGCTCAGGGAACTCAACTGGGACTCTGTAATAACCTAGAGAGGTGGGAACGGGTGGGGGGTGGGAGGGAGATTCAAGAGGGAGAGGACATATGTACATGTATGGTTAATTCATGTTGATGTATGACAAATCAAACCAATATTGTAAAGCAATCATCAATCAACTAAAAATAAATAACTGTTTAAAAAAAAGCATATGGAATGAAATGAACATAAACACAAACTTTGCAACTTGCACCATAATTCAATTTAAAAAACTATAAAAAATTTTAGAAAATAGCAAAATATCTACATGACCTTTGGTCTGGTAATGAGTTCTAGCACACAACAAAAAAGCCAGCTTAACAAATTATTCATATAAATTATTCAAAACACTGACTTTTAAAATTTTATACATTCACTCTGTGAAGGACCTTATTCAAGAAAACCAAAAGACAAACTGTTAAAGGAACCACTGACCACCTGCCCTTGCCAGGCACCAGAGAATACACTTGCAAGGGTCTTCTTACAAAAGGAGATCCTGGTAAGGAACAAGGAACTAACAAGCTACCACCAACCAGAAGAATTCTGGAGAAGTCAAAAGGAGATGGGAGACTCCAGTCCATAGGTCCTACCAACTTCCCAGAATTCTCCTTGCTGGAATTCATCTCAACCGAGTGATGCATATGCCCCCAGGAAGGATCCCAATTCAGAATGACTGGCAAGAGACAAACCAGAAACTAACCCAAAGACCATAAAACCTGAGACTGTGAGTCATGTGGCAGAGCAGTTCTCTCAGTTTCCCTCAACCTCCTGCCCTCTGCTCCAGCAACTCTTCCCAATAAAGTCTCTTGCTTGGGCAGCACTCCTCTCCTCAGATAATTCATTTCCAAGTGTCAGACAAGCACCGACTCTCATGCTCTGGAAAGGATCCCCCTTCCTTCATCAAAACCACAATCCAGGAGAAAATATCTTCAAAATGCTATCTTGTAGAGAAGGAAATGGCACCCCCTCCAATATTCTTGCCTCAGAAATCATAGGGACAGAGGAGCTTGGTGGGCTACAGTCCAACAGCAGGGCATTTTTGAGGGGAGGAAACAGTCCCAGGAAAGTTGAGGTGCTTGCCAAAGGCCCCAGAGCTTTTGATGGCACAGCCAGAACTATGGCTGAAGATTCCCAGCTCCCAGGCCTCTTGATCCTGGCCTTTCTTACCAGATACACCTGTGGAAAACTAGAATCGAAACTAGAATCTAAAATATGCCTGAGGGCTTCCCTGGTGGCTCAGTGGTAAAGAATCTGCCTGCCAATGCAGGGAACATGGGTTCAGGCCCTGGTCCTAGAAGATTCCACATACCCAGGGGCAACTAGTAGCCTCTGCTCACTGCAACTGGACAAACCCTGCATGCAGCAACAAAGACACAGCATAGCCAAAAATAATTTAATGTTAAAAAAAAAGAAGTTCTTTGAAGAAATGACTGAGACTAGGGGTGAGACATAGTAAATATATGAGAAAGTAAAGACAACTATCAAGCTGTCCAAACTGATAAAAATAAATGATTACAGTTTTAGCTGTATAAACTAGCAAATTAATAATCTGAAAAGGAATTTAAAAAACAATTCCCTTTCAATAATGTCAATATTAATAAAATACTTTGCCATTGAGGTAATGAGGATGACAAGGCTGACACACTGGAAATTATCATGATTGCTGAAAAATATCATAAATACATGTACAGATATTCCATAGCAATGGAAAGACTTAAGATGGCAATACTATGTAATGCATCTTCAATCTGAAATGAAGATTCAGTATGAATTACAAAAGGCCTTTAGGAAGAAATACACAAGCTGACCCTAACATACACAGGGAATGAAAAGGGACTCCAAAGAGCCAAAACAATCACATGACTTTGCAGTCAAAGGTCCTCTGGTATGCTGTGCTAAATCGCTTCAGTCATGTCTAGCTATTTGCAACCCTATGGATTATAACCTGCCAGGCTCCTCTGTCCATGGGAATTTTCCAGGCAAGAATACTGGAGTGGGTTGCTGTGCCCGCCTCCAGGGGATCTTCCCAACCCAGGGATCGAACTCCTGCATTGGCAGGTAGGTTCTTTACCACTAGCACCACATGGAGCAAAAGTGCCTAAATGGAGATCAGGGAAACCCAGCTAAGAGAAGGGACTCAGAGGAAAGGAAGTGAGGGAATGAGACTCACAGTCACCTTCAGAGAAGCCCAGCAGGCAGTTCTGTAGGTGGAAGAGGAAGAGAAAGCAGGCTGGAACTATGTAGAAGATGAAAGAGGGAACTAAAGCTGCTGCTAAGTCGCGTCAGTCGTATCCGACTCTGTGTGACCCCATAGACGGCGGCCCACCAGGCTCTGCTGTCCCTGGGATTCTCCAGGCAAGAACACTGGAGTGGGTTGCCATTTCCTTCTCCAATATGATGGAGATGAAAGAGGGAACTAAAGCAGGGGCCCTCAAACTCTAGGATCTAATACCTGATTATCTGAGGCGGAGCTGATGTAATAATAATAGAAATAAGTGTTTGTCGCTCAGTCATGTCCAACTCTTTGTGACTCTATGATCTGTAGCCCACCAGGCTCCTCAGTCCATTGAATTCTTCAGGCAAGAATACTGCAGTGGGTTGTCATTTCCTTCTCCAGGAGATCCTCCCAACCCAGGGATTGAACCCAGGTCTTCCACACTGCAGGCAGACTCTTTACAGACTGAGCCACCAGGGAAGACCATAGAAATAGAAACAGAGTACACAATAAATGGACTGCACTTGAATCATCCCAAAACCTTCCCCCACCACTGTCCATCAAAAAATTGTCTTTCACAAAAGCCCTGCAGATCAAGGAAGGAACTTCAAGTGTACTCAGCTGTCCTAGGTTCCTGGTTTAGGGAGATGCTGAAGCAGGGCTGTCCCAAGAGATAGAATCTCCCTTGCATAGGGTCTTCAACAGACCTCCCAATAGCCTTGGTGATGATAGGAGAGATTTGTTTCATTTTTTTTTAATATCCTTGTGGGATAAACTTCAGTCAGTTCAGTTCAGTTCAGTCGCCCAGTTGTGTCCAACTCTTCGCGACCCCATGAATCACAGCACGCCAGGCCTCCCTGTCCATCACCAACTCCCGGTGTTCACTGAGACTCACGTTCATCAAGTCAGTGATGCCATCCAGACATCTCATCCTCTGTCGTCCCCTTTTTCTCCTGCCCCCAATCCCTCCCAGCATCAGAGTCTTTTCCAATGAGTCAACTCTTCGCATGAGGTGGCCAAAGTACTGGAGTTTCAGCTTTAGCATCATTCCTACCGAAGAACACCCAGGACTGATCTCCTTCAGAATGAACTGGTTGGATCTTCTTGCAGTCCAAGGGACTCTCGAGAGTCTTCTCCAACACCACAGTTCAAAAGCATCAATTCTTTGGCAATCAGCTTTCTTCACAGTCCAGCTCTCACATCCATACATGACTACTGAAATAACCATAGCCTTGACTAGACGGACCTTTCTTGGTAGAGTAAACTTAAAACTTAGCAATTCTGTTGCTGCTGCTGCTAAGTCGTGTCAGTCATGTCTGATTCTGTGCGACCCCATAGAGGGCAGCCCAACAGGCTCCTTTGTCCCTGGGATTCTCCAGGCAAGAATACTGGAGTGGGTAGCCTTGCCCTTCTCCAGGGGATCTCCCCAACCCAGGGATCGAACCCAGGTCTCCCACATTGCATATGGATTGTTTACCAGCTGAGCCACAAGGGAAGCCCATAAAGAAAAGTAAATGCTTACAAATCAAACATTTCTAAATAAAAGAAAAAAATAATCTAAATGAATTTCAGATTCACATGAACTGGGAAATAGTCAATATTAAATATCTAGTATTAATGTTTGTTTACTAATCTAATATACACATGTAACAGTCATTAACATTAAACATAATATTTTCATTGTGCCTAGGTTTATTATAAGTTAAATATTGCTATATTGTTATATATGTTACAAGTTTGTCGACAAGGAAAGTACCTCAAGAAAAACAATTCCAAAAAAATGTAAATGAGATATGAACTTTTAGATAAACTATTAAAAATAATTATACTTCAGAAATGTCTGTCTAAAATTGTCTCTCCAGATTTTGATAACCTGTATTTCTATCATTGTGCTAAACTAAGTGATGAAAGTTTATTAAATAGCTAGGTCATTTCCCAATAAAACAAGATTCTGAAACATTCACTACTTAACACTACCTTCCTCTTACACAGAAACTAAAGAGATTTATACTATTAATGAATAGTGTTTGGTGCAATTCTGAGATGTTCTCTATAAGAAAGCAAGTTTTTTTTTAGAAATTATCACTGGTACATATGTATACGTACCAATATGTACGTATACCAATCTATAGAATGCTAATATAAAGATCAGTTCTTGGTTGCTTAAGGAAAGTAGGATGTGTTTTGTTACTACAGAAGGTATGAGGAATGAAACTGCATTTTATGAAGGGAAAAAGAAGCAGTTCTGACTTACAGGTGGCTCTTTTAGGATGGGAAAACAAAGGAATGGGTACAGAAAGGGATAAAGAGGTTTATGGAAAGTGGACACAGAGAAAAGAGTTTTGTGCATAATACACATTTGCTTGAGATATTGAACTCCCTTTGGTAATGGATTTTAAGTTTCTTTACCTCTTAAGTGATCTGTTCTATGTTTACCTTTGAAATCTTTTGTTAACTTTGGTTAAGTCTGGATAACTATTGCTTCACAGTGACTTATATGATCCTACCTGACTATTATAAACCCTTTTGATATTTATCAATAAAACTTCCTAAATAACTTGACTTCAAAGGGCCCCTGAGACATCCCAAAAAGAGATATTAAGCAACCTGGGTTCATTCGATATGTTAAATTACATGGGAAGTATTGTTAGAAGGAGTGATAAATCTTCTTAGGTTATATTGTATGGTTGATGTTAGTAATATAGACATCCTAGAAATTAGCTGAAATTCATGAAAATCTGATATGTCCTGGTAAAATGCTGTCAGTTATAATTCTAGTTATCATGTTAAAGTGTTATAAGTCACAGCAATGACCAGGTTACCTTGTCAATTGCAATTTAATCAGATTTTAAACATGCCTTCTATGGTTTCACTCTGATGCCTTTGCAAGAATACTGCTACTTCAAGATTTATAAAAAAGACTTTTCTAAGGTTAACCGATAAATTTTTGTTTGTTTGTTATCTGGTAAGCTGCTACAAGACTGGAATTCAGTCTGCTGTCTAGGTTAAAAGAACAAAGTTTTCTTAGAATGTAGCTTTTCAATACCAGATTATGAATTTCTTTGCCTTTCAGTGATTTACATTTGTTTTCAAAATCTTTTGTAATTTTGGTAAATAAATAAGCATTATTTAAGATTATCCTACATGTAGGATGGAGGAAGCTTCCCCTACTTCTGCAAATTCCCTTAACCCTTCAGATTTTTTTGATGGGAAAAAGGTCTCACTTCCCACAAGGGGGACAATCCAAGATTTTTATCAGATGATCTGCCCCTGATATCCAAGTCAATTTGAGCACTATTTGGTCTATAATTTCGGAATAAAACTAGTACTACAGAAAGGAAAGATGACTTTTTGACTCAGGATGGCCAAAATATTCTGTAGACTCCAGAGAAAATTGGTTAAAATGAATTTTTTTGTTTTTGAAACTGCAAAGCCAGTTCTTTTTGCGTATGCAGTTAAAAACAACTAGCTTGTTAAAAAAGCATGCCTAGGTCAAAGCTTGAAGTTAACCCTTTCCTTGGTCTTGAAATACACTGCCCCATATGCCTAAAACCACAACCTTGAGCAAATGAGAACTTCTAGCAGAGAAAAAAAAAAAAGACAAGGGTCAAAGAGATATTTTAAATCTCAGGCAGAAAACTAGGAAATCTCTGTCTATCGGTCTGTCTGGATTTATATATGTCTCAGTGTGTGTCTTCTGTGTTTTGATAATATTGCTGAAGTTGTGAGTTCTTATTTAATTGGCCTAAAGAAAAGGAAGCACTTACAAATCAAACAGTTCTAAATACATGAAAAAATTGACCTAAATGAATTTCAGATTCACATGAACTGGGAAATAGTCAATATTAAATATCTAGTATTAATGTTTGTTTGCTACTCTAGTATAGACATGTCTAAGAGTCATTAACATTAAGCATAAATTTTTCATTGTGCCTAGGTTTATTATAAGTTAAAATTGCTATATTGTTATATCTGTTACAAGTTTAATAAGGAAAGTACCTCAAAAAAAAAAACCTCCTAAAAAATGTAAATATGATATGAGCTTTTAGATAAACTATTAAAAATAATTATACTTTAGAAATGGCTGTCTATAATAGTCTCGATTGATGGTGGGAGGAGAAGGGGACGGCAGAGAATGAGGTGGTTGGATGGCATCACCGACTCGACAGATATGAGTTTGAGCAAGCTCCAGGAGTTGGTGATGGACAGGGAAGCCTGGCAGGCTGCAATCCATGGGGTCGCAAAGAGTCAGACATGACTGAGCAACTGAACTGAACTGAACTTACAATAGTCTCTCCAGATTTTGGTTACCTGATTTTCTATCATTGTGCTAAACAGTGTATTGAATAGCTAGGTCATTTCCAAATAAAATAAGGTTCTGAAACATTCACTACTTGACAGGACCTTCCTCTTACACAGAAACTAGAGATTTTCGACTATTCATGGATAGTGTCTGGTGCCATCCTGAGATGTTCTCTATAAGAAAGCAAAAAAAAATTTTTAAGATATATTCACTGGTACATATGTTCACCAATCTATAGAATGCTAATATAAAGGTCAGTTCTTGGTTCCTTAAGGAAAATAGGATATATGTCTTGTTATTACAGAAGGTATGAGGAATCAAATTGCATTTTATGAAGGGAAAAAGAAGTAGTTCTAACTTACAGGTGGCAGTTTCAGGATGGGAGAAGCAAAGGAATGGGTACAGAAAGGGATAAAGAGGTTTTATGGAAAGTGGACCCCCAGAAAAGAGTTTTGGGCCTAATACAAGTTTTCTTGAGATGTTGAACTGCCTTTGATAATGGATTTTAAGTTTCTTTACCTCTTAAGTGATCTGTTCTATGTTTACCTTTGAAATCTTTTGTTAACTTTGGCTAAGTGGCTAAGTATTGTTTCACAGTGACTTATCTGATCCTACCTGACTGTTATAAACCCTTTTGATATTTATCAACAAGCCTTCCAAAATAGTTGGCTTCTAGCTAACTTTGGATGCTTCAGAGGGCCCCTGAGACATCCCAAAGAGAGATATTAAGCAACCTGAGTTCATTTGACATGTGAAATTACAGGGAAAGTGTTGTTGGAAGGGGTGATGAATCTTCTCAGGTTATACTGTATGATTGATGTTACGAATATAGATATCCTAGAAATTAGGTGAAATTCATGAAAATCTGATATGTCCTGGTAAAATGCTGTCAGTTATAATTCTAGTTATCATGTTAAAATGTTACAAGTCACAGCAATGATCAGGTTACCTTGTCAATTGTAATTTAATCAGATTTTAAACACACCTTCTGTGGTTTCACTCTGATGCCTTTCCATGAATACCGCTACTTCAAGATTTATGGAAAAGACTTTTTAAGGTTAACCTGTTGTGAAACAGGTTAACCTGTGTTTTGTGGAGTCACAAAACACACCTCAGAGGACAATCAAGACAGTGGAGTACAGTTTATTATGCCAGCAGGTCCAAGGGGAATCTATTCCCAAAAAGGACCTTGATGTTTCTGAGAGTGTTAGGGGAAGCACACCGATTGAAACCACCCACCCTGGCCAGGCTCCATAGTAACCATTTGCATGAGTTGTTTTATGACAGGAGATCCTGATAAGGAATACGGAACTAATAAGCCACCACCAACCAGAAGAATTCGGGAAAGGTCTAAAGGAGACACCGCATGTCCATCCACTTCCCGGTGTTGTAGCCATGCATTCCGGGAAAAAAACTCACTCAGAAGGACAATGTAGATAGTGGAGTACAGTTTATTACTCCGGCGGGCCCAAGGCAGAGTCTCCTCTTAGCCAAGGACCCTGACCAGCATTTGTGAAAATCTTTTATACCCCATGTGTACGTGTCTGAACCCACCACTCCAAATTCCTTGAGACCTACATAAACCAAGGAAAATACAATCCTAATAACCCCATCATTCACGTGCTATGTGCTCATGTGCTCAAACAGTCAAACAATTAGCCAATAATCAATAAACCCAAGGTTACACTCCAACTGATACAGAACAATTTATGGCCTGTCTGGAGGAAGGGGTGATTAGTGTCTGTTTTCTCTTAGGCGATGAGTAACCTAGATACGATCTTCAAGGTTCCCCTGTCTGGAGGGGGTCTTATCCTTCTGTTGTTGTTTTCATAGGCACTAAACACAGAGTTCAGAGTCCATTGGAAAGGTGGCCGAGCATGATCAGCATGAACAGGCCTAAGATGGAGTCCAGGCCCTATGAATTCCTTCTTCACCGGAATCCCTCTCGCTAGCATCCATCTTGGCTGAGCGATGCGTGCACCACCAGGAAAGACTGAATTAGAATGATTGGCCAAAGACCACCTGGAAACTAATCCCATCACCATAAAACCCAAGACTGCAAGCTACGCTGCAGAGCAGTTCTCCTGGGTTCCCTTATCCTACTGCTCTCCACCTGGGTGCCCTTTCCCAACAAAATCTCTTGCTTTGTCAGCACATGTGTCTCCGCGACAATTCATTTCCGATTGTTAGACAAGAGCCCAGTTTCAGGCCCTGGAAGGGGTCCTCCTTCCTGCAACAAGAGGCCCGGTTTTATGCCCCCTACTATGTGACTGGTTACATGTTAGCATCCTCTTTATTGTGTATGATTGAGTTTTACAACAAGCAGGTGCTAGGAGGACAAGCAATTAAGGTTAAAGAGGGGGAACCATGATTATACATCAAGGGGGTATGTCTCCATAGTTAATCTAACAGGGGCAGCCTGACCTCAACTGCATTCTCTGTTTGTCATCTGTAGGGAGGGAAGTCTCTAGGAGACCTGATTTTTATTAGCAACAGTTTCCTCACTCTTGGGCAGGGTTCAGGCCCAGTTCACAACCTGTCTGACAGGCTTCAAGATGGTGTCTCTCCTGCTTTCTCACATGGGCCCCAACAAACTGATAAGCAAATTTTGTTTCTTTGTTATCTGATTAGTTGGTACCAGACTGGAAGTTAGTCTATTCTGTAAGTGAAGAAAACAAAGTTTTCTTAGAATGCAGCTTTCAATAACAGATTATGAATTTCTTTGTCTCTCAGTGATTTATATTCATTTTTAAAATCTTTTGTTACTTTGGTAAAGTAAATAAGCATTATTAATATTATGGTACATGTAGGATGGACCAAGCTTCCCCTACTCCTGCAAATTCCCTTAACCCTTCAGAGTCTTCTGATGGGAAAAAGGTCTCACTTCCCACCAGTGGGACAATCCAAGCTTTTATCAGCTGATCTGCCCCTGATATCAGAGTCAATTTGAGCACTATTTGGTCTATAATTTTGGCATAAAACTATCACTACAGAAAGGAGAGGTGACTTTTTGATGCAGGATAGCCAGGATATGCTTTAGACTTCAAAGAAAATTGGTCAAAAGGAGATTTTCTTTTTTCCCTTGGAAAATGCAAACTGGTTCTTTTAGCATATGCAATTGAAAACATCTAGCTTGTTAAAAAGGCCTGCCTAGGGCAAAGCTTGAAGTTAACCCTTTCCATGGGCTTGGAATACACTCCCCACTTTCCCTGAGACCTCAGCCTTGGGCAAATGAGAACTTCGAGCCAAAAAATAAAAGAGGGGGGTCAAAGAGATATTTTGAATCTAAGGTGGAAAACTAGGAGATCACTGTCTGTCTTTCTGGATTTATGTATGTCTCAGTGTGTGTCTTCTGTTTTTTTCTAATATTGCTGAATTTGTAAATGAGTTCTTATTTAATTGGCCTAAAGAAAAGTAAGCACTTACAAATCAAACATTTCTAAATACAAGAAAAAATTAACCTAAATGAATTTTAGATTCACGTGAACTGGGAAATAATCAATATTAAATATCTAGTATTAATGTTTGCTAATCTAATATAGACATGTCTAAGAGTCATTAAGCATAAAGTTTTCATAGTGCCTAGGTTTATTATAAGTTAAATATTGCTATATTGTTATATCTGTTACCAGTTTGTCAACAAGGAAAGTGCCTCTAATGAAGAAGGAATTCACAGGGCCTGGACTCCATCTTAGGCCTGTTCATGCTGAACATGCTCAGCCACCTTTCCAATGGACTCTGAACTCTGTGTTTAGTGCCTATGAAAACAATAACAGAAAGATAAGACCCCCTCCAGACAGGGGAACCTTGAAGATCATATCTAGGTTACTCATCGCCTAAGAGAAAACAGACACTAATCACCCCTTCCTCCAGACAGGCCATAAATTGTTCTGTATCAGTTGGAGTGTAACCTTGGGTTTATTGATTATTGGCTAATTGTTTGACTGTTTGAGCACATGAGCACATAGCACGTGAATGATGGGGTTATTGGATTGTATTTTCCTTGGTTTATGTAGGTCTCAAGGAATTTGGAGTGGTGGGTTCAGACACGTACACATGGGGTATAAAAGATTTTCACAAATGCTGGTCAGGGTCCTTGGCTAAGAAGGAGACTCTGCCTTGGGCCCGCCAGTGTAATAAACTGCATTCTACTATCTGCATTGTCCTTCTGAGTGAGTTTGTTTCCCGGAATGCGTGCCTACAACATTTGGTGCATGGGCCGGGAAACTCGTCACTTTGAGGAGACAGGTCTCATTTGAGGCCACCCCGAGGCTTTGTGGCTTGAATCTCCTAGAGGGGGGAAGGCGCCTCGCCCCTCTGGAAGAATTCAGCCTTTCAACGCCTGGTTTCTTCACTTTGGCAGGTAGTGAACGGCAGCAAGGGAACTGAGCACTCAGGTGAGGAGGAACCCACCCGGTAGGGTGGAAGAGGGGGCCTGATCACCCCCCTGGGAGGGACTAGAAGGGGCACAGACCCACAGGGGCCTGGAATAGGCAGGCAGCAGCGATTGCTTGGTACACAGGTCGACAAGCGTGCTATGGTTTAGGAAGGAAATTTGTGAAGGTCATTTAGGAGGTGTGTCCACGCCATCTCAGGGAAAATTATTACCAGCGATCGCCAGGGGATTTTTAGGATAGGAAACTCGTATTCTGCCCTCCCCCAGGAGGTGTCCCGCCTGCTGTGAAATTCTTGACCCCCTCGGAATTGTTAGTCTAGAAGGAAGGGGATACATAAGTTAGTATGAATTGGCTTTCCCGGAGATGGCCTGGGACATAGTATATTTAACCCATCTGTGTTATCATCCGCACCTGATCAAGCCCACCAAGGCAGAACGGACTTTAAGGGAGAAACAGTCTTGGACCACGTGGTTTCTGGTTCGGCTGTGCTGACCAGCAGGTGAAGGCACGCCGATCCCTCTCCTCCCTCTGGAATCTGGCAGGTAAGGCTCTTCTCACCCCAATTAGGAAGGATGCAGAATGGCAATTTTAGTGTCATTGAGTGGAAATATCAGAAGTACATAGGGTACTGAGAACTTCATAGACAGAACGAAAAGGAAAAGTAGAAGAAGGTCCGAGAAGGTAAGCAAGATGGGAGGAAGTGAATCTGAGGCAACTGTATTGGAGTGCATGATTAAAAATTTTAAGAAGGGATTAGGAGGAGACTATGGGGTGAAGATGAAGCCTAACCACCTTCACATACTCTGTGAGGTCAAATGGCCCCCTGTGGGATAGGATGGCCACCAGAGAACACCATGAACTTAAAAATAGTGGAAGCAGTCTATACAGTAGGAGAGCCGGGACACCTGGATCAATATCCATATATTGACTCATGGCTAGGGTTAGCTCAAGACCCTCCTACTTGGACAAGGTTCTGTATCCAGAAGGGAAAGGGAAAAATATCAATGGCACAGAAATTGACTGATGATAAAAAAGGAAATTCTACAGGATTTGGACGGGTCGACCTGACCCCTCCTCCATACTGGATAATGACATTCCTGCCTCAGTGCTCCACCAGGATCGAAGGCCTCCTTAATGCCTGATCCATGGCCAGGTGAAGTCCTGCAGCAACCGCTGCTCCTCCGCCAGCTCTTCCCGAGATCGTAGAGCCTCGGCAGGCTCCGATCCCAGTGACAGAAGCCTCTGGCCAGCACTTCCAGGATCCAGCTCCAGCCAAACTGCCCAAGCTATACCAGTCTCTCCGGGTGAGTACTGACAAGAAGGGGAGGGAGACGTTGGAATTAAGCAGAGACTGCGCTCTGCCAGAGAGCTGGAGGGAACGGGAACAAAAGAGAACAGACAAGAGATTTGCAATGCTAGCTGCTACTCTGGGAAAGCCTATCTCAGGCCCTCCGGAAAAACTCCTCTGCCCCAGGGACAGGAAAGTCTTCAACCGGTCCCAGGGGAGGCCCTGGGCCCCATTACAGCCAAACCAGTGTGCCTGGTGCCGAGCTTTTGGCCACTGGAAGAATGAATGCCCTAAGGCAAGGAAGGAAGGGGAAGTTCCCAAGTTGTGGGGCTTGCTGACTTGGAAATTAAATAGGGCTGCCGGGGCTCAGAGATATCAGTCCCTGAGAGCCCATGGTAACCTTAAAAGTGGGGGACCAAAACACTGACTTCATGGTGGATACAGGAACAGAACTGTCGGTAGTAAAACCTGTGGCACCACTGTCCAAAAAGACTACTGCTGTAACTGGGATATTGGGAGAAGACATGATTAAATCTTTTTGCCAGCCCAGAAAATGTCAGATGGCGGGGCACCAAGTGATTCATGAATTCCTCTACATTCCTGAGTGCCCAGTACCCCTGTTGGGAAGAGACTTGCTCTCCAAACTAGGAGCACAAGTGACTTTTTCCCCTGAGGAGAGGCCCACCTTCCAGTTGGACACTATGACTTATTTGCTCTCTCTCTCAATACCACCCCAAGATGAGTGGAGGTTGCATGAGCCCCCGAAGGAAGAACCAGGTGGGCCGGAAGAGCATGAGAGAGAGCTAACTCAATTATTCCCTGAGGTCTGGGCGAAACACAAACCCTCCTCCCCCCAGGCTGGCTAGACATCAAGCCCCAGTGATAATAAAACTCAAACCAGGCACCATCCTGGTTAGAATGTGCCAGTACCTGCTAACAATAGAGGCCTGGGCCGGCATACTGCCCCACATCAATAGATTGAAACAAGCGGGTATTCTAGTAGAGTGTCAGTCGGCTTGGAATACACCGATCCTACCAGTCAAAAAGGAAGGAGGACAGGACTATAGGCCTGTACAGGATCTCAGGCTAGTCAACCAGGCTACTGTGACTTTACACCCCACTGTTCCAAACCCCTATACCTTACTTAGCCTCCTCCCACCAAGGACTAAAGTTTATACTCGCCTAGATCTCAAGGATGCCTTCTTCTGCATACACCTTGCCCCATCGTCACAGCCCATCTTTGCCTTTGAATGGGAAGATCCAGTCGGGGGCACCAAGTAACAGCTCATCTGGACTCCTCTACAAGGGTTTAAGAACTCCCCAGCCATCTTTGGGGAAGCCTTGGCTTCTGACCTGAACTCATTCCATCCGGAAGAGTATGGATGTTGGCTCCTACAATATGGGGATGACCTGCTGCTGGCCGCCGAGACCAAGGAAAAATGCTGAGAAGGGACAAAAGCACTGCTCCAGCTGCTGATGGAAGCAGGTTACCAGGTGTCAAAGAAGAAGGCACAGATCTGCAAGGAGGAGGTAAGGTATCTGGGGTTTGTTTTAAAGAAGGACACAAGGTTCCAGACCCTAGTTGGGTCCTATATATTGATGGCACTAGCCTGATAAAACAAGGACAATGGCTGTTAGGTTAGCCAAAGCAGAAGGGGCCATCAAGACTGAAAAGGGATGGCGGGAATTGCCAAGTGGCAAATTATTGGTACCAGAAGAGCTGGCACACAATCTGGTAAGACAAACACACCAAGCGACCCACCTAGGTCATGCTGCCTGCTCACAGGTTAATGCTGCCTCTCAGGTATTCAGACAAAAACCTCTGGGTATTTAGCGGAAAGGTACGCTGCCCTTTGAACACTTGGGAGTGGACTTCACTGAAATGAAACCTCACCGACACTACCATTACCTGCTGGTCATGGTATGTACGTTCTTGGGATGGGTAGAAGCTTTTCCTACCTGGAATGAAAGAGCATCAGAAGTAGCCTGGTGCCTGCTTAGGGAAATAGTTGCCAGATTTGGACTTCCTACCAGCATTGGTTCAGACAATGACCCGGCTTTTGTAGCTGATTTAGTACAACAAGTAAGCAAAACTTTAAACATCAAATGGAAACTGCACACTGCATATAGGCCCAGAGTTCTAAGATGGTGGAATGAACCAACCGGACATTAAAGAGACTCTCCAAGTGGATCATAGAGACTGCTCCTGGGTGGACTTGCTTCTGACGGCTCTGCTCAGACTCAGGATGACCCCACAGTCCCAAGGCTATTTTCCATATGAAATTGTCCCATAATAAAACAGGTGTCAACAAATTTGCCTCAGGTAATGAGGAATAGGATTTCACAGCAGATGGAACTGGGTAAGGTAATAAATCGGGTAACTAAGTTTATATAAGAAAAGGGTGCCGTTCCCCCTTAGGGTACAGATTCATGAGTTTACTCTTGGTGACCAAGTATGGGTCAAAGATTGGAAACATGATTTTCTCGCCCCTTGGTGAAAGGGCAGTTAAAGTTGCAGGTATTGTCCCTTGGATCCATCATACGAGGACGAAGAGAACATACCACACAGACCCAAAAAACACTGAGTGGACTGCACAGAGGGACCTCGCCGACCCTCGAGAAACTAAGACCATCCTTAAGAAGAAGGAAAAGAAGATCCTGGACAAGCCCCTTCAGGATAAAGCCGCACAATCAACTCCTGCTGCTTGGCCTCATCAACGTGATTTTGAATTTAACTTTCGTTTCAACTCAGGACAATGTTTTCATCTCATGGGCACATTCCTACACAGACTTCCACAACACTTCCAACTGCTGGGTATGTAGGGCTATGCCTCTGTCAGTGATGGATGGACTTCCTTGGTGGGTGTCACCACTCTGCCAAGGAGATTTTAAACCACTCTGCTCTTTTCTGGGATGACAAAAAGAGACTTTCCTCTCTCTTGCCAATCATAACCTCTCCTTGCTCTCTTGGTGTAAGACCTACAGTCAATAGACTTGGGTCATGGGGTTACATTTGATATAAAGGCCAGTGTAACAAAAGCCTAACCTACTTGTTGTAAATCTACCTTATTTACATGCTAGGTGGACAAGATCCATGTTTCAATGATATGAGTATATTGCTGCCTTATTCGTACCCTCTATAGGGACAACAGATATCATGATTAAAGTAGAGGCCTTGACTAATTTCACAAAACAGGCCCTCCTAGATAGAACAAAAGCCATCCAAGCCTTAAATGAAGAGCAAATCCAAATGAGAAAAGCGGTAATTCATAATAGAATGGCTTTGGACATATAGCTGCTCAAGGAAGGACTTGTGCTATAATTAAGGTTGAATGTTGTACATACATTCCTCACTTGTCTGGCAATGTATCGACTGCTTTAGATGACATGAAAAACCAGGTAAAAGCAATTTCAAATGAAAACATTCCATTCTGGACTTTGGTCCTATCTTGGGTGAAGGGCGATTGGTGGAAAACTATATTTACCACTGTTGTAGTTGTCTTGATAGTTCTGCTTTGTGGACCCTGAATTTTACAGTGTATTATGAACTCTGTAACCCAAAGGTTGATGTCATTCTCCAAAATTGGCAGTCGGAGAGCCAGGGTGCAATATATCCCTATGAATGATGCTCATAATATGACTTAAGAGCATCAAGAGTGGGGAATGAAGAAAGAATTCATAGGGGCTGGACCCCATCTTAGACCTGTTCATGCTGATCATGCTCGGCCACCTTTCCAATGGACTCTGAACTCTGTGTTTAGTGCCTATGAAAACAACAACAGAAGGATAAGACCCCCTCCAGACAGGGGAACCTTGAAGATCGTATCTAGGTTACTCATCGCCTAAGAGAAAACAGACACTAATCACCCCTTCCTCCAGATAGGCCATAAATTGTTCTGTATCTATCAGAGTGTAACCTCGGGTTTATTGATTATTGGCTAATTGTTTGACTGTTTGAGCACATGAGCACATAGCACGTGAATGATGGGGTTATTGGGATTGTATTTTCCTTGGTTTATGTAAGTCTCAAGGAATTTGGAGTGGTGGGTTCAGACACGTACACATGGGGTATAAAAGATTTTCACAAATGCTGGTCGGGGTCCATGGCTAAGAGGAGACTCTGCCTAGGGCCCGCCGGTGTAATAAACTGCACTCCACTATCTACATTGTCCTTCTGAGTGAGTTTGTTTCCTGGAACGCATGTCTACAACACTAAAAAAAAAAATAATAATAATAACTCCTAAAAAATACATATGTGATATGAGCTTTTAGATAAACTATTAAAAATAATTATACTTAGAAATGTCCGTCTAAAATAGTCTCTCCAGATTTTGGTAACCTGAATTTCTATCATTGTGCTAAACTAAGTAATGAAAATGTATTTATTATCTAGGTCATTTCCATATAAATAACATTCTAAAACAGTCACTGCTTAACACTACCTTCCTCTTACACAGAAACTAAAGAGATTTATACTATTAATGAATAATGTCTGGTGCCATCCTGAGATGTTCTCTACAAGAAAGCCAATGTTTTTTCTAGAAATTATCACTGGTGTTTATGTTCACCTGTCTATAGAATGCTAATATAAAGGTCAGTTCTTGGTTGCTTAAGGAAAGTAGGATGTATGTCTTGTTAATACAAAGGTATGAGGAATGAAATTGCATTTTATGAAGGGAAAAAGAAGTAGTCCTGACTTACAGGTGGCTGTTTCAGGATAGGAACAAAAGAATGGGTACAGAAAGGGATAAGGAGGTTTTATGGAAGTGGACCCCTAGAAAATTGTTTTGTGCATAATACAAGTTTTCTTGAGATATTGAACTGCATTTTATAATGGATTTTAAATATCTTTCCCTCTGAAGTGTTCTGTTCTATGTTTACCTTTGAAATCTTTTGTTAACTTTGGCTAAGTGGATAACTATTGTTTCACAGTGACTTATCTGATCCTACCTGACTGTTATAAACCCTTTTGATATTTATCAACAAACCTTCCTAAATAACTTGACTTGTAGCTAACTTTGGGATGCTTCAGAGGGCCCCTGAGACATCCCAAAGAGAAATATTAAGAAACCTGAGTTCATTTGACATGTTAAATTACATGGGAAGTATTGTTAGAAGAAGTGATGAATCTTCTCAGGTTATAATGTATGGTTGAATGTTACTAATATAGATATCCTGGAAATTATGTAAAATTCATGAAAATCTGATATGACGTGGTAAACTGTTGTCAGTTATAATTCTAGTTATAACGTTAAAATGTTACAAGTCACAGCAATGACCTGGTTACCTTGTCAATTGCAATTTAATCAGATTTTAAACATGCTTTCTATGGTTTCACTCTGATGTCTATGCAAGAATGAAACTCCAAGGTTTATGGAAAAGACTTTTCTAAGGTTAATTGATAAACAAATTTTGTTTGTTTGTTTGTTATCTGGTAAGCTGGTACCAGACTGGAATTTAGTCTATTCTCTAAGTTAAGAGAACAAAGTTTTCTTACAATGCAACTTTTGATAGCAGATTAAGAATTTCTTTGCCTTTCAGTGATTTATATTTGTTTTTAAAATCTTTTGTTACTTTGGTAATTTAAATGCGCTATATTTATGATTATGGTACATGTAGACAAAGCTCATTGTGCTTCTACAAATATTACCCCTCACGGTTAGACTTTTGCTATTCTGATGGCCTTAAAACATGGCAATAGTCTGCTCCTAAATCAGGGAATCAGAAATGGGTGAACAATAGCTGTAAATCACAGAGTCAGGGCTATGGTAAATCCAAGACAGCCGCTTGGCTTTTCCTGGCTCCCTGACAAACCTCATTTTTATTAGATGGGTTAAAGTCTTCCCTGGCTACAGTGTTAATGCCCTCACTATGACAAAAAATTATATTTCACTTAATATTAAATTCTAGTTTTGCTAATTAAGGTCCGTGTTTATGACGACTCACTTCTGAAATAGTTCCTTGCTGTTAAAAAGGAACTATTAAAGTTCCTTTAATAGTTTAATTAAAAATTAAACTATTAAAAAAATTTTTAAATTAAACTATTAAAAAATCCTTAATTAAAAAGATTTAATTAAGTTATTAAAAAGGACACTCTAAGGTTGTTTCTAAAGCTTATCTTAGTAACCAATCTTTGGATAAACTTCAGATGCTTCATGATGTACAACTAGGAGATTAACACCTGGCTATAATCATTTAAATCAGATGACCGGGGTATACTCTGCTATACCTAATGAAAGTTCTTGACTTTCTTGTGACCTTACTAATTCTTGCTTGTGACCTCACTAATAACCACTAGCTATATTATTTTCTATGTCACTTGTTTCAGAAGATTGTTTCTTATATTACCAAATGTGTGACCGAGCCTGTGATAAAATGCTGAAATGCAGTTCCATATGAGATCAATGATTGTAATAAAGTAACTGTAGACATGGGAAGACGCAACAAGAGGGAGTATTTTCCTGGACCAAGAGACTAGTAAGACAGGTATGGTCCAGAGACTTTTGCTACTTGCAAGGCCTGGTCTAGTAATATAGCACATTGAGTGACCTGTCAATGGAATTTTCATTAGACCTTGGAATGAGCCTTCCTAGTACTACTGGACACAATGGTCATGAAATGCCCCAAAGCATGGTCAAATATGTGGCTAAGAAGGGACCCTGCAGACTAAAAGTTGGCACTTGCCAGGTGCCTCTACAAAGATTAAATTATGACCACTACAACCTGCTGACCTTCAACACCCCTTGAAAGGAGTTCAGGGTGGAGGTCAGAAATAAGGCACTCTGTGCTCTGGGAAAAACCCACAACAGCCTTCAGGTAGTCAGATGCTTTGACGTAAAGATTTTATGAGCCTAAATTCTTGCATCTTCTCGTACCTAGAGAAACACTAACGTCATGAACCAATGTCTGGGCCTGGTTCTCCTGGCTAACTCCTCAGCAGCTTTTCTACTTCTAGTAATCTTTGGTCCATGTATCTTTAACTTGCTTGTGAAGTCTGTTTCTTCTAGAATATAACAAATCTTCCAGTGGTAGTACAAGAGTATTCCCTGGCCAACACCCAGACAATGCTGAAATGATCCACCTTATCATTCCATGGACTCTCATCCCTCCATAAATCACTCTGACAAAGAGCAGGCAAAGAGAACCCAGAGCCCCATGATGCTCCTGTACAGCCTGAAGAAGCCAGAGAGGTCATCATCCCTTTTCCCTTGAGACTGGGTTCCCAAAGGCCTGAGCAGGGTACCAAACGGGGCCAAGGAATCGACCCTAAAAATAGAGGGAGGAATGTGGTGACCCAAAAATGAAAGAGTAGATAAAACCAAGGAGGGTCTTGGGAGGCAGGAATGGAAAAACCAGACCATTATCATCCTTCCCTCCCCAATAGTGTAACTATTAACGGATTTCAGATCCTTCTGAGCAGTATTACCTGTCTCCCCTCCTAACCCACACAGGGAGATAGTATTTGCCTTACTCATCAGCAATGACTCGCAAGACCCCTTTCCTGCTCCTTGTACCCTGGGTATAAAAGTGAACTAAGGACCCCTGTTCAACGCCGGTTCTCCCTTGAGCTGGCCCGCAGATCTAACAGCATCTCCCACTCTAATAAACTATATTCTCCTCTCATTCTGCCTCATGTCTGGAAATTATTTTCCAACCCACTCACGGACCACAACAAAAACCTGGAAGAGTAGAGGAAAAGTTGTTTTTCCTTCCATACACATGCAGTGGGATACTGCTCCACAATAGAAAGGAATGAGCCATCAATCAATAGAAATGTTACTGAGTCCAAGCTCACTCTGCTCGCCACCCGACAGGCCAGTGAATCTGAGAGATGAGGTGTTGAGGCAAAGAAGACTTTAATAAGGGAGTCAGCAGATGGAGAAGATGGCAGGCTAGTGCCTCAGAATAACCATCTTATTAGGGTCTGGATGTCAGGTTCTTTTATGGATCAGAGAGAAAGAAACAATGAGGAACTAAAGTCAAAAGGCAGAATAGAGAGGGAGATTCAGTGGGGAAGTAAAGTGACAGGGTTTTCAGTTTCTCACAAAACATCTCCAAGGGAATGCCCAGCCTTCGGAAAGGGTGTATTAACCTCTTCTATTCACAGGTGGGCAGGGACAAACTATCTCTCCGGGAGCCGAACAAAAGCACTTTAGTTTACAGTCAAGCAGAGGGGCAGGGTCCCCCAGGCAAGCCACTGAGTATGATTGCAATAATAAAAGCAAGTCAAAGAAACAGTTTCCAACATGGAGTCAGATTTGGCTTTCTCCCTGCAACAAAACTCCATTCCACAAGCTTGCGGGAAAAAGTGAGTGAAGATCTTTTTGCTTAGTCAGATAGATCTTTCTGGGAATATCCACCATCTTTGCCAGTGTTTCAAACGTTGAGATTTGTCTTCTTTTTGTTCCTCTTTTGAAAAGGGTCTATTTTACACCTGTAGACTTAGAAATACTAAACTTCAAATCTAGGAAACAAGAACTCAAGTTAAGAAATTTAGCACTTTTCTATGTATGGGAAGATGCAAGTGTCAGGGCTCACTAAAAATTATTTGCTTGGCATGAACCTCAGCCATTTGGGGTTTATAATCCTGCATTCTGAATTTCCTCGGGGTTCACCATAGGGAGTGACTGGAGTTGCTGCAGTCTGATGACCGCCAGGTGGCAGGTATTCCCCTTCCTCGGGGATCAAAGGCTCACGTTGAAGGGCTATAATCACCGATTCCATTTCTCAGGCATTCCCTTTTTGGTCATGAATGGCCATTATCTGGGAGACATTACATGATCAACTTTTGTCCCATGGTACTGAGAGGCTCATTCCAATTCAGTCAAACATTCTTGATATGCCACTTTGGGTGTTAAATTTTGGACCAGACCCCATCAATAATTAAAATTCTCTGGACTCTAACTTCAATCCAGGAGACATTTTCCCTTGATGCTTCTTCACATACTTACAATCACATTACTGCAATTATTTTATGCAGCAAATATGGTTTTCTCAAAACATTTAGCCTTAGGAGATTTGCTGGAGGCCTAATTGCACATTAGTTACTGCAAGAGACAGCAATCTTATAAATTAAACAGGATATAAGTAATGCAGACAATGACACAGTGCAGCAGGGAGACACAAAACACAGTTTGAAAACAAAGAACAAATTTAAAGAATGATTAATATCACTAGTTGTAATCCAGTTGAAATTTATTTTAGGCTTAGTCAATCCTGACTGATTATGTACAAAACCCTTTTGGGGGTCCATTTTTCACAACCTTTGAAGACCATGATGCTGGGAAAGATTGAAGGCAGGAGGAGAAGAGGATGACAGAGGATGAGATGGTTGGGTGGCATCACCGACTTGATGGACATGAGTTTAAGAAAGCTCCAGAAGTTGGTAATGGACAGGGAAGCCTGGCATGCAGTAGTCCTCAGGGTTGCAAAGAATAGGGCATGACTGAGCAATTGAACCGAACTGAACTGAACTGAACTAGTCAATCCTGACTGATCATGTACAAAACCCTTTTGGGGGTCCATTTTTCACAAACTTTTCATCACAACTTATCTCAGTGCAATTTTAACTTTCAAGCTGTAGAATACCTGGAAAAGATTCTTTACATTGAGTTGGGCCACCACCTACTTGTGGGTGCATCACTTAGCTTGCTAATATGTTACAAAGAGCATATGCTGAGGCTCAAGTTCTAGAGGAAGATGACAACTCAACTACTCCACTATCTTGGCTCACCTAAGCCACCATTTTGATATGGGACTGTTGTAACTGCTTTCATAGCCTTCCTGTGAATTTCCTTGATAGTGAAGCCCTTTCTGTAATAGCATCACAGTACAAAAGAATCTGGGCTTCCCTAGTGGCTCAGACGGTAAAGCGTCTGCCTACAATGTGGGAGACCCGGGTTCAATCCCTGGGTTGGGAAGATCCTCTGGAGAAGGAAATGGCAACCCACTCCAGTACTCTTGCCTGGAAAATCCCATGGATGGAGAAGCCTGGTAGGCTACAGTCTATGGGGTCGCAAAGAGTTGGACACGACTGAGCGACTTCACTCACTCACTTCACTCACAAAAGAATCTACAAATGACAAAAGACTTAAAAGTCAAGGTTAAACAACTGATAAATTGATAAAGACACTTGAACAATACTTATCCCTTAATCACATCAATTCTTCTGCGCTCAGCTTTCTTTATAGTCCAACTCTCACATCCATACATGACCACTGGAAAAATCATAGCCTTGACTAGATGGACCTTTGTTGGCAAAGTGATGTCTTTGCTTTTTAATATGCTGTCTAGGTTGGTCATAGCTTTTCTTCCAAGGAGCAAACATCTTTTAATTTCATGGCTGCAGTCACCATCTGCGGTGATTTTGGAGTCCAAGAAAAATCAAGTCTCTCATTGTTTCCTTTGTTTCCCCATCTATTTGCCATGATGTGATGGGACCAGATGCCATGATCTTAGTTTTCTGAATGTTGAGTTTTAAGCCAGCTTTTTATTTTTCCTCTTTCACCTTCATCAAGAAGCTTTTTAGTTCTTCTTCACCTTCTGTCATGAGGATGGTGTCATCTGCATATCTGAGGTTATTGACATTTCTCCCAGCAATCTTGATTCCAGTTTGGGATTCATTCAGCCCAGCATTTTGCATGATGTACTCTGCATATACGTTAAATAAGCAGGGTGACAGACATACTCCTTTCCCAATTTGGAACCAGTCTGTTGTTCCATGTCTAGTTCTAACTGTTGCTTCTTGACCTACATACAGGTTTCTCTGAATACAGGAGGCAGGTAAGGTGGTCTGGTATTCCCATCTCTTGAAAATTTTCCACAGTTTGTTGTGATCCACACAGTCAAAGGTGTTAGCATAGTCAATGAAGCAGAAGTAGCTGTTTTTCTGAAATTCCCTTGCTTTTTCTATGATCTTTTTAGTTAAGCCCTGGGAACATGGTCAAGACTTTTTCTGCCCCTTGTATGCTGCTGGACAAATGCTGAATGCTCAACACAGGCTCAGTAAATTAAAGATGAATCAGTACAGATGCTGAGCATGTGTGTGCAGACACTGCTCTGAGGACAGCCCAAAACTCCTTCAGCTCCACCCCCGCACAATCCTGGGGGCAGGTACTCTTGTCACCTCAGTTTTACAAATGAGGAAACTGACATAGAAAAAGAATAAGTCATTTCCAGGATCCCACAGCTGGTAAGTCTCACGAGGACACTGGAGCCTGGAAGTCTGACTTTTCCTGGATGCAGCCTGGAAGGAGAGGGCAGGAGAGCTGGACAAGAAGCACAACCCACCTGTCCTCCCTCGATGCTCTCAGGGAGGCCACCATTCCCAGGGGACCTTGGTGAGTGTGCTGGGTCTGGCCCAAGGCTGCAGAGGATCGGGTTTCAGCCAGGGTCACGTGCTTCAGGGTAGACAGACTGAGGCTCCAGCACATCTCTGCTTCAGCCTTTCTGGTCACCATTCCAGCATGCTGCAGTACGGGCTCTGGATGGCCCTGGCCCCTCTGCTAGCCACCCTCACTGCAGGTGAGTCAAGGTCAGTGATGACTGGGTGCATGCTGTGTGCTGGGACAGAAGCCTGCTGTGTGCTGGGACATAAGCCCGCTATGAGCATCCTCTATGAGACCTCTCATCAGCTCTGAGCATTTATATCACTAAAGGCCACTTTTCAGATGGCTCCTGGTCAAGGGTGCGCCATCAGTAAGTGTCAGATCCAGGCAGGAGCCCAACCCAAGGCCCCATCTCTGTTGGTCAGTGCCTGAGGGAAGAGTGGGAGGGGCACACACCACTGGCCTCTGGCCTCTGGGCTCCTCTGCCTGCACTGTGTTTGCTCTTGTCTGCAGGTCTTCACTCTCTCCCTAACTCAGGCTCTCAGGGGCCACTGTCTCTGGTCCTCTTGTCCTTCTACTCTGCATCTCCTCTCAAGCTCCAAAATCACATGCAGCCCTGAGGGGCCCCATATGCCCTAATGGGTATTAACATTTCTCTGTGAATTGTCTGCTTCTCTGGGACTCATGTGAAACAAGTACTTGCAGTTGGATTTATCAAAGGAAAATTATTTAATATTCTGTATTCAATTAGCAGTTATGCCTTTTAGGAACACAGAGCTGACAGGTAATAAATTACTAGTAGTAGTAGTATGTGCTTCTGTTCACTTGTGTCCAACCCAATGCAACCCTGTGGACTGTAGCCTTCCAGGCTCCTCTGCCCATGGGATTTCCCAGGCAAGCATACTGGAGTGGGTTTCCATGCCCTCCTCCCTCCAGGGAGGTTCCCAGCCAAGGGATCGAACCTGTGTCTTCTGCATTGCAGGTGGTCTCTTCACCAACTGAGCCACCAGAGAAGCCTGTAGTATCTTGTATATATTTATTTAAAATATAAATCTTATAAATAACATTCCATATAGCAATTATAGACATAAATTTATATATACCTGTTTATTCAATACATGTTATATATTTCATATATATATATGTGTGTGTATGTATATAAATACCTTTTTCATTGTATTTTTCATTGTATTGCCCACAGTTCTCTGAGGCAGGCATTGTGTCCCAGTAGAACTGAGCTGGGAAGTAGTTGCTCACTAGCAGTGGGTGGAAATTCTGGGGTCTGGGCCACATCCCACTACAGCTGGAGCCTCAGGTCCTCCCATAAAGATCTGCTGAGCAGCTTCAAAGGTGAAGCCCAGGCAGGCCTTCTTCTGCCTCAGCCCAGCAGAGACCCTTTGGAGACAGGATGGAAGGAGCCTAGAGAGGGGCAGTACCTCATACCTGCTGACCAACAGGGGCACAGAAAGACCCACTGACCGGCTGGGGCACAGACATACCCACTGCAGCAGCCCTTCCACCAGGGCTTTGGGGTGGGGGGTGGTTCTGGCCAGCCACACCGGCTCCCCCCAGTGTAAAATGAGAGAGCCAACCAGCTGAAATGTCAGCTCAGCTATTCTATACTACTGACTGCAGGTGCTATGAGAGCCTGGAAATTCTAGCAGGTAAAGGGGACAACAAAGCCGTGACCTTCCCCAAGTGTCAGGTTTCTGGGGTCTCAGGCTTCTCAGCCAGCTTGCTGCCCTAAACATAGCCTTTCTGCATGTTCCTCCTGTGTCTCTTGTTGGCTGTGCCCAGAAAAGCCACCATCTTCAGCACCAGCCCCTGCTCCCTGTTCTCAGTGCAGTGTTATGACAACTCGTCAGTCCTTACAGGCTTTTGCTGGAGGAGCCTCATCACAGGAGCCAGCCCTGCTCAGAGGGGCTGTCACACACCCAGGCCCCACTCTCCTTCGCTCTTCACAGGGACAGCAGCCCTCTCTCCCTGCAGCGGGGCCCCGTGCCACCTCCTGGGCCTCATCGTTGCCTGCCCACCAGGATGGCCCTCTGCAGCTAGGAGCTGCCAACAGTGCCCTGCGGGCTTTTAGTAAGAAACAAACGCCCTGGGAAAGAGGAGGGAAGGGGCAGAAGGGGCGAGCTGCAGGGCCAGGGGCTGGGGGACAGACAGGTCCTTTCCATGGTGCCCCAACTATGAGGCCTCCCAGGGGTTGAGTGCTGCTTTATAAGCACAGGAGCTTGGTGGTGGGTCCCCCGACGCCTGCCCAGACCACAGTCTTCTGACCACGATCGAATTCAAGGTGGAGGGTGGGTGCCTGGCAGGGCTCTGCTTCTCTGTCCTATGACCTGAGGAGTCCTCACCTAAGAGTGAGGCTAGCTGTCAGACCACCTTCTCTCTCCACGTCTGCCCACAGAAGGTGGGCCAGGCTGCAACTGAGCTGAGTGTCCCCAAGCCTCCTTGCCATTGCTGCTGCCATCAAAGCCAGCTGTCCCCTGGCCTGCAGGGTCTCTCCCCAGCTGCTGAACTTCCTTTGGCATTTACAGCTGCCTGGGGAACAGGACCACTCCATGGCTGTGCCCCACCGGAACCCGTGGTGGGCTCCCAGGACTCTCAAAAAGCGAGGACTGCCAGGTGATGTCCAGGGAGGGCAGCCACTTGTCTCAGCCATTCCGGGGCGGGGGTGAGAGGCATTCAGGGAGTCCCTGAAGAGGCAGAGTTGCTCAGAATCTCCCTGAGACATGGCAAGGTAAGGTGGCAACACTGTCCTTGAGGAGGCAGTCGACAGCAGCCCATGCTTCTGACCCCAGGCACTACCCAGCCAGTGTAACCAGAAAGCAGGTGTGCTTGCTTGCAGGGCTGCGGCAGGGACCCAGGGAGGTGATGCACATGAGGTGCTGGGAGGTTCAGAGCAGCAGGTCTGTGGGACCTTCGATTAAGGCAGGAGCTACGTGGCTGGGGCCCAGACACCCACGGCAGCCACCGGGTAGCTGAGCTACTTGCTGTGTGTCACCAGACAGCTCCGTGTGCAGTAAGAGCAAGGAGGGCAAGGAGCAAGTAGGCCTGTCCCTGGTGACTAAGAAAGGGATTTGGGTCAGGGAGTCTGGCAAAGTAAGCACCTGAGCTGAGGTGCCAACTATCAGCACCATTCAGGTACATGTGTTAGTCACGACCCACCTGCTCTCACCGCGTGTTTCCCTGTTGTCCTGCCCAGCAGGAGGCTGGCTGCATCTTCTGCCCTCTGGACTCCTCTGATAGAGGGCTTGGCTGCCAGCCCTGCCTTACAGGTAGGTAAGGGCTGGCCGGAGGCCCTAACCGCATTTGGGAAAGACTGGCACAGGGTGGGTGAGGAGGGTGCTGGGTCTGCAAACTCCCCGGGAGCCCAGGTGGTCTCAAGCCCATCCCCTCAGGGCTGTGGGGAGAATGCACTGAGATGAGGCAGAGGAAGTATGCACAGTGATGAGGTTCTGTCCCTTCCCAGATGTGTAGTCCTGGCAGAGTCTCACAGTCCTTAGTGTACAGTGCCGGCTCTCAGGCCCCCGTACACCATCCCTCAGCCTGGGGGCTCCTCCAGGATGAAGTCCAAACCCTGTCAGGACCCACCTATGAGATGTCCCCTCACAGATGGAGATTTGCCCTATCTGCACGGTGCTGCTGAGCCATACCTGGCCAGGAGCTTCAAGCCCAGGAGGGAGAGGCCTCATCCCAACACCAGTTTCCACTCAACAGGTCAGGTCTGAATTCTGTCCACTGTTTGCACAATGAGGAGGATGACTTGCTAGTCAGGTGCTTCTCCAAAGGCTTGTGGAGGCTAACTGTTCAGTACTGAGTGTGGCCAGCAGTCCAGGGGCTGGTGAAGGATAACCACAGGAAAGCCACACTCAGGGTACAGTAGGCCCCTTGGTACCCCAGTTATAGGAGCCCAGGATGCCATGCTCAGCTGGGAATTCAGGACCTACTTAGCGCTCACCAAGCAGCTTCCCTGGTGGCCCAGCAGTAAAGAATCCGCCTGTAATGCAGGAGACCCATGTTCGATCCCTGGGTCAGGAGGAAGGTCTCCTGGAAATGGGAATGGCAACCCACTCCAGTATTCTTGCCTGGAGAATCCCATGGGAAGAGGAACATGGAGTGCTACAGTCGTGGGATCACAAAGAGTCGGACACGACTGAGTGACCAACAATTTCACTTTCACTTTCACTAGCACTCACCAAGGCTTGCCATGTGTCCAGTGCCCTGCAGAGCTCTGTCTGTTTGAATAATGTCATATCCAGTCCTTCCGGCCAGCCCGAGTGGTGTGGTTCTGATATGCATTTTATAGAAAGGAAAACGGAGGCTTGGGGAGTTGGGAGCCTGCCTATCACAGCCGTCTGTGGGAGGCCAGAGCTCCCTACAGGCTGAGCGGAGCAAGGATCCCCAGCAGTTAGCACCGGCCACTCTCCTCTGCATGGGCAGGCGGGAACCAGCCCCCATGCTGTGTCTCCAGGGAAGCCCTTCCTAGTAAACTGGGAGGGGGACCATCTCCCTGCACCCCCAGGTCCACGGGAGTATCAAGGGCACCAGGGCCTGGGAGATGGTCACTGCTTCTCCTTTGAAGACAGCAGCCCAGGCTCTTCAGAGAGAACTCATGATCTAGGCTGCTTTCTCCACAGTCCTCAGCCAGTGTCTGCAGTGCCCAGCAGGACACTTCTGTCCCAGCGAAGCCACACAGCCCATCCCATGCCAGCCGGGCACATACGGCCCCCTCCCGGGCCAGGACGAAGCCACAGCCTGCACTCCGTGCCCTGCAGGCAGGGCCTGTATGCGGGCTGGGCTGACTCAGCCAGATGCAGAGTGCACACCAGGGTAAGGGGCTCTGATATCTCCTCCGCGGAGGCTCAGAATCCTCCTCTTCCACTGTCGGAGAATCAGCGCCTTGGGTTCAGGGAGGGCTTCTCCAGGAATTCACCCCCTTGGTATCTCAGGAGGGCCCCAGCAGGGCTTAGGGTCACCACCAGTCCCTGGTTCCAAGACCTCCTGAGGGAGCCCTGGGGCCTGAGCATGCTCAGGAGCAGCTGGGGAAAAGGAAGCTCAGAGAGGCCAGGTCACCATGCCAAAGCCACACAGCAGGCTGGTGGGCACAGTGTGAGTCTCCCCAGGATGGGAGGGCTCTGCCTGCTGGGTACCAGGCTCTGACAGCTTGGTTGCCGTAGGTACGTGTGCCCTGTGGGCTCCTCGAGTCCCCACGCTCCCACCCATGCCTGCCCAGCTGGGACCTTCAGCAACCGCAGCAACCTCTCTGACCTGTCCCAGTGTGAGATCTGCCCCTCGGGACTGGCCTGCCCTAGGGGTGAGTGAGGGCAGAGGGGCAGCCTCGCTACCTGCCAGACCTGCCCCTGGATGAAGAAGCAGGGGACCCAGGGAAACAGACCCCACCCACAAAGAGCACGGTCCACCTCCCAGATGGGACCATGAAGAATGTTCTTAGGTCCCAGCCCACTCTCTCTACGCAGGGGGAGGGAGGCAGCCTCTGGGCCACTGCTGACTCTTTCCAGAGGGCTGTGGCTGGAGGGGCTGAGGCTCCTGCAGGCCTAGTTCACAACTGTGTTTGCAGGAACTGGGGGTCCAGGCCGGCCCCCCACTCTGTGCCCAGTTGGCCATTATTGTCCTTGGGGCACCAAACAGCCAACCCAGTTCCAGTGTCCCCCGGGTACCTGGAGTAACCGAACTGGACTGACGGCGAGCGAGGAATGTGCGCCCTGTCCTGGGGGCTGGTTCTGTGTCGGGGGAGCCCAGGTGCCCTCGGGGACATGCAAAGCTGGACACTACTGCCCGGAAGGTGAGCGGGGCAGTGTCTGTCCTGGCAGGGTCAGGGGCCAGAGACGAGGGCTGGGGCAAGACCATGAGCAGCCTTCAGCCCTCCCAGATCAGGGTTGGGTCTCAGGAAGACCTTCCTGAGAGGAAGGCTGGGACTGGTCAGCCAGCAAGTACCCTGACTGAGGGTTCCCCCGGTCTCAGCCCAGATGACGTGGTCCTGTAGGAGGGGCTCCTCTGCTCCCTGCCCCTCCCCAGGGCCTCCCTTGAGGACCACAGCCCCCCGCCTCCGCTGGGAAGAGGTGAGGAACTGCTGTGATGACAGTGTGGCTCTGACTCCTCTCAGCCCCTGCTCTTCTCCCTGACACAGGTACCAAGTGGGGCGCCCAGCTCCCCTGCCCAGAGGGCACCTACAGCTCCCAGTCAGGCAACAGCCAGGTGGAGGACTGCCTGCCCTGCCCACCAGGGGCCTTCTGCCCCAGAGGGGCCCCAAAGCCTGTGCTCTGCCCAAGGTATGGGAGGATGGAGGCGGCGGGGGGGCTGCTCCTGAAGCTAAGTGACCACATGTTACACACTGGAGCCCAGTGCTGCTCCAGGCACCGGGGGGTCTTAGAGAGACCCTCAGGAACTGGCAGCCTTTTTGAGACAAGACACAGAAACCGAATGGGCAGGGCCAGGGTGCAGGGCCTAGGGTGATGGGCTGATGTGGGAGCCGCACGTCCATGGGCCCAGAGGTGAAGGAGGGAGGGAGCTTGGGGCTGGAGTCAGTGAGGAGGTGCCTGTCACACCTTTGGTGGGCACTGAAACCGTGACGCCACTTCAGAATGACCCGGCCCAAAAGCCAAGGGCCTGGAAGCTAACTCCACTTGGGGTCTCAGCAGAGATTTGGCCCAAGCTCTGGGGTTCTCTGCTAATAGACTCTTTTATCAAGTTGTGCCTTTTATTCCTGTAGTCAAAAAGCAAAACTTAGAATTTTTCTTATTTTAAAAAAAAGCAATCTATGGTCTTGTAAAAAAGTAAAAACATTATCCAAAAATAAATTTCAGAACAACTATAATTTCAAGGTAAAAAACAAAATCATAAGATTACAAAGCAAAATGTAAATGGACATTTATAACATCTGAGAGAATTTGGAAAATCTAAGCACAGCATGAAAGGCAGAAATAATTGAGGAAAAGACTGCAAGATTTGAACACAATGTTTCAAACCTCTATCCTTTAAAGTTGCTCTAAAGGAAGCTAAAAGGTAATCACCAAAGCAGGGAGATATTTTCAACATGAACAATAGGCTAACCATCCATCTACTTAGTACCTTACTATGTAAAAAGCCATTACAAACCATATAAAATATGACAGAGACAGAACCAGCAGAAAAACAGAAGCAAAGTATGAAAACAGGCACCTTTAAAAAGAAGTACGACTGGCCCATAGCCAGGTTGTAAAACGTTTTGCACCTTATGACCATGTAGGCTGTTTGGGGTCACACCCGTCCCGTCGGTGGCCTGACCCAGGGCCTGAGCCTACCCTTGAGCCCTGCAGTTGGCATGGGGGCAGTGGTGACCCTGCCTGGGTGTCACGGCTCCTGCCCCAGGAAGACTCTGGGCCCACACCCTTCGCTCCACTTCCACTCTAGGGGAACCACCCGCCTGAGTCCTGGTGGGAGGCTGGCTGTGGCCTGTGTCCTGTGCCCAGCTGGCCACCACTGCCCTGAGCTGGGCACCACCACTCCTCGGCCATGCAGCCCGGGCAGCTTCTCGGTAAGTGTTCGCTCCAAGGCCCTGGAGTGGGGGAGTCCTAGAGTCAGGGACACGGGGTACAGGCCAGCAGAACGGAGCCTCCATCCTGGCCCCTCCTCCAGACTCTGGAAACCTACAGACCAAGGAGATACTCAGAGACCACCTCAATTCTGCTGGCATCCACCCTGCTGTTGGGCCCCCGCACACCCACCCCCCTCAGAAGGGGAGGCACACGGAGCCTAGGGCCAAGGCCAAAAGTATCCCCAACCTGATTCGACGTGTTTCCTGAGCACCTGCTCTGCCCAGGCCTGACCCTGATGTCGAGGTGTGGAAAGAAACCAGTCTTCTTGCCCATCCCTCTTTCCAGGGTCCAGGTCATCTCTGGTGCCAGGATTGCCCAGGAGGAAAACTCTGCAACCAGACAAAGCTGGCCAGCCCTGCTGCATGTCCACCTGGGCACTATTGCCCAGCCCGCGGCTTGCTGTCCATTCCCTGTCCCCAGGTGAGACATTCCCTCTGAACTCCGACCTCTCTGCTTCTGTGTGGAAAAGCTCTGCAGCCATCAGTGTCCCTCCACCAAGGCAGGGCCACACCAGGCCTTCTGCTCCCACCCTTGCTCTGACAGGGCTGGGACACCTACTTTCCTGCAGCTGGTTTCTGATGATGGCTCTAGACCAGAAAGTCACAAGGGAAAATGCAAGCCAGGCCTGTGGGGTGGGAGAGGAGTAGGGACAGGAAGGAGGCCCAGGTGGAACCCCAGCCTCCCAAAGCCCCTCTCTCATGCCCTTCCCCCAAACCATGGCTCCCCTCCCCAAGAAGCACACCCCTCCTAGGTGACATGGTGGCTTCTGTTTGCTTGTCCTGCCTGCTATCAAAATCTGCTCTGCATTCCAGTTACAGATTGTGTGCTTTGCAGTCAAACACTTGATCTTCTGAAAAGTAAATCCTACCCTTTCTTATGAGCCTGTTGATTAGGCCTTTCCTGAGAGCTCCCCTGCCCGTCCGTCCCAGACCCTGCTCTGCTCCCTTCCTGGCAGAGTGACCAACCTGTTCAGGCCTAGAGCCCCACCCTGGCTTCAGGACCTTGACTTCGGCAGCCTTCTCCCTACCCAGGGCACCTTCCGAGAAGCCCCTGGGGCTGCCCGTGTGGAGGACTGCCAGCCATGCCGCCCTGGGGCCTTCTGTGGCAGAGCTGGCTTGGTGGAGCCCCAGGGCCTGTGCCATCCAGGACATCACTGTGGGCCTGGTTCCAACACCTCTTCCCCGGTGAGTGCAGGTCCCACAGGGCCGCCCAGAGGCAAACCTCCTAACCACCCAGGACTGGGCCAGGGTCAGGAGACACACAGAGGGCAAACCCTACTGCCTGCCCTTGAGGGATCACTGCCTAGTGGGCTGACAGGGTGCCCCCAGCAGGTGGGAGGAAACCACCACAGAGCAGAGCTAGTGGGTACAGAACCATTACACATGACCAACAAAGACAGGGCCAAAGTATCTGATGACAATCTCCAGCTTCCACCCAAAAAGGAACCAAACACAAACAACCAGAAAAAAGCACAGCTGGACCGGCAATAAGGACAGGAAGCCAAGTCCTTTTGTACCACAGGCATCTGCGCGAGTGCGTGCTCAGTCGCTCAGTAATGTCCGACTCTTCGTGACCCCCACAGACTGTAGCCCACCAGGCTCCTCTGTCCAGGGGATTCTCCATGAGTTGCCATTCCCTCCTCCAGGGGATCTTCCCGACCCAGGGACCGAACTCGGGTCTCCTGCATCTCCTGCATTGACAGGTGGGAGCTTTACCACTAGGGCCACCTACGAAGTCCCACTGTCTGCATCTCAGTTCAGTTCAGTCACTCAGTCCTGTCCGACTCTTTGCGACCCCATGAATCTCAGCACGCCAGGCTTCCCTGTCCATCACCAACTCCCGGAGTTCACTCAAACTCACGTCCATCGAGTCAGTGATGCCATCCAGCCATCTCATCCTCTGTCGTCTCCTTCTCCTCCTGCCCCCAGTCCCTCCCAGCATCAGAGTCTTTTCCAATGAGTCAACTCTTCGTGTGAGGTGGCCAAAGTACTGGAGTTTCAGCTTCAGCATCAGTCCTTCCAATGAACATCCAGGACTGATCTCCTTTAGGATGAACTGGTTGGATCTCCTTGCAATCCAAGGGACTCTCACGAGTCTTATCCAACACCACAGTTCAAAAGCATCAATTCTTCGGCGCTCAGCTTTCTTCACAGTCCAACTCTCACATCCATACATGACCACTGGAAAAACCATAGCCTTGACTAGACGAACCTTTGTTGGCAAAGTAATGTCTCTGCTTTTGAATATGCTATCTAGGTTGGTCATAACTTTCCTTCCAAGGAGTAAGCGTCTTTTAATTTCACGGCTGCAGTCACCATCTGCAGTGATTTGGGAGCCCAAAAAATAAAGTCTGACACTGTTTCCACTGTTTCCCCATCTATTTCCCATGAAGTGATGGGACTGGATGCCATGATCTTAGTTTTCTGAATGTTGAGCTTTAAGCCAACTTTTTCACTCTCCACTTTCACTTTCATCAAGAGGCTTTTTAGTTCCTCTTCACTTTCTGCCATAAGGGTGGTGTCATCTGCATATCTGAGGTTATTGATATTTCTCCCGGCAATCTTGATTCCAGCTTGTGCTTCTTCCAGCCCAGCGTTTCTCATGATGTACTCTGCATAGAAGTTAAATAAGCAGGGTGACAATATACAGCCTTGACGTATTCCTTTTCCTATTTGGAACCAGTCTGCATCTGCTAGTCCCCAAAAGCAAGACCATTACCAGAGGCTCTAGGACAGTGCTGCCAGAGAACAGTGTGCAGTACCGATCAAGAGCCCCCTGGCAGCTCCATCTTCCGACCCAATAATTCAAACATGGGGAAAAGCCTGAAAGAGGAAAAAGTGATTTATGGAAAGACGATCAAACCACAGATTTTAATAGCAAAACAAAAACTATTACAAAACACTATCAAGGCTCAGTAATAAGAAAATATCTAGTCAGAGATACAGCACATCAACCCAGTGGGATTTTAGGTAACTCTTAATAACAACAAGTAAGTATACTAAGTTGAAACATAAATGATTGAGAGATGATTGATACATAGAAACAGATATACCTTACACAATTGAAGCTGTATATCAATACTTCTAGCAAACAGAGAGCTGGGATGGTTTGGGCTATTTAATACTAAAGTTTGCTTTATTTTTCTGCAAAGTTAACCTCCTAGAGCTCTCCACAGGGGAGGTGTGAGTGAGGGTCAGCACATGTGCACAAACAGGAGTGGCCAGGTGGAGCCAGGAAGGCTTCCTCAGAGAGGGGTCAGACGGGACCAGGAGGGAATCAGAGAGAACCCTCTCGTCCTTGACTTTAAGCCTTGACAGGCCCCTCTTCCTCCAGGAAGGACTCCCCTTTGGTGACCTCTGCCCTCCCGGCCATTTTTGCCCAGCTGGCACCGAGAACCCCAGACAGAGGCCCTGCCCTGTGGGCACCTGGAACACAGAGAGAGGGGCACCGGATGTGAGCTGGTGCCTGCCCTGCCCACCTGGGCTCTTCTGTGCTGAGGTGGGGCAGGCTGCCCCCAGGGGCCCATGTGCATCAGGTGAGGGAGCCTTTGACTGCTGGCAGGAAGGCACCAAGCAGAGGGGGGCCAGCCAGCCACCCTGGTCCTGGCAGACAGAATCCAGGGAAATATGCCTGTGTGGCTGGGTTTGTGCAAACAGGAGCCACACTGGAACACAGGACCCTTGGGGATACAAATGCAAGGAGCTGGGCTGCAGCCCCCAAAGCAGACCAGCCTGAGCACTTTCTCTGCCTCCAGGATTTTACTGTCCAGGAGGGGCACAGACCCCAAGACCTCTTGGTGGGCTTTGGGGAAACCTCGGCATGGAGGACCACGCCTGCCCTGAAGTCTCTCTAGTGACCATGCCCTGGGTGGACAGGCAGCACAGCAATGGTTCAGGTACTTGGTGGAGAGAGCAGAGCAGGGTTGCTGTGAAAACCACTATAGCATGGGGTGGACAGAGCCAAAGGGCAACTCTGCTTTCCAGGCCAAGAGAGCCGCCAAGACAGGACCTGTCCACCTGGTCATTACTGCCCCCAGGACACTCACCGCCTACCCCTGGCTGGCCCTCCAGGCACATCCAGTTTAGGCCAGGGCCGGAGCCAGCCTCAAGGCTGCTGGCAATATCCTGAAGGTGAGGCGACAGAAGGGGGTGGATGGGCACTCCTGGGGACACAATCAAGGCTGTGTCCTGGAGCCTGAGGGGCGGCAGTTCCCTGGGAGCCTATTCTCCCCACTGGCCCAGGGCCTGGGGGGCCCTGTGAAAGGTGGGGAAGAAAAGGGCCTTGAGCCTTGGGCAGAGCCCAGTGTACAGCTCCTTCCTGTGGAAAATCATGTTAATTCTGATGGGGATGTGTAATGTTGAGGTGAAAATTCAACGAAGCAGAGCAGAGGAAGTCAGTGAGGAAGGACTCAGCCTGACTGAGGCTAAGACGGGGCCACAACACAGGATGTGTGCTCATCATCAGCCAGATGGGAGAGGGGCTCTGGCCTCCTGCAGGGTGCACCAAGCCGCAGCTCCATCCAGCTGCGTCCTTGGAGGTGGGGGCACTGCACCCGCCCTGAGCTGTGCTCACTCCCAGGTCAGCCTCAGCTGAGCAAGGAGGGGGACACACAAGGTCAGGAGTCACAGGACCTCTGGCTGGAGGAACCTCAGGGGACAGGACCTCGGTGCCACCAGTGCCGGTTCTCAGTGGCGAGGGCTGACCCGGAGCCCACGTGTGTAAGACAAACACCAGCCTGAGAGTCCCTGCCAGGAGGCACAGCCTCACAGGCATGTCCTCCAGGGTGAGGTCGGGGCCCAAGGCTGGTAAAACCAGCCCCTGACTTCGGCCGCTCTTGTTCCAAGATGGCCTACCCTCTCCTTGTCTCCTCAGCGCCCCTCGTGCTGTGGAGGTGGCGTTCACGCAACTGTGAGGCCACAGTGCTTAGAGACGTGTCCCTTGGGCTTCTTCCAGCATCCTCAGCCTGTGTCAGAGTGCAGCATGCAGGCGTGCGGGGCCCCACACGTGCATGCAGATGTGTGCACATTCAGACTTCCACAAACCCCCAGCCTTGAGGGCCGTCACAAAGAGGGAGTCACATCATTTCCTTTTCTCTTCCAAAACAATACAAGGGCCCTTAGGTCCTCAGAGTTTGGCGTCAGTATAATCAGGTGCCCCTACTCATCCCCTAAAGGCTTGAGCAGACCAAAAGGGGACATAAAGGTGCAAATGGAACAAAAGACTTGGCCAAGATAAAAACAGATTTCCAGAATGCCCAGAGGCCTACATTTTGCCACCCAGAGCCCCCACCCGCTTCTGTTCTGTGCCCACATTTCTCCCGAATGGGGCAGATGCTGGCATCCTGCATTTTCTCCCCACCTTCTAGTTCCTAAGCAGGGTGCCACCCAGACAACCCATAATTTAGAAGGAGACACATCTCAGGACCCCATCCAACCCTGTACCACCCGACATCCCCACAGAAATCAGGACTGGACAGGACCCTTGGAGTCAAGGGGCTGTGACAGGAAATGGCCCGCTGCAGCGTGTACACCTGGTGGGGGCGGGTTGAGCGACTGGCTCTGGGCTGGGGAGGCTGTTCTGTGATCTCACCCACCCCTGGCTTTGGGCAGGAGCTGAAGCTGTCGGAGGTGCCTGTGCCACAGCAGGGGGCCCCTGCCCTCCAGGCTACTTCTGTCCAGTGGGAACAGGGGTGCCGCTCCCCTGCCCTAAGGGCACCTTCTCGGATCGGTGAGTGCCCCCAGCCACGGGGGTGAGTCCAGAACTGTCTTCTCCCTGGTCCTCCTTCCTGCACTGACATCTCACCAATGACATGCCTCTGCCTCAGAGGGTCACACATGGGCCGTAGGGAGCAGGACTCCCATCCGGCCTATGGGGCAGACACCCTGTGCCTAGCAGTAGAAAGAGGGGAGACAGCTACCCAGGATGTCCACAGCTCGGAGCTTGAGAACACACCGTGCCAAGAAAGAAAAGCATCAAGAACATGGCTTGTTCACCTGTGTCTCATCTGAGAGCAGAGGCCTGTGTCCCCACCTTCAGGGACCTCCCAGCCCCAGAAAAGGATGCCCCAGAGCAAGGGGATAGCAGTGGAGCCAGGGCTGGAGGGCTTCTGGCCATTCTGGATAGCTCCAGACCCAGCGGTCCAGACTCAGGCAGCCTGAGTCTGATTTGGGGATTAAGATAGAAAAGGCTCCTCCACCCAGGCAGCTATCTTGAGAGAGAGAGAAGCCAGCCCTTCCTTCAGCATCTGCAGAACTCTGCCCTGGGTACCCTGAATGTAGGAGGAATCCTAGGGGGATGACAAGAAGGGAAATGTAGAGGCAGCTCCGCCCCCTGAGAGCCCATCCCCCATCCGCTCCTTGCTGCCCAGGACCCTCCCCGCCTGGTTCCAGCCCGGCTCCCAGGTCTCTGTCTCTCCAGGATGCTTCTTTCCACGGCCTCCGAGTGTTCGTCCTGCCCCTCTGGCCATTTCTGCGGTTCGTCTGGCCTCGCTGCCCCCTCGGGACCCTGCTCCCCCGGCTACTTCTGTCTGGCAGGAGTCACCTCCCCAAACCCAACAGGTAAATGCCTCTCAGGACAGGGGTGGTCCCCGCACTGGCCACAGGCAGGTGGATAGTCTAATGATGGGATGTGACTGGATGTGGGCAGTTTGAGGACAGAGGCCGTGTGTGAGCAGGGTAGGCCTGACCGCTACTCCTGGGCCCCCTGGCTTCCTGTCCCCGGCCTCTGTCCAGCAGTGTCTCACAGCATGCTCACTGCCCTCCTGCACTGCAGTCATGGCATTCTGGTCACCCTGCAGCCCAAGCCCACCCCAGACCCACCCCACCTCCTGAATCAAAGCCCCAGTGGTCTAAAGCTGGGAATGTCGCAGAATTGCAGAGATGAAGGCAGGGAGAGCCAAAGGCTTCCGGAGACCAGGCAGCAGGTGTGAGAAATGCCCTATGGGCCACCCAGAGGTGAGCTGGCTCGCCAGTGGTGTGGCTCTTGTCTCCATCCCATGGGAGAGCGCCTCGTAGTAGGTTGGGTACAAGACCCCCTGCCCGCAGCGGGATGCAGGCATATTAAGAAAATAATCTCAGAGCCTCTAAGGGCACTCCAGGGAGCGTGAGCAGACAAGGCTTTGCGTCTGGAAGGGTGGGTTACCGTCTCAAGCCAGAACCCCATGACACCGTAGCGTCACCCCTACTTGCCTACCACAGGAGAGTTTTAGGGGGCTCTAATAGCTTAGCCCGTGTGCAAAGGACTTGCTTTTTGATCTGTCAGGGCTGTGCAGATGCTAGCCATGGGCATTATTTCTTTATAAAACCACTGAGCCTCTGACCCAAACCCAGGTCCACATTTTATCCCAGCGGCACCACATCAGTCGCCCAGCTCTGCTGTGACTGGACCTGCTGACCTCGGCCAACCTCCTTCTCCCCAGGCTACTCGGAGCAGGGGGGTCCCTGTCCCCAAGGCCATTTTTGCCCCCAGGGGACCAGCCTCCCCCAGCCTTGCCCTGCTGGCTCCTACAACAACCTGACAGGCCAAGCCTCCTGCTTCCCCTGCCCTGCCGGCTACTACTGCCCTGAGACCCTCACGACCTACAGTGGGCACCCCTGCCCGGCTGGCTTCTACTGCCCCAGGGGTGAGTGCCTGGGCCCTGCTCAGCTAGGGGGAGGGGGCCAAGGTTGGTTCTCACTGCCCTGGAAGCTGCAGCAACTTCGGAGCCCAGAAGTCCTCTACATCCAAGACTTAGTCCTCTATGTCCATAATATATCCATGTCGACTGAAAAATAAAGATATTAGGTAGTAATGCGTTACAAACTTGGAGGGCCAATGCCCTTCAGCACAGCTGACCACCTGGAGGAAGAGTCCTGCGTATTCTGTGGCTTTGTGGATCCCAGGGCCAGGGTCACACAGCCAGGGAGTCTGGTGGAAGTGGTGGGTAAGGAGGGGCTCCTGTGGCTGAGGCCAGGGCTCTGTGGGGACAGGCCCTGCAGGAAGGTGGCACTGCCCCCTGCCCCAGCCCAGGGCAGGGCTGGACTCCCAGGCTGGATCCAACCTTCTGAACTTTGCTTTTCAGGCACCAAGTATGCCACCCAGTTTCCCTGCCCTCGGGGCTACTATAACCCAGACCCACTGACCCAGAGCCTGGACAGCTGCCTACCCTGCCCGCCTGGCCACTACTGTGGGCAGGAGAATCTGACGCAGGTCTCCGGGCCCTGTGAGGCAGGTATGTTTCCTGCAGCACATGGAGACGTCCCCACTGACCCCTGTGGTTCCCACTTCTGTCCCCAGACCTGAGGTGACCCAGTCACCCCCTGGCACAGCTTCAGGGATAGGGGTGCCTTTGACCTTCGGGTCACTGTCTACCCCTCCTGCTGGCTCCCACCTCAGGCTGGTTCTGTGTGTCGGCAGCATGGACGGCCCGCCCCTTCGACCTGGACAATTACACCAGCACCAACTGCCTGTGCCCAGCCACGGCCACGGGGGGGAGGTGCCCAGCTGGCTCCTTCTGCCCTGAGGGCAGCCCTGAGGCCACGCCCTGCCCCCCAGGGTCTTTCTGTGCCACCTCTGGTAAGGACTGAGCCCTCTCCAGCCATCGTGCAGTGACCCAAGCTGGGCAGTGTGGTGAGAGTGCTGGTGGATACTTGACCAGTCTTATTAACTATGCCTCGTGCACGCCACTACTGATTTCCTCAGACAACTGCAGATTCGGTCTGCACCCGCCTCATGGGGCGCTGTGCTTGATGCACTTAGGGGCAGGGTTGTGTTGCCAGCCAGATGATCCACTGAGCTCAGGTGGGTCACATGGAAGAGTGTGGGGAGGAGGCACAGTGCTTGAGCACCCACAGAGGCTGGACACCCCCCTCACTGAGGACCCAGACATGAACTGGACTCTCCCTGTCCAGTTTTCAGTCCCCCTTGAACTGGAGAGAGCAGTGAGGGCAGGACCCCAGCCAGAGTCCCCTGCTGGTGGTGGCCTCAGGCCTCGGGCGACACGGGAGTGGTACCCAAGTCTCAGGGCCAGGAGGAGGGGAAGATGGGACTGGCTGCTCAGCACAGGCTGGTGGGCCTCTGGACTCGGGCGTGCTAAGACCTTCAGCCCAGCAGCACCTAGTCCACTGAGGCCGGACAATGCTCAAGGCCCCCAGTGCCCGTCAGGACCAACCACTTCTCACAGTGCGTCTGCTCCCCACCAGGCCTCTCCACACCCAGTGGACCCTGCCAGGCTGGCTACTTCTGTGCAGGAGGAGCAGCATCCCCAGCCCCAGAGGATGGGCTGACGGGGGCCCCCTGCCCCCCAGGAACCTTCTGCCGTGAGTGTCTTAGCCCTACTTGCCCTCCTGCCCTAGGCCTGCTGACGCCACAGTCTTGGGTTTACATTAGGACCCTGGGGCAGGTGGGATAAAGCCAGAGGGAAAACAGGTGCCCAGGCTGTCTGGCCTGAGGCTGAGAAGTGTTGTGGGGACACGGTTAAAATACACCTGGGTTCTGGTGTGGTTTGGGTTACTCGGTGTGGATGGCTGAGGAGCGACAGCTGCTGCCTTGCAGCACCAGAAGCCTCATTTGCTCTTGGTGTGTCAGCCCTGCTCCTGAACCCCAGCCACATGTAAAGATCTGGGGTTCTCCCCACGTATCATGCTGAGAGGCTGGGGGACGGGGCCTCGGGGAGGTTGGGCAGAAGCGGTTCTAGAGGGGAGCCTCATCTCTGAGACTCGGTCCACATCTGCCTTGTGTGGACCAGCACCCCCTTGTACCCTCAGCTGAGGCATCACCCAGGCCCACGCCATGTCCTGCCGGCACCTTCTCCAGCCTCCCAGAGCAGACCACGTCCTCTGCATGCCAGGCCTGCCCACCTGGCTTCTATTGCAAGGAGGCTGGTCTCCAGGCCCCCAGTGGGCAGTGCCCAGCAGGTGAGAGAGGCAGTGAAGACCTGGGGTACTGGCAGAGGGGAGGAGGCCAGGAGAGAGAGTCAAGGAGGGCAGCTCTCTGTGCACTGGGCCCTTGGGCTGGAGATCCTGCCAGGACTAAGCATCTCAGGGGGAGTCCTGAGAGCTCATCGCTCCTGGCCAGGTTATTACTGCGACTCCAGTGCCGGGCCTGTTCAGGACTTCAGCCTGCACCCTTGTCCTGAAGGCTATTACTGCCCCCCGGGCACATTCATAGCCACACAGCACAGCTGTCCAGTGGGCACTTACGGCCCACGGAAGGGTTTAAGAAGCATCACTGAATGCCAGCTGTGCCCTGCTGGGAAGTTCTGTGCATTGGCGGGACTCACGGCTCCATCAGGTGTGTCCTAGGGGCAGAGGAGGCCGTGGGCAGTGGAGGCCGTGGGCAGTGGCAGGAGGAGTGGTGGGTTGCAGCCGGGCTGAGGAGGAGATGCTTTTGGAGAAGCTCCATGGACCTGGATCCCTGGCCAACATAGGGTCAGAGCAGCATGGGCTCATTGGGTCAAAGGGAGATCTTTATTCCTACTGCCTGCTCAAGACCCCTCAGGTCAGAAAAACGGACCCCGCCACGGTCCACCTCAAGAAATGTCAGGGCTGGGCCCAGGCGTCTAGTTTAGAGACTTCTCCAGGCGATCCTGGGGTTCTCCCATCCCTGCCTGCGGCCTCGGAGGGGGGTCCCCCAGCCCCATTCTCAGCCCCGCCCACCAGGCTGGATTCTTCCAGAGGGCCTCCAGTGTCTGCCCCACCCCTCAGCTCTGCCCCTGTTAGCTGGCTTAGGGGAGTGGAAGAAGAAAGGTGTCACTTTCTTAGGGAGTTTGGGTATTCTCCTGTACAAAACAACTGGAAATGATCCTCAGGGAAAATCCAAGCCTGGCTGCTAACTGTCCCTGTGGGGGACAGGCCCCACATCTGCTCTGATGCGGGAGCTCAACACTGGACGGGGAGGGCCAGGGACTCCCACTGTCTGCAGCCACCATGGGGTCGGCTGGGTGTGGGGAAAGCCTCATGCTGTAAGGGGCAGACACAGCCAATAAGATGTCCTCTCTCTAGGAGACTGTGCTGCAGGGCACTGGTGCATGGGAGGAGCCATGAGCAAGGACCCCACCCATGGGGCACGAGGCCTCCTCTGTCCGGCTGGGCACTACTGCCTCCAGGGTACCTACCACCCCCGGGCCACATCAGCCATGGCAGGGCAAGGCCACTCCCTCCCAGTCCTCTGCTGGTGGGAGGAGGATCTCCACGTGCTCAACCCTGCTTCCAGCCCAGGCCACAGGGGCCCCAAATGAAGGGCAGAGCTGAGCCACAAGGGCTGAGCACAGAGCTGTCTCCCCCAGAAGCTCCTCTCTGCTCAACAGCCCTCACCTTCCCCCTCCCCAAGACCCCTCCTCCAGCCTGAGCTCAGAAACCTCACAGTGTAGCTGACCTTCCCGCCTCACTCCTGTGTCTCAGTTACTCCCCAACAAGGATGCTCCTTCAAGCCTGGGACTGCTCCCCACTTTGTCCCCTGCTTGCAGGATGATAGGTGAAGCTGGCCCAGAGGCTCCAGAGCAAAGCTGGTCCCTGCCCTCTGGAAGCTGAGAAGGGGCAGCAAGTCTACCTGGTCTGACTGCCCACAGGCCTCTCCCCTCTCCTCTCTCTCTCTGACTCCTGCAGGCACTCCTGTTCCAGCCCGATGCCCACCTGGTACTTGGTCTGAGGAAGGGAACAGAACCCCAGGAGGGTGTCAGGATTGCTCCGGAGAGCGACTCTGCCCTCGCAGCCACCCACTGATCTGGCCATCACCCTGCCACCCAGGGTGGGCAAACAGTTTATATCCTCTGACAAGGACTAGAGCCAACAACCAGGGTTGTTGGCTCTAGTCCAGGGTTTCTTGTCCGAGAACAAGAGGAGGAAATTCCTACCGGTAGGGAGGAGCCTCTCCCACCACCCTGTGGGGCCTGCAGCCACTTGTAGACAAGCAGAGGGTGCCATGTGCTGGGACCCCAACTGCTCTGCATACAAGGTCACTGGAAGGACATCGGGGTGGACTTGTGGCAGCAAGTCTCATCTCTGCCATCATCCACCGCCACCCCCCCACAGCAGAACCAGGCTGCCCATCCTGGGGACCAGGCTCGGGGGAGGGGCCAGTGAGGCTGGAGGTTCCAGGAGTAAGCAGAGTGGGAAGGGACCCAGGCCCACACTCGAGGTCCACCTGCTGCCCATGGGTGTAAGCTCCTCAGCAACTCTCCTCTGCTAAGGTCCTTTTTTAAAAATTGGAATATAGTTGCTTTACAGTGCTGTGTAGTTTCTGCTGTACAATGAAGTGAATCAGGTATATTTATACTAAGTCAGCTAAGTATATATATATATATATATATATATATATATATATATATATCTCCCCTCTCTCTTGGACCGCCTCCTCCTCCACCCACCCAAGTCACCCTGGAGCACTGAGTGAGCTCCCTGCACCATTCAGCCGATTCCCACTAGCTCTCTGTTTTACACACAGCCCTTTTGCTTGCCCCTCATTTTCCCAGCATGTCCTGCACTGGAGGAACTGTCCCCATCACCCCCATGGAGGGGCTTTCTGGGAGGTCATGCTCCCAAGGGCACCTCTGCCCTGTAGGATTGACTGAAGCTGCTCCGTGTCCTCCTGGCTTCTATGCCTCTGGCACCCACCCCACAAAGTGTCACATCTGCCCCAGCGGCCACTACTGTGCTCCCGGGCTGAGGCCACAGCTGTGTCCAAGAGGTCAGTGTCCTGCCAGCAGCCCAGCCAACTGAGCAAAGGGTCCAGAGCAAAAGGGAGGCGTGGGGGGCGGCCACGACAGGCCTGTCATCGCCCTCAGCTCCCCCAGATGAAGGGAGGGCTGTCTATTCTGATTACAAGATGGCAGGAGCTCACCCCCGACCCGGCCTCCCCCGGGCGTCCTCCCTGCCCGCTTCCTTGAGCCTTGGTCCCAGCCCTTCCCCTTCACAGGTTTCTACTGCCCTGAAGGAACAGAGCTCAGCTGGCAGCCCTGCCCCGCGGGCACCTACGGTCCTGTGCCTGGGCTGAGCAGCCTGCAGGCGTGTCGAGCCTGTGATGGCGGCAGGTTTTGCCCCAGGGCCAACGCCACAGAGGCCGGCGGGCAGTGCTGGGAGGGCTTCTTCTGCTCCAGAGGGTCCACCCGGCCCAACCCAGAGGCCGGCACTGAAGGTAACTGGCCCCTCCCTGCCGGACGCTGAGCCTCGCTCCATTTCCGGGGCCTCAGTTGGGAGGCCAGAGACAGATGCAAGGCCCTCCGTTCACTCACCGGTCACCCAGATGGGCTCATGTGTCTGTTCTCTCCAGGGACCTGGTTGCTGACCTTGTTCCCATGCTCTGGCTCAGAATTGGCAGAGCCTATGATAACAGTGAACTGAGCCCTGGCATTTGTCCCCTCCATCCACTGTCCAACTTGTTGGGACTCCCAGGGACCCCCATATCCCTCACTGGCCAGGCCAGGGGCAAGCACCAGGGCAGGGCAGGCCTGAGGAAGCTTGCTCTAGGGGTAGCATGTGAATCACCTGGTGCTTACTGTGGGGTTGGGGAGGGACAGGCCATCAAACCAGAGTGTCTGGGGTGGGGCCCAGGCCAGGCACGGTCAATTTTATAATCTTCCTAAGTGGTTCTCATGAGCAGCCATGAGGTCATTTGGTATTTTGAGTTTCTAGGGGGTCAAATGTCCTGTGGAAAATGACAGAGTCTATGGACACACATCCCGGGAAAACACAGAAAGCTTCACCATGTCTCATGGAGCTCCCAGTGCTCTGTGTCCAGGGCCCAAAGGACAGAGGCCTGGGATCCAGTCCAACCCCGGCCTCAGGAGAAGGGAAAGGGTCTGCTTCGCCTCAGATCACACAGTCAGTAGCCCAGCTGGCGCCCACTAACCCACTGGTCCAGCTTCCAGCCGCTCTGCACTACCCCAGGAGCCCAAGGCCACACCACCCTGGAGAGGCCCAGGTGCCAGCTCCAACAACCCAGTCTGCTCAGTGGTAGCCACCTGGGCCTGCTACCCTCCCCCCCTACCCAGCCACCCTGGTGGCAGGCGTCTCAGAGCCTGGCCCTTAGGAGGCCAGGGGAGGAGGGAAGGCACGGCTGAGCGGCTCCAGAAACAGGAGAACACCGCCGCACTTGCCAGTGCAGGGAGGCCTACAAAGGCTTCTGCAGCGAGAGCGAAGCAGGTGGTGCTCCAGGGGCCCCTCCTCAGTCCCAGACTGACCGTCCCCTACCCTTGAGCCTTCCAAAAAGGCCCGCCTCCCTCAGGGACCCCTTGCCAACCTCACCAGCTGTGACAAGTTTCCTCAGGCCTCTTCCCCTTGGTACCAGCAGTACGGGTGGTGGTCGATGGGCAGGTGCTGAGGTGTAGGCACAGGAGGGCCCTCCCTGGTGTGCCTCCCAGAGGGCCCACCCCAGAACCACCTCCAACCCCCCTGGGCCCAGAACCTGCACCAGGGGTGCAGGTACAGCTGCTCCAGTACCATCTCACCCCGTCCTTCTCAGTAACCTGGCTGACTTGTCTCTTGGTTCCAGAGAGGGCCGGCCCTTGTCCTCCGGGACACTACTGCCCTAGGGGCTCAGCCATGCCCCAGCCCTGCCCACCTGGCACTTTTAGCCCACACAGCAAGCTCAGCTCAGAGGTAGGAGACCCTGGCCCAGGGAAAAGTCCGGGTGTGAAGAGGGCCTGTTTGGTCTAGCCTCTAAGATCCAAGGTTGTTGCACAGCCTCACAGGCGCATCTCTTGCAGGCTGCCTGCTCCCCTTGCCCACCTGGCTACTACTGCAGCTCTCCTGGCCTCGCCAGCCCTTCTGGGCCCTGCAGCACAGGCTTCTTCTGCCTCACTGGGGCCCTCGTCCCTAATGGCTCCCTGGGAGACCAGACCAGTGGCCCTTGCCCTGCAGGTACCCCCAGGGCTGGCCTGAGGAGGAACCAAGGAAAGCGGGGAAGGAGCAAGCTCCAAGGTGGCCCCCAGTCAGGGCTGAGGGTGCCCCAGACCCTCCAGGATCTGGGTTTAGGATGGAGCTGCTCTGAGCACTAGGGAGTGGGCCTGCCTTGGCCCTGACTGTCGGGTCTGCTTCCCTTCCAGGACACTTCTGCCCCCTGGGCACTGCAGCCCCCAGGCCCTGCCCAGCAGGCACCCACAATGGCCAGGCTGCCCAGGACCATTGCAAGCCTTGTCCTGAGGGGTAAGTGCACCAGGTATCCCCCTCCCAAATCCCAGGGCAGCTGGCAGGCCCCTTTCAACATCACAGAACTTCCACTTTTTCTTCTCCCCTTATTTGTCTCCTGGTATCACCAGGTCATGCCTCATTTCAAACCTGGGCCTCTCTGGCTGTAATTTAAGTCACTTAAGGTCCACACAAAGCCCTCCCGCATGCCCCGTGCGCTGCTGAGAGCTGTGTCCCCATGCAGGGATGTCCTCTGCAGCCACGGAAGGAAGGCAAGCCCAGGCACCATCTCCTCCCTACACTGAGTCACAGGCCACACAGGTCTCTGACCCCTGACTTGTCCCTGTAGCTTCTTCTGCCCGGCCAACACCTCCTCTGTGCTGGGGAACCAGTGTCCTGCCGGCCACTACTGTCCTGCCTCCACCGCCTTTGCTTTCCAGTTCCCCTGCCCCCGGGGCACCTATAGGCCACAGAGACGGGGCACCCAGTGGTCAGACTGCAGCCCTTGTGAGCCAGGTACGGGGACAGGGAGGCACCCATTCCAGCCATGTTAGGCCACTTCCTCCATGGCCAGCAAGGGAGGCACACAGGCCTGTCCCATGTGGGGATGCTCCGGCCAAGGCCCACAGTGTACATTAGAGCCACCCACCTCTGCTGGGTGGGTGTGGGGGCCCCCATCTTGCTGCTCCCAGCGTCCAGGGGTCCTCTCTTCCCCTCTGCCTTACAGGCTCCTACTGTCCCCTGCCTGGCCTGGCAGCCGCATCTGGACCTTGCAGCGCAGGGTTCTACTGCACCAAGGGAGCATCTGTCCCAAATCCCAGCGATGGGACCACAGGAGACCTCTGTCCTCTGGGCCATTTCTGCCCCCAGGGCAGCCCCAGGCCCACTCCGTGCCCCCCGGGTGAGTCACTGGTGGATGAGCACCAGCAGTGAGGGGTCTGCTCACTCCCAGGAGGGGAGCAGAGTGAAGACCAGCCTTGGGGAGGCCTCAGGGAGGGCATGGAAGATGCCCCAGGTGGCACCTAAAGAGCATCGTTCGGGGCTCTGGATCCACATACCTGGGGCTTGTGTGTGGAGAGACTTAGAGCCCAGATCCAGGGCTCTGAGAGAGGCCTGAACAGGGAGGGGGATGACAGAGGCACGGTGAGAGTGCGTGGTGCTGGCAGGGTAGGTGGACGATGAGACACGGAGGTGCTGCACAGGGGGCACTGGTCTGGGATGCCGAGTGGGCAGAACAGGGTGCAGCCCTGTAATCCGAGACGGGCCAGCGCTAGTGTCCCTCCCGGAGGCCAGTGGTGGCCATAGCGTTGAACCTGCAGGCTCTCTCCTGCCCATCACTGGGGCCACATCGTGGAAGGACTGCCAGCCATGCCCAGCTGGTTGGCTCTGCTCCCGGGCTGGCCTGAGCTCCCCAGACACTCCATGTGAAGGAGGTTGGTTCTGCCCCGGGTCCTCCATCTCTGGGCATAGTCCAGGTAAGCTTGGGAAAAGGGTGCTGTGGGGTGCCCAGGGCCAGCCTGGAGGGGAGACAAGGCCTGTGGGCTCTCCCTCCAGGTAAGGGGGCCGCTGTTCACAGCTTGGGAAGGGGGTGCTGTGGGGTCCCCCATGGGCTGGCCTTGAGGGGAGATGAGGCCGGTGGGCTCTCCCCCTGTACTCGGGCTTCCATAGCCTGGCAGTAGGGAGGTGGCCCTTGTAACCTGGAGCCCTGTGACCTGTGGACACCTGGGGACACCGTGCACCAGACAGGCTCCCCGAGCGCCCAAGCTCAAGAAGGGGGTAGGACCCAGCCTGCAAACTGCTTGGTGGTGACCTCCATTCTTAGGCAGCCTCCCCACCAGTGTGGGGAGGACAGCTAATGTGCAAGGCACGGCCCCAGAGCAACAGCATGGGAGGGGGCTCCTGACCAAGGATGAGGCTCCTCTGACGCTGCAGTTCTCAGGAGGCACCCCCCCACAACTGCCCCCATCTGGAAGCTCTGGCATAAAGACAGTTTCACCTCCAGAATGTGGACACAGAGCACAGGCTTCCAGTCCCACCTCTCTTCTCCTCCCCACAGTTTGGCTCCCAAATGAGCTTCACTACAACTAGCACCTCATGCCCTCAGGGTCCTCAGGAAACCTACTGTGTGAGCCTGGGTGGGCTTCCTACTGCTCTCCAGTGCTCCATGTTCTATGAGCACAGTGGTCTCCCAGGGGCTTAGTCCACACGGCAGTTCCCACAAGAAGCTATGGTTTCAGGGACACCTCACAGGACTAGGACTGAGGAGCCCCTCTTGTGAGAAGTGAGTGCAACCTGAGACTGCCCTGCATGCCGGCTCCGGCCCAGCCTGGAGCACTTGTCCTGCACCTGCTCACCCAGGCCACTGCAGGCCTAACTCCTACCCACACGGCCCCTCCACGCAGTGGACCACCCAGGCTCTTGGGGGACTGAGCTGTGAGGGTCCCGGGCCCCATAGATCACACGCCTGCCTCCACCTCACTGACCGGATAGAGTCAGCAAAGGCTACTCTGGACTCTGGCTGGAAGGAGATGGGGACTCTCCCGAGAGGAAGTAACTGTCTCCCCTGGCTTTTCCAGGCATTCTCTGCCCCGCTGGGCACTCATGCCCCCCAGGCAGCCTGGAGCCCCAGCTCTGCCCCCCAGGGCAATATCAGGACAAGCCTGGACAGAGTCTCTGCAAGACCTGCCCTGCTGGAAAGTGAGGCGCTGGGCTGGGCTGGGCTCCTCCTCTATCCAGGTGACTCCTGACTTCTCCTGCCCCCACTCCCCCCAGGAGCCAGAGGAGCCCCCGCATGTTGCAGGAACTGGTGGCCACGGGCACTCCGGGCCCCCGTCACCCTGTGAAACCCATCATAATAGACACTAATGCCAGTGCAGGGGCGTGGGGGGCTGCAGGCTTCAAACAAGACTCTGAGAGAGGAGGACATTTTTGCCTCAGTGCCCATCTCCTCTGAACTCTCAACTGTTTCTGCCCAAACCCTCCACGTCCAGGGAGCTCTGGGCGAGCCCCCTTCCTAGAAAGTCTGGGGCTATAGAAGTCCTTGTTCCTTTGTTCCTGACCACCTCATGTCTACAGGTTCTGTCCCTATGGGATCCAAGCTCCAGGAGCCATGTCCCTTTGGCCAGTGGACTGTCCAGCCGGCTACTACTGCCCTTTGGGCACCCAGAGCCCCACCCAGCACCCTTGTCCCAGGGGCACCTTCAGGGAGAGGCCTGGCGCACGCAGCACTCAGGACTGCAGGCCCTGCCCTGCTGGACAGTTCTGCTTGGACTCAGGTGATAAGCGCCATTTCCCAGGGACTTTGAGGGTCCTAAATGGTTCCATTTCCCCCAAAGACACAGCCTGCCTGAGGTCAGACACCCTCTCATATCACTATGACCTGCAGCCCCCACAAGGGACTCTGCTGGAGGCCTGGGCACAGGGATGGGAGGGGAGGGCAAAAGTGACTGGCCCCGACCCCTGGAAGTTCACAGAGGGGAGGGGGATACACTGAAACAGAGGAGCACCCCAGCTCAGGCACACCCGGACTCCTGCAGTGTTCTTGGGAGGGGCCGTGGGGTAAGCACGGGCTTTGAAGGTCACTAGCCTTGCTCAGGGAGCAGCTAGGGGCAGGGCTTCAGGAGGACACCCCAGGATTGAGCCCCGGGATGACAGGGTGAGCACAGTTGTACCCATGTTGGAGAGAGGAAGTGTGAGGAGTAGTTGTCAGTGATAGCATCTAGTCCGTTTATACATAAACAGCCCAGAAGACACAGGTGGACAGGAGGTGGAGTGGTGTGTGAGGCTGGGAGCAGAAGGGCAGAGTGTGTTCCCCCAGATGGTCCCCAGGCCCCGGCGAGCCCCGTAAGAGCATCTGGGGACAAGGCCAGGGTGCGAGTTGTGGGCCCACCAGCCGCGGGCTCTGCCCACCAAAGACTGGCCTGTGTCCTGGGTCCCAGTCAGCACTCTCACCTTGGCTCTGCCTGACCAGGTGGAATCTTTGGCTCATTTATGCTCACAGCAGGGTTACTCGCTCACAGACTGAAGTTCAGAGAGGCCTCTGGCACAGCTGCGGGGGCAGCAGCCACGGAACAAGTCTGGCTCCAGGCCTGGCACCTCAACCACCAGCCTCCCCCTCCTCTTCCCCTTCTCACCTGAAGCCAAGCCCCGCTCTCCACCCTCTCTCCACAGGGGCTGGGAAACGCTTCCCGGACGGGCCATGCTCGGCAGGTTACTACTGTCCCCCTGGCCAGACCTCAGCCACCCCTTCATCTTTCCGGTGCCCTCCCGGCTTCTCCTGTCCAGAAGGTTCTCCCCAGCCGAGGGCCTGTGAGAATGGAACATTCCAGCCCCGGGAGGCCCAGGGGTCCTGTGAGCCCTGTCCTGCTGGGTTCTACTGCCAGGCCTCAGGCACAGGTGAGCTCCCCAGGGTGAGCTCGAGTTCCCTATTGGGGAATGGCCCCAAGGCAATGTGCCAGAGACAGGATCACTGAGCTCTCCATAGGCCCCTTGGGGGCCTGGATCCGCCAGTCTCATTATAGAGGGGAGCGCCTTGCCATGGGCGGGGCGGGGGGAATGACGGGCATGGGCCCTGGTGCCCTCCCCTGCATGTGCACCTCAGGAATTCTTACGAGAGGAGCTTGGTTGTCACGGTCATAGAGTTATGACTCACGTGCAGTCCTTGACAACCAAAAGCGGGATAAAGGAAGGGATAAACCTGAAACAGGCAGGTTTGAGGGGAGGGCTTGTTTGCTCTTAAACCAGGATGGGTTATTGCATGGGGGCCCCCAACATGCCCAGGGCTCAGCCCAGAACAGCAGGCACAAGGCTCAGGACAGGACAGTCTGAAATCGAGGACCCTAAGGTGTCATGGACTGTGGTCCCACTCAGTTTCCCCAGGATGTACCTACACACCCGAGGTCAGGATGTGCCTTCAGTTCAGTTCAGTCGCTCAGTCATGTCTGACTCTTTTCGAGCCCATGGACTGCAGCACACCTGGCTCCCCTGTCTATCACAAACTCCCAGAGTTTGCTCAAACTCATGTCCATCGAGTCAGTGATGCCATCTACCGTCTCATTCTCTGTAGTCCACTTCTCCTCCTGCCTTCAATCTTTCCCAGCATCAGGGTCGTTTACAACGAGTCAGTTCTTTGAATCAAGTGGCCAAAGTCCTAGAGCTTCAGCTTCAGCATCAGTCCTTCCAATGAATATTCAGAACTGATTTCCTTTAGGATTGACTGGTTGGATCTCCTCGCAGTCCAAGGGACTCTCAAGAGTCTTCTCCAACACCACAGTTCAAAAGTATCAATTCTTTGGTGCTCAGCTTTCTTTATGGTCCAACTCTGACATCCATACATGACTACTGGAAAAAATGTAGCTTTGACTAGATGGACCTTTGTTGGCAAAGTGATGTCTCTGCTTTTTAATATGCTGTCTAGGTTGGTTATAGCTTTTCTTCCAAGGAGCAAGCATCGTTTAATTTCATTACTGCAGTCATCATCTGTGGTGATTTTGGAGCCTAAGAAAATAAAGTCGGTCACTGTTTCCATTGTTTCCCCATCTATTTGCCATGAAGTGATGGGACTGGATGCCATGATCTTTGTTTTTGAATGTTGAGTTTTAAGCCAGTTTTTTAGCTCTCCTCTTTCACTTTCATCAAAAGACTCTTTAGTTCCTTTTCACTTTCTGTCATAAAGGTGGTATCATCTGCATATCTGAGGTTATTGAAATTTCTCCTGGTAATCTTGATTCTAGCTTGTACTTCATAAAGCCTGGCATTTCTCATGATGTACTCTGCGAATAAGTTAAATAAGTAGGGTGACAATATACAATCTTGATGTACTCCTTTCCCAATTTGGAACCAGTCTATTTTTCCATGTCTAGTTCTGTTGCTTCTTGACCTGCATACAGATTTCTCAGGAGGCAGGTAAGGTGGTCTGGTATAACCATCTTTTGAAGAATTTTCCAGTTTGTTGTGATCCACACAGTCAAAGGTTTTGGCATAGTCAATAAAGCAGAGGTAGATGTTTTTCTGGAACTCTCTTGCTTTTTCAATGATCCAGCGGATGTTGGCAATTTGATCTCTGGTTCCACTGCCTTTTCTAAATCCAACTTGAACATCTGGAAGTTCATAATTCACATACTGTTGGAGCCTCACTTGGAGAATTTTGAGCATTACTTTGCTGGCATGTGAGATGAGTGTAATTGTGTGGCAGTTTGAACATTCTTTGGCATTACCTTTCTTTGGGATCGGAATGAAAACTGACCTTTTCCAGTCCTGTGGCCACTGCTGAGTTTTCCAAATTTGCTGGCATATTGAGTGCAGCACTTTCACAGCATCATCTTTTAGGATTTGAAATAGCTCAGCTGGAATTCCATCACCTCCACTAGCTTTCTTCATAGTGATGCTTCCTAAGGCCCATTTCACACTCCAGGATGTCTGGCTCTAGGTGAGTGGTCACACCATCATGGTTATCTAGGTCATGAAGATCTTTTTTGTATAGTTCGTCTGTGTATTCTTGCCACCTCTTTTAACGTCTTCTGCTTCTGTTAGGTCCATATCATTTCTGTCCTTTATTGTACCCATCTTTGCATGAAATGTTCCCTTGGTATCTCTAACTTTCTTGAAGAGATCCCAGTCTTTCCCATTCTGTTATTTTCCTCTATTTCTTTGCATTGATCACTGAGGGAGGCGTTCTTATTTCTCCTTGCTATTCTTTGGAACTCTGCATTCAGATGCTTATATCTTTCCTTTTCTCCTTTGCCTTTAGCTTCTCTTCTTTTCTCAGCTATTTGTAAGGCCTTCTCAGACAGTTATTTTGCCTTTTGGCATTTCTTTTTCTTGGGAATGGTCTTGATCACTGCCTCCTGCACGATGTCACGAACCTCTGTCCATAGTTTATCTGATAGACAGAGTTGTCTATCAGATCTAATCCCTTGAATCTATTTGTCACTTCCCCTGTATAATCATAAAGGATTTGATTTAGGTCATACCTGAATGGTCTCTTGGTTTTCCCTACTTTATTCAAAAAGTCTGAATTTAGCAATAAGGAGTTCATGATCTGAGCCACAGTAGCTCCCAGTCTTGTTTTTGTTGACTGTATAGAGCTTCTTCATCTTTGGCTGCAAAGAATATAATCAATCTGATTTTGGTATTGACCATCTGGTGATGTCCATGTGTACAGTTATCTCTTGTGTTGCTGGGAGGGGGTGTTTGCTATGACGTGGCCTTTATCTCTAAATGCAGGCAGCGACAGGGAGGCCTGAGCAGGGGATCTGTAGGCCACTGAGGAAACCCAGAGTGTGGCCCCAGTGTGATCAGTGTGGGCAATGCCATGTCCTAGACAAAGGGAGCTTTATGCTCGACAGCCAGGGTCCCAGAGACTGAGGTCTCAGGGGCCACACAGGTTTTCTGATGATGCACCTGCTACCATGGCTGCCCATCAGCCACCGAGGGGCCCCTGCCAGCCAACATGCCCAAAATCAGACTAAGAATAAAGTGCTGTGCCTGGGTCAAGGCAGATTCTGGACCTGCCTGCAGATTCAGGTCCCAAGTCTCCCACCCAGGCTGCTTGGGGGGGTGGGTCTCCCACAATCTCAGAGTGACCCTGCTGTTGTCCCCAGGTCCCTCTGCCAGAGCCCCCAAACCATGCATCCAGGGTTACTTCTGCCCCCCCGGCTCCCACTCAGCCACTGCCCACCCGTGCCCTAGAGGGACCTTCGGGCCCAGGCAAGGGGCCGCTGCAGAGCTGGACTGTGAGTTGTGCCCAGCAGGTTGGTGAACTCTGGACAGGAGCCCTCAGGAAGCCTGACTAAGAGGCTGGGAGAGAACAGGAAGAGTAGAAAAGGCAGCAGGAAGTTCCTGAGAGTAAGGGCCTGGCCCCTGGCCGTTGTCAGGGCAGCACCTGGAAAGTCCAGGTCCACCCATGAGCCCTGACACGCCATCCCCCAGGGGCCTGCAGCCCCCACCCTGGGTTCCCAGGGCCTCCCCTTGCCCCACCACGTCCACCTCTAGTGCTCAGGACAAGACGAATCCCAACTTCCCGCCAGAGGCCTGATGTTGTGGAGAGAGAGGACAGCCCTCCCTCCCAAGTGCCTGTGAAGGTCTATGGCAGGTCAGGGGGTCAGGAGGTTCAGGGGGGTCAGGAGGGTCAAGGGAAGTCAGCGGGTAGGAGATTGGGGGGAAGGGAGGTCGGGGGGTCAGGGGATTGGGGGAAAGGTGGGGGCCAGGGGGTCAAGGAGAGTCAGGGGGGTCGGGAGAGTCAGGGGGTCAGGGGATCGGGGGGACGACGGGGGTCGGGGGGCTCAGAGGGTCAGGGGGCACAGCCCAGGAGGGCACAGCGGCTGCTGGAGCAGATAGCGGGAGGAGGGAGGCCCACTGACACTGCCCTTGGGTCTGCTCCTTCTAGGGATGTTCTGCTCCTCGGAAGGACTGTCTCAGCCATCAGGGCTCTGCCACCCCACCCACTACTGCTCAGGGGGCGCAGTGTCCCCCACCCCCATCCAGCACAAGGTACCTGATGGGGCCCGGCCCCCAGATGGGCTCTGGCCCACCTGTAGCACCTGCGCATGTCGGTCCACAGAGCCAGCCGGTTCCTGCTGAGCTGAAGGCTCTCCCTGCAGGACTGAAGCACCTGCGAGCCGGGCCCTCCCCACCAAGTGTCCCCAGGCCTGGCTCGGGGCCTGCAGCTTAGTTGAGTGATCCCAAGACATGTGTCTTCTTCACCACTCACCATCTCTAAACCAGCAGCATTTATAATCCTTGGCATCTGGCAGTCGTAATGTCAGTGAAACTTTTTCTTTCAATCACTCACTTTCTAGCAGATGGCATCTTTTTGGTTTGAGACACATGGCAGTAGCAGCAGGTCACATGTGCAGAGCCTTTACATGTGCTGGGTGGCAGCACCCATGCGTTACACACAAGTTGACACAGCAGGCCTCACAGCAGCCCTGAGGGAGGCCCCAGGGTGACCCCGTTTAGGCAGGAAGTAGCTGAAGAACACATGGGGTAGTGGGCTTTCTCAAGACCACGTGGCAACAAAGCAACCGTCACTGTGTTGGATTATTCTGCAGAGCAGGGCAGTGGAGAGGCTGTTGGAGGTGGGTGTACAGACCCAGTTGGGCAGACAGATGGACAGATGGGCTTGGTTGACTGGCTTTGATTCTCTTTTTGTTACTGACTGGCTTCAAGACCCTGGGCACACATGCCCCTTTAGAACAGAGACATCCCCTTCTGGAAGTCACTGACTCCACGTGAAGGCCAGAGGAGAGAGCAGGCTGGGACAGAAAGGGAAGAGGGGAGGCCCTGCAGCGAAGCTGTGATGCCCTCCGTGCTCCCCAAAGGTCGTAGCCATTACGGTGGAAAGCGCCTGTCACCAGGGAGATTTGAGACTCTTACAGCCTCTTGTCAGCTTCTCCCCCAGGAGCAGAGGAGTCTACAGCTAGGACCACAGCTGGTCCTGACACCCTTTATTCTCTCTGGATGCACAGGTGGAGGCCCCCGGCCTCTCTGGGAATGACATCTGCCCCCCTGGCTTCTTCTGCCCCCGCGGAACAGGCTTCCCAGTCCCCTGCTCGCCGGGGTTTTACTCCGCGGCCCCAGGCCTGGCCAGTGAGCAGCAGTGCCAGCCGTGCCCTCCAGGGCACTACTGCAGCCGTCCAGGGCTGTCCCACATCCTGGATGCAGGGGTCTGTGATGCAGGGTGAGCAGCATCCTGAGTGGGGAAGAGGGGCCCAGCGAGGTGTTCCAGGGGCCCCAGTTCACACACTAACCCTAAATTCCCATGGTCTCTCCCAGCCCCTCTGAAGAGCCCAGGTCAAGGTGACCACCTCCCCCAGGAACTCATGCCCCCAGTGTTCCATCCCTCAGGGACTGAACTGCACACACCCCACGGGCCCTCCCAGCACCGACCTCCCAGGGTTCAAAGAGCTCTGGTGTCCTCACACCCTCTGCAGCCTGAGCCAGATCTTGGTTTTTATCCCATCGGCGAGCACCCTTTGCCAACAGGTGTCTGAGATTCCTGGCAGGTGCATCCCCCTTGTCATCCAAAGGGCAGGATACTGGCCAAGGCCACCAGTGAGCTCCACCTCTGGCCTGCCCGGAATGCCAAGGTCATCCTGGAGGAAGTTCACCATGGTCCCCCATTTTCTCAGGTACATCTGCCTGGGGGGCAGTGTCATCCCCTCACCCTCCGACGGAACCCATGGATACAGATGTCCCCCTGGTTTCCGCTGCCCCGCGGGGGCCCACAGCGAGCTGCCCTGTGAACCTGGCACCTTCAGCCCGTTGCCTGGTGCTGACACCTGCCTGCCCTGCCCGGGAGGTACCTACTGCCAGAAGGCTGCCACCGTGGAGCCCGTCACCTGCCCCAAGGGTAACAAATGCCCCCGGGCCCACCTCTGGGGACAGAGGGACGTTGGGCATGACCCCAGTGGATGGTACCCCAGAGGGTTCAGTGCAGGCAGGACCACCATCTCCCTCAGCTTTGCTCTGTCCTGGGACTCTCCAGTCAACAGCAAAACCACAGTCCCTCCCAGCAGCCAGCAGCCCACCTGTGAAGTGGGGCTACCCATGCTAAGGGCGGGGTGCCAGTGCCCCACCCACAGCTGTGCCTTCCTGCCCAGAAGGCAATTCCCAGCAGGGGCCCCAGAGATGACAGAGGGGAGAGCTCAGGCCTGCCTGAAGGCAGATGTCTGGTCAGTCCCTGTGCTAACCTAAGTGCTGCTGACCTGGGGCAGCCAGCCATCTGCAAAATGAGACCAGATGGCCCGGGAGAATTCTGCCTGGGGTGGGGAGCTGACTTGCTCTCAGCAAGCACCACAGAGAAGACTGTGGTGTGTCCGGGTGGCCAGGCTGCCTGTCGTGGGTGCGGCCATTTCTCCAGAAGAGACCTGGGGGCTTACATGACCTGTTTTTCTCCCAGACAGCACTCTGCTTCTCTCTCACCCCTGACCATACATGTCTCCTACGTCTCACTAAGTAATGACCCCAGAGACAGTGCTGCTGCCTCTGTGTGCACACACACACACACACACCACAGACTCACACACACAAGGGCACATGCACACAGGCACACACACATACACACATGCACACACAAGGGCACGTTCACACGCACACACACCATACACACACAGGCACACACATATATATACATGTACACACAAGGGGACATACATGCACACACAAGAGCACACACACGCGGGCACACACATACAAGGGCACATACATGCACACCTATACAAGGGCACACACACACAGGCACACACACACACACACAAGGGCACATACATGCACACCTACACACACAAGGGCACACAGGCACACACACACGCACACAGGCACACCCCGGACAGACCTCCACCAGCACTTCCATACCCTGGATTCCAAGCCTGCCAGCCTCCTCCACCCGCTGGGCAAGTCACACACCCACCCCCACCCCTGCCCTCTGGCTGTGTGCTCTGCCTGGAGTGAGGAAAGTCTTGGAGCCAGACACTGAGAGCTTCCTGCTCTGGCCTCCCCACAGGTCATTACTGCCCATCAGGGACGCCCTCTCCTCATCCCTGCCCAGAGGGGACCCTGAATCCACGGGAAGGTGCTCTCTCCTCCAGGGCCTGCCAGCCCTGCCCTGCAGGGACGTACTGCCCTGGGGAGGGCAACGGGCAGCCTGAGGGTAGGTACCAGCAGCCCCGCACAGCCTCCTCAGGACATGCCTTGGCAGGGCCATGGTGGACGTCAGGGGCTGGCTTCAGTGCAGCCCCCTGCACCTCCTCCCTTGGACCCTGTTGCTTCCTCCCTCCCCCGCGGGGCCTCAAGGCTGGGAGCAAGGGTTCTCATCCCTTGCTCAGTGCAGGAGTGACCTGGATGAGTCACTTGACCTCATGGGCCTCAGTCTCCTCCCCTGTAAAATGGGGTTGAGAACATCCCACCACCTATGGCAGCTGTGGAGAGCGGGATCCTTACAAACCCAAGCTTAGCGCCATCTGTCATCTCTGCTGCCCCACTCCAGGCTCCGTGTGGAAGTCATTCCTGATTCCTGACCTTCTCCTGCCTCCAGTGTTGGGGGCTGAAGGCAGGGATGCGGGAGGGCTGGGACATGGGCTTGCAGTGCTGTTGGCTACCCTAAAAGCCTACATCTCTCTGCTCAAGGACCTTGCTCAGCCGGTTACTACTGTGAGGGGGGCGCCTCTAGCTCCACTCCCTGGAGAAACTCTGCCTTCCCCCTCAACGGGCCTTGCCCTAGAGGCCACTACTGCCCACAGGGGACCCTGCATCCTGTTCCCTGCCCCGTGGGGAAGACAAGGAGCAGCCCAGGTGAGCCTCTGACCCATGCCTCCCACCCCCCATCCATGGGACCCTCCCTCTTCAACTCCCACTCAGCCCCGCAGGGCCACGCCCACAGCACAGCAGAAGCATCTGTCGGTCTAGCTCCTTGGGGCTCCCTGGGTGGATACGAGTCCAGGCAACACACCAAGGACAGGCTTGCTCAATGCAAGGCTCTGCTTGTAGAATACCAGCAGTGCCCTGGGGGAGGCCCTGGCCTTGCCTTTTCACTGACACCCATGGTACTGGCTAAGTGCTGGCCTGGCAGACGGCAGTGGGCTTGGCAGGGAGCCTGTCCAGGGCCGACTCTCCAGTGTGGAAATCTCTTTCTCTAGGCGGTGTCTCTGAGGAGAGCTGCAAGCCCTGCCCAGCTGGCTCCTTCTGCCCGAGCCTGGGCCTTGGCTCTGCCCCTGGCTCCTGTGCGGCTGGCTCTCAATGCCCCTTGGACGCCAGGGCCCCTAGTCCCACTGCTCTGCTCTGCCCACAGGTACCTCCCTGGGCATGAAAGGAGGGGACCCAGGCACCCCCAAGGCCCAGTCTCAAGCAGGAGCTCTCAGGTCCTCATAGGTGAGGCTGCAGCTCCATCTCCCAGACCCCACTCTGCTCCCCAGCCACCCCATCCAGCCTCCTGTTCTCCTGCACTCCGGGCACCAAGGCCTAAACAGAGAAGGAAAGACAAGGCACTGCCCTTCCCGAGCCGGGGCCCCTGACCACACCCAGCCTTGCCCTCAGAGGTCTGCTCTCTGTCCAATGCCCAGGGCCACTCCTGCCCACCCGGGGCTGCTCGGCCTGCCCTGTGCCGTCCCGGAGAGTACCAGTCCTCCCTGGGCTCAGACGCCTGCCTCCAGTGTCCACCTGGCTTTTACTGCCCGCATCCTGGAACCAGAGTGCCCCAGCTCTGCCCAGCCCACGCCTACTGCCCAGCCGGTATGCCCAGCAGCCCCCAGTTCCCATGCCTCCCAGGCTCTCTTCTTTCCCAGTAACTCCCCCATCTTACCCACTTCCTTCCTTCATTTCATTCATTCGTTCGTTCACAATCCACAGAGGGCCTACTGTGCGTCAGGCACCAAGCTCGCGCTAGGAAGGCCAGTGTGCAGAGCTCACTCACAGCCTCGGCCCTCCCTCCACCCAACCCCACACCTCACTCTCCCCCTACCCTCTTGTTTCTCTTCCCTCCCTCTGTTGACTCACCCAAGCTCCGTGCCCACCTCCTCCCTGCACCCACCCTGGGAGCCCCAGCGAGCACCTGGACCACAGACAGTGGCAGACTGCTATCATTAGCTGTGCTAGTCTGGGGCGACAGTCTGGGGTGGCCTCCTGAGCTCCGCCTGGAGAGGGGCCCTGCAGTGACGTCAGGGTTCTGGGGGCATGACAGACGAGACAGCAGAGCCACAGCAACTGCAGGTTTGCTTGCCCAGAACACACTGCGCAGGAGCCCACACTTGCATCAGCATCTCCACACGCAAGTACCTGTACATACACACATGTATTCTCACACACTCTCACGGTGCACACGCAAACACCCACAGATGCACAAACATGCACACACAGTACATGTGCGCACACAAACACATGCTGCCCAGCACACAGGCAGGTGTCCACAAAAGTCCATAAGCTTTGTCACGTCTCAGGCAAACGTGGGAGAAAATTCTCCTGCCCATTTTAGGGTGGTAAACATGTTACATTTACAAGTGTTTGATCTGCAAATGATGTGTACATTTGTCTTTCCTGTGCCTGTGGTGTGAAAGTTATACCCCTTTTAAATGACCAACCTCATAGCCCAGAATATTTAGGACATCCCAAATTCAAATAACGTGGCCTGTTGTCCCGTGATTGCATGTCATACTAGTCACACACACACACACAACACACACACACAGCACACATATAGTACACACACACACAGTACACACACACCACACATAGTGCACACACACACAGTACACATATAGTGTACACACACAAACACCATACACACAGTACACACACACACACATACACACACAGTACACACAGTACACACACACACATATACACACAGTACACACAGTACACACACACACAGCACACATATAGTACACACACACACAGTACACACACATCACACATAGTGCACACACACACAGTACACATATAGTGTACACACACAAACACCATACACACAGTACACACACACACGTACACACACAGTACACACAGTACACACACACACAGCACACATATAGTACACACACACCACACATAGTACACATATAGTGTACACACACCACACACACAGTGCACATACAGGACACACAGTACACACACACATAGCACACATATGGTACACACACACACACCACACATAGTGCACACAAACACAGTACACATATAGTGTACACACACAAACACCATACACACAGTATACACACACACACACGGACACACACAGTGCACATACAGTACACACAGCGCACACACACACAGCACACATATAGTACACACCACACATAGTACACATATAGCGTACACACACCACACACAGTGCACATACAGGACACTACACACACACACTTCTTGGGGGGAGATGGCTCTCCTGGACCACCCAGACCCCCACCCAGACCATCAGCACCCCCTTGCTGAGGTGCTGATGCTCTTACTCTTAACGTCCCCCCAAACTAAACCTGCACCTTTCGGCTTCTTACTGCCACTCCAATTGCTCCCTCTAAACCTTTTCCTCTGTCAGGAAATTTATTTCCATTCAGGGCATGTGCACTAGTATCTACCAGCCCAGCCTACATGCACAAGGAAACACTGAGGCCAGCAAAGCCAGAGGGCACCCGCCAGGACAAAGGCCAAGGCTGTGATGGGGTTGGGGGTGCTACGTCATGGAGGATGGAACAGCCACGGGACTGCTGCCCCACAGCCGGCGGAGCAGAGGGCCTGGGGGGTTGAGGGGTTGAGGCGGGGTTAGGGGGGAGGCCCAAGGACTCTGATGCACGCACGGAGGCCACCAGAGAGCCAGACAGCCCCTCCCCCCAAAACCACTCCATGGCTCCTTGAAAACCCTCCATGGGAGTTCCTCTTGTAAAGAGACAGTGACCCCAGGGGGAGGGACTGAGAGCACCACCGTAACCACTCCATCAGCTCTGAAGAAGCCGCCTGAGAAACTCGGTGCCCTCAGGGCAGCAGGCACTGACAGGTGGGGGGCCTGGGACAGAGACGCCTTTGTGAGCCCACCCTTCTGGGAAGGACCAAGGCACAGATGTGGCCCAGGCCATCCACTGGCCACCTTTACCAGCTGCTTCCCTTCTCCAGGAACGTGGTCCCCACCTCCATGTCCACCAGGGACCTTCACTCCCAAGGACATGCCAGGCCTCCGGGAAGAGGGTGACTGCTCTGTCTGTCCCCCTGGTCACTACTGCAGGTCAGTAACAGCCCAATAATTCACCCCCTGCCACTGCCATCAAAGTGCACCCTCAGAATGAAGAGGCCCAGGGTCCCTTAGCCTGTCCCAGAGTCTCCAAACTGTGGAGGCCGGGGCAGCCAGTAAGACCACTGGCCGCATGGCCTGAACAGGAAGGGGAAGCCTGACAAGTGCATAGAGACAGTTAGAAAGTCAGGACAATTAGTACAGACCTAGATTTTAAAATAAATGATATATATTCAAACTGAATAAGAAACGATATGAAATGAAAATAGCTCTGCTCAGTTCCGGCCTAAAAACAGGGCAGCTCCTCACAGGTAACACCTTTCGTACCTCTGGACGATACCAGCGCCCTGTGCAGACACCCAGCATCACACGCAGACGCTCATGGGAAGGTTGCAATTCTTCCTGTGCCTCTGCTTCCGAGTTTTCTGTAGCTTGAGGAGCTTGGGCTAGAGAGAGAATCTGCATCTTCTTTAAACATGACAAATGAGCAGGTGGCCCAAATCCCACCTGATACCTGACACCCCCTCTCTGTGGGAGACACGTGCAAGGTTGCACCTGTCTGCAGGGTGGAGCAACAGGAGTCAGGGCAAGAACGCTGCACCCCGGGTTCAGAGACACAAAACCTCCAGGGGATTCCCTCTCTTCCAGCATCTCCCGAGACCTTAGTGGCAGTTCCAGCTGCTCAGAGCAGCCAGACAAAGCAAAAGCACGCTGGCGGTCTCTGGTCAGGAAGAGTCCCCACACTTACTCAAGGCAGCTCTGGAGGCTGGGAACAATGTCGTCAGAGGAGGTTCTGCTGGAAGCAGAACCTGCTTCCCAGTGGAGTGTCTTTTGCCTGTGAGGCGACAGCCAAGGCTCCTGAGCCTCTCTACCTGGGGGTTCTTCTCCCATCTCGGGAAGGGAAGTCTAGTTTTAGGTCTAGCCTGCCTTCTCACATTCCTGAGCTGGAGGCCAGCCTGGGGCTCGATCCTGGGCCTGGAAGACCCTGAGCACACGTGGGGATAGTATCTGCTGTCCCCAGCCTCTCACGCCACAGCAAGTGCCACAGGGCCCCCAGCTTGTCCTGGAGGGCTTGCCCTGCTCTTATCCCCTGGGCTTGCCCAGAAGCCCTGCGATCAAGAAGATGGAGGGAAGATACCCAGACACCCAGCTTCTCCAGAAGGTGGGGTGGGGTGGGGCTCCAGGTGTGAGCTCACACCCAGGGGCTCACTTTTTCTGTCACATGCTTGGATATAGTCACACGTGCTTCTGGGGCAGAGTTCAAAGATCTCTCACACACACCTTGGGTCACAGTGAGAGTGCCCGAAGCCAGGGTGGGCTTCCCCCAGCACTGGGAAACTGGGCTCAGGAGGGCCACTCCATCCTGGTCTCACGCCCTCCCCTCTCTCTGGCTGGTAGAAACGGACAGGTGAGGGGGAAGTGTCCTGCTGGTTATTTCTGCCCACCTGGGACCTCTGCAGTGACAACACCAGGCCCCAGGGAGCCCCAGCACCCATGTTCCCAGGGACAGCTGTGTGCCAAGCAGTGCCCACAAGGTAACAGCCCCCTTTTCCTACCCCTGGGGGATGTGAAAGAGGCAGAGGGAAGACCGTCCAGCCCTCACCGCATGGCCCACCCTAGCAGAGAAGCTTTTCCATGTGTCACAAACAGACTCTAAAAATAGTCGACCCTGGTTTTTGTACATCTAATGTGTACATGATATACATGTGTGTAATTTCATATACCACATGTATGTAACATCCTATATGGTACACACCCACTGCAATCCGGATGGTCACTGATTTGACAAATGCAGAAGCCAGGGGAACCAGGACTGGCATCCAGACCTCGCAACTCCTGGGCAACAGAGTCCCCCAGCCCCTGCTCCAAACACAGGCTCCTGCCATCCCAGTGCTGTGCCCCACCTGCCACAGGGCAGAGTCTCCCTGCCTCGTGGGACCCAGCACCATCCATGTGCTTCAGGCTTTTACTGCCCAGAGGGCAGTGGAGAACCCGCCCCGTGCCCACCTCACACTGTGACAGCCGCCCCTGGAGCCAAGCAACAAGAAGACTGTGGGCCTTGCCCTGCTGGGCATTGGTGCAAAGCGGGTGAGGCACCTGTGAGCTTGGAGTGCACAGCTCCTGAGAAGGGCTGGGGAGCAGGGAACATGAGCCCTGCCCTTGCTTCCAGGGGCCTCGGCCATCCAGCCCTGCCCAGCTGGCCACTACTGCCCCGGAGGCAGTAACACCCACCCAGGAGCCCCTCAGGCCTGCCCGGAGCACACCTATCTGGCAGCAGAAGGGGCCCAGAGCCTGGCAGAGTGCCTCCCCTGCCCAGCCGGCTACCACTGCCCGTCCCCAGGTGAGAGGCCGCCCCCAGGCCGGATGCTGAGGCCTCTAGGGAGGAGAGTCAAGAGGCACTGGGGGGCACCTTCCTTGCCTTCTGCCTTTGCCCCAGGTCTCTCTTCCATCGAAGACCACTCATGTCCTCCAGGCCACTGGTGTCCAGGTGGTCAGGGTGCCCTTCTCTGCCCACCTGGAACATTTCGGACAGAGCCAGGGGCATCATCCCGGGGAGACTGTGAACTCTGCCCCCCTGGCCACTACTGCCCAGAGGCTGAGCAGAGTGGCCGCGCAAATGCGTTTGCAACCCCCTGCAGAGCTGGAACCGAGTGCCCTGCAGGTGAGACTGCAGCGCTTCATCCCTCCCAGCCCCTGCCCCCAACCCTACACCCCAGTTCACACAAGAGGCCCAAGGAACATCACACAGGCACTGCATGGCCACCTGCTGGCCCTAGCAAACCATCGGCCTGGTCCCCCAGTGTCCACCCAGTCTTTGGTTGGTTCCGTGCATTTGGATCCCCCCAAGGCCAAGGGCTCTCAGCCTGTCTCTGTCTCCCTCAGGTGCTGTGGCCGAGGTCACCTGCAGGGCTGGCTCCTACTGTGGGCCCCAGACTGGGGTCCCCCCACTCTGCCCTGGGGGCTATGTCTGCCCTGCCGGCTCCTCAACCTACACTGGCCCAGGTCAGCTGTGAGTACCCCAACCCCGCCGTCTGAGTCTGAGGCTCCCCAGCATGTCTCAGCCTCCGGGCTCTCCAACAGGGGTCAACGCCCTCAGGTTCCTAAATGATTCAGGCCAAACAGCGGGGCTCAGTGACAAGCACCGGGGGCCCTCTGCTTGTCTTCTCCGCCTCTGTCCCAGGGAAGGAGGGCGAGGAAGCAAACTGCACTGAGATGCCCTTAATCAGGGTCTAGGGTCATCCTGTAGGGCGGCCAGGTTTAAGTAAATAAATTAAAATGCAGGAAACCCAGTTACATTTGAATTTCAGGTAAACCGAGTAAATTGCTCATGTAACTATGGCCCATGCAATGCTTGGGAGCATTTATACTGTTTATCTGAAATTCAAGTGTGACCACACACTTTGTATTTCACCTGGCAGCCCCATTCCTATGTCCTGGACTAACTCCCCCAGCTGCCCCACCAGTCTTATCTAGTCCACACATCCTCGTGTCCAGGGTGAGGTGGGCAGGGAGCATGGACATGGATGCTGCCCAACGGCCTGGCTACCTGGGCACAGCTCAGCCCCTCCAGAAAGGCACCACAACGTGCTTAGGCCCATCAGACACAAAGCAACCAGAGGTCCCCATCTGGGGTGATAGTGGGGCCCCCCTCTCCTTGCCAGCTTGCCAGTTTAAGGCCCATGCCTGGGGGAGGTCAGGCTCTACTGGTGAGACAAGAAGCCACAACACAGACCCATCATTGTGAAACTGGGGCCTGGACTCTGTCTGTGCAGCTGCGTGTTTCCCCACTACTGCCCCCCCGGCAGCGTCCATCCACGTGCGTGCCCCGGGGGCTCTGAGGCCCTGAATGGAAGTGGCCTCAGGGTCTCCCAGGAGACTTGCTGCCGGCTCTGTGAAGCGGGCACCTACCACAGCTGGGCCCTGGACACCCTGCCCTGCCAGCCCTGTCCCGCCGGATTCAGTTGCCACCAGGGTGAGAGTGGGAAGAAGGCGGGCACAGTTTGGACCTCTGGTCAGAAATGGGCTGAGCCTGGTGGGGCGGACAGAGGTGGCAGGCGGAGAGGCCAGCAGAACCCTAGGAGTGTGTGGGGGACAGGCCTGTAGCTCAGACCCACAGAGGACACAGGTGAAGGAGGACTGGGAGCAGGGAGGCATCACATCTGTCCTGATGCTGGATGAAGACCTATGAATCAGACCGTGCGCAGCACTGTACACATGCACACGGTGAAGCTGGGGCCCAGGAATAGGACACGGACCACCTGGCATCTGTCCCCGCCTTCTCTGTAGCCTACGGCTCAGAAACCCCTCCACTCCCCACAGGGACAGAGAGCTACTACAGCCAGCCCTGCCCGGTGGGGCACTACTGTCCTGCCGGGACTCCCAGCCCCAGGCCCTGCCCACCTGGAACCTTCCAGAACAGCAACCAGGCAGACAGCGTGGGAGAGTGCCTTCCCTGCCCCTCAGGCACCTTCAGTGCCCAGCCAGGCCAGGCAGGCTGCCTGCCCTGTGGGAGTTCTGCCTTCTCTCCACCAGGTGAGTCTCACGGGCAGCCAGCTGGCTAGCTGACCTTGTCTGTAGACAGGGACTCCAAACACACTAGGTCTCCTGTCCCTGCAGCTTTGAGGGCCAATGGTGTAAGTTTGCAGGAAGCCACCTTAACCCTGAGTGGAATCGTGTGCGTGGATGAGATGAGTCTGGGCAATGACTTCAACACGCAGACAGGGAGTAGGAGGATCACCCTCAGAGAGGCTGAGAGCCAGGCCTGCTCCAAAGGGCAGGATGGGGTGTTGGCTGGGACCCTGAGATCACCCGGCTGGATCCCAATCCGGTGCTGCAGCTCTGAAGCCATGCAGGGCATCAGGGGCAGAGCTGTGAGCCAGGGACTCCCTGCCGACCCCTTCACCTGCCTTCATTTCAAAGACGTGGCCTTCACATGGCTTTTGTTGGTCCATTGTGCCAGCAGAAGACTTAATCAGATGGTCCCACAGAGGGAAATTTAGGTCCCATGGGTCACACACATCTAGCCTCAATGGGGGCTCATTCCAGCCCTGCCCCGATGAGGGCTGATGTCCACAGACAAAGCCAGAAGACTTTACCTAGGATAGTAATAAGAGCATAAGTAAGGAAAGTTAAGCCATGTGCTAGGATTCAGTTCAGTTCAGTTCAGTTCAGTAGCTCAGTCGTGTCTGACTCTTTGCGACCCCATGAATCGCAGCACGCCAGGCCTCCCTGTCCATCACCAACTCCCGGAGTTCACTCAGACTCATGTCCATCGAGTCAGTGATGCCATCCAGCCATCTCATCCTCTGTTGTCCCCTTCTCCTCCTGCCCCCAATCCCTCCCAGCATCAGAGTCTTTTCCAGTGAGTCAACTCTTTGCATCAGGTGGCCAAAGTACTGGAGTTTCAGCTTTAGCATCATTCCTTCCAAAGAAATCCCAGGGCTGATCTCCTTCAGAATGGACTGGTTGGATCTCCTTGCAGTCCAAGGGACTCTCAAGAGTCTTCTCCAACACCACAGTTCAAAAGCATCAATTCTTCGGTGCTCAGCTTTCTTCACAGTCCAACTCTCACATCCATACATGACCACTGGAAAAACCATAGCCTGGGGTCACAAATAGTCGGACACGACTGAGCGACTGAACTGAACTGACTAGATGCACCTTTGTTGGCAAAGTAATGTCTCTGCTTTTGAATATGCTACCTAGGTTGGTCATAACTTTTCTTCCAAGGATTAAGTGTCTTTTAATTTCATGGCTGCAGTCACCATCTGCAGTGATTTTGGAGCCCAAAAAAAATAGTCTGATACTGTTTCCACTGTTTCCCCATCTATTTCCCATGAAGTGATGGGACCAGATGCCATGATCTTCGTTTTCTGAATGTTGAGTTTTAAGCCAACTTTTTCACTCTCCTCTTTCACCTTCATCAAGAGGCTTTTGAGTTCCTCTTCACTTTCTGCCATAAGGGTGGTGTCATCTGCATATCTGAGGTTATTGATATTTCTCCCAGCAATCTTGATTCCAGCTTGTGCTTCTTCCAGCCCAGCGTTTCTCATGATGTACTCTGCATAAAAGTTAAATAAGCAGGGTGACAATATACAGCCTTGACGTACTCCTTTTCCTATTTGGAACCAGTCTGTTGTTCCATGTCCAGTTCTAACTGTTGTTTCCTGACCTGCATATAGGTTTCTCAAGAGGCAGGTCAGGTGGTCTGGTATTCCCATCTCTTTCAGAATTTTCCACAGTTTATTGTGATCCACACAGTCAAAGGCTTTGGCATAGTCAATAAAGCAGAAATAGATGTTTTTCTGGAACTCTCTTGCTTTTTCCATGATCCAGCAGATGTTGACAATTTGGTCTCTGGTTCCTCTGCCTTTTCTAAAACCAACTTGAACAACTGGAAGTTCACGGTTCACGTATTGCTGAAGCCTGGCTTGGAGAATTTTGAGCATTACTTTACTAGCGTGAGATGAGTGCAATTGTGCGGTAGTTTGAGCATTCTTTGGCATTGCCTTTCTTTGGGATTGGAATGAAAACTAACCTTTTCCAGTCCTGTGGCCACTGCTGGGTTTTCCAAATTTGCTGGTATATTGAGTGCAGCACTTTCACAGCAACATCTTTCAGGATTTGAAATAGCTCAACTGGAATTCCATCACCTCCACTAGCTTTGTTCATAGTGAAGCATTCTAAGGCCCACTTGACTTCACATTCCAGGATGTCTGGCTCTAGGTCAGTGATCACACCATCGTGATTATCTGGGTCGTGAAGATCTTTTTTGTACAGTTTTCTGTGTATTCTTGCCACCTCTTCTTAATATCTTCTGCTTCGGTTAGGTCCATACCATTTCTATCCTTTATCGAGCCCATCTTTGCATGAAATGTTCCCTTGCCTCAATAAAATAAAGATGTCAGCTCTCTCCCAAAGGATCTGTTGTTTCTTTGCAATCCAAGAGAAATTCCAGCAAGATCTTCCTGGGTGTGATCTGATTATATGCAAATTCAAGGACTGCAAGTAGCTAAGACAAACTTAAAGAAGAACAAAATAGGAGATATAGAGGTTCTATATTAAGATTTATTTTAAGGGGTTCCCAGGTGGCGGTAGAGGTAAAGAACCCACCTGCTGATGAGGAAGACATAAGAAAACATGGGTTTGATCCCTGGATCAGGAAGATCCCCTGGAGGAGGGCATGGTAACCCACTCAGTCCATGGGGTCCCAAAGAGTCAGATATGACTAGAGCAAATTAGCATACACACATATAATTAATTAGTTATATATTTAATTATATAATAATTATATAATTAATAATATTAATTAATTATATTATTAATTAATTGTGCTTAGTCATCAGTCATGTTCTACTCTTTGCAACACTTTGGACTATTGCCCACAGGCTCCTCTGTACGTGGGATTCTCCAGGCAAGAATATTGGAGTGGGTTGCCATTTCCTCCTCCAGGGGATCTTTCCAACCCAGTGATCAAACCTGTGTCTCCTGTCTCCTGCACTGCAGGCAGATTCTTTACCTGCTGAGCCATCAGAGAATTAACTTTATTCCTAGGTATTTGATACCTTTTGCTGTTATTGTAAACACTGTTACATTTTAAATTTCCATCTTCTAATGTTTTATTTGTCTAAAGGTGTCTCTTTTCAGCTTTAGCCTAAAGCATATTTTAGCTAAGCAGAAAATTCTAGCTTGACAGTTATTTTCTTTCGGCATTTTAAAAATACAGTTCCATTGCTTCTGGCTTTCTATTTCTGTTGAGAAGTCTTACATATGTGCCTTATTTACTCTCTGCAGGTAATTTTCCTTTTTCTTGGGTGGTTTAAGATTTTCTCATTATCTTTGGTTTCTAGGAATGTACCTGAAGCTTTCTCCTGCAGTTTTTCTTTGTATTTATCCTATTTGAGTTTCTTTAGTACTTCTCAAGTAGTTGAATGTCTTTTAATTTTGTGACATTCTCAGCCATTATGTTTTTTTTTAATATTTTTAAGTATTTACTCTGTTTTGTCCTTTCTCCCTTCCTTTGGCTCTCAAATTATATGTTATCTCTTTTCACCATGCACATGTGTCTTACACTATTTTCTGCATTCTTCATCTTTTATTTTCTCTTTCTGACATTCAATTTGGATGCTTTTTTTCAGACCTATATTCTACTATATCTTCTCTTCAGCTGCATATAGATGTGTCCAATTCTTTGCAGCTCCATGGACTATTCAGCTCCATATAATATGCCGTTAAATATTTCTAAAGATATTTTATTTTTTGCTATTGAATCTTTCAGTTCTAGAATTTCTGTTAGTCTTTTATAGTTTCCTGTTCCCCCGTGAAATTCTCCATCTCATCATTTAATTTATCAAATATGCTAAGCAGGGACTTCCTTGGCAGTCCAGTGGTTAAGACTCCATGCTTCCAAAGCACAGGATGTGGGTTCAAGCCCTGGCTGAGGAGCTAACATCCCACATGCCACTAATTCTCAGCCCTGGCTGCACAATAAAGCTCTCTGGGCACTTTTTAAAAGGTAGCTGTCCAGCCCTCACCTCAGAGATTTTTATTTAATTGGTCTAAAGGGGACCCAGATATTGATAGCTTTTAAACAGTTCTAAAAGATGATTCTAATGTGAAGTCAGGGTTAAGATTTGGAAGATCTCATTCAACCCCTCAAAAGCCCTCAAGGTCAGTACTTTGCAAAGGCAGGTGTCTATCCCCCACCTGTCTGGCTCCCTGCCAGGTGCCAGGGACTCCTCTCTCCCCAGGTGCCTCCCACTGCACGTGTCGGGGCCTGAACAGGGTCTTTCAGAAGTCAGACGGCTCCTGCATCTGCCAGGCGGGATACAAGTCCTATGACGATGACAAGAGCAGCAGTGAAGCGGACTGTCAGCCCCAGGTAGCCCTGGGGCCTCGGTAGGGCAGACAGAGGGAGGGGAGCACCATCCACACAGTCTCTCTGCATTCCAGGGTGGGGATGACCTCCTGCGTAAGTGGGAAGACCTTGGGCTCTCTCCCTGTCAAAAAACCACAGAGCCTCAGTTTTGCAAAGGGTCTTGGGAGTCTCCCCTGCGGTGGGTGACCATCCTGTGTGGTCCAGGAGGCCGGAGGAGGAACAGCGTCCCTCACCAGGCACACATCCCTGCTGGCAGCGAGACGTGGGCACCTTCCCCTCACAGCCATCTCTGGAGGCTCTGGATCCGACCAGTTGTTGTTCAGCTGCTAAGTCAAGTCCGATTCTTTGCAACCCCATGAATTGCAGCACTCCAGGCTTTCCTGTTCTTCATCATCTCCTGGAGTTTGCTCAAACTTGTGTCCACTGAGTCAGTTATTCTTCTTAAAAGACAGCAACCTCTTCATGGGGACACTTTGCTCAACCAGCTCGTGATACAGAAGCCTCTGTGCTGACCCTGGCTGACCCCTCTGTGCTGACTACAGCTAAGTCAGTATACAAGACGACTGCCAGGACCCCAGGGCTGCCTACCCACCCGGGTCCGACGGCAGCTCCAACTGAAACACTGCTCTCTCACCACCTCCTCCCACCCATACCCTTCCTCAGGCAATTCTCCCTTCCCCATGGAAGACCCTGCTCCTTGATAGGAGAACAGGTTGAGTCTGCTTTATCCCTACCAGATGGAAACAGGCACCAGCCCCGGCCATGGCTCCAGCCTGGCTGGCTTCCAGCGTGCCCAGGAGTCCAAAGTCATGTTGTTCTCATTTTCCAGAGGTCCATCCCTGTCTGAGCTCCTCTCCCCTGCCTTCTTGTAGACTGTGTGCATGATAAGTTGCTTTAGTCATGTCCGACTCTTTGGGACCCCATGGACTATAGCCCACCAGGCTCCTCAGTCCATGGAATCCTCCAGCCAAGAATACTGGAGTAGGTTTCCATTCCCTTCTCCAGGGAATCTTCCCAACTCAGGGACTGAGCCCATGTTCTCGTATGTCTCCTGCATTGGCAGGTGGGTTCTTTACCACAAGCACCACCTTGGAAGCTAGTGGTTCTCAAAGTGTGATCTTGACTCTGACAGCATCAGCATTACCTAGAAATTTGTTAGAAATGCAAACCTTCAAGCCCCACCCCAGACCCACTGACTTAGGAACTCCAGGAGTGGGACCCAGCAAACTGAGTTTCCACCAGCCCCCAAATAGATATGATATTCACTGAAGTTTGAAAACCACTCACCAGCCTAGCTCCCGGGCCTTGCCCACATCCGACCTCAGCTGAGGGCCCTAGCTTGGATGAGGAGCTGCTCTCTAGAGCCATCGGGGCGTCTGTCTATGTCACCAACTGGCCAGCTCCTTGTGTGCCTACTCGGGCCTGTGAGGGCTGGTTTCCCAAGACACTGCACTGTCTCTGGAATGTTCTCTGGTGCCCCCAGGCTGCAGGTGCTGAGGTCAGGGCCCTCCTCCCCCTTCACAGGTCGTGGAGCGCTGTCTGCCTGGGAAAGTCCTCTTGGCTGCCACCAGCACCTGTGTGTCCCCCCAGCAGCACAACTGCTCTTCCTTCTGTCACCCGGCAGGAGGCCAGCTCAACGCGAGGCTGGGCATGTGAGTGATGACAAGCTGCTAAGACCACAGTGAAGCCACCACCCCAGGCAGGTCCTGACTGTTCCCAGAGGGTCCATCCCAGAGGTCTTGGCAGGACCCAGGTTAAACCACATGCTACAAGCTCCTCCCAGAAAGCCCCCTGCGAGCGTACCGCGAGCAGGGCACCAGGCCAGAGCGGTGGGGACAAGCAGCTGGGCTGAGGAGGTGCTGGAGCAGGGACAGTGAGGTCCACACCCCAGGCTCCAGCCCCCAACAACTGCCAGGAGCTGACCCGGACTGGACACTGAGCCAAGGGGTTCCCAATTTGGCCCCGAGTTCTAGACTGCCAGATGACCTTTGCACCAAGTTAGGTGGGCAGTGGAGGGGAAGATAAACAAGAGAGTTCTGGCTGAACTGCTGGCTCTCGCATCCCTCTTACTGGGAGGAAGCCAAGCCAAAGTGCTGAGCCTTCCCCCACCCCGCCCCCAGGACAAGGTTTTCATCCCAAGCGTGGCTCTCATCCTGGGAGAGGCTCCAGCCAGTGCAGGAGCAGGGCATAAGCATGTGTGGTCCAGTCACCGCAGGTTCCCCACGGAAAGCACAGCCCCAGCTCAGGGAGAGCAGGCAGCTCACATCCCTCTGGAGGGGACCACGGGGGCCCACACCACCCAAGACAGACCCCGTCCTCTCCCACAGCTGCCAGTGCCAAGAGTACGTCTCTGCAGAGGAGCTCTGTGACGCCCAGTGTCTGGCCAGGGCCGCCCAGCTCTCCTTGGCCTGGGGGCCCAGCAGGAAGCTGATCCTCAGCATGAAGGACGAGGCAGGCAGCATCCAGAGGGTGAGCCCAGTTCAAGGAAGGATTGGAATGGAAGGGCAGCTCTGCCCACTGGAGAAGAAAAGACAGAGCCGCCCAGGCCTGGCGGCTGCAGAAAACTCAAAAGCCATATAAAAAAGCCAGGAGGCGGAGAGACTGCCCGTCTGTGAACCAGCCCACCCGCCTGGTCCTTGGCTACCTGGATGAATGTCCATCTGCGGCTGCAGGGAAGGGCAGGCAGGAAGCAGCAGTGGTGTTCCTCATGTCAGTGTCAACCATCCCATCTGAACACCAGAGGGCCTTGGAAACCATCAGCTTCACTTCCCAGTAGGCATTCTGCACATCACAGAGATGGTGTGACCCTGCAGCCACCCAACCAGAGTCTTGTCCAGCCCAGACCTCCAGCTACAGAGCAGGCCTGTCTCTTGGTCACCAGGGTGTGACCCTGGCTCTCTTCAGGGCCTTGAGACAGAGGACCAGGGCCTGGACGCAGGTCCGGCTCACTCTGGATGCTTCTGCACCAGAGGTTCTAGACCACTGTGTCTGCTCACCACTGAAAGGGTTGGAAGGGTCATCTGGCCCGGGACTGGACAGCAGATTTGGGGTGATGGGGTGAGGTTTCTGAGTTGCTCTGTAAGTAGGACCTTTGCAGGTAGAGAGAAAAGAGAGAAAAAGGCCTGAGTTGAGTCAGGGGTGTTTCCTGAAGACAAGAAAGAGCCCAGGGTCAGGACGTCACCTGGGCAAGTTCAGTGAGGAAGGAGACATGTCCTGGGGGAGGTGGGGTGGGCACCGCTGAGCCTCGTCAAGCCTCACTAGGGGTTGGTCTGGGCTTCTGTCCATCCAACACTGCAAGTCTCCCTGCCCCTCACCCAAGGTGTTCAGTGCTGTGCTTTGTCCTTAGGAGCTAACAAGCACACTGGGTCCAGACCCGTCCTTCCAGGGCAGTGCCAGGGTCCATCTTGTCCTGTGCAGCCCCCGCGGCCTCCTTGGCTTGGTCATCTCCAGTGGGGACACACTTGATGCCTTCCTCCTCGGTGAGCTTTCCCGGTGGGGTCTGGAGGGGTGAGGGATCCCCCAGTCTGTCAGGGGTCACAGGCCATGTGGGAAGATGATCTTTTCTCCTTAAAGGGAATCTAGACTGGGGGTGGGGCACAAAGGTAAGCGTGGGGCCCCCAGGCAGGCCCTAGTCCTCCAGCTTTCCTCCCCTGAACTTTCCCAGGTCCACTTGTGTCCAGCCCAAGGCAGCAGAGGCAACCTTGGACCCCAGGCCCGGGGCACCGTGCCCCCCAGGATCCCAGCATCCACCCCCACATTCCAAACCCAGTGGTCTGCCTGGCTGCGGGGGACATGGTTCTTTTCCAGCTTCACATTCTTCCCTATAGTGAGTCCCACCCTGACTCTCTCACCATTCCCCGCCCAGGTGTCCAGTGACCTCAAATACCCAGATTTGCAGCAGCGAGTCACAGGCCAGGGCTGCGCCCTTGCTCTTGACCTGACTGGTCATTTCACTGGGGCCTGGATTCCATATCTCGGACCTGCTGTTCCAGCTCCAAGTGGGGTTGCCAGACCTCTGCACCTTGGGAGGAGAGGGGTCTCACCAAGGTGACCTCTGACCTGTGCTCCAGCCTGCCTGCAGGGCTGCCCTGTGCCAGGGTCAGACCCTACGCCTGCTCAGTAGCCTGTCCATCTTGGATGTCTTGATTTATAAGGATTGTCTTCCCCATAATGCTCTGAAGCCTGCCTTTCTGTGACACCCCTCCCCCACCACTGGAACCTCATAGCACAAGCCTGAGTTCTCCTCTGAAACAGCTTCACTGGTGGAAGAGGCTCAGCGTTCACCCTCCACACACTGAGCACTGGTCAGGCCCTCAGCAGACTTGACTCTCTGCCGTTCTCCCACTTGGTGCTTCCCTGGGGGCTGCGGTGAGGCTGAGCGCCCCACCCGCTCACACACACACACACACACACACATCACGACATCATTGACACGAGGTAAGTAGGTTGAGACAGAGGCGAGAGGGTGGCCAGTGCCTGACCGGCCTTCTTTTTCTTCTCCAGTATGTTTTTTAAAGAATGGATTTCAAGAGCAAAAATATGGGGCAGAGAGCTCACAAATGTAAACTATCTTTCTAAGTGCTTTAGCAGTCAGTATAGAGACAGCACACAGCCACGCATTGAAGGTTCAAGAGGAGGTATTTCTCCAGGCATGGCTGAAGATCTCAGCATAAATCAGATCTGAACAGAACAAGCACCCAGCCCGCATAGAAGCAGACCGAGGGTTTGGTTTCACGCATGGAGTAGCTGCCCAAGTTCCCCCACACGAAGCAGTGCAAGGGTAATGGGGCCGGAAAGGAAAAGGACTCACACAGAATGAACCCCGGCTTGGACATTTCCAGGCCCAGCTCACCCGTAATCCCACAGGCCTGGGTAGCCCTACCTCTCAACCTCAGTCTTCGCTTCTGTGACGTCTTGAGAGGCAAGAGACAGGCCTGGTCAGAGGGAGTGGCCAGACCCAGACCCATGCTTCCGCCCACCTGCCTCCCTAGCAGGAACTGAACACTGGCTGTGTGCCTGCCCTGTGCCACCTGCCAGGGTTCAGAGGTGGACAGACCCCACCCCAGAGGGCACCGGGCGTGCGGCTGTGCTCACCCCAGGGGGGCCTCTCTCTCTGTGGGCCAAGAGGGAAGGGTCTCACCTGGCACCAGGTTTATTTCACAGGTCAGCGTCCTGGGGACAGGTTGTGGGCTGCCCGGGGCTGTGGTTTCAGAAGCCCCTGGAGCTCAGGCCGAGCGGCTCACTCCACAGATCATTCGGCCAGTCACTACCCCGTGTACCAGACACAGCACCTGTTCAACACCAACCCCCACTGGGACTTCGGGGCCTTCAGGCAGCTCGATCGCCTGGTGCGGGAGACCCACCTCAGCTTCTCCAGGTGACTGTGGTGAGGCTACCTGGTTCCTGGAGTGAGGGTCACAGCCTCTCCAGGGTGGGCGCCAGGAGGGCACGGGGGAGAGTGGGGGCCTCAGACCGTGTCAGGGGTGGGGGTCATGGGCGGCTTCCCTGGGCCACGTTACTCTAGGGGGAGCCCCTTCCACGGCTCGTGGCCCTCAGACTGTCCCCATATTCTGGCCCTTCACCCCCAGGTTTGCTCACCGGTTTGTAGATCCGGGCACGTACGTGTTTCAGGACAACGGGCAGCCCGAGAGCCTGGCCGTGGTGCTGGTGAAGGAGCAAGGGGTGGCCTGCGACCCAGGCCTGCCCCCCGTGCAGCCCTCCTCACCCTATCAGCTTGCCAGGCATGGTGTCCTCAGGCACCAGCCACCAAACCTGGGCCCAGACTGGGTGGCAATCTCAGGTACTGACCACAAAACAGAGGAGCGGGGTTGCAGGGGGCAGGGGGACCAAGCTCCAGCCTGCGACCCTGGGCACAGCCTTGAAGACAACAAACTTGTCCTTGAACCTGGCCTTCCTCTGCCAGGCAAGGAATATTGAAATTCTCTCCTGGGCCTCCTGTCTCTACCCCCTGCTCCCATGGGTCCTGGGGTCCCTGCCTCAGTGAACAGGGTCCCTGAGTGGAGGTGTCCAGAGGTGCCTGTTCTTGCCTCCTCTGTGGGTCTCCCGCCTTCTTCCCTCCATATTCATGACCCAGGTCTGCTGTCCAGGCTGAGCCTGTCCAAGGGGCCGGGGGGGAAACAGGTGGCCCATAGCAACTGAGGTTCAAGGGCCTGGCCCTGGGGTGGCCAGAGGAGGGCGGAGCAGCAGCCTCCCGGGAAGGCCCCCCACCCCACCCCCAAAGGATCCAGGGTGGAGGAGGACCCCCAGTAGGATGGTGACTGGGTTACACCCAGAGGCAGGAGTGAGGGCTGTTAACAGGGAGCTCAGGGGGGTTAGAGCCCGGAGGCAGCAGGAAGAGAAAGTGGGGACTGCTGCTGTCACAGCTCCCCACCCACCCCCACCCCCACAGGGGTGCTGCTGGCTGTTGGCTTGGCAACCGCGCTGCTGACCAGCCTGGGCTTCGTGCTGAGACCCTCCTTGTTGGCCCAGGCCTGCCCTGTGAGGACTCAGGGGCCTCGGTGGAGGGGCCTCAGGGAGCCTCTCATGACTGTGGAGCCTGTGCCCCTTGGGGACCGGTGAGTCCCCTACTGCGGGCTCACCTCCCGCAGCCCCCGACCAGCCCGGGGCCAGCTGTGTGTGCAGGCTCTGAGGCTACTACTTCTCTGCAGCTTTTCATTCTCTGAGGACCTTGGTCCCTGGGGCTCCGAGAAAGGAGCTGATTCCTGGAAGAAAGCCACTGCCCAGGGCCCAGGTACCCCCACCCCACCCTCCTCCCCCTGGCCTCCCCCCCACCAGGTGCACGTGTGGGGAGCAGCTGGTTTTTGTACTGACAGTTAATGGCAGTCCATGCCATCCCTCTCAGCCTCACCACAAAACCTAGAAATGGGCCTTTGGAGGGTTGTTGTATTCCCATTTTCCAGACAGACTGAGGCCCCAGGAGGTGTGAGTGACTCTCTGGGCTCCCTCAGGTGGTGAGGTTGGAGAGTGGCCAGAGCTCTGGGTCCTCACTGTGCGGGTCAGGAGCTAGGCTAGGGGGATGGGCGTTGCCCTGCAGGGTCCCTTCATGGGACGACCAACCTGCCTGTCAGCTCCTCTGCTGAGCCGGCCTCCCCTGCAGGCAGGCCTCCATGCTCCTCTGCCCCTGCATCCTGCCTGCAGAGCCCCATGGGAGAAGGGAGCTGCTGAGTCCAGGGCCCCTGCCTGCAGGGAAGCCGCTTGCAGCCCACACCCTGGAGGACTTCAGCGTCCGCACGCTGTATGACAAGCTGGAGGACCAGAGCCTGCATGTGGCAGCCCAGCTGAGCAGGCACAGGAGCGACGCACTGGCCTTCTACAGGGGCGCCAGCCTGCAACTGCGGGGGCTCCAGGTTAGCCCTAGCCCCTGATAACCAGGACCACTGCCTCTCCCACGTCTCCCCCCACACCCACCCACCCACTTCAGGAACAGCCACCCACCCTTCTGTGAATCGCCTGAGCTGAGATGAAGGGCCACACCCAACCTGAGAGGGTGACCCAGCCCTGGTTCCTCCAGGACCTCCTGCAAGGCCTCAGTGCAACAGAGCGGCCAGGGCTGGGCAGGGCTGGAGACCCAGAGACAGGAGGCAGGGCTGCTGCCAGGACATGCACTGGACAGAGCGCAGACTCATGGAGCAGCCGCAACACAGCTTCTCCTGGGGAGCCCAAGCAGCGTCCGCCAGGTGCGAGGCCAGTACCCAGGGGTGGGGCAGCAGGTGAAAAGCTGTGATATCAAGGCCCAACAGTATTTCACGTGGTTCATCCCACTCGGTGCCAAAACCAGAGAGCATCCAACCTGATCAAAGAAGATGGTCCTGGGCACAGGGCCAGGGAGAGACGCTCCCAGGATGGGAGGGCACTAGCATGCACAGGGGTCTGACAGAGAAGTGGATCCGGTGCCACTCCCTGCAGCCACAAAGGCCCTGGAGCCTAGCTTCCAGCACTGTCCTCACAGTCCTGCCCTGTGTGATGACTGTACTCACATCACCTCCACTTACCCGTTCAGTTGTTACAGGAAACCTATGAGTGGTATTACCACATCCCCATTGTATGGATAAGGAATTTGAGGCCTAAAGAGGCTAAAGGACCCTCCCAGCATCCACAGAGAGTGCAAGCTGGCCCAGAAGCCCACTCCCTGCTGTACAGGACTTATATGCCTCCACCTGCAGCTGACAGCATGCAGGAATGTGCCTTGTTAGACCCCACGAGCTCGCCAGTAACCACCAGACTTGGGCTCCAAGCCCAGCCACAGCCCCCACGGAGCTCCCTGGCCCTTTGGGAGAGGCAGGTAGTTCCTCAGTGAAGTCCATTCCCTGGAAAGTAGTGTGGGGGCTGAGGTCCAGACAGCTGTGTCACTTTTTCCACAGTCAGAGTCCTCCAGGTCCCAGCCCAGGGCAGAGGTAGATTCAGAAGGCATGGCAGAGATGCCAGAAACCCTGCCTGGCAGATGCATGTGTGTGTGAGTGTGTAAGTGTGTATCAGTGTATGTGGGAGTCGTGAGTGTGGGGGCTGAGTGTATGTGTAAATGTATGTGAGTGTGTCAAGTGTGTGTGTGAACGTGTGGGGCAGGGTGTGTTTGTAAGTGTGTGAGTGTGTGTGAATGTGTGTGGGGTGTAGGTGGGTGTGCATGTGTGTGAGTGTGTGTGTGTGAATGTGTATCAGTGTGGGGGGGTGAGTGGGTGTGACTGTGTGTAAATGTGTGTGTGTAAGTGTGAGTGTGCAAGTGTGTGGCCTGGAGGACCCTAGGGACTAAGCAATGACATCCAGAGCTTTCCTTGACCTTCCCTGCAAATCATCTCTTCTTAAACTCCTCGTCTGTACCTTCTGGGCTTGGACATCCAGCTGAGTGATCACGAGGAAAAGGAACACTTCCTCTGAACTTTGCCTGAGACCAGTCATTGCCCTCTGTCCTGGGCACTGATGGGAGCTGGGTTAGAAGGCGGGTTCTATTGCAAGCTGAAAGCTGGGGTTCCATTTTTCCTTTGTGTTGGCCAAATTGTCAAAAATAATATGTGACAAAGCATTAGCAAATCAAAAAGACAAAAAACCAAAATCTTCCTCTAACCCAGGAGACTCACTGTGTGACTGGGATGTGCAGCCACAGCGCATGCCTGGCGACCTGGGGGCCCACACTACAGCAGGATTCTGAGTTGGACAGAGGCGTGAATACCAGAGGGGCAGATCTCTGAGTTTAGAAGCAGTTAGGAATGAGATGTACAGAAAGGGGGACACCATCTGGACTCAAGGCAGCAGGATGCTTCCTCCAGGCTCTGCCCCTGGGTGTCCAGCTGGTGCAGTGACTGCCTAGAGGAAAGGTGGGGTACACACACCAACTCCATGAGCAGGGAGGGGTGAGATGTCCGGCAGGGCAGCTGTGATGGATGAGGGGATGTCTGAGGGGTTCTCTGTGTTCTTCCCCCCAGGCTGCACCCACTGTGTGTCCCCCCCAGGCTGTCATGTGGAGCTGGACCAAGCCATCGCAGCCCTGGCAACTGCACTTTCTCAGGCATGTGGGCCACCAACTGGGGCCCTGAGAAAGGTGAACACCCAGGGCAACCACAGCCTGACTGTTCAGACTCATTAGGCACACGGGCACACACTCCCCACACTCACACCCATACACTCATGTGTATGTGTGCATCACACACACCATGCACACTCACATGCATGTGTGCACAGCACACAGCCACACACACACACCCATACACTCATGTGTGCACATGCATCACACACGTGCACACACAGTCACATGCATGTTCACACAGTACACATTCGCACTCACCACACTCTCACACCCATACACTCATGTGTGCACATGCATCACACACAGGCTCACACGCACCTGGGCCTCACGGTCTGCAAGCGCCCCGCCCTTGGTCAGAACCCAAGGTACGTGGCCTGTGCTCTAGGTGACCCTGCTCCATCGCTTCTGAGCCTCCTCCAAGAAGCATGTTGGAGATAATGCCTCCCCATCCGCTAGCTGACCTGGCCTCTCACAGGACACTCAAGAGGGGCCCGGCCCCCAGTTCCTGCTGAGGGCAGCGCGTCTGAGGGACTGAGTACTTGGAGGGCCTCTGGGTCCTCAGTGTGGCACCCCTGTGCAGCAGGGCAGAGTCCGTGGTGGCCCATGTGTCCCAGGGGCCCTGGGGGCAAAGACAAGGGAGGCCACCACTCTCATCAGGTCTTAACTGACTCTGGGCAGCTGCTTGGGGCCCCTAGGAGCACCTGGCAGTCAGCAGCCAGGCTTCCCAGAGACATGGCATCCCATACTCAGGTCGGCACACCTGTCCATGTCAAGTTAGCAGTGACGTCCTGGTCCCTCGCTGTTCTTTTCCGGGCCTAGAAATAGAGGAAAGTTACAGGACTGTCTGTCTTTTCCAAGGCCTCTGGTTGGGTTGGTGGACAGACTGTCTCCGCCTGTCAAAAAGATGCTCAGCTGGTGAATGATGTGCTCCCCGAGCCCCAGCCTCTGCCCTCCCCTGAGGAGCACCGAAGTCCAAGGTGGGCAGGCATGGACACGCTAAGCCCCCTGGCTTAGGGTTCTGAGGTTCTTATTTTTCACCACCTGATTTAGAGCCTCAAACCGTTCTGATCCAGCTACAAGTCTTTGGGGCTCCCTGCCCCCGGTTAGTCCCCATTGTCATGGCCACCCAGGTTTGCCAAGGGTTTGCCAGTTTGAGGACTTCATCAGAACTCATGTCACTCACTGCGGTTGTCCCCACCCATGGGAAAGAGGCCACGTTCACTCCAGGTGACCCCAGACTTCATATTCCTGCTCCTCCTTCTGATTCTCCTTCCTCTAACTCCCATCTCTCTTCAGGTGGAGACCCACAGTCTCCTTTGTTCCTCTGAGTTGAGGAGAGGAAGTGGTAAAATCATTGACTGTATTTACTGGTACTGAGATAAGCACTTTGTCTGTTATCTGATCCTCACAACAACCCTGTGAAGTGGTACTATCCTTTAGTTTAAAGGTGAGGTAGCTGGGGCTCAGAAAGGTTATGTTACAGGAGGACCTGGAATTGCAGCCCAGGGCATCTGATTCTCAGACTTGCTGACTCTGAATGCTCACCCCTCTAATCCCTGCACCAAAGCCACCACAGCCCATCCTCCCAGAGACATCTCTCCTCTTGGCTTCCTGACTGAAACTCCTTGAGAGCTTATACAGATGATTGAAGTCTCCTGAAGGAAAGAGAAGAGCCCAGACTCTCCTGCTCACATCGCCAGGCTGGGGCCCCTGGAGGTCCAGGTTGCCAGAAAGAGAATCACAAAAAGGAAATGCAGGTCAGGAGTCCAGAGACCTGAATCCCTGACTGGACTCTCCCCTGGACACTGGACACTGGGGATCATGAGAAAATACCTCCCAGCAGCTCTATGAGGATCACCCAAGAGAATGTTTCAGTTCAGTTCAGTTCAGGTGCTCAGTCATGTGCAACTCTTTGCAACCCCATGGACTGCAGCAGGCTTCCCTGTCCATCACCAGCTCCCAGAGTTTGCTCAAACTCATGTCCATTGAGTCGGTGATGCCATCCAATCATCTCATTCTCTGTCGACCCCTTCTCCTCCTGCCTTCAATCTTTCCCAGCATCAGGGTCTTTTCCAAATGAGTCAGTTCTTCCCATCAGGTGGCCAAAGTATTGGAGCTTCAGCTTCAGCATCAATCCTTCCAATGAATATTCAGGACTAATTTCCTTTAGGATGGACTGGTTTGATCTCCTTGCAGTCCAAGGGACTCTCAAGAGTCTTCTCCAACACCACAGTTCAAAAGCATCAATTCTTCAGCATTCGGCTTTTTTTATAGTCCAACTCTCATATCCATACTTGACTACTGGAAAAACCATAGCTTTGACTAGATGGACCTTTGTTGGCAAAGTAATGTCTCTGCTTTTTAATATGCTATCTAAGTTGGTCATAGCTTTTCTTCCAAGGAGCAAGCGTCTTTTAATTTCATGGCTGCAGTCAGCATCTGCAGTGATTTTGGAACCCAAGAAAATAAAATCTGTCACTGTTTCCATTATTTCCCCATCTATTTGCCATGAAGTGATGGGACCGGATGCCATGATCTTAGTTTTTTGAATGTTGAGTTTTAAGCCAACTTTTTCACTCTCCTCTTTCACTTTCATCAAGAGGCTCTTTATTTCCTCTTTGCTTTCTGCCATAAGGGTGGTGTCATCTGCATATCTCAGGTTACTGATATTTCTCCCAGCAATCTTGATTCCAGCTTGTGCTTCATCCAAACTGGCATTTCGCATGATGTACTCTGCATAGAATTTAAATAAGCAGGGTGACAATATACAGTGTTGAGGTACTCCTTTCCCAATTTGGAACCAGTTTGTTGTTCCATGTCAGGAGAATGTTTACTCTGCCTTTGATGCAGGACTGAAGGAGTCTAGAGGAACAAGTGATTATAATGAAAGACTTCTAGAAGTTTAAAGACATTTGTATGGATCAGGAAAGATAAGATAGCTTTAAATAAGGGTGGTCCTAGTAGCAGGTGTTGGGGAAGGGTCTTCCTGGAGGACAGCAGCATTGACCGAGACCTGAGACAATAGTGAAAGCACTCAGGTCTGGCTTGAGACCCGAGGCCCATCCCCAAGGCCCAAAAGCTCCCTGGACACCATCCAGCCATCTTGCCTCAAGGTGTGAAAACTGAGATCTGGAATTAAGCGGCCCAAGGGGACTCTAAAGAAGACATCCATGTATGGACCAGGCTTGTAGCAGGAAACAGATGGACAATTTGAGAACAGCATAATAAAGGAGACGTATGAGGGTGTGCAGGTCCAGGCACCTACATGGACTAGCACAGGCCTCCTCCTGGCCTAGCAGGGCAACAGCAGACAGCAGTCCCTGGACCCAGGTGAGCACATAGCCAGACAGGGCACAGCCAGCTGATGCAGAGGAGGGAAAATCTTTTTCCTCTACCCATCTCAGGTTCTCACACAAGCAACAAGAGAAAACAGAAGCTCATTCATGTGTCCATGGCCCATGTGTGGGGCCCTCAGTGCAGAATAACTTGAAGGGAGGGTTGGAACTGTGGTAACTCTAAGAACACATTTTAGAGAAGTGACAAGACAACTGTAAAGGACTTTGGGTTTCTAGGGCCACAGATCTTGGGATGGTAGATACAGGGGAGTGTCATGGTGGGGGGACTAGTGTCTATGTAAATTCCTCTGGAGGTATCTCTGGGCTGGTGAGGGTCTAGTGTGCCTCCAGTGATTACCCTCTGAGCCTCCTGGTAGAGAGAGGAAGGGACCCCTTCAAAAAGTAAGTCCTGTTTTTAGGCAGATATTGGAAGGCAGAGAGATTTTCTTATCTCAGTGTGCCTCCTTGACATGTGCCGGCCGTGAATTGTGCTCCTGGCACTGAGAGGTCACCACCCGTGGGCAGAGAAGCCTGCCTGGGTCCTGTCGTCCAGCTTCAGGGGACCTATGTATGTGTCCTTCATGTTTAAGTCTCATATCTCGTCTTTCCCTAATCTCAGACTCCCTGGGGAGCACGGCCGAGGGGGTGGACCACCAGCAGTAGAGGCTTGAGAGGGTGCCTCTCACCCCTCTTTTTCTCAGCCCCCAGAGGCAGCCGAGAGCTGGATGGCACCCCCAGGATGACATCAAAGGAGGAGGCCCTGTGAGCCCTGCCCCCGCGCACAGGCAGGGAGCCCTTCCTGAGCTGCAGGTAGGGGCCGGGCAGTGTGGGGAGGGGCACAGCCCAGCAACGTGGGATGATGTAGGGAAACTGCCCACCCTCCAGCCTGCTTGTCACCTACACACCGTGTATGACTCTGAGACACAGGAAATTAGAATTGGAGAATACTGGTCAAGAAAAGCATTCTTTTAATCAACAAGTATTCACTGATTTATACAATGTTTACAAGGGCATGAGGTGAAGGTTAAAACAATTTTCAAAACAATGGGGGAAAAAAATCCCAAAGGTAAGATATGATCACATCATAATATAAAACCTCTAGGTCAAAATGTTACCATTAGTAGACACTTCACTGTTTTAGAAAAAATGTGCAAATGGCCTTAGAGAAAGGAAACACAAACAAGTAAATTGTATTAGAATGTTCAAAGAATCAGAAAAAAAAATAATTAAACTAAATACCCTTTTTTATCTACCTAAAATATCTGACCAAGTTCAGTTCAGTTCAGTCGTTCAGTCATGTCTGACTCTTTGAGACCCCATGGACTGCAACACGACAGGCCTCCCTGTCCATCACCAACTCCCGGAGTTTACTCAAACTCATGTCCATCGAGTCGGTGATACCAATCTGACTAAAGTAATTGTGAGGAATAAAGAAATAAACACTCTCATATTCCACTGGTTGAAGAGTACAAAATTTAAACCTTTCAAGAAAGCATTGGGCAAAACTCAGCTACACAATCATCTCTGCCTATAAGAGTGTCTGAGATAAGCAATTTTTAATCAGAAAACACTCACTGTCCCAAAAAATTAATAAGAAAATCTCTGCCATTGTAGCCACAATTAGTACACAAGGCCCTTCACTGCCTGCTGTCCCCAGCCACCACTCCTATGTCTCCAGCTTCATCTCTGTCCACTTTTCCAAACAAATTATTAATGCATGTAACCACCAAACTGAACTTTGACTACTTCCCACACCAAGCTGAACATCTCCTTGGGTAACATTTGTCACTGATAATTCCTTGTTCTACGTTTGCCTTTCCTTATAGACTATAAACCTCATGGGAGTTCACTAATGGAGTTCCATAATCAACCGTTGGCTTGACATATAATGGGTGCTCAATAAATCTTTATCTATGAATGGATGGACATACAAATGGATGGATGAATGGATCCATGTATGAATCCACTGATGGATAGATGCATGGATGGATGCATAGACGGATGGGTGGATGGAAAGATGCGTGGATGGAACTGGGTGAACTGAGAGATAGATGAAAGTTCCTTGTGCTCTCTCATATCTCTGTGTTTCCACACATGCTGTTGCCTTTGCCTAGCATGCCCTACTTCAGCTGTCCACCCAGTTAATTCCTTTTTGTTGACATTCAGTTGCGATGTCTCCCGTCTTCTAGAGAGCTCTCCCTGATCACAACTGCCTATGTTAGGCCTCCTGCTTTTTGCTCCTGTAGGCCCTGCACATCCCTCCACACAGTTCTCACTACACCAGACTGTAGGCCTGCGTTCCCTTTTCCTTAGTTACTGAGCTCTTCAAGAGCAGATGTATCTCAACTCCACACGTCCAGCATTGATGCCCCCACCTGTCATGGAGCAGCTCAATGGGTTTTTAGTGAAATTAGAATAAAAGGGACAGTAATGAGGACCGTGTGTCCCTTGTTTCTAGAGGAAGATACAGCAGGTGGAAGACAATTTGGATGAGCTGAATGAGGAGTTCTTCCAGCTCACTGCTCAAGCCTTAGCGCTCCAGAAAGAAGAGGACAGAACAAGCCAACTGCCACCTAGCAAAGGCAGTCCGTGTGTGGTAAGCCCATGAGACCACCACCTCAGTTCCTGAGGTGTCCACGGACAGTTGGGTCTCCTGATGTGGGGCCCACAGGGTCACAGTGTCTTCCATAGAAAGGAGTTCAGAACAAAACAACCAGCTTGGGCCAGAAGGCCCACCAGTTTTGCCTGTTGTGTTTGTCAGATAGAGGGCTCACCCTGGGGGAGAGCTACATGTATAGGCAGAGGGGCATGTCGGCTACCTTTCATTTTCAGGTCTCTAAGTAAATTGATGACCTGGAAAGACTGGGGAAGGGCATGAAAGGGTACCATGGAAATATTAATAGCTTTTCCAGCTGTGGCCTAAACAAAGAGTTTTCTGTGAGATGCACTCCCATCCCATCCCTGGAGGTGTAGACCTGGGAAAGCTGGAGAGGCACAGGCATGAGACACAGTGACAACTCAGCTGTGTCTGCACTGACCTCATCACTAAAGCAACACCAGCTTGCAGGCCTCGAGTGGACAACTGGATTCCTGATGCTGTGTTAGAATACTGTTTCTCCTGACCTGAGGTTTTGGTGTTCCTTTGACTTTTGCACCCAAGCCCAGTGCCTCCTCCATGTCCCACTAGTTCCCGTCTTGCTGAGTTGCTGAAGACAAGCAATGCTATGGGTTGCAGGGTGTGCAAGACTATGCACCCCTGTCACTAGTCTTCAATGCCCAGAAACACTGCTCACCAAGGCCTCCCTCTTCACAACCAAGGAGGTCTCACCTGCCAGCGACCCTAGGAGCCAAGATGCTCCCTGAGTACAGACCTCCTACCTGAGTCTGGATGTTGGGGGGTCTGAAAAATGGTTCTTCTCAGTCAAGTTGTCCTCTCAAGACCAAAGCACAAGAAAGGACATCTATGCTCACAAACAAGCAAGGGAAATTTTATCTTGTGTGCACACAAGGCACTGTGTGCCATGTGACAGCCACAAAACACACAGACCCTTCCAGCGGCTCCAGAGAAGCCCAAATGCAGACGGCACTCTGAGTCCCCACACAGTGTGTCTGTCACTCCTTCCCTGAGCACAGCCAGACCCATCCCAAGAGACCAAGTAAGCTGGAGGGCTGGTTCCTGGGGGCAGCCACAGGATGAGGTGCAGGCACCCAGCACCACTGCAATGAGGGGCTCAGGTGACAGCGTTTATGAGAATAAAGGAACTGGAGATTTTCATGCTTAAAGAGACATTGTGTTAATATCCCCGGTATTAAAGAAGGGACAAACAGGATGAGCTGAGGGGCTATGAAAAGATTTAATTGTTTAATAATTGTTCCAAATTATTAAACATGATGATTATGTAATGAAATAATTAGTTGCTGTTGTGCATGAATGAGCATGAGGCCAGTCCCTGGACGTAGCCTGTTGGCATCTTCCCCAGGGTTCAGCTGGGTATTGCCCAGAGTCTGTCAGAAAGACCAGGGTCACAGGGGGTCACAGGGTAGGCTCAGGGCTTGCAGAGTCCCATCTCCTCCTCCATTCGTGTCCTTTACAGGTGGTTCCCAGGATCTGCCCCTCTGAGCAGCATGAAGACAGACCCCACCAGGGAAAGGCAGGTGTCCCCAGCGGAAAGAACCTGGGACCCTGGGCCCTGCAGAGCAGCCAGGCCCTGGCACTGGAGGCCAGGAGAGCCTGGGTGGCCCGCAGGGCAGAAGAGCTGGAGTGGGAACTATCCTTGCTCGTCCAGGTGGCGGCTGGCAGCCGGCTGAGCCTGGGGAGGCGCTGAGTCAGAGGAGGCCGGGCTCCTTCTCCAGGGGCTTGGCCAGGCGCCTCTGCTGTCTGCTGGCAGGAAGGGGGCGTATGTGCTCAGCTTTGGGACCTGCTCCTTCAAAGCCCAGCAGGCAGCCTGTGTTGGTTTCTGCCTGTGATCCTTGGGGTGAAGGAAAATAAAGTCACACAGGTGAGATATCGGTGTGCATTCTCATCACTGAGCCTGCCCCTCAAATCTCTGTGGTCCAGGTCAAATGCCTCCAAAAGCCTCATCTGGAGCCCTGGCTTCAGGGGAGGAGAACACAGGTGCAGCTCCTGCACAGAGCCTCCCTCGCTGCTGTGTCCTTGCCGAGAGCCCCAGGGACTGATGGTGTTCCCTTCCTGGCGCCAGCCAGGGGAGCAGTCACACCTGCCCTGAGGGCCTCTAGCACCAGAGGAGGCTCAGCCATGCCCTCAGGGTTAACAGAAGAGTGTCTGACAGAGCAGCAGATAAGGAGACAGCTGCTAGAAACTCGTCCATTTGTGACATGCCCTTACTGATTAAGCCTGCTTTCACTGTTCCCCCTCTTTCTCCAGTTGTACATCCTCCAAGCCAAGGTAATGTATCACCAGGCTGCTTAACCACCCCTGGGGAGGAGGCTACTGACATGGGGTCACTACAGTAATGGGGGCCCAAGTTGTTTTCAGAAACTTGAAGTAGGCTCTGGGCAGTGCTGACTGGCTAAGACTAGCTAGGACCAGCCAGTCTAAACCTGGGCGCTTGCAGGATACAGATCACCTCACCTCTCCTCTCCCTCCAAGCTTCTGCCCTTCAGCTGAGACCTGCCAGCTACTTTACCTGATATCTCAGATCCCTCATCTTCTGAGAGGCAGATCTGAAATGTGGTCTTCCTTCTCCTTGCTTGGCTGCCCCATGAAGCCTTTCTCTGCTACAAACAAACTGGTTTGGTTGCAAACCTCTCTTCACCCCCTAAGACTACTCCAGAGGCCACTCACTCCACCAGGCTCCTTCCCACCCTTTCTCGACCTCTCCCTCCTTTAATTCTCTGCCCTTCATCTGATTCCTTCTTTAGTTACCCAGTCATGTCCTGGCCTCTCTTCTAGGTTGTAGCTTCCTTAGAGGCAAAGTCTCTCTCTCTCTCTCTCTCTCTCTCTCTCTCTCTCTCTCTCTCTCACACACACACACACACCACTCAGCACACTGCTTCTCACATACAAGACATCAGGTGACCCACACATGCTTCATGCATGTAACTGACCTTATGGGTACAGACTAATCCCGAGATCACATGGTCACATCAGGGCCACACCACAACTGGAAGCCATGCAGAATCACTAGTGCCAGCTTCAGGGACAGACAGGGAGATGCTCAGAGGGGCGGGACATGGACCTCCAGGGTTGGACCCCTGGGACAACTCTTGGGAGGGCTGGAACTTGACCCAAGCCTTCAAAGGTAGGAAATGTGGATGCTTGAAAAGAAGCAGGGGGAAGAGAGAGCGTTTCAGGCCTAGTAGCCTCAGGGATTGATGTAGGGGACCCCAGGTGACCTAGAAATCCCATTTCCACCACCCTCAAACACCCAAACACAGCCCAGACATGTGCACGCGTGTGTGTGTGTGTGTGTGTGTGTGTGTTAGAGTGGACCCAGGCCTGCAGGTGAGGTGTGAGGAAGAATGGCTGGGGGTGGGGGGGGGTGGGGAGTTGCTCCCACCTGTGGGTCTGAAAGATCAACTGGAGAAGGAGCCATGTCCACCCAGACCTGAGTCCACAGCCACCTCTTGTGGGTCCTAAATCAACCATCGGGGCAGTCAGACACTTAGCAAAGTGGACTCCAGCTTCCATTCAAAGAGGGAGTCCCAAGGAGGAGCAGTCTCCATTCATAGAAGGGAACCCCAGAAGGGGAACAGCCTCCATTCACAGAAGAGACCCTAGGGGGATCAGGTGGCCCAGGTCTTCAGGATGCTGGGCCTGGACTTGACATGGGCCAATGACACTGAGAGGCCCGGGTACAAAGGTCCCCACAGGGTGGCATGGGAAGGTTGGGGTCCCCAGGGCTGTCCTTGTTTGTCTGGAGGACAGTGACCCCTTGAGTCTCAGAGCAGAGGGGTAAGCACATCGCAGGAGAATTGCCAGGAATTGTTGGAAGGCAGCTTCTGAGTGTGGGGGCCGGAGCGTCTGTGTTTCTAACAAGCTCCAGCTGAGACACTCAGGCTGCTCATCTGTGGCCCCCACTTGGAGTCAAGGCTATAGCAGAATGTGGCCTCCAGCATTGGGAGGGCCGGGGGTCATGGATTTCATTTGCCCCTAAGTTTGAGCAGCTACTCGACACCGAAAGTCCAGAACAGGCCATGCCTGTGAGCCTGGGGCTCAGGTAGCACAAGCCCCCACGAGCCCCCGTCTCTAAGCCCGTGCAGCCCATGAAGCACCCAGGAGGTTGTCCCCGCCCCTCAGTAAGAGCTCTCTGGAGGGTGAAGGCTGGGCCAAGAGCTCTCAGGGTGCTGCCTCACGAGACCACACAATGGGGGACACCAGTTCCGTTCAACACACAAGAAAGGACAGCTGCGGCCACTGCCAAGTGGGAAGATTCATGTTCAGACCAGGTCTATCCAACAACAGAGCCCAGGCTCTTAACCACTGCATTATAGCGACTCTACTGAGGGTTTCACAGCTGCTGGAGCCCACACGCAAGGGCAATGGGCAGCCTGCTATCACCCACAGGCCTGGACCACAGGGCCCCAAAGCTGCACCTCAGAAACCTCGAGAACATTCTGTGCTGGCATCGAAGGCCCTATAGGGATTCACTTTCACTTTCTAAGTATGATTTCTCAACCATTTCTAAAATGAAAATTAAGGAAATACATTCAAAGATATAACAGTCAACATACAAATCATTGGGGACCATCGAAGTTCTAACAGTTACTAGGATAGTGTGTTTTAATACAGATTGCAAGATATATCTCCTGCCCTCTCTAATTTTAAAATATTCTGAAATCGCAAAGCAAGACATTTTCAGACTTCTGTAAATTGTAATAGTGGATCTGCAGGAATCTGGACTTGTCTCAATAATGTGCCACCAGCTGACAAGTGAGATGCTGGCAGGGGCCTGTGTCCACCCTCCTGCTCAAAACGTTCATGTCCATCAGAAGAGCCTCTTCGATCTCACTGAACACTTCATGCTGCTGCTGCTGCTGCTGCTGCTGCTGCTAAGTCGCTTCAGTCGTGTCCGACTCTGTGCGACCCCATAGATGGCAGCTCACCAGGCTCCCCCGTCCCTGGGATTCTCCAGGCAAAAACACTGGAGTGGGTTGCCATCTCCTTCTCCAATGAACACTTCATAAGTTACATAAATTTGAACCCATAAAATAATGCACACTCCTAGCAGACGGTCATAGGATCCTGCTGGCAGAATGCCTTCCCTCCTCTGTGTGCCTGAGTCCTGTCCCAGCCTGACACTCCGCACAGCCACCCACCTTCCTCTCAGGGTGAAGCCCTGGGCCTTGGCCGCTTTGGCCAAGAGGGCCTGTCATTTCCCCAGCATGGGCAGTGTCTCTGGGGAAAACACCAGAGCACTTCCGTGTTGGAGCTGCTCCTGGCCTGGGTCCTACACAGAAGAGGGACAGTCCCCAGAGCTCACCCGCCTTGAGTCGCTGCCCTGCCCCACCTGCTGCATTCCTTCTCTCTGTGCTGTTGACAGCCCAGCCTCTCAGCTTGCTCTGCTCCGACATCAGGAAACTCCGAGGACCGATGTCCTCCTGCCACCTCCCGTCACCAGCATTCTCACCAGCGCTCAGCTGCACCCTGAGGGTGAGGACCTGCCACCTCTGCTCCTACCTGGGGGTGAGGAGGGGACCAAACTGACACTCCCTGAGGGGTCTGAGGACAGTGGGTCCCTGTTCTGGGTGAGGTGCCCTCGTCTATAAAAGGATAATAGTGCGAAAACCACTTAGGCACGTCAGGAATAAAATGAGACATGACAAGTCACTTTCTTAGTGCCCTGACCTGAGTGGGGTAAACATTCTGTAAGAACCAACCTCTCCCTTCCTTGTTCTGTCAAATGAGCTAAATAACAATACCAGACTCGGTATTGTTTTCAGGGTTAAGTGAGTAAACATACATAAAATTTTTAAAAGAGCTTTGATACATAGCAAGCACTTCCATGAGTGTTCCCTATGGAAATACTATTTTATTTTTGCTGTTATGTGTTTCTGGCCCTGCACCCACTCCTTGTTGCCCACAGATGAGCCCACAGGGGCAGAGAGTTCTCAGGGAGCCAATGTCAGGTCCTAGGGCCTCAGGGGCTGTGATCTGAGGCCACCCGCCTGAAAGCAGAGCAGTGAGGGCACCATCGTGACCCCTGCCCCTGCCCTCAGGCACCCACAGAGGTGCTTCCAAACAAGCTCATGTTGGTTAATCAAATACATCCCATAGTGGTCCTAATAAAACTGTATGTCAATCTGAAAGAAAAATGTTAGCATTTAGAATCTTACAGTTACAGAAAAAAAATAATTTCAGTTTGAATATATACAAACTATATATATGTGTGTGTGTGTGTATCCTCCTCAAAGAAATACAACAGAATAATTGATATGCTTCAGCTATTTAAACTAAAAATGAAAAAGTTTACACGTCAAGCGGTGTGTGAGATCTGGTACATAGTTGTACAGAATTCTGCTAGGGCATACTGAGGACAAATTCTAGAAAACCTCCCTCTGAGGGAAGGGTGCAGTGTGCATTCCTTCCTGGAGTCTACCTCCCACTCACTGCAGGGCCTCGGACCAAGAGTGAACCAAACTAGACAGGCAGCACTGTGAGCAGAAGCCCAGGCCCAGACAAAGGGAACAGCGATCCCATTTCCCCAAAGGAAGCCCTGCAAGTGCTTACATCAAGTGTTTTAGACCGGGGCCATCTACAGCGGGAACATACAGTATTCTTCACATCACACTTGGGTTTTCTCAGTATTTCAGTCATCCTGACTTCCATCAACAAACTGAGAAAAACCCCTCTGGCCTTTTATTTGTATGTAGACAGATTTTCACCAGTCTGAAAGCAGCTACTTCTCCACTTATGCAGGGAGTAATAGGAATGATGTTTTTGATTGCCTGAGCTGTGTTCCCTCTTGGATTTGCCTGAGCTCTGGGCAGGTGGACACAAGTGTGCCAAAGGCCAGTACAGCTGTCACCCCACAAGACGGAGACAGGCTTTCTCCTGAGTGGGCCAGTTATTTCAGCATAACATCTGGTTTGCTTGGCCGACACCTCAGAGCCCAGGCACCCAGTGAAGTCCCCAGCCCTAATGGCATCGGACTGGACTCCTCCTGGCTGCCCTTCCCTGTGCTGTTCGCTCTTATTCATACCAGCCCATCCTGCTTCCCACAGGTCAGCTGAATCCAACTACAGAAGGAGACCAGCATGGAGCCAACTCCATTCTTTCGATGCTGGAAACGAAAGACAAGCTTGGGCAAAAGCATTTGTTTAGTTGGTGATGAGATACATTAGCATAATTTAGAATAAATACCACATGCAGACCTGTTAACAGCCATAAATATGCACAAGTGCTATCAATCCCTCTATCTATGTGTGGTTTTCTGCTTTAATACTTTTTACCTAATGTGTTTAACTTTAAAACTGTATTGAACTTTTATTGTACCATACTCTATCTAAACTTCTTAGAAAGTGAAAGTGTTAGTCGCTCAATCATGTCCAGCTCTTTGTGACCCCATGGACTATAGCTCACCAGGCTCCTCTGTTCATGGGATTCTCCAGGCAATACTGGAGTGGGTTGCCATTTCCTCCTCTAGGGGATAATAAAATAACTGAAAAAAAAAATCTAATCTTTGTAAAGATATTAATCATAGCATTATCCAAAAGTAGAAAACTAGAAAAACCAGAGATAGAGTAATAGAGAATGCCTGAACAAACTATGGTACATTGCTCCAACACCACATAAGTAAAAATGTCAAAGTGAACACTATTATTCCCTTGTTCAGACATAGGAAAAGAGTGTTTAGGCAAAATAGTATAACTGTAGCCCACCAGGCTCTCTGTTCATGGGATTCTCCAGGCAATACTGGAGTGGGTTGCCATTTCCTCCTGCAGGAGATCTTCCCAACCCAGGGAGTGAACCTGAGTCTCTTGCATTGTGGGCAGACTCTTTACCATCTGGGCCACTAGGGAAGCCCTAGTATAAACTTATTCACACAAAATTAAATTTCATAATTTCAAAGAGCTCACCAATCACACGTTGTGTGTCTCTTCGGTAGCCGTGCATAGATACTAAATATTATGATCAAGATCTTCTTGGTGGCTTAGACAGTAAAGCGTCTGCCTGCAATGTGGGAGACCCGGGTTCGATTCCTGGGTCGGGAAGATCCCCTGGAGAAGGAAATGGCAATCTACTCCAGCACTCTTGCCTGGAAAATCCCATGGACAAAGGAGGCTACAGTCTACATACAGGCTACAGTCCATGGGGTCGCAAAGAGTCAGACACGACCGAGCGACTTCACTTTCACTATGTGATCAAACAGTTTGAGTGGATTTTGAGTGTAGCTATATTATCAGCTTGCCTCATTATGTCTGATCCTTGAACCTAGACAGTCCCCAATCCTGAGACAGACTATAGCTGAGATGACGCTCCAAAGAGACCACAGAACACTCCCCCACCCCCACTCCACCATCAGCCCTCTCCCCTCCCTGAGGTACCACCATACTGGTCGTCTGACATTCAGCTTGAGCTTGGTCTTGCCTGAGTTTAGGTGTGTATCTTTTCAACCTAGCTGTTTGATGAAAAGAAGATAAATTTGATTAAGCATCTATGATGTGCAAGATAGTGTTTCATACTCACAAAACCCTATAAGGAAGTCATTCTTATCCCCATTTCTGAAGATGCACACTGGGGAGTTCCCTGGGAGTCCAGTGGTTAGGACTCAGCGCTTTCACTGCCATGGCCCAAGTTTAATCCCTAGATGGAGAACTAAGATCCCACATTCCATGGGGTGCAGCTGAAAAAATAAAAAATGAAGATGAAAACACTGAGGTAGTTTAGTAACTTGCCACAGGCCCCAGAGGCAGCAAAAGACTGGGTGGAAAACTGTCAGTCAGGGTTTTCTGAATCTGCACCAACATCATACCAGCCCACAAAGCTCTGAAAAGAACAGTGCTGGTGTGAAGATGAACGACAGGAAGGATCCGCAGTTGTGCTTGGGGTCTCAGGCATCCTTAGCTGCAGGAGCAATGGGAGACATCCCCCAAGTTGTGAGTTGCTGACTATAGCACTAGTCACCAGGAGGAAGAAGGCAAAGTACTGGCTGGTCTGGCTTCATGATTCCCTGAATAGGGGACAGAGATGCTTGACCAGGCTCCTAGCACTGTCTCTTCCTGTTCTTTCATGCCAATCACTCTCATTCTAGGGGGCCAGGGCATCTCAGCCAGAGACTGGCAGCAACTCCATGGAAGGCTGACTCTCACTTCATCCTCAGTACAGTTCAGTTCAGTTCAGTTCAGTCACTCAATCATGTCCAACTCTTTGTGACCCCATGAATTGCAGCACCTCAGGCCTCCCTGTTCCTCACCATCTCCCAGAGTTCACTCAAACTCACGTCCATCAAGTCGGTGATACCATCCAGCCATCTCATCCTCTGTCTTCCCCTTCTCCTCCTGCCCCCAATCCCTCCCAGCATCAGAGTCTTTTCCAATGAGTCAACTCTTCCCATGAGGTGGCCAAAGTACTGGAGTTTCAGCTTTAGCATCATTCCTTCCAAAGAACACCCAGGACTGATCCCCTTTAGAATGGACTGGTTGGATCTCCTTGCAGTCCAAGGGACTCTCAAGAGTCTTCTCCAACACCACAGTTCAAAAGCATCAATTCTTCGGTGCTCAGCTTTCTTCACAGTCCAACTCTCGCAACCATACATGACCACTGGAAAAACCATAGCCTTGACTAGACGAACCTTTGTTGGCAAAGTAATGTCTCTGCTTTTGAATATGCTATCTAGGTTGGTCATAACTTTTCTTCCAAGGAGTAAGTGTGTTTTAATTTCATGGCTGCAGTCACCATCTGCAGTGATTTGGGAGCCCCAAAAAATAAAGTCTGACACTGTTTCCACTGTTTCCCCCTCTATTTCCCATAAAGTGATGGGACCAGATGCCATGATCTTCGTTTTCTGAATGTTGAGCTTTAAGGCAACTTTTTCACTCTCCTCTTTCACTCTCATCAAGAGACTTTTTAGTTCCTCTTCACTTTGTGCCATAAGGGTGTTGTCATCTGCATATCTGAGGTTATTGATATTTCTCCCAGCAATCTTGATTCCAGCTTGTGTTTCTTCCAGCCCAGCGTTTCTCATGATGTACTCTGCATAAAAGTTAAATAAGCAGGGTGACAATATACAGCCTTGATATACTCCTTTTCCTATTTGGAACCAGTCTGTTGTTCCATGTCCAGTTCTAACTGTTGCTTCCTGACCTGCATATAGGTTTCTCAAGAGGCAGGTCAGGTGGTCTGGTATTCCCATCTCTTTAAGAATTGTCAGCACAGAGGAGGCTGCAAAAGGAAGGCCATCTCTCTCCAGCCATCAAGACCAGCAAAGGCAAGATGGCTTTGCCACAGTTCAGCTGATTCTAGAGCAAAGTCTTCTTTCCTGTGGAAGGAAATAAATGTATAGCTCTGAGGGCTCAGGGACTGTTCCCACCTTACAGGCACTGGGCAAAGTGTCTCCCCAGCTTCTCCATGCTCTCTGCCCCCAAAACCAGCCCCCGCCTCCAGCCCTGTTGCTGTGTGACCCAGGACAAATAACTGGCCCTCCTCGGCTTCAGTTTGCTCATCTTCAAGACATGGGCCAGGAAGTTGAATCATAAAGCAGGCTGAGCACTGAAGAATTGATGTTTTCAAATTGCGGTGCTGGAGAAGACTCTTGAGAGTCCCTGGGACTGCAAAGAGATCAAACCCGTCAATCCTAAAGGAAATCAGCCCTGAATATTCATTGGAAGGACTGATGCTGAAGCTGAAGCTTCAATACTTTGGCCGACTGATATGAAGAGTTGATTCATTGGAAAAGACCCTGCTGCTGGGAAAGATTGAAGGCAAAAAGAGAAGGGGGCAACAGAGGATGAGACGGTTGGATAGCATCACTGACTCAGTGGACAAGAGTTTGAGCAAAGTCAAGGAGATAGTGAAGGACAGAGGAGCCTAATGTGCTGCAGTCCATGGAGTCAGTTTGTGGAGTCGCAAAGAGGTGGACACAACTTAGCAAATGAACAACAACAAAGATGTAGGCAGTAAGGAATCTGCCTCACAGGCTGCGGTGAGAACTCTGCAAGATGTTCAAAGACTCTGGAACAGCTCGCAACAAACAGTGAAACCAAAGGGGCCTGTGTGGCGGCCTGTCTGTCCCCCGTTTCTTGTAGAGGAGACTCCAGCCTCTATGATCTTTCTGGAGTTCCAAAGGGTGGATTCCAACTGTTACTAATCAAGGGAGGAGAAGCTGAGAAACCACCTGAGGCAAGATTAAAGTGTCAAGATTAGGAGACATGACCACCTAAAATGAGATTAAGGCAGTGAAAACCCTGCCCACACCCTAATCTTGTCAGAGACTCCACCTTTGAGTTATTGTTATAAAACCCTCATTAAGTTCTCCCCTGTTGAGACCCATAGTTTCTAGAGGCAGAAGCCTGGCACATTTCCCCTCTGGAGGGAGGGCCTGGAGCACTCCCTGACATCATCTCAATGAAATGTGACCCGGAAATGACCCAGCTTTCACCAGGGGTTGCCAAGCATGGGTGTTTGGGGGCTCTTCCAGTGATTTCTTGTAATTGTATTCAGGTCGGGTCTCTTAAGACTTTTTATAAAAATTCAGACAGAGAAACCACGTGGGATGTGATTTTGAACCGCCAGTTGTCTTTAAAGCATTTACAGGCTGAGGGCAACATTTCTCCTTAGATCCTTCTCTATCCAGTGTTCTTCTGGGGGGAACAGGTCATCACAAACCCCAACCCTGAATTCAGCATTAAAAGTGACATGGAGCAAAACATCCCACACAGCACAAAGGTTCCTGAGAAGTCATCAAAACAAACAATAAAGTTTTTTTTTAATCCCTTTTCACCTAAAGACGCAAGGTTTCATTATCTTGGTCCCTAGATGGTCCAGATTAGTAAGTCAGAAAATCATCTTCCACTCTTTACAAGAGACTCATTCCTGCTCATTCTCTTTAAGCTAGTCTTTCCACCCAGGCTTCTTTCTCCAGCTCTTTACTAAAAAGTCAGCATAGCAGGTATTCTTGTGGATGCCATGCAAAGTGGATTATTCTAGCTTGACTTCCGTGGTGGGGAGTGGGTGGGGAGAATGCATTCTAGAGGCAGATGAAGTGAAGTGAAAGTCGCTCAGTCATGTCCAATTCTTTGCAACCCCACACAGTCCATGGAATTCTCCAGGCCAGTATACTGGAGTGGGTAGCCTTTCCCTTCTCCAGGGGATCTTTCCACCCCAGTGATCGAAGCCAGGTCTCCCGCATTGCAGGCAGATTCTTTACCGCCTGCAAAGGAGAAAGACCACAAATCACAGAAATAATGAAGATTTTATAAATACCAGGGATTAATCTAAAGGAAAGTAGTATCATGCCTGATGAAGATCTGAACTCTGGCTCACAGCACAACACTGGTGCAGAATCAGCTCCTTTCAAGTGTTAGTACCCTCCCTCACCTTTCTATCTCATTCAGTTTTGTGGGGCTTTCAGGTGAGGGCTGATGGGGTGAAGAGACACAGGAGACAGCCTGGCAGAAATCTGCCTTCTCCTAACACTTGGGTCAAGAAAATCACAGAGGCTGAAGCTGGAAGGTGTTCTAAAGCTCATCCAACTTTGTTTAAGAGATGAAGAAGCCTAACTCCTTAAGGAGGTGGCTCCCCTGAATTTGCACAACTGTGAGTCAGAGGAGGAAGAGGCCTGGCCCACAGATCCCCCTGGACTTTCCAGGGTGACAAGCAGCAAGACACAGTGAACCGGGAGCTGTGTGACAAAGGGAATCCTAAATATAGGCATCTCCTCCTCCTGGGAAAATCCCTTGGATCCTCTGATCCTCAGCTTCCCTTCTGTAAACACGGGCATGCTCACACACTTATGGTGCGAAGCTTTGGGAGGGGACGCAGGGCAGGCACCCCTGGGAAACAGAAGCCATCAAAGGAGACTGTAGATGGAGGCAGACATTTCAAAGCTAGGGAATCTGAGCAACCAACTCATGTGACTCCAAATTCACGTCCAAGTGACTCTGTCTTGATTTTGTGTGACTGGTTCCTGTCCCTGAAACACTGGAGCCCTTGAGAAGGAAGAATTGCTTTAATCTTCAGTAATTCTCCAGTATTTTCCCTCCAATTTAAGTGGAAATGTAAAGTTCAAGATTCTCATGTAGAGTTAGTCAGTTCAGCTTAGCTGCTCAGTCATGTCCAGCTCTTTGCAACCACATGGACTGCAGCATGCCAGGCTTCCCTGTCCATCACCAACTCCTGGAGCTTACTCAAACTCATGTCAGTGATGCCATGTAAAGTAGAAGAAAATAAGGACAGTCTTTCAAGGTCTCCACACCCTTTGTCCAGTGACTCAACTTCCCTCTGGGCCTCTCCACCCACCTCCAGGAGGGCCTGAGTCAGGTGGCTGACAGGTCCCTGATGTCAGCCTCTCCCAGAACTGTGGAAAGATAAAGAAGATGGACACAGTGTCCCCATTCTTGGACTTCCTGTGGCTGCACTCAAAGTTACTTCCTGTAGGCTTTACCATTGTCCCAACTGTCCTGGGTATTATTTCTCCTTCCTGCTTTCATCACTGGTTCCATCCATTCAGCCAGTGTTCACTGAGCAGGTGCTGGGGTGATACTGGAAGGCATGAAGGAATCCAAGGCCCTACTTGCCGAGGGTATGCCGTCCTGTGCTTGGACCCAACTTGGTGGAGAGCAGAGCAGGCCCCTCCACACGTGTCCTGCACAGTCACCTGTAAGCAAGAGGCTCACGTCCTCACTGTACAGCAAAGGAACATCAGTCCTGGGGAGACTGTCACATACCCACGGCCAGCATGCGGAAAACAGCACTTGCTAGCAAGCTGGGTTTGGACCAAATCTCTGAATGTAGAGGCTCCTACACTTATTCACCTTGAATGACTCAAGTGATAGATAAAAAAGAGAGTCAGAAAATTGAACTGTAAATCTGAGGCATTAGCAGGCTTAGAAATGGTTTTGTCATTGGTCTTAGTCTCAAGGAAGGAGAGGGAATAATGACAAGAACACTTGCTGTTTACTGGGAGCAGTTATTATATCCAAGCATCATATAGTCTTTTTTTTTTTATTGAAGTATAGGTGATTTACAATGCTGTGTTAATTACTGCTGTACAGCAAAATGATTCAGTTATACATATAGATAAATTTTTATGTTCTTTTTCCACTTTAGCTTATCATAGGATATTGAAATAGTTTCCTGTGCTATACAGTAGAACCTTGTTTATCCATTCTGTATACAAGAGCTTACGTCTGCTAATCTCAACCTCCCACTCCATCCTTCCTTCAATCCCCTCCCCTTTGGCAACCACCAGTCTGTACTCCATGTCCATGATTCTGTTTCTGTTTCATAGATAAGTTCATTTGTGCCACATTTTTATTCCACGTGTAAGTGATATAACAAAGATAAAGTATTTATCTTTCTGACTTTCTTCATTTCACTTAGTCTGATAATCTCTAGGTCCATTCATGTTGCTACAAATGGCATTATTTCATTATTTTATGGCTGAGTAATATTCCATTGCAAACAGCTGACTCATTGGAAAAGTCCTTGAAGCTGGGAAAGATTGAGGGCAGAAGGAGAAGAGGGCATCAGAGGATGAGATGGCTGGATGGCACCACCAATGCAATGGACATGCTGCTGCTGCTGCAAGTTGCTTCAGTCATGTCCTACTCTGCTCGACCCCATAGACGGCAGCCCACCAGGCTCCCCCATCCCTGGGATTCTCCATGCAAGAACACGGAAATAGGTTGCCATTTCCTTCTCCAATGCATGAAAGTGAAAAGTCAAAGTGAAGTCGTTCAGTTGTGTCCAACCCTTCGCGACCCTATGGACTGCAGCCTACCAGGCTCCTCCTTCCATGGGATTTTCCAGGCAAGAGTACTGGAGTGGGGTGCCATTGTCTACTCCAGCAATGGACATGAACTTGGGCAAACTCCAGGAGATGGTGTGGGACAGGAAGGCCTGGTATGTTGCAGTCCATGGGGTCGCAGAGTTGGACATGACTGGGAAACTGATCAACAGCAACAAAAATATTCCACTGTATGTATGTATCACATCTTCTTTATCCATTCCTCTGTCGATGGATGCTTAGGTTGCTTCCATATCTTGGCTATTGTGAATATTGCTGCTATGAATATAGGGATACATGTATATTTTTTAATCAGTTAATGCCCAGAAGTGGGATTGCTAGGTTATATCAGTCAGTCAGTTCAGTCGCTCAGTCATGTCCAGCTCTTTGCGACCCCATGAACTGCAGCACTCCAGGGCTCCCTGTCTCACACCAACTCCCGGAGCTTGCTCATACTCAGGTCCATCGAGTCAGTGATGCCATCTAACCATCTCATCCTCTGTCAACCCCTTCTCCTCCTGCCTTCAATCTTTCCCAGCATCAGGGTCTTTTCCAATGAGTCAGTTCTTCACATCAGGTGGCCAAAGTATTGAAGTTTCAGCTTCAGCATCAGTCCTTCCAATGAATATTCAGGACTAATTTCCTTTAGGATGGACTGGTTGGGTCTCCTTGCAGTCCAAGGGACTCTCAAGAGTCTTCTCCAACACCACAGTTCAAAAGCATCAATTCTTTGGTGCTCAGCTTTCTTTATAGTCCAGCTCTCACATCCATACATGACCACTGGAAAAACCATAACTTTGACTAGACGGACCTTTGCTGACAAAGTGATAGCTCTGCTTTTTAATATGCTGTGTAGGCTGGTCATAGCTTTTCTTCCAAGGAGCAAGTGTCTTTTAATTTCATGGCTGCAGTCACCATCTGAAGTGATTTTGGAGCCCAAGAAAATAAAGTCTGTCACTATTTCCATTATTTCCCCATCTATTTGCCATGCAGGGATGGGACTGGATGCCATGATCTTTGTTTATTGAATGTTGAGTTTTAAGCCAACTTTTTCACTTTCCTCTCACATTCATCAAGAGGCTGTTTATTTCCTCTTTGCTTTCTGCCATGAGGGTGGTGTCATCTGCATATCTGAGGTTATTGATATTTCTCCTGGCAATCTTGATTCCAGCTTGTGCTTCATACAGCCCAGCATTTCACATTATGTACTCTGCATAAAGATTAAATAAGCAGGGAGACAATATACAGCCTGGATGTACTCCTTTCCCAATTTGGAACCAGTCTGTTGTTCCATGTCCAGTTCTAACTGTTGCTTCTTGACCTGCATACAGATTTCTCAGGGGGCAGGTAAGGTGGTCTGGTATTCCCATCTCTTTCAGAATTTTCCACAGTTTGTTGTGATCCACACAGTCAAAGGCTTTGGTGTAGTCAATAAAGCAGAAGTAGATGTTATTCTGGTACTCTCTTGCTTTTTTGATGATCCAGTGGATGTTGGCAATCTGATCTCTGGTTCCTCTGCCTTTTCTAAATCCAGCTTGAACATCAGGAAGTTCATAGTTCACATACTGTTAAAGCCTGGCTTGGAGAATTTTGAGCATTACTTTGCTAGCATGTGAGATGAGTGCAATTGTGTAGCAGCTTGAATATTATTCGGCATTACCTTTCTTTGGGATTGGAATGAAAACTGACTTTTCCAGTCCTTTGACCACTGCTGAGTTTTCCAAATTTGTTGGCATACTGAGTGCAGCACTTGCACAGCATTATCTTTCAGGATTTGAAATATCTCAACTGATATTCCATCACCTCCACTAGCTTCGTTCGTAGTGATGCTTCCTAAGGCCCACTTGACTTCACATTCCAGGATGTCTGGCTCTAGGTGAGTGATCACACCATCGTGATTATCTGGGTCATGAAGATCTTTTTTGTATAGTTCTTCTGTATATTCTTACCACCTCTTCTTAATATCTTCTGCTTCTGTTAGGTCCATACCATTTCTGTTCATTATTGTGCCCATCTTTGCATGAAATGTTCCCTTGGTATCTCTAATTTTCCCAAGGTCATATGGTAGCTCTATTTTTTTTGTTTTTGAGGAACTGCCATATTGTTTTCCACAGTGGCTGCACCAACTTATATTCCCACCAACAGTGAGGTTGGGTCCCCTTTTCTCTACACCCTCTCTAGAATTTATTTGTAGACTTTTTGATGATGACAGTTCTGACTGGTATGAAGGCACCTTATATTCTAAGCACTTTATATACAGTATCAAATTTACTCCTCACCATGAGACATAAGAGACATGGGTTCAATCCCTGGGTCCGGATGATCCCCTGAGGAGGCATGGCAATCCACTCCAGTATTCTTGCCTAGAGAATCTCATAGACAGAGGAGCCTGGCAGGCTAGTCCAAGGGGTCGCAGGGTTAGACACAACTGAAACAACTAGCAAGCATGCATGTATGATCAGATAAGACAAGTATTATTGTTCTAATTTTATATCTGGAAAGACTGAAGTTCAGAAAACAATCTGTCCACCATCTCAAGCAAGATTAGTGAAAAGCGTGGGTCTGAAACCCAGAGGTAGAGAACCCCAGAGCACCTGCTCTGACCTGCTTTCACCCTGCCCCCTCTCAGGGACACAGCAGAAGCTGAGGGGAGAGCATCTTCACGCCTCCAGAAAGTCTGCTTGACCTGATTATATGCATACATCTCAACCTGACTATATGGATACAGACATGCAGCATTTACAGCATAGAATAATGTGACATATATTTTAAAACACCAGCAGCTCCACCTGTCAATCACCATTCATAAGCAGAAACAACCATAATACATATGCTTTATCCCATTTTATTGGTAAGGCTTCTATATCTGGCAATACAGCTGACTTAAATGGCCTCAGATCCTTAGCAGTGCTAAAAATAGAACAACTTTTAATGGCAAGGCTGATCCTTAGACAGAAGGAAGTGTGGGCAGGGTTGGGGAGGGTAGTTCCCAGGTGCCATAAACTAGGAAGGAACCCAAAGCTGGCACAGTAAGTGTGCAACTGCCCTCAGGGCACGCTGGTCCCAATCTCCTCAGGTTTGAAACAGAAAACAAGATTTAAATCCTCACAAGGAGGGTGACTGCATAACACAGTCCTAAATCCTTAGTTCCAAAACCCCTCCCAACATAAGAAGGGTGGGCAAGGCAAGACTCTGAACAGGCTGTTGGAAAGAAGGGTATCTGCTCCAGGCACTGGGGACAAGAATGCTTCCCTGAAGGTCCAGGACCCCAGGCATTCTCCTTAAAGAGAGATGCAGCTTGAACGTACATTACCCCGGGATCCCCAAGCCATGATATTATCAAAATTGGTTGCAAAACTGGTCTGAGAGGATTTTCACAACAAAGTTACAAGGGATTTTCATGGCAGAAACAAACCCCACTAAACAAACTCACAACCAAAAATGAAGAAACACATGGGGAAACAGCCAATGGGTGTGAGAACACACAAATGAACAGAAAGATCAGAGTGGTAAACATTGGAAGTAATAGAACGGTAGCATGGACGAGAACATAAAAGTGTGCCAAACCATTAAAACATACAAAAGAATGAATCGAGTTTCTAAAAAAGACTAAGGTCCTATTTAAAAATAAGGAGGCAGGGGGAGGAGAAGGACTTGAAAAAGTACCAAACAGAACTTTCAGAAATGAAAAAACATAGGGCTAAATAATAGCATACACACAGTTAACATAGCTGAGAGAAGGAGAGATCAGAATCTGCAATTGATGGGCCAGATGGTGGAACCAAAGAAAGCCCATCCTTCTTGGGTGCCTCCGCAGAGAACAGGGAATGGCAGCCCACTCCAGTATGCTTGCCTGGAGAATCCCATGGACAGAGGAGCCTGGCGGGCTACAGTTCACGGGGTCGCAGAGAGTCAGACTTAACTGAACGACTAAGCACACGTGAGAACAGGGAAGGAGCCACGTTCAAAGGGACAGTGGCCAAGAAGATTTTTAAATCTTCAGATTCGAGAACCTCAAGTCCCAAAAAGTATAAATAAATAGAAATCCAAAGGCTTTTAATGGACTAAGTAAAGAAGTGAAGAAAAAAGGGATCATACTTTGAAACTGTGGTCGTGCTGTTGACCAGGTGTATCTCTGCTCACTGAGGATGAATTTCCATTTTGTCATCCGCCCAACAGACCTTGAGAGCAGAACTGGGAAGGAGAAGGGTACTAGAGTAGAAGGAGCTTCAGGAAGGTGACCGGTGTGAGAAAGGAGAAAGCAAAGGAAGGTGGGGAAGGAGTCAGGAAAGGAGAGGAGTGGAGGAGAGACTAGGAAAAGTCACATGGCTTGATGAAAATCAATTGTACATTTGTTTATATTAGCATTTACCAAATCCATGTTACTAGGAAGTTGGCTCTCCTCTCTTCCATACTCACGGACTTCTGTTGTGATTATACGTCTGTCAGGATAGACTGGACACACTGAGGCTGATGGTTTTTGAGATGTTGCCCCGCCTTCACTCTGCACCCCCATTTCATAGAAGAGAAAGTGTAATCGTTTTCCCTCAAGCTTTGTTCTTATCAAAAGCAACCAGTGCAATTTCCCACAGAAAGGACCTGTAGACACAATTATTTGTTATTGTTAAGTAGTTTCTCCTGTTCAGGCCATGAACACAGGGGTAACTCTCACATTCAAAATTATCCACACATTCCTTCCCCCACATTTTTTTCACATTTTTTTCTCTCCAAAATGCTTGCCAATTTTAGAGCAACTACTGCTTAAGAAGTGGTTTGCATTGAAAAGCGATACAGATTCATATTTCTGGAACTCTATTTTTTAAAATTATTTATTGATATATTTTTGGCTGTGTTGGGTCTTCATTGCTGTATGGGCTTTTCTCTAGACGTGGCGAGCAGGGGCTAGTCTCTGATTGCAATACACAGACTTCTCATCACAAGGGCTTCTCTTCTTGCTGAGCACAGCCTCTAGGGCATGCAGGCTTCAGTAGTTGTAGCATGTGGGCTCCTGGGCTCTAGAGCACAGGCTCAGTAGTTGTCAGGCGTGGGCTTAGCTGTTCCTTGGCATGTGGGGTCTTCCCAGATCAGGTATCAAACCCAGATCTCCTGAATTGGCAGGTGGAGTCTTCACCACTGAGCCACCAGGGAAGCCCTGGAATAAGCTATTTTGAAATTATAGTTAAATTACCCTAGTTATTATGTCATAGCAACATAGTTACATAAAACACTTCAGAGCTATACAGGACCTTGGATATGACTGTTACACAGTCACTCAGCCAGGGTAGAAATGTTTTTATTCTCTTAAAAGACCCTTGAACCACCAGGGGACTTCCTTGGTGGTCCAGTGGTTAAGAATCTGCCTGGCAGTGCAGGGGACACGGGTTCAATCCCTGGTTGGGGAACTAAGATCCCACATGCCTTGAAGCAACTAAGCCTGCTCGCTCTGGAGCCACAACTAGGGATCCCCTGTGACGAGGACATGTGATGCAGCAAAGATCCCGCATGCTGCAACTCAGACCTGACGCAACCAAATAAATACATTAAAAAAAAAAAAAAAAAACCTTGAACAGATCTGCCAGATTTACTACCAATTTTGACATTTTCAAGTATGAAATATGCCCCCATTTATGATAGTGGAAACACTGTTCTCAAAATCAGGAGTTTGATATAAAATGAATTAAAGAAATATTCTCCTCACTCAAAGTTTTAATTTTATATGTTCTATTCCAATATTGACTTTAATCATATAACAAAAGTAATAAGCATATATTTCAAAGTACATCTAGCTTTTGTCTTAAAAATAAAAATACTAAGCAATAAATATATAACTATCCCTGAAAGGGCCTCTAAAGAGTGCCTTAAGTGAAAGTGAAAGTTGCTCACTCGTGTCTGACTCTTTGCAACCCCGTGGACTATACAGCCCATGAAATTCTCCAGGCTAGAATACTGGAGTGGGTAGCCTTTCCCTTCTCCAAGGGTCTTCCCAACCCAGGGATCAAACCCAGGTCTCCCGCACTTCAGTCAGATTCTTTACCAGCTGAGCCACAAGGGAAGCCAAAGAATGCTTTAGTCATGTTTAAATGACTGCATATGTGTTTCCACTTATATCATTAGGGTTTCAATAAGAGCGTTTCTTTCTGAAACCAATTCACAAATTGATAAGATCAGTTTCATATTTAAAATAACTTCTGCTATTTAACACACAAACCTTCCAAGATCTTTGTTGCTTAAATGAAGTCTGAAACGGGGGTTTCAGGGGTCTTTTTGTTCAAGGGTCTTTTTTTTTTTTTAATGTATTTATTTGGCTGGGACACATGGCCACCCCATGGAATCGTCCACTGGTTCCACTCTGTTCAGTCAGCAGAGGGTCATGACACAGTCACGAGGCCCATTCTGAGGCTGAGTGGCCCAGCACTCTGCTCCTCCCAGCAGGAGCACCGCACAGCACACTGGGCCGACTCAGGCAGCAGACAGGATGAATCATGAATCAGTTTCTATTCACTGGCTATTCCTTGGGTTCGAACTATTTTTATAAAAACTGAACATAGAGCAGCGAGTATTTTCTGCTGTAGATTTAACTGGGTGAGAGTTGGACAAGAAAAACACCATTGGTAAATAATTACTAGTGAACATTATGCAAATGTTTTATCTCTGGAGCCTGAAGTGGGTGGACAGGGAAGCAAAGGGAGGTGAGGTGCCCAGAGGCCTGGCTGTGGGAAGAGGGAGGAGGCCCTGCACGGCCTCTGTGGTTTGTGGTGACGTGTGTCCCCAGGTGGGTGTGGGTGTTTGTGCAAGTGGACTCTTCACAGTCCTGGACCAGCCTGTTCTCAGACAGCAGCTTTTTTCACTCTTGAGCCCTCAGTGTCTCTGCAAACCCATGATGCTGGCCACCAGAGGGCTGCGGGAGAAGGGTGGGGGTGGTGGAGGCTGGGTCCCCAGGGCACACTGGTCCCCCTCGCTGGTGGGTTGACATCCTTTCTGCTCTGCTCCATGTCTCACTAACAAACCTGAGGCAGGTGACTGCATTGTCCCCGCAGAGAGGAAGATGGCCCCACAGCAGCACCATCCACCAAGTGACAGAGGCTGGCGGCCCCCCAGCTGTGCAGGGCACACCCCATCTGCTTTCTCTCCAAGTCTGCATACAGCATCCCTGCCCAGCCCTCACCTCCACACACTCCTGCCTGCCCATGCCCAGGCTCCCTTCCGCCTGGTCCTGGTCCCTCAGGCTTTCAGTCCTTCAGGGACAAGCAGTACAGACGCCCTGCCCCTCAACACGCTGATCCCACCACAGACAGCTTCAAACCCACTCAGGCGGTCCCCGTGGGGGGGTGCTGTCCTCCTCACATCCACCTCCTGTTCTAGGTTCCCCATCACAATTAGGACAGTCAGTTCACTTCGGTAACTCAGTCACGTCCAACTCTTTGTGACCCCATTGGCTGCACCACGCCAGGCTTCCCTGTCCATCACCAACTCCCGGATCTTGCTCAAACTCAGGTCCAGTGAGTCAGTGATGCCATCTAACCTCTGTTGACCCTTTCTCCTCCTGCCTTCAATCTTTCCCAGCATCAGGGTCTTTTCCAATGAGTCAGTTCTTCCCATCAGGTTGTCAAGGTATTGGAGCTTCAGCTTCAACATCAGTCCTTCCAATGAATATTCAGGACTGATTTCTTTTAGGATTAACTGGTTTGACCTCCTTGCAGTCCCAGGGACCCTCAAGAGTCTTCTCCAGCATCACAATTCAAATGAATCAATTCTTCGGTGCTCAGCTTTCTTTATAGTCTAACTCTCACATCCATACATGACTACTGGAAAAACCATAACCTTGACTAGATGGATCTTTGTTGGCAAAGTAACGTCTCTGCTTTTTAATATGCTGTCTAGGTTGGTCATAGCTTTTCTTCCAAGGAGTGAATGTCTTTTTAATTTCATGACTGCAGTCACCATCTGCAATGATTTTGGAGCCCCCCAAAATAAAGTCTGTTACTGTTTCCACTATTTCCCCATCTCTTTGCCATGAAGTGATGGGATCTGATGCCATGATCTTAGTTTTTTGAATGTTGAGTTTTAAGCCAACTTTTTCACCTTCCTCTTTCACTTTCATCAGGAGGCTCTGTAGTTCCTCTTTGCTTTCTGCCATGAGGGTGATGTCATCTCCATATCTGAGGTTATTGATATTTCTCCTGGCAATCTTGATTCTAGCTTGTGCTTCATCCAGCCTGGCATTTAGCATGATGTACTCTGCATATAAGTTAAATAAGCAGGGTGACAATATACAGACTTGATGTACTCCTTTCCCAATTTGGAACCAGTCTGTTGTTCTACATCAATCAAGGACAGACCCCGGCTTTTTCTGGTGCCACTTTCCACTTGCTCTTTGGGCCACTAGCTTGGTTTCCACATTCTCAAAGCACAAGAGAATTTAAAGGTCACTTTAATAATGTGTCCTAGCATATTCCCTTCCATTGTTGGGCACTGAGAGTTTTAAAATTTGTAGAGATAAATGTGTTTTCTTTTGTGGTTTCTTCCATTACTTTTGCGTCCCAAGTTTAGCCCTGTTGTCTGTTCTTGTTTCTTTGTTCATGTGTGCTTTGAGGCAGGAATCCAATTTCATTTTTTTTTTACAAATAATATTCCTTCCCCTCCATTTTTGTTTGTTTTGCTTTTAACTAATTTGTTTATTTATTTTTGGCTGCACTGGGTCTTCGTTGCTGCATGCAGGCTTTCTCCAGTTGTGGTGAGCAGGGCTCACTCTCCAGTTGTGGTGTGCAGCCTCCTCGGAGTTGTGGCATGTGGGCTCAATTGCCCCACAGTTTGTGGAATCCTCCAGGACCAGGAATCGAACCCAGGCTCCCTGCATTAGCAGGTGGATTCTTACACACGGGACCACCAGGGAAGTCCATCTACTCTATTTTTAATACCTCTTCTATCTTACCTGAGTTCTCCTATATACACATATTTGTTTTCTATTCCATTGGTTTATTTTTTATCTCTTCTCTCCCATTTGCCTATTTTGATTCATTATTGCTATGTTCTGAATATTGTAGGTTAACGATAATTTCTCACATCCAATAATTCAAGTTCTTCCTCTTAATTCCTTTTTTTTCTGAAACATTTTACCTATTCTTAGATATTTACTCTTTCATTGGTGATATTCCACCAAAAAATGTGTTGGAATTTTTGTTGGAATTGAATTGTATTTACAGATCAATTTCTGGAGATACATTTCTTGGATATTGATCTCTATATTCGTGAAAGTTGGCCTATTTCTCCTGAGATCATCCATGTCCTTCAATAATATTTTATAATCAATTCCATAAAGTTCTGACACATTTTTGTTTGTTTTAATTTGAAGAACCTTGTATTATAATCTGTAGCTATTGTCTTTTTCACTACATTTTCTACTTGGTTATTGCATTAAGATGTTATTAATTTTTTAAAACTGACTTTAACAAAGTATAATTTACATAAAATAAAATGCACACATTTTAAGCATACAGTTAGACAAGTTTTGATAAACATATACATTCATATAACCCAATACCTCAATTGTGATGCAGAATGTTTCCATCGCCCCAAAGTGGTTCCCAGCCTTTACCCACAATCCCGAGTACTACAGATTCACTGATCTGCTTCATAGTACTACAGATCCAATTTGCCTTTCCTAGAATTCTACGAGATTAAGTAATACAGCACATAACCTTTTGTCCCTGGCTTCCTTTGCTCAGCACAATGTTTTCAATTCCTCTACCTTACATTGCTTTTGCTGTGCAGATGTACCCTAAATTGTGTGTCCATTTACCTATTGATGAACATTTGGGTTGTTTCCAGTTTGGGGTTCTTTTAAGTAAAGCTGCCATGAACATTCATGTACAAGTTTTTACGTAAGCAAACACTCATTTCTCTTGACTAGATAACTAGAAGTGGAATTGCTAAGCAATATGTCTAACTTGCAAAAAAGTTGCAAAACTATTTTCCAAAACAGCTATCTTATCTTACAATCCACCTGCAATGCACTTGGCAGCTCCATGTCTTGCTAAACAGGTGGCAATTTAAATTTTTAGTGATTTGGTTTGAACCTTTCAGTAAATTGATCCACTGCATTTAAGTTTTCAAAATTATTAAATTTTAATATCTATCGTTTTTCTTTTTTCTTAACTAGTCTAGCTAGATTTATCCATTTTTATTAAAGTCAATTAAAAACAGCTTTATGTTTTATTTTCTATGTAGCTTGTCTGTTTTGTGTTTCAGACTTCTATTTCTGTTTTCACTATTCCCTTCCTACTTATTTTGGGTTTAACTTATTCATCTAGCACCTCAAATCGGAAGCTTAGAGAGTGATTTTAGACCTTCTTTTCTAATATACACATTTAAAGCTAAAAATTTCCAACTTTTATGCTGTACCCCCACAAATGATATGTTGTGATTTTAATTTTAATTTTTATTTATTTCAAAGTGTTTTTCTAATTTCCCTTGTGACTGCTTTTACCCATGGGTTATTTACACGTATGTCACTTAATTTCAAAATATTTGGGGGATTTTCCAAATTTCTCTCTATTATAGAATTCATAAATAATCTGTCCAACAAATCATTGAACTCACTTATTAGTAGCCAAAGTTCATGACCAGATTTTCTTAGATTTTCCCTATGGATAAGTATTTCATAACAGCTTCTCTGGGGGCTCAGTGGTAAAGAATTCACCTGCAATACAGGAAACATAGGTTTGATCCCTATTTTGGGAAGATACTGTGGAGAAGGAAATGGCGACCCACTCCAGTATTCTTGCCTGGGAAATCTCATGGACAGAGGAGGAGCCTGGTGGGCTACTGCCCATGGTGTCGCAAGAGAATCAGACATGATTTAGCAACTAAACAACAACACACAAGTATTTCATATTACAGTATAAATGTTACACTGGGTAGAAACTCCAGTGCAATGTTTAATTGTAGCAGTGATAACAGTGATGCTGTATATCTGATTCTTCTGAGAATCTTCTAAGATTTCACCATTCATGTTTGAATGACGTTTGCTATAGGTTTTGAGGACTTACCCTTTAACAGATTAAAGAGTATTTACATGAGAAAAATTTGGATATTTGAGTGCATTTTTTACATCCTCTGATATAACACTGATTTTTTTTTCTCTTTTAAACACTGATTTTTTTTCTATTTTTAACACATTTTTTTCTCTTTTTGCCATAGTGATTACTTACACTGAAGCTTTTCTGCAATTGGATCACTTTTGTAACTTTATTGCTCATTTTTTGAAATACAATTCTGGATTCATTTTTGTTTGTTTGTTCATTATTGTATTTTTGATAGTGATTTTAATATACCTAAAATTCATTTGGGTACATGGGTGAGGTGAGCACAGGTGAGAATCTAAGTACAAGAAGCTGTTTAATATAAAGCCTTTATGGTGACTTATAGCCCAAGAGTAAGCCTGTGGCCCCCACTTCATGCATCCATTGCTGCCTGGCTCAGCACCCCTGTCCTCTCTCCAGCGTGGGCCTCCTGCTCCTGACCTTCCAGCTGACCAAGGGCTCACGCCTCCACAGGGCCCTTCCCTGGGGCTCCTCATAGCCAGAGCGGATCACCAGACCTTCGGCCAGAACCAGACCTTCAGCCAGAACCAGACCGGCTCTTCAGCCCTGCCAGGCAGTGCTGCCCTCCCTGAAACAAACTCACTCAGCAGAGCGGTCCCCGTCACCTCCAGGAAATGCTCCCATAGGACATAGGACGGGATGCTCTGGGCAGTGGGGTCCTGGGGAACTCCTCCAGGGTGAATGACCCCCACCACGCCTACCCAGGCCACAGGCACTGCCCTGGTGCGGCCCAGTCCATCTCCCATCTCTCCCATCCCTCCCATTTCTCCGCCTCCCAACTGGTCCAGGCGCCTACCCCAAATCCCATGCCCCACCCCATCCTCTGGGCCACGTGTTGACTCTGGGCCACAGATGGAGGTGGGCGTGGGGGTGGGAGTAAGCGTGCCCACTAGCAAGTATCCCTTCCATGAAAGCAGGAGTGTTTTCAGTCACCTGCGGGAAGACTGTCTTGTCTGGTTTACAATCTTCTTCCTAAAGGTTTCCCAGAGAAGCAGGCCAGACGCTCACCACATTGGCTCTCTTTGGTCGCTTTATCACGCACATCTGTAGCACCCATCACCATGATAAGGTTGCACCCAAAATCCTGGTTATAATCCTTCCAACCATAATCATATAAAATGTTAACACGTGAGCAGCTATGGCCCAGGTGTGCACGCTCCAGACAGCCGGCCCACAGCTGGGGGGGTTGTGGGTAGGGGGTGTATAGGATTGTTTCGCACCATCTGAGGGTCCTCTCACCGGGAATAGGTTATGAACAGGATAACTTTCCTGTTTCTCATAACAGGAAAACAAAAATATCACTCTCAAAAGAGCGTTTCTTGACCAGAAATATTTTAACTTACACTTAGTTACTCAGTGAAAGGTAATTTTAGGTAAAATGGAGCTCTGCTTATCTCTGCAAGAATATCTACTGCCTCCTATTACCATAACACATTTTATTTGATGGGAGGGAAAGCGAGTCCAGTCTGGTCCACCTAAATGATAACCCTGGTTGAAATCCAGCTTGAGCTGGCCTGCAAAAGTGATCTCCTTAGAAAAAACTCTCCAAGGACAAGACTCTGACCCTCCAGAGCAGGCAGGACTGTGGCCAGTCCCAGGCCTTTGCCAGGATGGGACCACAACTCTCAGCTGGTGTGTACCCTCCCAGAACCGATGCGTTCACTTACACTGTGTGTGTAGATCATCCTCCTAAGGGACAGTCCCAGCCTTCCTCAGATTCAGGTCCCAGCAAGGTGAACTGACTTGCCCTTTCCATTTCTCCACCCTCAGTAAATCCCTTCCCCACTGTCTACATCATCCATCTGGTCAGGCTAGACTACGTGGAAACAAGGAAACCCCAGTCAGCAGCAGGACCAAGGATTCTCTGCATCAGGTCACAGCAGGCATGGGCCCAGGGGCCTCCTAGGCAGCCCCTACCCCGCCACCCCAGCTCCTCACATGGAGACACTAAGATGAAAGAAGGAGCCTGAGTTTAAGGCTCACACTGGCTCTTAACTACTCTCTCCAGAATGAGCTTGGGCTTTCCACTCAGCCCAGCAGCACTCATCACAAGGCCCAGCAAGACTGGAAGGAGATGAGGAAGGCAAGGGATGCAGAGAGGATGCTGGAAGCGTACTGACCACCTCTGCTGGGGCCTGGCCCTGATAAACGCAGGGCCGAGAGATGTGGAGACAGCAGGACTCCATCAAAGGGAAAAAGCCTCAAGAAGCTGCTAAGGAGATGAGCTCCCAAGTGTGAGCTTGGGGTGGGTCCTCTGACCAAAAATCTCTCTCCCACATGATGTAAGAACTGTGACCACCTCACTCTGCCTAAAACCCTTCCGATGGACAGAGGCTTAACTGAGTTTCTTCTTGAAGTCTCAGCGACTTTGAGAAATCTAAGTTGCGTTCTCTCTCTCAAAATTAATTTGAAAAGGTTTTCCCCACAAGCACCACCTGTGGCTCAGATGGTGAAGAATCTGTCTGCAATGTGGGAGACCCAGGTTTGATCCCTGGTTTGGGAAGATCCCTTACAGAAGGAAATAAGAACTCATTCCAGTATTCTTGCCTGGAGAATACCATGGATAGAGGAGCCTGGCGGGCTACAATCCATGGGGTTCAAAGAGTCAGACACAGCTGAGCAACTAATGTTTTCACTTTCACAAGCCCTAACTGGGGTCAGTGAGAGAAGAGGCAATTTGTTGGGAAATGTGAAGAGGTCATTTTGGAGCAGGGATTATGAGAGAGCAGGCATGGGGCCAGATGTCAGCTGCCCAGAGGCACGAGGGGAAGCAGGGAGGAAGAACCCAGAGTGGGGAACGGTAGGACCCAGATTTCCACATCTGCACTTCGGGGCCTCCTGCTGCCGCTCCTTCACCTCTCACCCCCTCCCTCCTACCTCGTCCTCCTCCTGGAGCAGATTTCAGGCCGGCTCCACAGGGAAACGTGAATCCCTTTGAGAAACATGGCAGAGCTAATCATTAGACTGGCCTTATATTTTTAATTACTTTGTACATTTTATAGAATTTTATAGTCTTGCCTGGGGATCCAAACAACAATCTTAACTGTTTTTAGAGAAAATAATGATCTTCCCAGGTGGCGCTAGTGGTAAAGAATCTGCCTTCGAATTCAGGAGATGCAAGAGACGTGGGTTCGATCCCTGGGTTGGTAAGATCCCTTGGAGAAGGAAATGGCAACCCACTCCAGTATTCTTGCCTAGAAATTTCCTAGGACAGAGGAGCCTGGCGAGTTACAGTCTGCAGGGTCACAAAGAATCAGACATGACTGAGCACACACACACACACACACACAGTTCCAAACACCTGGATTATTTTTCTATTTAATTTTTCCTTCCAGTTTCATTTAGATATAATTGATACACGGCATGTGTAAGTTTAAGGTGTGCTGCATAATGATCTGACATATATACATCATGAGATGATGACCACAAAATTTAGTGAACATCCATCATCTTATGTAGAAACAAAATAAAAGAAATAGAGAAAAAAAAATGTTTTCCTTGTGTGGATTACATTTTTTAAGTGAGATATATTGCTTGTTTTCTGATTATAAAAGTAATACATACAATAATAAATGTGAAAATACAAAGAAGAGAATTGAGATCACTGGTAGCTTCACTGTAGTCACTGAGGCAGCGCACACTGCTGGCCATGAGCGAGAACTCACACTTTGACCTTCCCAGCTACAGAACTGGAACTCATTTCGTCTATTGCTGTCAGATGTGGCCACATAACTAAATTCCTAGCCAATGAGCGTGAATGGAAGCTACATGTGCCACTTCTGGGCCCAGCCCATAGAAAGCTCCCACACTTGCACTCAGTGTGCCCTTCCTTTCCTGCTGCTGCAATCCAGATGGTCTCTAAACCAACCTTGGAGACCCTACCAGCCTCGGTCCTGTGGGAGCTTATAGAGGAGGGGCCCCTGCCAAGCTGCATGTGACCCAACAAGGCTAAGTAACCTCCGGTAACCTCCAGTAGTACACTCTGAACTCTGTCCTACAGCTCACGTGCCCCACTGATGTATCTAAGGGCTCTCTAGATCTGTCTAGTAACCTGTATAGTCTACCACAGGCCTAGCATAACAACAGGCCCTCAGCAAGCCTTCTTGTTTGATCACTGATCAACTGATCAGCTGAATACGTAGATTCTCAATGAAACAACTCCTGAAGAATCCCCTTCTTTCTACAGCTGCAAACCTTTTCATACTGGAGTTGTAAGGCCTTGCTATCCAACAGCCACATTGCCAGCCTGGCTGGGAAGCCTCTGGTGGGCCAAGCGGTTCTCCACTTCTTTGTTTCCCCCACCAGGAAGCATGACTTTAAACCTTTCAAAATGATGGGCTCCAGCAAGGAAAGAGTTTAATGCTTATTTTACAAATCTGGAGTGTCCAGGGGAATGCCATATTATCACATCTAAATTCTAACAAGAATCTGCCAGCGGGAGTTGTGTACAACATGCATGTATGGGTGGGTCAATCTGTACACAATTTTCCCTGCTAAAGCACATCTTGGTTCCAGGCATGCAGACAGGTGTCTTCTAGAACACAGATGATAAAGTAAATGCCTCCCACAAGTAAAGACAATAAGCAATGGAAAAGTGAAATTAGAGGACTAGAAATGAAGAGCAAGAAAATATAAGAATGAAAATGCTTAAACTGAAAAAATAAAGATGAACAAATGTATGTTAAAGAAACAATTTTTAATGATAGTATTAAAAAAAGAAAGAAAGCCTAAGATCCAGGTGAAAGCTCTGAGATTTTCCAGCTTTCCTGTGGCTGCTGGCTGGGTGAGGCTGGTTGGAGCCTGGCTCAGGTGAGCAGGGGCGGGTCTTTCCACAGTTGCTGGATTTAATGGGCATCGCAAGACCCTTTCCCCCACTTTCTCTGCCATGAACATACCTCAGTGTCAAATTATGCTAACTATTGTGGAATTGCCTCTCAAGACCAGTTTAACAGCTTGTTTGAGCCAGAGGGATATAGGGCTGAGATTCATGGAAACAGACTTGGCCCAGGACCCCTAGTTCTGCAGTGTTACACCTTGTGCCACTCAACAGAAGTAGAGGGAACCTTCCAAGAAGACTCATAACCTGGTCTCCTGCATTGCAGGCAGATTCTTTACCATCCGAGCCACCAGGGAAGCCCCATTGCCAACGTACCTGCCTCTATATGTGTCTGTGTGGCAGCTCAGCACCCCAAAGTCTTTCCAGAAGCCCACATCAGGGTATGGCCCCTTAGGATAAGCACTGTGCCCACCAGACCCTGAGCACGGAAATGGGCCTGCTCCTGCCCTCTCCCCACTCTGTGTGTTTCCATGCTGTTTTGTGCCCTCAACAAAACTAGCAAGTAAGCAACGTTTATCTTGCCCATTCTCCCTATGTCTGTGCCTCATAACCTCACCTGTGCCATCCTGTCATGGTCTTGCCTTTAGCAGACCGGTTTCCCTCTAAAACGACCAGCTAGTTGATGTTGAAGGGTATGTATGTTTCACGTAAGGCTCTTAGACATCAAGTGCCTTCAAGATCCATGAGGAAGAAACTATCAGGATAGAATTTCAAGCACTTTTCATATATTGGAGCAATACAGGGACCTGCAGATCCTTTCCAAACCACACCCCGTGGATTCTAATAATTCACTGAATGTTTTAGATGGTTTGTGCCCCAGGACATGAGTCTCCAGAGCCAACATGCTTTCCTGACCCCCATCATCTGTCCAGTCTTGCTGTGGAAGTAATAGCCGTGCGGTAACCCTGGAGTGCAAGCTGTTGACGCCTCTTCCCCAGCTGACGAGAGGGTGTGTGTAACACAGCTCTGAAGGCTTCATGCATGCTCAATGAAACCATAAAGAGCTGGAACTCAGAAAATTCAAGTGATTTTTATCATGGCTTCCACTTCCTCCCACCCTGATCAGCCATTCCCGGAGCTATGCCAGCAGAGCACAGTGAACGGACCTGTGCTGCCCTCCCCCCATCCCCAGGTTCTGAGCCCTCCTACTGCCACAGGATGTTCCATCACAAAAGGAGCAGCAACAATCAAAGAGGAAAAGCAGGAGAAGCTGAGAGCTGGTGGTAGGTGCACAGCACAGCCAGCCTTCAGGACCATGAGTCCACCCTCCAGGTACAAGCTCTTACGGAACACAAGACATTCCATCATTGTCTCATCCTCAGGCATCCTGTGGAGGCAGGTACTACTCCAGGAGGAAACCAGGTGAGTCACACAGTTCCTATCTGACAGCAGAGCACAGACTTTCCAGTTTCTTCTCCAGTGTTCTTTTCACTCTATTGCACTATCCCCTGGGCAAATACCTCTGACTCTAGACAACTATTTTCCCCCAATGAATAGTATAAAGATGCCTATTAAGAAGGTGACTGTTAGCTCCAAACTCTAGCCAGAAAAAGGCCATGGGCCCAGAGGCTGGGTGGAAAGGAGCCACCTCTTCCACCTCGTTGCCTGCCTCTTGGGAATACTAGAGTAGGTTGCCATTTCCTCCTTCAGGGGATCTTCCCAATCCAGAGATCAAACCTGCGTCTCCTGCATTGGTAGGCAGATTCTTTACCACTGAGCCACCTGGGAAGCCCAATGGAATACTCAGTTTAGTTCAGTCACTCAGTAGTGTCCAACTCTTTGCAACTCCATGAACCGCAGCATGCCAGGCCTCCCTGTCCATCACCAACTGCCAGAGTCCACCCAAACCCATGTCCATTGAGTCATTGATGCCATCTAACCATCTCACCCTCTGTCGCCCCCTTCTCCCTCTGCCTTCAATCTTTCCCAACATCAGGGTCTTTTCAAATGAGTCAGCTCTTCACATCAGGTGGCCAAAATATTGGAGCTTCAGCTTCAACATCAGTCCTTCCAATGAACACCCAGGACTGATCTCCTTTAGGATGGACTGGTTGGATCTTCTTGCAGTCTAAGGGACCCTCAAGAGTCTTCTCCAACATCACAGTTCAAATGGAATACTACTCAGCCATAAAAAAGAAGAAAATCTGGCCATTTGCAACAACATGGATGGAACTCAAAGATATTATGCTAAGTGAAATAAGTCACAGAAAGATAAATACTGTATGATCTCACTTATATGTGGAAGCTAAAAAGTCTAAAGTCATAGAAACAGAAAACAAGTTGGTGGGTGCCAGAATCAGATCTGGGTGGGGATGGGAGAAATGGATGAAAGGGTTCAAAATGCATAAATATCCAGTTACACAGTAAATAAGTCATGTGGATGTGATGTATAGTGTGATGACTATAGTTGATAATACTGCACTGTGTGTTTGAGAGCTGCTTAAAAAGTAGATCTTAAAATTTCTCATCACACAAACACAAAAATGTTTATGTTGGATGATGGATAATAAGTAGACATGTCACAGTATACACAAATATCAAATCACTATGCTATATCTGAAACTAATATAATGCTATGTGTGTGTGCATGCATGCATGCTAAGTCACTTCAGTCGTGTCCGACTCTTCTCGATCCCATGGACTGTAGTCGGCCAGGCTCCTCTGTCCATGGGATTCTCCAGGCAACAATACTGGAGTGGGTTGCCATGCCCTCCTCCAAGGGATCTTCCTGACCCAGCAATTGAACATGCATCCCTTAGATCTTCTGCATTGGCAGGCAGGTTCTTTACCACTAGCACCACCTAGGAAGCCCTGTTGTTTATTCTGACCATTTTTAAATAGAGTATTTTGAGTCATCAATCATGTATTTAATTGATTAATGTAAATATTAACAACTTCTAAACCACAGAACATAATACATAAATTCAGATAAAATCTGATATCTAAGTGGGTGCTTCCAAAGATTGCATGTACAGGTCTTTGAGGAAAACTTAATTTCTTAATAAAGTGATCTCTAAAAGTATTTTCTCACTAATTGCCCACTGTTTTCTATTACAGTGAGGAGTAGGAGGAATAATATGCTAATCTGAAAATGTTTTCTCTAAGACTACTAAAAAGTGTGTCATGGAAATCAAACAATTGAACACTAACCAATGATTCTAGTCACCCCTTCACAGTTTGAGTTTCCCACTCAGCAGCCATACTGGCGGCTTGTCTTCCTTCTGCAACTGCAGATTTCCCATGATGCCCAGCTCTACATCCACTGCTTCCATCTATGTGGCTTTACCCGCCTCCATTACTTGATAAGGCTGGGTAGTACCCTCAAGCCTCATAGCCTAACACAGAGCACTTTAATTTTGAGGGTGGAGAATATGTAAAATGAATTCTTCCCCTGCTTTGTTAGGCATAGAATGTTGTGTGTTGTGTTTACTTTAAAAGAGATTTATTCATACTACACATGACATCCAAAAATATCATACAAAGGCCCTTATCAAATTTATAAGGCTTTCCTTATATAGCCAGGGTCATCATAAAATGTTTTTGTGAAGTGAGGACGTGAGGACATTTCCTATCTGGTTAATGCTGTTTCCACTCTCCACCAGGCTTTCAGAAAAAGATAATTTTCTACACTAAACACAAGAATGGATGCTCCTCATTAGAAACAATGATTTGTTCATCAGTGATTGATGCTACCAAAATGACAAGTTAAGAGCCATGGATTTTCCTTCTTTACATTTTAGTGAATTGGTCAAATAGATAGTTTAGCTTAAAGGATTATCCCACTACTTTCAAGAGATAAGAAAAAACAGTACAGATTATATCATTTTCATATAGTTGCTAAAATAATGGAAAAACCCATGCTCATCATAAAACTAAATTCTCCTTTCTTAAAAAAATTTTTTTTTAATTTTATTTGGTTGCATTGGCTCTTAGTTACAGCATGTGGGATCTAGTTCCCTGACCAGGGATCAAACCCAGGGCCCCCTCCATTGGGAGCACAGAGTCTTAACCACTGGACCAACAGGGAAATCCCTAAATTCTCAGTTCAGTTCAATTCAGTTCAGTCGCTCAGTCATGTCCGACACTTTGAGACCCCATGAATTGCAGCACACCAGGCCTCCCTGTCCATCACCAACTCCCAGAGTTCACTCAAACTCACATCCATCGAGTCGGTGATACCATCCAGCCATCTCATCCTCTGTCATCCCCTTCTGCTCCTGCCCCCAGTCCCTCCCAGCATCACAGTCTTTTCCAATGAGTCAGCTCTTCGCGTGAGGTAGCCAAAGGACTGGAGTTTCAGCTTCAGCATCAGTCCTTCCAAAGAATACCCAGGACTTATCTCCTTTAGAATCAAATGGTTGGATCTCCTTGCAGTCCAAGGGACTCTCAAGAGTCTTCTCCAACACCACAGTTCAAAAGCATCAATTCTTCGGTGCTCAGCTTTCTTCACAGTCCAACTCTCACATCCATACATGACCACTGGAAAAACCATAGCCTTGACTAGACGAACCTTTGTTGGCAAAGTAATGTCTCTGCTTTTGAATATGCTATCTAGGTTGGTCATAACTTTCCTTGCAGGGAGTAAGTGTCTTGTAATTTCATGGATGCAATCACCATCTGCAGTGATTTTGGAGCCCCAAAAAATAAAGTCTGACACTGTTTCCCCATCTATTTCCCATGAAGTGATGGGACCAGATGCCATGATCTTCGTTTTCTGAATGTTGCGCTTTAAGCCAACTTTTTCACCCTCCACTTTCACTTTCATCAAGAGGCTTTTTAGTTACTCTTCACTTTCTGCCTGCCTGGTTCAATGAAACTAAGCCAGGCAGAAAGTGAAGAGGAACTCACTTGAATCAAGGAATCCATGAATCAAGGCAAATTGGAAGTGGTCAAACAAGAGATGGCAAGAGTGAATGTTGACATTCTAGAAATCAGCGAACTGAAATGGACTGGAATGGGTGAATTTAACTCAGATGACCATTATATCTACTACTGCGGGCAGGAATCCCTCAGAAGAAAAGGAGTGGCCATCATGGTCAACAAAAGAGTCCTAAATGCAGTACTTGGATGCAATCTCAAAAAGGACGGAATAACCTGTGTTCGTTTCCAAGGCAAACCATTCAGTATTACAGTAATCCAAGTCTATGCCCCAACCAGTAACGCTGAAGAAGCTGAAATTGAAGGGTTCTATGAAGACCTACAAGACCTTTTAGAACTAACACCCAAAAAAGATGTCCTTTTCATTATAGGGGACTGGAATGCAAAAGTAGGAAGTCAAGAAACACCTGGAGTAACAGGCAAATTTGGCCTTGGAATACGGAATGAAGCAGGGCAAAGACTAATAGAGTTTTGCCAAGAAAATGCACTGGTCATAACAAACACCCTCTTCCAACAACACAAGAGAAGACTCTATACATGGACATCACCAGATGGTCAACACTGATATCAGATTGATTATATTCTTTGCAGCCAAAGATGGAGAAGCTCTATACAGTCAGCAAAAACAAGACCAGGAGCTGACTGTGGCTCAGACCATGAACTCCTTATTGCCAAATTCAGACTTAAATTGAAGAAAGTAGGGAAAACCACTACACCATTCAGGTATGACCTAAATCAAATCCCTTATGATTATACAGTGGGTGTGAGAAATACATTTAAGGGCCTAGATCTGATAGATAGAGTGCCTGATGAACTACGGAATGAGGTTCGTGACATTGTACAAGAGACAGGGATCAAGACCATTCCCATAGAAAAGAAATGCAAAAAAGCAAAATGGCTGTCTGGGGAGGCCTTACAAATAGCTGTGAAAAGAAGAGAAGTGAAAAAGCAAAGGAGAAAAGGAAAGGTATAAACATCTGAATGCAGAGTTCCAAAGAATAGCAAGAAGAGATAAGAAAGCCTTCTTCAGCGATCAATGCAAAGAAATAGAGGAAAACAACAGAATGGGAAAGACTAGGGATCTCTTCAAGAAAATCAGAGATACCAAAGGAACATTTCATGAAAAGATGAGCTCAATAAAGGACAGAAATGGTATGGACCTAACAGAAGCAGAAGATATTAAGAAGAGATGGTAAGAATACACAGAAGAACTGTACAAAAAAGATCTTCACGACCCAGATAATCACGATGGTGTGATCACTGACCTAGAGCCAGACATCCTGAAATGTGAAGTCAAGTGGGCCTTAGGAAGCATCACTACGAATGAAGCTAGTGGAGGTGATGGAATTCCAGTTGAGCTATTCCAAATCCTGAAAGATGATGCTGTGAAAGTGCTGCACTCAATATGCCAGCAAATTTGGAAAACTCAGCAATGGCCACAGGACTGGAAAAGGTCAGTTTTCATTCCAATCCCAAAGAAAGGCAATGCCAAAGAATGCTCAAACTACCGCACAATTGCACTCATCTCACGCTAGTAAAGTAATGCTCAAAATTCTCCAAGCCAGGCTTCAGCAATATGTGAACCGTGAACTTCCTGATGTTCAAGCTGGTTTTAGAAAAGGTAGAGAAACCAGAGATCAAATTGCCAACATCCGCTGGATCATCAAAAAAGCAAGAGAGTTTCAGAAAAACATCTATTTCTGCTTTATTGACTATGCCAAAGCCTTTGACTGTGTGGATCAGAATAAACTGTGGAAAATTCTGAAAGAGATGGGAATACTAGACCACCTGATCTGCTCCTTGAGAAATTTGTATGCAGGTCAGGAAGCAACAGTTAGAACTGGAAATGGAACAACAGACTGGTTCCAAATAGGAAAAGGAGTACGTCAAGGCTGTATATTGTCACCCTGTTTATTTAACTTATATACAGAGTACATCATGAGAAACACTGGACTGGAAGAAACACATGCTGGAATCAAGATTGCCGGGAGAAATATTAATAACCTCAGATATGCAGATGACACCACCCTTATGGCACAAAGTAAAGAGGAACTCAAAAGCCTCTTGATGAAAGTGAAAGTGGAGGGTGAAAAAGTTGGCTTAAAGCTCAACATTCAGAAAATGAAGATCATGGCATCCGGTCCCACCACTTCATGGGAAATAGATGGGGAAACAGTGTCAGACTTTATTTTTGGGGGCTCCAAAATCACTACACATGGTGACTGAAGCCATGAAATTAAAAGACGCTTACTCCTTGGAAGGAAAGTTATGACCAACCTAGATAGCATATTCAAAAGCAGAGACATTACTTTGCCAACAAAGGTCCATCTAGTCAAGGCTATGGTTTTTCCAGTGGTCATGTAGGGATGTGAGAGTTGGACTGTGAAGAAGGCTGAGCGCCGAAGAATTGATGCTTTTGAACTGTGGTGTTGGAGAAGACTCTTGAGAGTCCCTTGGACTGCAAGGAGATCCAACCAGTCCATTCTGAAAGAGATCAGTCCTGGGTATTCTTTGGAAGGAATGATGCTAAAGCTGAAACTCCAGTACTTTGGCCACCTCATGCGAAGAGTTGACTCATTGGAAAAGACTCTGATGCTGGGAGGGGTTGGGGGCAGGAGGAGAAGGGGACGACAGAGGATGAGATGGCTGGATGGTATCACTGACTCGATGGACGTGAGTCTGAGTGAACTCCAGGAGTTGGTGATGGACAGGGAGGCCTGGTGTGCTGTGATTCATGGGGTCGCAAAGAGTCAGACACGACTGAGCGATTGATCTCACTTTCTGCCATAAGGGTGGTGTCATCTGCATATCTGAGGTTATTGATATTTCTCCCGGCAATCTTGATTCCAGCTTGTGCTTCTTCCAGCCCAGCGTTTCTCATGATGTACTTTGCATATAAGTTAAATAAGCCGGGGGACAATATACAGCCTTGATGTACTCCTTTTCCTATTTGGAACCAGCCTGTTGTTCCATGTCCAGCTCTAACTGTTGCTTCCTGACCTGCATATAGGTTTCTCAAGAGGCAGGTCAGGTGGTCTGGTATTCCCGTCTCTTTCAGAATTTTCCAAAGTTTGTGATGATCCATACAGTCAAAGGCTTTGGCATAGTCAATAAAGCAGAAATAGATGTTTTTCTGGAACTCTCTTGCTTTTTCTATGATCCACAGATGTTGTCAATTTGATCTCTGGTTCCTCTGCCTTTTCTAAAACCAGCTTGAACATCAGGAAGTTCACGGTTCACGTATGGCTGAAGCCTGGCTTGGAGAATTTTGAGCGTTACTTTACTAGCGTGTGAGATGAGTGCAATTGTGAGGATTGAAAATTCTCAGGAAATCCCTAAATTTTCCTTTATTTTTAAAGGAGGGATGATCATGCTAATCACCAAGTGATAAAACTCAAGAATTATTTTAAAATTATCCAGAGGTCCCCCAAGACCCCCTTTTCTTTGGGACACTGATCATCAGGCCTGGACCCTGCAGGGCATCTGCCTGCCTTTGAGGTAAGCAGCAGTGAAACATTGTCTCTGAGCAACCCCTCAAGAGCCTGTGTTGCCCTCTGAGCATGGAGCAGGGAGGGGGCTGGACACATAGTTTCTAGCATTTCAGAGGCGGTTCTACCAGCTCTCGTAAAACTTCATATGGAACTTTACAAAGAAGGTTCAATGAGGCCTCCCTTCCTTTTTGCCCCGAGTCAGAAAAATGAAGCCAAGGCTGCATAGCAGAGATAACTCCAGGCTGCAGGTCTGGATCGGCCTCATCACTCACTGGCTCTGGGTTCCCCGTGTTTCCATCTGCCATCTTGAAAGTACTTCTGGCAGCTCCCAAATTCAACCAGAGGAACAAAGCCAGTAGGAGACAGATGAAGAAGAGAACTGGCTCACAACGTTGTGGTGGCTGGTAGGGCAAGTCTGAAGGCCATCAGGGGGTGGGTTGGTGTCCACAAGAGCAGCTGTAAGGCCTTCAGTCTGCTTGCATGGGGCCCAGTCAGATGACCCAGGCCCACCGCCCTTGCCTAAAGTCAACTGAGTATTGACTGCAGTTACCTCTTCCAAATACCTCACAGCTGTACCTGGAAGGGCATCAGATTGAATAACCGGGGACTTCAGCATTGCCAGGTGGACACATTAAACAGACTCTAGCCCCAGACGTGAAATGATGACCCCCCAACTTCAAATACTCAGGAGGTTTCCAATTTGCAAAAAGAGTGGGTAAAAAGAACCCCATGAATATCACATTCTAAACTACCAACCTCATTCAAATTCTCTCATATTTGCTAATGTGAAGTGAAGTGAAAATCACTCAGTCGTGTCCAACTCTTTGTGACCCCATGAGCTATACAGTCCATGGGATTCTCTAGGCCAGAATACTCTAATGGGTAGCCTTTCCCTTCTCCAGGGGATCTTTCCAACCTAGGGATTGAACCCAGGTCTCCTGCATTGCAGGCAGATTCTTTACCCAGCTGAGCCACAAGGGAAGCCCAAGAATACTAGAGTGGGTAGCCTATCTCTTCTCCAGCAGATCTTCCCGACCCAGGAATCGAACTGGGGTCTTCTGCATTGCAGATGGATTCTTTACCAACTGAGCTATCAGGGAAGCCCATTTGCTAACGTACATACATATAATTCCATTATTATTACAATAATGGTAATCATTGTACACATAGCCTATTTTCTACTATTTTCATCTAACTTTATTTAAGCATGTCCTTATACTGATATTTTCTACATGATGGCCGTATTTTCCAATTAATTCGTAACATTCATTCATGTTACTATACTATAATTTTAAGTTGTAGCTCCTTTTCGGACATCCATATAGTTCCAAATGTTTAACATTTAGAAATCACCACTGTGGATATTTGTACGCAAATAGTTTTTTAAATGTTTAGACAAAAGCACTCCTGTCACTTCTTCATTTCCTCCAACTCATCAAGCCTACTGCAGATGTCATACTAATACCTGCCCACACAGCACCAGTGGAGGTGAAGTGAGGGGTCTCAACCTCAGCTCCCACACTGGCCTGTAGGACCAGGTCCCAAAAGAGCTCTGAGGGCAGCTGGATCCATGGAGAAGTCTGCAGGCTTGAAGGAAGGAAGAGGGATCTTCCCAACCTAGGGATCGAACCACATCTCTTATGCTTCCTGCATTGACAGGCGGGTTCTTTACCAGCAGTGCCACCTGGAAAGCCATCAGTAGTTTTTCCCCATATACCCCTTTCTGAGAGGCAGCCTGTCACACACATTTCCTTTAGGCTGTGGACGAATAACCAAAAATAGCCCCTGACACTGGGTTTCTTCTCCAGATGCTAGAAGCTCTCTGTGAGGTTTGCTAGGCTGATGAGCTTAAGAAGTTTGCATTAACTCAGGATTCCCCAAAGACACAGAACCAAAAGGATGTTTAAATAGAGATTTACTGTAAGGAATTTTCTCACACAATTAGAGGAGCTGACAGACTCAAAGTCCACAGGGAAGGCTGGCACGGTGAAGACCCAGGGAGGAGCTGATGTTTCAGCTGGAGTAGTCCAAAGGCATCTGGAGGAATTACAGATGCCTTTGGACTACTCCAGCTGAAATGAAGAAGGAATTCTTCATTCCATCTGTTCACTTTTAGGTCCTTCAAGTGATTGGACGAGGCCCACCACATTATGGGAGTAACCTATTTTACTTGAAGTCTATTGATTTAACAGGCAATCACATCTTTTTTGGGGGGAGGGTGCTTCCCAGGGGACACTAGTGGTAAAGAACCTATCTGCCAATGAGGAGATGTAGGAGAAGTGGGTTCAATCCCTGGGTTGGGAAGATCTCCTGGAGAAGGGCATGGCAATCCACCCCAGTATTCTTGCCTGGAGAATCCCATGGACAGAGGAGCCTGGTGGGCTACAGTCTGTGGGGTCACAAAGAGTCAGACACAACTGAAGTGACTTAGCACACACGCACATCTTTTTTTTGCCAAGAAGCATGCAGGATCTTAGTTCTCCGACCAGGGATCAAATCCATGCCCCCTATATTGGGAGCTGGGAGTCTTAACCACTGGACCACCAGGGAAATGCCAAAGTTTGCTTGACTGCTTCTTTGCAGTAATTATTATCCGAGTTTTGTTTCCTTTTACTGTAGTTTTTTTTTTTTTTTTTTTTTTCTGGTTTATTAGAGGGTTGTCTTTTACCAAGTTGTCCTTTGCTGTGTCAGAAATGAACTATTGGCACGAAGCAGCCAGGCCTGCGGGTGTTCTGTAAATTGTTGGTGCCTGAGTGACTGAAAGTGGCCTGCTGGTAGGCGATCCGTCTCACCCGGGATGCTGTGTCCAGATGTGGTTGTGGAATGTGCGCCCTCTGCTGGCTGCCTCTAGAATTGAACGTTGATCTTGAGACCGTCTAAATTCCCTCAGATTCGAAAATATGACCTCTGCACAGTGGTAAGAATTTTCTGGCTAAAGTGATATTTTAATTAAAAAAACAAACAAAAACTACTTCAAGGCTTATTCAAGTTTACCATCTTAAGAGAAACACGGTTCATATGGGCTTTTGTAGGTGGGGGACTGGTAGAGAAGGATGTGGCAACCCACTCCAGTATTCTTGCCTAGAGAATCCTGTGGACAGAGGAGCCTGTTTGGCTGCTGTCCATGGGGTCGCAGAGTCAGACACAACTGAAGCAACTTAGCATGCATGCATGCATTGGAGAAGGAAATGGCAACCCACTCCAGTATTCTTGCCTGGAGAATCCCAGGGATGGAGGAGCCTGGTGGGCTGCCGTCTGTGGGGTCGCACAGAGTTGGACACAACTGAAGCAACTTAGCAGCAGCAGCAGCAGGGGGGACTGGCATGGCAAAAAGAGAAAGTCTGAACATTTTATTTTCATGTTTAGGGGAGCAGTGGAAGATGGGGAGCACTGAGGCCAGGGTCCCTGGAAGTGCTGACGAGCAGTAAAGGGCCAGCCACATGGCATGCAGAGGTTGCCAACGTCCGCAAACAACATCTGGTTAAATTTGCACTTTAGCTCAACAATGAATAATTTCAGTATAAGTATGTCGTCTGTGGTGTTTTGTTGTTGTTGTGTTAGTTGCTCGGTCATGTCTGACTCTTTGTGACTGTAGCCTGCCAGGTTCCTCTGTCCGTGGGATTTCCCAGACAAGAATACTGGAGTGGGTTGCCATTTCCCTTTCCATGGGATCTTTCCGATCCAGGGATCTAATCCCGGTCTCCTGTATTGCAGGCAGATTCTTTACCACTGGGTCACCTGAGAAGCCCTGTAATATTTGAGACATACTAAAATTTAAAAAAAGTATTCACTTAACTGAAAAGCAGCTCTGAAGGGAGCTTGCATTTTATCTAGCAACCCCAAGAGGAAGGAAAGAGAGACTAAAATGAGAAGAAAGGCCTGCCCACAATCTATGAAGGCTGGAAGCTGGTGGCAGCAGAGTCACCAGAGAGGCAGTGAGCCCCAAAGAGCCGGCTCCCCTGCTGACATGCTGGTGGCAGGTCCATCCACACAATATGAGCTTTGGCAGCCCGTGGCCTCCTCTCAGTAGCCACAGTAGGAGCCGCACAAACGAGCCATGTTCCTCCTGCCTCCTCACTTCTCCTGGGGTCCAGAGGCCCTTCACCCCACAACTTTGACGCCTCCTGCCCACTGCATGACAACTGCAGAACCTCAGCTGCCCACTCACCTGTTTGGGGAACTTCCCAGAAGAACCTGCAGCCAAGCAGCTGCCAGTTTTCTCCCGCTCATCCCCAGAAAGCAGTTTCTTGGCCTCTTTACCTGCTTTTCTTCCCTCAGGCTTGTGTACAGAACATCTAATGTTTGGCATCGCGGTGAACTCTGCACTGTGTTGTAGATGGCCCACTCCTGTGCACCCTTCTGGATACTCAAGAGTTAAGTTGGGCCTTGTTGTGAATGAAACTAGGGAAGTGAGCTGTGTTCCTTCTTTCTCTCTCTCTCTTTTCCCCTCCATCTACTTCTAGAGTAAATTTTTGGAATTTTGAAGTGCTGATCTCAGGATAGATAGGTTCATAGAGTTATACCAGCTTACCTCGTGCTGACTTAAGACAGTGGGTTATCACAGACAAGTATTTAAAGTACATCAGAGAGAACAAGAGACACCAAGATAATGAAGCAGCTGTTCTCTGTGCCTGACTTATATGGACAGTGACTCCATAAGGACCAGGTTGTTCTTCTCATCCCAAGACCTGGCATCTCACAGAGACAGATCAGAGAGGAAAACTGGGGGAGATGAACACAGTTCTCTTAACATCGCTAGGAATAGGTCACACTCTTTTTAAATTAACTTAGGTCTTTGTAAAGGATGACATCCCCTCACCACATTATGAGATCGAAGCTGATCTTTGTGGGTGAGATGGACCACATCTCTTACAATATTAATTCCATGGCTCCCCTCCCCTACAGCTCTGGGAACAGCTCAGTTTAGCCTGGAAACACAGGATAAATGTATATTTGTTGGGGGCACCCAGAGGGAAGACCCTAGAAACTCCTCTAACTTAGATGAAATCACCATTGTCTGCTCTTCCTTCTCTTGTTTCATTTCAAAGACTTGAGATAGAACAAATAAATTTTACCTGAATGAACAGCTGCTTGGGGCTTAGACAGGCTCAGGCCCCTCCTTGTCAGGAGGCTGATGGGAACATACAGTGAAGCCTCCAAGCCTGGCCCCGCTCTGGGCAGAGGGCCCTCCACTTTTGCTGCAGAATCTCTCACCATCAAGGTCTCCAAGGCTTGAGGATGGAGCCCACCCTGACAGCTCGCCCCCCTGCTACTCCCTGAAAGGATATGCTCCCCTGGGAACCCCTGCCCCCACTCAGGTCAGGTGACCCAGCCTTGACAGGGCACTTGCACTGGATCCACTTCAGGAAGTGCCTGTCATCCCATCACACCATTCACGCCTTCCTCGGCTGTTCTGGAAGTGGCTTCTGCCCATTGACTTAGTGCTGGTCCTCGTCAGCCTTTGACTGTCCACTGTGGATATTCTTACCTGGGCTGCTGTATCTTCCACCAGGTGGAAAGCTGTTTCAGAGGAAGGGCCTGGTGTGATGCTGATATGCATAGTACAAACCTCCAGTAAGTATTTCGGGGATAAATACTGAGTGTCTGCATTTGGCTCCCTAACTCTGAAGAATGTGGGAGCTAGTAGCCAACAGAACATCACTTCACTCATCAGAAGAGGCAAATTCCAGCAAAGTTAATCCAGCATATTTGTATGACTGACATCCTTCATGTCATACATATTATGTGTCATACGTTATACATGTGTATATGTTATAACTTCCATGACAAAGATGAAGACTCAAGCGGCAAAAACCTGTGTTCCCCCTAAAATTAAAATACAAAAATCAAAGACTTCAGAAATGAAATTAATATTTTCCAACCACTTATTAAAAGGAAAATGGTAATTTTCTGAAAAAGGATCTTACTACCAAGAAATAGTCACAGAACAAAGGCCATGGTGCTCTCACATCTAGGGGAGCATATCCAGGAGGAGAAAGGCGAGTGTGGCTGCCATGGCCACCTGAGCCCCACACCCTCTCCCAGGGCACGGTGCCCACCTGGCCCTGGGCACCACAGGCAGGGCCATTACCACATCACAGGTGCTGACTTCTGGAAGCCAGTTTCCTTCCTGCAGGATGTTCATACGCCCATAAAAATGAAGAAATGAGGAAACAGTGCTGAAGCAGGGCCAGCCGAAGTTCTGTTTGTTTTTGTTTTTTAATTATGACTCCAGGCGGCCCTCGCGGGTGGGGAAACGCTGCCCAGTCACAAGCTTGCAGGACGGGCAGGTGTGTGGAGCTGCCACACCGCTGGAGAGGGCGCCGGTCATGAGGCCAGAAGGGAACCACCTCTTCCTCCACCTTGGAGCCAGAAGACAATGTCCTCTCCCGCCCCCGAACTGCACCAGGAGGGGCCTCTCAGGGACCAGGAGGAGTAACCAACACGCACAGACCCACCTGCTTCTCTCCACCTTCCGTGGAGGTTGCTAAGGGAGAGAAGAAACCTGGAAAACTAACTCAAAGTAATAAAATCTCCCCATCTTCAAAATCCTGAAGCACGTAGAGCTTAGATCCTTTAGTGCTAAATTCTGTCTTGGCTCATTTACAGTTATTTACAATTTGTTAATTTTGCCTCTTCAACTCAAGTTTAACTTCCCCCAGGGCAGAGAATAACATAATTTTAGTACCATTTCTCCCCTATGTCTAGTGCAGTCTCAAATATGTTGTGTATTAATGGGCTAAAATGAGCCAGGAATAGTTACATGTATCACGGTAGCATGTCCCAGTATGTAATATCTGTCACTCAGATCAGTCCACGAGGAGACCCAACATGTATGGGCTTCTTTTCAAGGACAGGAGACCACCGCTTCACTAGAAGCTGCTACTGCAGTCCAGGGCTGAGACTGTGTCCCAGTTTGGACCTTGATCTTTCCAGCCAGCCCAAGAGAGCTCACCAGAACTGGGTGGAGGTCAAGGTTGATAGCCCCTGGGACCTGAGAGTGGTGAGTCTGTGTCTCTAGCAGGTGAGGACTGCTGTAGGTGCCTGCATCACACAGGCCTGGAGGCCACCCTCCTCCAGGAGCAGAGGGGCATGGAGCAGGAGTTAGGGTATTAGGGTGGGCGTGCAGGGAGTTGCAGAGGTCATACCCAGGCATCAGAGGCTGCCACGAGGGCAGAACAGCAGTAGCCAGATCTGTGCAGGACAGTGTTCTCTGCCATCCAGTTGGTGGCAACTGAGAATCTTCCCAACTTGACGCTGGCAAGACTAACAGCCGTCTTCTCAGAGGGGTTTGCTCCAACTTACTCATTTTTAACCGCGGCACCCCCCCTCCCCACCTCCTTCTCTCCTGACCCTCTAAGTGAGTCAGTGTGAATCAGGCTTGCTCCTGAAACTTGAACTCCAGGCTTGAACCCAGGGGCCTCTCTCTGGGTGTCCTGATTCTCTACTCCAGAGCTCCAGAAGCACAGAGCAGCAGCAGCCACTCTGCGCCTGCAGACCCCTCCTCTTGGCTTCCTGGCAGAGTGGAAGCAAGTTTCATACTGAGTCTGTGTCTCCTCACACAGACTCCACAGAAGCACGCAGTTGCTGGAGGTGGGACGCTAAGGAACCTGTGATAGGTATCTGTAACTAGATGTTGCCGGAGTCTTCCTGTCCCTGAGGACTTAGTTATGACTCATTGCCGTTGCCCCCGCTCCACAGGGGTAGGGGGTGGAGACTGAGTTCCAACTCTGCCTTTTTGGAAAGAAAAGAAGGGAAGGAAGTGGATGGGAGGGAGAGGGAGAAATAACGGCGGATGTGGACATCCCTCTTTAGAGAGGGAGAGGTCTTCACCCCCATCGGTGGAGGGTGGGTGCTGATCCCCGGCCCAGCGTGCCACTAAGGCACCTCGTTCAACCCTCGGGCCTCACACCCCTTCATCCGCATCTGGGTCCTGAAAGTAACTGGGCTGTTTCTGGGGGTCGGGGTGGGGGCTCTCGTTTACTCCCCACTTCGCTCTGACCCAACGGCGACCATCGAAGTCCGCTCTCGGGTCGTCCAGGGCCTTTCGATGCCAGGACACCCAGAGAATGACCAATGCGAGGAGCTACAATTCCCCCCACCCCCACCCGGCTTGGGACTTTTCACAATCTGACGAGTCTCAAGGGGAAAAGCGGGCGGGGTCTTTCCCCAGAGCCTTCTGCGCGGCAGGTCCGGGCGGCCGAACCGCACTGCCCACTGGACCCGACGCCCACCCGGCTCTCTGCCCGCGGCTGGGGACGGGGGCGGGGCTCGGGGTGGGGCGCGCTGGCGGGGGCGGGGCCGGGCTTTTAAGGCCAGCCACCTGCAGGGCTGCGCTGGCGCTCCGCACCCGAAGGAGCGAGGACCCCGCCGCCAGCCCAACGCGACCCCGCACCCCGGTCCTCGCTCGACGGGACCCCCGCCACGTGCCCGGCCCGCCCTCCGGACGGGACCCCCCCACCCGCGCCATGAACCGGGTGCGTGCCGCCGGGGCGGGAGGAGGGGCGGGTGGGCTCTGCTCAGTTCTCTCCGCTGCCGGTCGGGAGGCCGTGGAACTCGGGCTGGTGGGGTGAAGAAAGATGCTGACCCAAACGCGGGAAGGGGCCGCGGAGCCGGAGGAGGGCGGCGTAGGGCTGGTGACGGAGCGGATGCTCTATGGTCCTGACGCCGTCCTGCCCTCGGCGGTTCAGGAATTCAATGGGTACACCCTCCGAGACACGGGGCGCGCTGGAGTGTCCCTCGGGGACCAGGCGTGCCCACCGAGACACGGAGCACGCTGGAGTGTCTCAGTGGGACCAGGCGCCCCCTCCGAGACACCGGGAGCGCTGGAGTGTCCCATGGGGACCAGGCGCCCCCACCCAGACACGGGGCGCCCTGGTGTCCCGTGGGGACCAGGCACTAGAGAGACCCTGCCCCTCCTCAGAGGGATCTTGTCTGAGTCGGGGAAATGAACTTCCTCGCCCAGGGAGGGGTCCTCTGAGGAACCCACCCAGCCAGCCCTCCTCAGAAGAGGAGAGCAGACAGAAGGCGCTGCAGGCGCTGTTTGGAGGAGCTGTAGGGAACTCCCAGGAGGAGGGACTGGGAATGGGGGATGGGGGGAGGGCCCCTTCCTTGTAAGTTCCACCCACCATGAGGGCCCCTGCTTTGCCTCAGAAAACCCATCTACCTTGGGCCAACATTGCACCTCTGCTTCTCTTTCAGAAAAGAGAAATTTATTCAGTGGAGCTCAGTGGAACCAAAGACATTGAGAAAACAGACAAGGAGGATGGCAAGAAGTCCAGGGGCCTGAAAAACAAGTGCTTGGAACGCAAAAAGAACCACCAGAAAGAGGAGCTTAAGAAAGAACTTGATCTGGTCAGTTGATTTGGTCCCTGAGCAAATGGGTGCCCTTGAGCACTGTCCGCCCTGGTGACAGCTTGCCCCTATAACCCACTTCTTACAAAAGAAAAATTCAGTCTTAAGAATTTCAAAATCCCTGACATGTGTTTCCTTGTTTTAAGAAAAAAAAAAAAAAATGGTGTGATTGTATCTGCCCAGGGGTCAGGCCCTCCAAAGATTCCTGCATTCAGGCTGTAGGCACGCCCAGGGAGGGCTCCTCTGAAGCCAGTCGCCACAGGCACTGCCCAGACCTCTCCCCTGCTGGTTCATTGAGATATTAGTAGCCTATGAAATTAAACTATCTCATCAGCCAGAACTATCCAGGAGGAAAACTGAAAGCCCCTAAACTTGCTAGGTTTCTGGGTATATTTGCCCCATGAGAAAGGATTTCAGTAGTTAGGAAGAGTTGGTCTTGGCTTCAGGCAGCCTTGGGCTCAGCTGAGGTTCCAGTTCAGGGAGTAAGCTACCTAGCTTCTCTGAAGCTCCGTTTTCTTTATGTAAAATGGGAAACAAACCATTTTCATGGGTCTGTCAGGGGGAAAGTGAGGTGAGAGTCTCTTGTAATGGCAGTGCTTTGTGGATGTGAAGTCCTGTTACTACTAAAGCTGGCCACCCTGGGAAAGAACATCCCCAGAACTGAAATGTGGCTGATTACATCTCAGGAATGCCAATGGAAACCTGCCCTGAGTCTGAGATTATGCGGGTTGTTCTGCACTTCACTGCAGACTTTAGAGCTGTGGTTCTCTGAGCAGCTGGTAGTGCTGTGAGCTCTTGTGTGCCACAGAGCAGGTTGTTAAACATTCCGGAATTCAGGCAAGCCGACTGGTACTGTACTAGTTGCTTGAGATGTGACTGCTGCAAATCAGAGCTCTTTTATTTTACCTGGAGAGCTCGTTAAACAACACATGCCGCAAGGTGTTTGTCCATGTACGTTCTGATGACCCTGGACTTGGATCTGAATTCAAATCTGTTTTCCTGAAGTTCAGTTTCCTGTTTTGAAAAATTGGAATTAAAAATAGTACCTACCTCTTAGAGTTGTTAAGAGGGTTACAGAGAAACTGGAGAAAGGCTAAGATAGTCATTCTTATTTCCTACATGTATCTAGCAGTTAAGGATGAAGATATAACTAGTCTTACTTGAAATTACTGTTTATAACATGAATATATATCCATTCTATCATATGCCTGTTAATTACAATGAGAACCTTCCTTGAAATTTGAGCCTTTTTGGAAAATATAGAAAAATAATTCCATGGTGTTGACTGGAGTATTCCCTTGCTTCTTTGCTGAGAAACAGCTTTCTTTCCCCTCTTTTTCGCAACCTTCTTACAGGAATCCTGTAATTTGTGACTTCGTACTTGGGTGCCCTTGCATCCCAACCCCTCCAGAAAATTAGAACCTTGATGAGTAATGCAGTGTCCCTAGCTTCTGAAGAAACAAGCAGGTGACTCAAGCCTGAGGCACCTGGTGCTGCCCTGTGCTCTTCCAGCAGAGTTCACATCCGCACCCTCCCATTTCTCATCCCCAGAGAGTCAGGCTAGTGGGGAGGATGGTACAGTATGGCCCCTTAGAGTATGAGATCAGTCCATGAAAGCAACGACTTTAATCATGTTAACTCTTCTCTGCCCAGAACTTGGCATACTATGCACAGAACCATGTCTTAATCCTATGGCTCCCCAGAAATGTCATATTCAGGGGGTACTGGTACAGTGAATAGAAGAGCAGGCCCAATCTGACTTAAGCACAGGACAAACCCTAACTCTGTAACGTGAAACATTTTTGCTTTAAGAAAAGAGATGGTTCTGGTACCACAGTATAAATTTTTGTCTCTGACAGTCAGAGTTTTAGGATCCTGAGTGCTGGGTTTTTTGCCACAGGAAGAGATTTCTAGCCCTTTAGCCCAGAGATTCTGAAAGGGACAGGACAGAACAGGACAGGGGAACTTGCTCCCTGGGTGCCACAGCAAATGTCCAGAGATATTTATGGTTATCGCTTCTCAAAGGGAGGGTGCTGGTGGGCAGAAGTCCCCACAACAGAGTTATTGACCCAAAATGTCAATAATGCTAAGGTTGAGAAGCTCTGCTTTAGTTTAATAATTCTGTGGCAGAGTTAGCAAGTGTGGCCCCCCCACCGCCCCCCTGGTATTTATTTGGCAGGTTTTTAATCTGAGGGCTTGTCTGATAGCGAGCTGAGCCTCAAGTGCTGAAGGAAGGAAAGACCCATTTCTCTCTCCCAGATGGCCTGCCTGGTGAGGGCTGTGTGGAACTGTCAGTACACGTGGAATGGTTTGGCACTGCTGATCGCTCTGCGTTAATCCCGCAGTTCAGGTCTGAGTTGAGTTTCCAGATCACTGGTGTCTGGATGATGGGTGTGCTAGGATCTGCATGTGCTGGAGACCAGACTGAGGTGAAATGCATTGCTTTACTCATAAAAACTAAGGACAGCTACCACGTGGTAAATGGCAAGTCAAGTCTGAACTCTCCAGGGATGGCCAGAAAATCTACTGGCCAGTGAGCTCTCCTGAAGCAAAGTTCTCTTCTCTCACTGCAGGAACCCCTGGGACAAAGGTTCCTTCTTTCTATACTTCCTGGCCCCTCTCCCATCCTCAGTGTTTCTCCCAGATTTCATGGGGTTGTCAGGGTATAGGGTTCAAGTCTTTTGGAATTATCTAATTCACTCTGTTCTTTTCATGGACTTTAGCATGACCACAAACTCAGCAAAGAGGAACTGGAGACAAAATATAGTACAAACATCATTACGGTAAGTCATCAGAGAACCAGTGACAGGGGAGGGGATCAGGGACCATACAAAGAGGCTGTGTGCTTGAGGCTTGTGAGTGATCTGCCAGTCCTCCACGTGCCCACCTTGCAAGAGGAGGCTCATTAACCTCAAGAATAGCAGGCCTGAGCCGCAGGCATGACAAGGCCCTCTGCTGGGCTGTGTGTCTGGTCACAGACAGTTCTTTGACTGTGATTGCAGCTGAGCCATGGTGACCCCTGGAAGGTTTGAGTGCCTCCTCACTGTCATGGTCCAGGGTTGCTTTCAAACCCTGTGCCCAGGAAGTATTCAGGTCGTGTCCAGGCCTCCTCCAAGAAGTGGGGACACCTCACTCCTCCTAAAATCTCCCATCGCAGAAGTGCTGCTTTATTCTGTGAATTCAAACTTAAAGATGTGGTGTCTTAACACCAGGAGATTTGGATACATCTGTTCTGAGTGAACAGAAATATGTGCTGTGTGACTCACTGGCCTACAGAGAGGAAGGCAAAAAGGAGCAGCGGAGCCTGGGCTCAGAGGACGCAGGGGCAAGAGAGGAACACTGGCGGGAAGGTGTCAGGGCATACACCCTGTCCCACAGTTTACAGGATGTGCCGGGAGAATGGTGGAGTTCATCCAATGAGACCCCCAGATGGCACAGTGACTGAGCTGGGACATAGTCACAGCTGCCCACAGTCTGCAGAAATGTGACATCCAGCCCGAGGAGGGAGAAACGTCTAACTCCTGCTTCTTTTCCCTCTGCTTTCTCAGGGTCTTTCCAGTGCCCAGGCTGCTGAACTGCTGGCTCAGCATGGGCCCAATAGCCTCACGCCCCCCAAGGAAACCTCAGAGATCATCAAGTTCCTCAAACAGATGGTGGGGGGCTTCTCCATCCTCCTGTGGATAGGAGCCATCCTGTGCTGGATCGCATACGGGATTCAGTATTCCAATGATCACGCCTCCTCCCTGGACAATGTATGGCGCTGGGGGCTCCTCCCGGGTTTGCTGGTGGTGGGGGTGGGGGTGGGTAGGGTGGTGAGGGTCAGCACTGTAATGCAAGGCCTTCCCTGGGCAAAGCATTGGGCTGGGGTCAGGGGTCTACCACTGACCAATCACTGCATAAGTTGGAGAAAATCAATAACTTCTCCGGGTATAAAATAGAAAGTATATCTGACTCTCTAGTGTCTCAGAGCAGTGTGAGCATCAGTTTTTAAAAGAGCAATACATGATTGGTTCCTATGTGGGGAAAAAAAAATTGACATCCATGTGAGGTGTTTTGGGCTTTATCTCCTCAAAGCTAATTCTCTCCCTTTACCGTGGAGAACTTGTGTGTCTAATAGTAAGGTAGGACCAAACCACAAAGCTAGGGGTCACAAAGCTGGGCTTCCCTTGTAGCTCAGCTGGTAAAGAATCCACCTGTAATACAGGAGACCTGGGTTCAATCCCTGGGTTGGGAAGATCCTCTGGAGAAGGGAAAGGCTACCCACTCCAGTATCCTGGCCTGGAGAATTCCATGGACTGTATAATCCATGGGGTCACAACAGTTGGACACGACTGAGCAACTTTCACTTTCAAACCACAGAGCTAGAGCAGCCAACATGATGCTGAGAGAGAAGCCAGGTGCAAAAGGCCATATTCTGTGCAATTCCATTGGTGTAAAATGTCCAGAACAGGCCAGTGCTGGATTCAGACAGCAGATCAGTGGCTGCCCAGGCTGGGCCAGGGCGGGAGAGTGACTGCTGTGGGTACAAGGGGTCTTACTGGAATGATGGATTGTGGTGATTGTTACACAACTGTGTTAATTATTAATAGTCATTTAGTTATAAACTTCAAATGGGTGAATTGTATGGCCTGCAAGTTACATCAGGACACAACTGCCATCTCTCTGATTGGCCCGTGGAGTACCCTGGCCCTCAGGTTGGGCTCATTCCTGATGCTGCTTCTCTGATTGATGCCTGCCCTCCTCACCCAGGTGTACCTGGGCTCCGTGCTTGCCCTGGTCGTCATTCTAACCGGGGTCTTTGCTTATTACCAAGAGGCGAAGAGCACCAACATCATGTCCAGTTTCCGCAAGATGATCCCGCAGGCAAGTGTAACAGCCTCCCTGGTGTCTCCAGGCTTGAGACAAGCAAGCATCAGATGGGGGGAGCGGGAGGGCATGGCTTGGCGGCCTAGGACCCCTCCCTGCTGTCTGCGGAGTCTTGGGCAACTGGCCTAATCTCTCTGGAGCCCCCGTTCCCTCCTGGGTGTGGTCAGTGAGGCAAGGTGGAGGAAGATGCTCAGTCAAGAGCAGAATGGGACAGAAAAACGAGCCACTGCCTGGCATCTCCTGTGGCTGCTCCTCAGCTCGGTGAACCATTCAGACAGAAGTTATTCATGAGCCAAGGGAGCCAACCTGTCATTCTTTAAACCATCAGTCTTTTCACTCCCATTTCTGAGCCTCACTGCATGTTGCCCCCGAATGCTGCCAGTGTGGGAGGCCTCAGATCCCTCCTCCTCCAGCAACCTGGGAGGGGTCCTCTGGGGACACCACTGTCAGCAACACCCTCTGAGGGTGTCAGAACCACACCCTCACTGGGCTGCAGAGCTTCTGAGAGGCGTGATCTCTGGGTGGAATCTCTTGTGTTAGGAAGCAGAGACCCATCTCTCACTCCATTAAAGGCTATATGACCTGAGCGAGATCATTGATCCCTTTAGCTCAACCTCAGGACTCTTCCTGGACTTCCCAGCAGGATGATTCATCCTAATGGTCCCCCTGTCTGTCAGGCCCAGAACTGACAGTGGCTTTGCTATACCTCCCATGGCAGCATTTTCTGGATCGAAGGCTATCTCCGTGAGCTCCAACTCAAGAAAAATAGTTCTTAGGGTCTTTAGGACCTGAGTAGAAGCCTTGGCTTCATTGTCTGCTATTCTGACAGCTATGCACTCCTGTGCCTTCCTTCCTGAGCCTGTGGGGGACAAGGAGCATGCAGGAGGGCCAGCATCATTCCCGGATGGGATCTGAAGCCTGGGTCATGATTTTCTTCTGCAGCAAGCACTTGTCATTCGAGACTCAGAGAAGAAGACAATTCCTGCTGACCAGTTGGTGGTGGGGGACATAGTGGAGATTAAAGGTGGAGACCGGGTCCCTGCGGATGTCAGAATTCTGTCCACTCAGGGGTGTAAGGTCAGTGTCATGGGTGCCCTGAGGGTCACACTCGTGGTGCTATGGTCTTTCCAGGTCTCAGTGTAACCAAAGAAGGGAACAAGTTGCCTGACCTTGAACTCTTTTCAAAACTCCTAGGTGGACAACTCATCTGTCACCGGGGAGTCAGAGCCCCAGGCCCGCTCCTGTGAGTTCACACATGAAAGTCCCCTGGAGACCAAGAACATTGCCTTCTTCTCCACAACCTGTCTGGAAGGTAGGTCTGGTAGCTTGCAGGACTGCAGGTTCCTCTCATAGCCTTTCTCCTTTGTCAAGCTTTATGTTTCTCTCTCTCTACCATCTCTTGCCGCTAAACTTTTCCAAGAGAAAATGTGTAATTGAGGAGTCTAGAGAGCTGGTGTTTGGCCTTTGTAGTGTCATGTGCTGATTGGCCATGTGAGCCACCAAAGAGAGGAGCATGCGAGGCCATGGTCCCTCCTCGCTGAGGACTCCTGGAATAAAATGTCTGCTCCACCTGTAGGCACAGCGACTGGCATGGTCATCAACACGGGTGACCGCACCATCATTGGGCAGATCGCCTCGCTGGCTTCAGGAGTCAAGGACTTGAAGACGCCCATTGCCATCGAGATCGAGCACTTTGTTCATATCGTGGCAGGAGTGGCAGTCTCCATCGGCGTCATTTTCTTCATCATCGCAGTGTCCATGAAGTATTATGTCCTGGACTCCATCATCTTCCTCATTGGCATCATTGTGGCCAATGTGCCTGAGGGTCTCCTGGCCACTGTCACTGTGAGTCTGTGCTGCTAGTGGCCGTACCCTGACCCTGCTAGTGTGCCATCCTGCTCTGCCGCGGCTGAGTCTGCTGCATCAGGGCCAGTCATAGGATGTTCTGTCTCTTAGAGGGACAAAGAGAACTGTCATCTGTTAGTATCTGAATGAACTGTCCTTGAAAACTTGTGTTTTCATTTTCAGAGATCTATCTGCAAATCCCATATGATACTTTGCCCCTTAAGATCTAGATAAAACAATCTTGAACCACCACTTAGAAATTTTCTAGAAGTCTGACACCTTCCCTGCATTTCCACAGTTTTTAAAAGAAAAAAAAAATACTTTGGCAGTTTCTACAGCTGAGGGATGTAGGTACACTTTCACATCACTTCACCCTCTCAGAGGCAGTCTGAGACACAAACTCCCTGTCTGATCCTGCAGAGCAGTTCAGCACTTTCCGCTCTGCCCCTGGTCTAACTTTGGTTCTCCCTGTGTCAGGACCTAACTCATCCTAAAACAAGGCCCCCAGGTGGGGAGGATTCATACCTCTGCTCCTGGCACCGTCCTAAGCAAAGACAGACAGAAGTGTTATTGCCTGTCTCCTCTGACTCCAGCAGACAGTAATTTGACCAAGCTGGAGCCTAAAGAACCCTTTTGAGATCTGGGGGCTTCAGAGAGATCCAAGAATCTTTATTAACATTTGGAGATCCTAAAGTGAAACAAGTGTTTCTTGATTCCCCAAAGCAACAGGTAAGCCATTTGGGGCAAGCTCTTTGGCACATAGTGGCTGAAGTCTGTCTTATAACGCTCTTGCTTGTGATCCACGGGCGCTCAGCAGCCAAGCCCCCTTTGTATTGACTTGACACTTGCCAGGCTTTGCTACCTGTGGATCCCTTAGGATCATTTTCCTCAAGGAGTAAAGGGACATGAGAGAGAGAGAGCACATGCAAGCTTTATATGCCTTCTCAGCCACTGGGTCTGGTGCAGTTTTACTGCATCTGTAACTATACCTGAAACTAGTCCAGCTGTAACTGTTCCTACATTATTGAACCCAAGTTCAGCATGGTGGTTTTTCTCAAAGCTTCTCTCTCTCTCTCCTCTGTCTAGGTGACTCTGTCACTGACAGCAAAACGAATGGCCAAGAAGAACTGCCTTGTGAAGAACCTGGAGGCAGTGGAGACTCTTGGCTCCACCTCCATCATCTGCTCAGACAAGACCGGGACCCTGACCCAGAACAGGATGACAGTGGCCCATCTGTGGTTCGACCACCAGATCTTCGTGGCAGACACTAGTGAAAACCAATCGAGTAAGCCTTGGGGTGCATCCAGCCTGGCCCTGCATGGTGGGCTCAGCACAGCTGGTCTGTGGCCATGGGTGAACAATACTGCTCACTGGCACAAGCCTGGCACCTTCGGCATCCATGGTTCTTCTTTCCAGATCAAGTCTTTGACCAAAGCTCTGCGACCTGGGCCTCCCTGTCAAGGATCATAACGCTGTGTAACCGCGCTGAGTTCAGACCTGGACAGGAGAGCGTCCCTATCATGAAGGTGAAACCCCACAAACAGTCTCAGCCGCAGGCACTTTGCAGAGTGAAGTCACCTTCTCTGTTCTGATCTGGTGCTTTATTTAATCTCTGCAACTAAGTAGCATTTGTTCTGTGAGAGCGAATCTAACCACAAGACCTGTAGGAACCCTTTTCACTGTCACTAACTTTAAGAAATCTAAAAGTTCTCAAAATATTCATTTAGGTCTTCTGAAAAGTCTCTTTCTTGAAAATGATTGTGCCTTTAAGTTACTGCCCTAAATTCTTTACCAGCTAAGAAGATACAATCAAAGTTCCAGGGAACACCCCCTGCCCCTCTCCAAGATCAAGTTCATTGCTTTTTTCCCATGAAAACTCCCACTCTCAGGGCTCTAACTTGTCTGAACTCCCCTATCGCCAGCAGGTGGCGCCCTGCAGTTAACAGTTGTAAGCGTTAGTCGTGTCTGAATCTTTTGCGACCCCCTGGACTGTAGCCCACCAGGCTCCTCTGTCCATGGGATTCTCCAAGCAAGAATAATGGAGCGGGTTGCAATGCAGGAGACCCAGGTTTGATCCCTGGGTTGGGAAAATCCCCTGGAGAAGGAAATGACAACCAACTCCAGTAGTCTTGCCCAGGGGATTTTCCCGACCTAGGGATCAAACCTGGGTCTCCTGCATTGCAACCCGCTCCAGTATTCTTGCCTGGAGAATCCCATGGACAGAGGAGCCTGGCAGGCTACAGTCCCGAGTCAGACACAATTAACACTAACAGTAGTAAATCTGTCTCTTATGGGATAACTGTTCTCTCCCTCTGGTACTTGGTAAGCTTAGGTTGCACATTGGTTGGTTGAAAATAACCACAGAAGAACCTGATTATGTGCTGCAACTACTTATATCTTTTGATTCACAGAAAATTGTGGTTGGAGATGCCTCAGAAACTGCTCTTTTGAAGTTCTCAGAGGTCATGCTGGGTAACGTGATGGATATTAGAAAAAGAAACCGCAAAGTAGCTGAAATCCCTTTTAACTCAACCAACAAATTTCAGGTGACTTTCCCCTCACAATTGAATCTTTTGGTTTTTAATTATAGTTGGCTGTGCTGGGTCTCTGTTGCAGTGTGCAGGCTTCTCCTTACAGTGACTTCTCTTGTTGTGGAGCACAGGCTCTAGGGCTCATGGGCTTTAGTAGCCACTGAATCCTTATCATCACTAGAGCAGCATTTCCACTTGTAGGTATCCTTTAGTCAGTATGTGTTTTGAATGACACTTGACTTTAAAAACAGTCCTCAGAGATGCAAAGCCTGAACATCTGGTAAACACAGAACAAGTAGAGGAGAGAAAAGATAAAGGTTTCTATGGGGCCTGCCATTCCCACACGTGGCCTTTCTGTATAACATGCACACAAACGCACCACTGCCCGCCCTGGTGACTTGGGCACAGGGAGAGCCAGCAGCCACACCCCCCAACATGACAGGCTGAGTGAGGGGGGCAGTCAGGAGAAGCCAGGCATTCTCCAAGCTTGGTCTCATGTAATCTTCACCATAAGCCTTGAAGGTAGGACCAGGTGAAGCCCCAACTGCAGGCAAGGAAATGGGCCTTAGAAAGTGTTGAGGTGGCCAGAGCCACCTGAGCATCTAAGTCTTCACATGTACGTCTGACGCCTGAGTCTATGCTTTTTCTACCACAACACAAAGGCCAGGTGGTCAGTTCAGGCCATTTGGGTGAACCTTGCCCTTTGTGAGGACCAGTGAGGACCGAAAGCATTGCTTTCCATGTCTGCCCTGCCGGCAGTGCACAGGAGTCTCCACCCCTTGTTGCTCAGGGGGAGATTGGCCACCCTTGCCTGGTTGTCTCCCCTCCCACTAGGGTAGCCAGCAGGCAGCCATGTCCACCCTCCTCAGGTCAGGCAGGGAACAAAGTGCTGCTACAGGTGGAGTTCCCCGGAGACTCCAAAGCAAGAATGGGGTGTTGTGACTTGGTCTTTTGTTATTGTTGTTTAGTCTCTCAGTTGTGTCCGACTCTTTGGACCATACCCACCAGGCTCCTCTCTCCATGGGATTTCACAGGCAAGAATACTGGATGGGGTTGCCATTTCCTTCTCTAGGACTTAGTCTTTGCATAACATTAAATTATGTAAGTAGGATGACCACGTTTGTGTGCAAGTTTCTAGTGATTACGCACACATTGTGTTTGGAAGGAATTTAGAACTGGAAAATTACTGTGGAGCAAACGTCTTTGTGGATAATTAACCAGTAAAGAGTCATGGTTAGCAAAGCAGACAACTAACAAAATGTATGATGTAAGATGTAGAGGAACTCAGATCTCTGTTCAAAACATAAGTGAAAATAGAATGACTAGCAATCCTAAAATAACAGTAGTAATCATGGCTATCAACTGCTGATTTCCACACTCCTCACAATTCTACTAGGTAGTCAAGAATGAGGAAACAGAGGACACAGCCAGCAAGGGCCAGAGCCAGGACTTGGGCAGACCCCAGGGGTGTGCTCAGCCTAGGCGGGTGGCCATCTAACCACAGACAAGACTCGAATCCTGCTGGGGCTCCGTCTTCTTTGGGGAGAGGAAGAACAGGTTCTGTGAGGCCTCCTGTACAGATCGTTAATGGAGAAAGTGGGCTCCCTGGAGTTGCTAGAAAGGAGTGGGTCCCACAGAAGAGTCCAAGGAGCTCTGAGGTGCTTTAGAGTCACCTTATATTCACACGCCTGCGCAGCACTCGGCACTGAGCAGGGTGGTTTAGGAGGAGCCTTGGAAGGTCTCTGGGGCATCATTCAACTCGAAGAAACAAAACAGCTCTGGCACGTGAGCTCTTTGAGTTGTGGCCTGAGGGATCTAGTTCCCTGACCAGGGATGGAACCCAGGCCCCCTGCATTGACAGCTCGAAGTATTAGCCACCAGACTGCCAGGAAGTCCTTCAGTCTCTGCATATTACTTGGGCATGAAGTAGAAAGGACAGAACATGCCTGCAGAGAACACTCTTCCTTTACATATCACAGAGAGGAGAAACAGAAACCACAGAGAAAGCGATGTTTTGCTCATGAAAAGCTCTGTCCAGTTTAGGCCCTTCGTAGTAAAGACAGTTCTTGCCTGGAGAATCCCAGGGACAGAGGAGCCTGGTGGGCTGCCGTCTATGGGGTCGCACAGAGTTGGACACGACTGAAGCGACTTAGCAGCAGCAGCAGCAGCAGTGAAGACGGTGTCCTTACCCGCGATGCCGCACTGAGCATGCGTGATCCCTCCCCCGCAGCTCTCCATCCACGAGACCGAGGACCCAGATGACAAGCGCTTCCTCGTGGTGATGAAAGGGGCCCCCGAGCGGGTCTTGGAGAAGTGCAGCACCATCATGGTCAACGGGCAGGAGCAGCCTCTGGACAGGAGCACTGCCGAGGCCTTCCACACGGCCTACATGGAGCTGGGCGGCATAGGGGAGCGCGTGCTGGGTGAGAGAGCGGGATCCCACTGGCAGGCAAAACGAAGCAGGCTTGGGGTATAGCGGGGTAGCCCTGGCGTCCACTCATATCCTAAAGGAGAATGTGGTCAGCATGCAGGGGATACTGTGTGATGGCGTAGGAGGGTGGGGGCCCTTGCAGATCAGAAGTCTGGGAAGATTTTATGGGAGGAGTTACATTACAGTCTGGACCTTGAGTGATAGATGTGAAGGGTTGTGGGGGGAATGTACTCACATAGAGGGAACAGCATGAGACAAACATGGGAATGGATGGAGGGGACCCTCTGGGCACAGCTCCCCATTCTTCATCTCTTTATGTCTCTGTCTCTACCCCCACACCACTTGTAAACTGCAACCTCCTCAGAAGTACAGGCTGTCCACTCCTGGGCTTTCTGTCTCCAGAGCATACCTAACGGGCACAGAGTAAATGATTTGGGGATGAAACATGTCTTTCCTAAAACAACATGTTATGTAACTGAAGGAACTGAACAATTATGGTAAACTCTAAAGTCTGTTAGTCACTCCAGTCATGTCCAACTCTTTGCAACCCCGTGGGCTGTAGCCTGCCGGGCTCCTCTGTCCATGGGATTCTCCAGGCAAGAATACTGGAGTGGGTGGCCATTCCCTCCTCCAGGGGATCTTCCCAACTCAGTAATTGAACCCAGGTCTCCCATATTGCAGGCAGATTCTTTAGCATCTGAGCCGCCAGATTTACTGACATCAATTCTCTTAAACTGGTAAAACACAAAGGACTGAAACTGTATGAAAATGTTCCCTCTTTTTTTCATCATTTTTTTATCCTAGTTTCACCAGCTCCTAAATTCATACCCATTTCAGGTTTCTGTCACCTCTACCTACCGACAGACGAGTTTCCAGAAACGTATTCATTTGATGTAGACGCAGTGAACTTCCCTACATCCAACTTCTGCTTTGTGGGCCTCTTGTCAATGATTGACCCGCCTCGGTCCACGGTACCTGATGCTGTCACCAAGTGCCGGAGCGCAGGGATCAAGGTGGGACTTGCACATCCCTGACTTTACACATCTTCCACGGATGCTGAGTTCCTTTCTAGGAATGTCTGTCATAGGAGAGTCAGTATTTAGGTCTCTTCCCCTAAATGTCATAATTCCCCTTTTTTTAAGTCTCTACTTTCACTGTACTAAGATTTCAGTAACTGTCCCATAAAAGCATAGTCATTGTGTCTGCGTGGAATAAACCACAAGTGCAATTGCAATGAGCATAAAGCCATGAAGTAACCACATCACCCTAGACCACGACAGACAATAAAAGGTTTTGTTACTTAATCTTGAGGTCCAGCTCCCATATTCCATTTCCCTCATGATAAGCCAAAATTTGAATTCCATTATTGTGTTAATTCCAAGGCTGTGGAGCATCATGAAGATGCTGAAGGAGCTATCCGTCAGCCCACTCACAGAGTTACGCCAAAGGGAAGGACTTCCTCTAGGTCCGAGGAGGAAATGTAAGGTTTAGAAACAAGGGTAGATCCAGTGGGATCCATGTGTCCTTCTGAGACAGGTGATTCTCTGACCTAAAGATCAAGGACTGCAAGCCACAGTGGCCCCTTGCCATGGTGGAGTGGGCAAAACCAAGTCATCCCTGCTCGCCTGAGCAGCAGAGTCCCTCACCACCCACATGCCTGTCTCCTTGTCTGTGTTCTAGGTTATCATGGTTACAGGCGATCATCCAATCACAGCCAAAGCTATTGCCAAGAGCGTCGGTATCATTTCCGCCAACAGTGAGACGGTGGAAGACATTGCCAAACGCCTCAACCTTCCTGTGGAGCAAGTTAACAAGCAGTGAGTTCAGAACCCACACAGCAGAACTCAGGCCTTTACCACAGACCCTACTGCCTCTAAAGAGTTGTCTGGAGAAGACCCCTTTTTGCCAAACGTGATCTACTGGTTTACTCTATCATTTCTGGCTGGTTTACTCTGTAATTTCTACATCCAGTCATTACTCAAAATTTTATTGAGTACCTGATATGTGCCAGCCACTGTATTGAGACCATGAAAATGACCTATATTTCAGCCCAGTGAAGTAGATCTGAAAACTTCAGTGATGAATTTAGAGTGAGGAAACTGAAGCAGAAACTTTATAGGAAATTACCTGTCATTGGTGCAGTTTATAATCAGGAACATTGAGAACCCTTTGTGCTCTCTGAGCCCCTAGTCTGCATCTTGACTATTTATTCCGTGTTTAATATTTAGGCTTCATAATGTGTTGCTATGGAAACATAGTTCTCTTTGCTTTTTATTTGGTTGTAAATAGAATGGAGGGCTTCTCTGCTGTCTACTGGTAAAGAACCCACCTGTCATTGTAGCAGACACAGGAAACATGGGTTCCATTCCTGAGTCTGGAAGATCCCCTGGAAGAGGAAATGGCAACCCACTCCAGTATTCTTGCCTGAAGAATTCCATGTACAGAGGAGCCTGGCAGGCTGCAGTCTGTGGGATCACAAAAGAGTTGGACACAGCTTAGCAACTGAATAGCAATAAACAACAACAAACTCAGTGAAATAAGCACAGGCACAGAGGTGCTGGCGGTGGGAACCTGACTGTTGATCATTTAAATCAAAGTCTCCAAAGTCTTAGTTGGAAAATAAATGTCATTGCTTTATTATACTTTGATGCATGTGGGCGAAAAAGACCCAAGAACATATCCTAGTTTACCCAAACAGTTATACCTGTTAGGAACACAGAGCTGACAGGTGATAAGTGACTGCCAGGGCAACAAATTACCAGTTAGGACACCAAGCAGGTAAACAGCCTCTGGGCACACATTTGTATCTGGAGCCTAAGGTGGCCCAGTGCTCCTTTGTGTAGATAACATCGGTAATAATGTCCGTCTGTGAAAGGACGTTATACTTGTTTTGTTTTTTGAAATAGTAGGATTTTACTTTTTCCTACAAGTCACCACACAGGAGAGAGGGTTGGTTACTTTGTGAATGTTTTCAATTGTCCACTTTATCAACTGCAGCTTCATGATCAGGGAAGAACTTTTCATAGCTAGGGGAGGAAGGGAAACAAGGCTTTCCTTCTTGCTTCTTCCTCCCCCTCTTTTTTTTTTTTTTACCAGAATATAGGAAAACCTATAGTTTGAGTCAAGTGCTAGAATTTCAATATTTAGCACCAATAGAAAAAAAAGAGAAGCAGACCTAAAAAGAGCTCAAAACTTTAAAAAGGTAAACAAAAAGGTATGCAGTGTTTTGTGCTTAAAAACGTTTAAGCTGAGATTTGAAGGCTGAAATGTTCGCCAAGGGAAGGGAAGGCTAGAGGCCCCCACCCCTGGCAAAGGTGGTGGGATCTGTGAGGGCTTGCACAGAGTCAGGGGTTCAGAACTGAGAGCCGGGGACTTGGAACTGAGAGCGTGGGTGCTGTGGGGGAGTCAGAGGGGCCGTATGGTACAGGCTGCCCCTAGCCCTGCAGACTAAGTGGGGATCTGGGCTCTGCTGGATGTTCCTTTGGACAGTGCTCCAGGGGACAGTATGGTCAGGTCTGCAGTTTCAGTAGTTCCTAGAACCTCACTTTTATAAGCAGCAAATAAAAGCTTTCCTCAGGAAGACCTCAGTTAACTTTTCTCCCTACATAGCTGGTTGCATAGTAGACACCGTGAGTCTGAAATAAACAAAGAGCTGTCACCCATATGTTCAGGCCAACAGCTGGATTCTTGGATTCAGAATGTACAAATAGGCAGTTTTTTACCTCCTTTTCTTTTGAGTAAAGCTTTGCCCTGGGAAGTGCCACCTCTCACCCATGCCTGTAAGAAATGGCTACTTGACTTGTTCCTACTGTCATGTGACACAAGGCAATGCCTGTCAGCCTTAGTTCACTGTCTTGAAAAGAGACCCACACACCCCATCATCCCACCAGATGATTCAGATGAGTCAGGACTTGGGGTTCCAGGTAAAACCAAAGAGGTTCACCCCACTTCCTGCCCAGAATAGCATTTTAACCTCAGCTTCCACCTAGGCCCTCACCCAGTTCCTCCTGCCCATCTAGGGATGCTAAGGCCGCTGTGGTGACCGGCATGGAGCTGAAGGACATGAGCCCGGAACAGCTAGATGAGCTTTTAGCCAACCACTCGGAGATCGTCTTTGCCCGAACGTCCCCCCAGCAGAAGCTGATCATCGTGGAGGGCTGTCAGAGGCAGGTGGGTGAATGCAGCACCTGGGGAACCTTCTAGGTCTGTCATCATTCTGTGGGGAGAAGCAGCACTGAGCCTTAGCCCCCCCTTAGGGCTCTGGTGAGGTCACCACCCCACATCTCCACCTATCAGGGCTGACCCTGTCCACCCAGGGACCCTCCTGCTTGCTCCCCAGGGGCCTACCTTTACAATTTGGATTCATATGGTTTTGGTCATTCAAACACATCTTATTTGGAGCTTGTTCTTACTTCTGGGATTTCCCATCTTAAACTTTTTCCTCCAACCCAAAACGGGCCTTTGTTTTGATGCAGCAGACCTCCAGGCTGCTCACTAACCTCCTCTACCCGTCTCCCACAACCTTCTGCCATCCCTACAGGATGCTGTGGTCGCTGTGACTGGGGATGGAGTTAATGACTCCCCAGCTCTGAAGAAGGCAGACATTGGGATCGCCATGGGGATAGCAGGTTCTGATGCAGCCAAAAATGCAGCCGACATGGTCTTGCTGGATGACAACTTCGCGTCCATCGTCACAGGGGTGGAGGAAGGTGAGTAGGGTCTTGAGTGGTCTTAGCAAGGGCTGGGGCCACCCATGAAATGAGGCGCAAGTCCTATAGGGAGAAATGTCTTCTGCTTAGGTCGCCTGATCTTTGACAACCTAAAGAAGACGATCGCATACACGCTGACCAAGAACATCGCCGAGCTGTGCCCCTTTCTCATCTACATCATTGCTGGGCTTCCCCTGCCCATTGGCACCATTACTATCTTGTTCATCGACTTAGGCACAGACATAGTAAGTAGCCAGAAAGGGAACAGGGTCTGATGACTTCCCCAGGTGAGGGAAACCTCAGTGTCATTACCTTCAAAGGCAGGAGATGGATTAATCAGTGCTTCTCAGACCTCAACGTGATGGTTTCTGACAAGCTCTTAAGTGATGCTGAGTCTGCTGGTCCACCAACCACGCTTCAAAGCACAGGACCAGAGAGATCTATCAAGTGTTTGAAAATTAAAACCACTTCACTTCATAAAAGAACTTTTCAACACATGAGTTCTTCACCTTTGCAAAAAAACAGGCCATAGGTCAGTTCCAGCTCATGTGCATCCCCCTTTTTTTTTTTTTGAAGAGCTGTCACCAAAATAGTCCCTGTACTGCTTGGGGCCCAGTGGCTGAAGTGATAACCCACAGCTGCCCCTTGTTAAGTAAAAGAATCTGTGACCTGGATGCCCCCACCAAACACAGTAAGAAGCCGCCATTAATAACACTGTGAAGCCTCACACAGACCTACAGTAATATCACCTAAAACCTCCCCTGTGCTAGAACGAATCCCCTTAGGAAGCTTTGTGACAATCACTCCCATGGCTCTAGCTTACAGAGGCTTTGGGGAGCAAGCAAAACTCACAGCTCTGCAGGTCATTGCCTACCCCTCATTTCACACGACACCTGGGCAGCCTCCACGGTCCAGGGATATTAGGGCATCTCTACCTTAGAGGGGAGCTGAAGCCCCAGAGCGTGCAGCAAGCTTGCTCTTCTTATCTCCACTGCCATGGTTCTTCCAAGTATCACTAGGGAACTTGTTAGAAATTTGGGCTCTCTGCCCTCCAGGGGGAGGACCTGGGAGAGAACCACTGGTCAGTGGTGGGAAGGTCAAGTGCTTTATAACTAGATCATTTAGAGATGGCAGCACAGGGTGATGGTCAGGCGATCAGACACAGGTGGATTGTCTTCTCTGCAGACAGCACACCCTGTTGTCTGCACCCTGGATGGACCAGTTCTGTAATGCCACCAGCACCACTGCCACCACCACCACCACCACCACCCCCCCACATCAGGCCCCTGGCTGTGCTGCCACTCTTGCCTTCCATCTAGCATTTCAGGGTCGGGCCTCATGCTGCTCTCCCCCTCTAGATTCCCTCCATCGCCCTGGCTTACGAGAAAGCTGAAAGCGACATTATGAATAGGAAGCCTCGCCACAAGAAGAAGGACAGGCTGGTGAATGCGCCACTCGCCCTGTACTCCTACCTGCATATCGGTGCGAGGAGGGGCTGCCCAGAGACCCACCTTCCCCTGTGGGGCGGGGTGGGCTGCTGGGGGAGCCCAGAGGAGAGTGAGGCAGAGCACTTCTGGGGTCAGTACAGAACCTCTCCTGTTCTTCTAGGCCTCATGCAGGCCCTGGGGGCCTTTGTTACGTATTTCACCGTGTATGCGCAGCAGGGCTTTCTACCCAGCGCTATCCTCCACCTGCGGGTGGAGTGGGAGAACGACAATGTGAATGACCTGGAAGACAGCTACGGACAGGAATGGGTAAGGGCCAGGTTGCTGGCGGCATCCTCCCTGGATGGCTGTAAGGAGACAGGGGAAGTAATAGTTTTCCTTGAGGGCCCTGTGGTCACAGTGGCTTGCCTCTGCCGGGCTCGGCTCATCTCTCAAGTTGGAGGTCTAGAGCTCACCTGTTTACATTAGCTTGCATCCCAGGTGGCTCAGATGGTAAAGAATCTGCTTGCAATGCAGGAGACCTGGGTTTAAATCCTTGGTTTCAGAAAATCCCCTAGAAAAGGGAACGGCAACCCATCCAGTATTCTTGCCTGGTAAACCCCATGGGCAGAGGAGCCTGGTGGGCTACAGTCCGTGGCGTCTCAAAGAGTCGGACACAATTCAACGATTAGCACACTTCAGGTGTGGAGGAGGAGCAGCTAGCAGTGCCACAGCTGGGCCAAATCCATTAAAATCCGTAAATCTAATCCATAGATTTCTTTCCAAACACAGAAAGTAACCCTCTCTCAATCACGGGGAGGGGAAAGAGAGTCAAGGCTCGTAGACAGGCACCAACACCTCCCTGAGGTGTCCATCTGGGGCGTCATGGTCTTCTCTTCTCTGGCCATTGACAGACAAGGTTCCAGAGGAAATACCTAGAATGGACGGGCTACACAGCATTCTTTGTCAGCATCATGATTCAGCAAATAGCAGATTTGATCATCAGGAAAACCCGGAGGAATTCCATCTTCCAGCAAGGTCTCTTCAGGTACTGGTGCAACTGTCCTGGGGGTTCAGCCTGGGCCTTTGCTGCCCAGATGACTGCATGTGGGCATGTGAACCTGGGGCTGGGAGTTCAGAATTTGTTTGCTTTTGTGTCTTACAGAAATAAAGTTATCTGGGTGGGGATTGCCTCACAGATTATCATCGCATTAATCCTCTCCTATGGCCTTGGAACCATCCAGGCCCTGAATTTCACGATGCTCCGGTGAGGTTCCCTGCAACAACGGGGAGGAACCGGCCCCAATCTGGTTGTCACAGCCTAACAAGTCTTTCCCCTCAAGTCTTTCCAAAGAGAGAAAGTGAAACTGTTCTTTTTTTCTTTCTTTTAATCAGTATGAGGCTTTGACCTGCTAGTTTTTTCAGAAGAGGAGGTGGGTTTTCCATCCCTCACCATCCCATCTCTACCTTCATCCAACAGATCCCTTCTCAGGCAGACACTGTTTCTAGTGGTCACAGTCCAGTTAAATAAGAAACCTTGGGGTTCTATGCTGTGTGACCCAGTGGGGTTGCTCTGTCCAGTCTAGAAAGGGGAATGAATGAGGCGCTCAGCCACTTAAGGGTGGGTGTGTGGGTCTCACGCCACCCACTCTCTCCCTCTAGGCCTCAGTACTGGTTTGTGGCTGTGCCACATGCAGTTCTGATTTGGGTGTATGATGAGGTGCGGAAGTTTTTCATCAGACTCTTCCCTGGAAGTGAGTACTAATGTATGGGGGACTTGGGGGCTCTTGATCTGCTCCAGCAGACCTTCCTCTGTTTCTCACTTACTGCTTTCTCCTTTAGGCTGGTGGGATAAGAACATGTATTATTAAGACACCTGCTTCCCAAGCCCCTCCAGCTGCACATGGCGATGTTCTTCACCTTCTGGCGCCAGCTGGGTGACTGCTGCCGTGGGGATGTCGTCGGAATGTGTTCGAGAAAAGAAAGAACTGTAGGAAAGACACTCACTAATATTTTGTAATTTAAAACAGATTTCAGTGTTTATATGTGATTTTAATTTATATATCAATGTCCTTATTTAAAAATACATGAATTTCAAGGTAATGGTGTAGGGAAGAATGGTGTGTTTAAATGTCTGTAGAGCTCATTCATGTTAAACAATGTCAGGTAATCCAGACATCTGCTGGATTAAGGGTCTCCCTGACTCTTAAGCTCTAGATAGCACTGCTCACACCTCCATTCCACACTCTATTAAAAGTCCAGCGCCCTCCCTTCCTGTGAATTCCCAGAGAATTTATTATTTCACAGTCATGTTGCTCAGAAAAGGCTAGTTCAGCTAGAGGTTTGCAAAAGGATGAGGTGATGGCAGGTTTACATCACAGCAACTTGGAAGACATCAGTTTGACCCTGAGACATCCTTAAGAGTCCTCATCCCGCCTCTCAGCTCCTCACAGTCCTTCGTTGCCCTCCCTCCTCCACGGTACCCTCCACCCACCACTAGTTCCAGAACGGAGCTCCAGGTGCTCCCGTAACCCAAGGGGGTTTTCATTTACCAGGATTGAACCTCAGTGGAGGAACCTTGTGGTTTAACACATAATATTTATTCTTTATTAGACAGTTCATAGCACTCTGCAACACATTTTTTGTTTCATGCTGTAAGTTTCTTTATTCATGTGTAACATATGTGACTACACCCATATTAGTATCCCAGAGAGGCCTCATTTTTAAGTAAAAGATCTTTTATAAAACCAGGCCTGAGAGTGGTGTTCTAATTAATTTGAGTTTGTCTAAAATGCAGAGCAGGGCTTCCCTGGTGGCTCAGATGGTAAAGAATCCACCTGCCAATGTAGGAGACATGGGTTTGATCCCTGGGTTGTGAAGATCCCCTGGAGAAGGAAATGACAGCCCACTCTAGTATTCTTGCCTGGAGAATCCCACAGACAGAGGAGCCTGGTGGGCTACAGTGCATGGGGTCACAAAGAGTCAGATACGACTTAAGAGACTAAACAATAATAGAAACAAAATGCATAGCATAGGACAGAAAAAAAAAATGAGATGTAACTTCAACTTTTTTTTTTTTTTTTACTTCTTTGGTCCTTTAATTTTTCCAAGGAAAGTCTGAACTCTTCCCTCACAATATCCCTGCTCTGCCCCCTCTCTGATATGTGCACACATTTAAGTCAGAATTTCTTCGGAGAGTCCAGCAGCAGAGCGAGAGAGGAAGCCATTTTCATAGGCCTTCCATCATCACCTGATACCCAGCACACACTCATTTAACAGGAATGACACTTGGTAAACTTTTTGTACTCAGTGGGCTGCCCCATCGCCTCTCCTCCATCGTTCACACAAACAAGGACGTCCTGCTGCTGATGGTGCTGAGTTGTGTCTCTAGATCAAGCAAAGGGAGTCTTGGAGCCACAATTCACTGCTATATTCTCAGAGCTGTCATTGTAACTTCATGTAAATAGATGATAATGCACTGTGTCATTGTGTGTGTGTATTTAAGTTAAAATAATGAGTCTAATCTTAAGGGTTTTGATCTCTGTGTTCAGCCACAATTATCACACGATTATCCCTGGACTACTCTGATGATGTCAGTGGTTCAGTGACCCGGAACCCTTTCCAGGCAGTGTTATGACAGCCTTCTCATTCCAGTCCTGACAGGGCAGTGATGGTCCCAAAACTTCAACTATGAACCATTTGTCCTCACTTTTCTTCCTGCCAGGCTGTCTGATGGCCTCCTGCTGTGATGGCTGGCAGCTTGTTGTCCTGCCAGAGCCAGTGAAGGACGCTGCAGATACAGCACAAAGCCGCAAAAGGTTTATCGTGGGGTTGGATTAAGCTTGAGAGGAGTTCAGTTTGAAGTAGAAATCTCTTCACAGCAGGAACCCTGTCTGGAATAACTTTAGTATTGTACATACCTATCTTTGTAAAAAATTAACACTCGAATATTTGTGAAATGAGTAAATAAAAAATTTAAAGAATCACAGAAATGAGACTGGTGTATCAATAAACTCATTGTTTATTGAGTTGTAAACAGAAAAGAGGCAATAAAACCTCAGAGGGTTTTGCTTTGTGTTGTTGTTTTGGAGGGACGACTTCATTGACCCACCAGGGCCTGGATACTTTCTAGAGAAAGTAACAGTTAATTTAAATCTGATTGATATGGCAGAGTAACTCAGATGTAGAGATAAGGCTGGGTTTATAGAGTATTTTTTAAAACAATGTTCTGTCCTGACATTGTAATTCATTTTAGAAAATTTGGAATATCCAAGAGTAAAAATAAAATTAAAACCATCGAGAATCTAACTACCAAGTTCTATAACTAAACAAGAGAGTAGTTATTTCTTTCAGTTCAGTTGCTCAGTTGTGTCCAACTCCTTGTGACCCCATGGACTTCAGCACGCCAGGCTTCCCTGTCCATCACAACTCCCAGAGCTTGCTCAAACTCATGTCCATCAAGTCTTTTTTCTAAACATATACTTATTTCTAGGCAGAATTGAAATATAAAGCTTTCCATTCTGCTCTTTTAGTTAACATTGAGGATGTGAGTCTAATGACTATACATTATTCCATACTGAGAGTGTTTTAACTATATCCCCTCTGTGCGATGGCTCATCTATTTCCTACTGGTAATCATTTTTGTTTTAAGGTTTTATCTTGTCACTAAATGTTATACAGCATCTCATTATTTTATAATAGATTCATCAAAATGGATTGAGGCATTAAGAGCATTTTTAAGGCTCTTGATAAATTTATTTTCATATAAGCTATATCAATTGATATTCCTACCAGCAACAATAAAGTGAATGTCTTGGCTATCAATAGGGTATTAAAGATCTGTCTACTATGTTGTTCAGTCACTAAGTCATGTCCAACTTTTTGTGATCCTATGGACTGTAGCCTGCCAGGCTCCTCTGTCCATGGGATTCTCCAAGCAAGAATACTGGAGTGGGTTGCCATGCTCTCCTCCAGGGGATCTTCCTGACCCAGGGACTGAACCCATGTATCCTACATCTTCTGCATTGCAGGCAGATTCTTTACCACTGAGCCATGGGCTTCATATATATACATATAGATACATGTGTATATACATATATATATATATATAAGAGGCTTAGATGGTTATCAGATGGGGTGGTGGGTGAGACCCCTTTAAAGAGGTGGTCAGGAAAGTCCTTTCTGAGGTGAAGAAGCACAGAGAGGAGAAGTCCAGGAGGAAGGGGTGGTGCCATGTAGCAAGAACAGGAAGACTGGTTCATCAGGCAGCTGTTGAAATGGGCAACAATATGATCTTATAGGGTCTCAGGCCATGGGAAGCAGGCTCGGTTTCATTACAAACACACCACCAGGCTGTTGAAGATTATTAGCAAAGGCGGAGACTTGCTCCAGTTCACTTGTTCAGATCAGTGTGGCTTCTCTGAGGAGGTTAGGAGGATACCCAGACAAGAATGGACACAAGGTGAGTTAAGAGGTGAGGGAAGCAATGATAGACCGGGCAGAGTGGTGATAGGGGTGAGGCCCAAGTGTGAAGCTGTGTGTGTGTGTGTGTGTGTGTGTGTGTGTGTGTGTGTATACCTTTAGCTTCCAAGAAGGAATGTCGTAAGGAAGATTACCTGTTGATGATATGGATCAGGAGTGCTCAAATCAGGGCCCTAGAAAGACCACCAACTTCCCTAACTGACAACATTGTAATGAAGATGAAGAAGGAGACACTTTCCCAGGTGACTTTTAAAATACAGCAAGTGCTTATATGCTGGTTGTTCCTGACTCTGTGTTTACAAAGACTGTCAGATCTCCACATTCATTCTGCAGTCATCACTCCCCCAGTGGACTTATGTCTCCTAACAGGACAGTATCAGCAGCTGGTAGTTACCAATTCCTATTATGTCCTGGTTGATGTGATGACCTCCTAGAAACACTGTCTCATTAATACTATGACCACCCATCAGTTTGTAGTGTTAACCTGGTAGGATCGTCTAGCACATAGAGGCTCTGCGCTTAGTCACTCAGTCATCTCCTACTCTTTGCGACCCCATGGACTGTAGCCCACCAGGCTCCTCTGTCCATGGGATTCTCCAGGCAAGAATACTGGAGTGGGTTGCCATGCCCTCCTCCAAAGGACTTTCCCAACCCAGGGATTGAACCTATGTCTCCCACATTGCAGGTGGATTCCTTACCATCTGAGCCACCAGGGAAGCTCCTAGTGCTGTCAGTTTCCCTCCACTAAGCAGGTCAACTTTAGAATCTGTGAGGTCAAGTCAGGGGAGTCTGTGCTTGGATAGAAATCTGCACACGGGGCTGAGCACACCCTTCAGGTGGGTTTTACGGATCTAAGGCTACGGAGAACCGAGAACCGAGTGCAACTCAGAATAGTCCAAGTCTGTGATATGCAAACATGAAGAACAACACTCCCTCCTCTGGAAAAGCCAGTTTTGCTGCATTTGCACAATACTCTGGCATCCTTGACTCCAGATAAACCTGTGCATCTCTGCTCCCTTGAACCGGTTCTAACTGCTTAGTTCCCACACCCAAATATGAGCAGAATAAACTTAACATTTGTTCATTTTATACCTAGAGGAGAGCCATGATTTTACCTTTTCTTTGAAAAGTATCCTTTCACACTGAAAAGAAGGAAAAAACACATTTACTCCTTTCAGGGGCACCAGGCCTTGGCACAGTTAGGTAACTGTCTGCTCTAGCTGCCATGTGGGATCTGGGCTCCACCATCCAGTGCTCACGTGAACTCCAGGACCAGCTTTGTTCTGTACTTTTGTCAGTGCCACTGTTTCCACTTCAGACCAGATCTCAGGGCAGGCTGTCTCTCCTCTGTCGCCATTCCTGGGTTCCAGCCCTCCACCTGACATACCAGAACCCAACTCAGGGGATGTTATCTCCTTGGTCCAGAGGTTCTAAGATAAAGTTTAATGGAAATTTGAGGCAAAAGCCTGATTCATTTTAAAGGGATAGAAACTCCCTTCTATAGACTTGAGGTAGATAAATTGAGGTATTGTGGAGTAAAGCATTTTGTCACAGAGGTTCGTGGCATTGTACAGGAGACAGGAATCAAGACCATCCCCAAGAAAAAGAATCGCAAAAAAGCAAAATGGCTGTCTGAGGAGGCCTTACAAATAGCTGTGAAAAGAAGGGAAGTGAAAAGCAAAGGGGAAAAGGAAAGATATACCCATTTGAATGCAGAGTTCTAAAGAATAGTAAGGAGAGATAAGAAAGCCTTCCTCAGTGATCAGTGCAAAGAAATAGAGGAAAACAATAGAATGGGAAAGACTAGAGATCTCTTCAAGAAAATTAGAGATACCAAGGGAACATTTTATGCAAAGATGGGGTCAATAAAGGACAGAAACAATAGGGATCTAACAGGAGCAGAAGATATTAAGAAGAGGTGGCAAGAATACACAGAAGAACTGTACAAAAAAGACCTTCACAATCCAGACAATCACAATGGTGTGATCACTGACCTAGAGCCAGACATCCTGGAATGTGAAGTCAAGTGGGCCTTAGAAAGCATCACTACAAACAAAGCTAGTGGAGGTGATGGAATTCCAGTTGAGCTATTTCAAATCCTGAAAGATGATGCTGTGAAAGTGCTGCACTCAATATGCCAGCAAATTTGGAAAACTCAGTAGTGGCCACAGGACTGGAAAAGGTCAGTTTCTATTCCAATCCCAAAGAAAGGCAATGCCAAAGAATGCTCAAACTACTGCACAATGGCACTCATCTCACATGCTAGTAAAGTAATGCTTAAAATTCTCCAAGCCAGGCTTCAGCAATATGTGAACTGTGAACTTCCAGATGTTCAAGCTGGTTTTAGAAAAGGCAGTGGAACCAGAGATCAAATTGCCAACCTCTGCTGGATCATTGAAAAAGCAAGCGAGTTCCAGAAAAACATCTATTTCTGCTTTATTGACTATGCCAAAGCCTTTGACTGTGTGGATCACAATAAACTGTGGAAAATTCTGAAAGAGATGGGAATACCAGACCACCTGACCTGCCTCCTGAGAAATCTGTATGCAGGTCAGGAGACAACAGTTAGAACTGGACATGGAACAACAGACTGGTTCCAAATAGGAAAAGGAGTACGTCAAGGCTGTATATTGTCACCCTGCTTATTTAACTTATATGCAGAGTACATCATGAGAAACGCTGGGCTGGAGGAAGCACAAGCTGGAATCAAGATTGCCAGGAGAAATATCAATAACCTCAGATATGCAGATGACACCACCCTTATGGCAGAAAGTGAAGAAGAACTAAAGAGCCTCTTGATGAAAGTGAAAGAGGAGAGTGAAAAAGTTGGCTTACAGCTCAACATTCAGAAAACTAAGATCATGGCATCCAGTCCCATCACTTCATGGCAAATAGATGGGGAAACAGTGGAAACAGTGGCTGACTTCATTTTTCTGGGCTCCAAAATCACTGCAGATGGTGACTGCAGCCATGAAATTAAAAGATGCTTACTCCTTGCAAGGAAAGTTATGACCAACCTAGATAGCATATTAAGAAGCAGAGATATTATTTTGCCAACAAAGGTCTGTCTAGTCAAGGTTATGGTTTTTCCAGTGGTCATGTATGGATGTGAGAGTTGGACTGTCAAGAAAGCTGAGTGCCGAAGAATTGATGCTTTTGAACTGTGGTGTTGGAGAAGACTCTTGAGAGTCCCTTGGACTGCAAGGAGATCCAACCAGTCCATCCTAAAGATCAGTCTTGGGTGTTCATTGGAAGGACTGATGTTGAAGCTGAAACTCCAATACTTTGGCCACCTGATGCAAAGAGCTTACTCATTTGAAAAGACCCTGCTGCTAGGAAAGATTGAGGGCAGGAGGAGAAGGAGATGACAGAGGATGAGCTGGATGCATGGCATCACCGACACAATGGACATGGGTTTGGGTGGACTCCGGGAGTTGGTGATGAACAGGGAGGCCTGGCGTGCTGCGGTTCATGGGGTCACAAGTAGTCGGACACGACTGAGCGACTGAACTGAACTGAAGCCTGAAAATACTATAATTTATTAGTTGGTGTTTTGCCCTACATTTTATATTTGCAACATGGGATTTCTCCCTCTTGCTTTCATTGCTCGACAAATGAAGCACCTGCTTGGACAGGGCAGAAGGCTACAGTGTTTAAGGAACACTGAGGGTGAGCAATGTGGCGTCCCCTCAGAGATAGTATTGGTGGGGCAGGAAGACAGACTGTAAATAAACTGCCATCCAGGGAGGCCACAGCAGAAGCACTAAGGGTTGGGATTATTAAGGACCGACAGAAATCAGTATGATGTTATCTCCAAAGTCTGAGAAAAAATAACTCAATTTAGAACATTATGTTATTAAATGCTCATTCAAGGATGAAGATGAAAATATTTTCATCCAAATAAAAGCTTGGAGCATTCACCATTAAGATACTCTCACTAAAGACATTTCTTCAGGGTATCCTTTTTGAATTCAGTTGTTGGTTTTTTGATATGAGGTGTATGAGCTGTTTGTATATTTTGGATGTTAACCAGGGATGAGCTTTGGACAGAATACTTCTATTTCCAAAACAAAACACATAGAGGGAAAAAGAAAATGAAGAATATATGCTGGTTTTACTCTTAGTAGCTAAAGGAACCCTGCCATCTCCACGTGCTTCCTCCACAATACACTGATACTTGCCAAATTGCTACCAGATCACCTGGTTTCTTGCTCACACAATTTCCCCAGCACTGGACTGTTTAAAGGGTATGTCCTTACCCAACATTCAAGACTCTTTAAAATTCAATTCCAATTTAATTCTCCAAAAAGCTCACTTAAAGCAGTATTAACTAATCTAGGCAAATGGTCTGTAAGTTAAATACCGAATAGGCAACAGCATCTACTCACCTACAATCCCTTGTTTTTGCAGTTCTTTCTCCCTGGAAAGCCTCATTTCCTCCGTTTATCTCTGTAAGTTTCACTCAGGTTTTAAAGTCTAGTATAAACCTTATATTCTTTACAAAGGCTTTTCACACAACGCATACAATTCTTATTTTCTCTAAGTCTCCTCTGGCATTTAATACAAACTGCTTTAGTGGAAGTTACCCGTTTAGGTAGAGGATGACATATCACTCAAGCAGGAACCTGTTAGTTTATAAATTCTTTGTATCCCTAAACGTTCTCAACACAAGGCCTTGTAAATACCAGTAGGGTCAACAATTGTTAGTAATAACGACCACACCTTAGTTTGAAACTGTTAACCAAATCTCCTCACCGGTGGGTAGCTAGACTGGCTTCTCCACTAAAGCCACTATGATCCACTAGGGAAGGGGGACGACGTCGCCACCTGCAAAGTCAAAAGCAAAGTAAGGAGTAATGCGTGAAATCCGATTTATATGCAGTGAGAGTGATAAGGCACTGAGCTTTGGACAAAAATCAGACCACAAAACGGTCCCCGAAGACCACGTGCAATCTGCTTTCAGCACCCGGAGTAAAACAGCAAACAGCCTCCTGCTGGGAGGGTCTGGGGCGGGGGGATGGGTGGGCTGGAGCTTCCTCGCTGCCGATTGGCTCCCTGGAGCCACCGCCTCCGGCGATTGGTCTCTGCCGCAAGGGATACCGGGTCTGCACGCGACGCGGGCCTGGGATTCGAGGCACGAAGATGGCGGCTGAGGCGTTGAGGGCTAGGCGCCCCGTGTCCTCCTGCGGGCAGGTGGAGACGCACGGCCGGGCCCGGGGAGCCACCGAGGCCCTGTGTAGCCGGTGTGGAAGAAGGGCGCCCAGAGCTCTGGGTGAGACGCGGGGGGTCAGTCCGCCTGCCGTCACGGGAGCTGAGGAACAGGCAGAGTAGGGAGTGGCTGCGACGGCGAGGGAGCACGGGGCAGCCCAGGCCTCGAGCGCGCAGCCCGCCTTTGAGGTCCTGACGCCAAGGCCTCGAGAGCGGCTTTCCGCCCCTGCTGTGCACTGACTGCCCCACTGATGGGGTCGCAGGTTCGAGAAAGGGGTAATGTGAGAATTTAACCGTCATTCTGTGGTGAAGAAGCAACGAAACTTCATTTTCTTGCATAGTTTTGTTGTGGTAACCAAAGGTTCCTGATATTTAAAAACGGATGTTAGGGGTGGGGGCGGGGGACTTGTTGCTCTCTTGGCTTAAAGCCTTGTTCAGAAGACAGCCCGTTAGGTTTTGTGCATCTTGTGTTCAGTCTTGGGCCATCCAGGGAGAACGCGCGCCCATACTCCGCTCACTGACACTCTCCTCAAGTGAAAACAGGTTCAGTTTATTTGACCCTAACCTCACAGGCCTTAGAGTGCTATGTCTCTGCAGGGGTGTGTTGTTGAAACTAAACTCTTGGAGCTGCCAGAGTCTTATTATCACCCTGTGTAACTGTTACATTTTATACTTTCAAAGTGAAAGTCCATTTTCTCAGTCGCTCCAGGATGGACTCTGCTTGGGAGACCTGAGCGTAGAGAAAATTGGTTGTGTTTTCCTGGGGAGAGGCAAGTTCTCTTACCCGAATTTCGATTGCTGCTGTTTCATAGAAAATCTCCATTATTTGATGATATAGTATTACAAAATAAAGTTTTAGAACATGACATTTTAAAATCACCTGTTCTTTCATACATTTGTATTATAATGCTGAGAAGTACTCAATTGGAAAGATGGTGCCTTTGCATGTGGAATTATCAAAGTGCTTTGTAAGCTGTAATGCAGCCCACGTTATTTCGACTTGTACAGTATCAGAAATCTTTAAAAGGTAAAACAGTTTTGATATCCTTAGTAACAGTATCTCTGGAATTTAAATTAGAGCTTTAAAATTTACCCTGGTTTTAAACAAGTTTTAGATGTTTCATTAGCTTAAAAACTAAATTTCTTTTTTTTTATCAAAAGAATGCAATTGTTTTAATATAAATCAGCAGGAACACTTAATTTTATAGTAAATGAAGCCTCATTTTATCTAGTTTCTTTTCCCATTTTTCTTGCAAAATCTTTTTAAATGACATAACTATAACATATATTTATTACTATAAACTTCAGATTCTACTTAGAGTATTAAAATGTTAGTATTAGATGGTATTTCCCTTCATAAATGCTAAATCTGTGAAAAATAACCTTTATATGGGTCATGTTTGTGTGATAGTAGTAGCATCTGACTTCTGTCCTGTCTTCTGTCTTTGCCAATGTCTTAGATTGTTAAGAGAGGATATTTTAAAAATTTGAATGTAACTGATTTACAGTGTTTCAGGTGTACAGTAAAGTGAATTAGTTATATCAACACATCTACATATATCCACTCTCTATTTTTTTGTTTTGTTTTGGTTCTTTTCTGATTGTAGACCATTACAGAAGTATTGAGTAGAGTCCCCTGTGCTATTATATAGCAGGTTCTTGTTAGTTATCTATTTTATATATCAGATCAGATCAGATCAGTCGCTCAGTCGTGTCAGACTCTTTGCGACCCAATGAATCGCAGCACACCAGGCCTCCCAGTCCATCACCAACTCCCGGAGTTCACTCAGACTCACATCCATCGAGTCAGTGATGCCATCCAGCCATCTCATCCTCTGTCGTCCCCTTCTCCTCCTGCCCCCAATCCCTCCCAGCATCAGAGTCTTTTCCAATGAGTCAACTCTTCGCATGAGGTGGCCAAAGTACTGGAGTTTCAGCTTTAGCATCATTCCTTCCAAAGAAATCCCAGGGCTGATCTCCTTCAGAATGGACTGGTTGGATCTCCTTGCAGTTCAAGGGACTCTCAAGAGTCTTCTCCAACACCACAGTTCAAAAGCAATTCTTCGGCACTCAGCCTTCTTCACAGTCCAACTCTCACATCCATACATGACCACAGGAAAAACCATAGCCTTGACTAGATGAACCTTTGTTGGCAAAGTAATGTCTCTGCTTTTCAATATGCTACCTAGGTTGGTCATAACTTTCCTTCCAAGGAGTAAGCGTCTTTTAATTCCATGGCTGCAGTCACCATCTGTAGTGATTTTGGAGCCCAGAAAAATAAAGTCTGACACTGTTTCCCTATATATTTTCCATGAAGTGATGGGACCGGTTGCCATGATCTTCGTTTTCTGAATATTGAGCTTTAAGCCAACTTTAGTGTGTGTATGTCAGCCCCTTCTCCCAGTTTACCCTTTCCCATCCCGTGGTAACCATAAATTTGCTTTCTACATCCATGACTCTACTTCTGTTTTGTAAGTAAGTTCATTTGTACCCCCCTTTTTTTTAGATTGCACATGTAATTGATATCATATGATATTTGTCTTTCTGTGTCTGACTTCACTCAGTATGACAATCTCTAGGTCCATCCATGTTGCTGCAAATGGCATTATTTTGTTCAAAGAGAAGGTCTTGCCACTTTCTCAAATTGACCCTCACTGTCCCCTTCACAGGATGGGAAGTACAAATTCGCAGATGGAAGTATGATCAACTAGAAAGAACATTAGACTTGGAAACAGAACTAGATCTGGATTATACCATTTATCCCAGATCACCAAAATGTTTATCCATCTCTAGGTTGTCAAATATGATATCTACAGCCTATTTAGCTGTGATAATTATAATGATCAAATGGAGTATGTCAGATTTTTTATATGATTTTTTCTTTATATGATTGTAAGAGCTGGCAGATTCAAAGTATTATAGGTACCAAATAACTATCTAAATGAATGCAAGCAATATTAATTATCTCTGCCTGGTTTCTCTTTTCTTCTGATTTTTCTCCCTTCTAATTTGTATTGTTTCTCTTGAATTTTAATGTCATCCATTTCTAACTAAATAGATATATTTTTCTATAGAAGAGAATCCCTTTTAATTTTTCCCTTTGCTTATACTGAATATGCATCATTAACAAACTGAAAAGTTTAATTCACAGAAGAATTTCGTCAGTAGGTCACCACCATGAACTTCAATGTGGACATGCTTTTTGTGACCTGTGCTTATTAATGACTGAAGAATACAGCACAATCACATGCCCTGATTGTGAGGTAAGTTTTATTGTTCATATCGATCACATTACAACATAATGTTACAGGTAAAAATGGTAGAGAAATAAAACATACTTCTAATTAGGAACTAAAAACTTGGATATTTGCTGCTGAGTCTTTTAAATAAAGAAACCTAGCAAAAGATAAGGCTTTTCACGTACGTTTTTGTAACTATTCAAAGTGATCAAAAAGAATGCAAGCTTAGGGTCATACACTTACCAGTCTACATCTGTATTTTTTTTTAAAGATTTTTTGATGTGGACCATTTTTAGAGTCTTTATTGAATGGGCCAGAACATTGCCTGTATTTTATGGGGTTTTTTTTTTTTTTTGGCCCCGGGGCATGCGGGATCTTAGCTCCATCCTCTGCATTGGAAAGTGGAGTCTTAACCATTGGACTGCCAGGGAAGTACTAAAATCTCTATCCCCTTTTTCTAAACTGATATCATGTAAGCAAATTTAGAATTTTCCTCTGCCTCTCAACCTTTGTGTGTCATTAAATTTACACTTGTAGAGATGTGTTAAAAAATAAACAACATCCTAAAGTTAACTTTAGAAGTGCTAAAAATAATGCAGTTGCACTAAAACCCATGCACTCAAGATAGTGAGAACAAATTAAGGATTTAAAATAAAATTTACTGAACTTTCTTTGCATTTACTACAAATATAAGTATTGCTCGGTTTATATATGTATGTTCCTAGAAAGTTTTCTTAATCTCTATTTAATTCTTAATGTTCCACTTGAGAGATCAGATTTTGAAGATTTGTATCGATTATTTTCTGTGGCAGCATGGCAGACAGTTAATATAGAGGCAGACCACCTGGGATGCAGTCCTAGTTCTTGTGCCCTAATCCTGAGTTTCCTCATTTGTGAGATGGAAATAATACCTGATTTTCTTATAGAATTGTAAAAGTCAAATCTGAATTATGTGTAAGTTCTCTCCAAGTTTTAAAATAAGTGTTATGGTTGACCCTTGATTATTTAGATGTGGATTAACTGGTTTGCAGGTTAACCATGATAAAAATACATATGTGAGTAATGAGTTGCTTCAGTCATGTCCGACTGTTTGCTCCTGTATAGACTGAGGCACGTCAGCCTCCTCTGTCCATGGGAGTCTCCAGGCAAGAATACTGGAGTGGGTTACCATTCCCTTCTGCAGGGGATCTTCCCAACCCAGGGATTGAACCTGCATCTCTTATGTCTCCTGCATTGGCAGGCCAGTTCTTTGCTACTAGTGCTACCAAGAATATATATAATAATGCATATTGTTTTTGTTGTTCAGTTGCTCAGCTGTGTCCGACTCTACAACCCCATGGACTGTAGCACACAAGGCTTCCCTGTCCTTCACCATCTCCAGGAGCTTGCTCAAACTTCTGTCCATTGAGTTGGTGATGCCATCCAACCATCTCGTCCTTTGTTGTCCCTTTTTCCTCCTGCATTTGGTCTTTCCCAGAAACAGGGCACGGTCTTTTCTAATGAGTCAGCTCTTCACATCAGTTGGCCAAAGTATTGGAGCTTCAGCATCAGTCCTTCCAATGAGTATTCAGGATTGATTTCCTTTAGGATTGACTGGTTGATCTTACAGTCCAAGGGACTCTCAAGAGTCTTCTTCAGCACCACAGTTCAAAAGCATCGGTCATTTGGCACTCAGGGCTTCCCTGGTGGGTCAGCTGGTAAAGAATCTGCCTGCAATGTGGGAGCCTGCCTGCAATGGTTCGATCCCTGGGTTTGGAAGATCCTCTGAAGAAGGGAAGGGCTACCCACTCCAGTATTCTGGCCTGGAGAATTCCATGGACTGTATAGTCCATGGGGTCACAAAGAGGCAGGACTGAGTGACTTTCACTTTCAGCACTCAGCCTTCTTTATGGTCCAGCTTTCACATACATATATAATAATATGTATATAAACATACAAATATGTGATTTGTGCAGGTTTAAATTACAGCAGACACATTACACACTAGAAGATATTTGTTTTGGAATTATGTACTTTATGAATCATGGCTTTTATTGTGGGAAATTCCTAGTCCCTCTCCCTTTTTTTGACAGTAGCTAGCGGCACCCCACTCCAGTACTCTTGCCTGGAGAATCCCATGGACGGAGGAACCTGGTAGGCTGTAGTCCATGGGGTCGCTAAGAGTCGGGCACGACTGAGCGACTTCACTTTCACTTTTCACTTTCATGCATTGGAGAAGGAAATGGCAACCCACTCCAGTATTCTTGCCTGGAGAATCCCAGGGACAGAGGAGCCTAGTGGGCTGCCGTCTATGGGGTCGCACAGAGTCGGACACAACTGAAGCGACTTAGCAACAGCAGCAGCAGCTCCATAGTTAAGACAAAGGGGAGCCTAGCTCCTGGTTGAAATACAATATCCCTGACAGATTGAGTCTTATGGTGGGTAAAGAGTGAATTAAGGGAAAAGAAAGAGACATTCCACTGTAACTGTCTCTGCTCATGTCTATCCTGTTCTGATATTAAAAAAACAGCAAGTTTATTAGAACAGTAACCTCTTGCCTTTTGTGGCAAATGACTTTGTGTTTAATGGTCTCTTAAAATACTAACGTATTATTTTTAGTGTTTTCGTAACATCTAATCAAGTGTTTATATTGTATTTACAAATACTAGTTTTTTATTTTGAAATTTACATTTATGTGTGCTTTTTTATTGAAGTATACTTGGCTTTACAGTGCTGTTACAAATACTGGTTTTTGATTTTAGGATTGTAGCAAATCTATTTTGTATCATTTGACTAGTTCTGCCTCTCACTTTGGGAGACATGTGGTCTGTCCCATCCTACCCACCTTTTCCCCTTTCTCCCTGTGCTATTATAAGCCACATAATTGACAGAGGACTGTATTCAGTCTTCAAATGCACTAAAGCTGGCCACTGTTTAAAGGAATCCTTCAAGAAACCTTCCTGAAATTGTTACCACTCTTTTATTAGTTTTTTTTTTTTATATAATTTATTTTTGGCTGCACTGGGTCTTCCTTGCAGCTCGACAGCTCTCTAGTTAAGGCTCTGGCTTGCGGCCCCATGGACTCTCTAGTTGCAGCCCCATGGACTGTAGCCTGCCAGGCTCCTCTGTCCATGGGATTCTCCAGGCAAGAATACTGGAGTGGGTTGCCATTTACTTTTCCAGGATATCTTCCCTTTCCATGAATCGAACCTGGGTCTCCTGCCTTGCAGGCAAATTCTTTACCAACTGAGCTACAAGGGAAGCCTTAAGGCCAGTGCCCTTAGTTGTTCTGCAGCCTGTGGTATCTTAGTTCCGCAACCAAAGATGGAACTCAAGTCCCCTGCATTAGGAGGCAGATTCTTAACCAGTTGACCACCAGGAAAGTCCCTGTTAGTTTTTAAAGTTTACATTTTTGCTGGTATCTTGTATTTGGAAAAAGATAAGGGAAGAATCAAGTCTAAATTAGTGAAAAGTCTGAATTTATAGACTATTTCCGGATTGAAGTTTATTATTTTTAAATAATGTATATGCTCTAAAAAGTAATACCTATAGTCACATTACTTTTGTTGAAGGCCCAGGTGATGCTATTTCAAGCTTAAGCCTATAATGATTCCATTCAGAGTTAATGAGTATGCTTATGTTCTTATTTCTGAGTTTGAGTACATATGAATCAGTCTTTATCTTTCATAGTGGCATGGGTTTTTTAAATAACATCTCTGTTTTTGACTGATACTCTATACCATTCAGTTGCTCAGTCGTGTCCAACTCTTTGAGACCCCATGGACTGCAGCACGCCAGGTCTCCCTGTTCATCACCAACTCCTAGGGTTTACCTAAACTCAGGTCCGTCGAGTTGGTGATGCCATCCAACCATCTCATCCTCTGTCGTCCCCTTCTCTTCTTGCCTTCACTCTTTCCCAGCATCAAGGTCTTTTCCAGTGAGTCAGCTCTTCACATCAGGTGGCCATTGTATCGGAGTTTCAGCTTCAACATCAGTCCTTCCAATGAACACTCAGGACTGATCTCCTTTAGGATGGACTGGTTGGATCTCCTCGCAGTCCAAGGGACTCAAAAGTTTGCTCCAACACCACAGTTCAAAAGCATCAATTGTTCGGCGCTCAGCTTTCATTATATTCCAACTCTCACATACATACATGACTACTGGAAATACCGTAGCCCTGACTAGACGGACCTTTGTTGGCAAAGTAATGTCTCTGCTTTTTAATATGCTGTCTAGGTTGGTCATAACTTTTCTATCAAGGAGTAAGTGTCTTTTAATTTCATGGCTGCAGTGATTTTGGAGCCCCAAAAAATGAAGTGATAGGACTGGACGCCATGATCTTAGTTTTCTGAATGCTGAGCTTTAAGCCAACTTTTTGACTCTCTCCTCTTTCACTTCATCAAGAGACTCTTTAGTTCTTCACTTTCTGCCGTAAGGGTGGTGTCATCTGCATATCTGAGGTTATTGATTTTCTCCCTGCAATCTTGATTCCAGCTTGTGCTTCCTCCAGCCCAGCATTTCTCATGATATACTCTGCATATAAGTTAAATAAGCAGGGTGACAATATACAGCCTTGACGTACTCCTTTTCCTATTTGGAACCAGTCTGTTGTTCCATTTCCAGTTCTAACTGTTGCTTTTTGGCCTGCATACAGATTTCTCAGGAGGCAGGTCAGGTGGTCTGGTATTCCCATCTCTTGAACTGTTTTCCACAGTTTGTGGTGATCCACACAGTCAAAGGCTTTGGCATAGTCAATAAAGCAGAAATAGATGCTTTTCTGGAACTCTCTTGCTTTTTTGATGATCCAGCGGATGTTGGCAATTTGATCTCTGGTTCCTCTGCCCTTTCTAAAACCAGCTTGAACATCTGGAAGTTCATGGTTCACATACTGCTGAAGCCTGGCTTGGAGAATTTTGAGCTTTACTTTGCTAGAATGTGAGATGAGTGCAATTGTGCAGTAGTTTGAGCATTCTTTGGCATTGCCTTTCTTTGGAACTGGAATGAAAACTGACCTTTTCCAGTCCTGTGGCCACTACTGAGTTTTCCAAATTTGCTGGCATATTGAATGCAGCGCTTTCACAGCATCATCTTTCAGGATTTGAAATAGCTCAGCTGGAATTCTATCACCTCCACTAGCTTTGTTCGAAGTGAAGCATTCTAAGGCCCACTTGACTTCACATTCCAGGATGTCTGGCTCTAGGTCAGTGATCACACACCATTGTGATTATCTGGATTGTGAAGATCTTTTTTGTACAGTTCTTCTGTGTATTCTTGCCACCTCTTCTTAACATCTTCTGCTCCTGTTAGGTCCCTACTGTTTCTGTCCTTTATTGAGCCCATTTTTGCATGAAATGTTCCCTTGGTATCTCTCATTTTCTTGAAGAGATCTCTAGTCTTTCCCATTCTATTGTTTTCCTCTATTTCTTTGCACTGATCACTGAGGAAGGCTTTCTTATCTCTCCTTGCTATTCTTTGGAACTCTGCATTCAAATAGGTGTATCATTCCTTTTCTCCTTTGCTTTTGGCTTCTCTTTTCACAGCTATTTGTAAGGCCTCCTCAGACAGCCATTTTGTATTTGTGCATTTCGTTTTCTTGGAGATGGTCTTGATCCCGTCTCCCGTACAATGTCATGAACCTCCGTCCATAGTTCATCAGGCACTCTGTTTATCAGATCTAGTTCCTTAAATCTGTTTATCACTTCCACTGTATAATCATAAAGGGATTTGATTTAGGTCATACCTGAATGGTTTAGTGGTTTTCCCTACTTTCTTCAATTTAAGTCTGACTTTGGCAATAAGGATTTCATGATATGAGCCACAGTCAGCTCCCGGTCTTGGTTTTGCTGACTGTATAGAGCTTCTCCATCTTTTGCTGCAAAGAATATAATGAATCTGATTTCAGTGTTGACCATATGGTGATGTCCATGTGCAGAGTCTTGTCTTGTGTTGTTGGAAGAGGGTGTTTTCTATGACCAGTGTGTTCTCTTGGGAAAACTATTAGCCTTTGCCCTGCTTCATTCTGTACTCCAAGGCCAAATTTGCCTGTTACTCCAGGTGTTTCTTGACTTCCTACTTTTGCATTCCAGTCCTATTAATGGTTAATAATAACCATTCTATAGTTATATACAGCAATATGACAGGTTTTGTTTAAGAATGTGACCATACTTAGATTCCATTACAGAAATACTGGCATTTTATTGATCATTTGGACTAAAGATCATAAGTCTAAAAATATATTGGGCCATGAGAAAATGACAAATTAACCCATCATAGGTGATTAATATATATTAAAATCACATGTGGATTGGAATAACCTACAAATTGAAAATGTAAACTAGAAGAGACTATAGGTAATTGTTTAATCTTGGGTGGAGAAGCCTTGTTATTCATCACTGAAGTCAGAACCCACAGAAGAAAGTGAAAGTCACTCAGTCAGGTTGGACTCTTTGCAACCCCATGGACTGTACAGTCCATGGTATTCTCCAGGCCAGAATACTGAAGTGGGTAGCTGTTTCCTTCTTCAGAGTATTTTCCCAACCCAGGGATGGAACCCAAGTCTCCCACAATGCAGGCGGATTCTTTACCAGCTGAGCCACCAGGGAAGTCAGAAGCCACAGAGAAAATGCTGTCTAAATTTGCCCACTATTTTTCTGTTACACGTAGCAGAAAACAAACAAGCAAAAATACCACCATAAATAATACTTAAGCAACAAGCTATTCTGGAGTAGGGGGAATAAAATCTTTATTGTATATATCAGAAGTTAAGACTCTCACAATTTTAACTGAAATCTTTTAAATCAGTTTTATTTAATATTTTCTTAAATTTTCTGGGTGAAATGTCCTGTATCAAATCTGTTGGTAGTAACAATAACCTCTTACTATGAAATGCCAGGCCAATGGGGCGTAAATGAGGAGGTGGATAGAAATTAAGATTTTAGCCCTGATTTTTAGGGGGTGCTCTTAAAAATATTTGATGAAATCTGTTTTTGTTTTTTTTTTTAAGTAACACTTTTCCTTTATTATCTAATAATAGATAACTGTCTTTGGTACATTATACTTAAAAGCTTGCCAGAACATCCTCTTCCCCACCAAACATTAACCCCACTTTAACATTTAGTAGTCTGCTACATTCCTTCCAGCATTAACCTATTGTCATAAATGTCTCCTACATAATTTTTAATGGGTGTACAATAAACCATGGTACATCAATGCTATAATATAATCTCTTTATGATAAACACTAGGTGGCTTCAGATTTTTTCACTAGGGTTTTGCACAATTCCTCAAACTCACTCCCACCAAAAAAAAAGTTCCACCAGCAGGTTCTGTTAATTATTATGTCTAAAAAAATCTATGTTTGTATTTGTCATATTTTTTTAATGTTTGGCAGTTTAATGGACAAAAAATGGGTATCTGTTTTAAATTGAAATTCCCTGAATACTAGTGAAATTGATCAATCTTTCATGTTAACTTCTCAGCTCTTTATGGAAAATCTTTAAGAGATCCTTCCAGGTCCTTTCCATATTTTCCTTTTGAATTATCTTTTTCTTAAATTGTAAGACTACTTCATGTGATAGAGATATTAACACTTTGTTCTTTGTGTTTTAACTCTTTTCTCCCAGTTTTTCACATTTAATTTTTTTATATTTAACCATTCAGAAATGTTTCCTTTTTCATTTGTTTTATCCCCCTCCTTCATGGCTTCTAAGTTTTCTTTGATTAGTCAAAACTTTCATCTCAGAGGTATACATAATTATTTTATTTTTTTTAATACATTTATCTTTTATTTTTTAGGAAGGTCCCTATTAGGTCCCTTTCTAATATATTTTATATGATGTAAGGTGGTTATGTAACTTTCTTCTTCAGAATGATTAGCTGATCCATACCATTTATTGGATTATCTTTTTTTTTTTTTTTAAAGGTCTTAGTTTATTCTCTCTCATGAAAAATCTGCAGTCACCACAGATACAGTCACTACAGAATCTTTACTGCTTCTTGCCAGGACCAGCATTGGCCTTTGCATTCCCCCTGACTTTTTTCATTCTATTCTTGCATTCCTTTTGCTGTTTTCTTGAGGTCTTTTTCTTCTCATCTAGGCTGTGTCTTAGAAGCCTGTGTTTGGGCTCATTCTTTGTGTAATCCAAGGATTCATAAACCATGCCAAAGCCAGTTGTCTTGCCACCACCAAAATAGATTCTGAATCCAAATACAAAAATGACATCTGGTCTTGTACATTTTGGCTAGTTTTTCCTGAATTTCTGTTCTGGTTACTGTTGCCTTCCCAAAGTAAAGAACCTAGATTACCATTTATTTCCACTGAAGTAGTCGGTTGGTCATGAATTTCCTGGTCTGTTACTGTGTCATTCATGATGGCACCTATCTTCAGGCAGCCAGAGAGTTAAAGAGCTTTTTTGTCTATTTAATTGAAATCCAAAATCACTGCAGATGATGATTGCAGCCATGAAATTAAAAGACGCTTACTGGAAGAAAAGTTACGACCAACCTAGACAGCATATTAAAAAGCAGAGACATTACTTTGCCAACAAAGGTCTGTCTAGTCAGGGCTGCAGTTTTCCAGTAGTCAGGTATGGATGTGAGAGTTGGACTCTAAAGAAAGCTGAGTGCCAAAGAATTGATGCTTTTGAACTGTGGTGGTGGAGTAAACTCTTGAGAGTCCCTTGGACTGTGAGGAGATCCAGCCAGTCCATCCTAAAGGAGATCAGTCCTGAGTGTTCATTGGAAGGACTGATGTTGAAGCTGAAACTCCAGTACTATGGCCACCTGATGTGAAGAGCTGACTCATTGGAAAAGACCCTGATGCTGGGAAAGATTGAAGGCAGAAGGAGAAGGGGAACTCAGAGGATAAGATTGTTGGATGGCATCGCCGACTCAATGGACATGAGTTTGGGTAAACCTCAGGAATTGGTGATGGACAGGGAGGTGTGGCGTGCTGCAGTCCATGGGGTCTCAAAGAGTTGGACATGACTGAGCGAATGAACTGAAAATATTTTAGTTCTGTTTATTTTATTTATTTATTTTTAGTTCTATTTAGTTGATAGTTGCCAAATTACTGATTTCCTCAAAAATTAAAATAGGATATAAATGTCACTTAAGTATGTTTTTCTTTGACTTAAAGATGATGTAAGGATCTTTTCATTTTTCTATGAATAGCACACTAGTTTTTTTGAATTCTGTATAAACAATTTACTGAATGATTTTTTGGTTTTTTGTTTTTAATCTTTTGTCCTAAGGTTGCTACAACTATAAGTACAAAACAAGAATACTGCCCAATAGATGGATATATTAAAGAAGATTCTTTTATGGAAAAATATCCGCCTAAAAAGTATGGTCCATGTGCACTTATTTTAGTATTTAAAATTCATTGTATTTCTGAAAGTTATTTTAGAGTTATTGATAAAAGGTCATTCTTATATCCGTATCTCTAACCCATTGTTTACAGAATGCTCTTTAAGTTTATAATTTGTCTGAGCTGTTAATGAAGTGGAGAATCCAACTCCTAAAGAAGCAGCATTAGTATGTACTCATTTAAAGTGAGGGGAAACAATTCACAATTACCATTTCTTCACCCTACTTAATTCTTTAAGTCTCTTTTGCATACCTCAGCTCTTCCAGATTATTTGCTGCTCTGTGGTTCTTCATGGCCTAGCCAATGAAATCCAAAATCCTTTAGGCTAGCATTCCTGACTTTTCACATGACTGCTGCAGGTCCTCTGTCCAGGTTTAAATGGGTGCTTAGAAACCAACAGAACAGTTATTTATTTAGAAAATAAAACGACTTAGCTAAAGTCTACTTACTGCTTATTGATAGAGCCAGAGGTAGAACTCAGGCTTACTGAATGCCAGTACTGCTCCCACCTCCTCTATTTGTATTCCATCAATCACTTCCTCCGTAACCTCTGAGTGGAATGATTAGAATAAATCTTTAGGAATCTTTGTGGCTGCATGAGAGTCAGTGGCCATAACAATTGGGACATCTTCAGGAATCTAGCAGTTGACTTACCAGGTGAGGGAGGCTGACTTTTTTTTAAAGAGTGCTAAGGATTATGCACCCACTTCAGAGGAGGGAGCCCTTGCTCAGCTCTAGCCAGTTACTGCTATGTGTTAAGATATCCCAGTGGTGCCAGGTTATCCTTCTCAAGACAAAACAGAAATCTGGAATTTCTTTGTGAAGCTTTCTTGTTTTTTAAACATGAAAGCCAAATCTGATTGTAGTTTTGTCTAGATGGCATGTAGTGTCAAATATGGTTGCAAAGTGAAATTTTACTTTCATAAGTAGATGAATCTGTTTTAGGTATCCCAGTTTTTTCCAAATTGCCAGTTTTCAAATTAGTTCTCCATGTCAAGTATACTTAGGTTAAAAACTCTTATTTCCTAATTTCAGTAGAGTTTGGTTTAAATAGTGATATGCTTTAAAATAGAAGTGTTCCTTGATACATGATGCATTGCCTTCCTGGTTTTTCTTTAGTATTTTGAAACAGGAATTGAATGATGGACTCCTTATGGCTAATGCATTCACATGTTTTCAAGAACATGGATATCCACTTTTTAAGTAATCAAATGTTTAAAAATTACTTTGTGTATCATTTCTTCCTACGAGACTAATCATCATAGTTTCTTCTATAAGCTGTTTTAGGCTATGATTAACTTATTCTTGCCAGCCAACGTAGGGATATAAAGATAAAAAATAGGCAAAAACTCTGTCATCTATGGACAAGAAATGCAGCTTGCTTTTCATTTGAAATTACCTAGTAAATTTAGTACCTCGTTAGCCAGGCCTGTAAGTACATTTTTTAATAGCTGGCATTTGTTTGTATACTTACTTGCTTTAATTGAGCTTAAGACAGTTGAGTGATTATCAACATCTCTACCAAAAAAAATCAGGGAAGGAGAAAGGATTAAGAAATTAAAGCACAATTTATACTATAAGCTATTATTTTCAGGCATTGGTTAAGAAGTTGAATTCTTGGTTAAAGTTAGCTTTTATATGAAAACATGTCTAGTCATGATTTTCCTCTCTTTGCTTTTCACAGATAATTGAGAACTCATTGTAAATGTCCTTATAAGTCATCATAAGAATTATTTTTAATAGAGGGTAAAAATCAAAATAGAAGATTAAAACCATTATGTTAATGTTGATACTTAAAATAATGTACTTGACATTTTCCAGGATGAGGAATTGTTCTCAGGACTTTGAAAAGACTGCTCATCAACAAACTATTAGTTTAGAACATTCAGCCTCCACACCCAGGACTGTTTTGAACCCATCAGCTGTAATACAGGTATGAAAAATGTAATTCATGAAGTGAGATAAGGCCAAACATTTTTACTTTTCTCTAGTAGCTTGACTTTCCTGTGCTCTCAAGGGTCCTATAATTCAGATTCTTTTGGGAAGTTTAAAGGTAAACCTTCACTCCTTGCTTCAGTCTCTTTATTTTATTCTAAACTATGCCTCAACAATTGTTTTCTTTCCAAGTCAACATATTCTGCCTTTGATCAACTGTTAGTGCTCTTGATATTGAGATTTTATTTATTTAGATATTTAGATTGAATTCAGATTTTATGAAACTTGTATAAGATACAAGTTTCCAAATTCTAAGTATAATTTTCCAGTTATTTTTAATGGCAGCTAAAAGACCTAGTGGCACTTACTGATGATGATGTAATTCTTGTTGGAAGACTGAATTTTATCAGTTATGGCTTTTGATAACTTTAAATAATATATTCTTTTAATTGAAGGTTAGAAACAGAACAAATTCCAAAGTGCTATTGAGTAGAATATTGTCGTTTTGTTAAGGAGATTATTGGTGGGCTGGGGGAGGAAAGAGCACTGTCTTCCGTGTTTAAATCTTTTTTTTCCCCATAAGAATTTTCTTTTGTTTTTATCAAGGAATTTCTGTACGTTAATTTTAGTCTTTTTTTTTTTTTTTTTCTTTTCTGGCCATGCCACCCAGCATACGGAATCTTAGTTCTCAACCAGGGACCAAACCCTCACCCCCTGCATTGGTAGCATGGACTCCCAACCACTGGACCAGCACGGAAGTCCCCAGTGTTTAAATATTAACATAGCCTGATTATAATCTTCATTTTCTTAAAAACTGTTACTGTTTACATGTATTATTTATGATCATGATTATTATTTTCAGGTAGTTTTGAGTTGCAAAATGGTTATAGGATATAATCCCATTTTTTCAGAAAGATACCTAAAAAAAAAAAAGTCTGGAATACTATCAGCAGAACTCTAAAATGTTCATTGTTGCATGTTTTCAGATTGCTGTAATGGATCTAGGTTGCTTTTGTAAACAAAATGGTAGCTTGATGTTTTTGCAACTGTTACAGTCTATCTAAGCATCTGTTTTTATATTTTGTATTTGTATGTGATTCCTCTCTCCCTTCTTAGGAAAGTAAAACTGTGGAAGAGATTGATGAAGCATTGAAGATAGCAGGCCAAAATTTTGAACAACTAAGTATTGCTGTAAAAGTAAGCTTTCTGTATGATCCTAAATGTATGCTGTATCCTAAATTAAGACATGTTCCCTTTTGATGTATATCACTGAAGGTAGTAGAGCTTAGCATGATAGATAGAGCTTACATATGATAATCCAGTGAGAGAAACATAAAAAAGAATGGAAAACTCATGCCCTCCTAGAAGTAGCTTCATACCATTTGTGTTGGCAGCCTGCTGAAATTGAAGCTCTGTTTGCTGTGAGCTGAATTTTTTGTCTTGGAAGCATTGCAGATCACTATTCTGATACTGCTCATTATTTGGCTGTATACTGTTATACAGAGTTTTAGGTTCTTTCTTGGCCCATCAACCCAAGAGAGAGACTTCCCTCATTTATTGACAAAGAACAAGCTCCTTGCACCTACCAACAGCAAATTCACCAAGGCATTCAAAAGATTGTAGCTAACATAGAATTTAAGAGTTCAACATATGTATTTGCAGAATACATTTACTACATCTCATATCCCCCTAATTTTTAGCCAATTTTGGCATCAAATCTAAGTCCAAAATCTCATCTAAGTATCTCCTAAATCAGGTATGGGTGAGATTCAGGGTATGACTCGTGCTGGGGCAAAATTCCTCTCCAGCTGTGAATGTGTGAAACTAGTAAATTATCTACTTCTAAAATATTAATGCATTTGTTGAGCAGGCATAGGATAGACATTACCGTTTCAAAAAGGAAAGATTAAAAGAAAAAAAAGGTCACAGATCTCAAGCGATGAGTCTTTGTTTAAAATACAAGGAAATTTGTGGAATAGCTAACATTTTAATTAAAATATGTGTGTGCGCATATATATATATATATATATATATATATATATATATATATATATATATAGGGTTTTTTTGTCCTTAGTGTGTGGCATGCAGGATCTTAGTCCCCTGACCAGGGATCGAACCCATGCCCCCATGCATTGGGAGTGCAGAATCTTAACCACTGGACCACCAGTGAAGCCCCTAATGTTATATTTTAAGTTTTTATAAATTTAAGGAATCCTGCCAGAGAGAAACTTAGCTATCCAAAATGATCCATTTCCTGTACTGAGTAAAAGTGATGAGAAGTTCAGAAAACTTAGTGGGTTTTCTAGTCCTTTTTGCTAATTTTATCAGTACAAAGTACTAACAAAGATGTGATCTTGCTGACAAGAACAAAGATTTAAAGTTTAACCATGTGATTTTTCCCATTTTTATCATCTGATCTCTTCTGTTGTTATTTTGAAGAGTCCAAAAAGTACCTTTTACTTTTCAAAATTATGTTGAATAGCACAATTCCCACAAAATAAAAATACCAAATTAGGTCTTTGTATTATCTTTTTCCCAGATGCTTGAACACATGCACAGTCAAACAAAAGAGGAGACGGTCTGTCTTAAAGAGGTTCTAGAGAAGCAGTTTGATCAGCTTTACACTTCTCTTGATTCCAGGTAATAAATTAAAAATACAGACTCAGTGCAACTGAAGCTTTTAATATCAACTTGTCATTTTATTTCTCTGCATAGATTGAAAAAAATTAGTAGATTTTAAACAAGTTTAGAAGGTAATGGGTGGTTCCCTTACAGGCTGACGTTTACAGCTTCGAAATGAAGAAAATTTGTTTATTTAGGCTATTTGCCTTCTGTTCCCAAAGCTGTTAAATAATTTCTTTCTTAAAGCAGTTAGCACAGAGAAATGCTGTCTATTTCTGAATCCTATTGTAGAATTCAGCATACTTGGGAAAATGCAAACATACATTTTCATGTACATAATGCCATCATTTTTTTATGTGTTTATTTGCATCAAGAGCAAATAATAATGATTTTTTGAAACACATACCATACTGTTACATATCCATCCTTTTTAAAAATGTTGATATATATGATCTCAAGTAATCTTTAATCACATTTTGCATTTTAAGAGACAGACTCATAGAAGTTGTGATAAATTGGTATTTAGAAATGGTGCTTGTCTATTTGACTCTTGTTTCTTTTTTTAATTTCTAATTGGAATGCCCAGAACACAGGTTCATCACTCTGAATGAATCAGTTGATACTCTTTATTGCTTGATATTTATGGTATCTCACATTTGGTTTTTATAGTATCTAAGTGATAGGTCAGTTCAGTTCAGTTGCTAAGTCATATCCAACTCTTTGTGACCCCGTGGACTGCAGCACACCAGCCTTCCCTTGTCCATCACCAGCTCTTGGAGTTTGCTGAAGCTCATGTCCATCGAGTCAGTGATACCATCCAGCCATTTCATCCTCTGTTGTCCTGTTCTCCTCCTGCCTTCAATCTTTCCCAGCATCAGGGTCTTTTCCAATGAGTCAGTTCTTCGCATCAGGTGGCCAAAGTGGAGTTTAAAGGTGATAAGTCATGTGCATGCATTTTAAATGTTTTTAATAGTGGTAAATGTACATCATAAAGTTTACCTTTGTAACTGTTTGAGTGTACAGTTTAGTGGTGGGGGGAGGGATGAATCAGAACATACAGTGTGATGATACAGATGATACATATGAATACATATGAATACATACAGATGATACAGATGAATACATACATACAGATGATACAGATGAATCATCTCAAACAGTGTATGAGATGAACATACACTATTATATATAAAATAAATAAGAAACTACTGTATAGTACAGAGAAATGTATTCAGTATTCTGTGATAACCTATATGAGAAAAGAATCTAAAAAAAAGATTATATGTATAACTGAATCACTTTGCTGTATACCTGAAACTAATATTAATATTAGTTTAGTATTATTAACTAATATTAATATAACATTGAAAATCAAATATAGTCCAATAAAATTGAAATTTAAAAATGTATAGTTTAGTGGCATACAATAATTTTATGTTTAACTTTTTAAGGACTACCAAATTGTGTTCTGTGGTGGCCGCACACGTTACTTTTCCACCAGCAGTGCTCAAAGGTTCCAGTTTCTCCACATCCTCACCAACATTTTATTTTTTTTTTGAAAAGAATAACCATTTTGAGGATGTGAAGTGGAATCTCATTTTGGATTTGATTTACATTTCCATGATAGCTAGTATTATGGAGCACATCTTTTCATGTGCTTATTAGTTGACCATTTATGTATTTTCTCTGGAGAAATAGTATTCCAGTCCTTTGCCCATTTTTGTAGTGTTTATTTTGTTATTGATGGGGTAGGAGTTCTTTATACATTATGGATATCAGTCCTTTATGAGATGTATTGTTTTCATATATTTTCTCTTCCTGTGGCTTGCCTTTTGTTTGTGGTTTAAAATTTTTTTATTGAAATACAGTATTAGTTTGAATTTGAATTACATTTGAATTACAGTATTAGTTTCAGGTATACAGCAGAGTGATTCAGTTATACATATTCTTTTTCATTATAGGTTATTACAAGATATTGCATATAATTCCCTGTGCTGTACAGTATGTCCTTGTTTTTTATCTACTTTGTATATACTAGTGTGTATATGTTAATCCAAAATGCTTAATTTGTCTCTTCTACCCTTAAATGTCTGTGGGTCTGTTTCTGACTTGTAAGTAAGTTCATTTATATTCCACATAAAAGTGATGTATGACACTTGTCTTTCTTTGTCTGACTTTAGTAAGTATAATATTCTCTAGGTCCATCCATGTTGCTGCAAATGGCATTGATTCATACTTTTTTATGGCTGAGTCATATTCCATCATGTACATATATCACATCTTTTTTATCCATTTAAGTTATTTCCTTGTCTTGGCTAATGTAAATATTGCTACTTTGAGTACTTTGAACATTGAAGTGCATGTATTGAGTTTTAGAGTTTTCATCTTTTCTGGATATGTGCCCGGAAATTGGATTGCTGGATCATATGGTTACTGTTTTTAGTTTTTTATAGAACCTTCATACTGTTCTGCATAGTGAATGCACCAAGTTTCCATTCCCACTGACAGTATAGGAGGGCTCCCTTTTCTCCACACACTGTCTAGCATTTATTTGTAGACTTTTTGATGATGACCATTCTTATTTGTGGGAAGTGGGATACGTCATTGTAGTTTTGATTTCCATTTTTCTTTTTTTTTTGAGAATTCAGGACATTTATTTTTTGCACAGGGTTTTATCTACTGTAAACACACACATACATAAAACAAATCCACAAAGCAATGGTGTGTTATAGGTAGAGAGAGACACACTTAAGCATATTTAACATGCCTACAGACAACTTTTTTTTTCCTTTTTTTTTTTTTTTAGGCAACAAAATATTTTTTCAGTCCTTGACACCTTCTCACACTCACCTAGCACCACAGATGCAAGGACTTACAGTAAACGTGTTTTTTCTAATAATTTGTGATGTTGGATATCTTTTCATGTGCCTGTTGACCATCTGAGTAATGGTCTTCTTTGGAGAAATGTCAGTTTAGGTCTTTTGCCCATTTTTAAATTTTTTGAGCTGTATAAGCTGTTTGTATGCTTTAGAAATTAAGCCTTTGTTGGTCACATAGTTTGCAAATATTTTCTTCAAGTCCGTAGGTTGTTGTTATTGTTGAACTAAATTATTTAGCTGTGCCAGGTCTTAGTTGTGGCATGTGGGATCTAGTTCCCCAACCAGAGATTGAACTCAGGTCTCCTGCATTTGGAGTCTTAGCCTTGGACCACCAGGCAAATCCCTCCTTTTCACTCTCTTGATAGCATTCTTTGATCCAAACATGTTTTTAATTTGTGAAGTCCAATTTATCTGTTTTCTCTTTTGTTTCTATTTTTCTAGAATTTTCTAAAATTCTATCTATTTTTCTCTGTGTTTTGGTGTCATATCCAAGAAATTGTTGCCAAATCTTCAATCATGAAACTTTCTCCAACTGTGTTTTCTTCTAAGAGTTTTACAGTTTTAGCTTTTACATATAGATCTTTGAGGCATTTTAAGCCAATTTTTTTATATAGTGTAAAGGAAGGGTCCAGCTTCATTCTTTACCATACGGACATCCAGTTTTCCCAGCACCATTTGTTGGAAAGATGGGTCTTTTCTCCATTGAATGGTCTTGAGACTCCTGTCAAAACTCAGTGACCATGTTTGTGAAGATTTATTTCTGGGCTCTCTATTCTCTTCCATTGGTCCATCTGTCTGTTCTTGTGGCAGTAGGACAGTGTTTTAATTACTGTGGCTTTGTAGCAAATTTTGAAATCAGGATGTGTAAGCTCTACAACTTTGTTCTTTCTCAAGATTGTTTTGGAAGTTTGGGGTCCCTTGAGATCTCCTGTGACTTTTAGGATGGGTTTTTCTATTCTGCATGAAGCATCATTGGAATTTTGATATGGATGGCTTTAAATTGTAAATTGCTTTGGGTATTGACATCTTAACAAATATTAAGTCTTCCAGTTCATGATTATAAGAGATCTTTCCATTTATTTTGGCTTCATTAATTTCAGCAATGTTATGTAGTATACAGCAAATGTACAAGTCTATTGCAGCCTCAGTTACGTTTATTCCTGAGTCCAGTCTTATTTTTATTCTTTCGTAAAATGAATTGTTCTGTCAATTTTCTTTTCGGACTGTTCACTGTCAGTATGTAGAAATGTATCTGATTTTTTGTGTGTTCATTTTGTATCCTGTATCTTTGCTGAATTTATTTATTAGCCCTACTACTATTCTTGTGACATCTTTACCTATAAGACTTCCCTGGTGGCTTAGACAGCAAAGTGTCTGCCTACAATGCGGAAGACCCGGGTTCAGTCTCTGGGTCGGGAAGATCTCCTGGAGAAGGAAATGGCAACCCACTCTAGTATTCTTGCCTGGAAAATCTAATGGACAGAGGAGCCTGGTAGGCTGTAGTCCATGGGGTCGCAAAGAGTTGGACACAACTGAGTGACTTCACTTTCTTCTCTTTCTTTCTTACCTATAAGATGATGTCATCTGCAAAAAGACATCACTTTCTTACTTTTTGTCAATTTGGGTGGCTTTTATGTCTTTTTTTGACTAATTATTCTGGCTAGAACTTACAATAGTATATTAAATAGCAGTGGTAAATTCTCACACCCTTTTCTTACTACCGTCCTTAGAAGAAAAGCTGTCAGTCTTTCATCATCTAGTGTAATGTTAGCTGTGGGTTTTTCTTATGTAAGTTTTATAAGTTGGTGTAGTTTTCCTCAATTCCTTGTTGGAGTATTTTTATCCTGAAAGGGGGTTGAAACTGTCATATCCTTTTTCTCTATTATTTGAGAGGATCTTGTGGGGGGTTTTCTTCTTTCTGTTAATATGCTATATAACATTAATTGGTACTCATACTTCATTTCAGGAATAAGTCCCACTTGGCATGATGTATTATTCTTTCACTGTTCTGCTGATTGAATTTGCTAGTATTTTGTTGAGGATTTTGACTTAATGCTCATAAGAGACACTGATCAATAGTTTTCTGGTAGTGTTTTCTTATGGCTTTGGTATGAAGGTGATGCTGGTCTCAGAATAAGTTGGAAAGTGTTTCCTGTGGCTCTTCAATATTTTGGAGGGGAATTGATTTTATTTATTTATTTTTTCTTTGAATTTTTGGTATAATTTACCAGTGAAGTTCTCTGGTCTGGGCTTTTCTGTGGGGGAAGCTTTTGATTACTAATTCAGTCTTGTTACTTTTTATTGATCTGCTCAGATTTTCTATTTCTTCATGATTCAGTGTTGGTAGGTGGTGTGTTTGTAGGAATTTGTCCACTTCATCTAGGGTATCCAATTTCTTGGCATAGTTATTCATAGCATTGCCTTCAAATTTTTTTAGTTTCTGTAAAATTGATTATCCTATGCCTATGAACAAAACTAGTGGAGGTGATGGAATTCCACTTGAGCTATTTCAAATCCTAAAAGATGATGCTGTGAAAGTGCTGCACTCAGTATGTCAGCAAATTTGGAAAACTCAGCAGTGTCCACAGGACTGGAAAAGGTCAGTTTTCATTCCAGTCCCAAAGAAAGGCAACGCCAAACAATGCTGAAACTACTGCACAATTGCACTCATCTCACATTCTAGCAAAGTAAAGCTCAAAATTCTCCAAGCCAGGCTTCAGCAATACGTGAACCATGAACTTCCAGATGTTCAAGCTGGTTTTAGAAAGGGCAGAGGAACCAGAGATCAAATTGCCAACATCCGCTGGATCATCAAAAGAGCAAGAGAGTTCCAGAAAAACATCTATTTCTGTTTCATTGACTATGCCAAAGCCTTTGACTGTGTGGATCACCACAAACTGTGGAAAATAGTTCAAGAGATGGGAATACCAGACCACCTGACTGGCCTCCTGAGAAATCTGTATGCAGGTAAGGAAGCAACAGTTAGAACTGGACATGGAACAACAGACTGGTTCCAAATAGGAAAAGGAGTACGTCAAGGCTGTATATTGTCACCCTGCTTATTTAACTTATATGCAGAGTACATCATGAGAAACGCTGGGCTGGAGGAAGCACAAGCTGGAATCCAGATTGCTGGGAGAAATATTAATAACCTCAGATATGCAGATGACACCATCCTTATGGCAGAAAGCAAAGAAGAACTAAAAAGCCTCTTGATGAAAGTGAAAGAGGAGAGTGAAAAAGTTGGCTTACAGCTCAGCATTCAGAAAACTAAGATCATGACATCCGGTCCCATCACATCAGGGCAAATAGATGGGGAAACAGTGGAAACAGTGGCTGACTTTATTTTTCTGGGCTCCAAAATCACTGTAGATGGTGATTGCAGCCATGAAATTAAAAGATGCTTACTCCTTGCAAGGAAAGTTATGACCAACCTAGACAGCATATTCAGAAGCAGAGACATTACTTTGCCAACAAAGGTCCGTCTAGTCAAGGTTAAGGTTTTTCAAGTAGTCATGTATGGATGTGAGAGTTGGACTATAAAGAAAGCTGAGTGCAGAAGAATTGATGCTTTTGAACTGTGGTGTTGGAGTAAACTCTTGAGAGTCCCTTGGACTGCAAGGAGATCCAACCAGTCCATCCTAAAGGAGATCAGTCCTGGGTGTTCATTGGAAGGACTGATGTTGAAGCTGAAACTCCAGTATTTTGGCCACCTGATGAAAAGAGCAGACTCATTTTAAAAGACCCTGATGCTGGGAAAGATTGAGGGCAGGAGAGGGGGACGACAGAGGATGAGTTGGTTGGATGGCATCACCGACACAATGGACATGGTTTTGGGTGGACTCCGGGAATTGGTGATGGACAGGGAGACCTGGCATGCTGTGGTTCATGGGGTCACAAAGTGTCAGACATGACTGAGCAACTGAACTGAGCTGAATGCCTACTTTATTTTTTATTTTAGTAAATTTATTCTTTTCTTGTTTTTCTAGGCAGTGTATCTAAAATTGGTGAATTTTAATCTCAAAGAACCATCTTTTGGTTTCATTGATTTTTCTCTATTTTTGCCTAGCTATTTACTTATTTCTGCTCTAATCCTATTATTTCTTCCTTCTGGCAGCTTTGGGTTTAGTTTGTTATTTTCTAGTTCCTGAGGTGTAAACATAAAGATTGAAGGCAGAAGAAGAAGAGGGTGGCAAAGGGTGAGATGTTAGATAGCATCACTGACCCAATAAAATGAATTTGAGCAAACTCTGGGAGATAGTGAAGGACAGGGAAGCCTGGTGTGTTGCAGTGCATGGGATCGTAAAGAGTCGGACATGACATAGCGACTGAACAACAGCAAAGGTGTAAAATTAGGTCGTTGGTTTGTGATGCCTTTTTTTTTTTTTTTTTGCAATGCCTTTTTTCATGTACTTACAGCTATATATTTATTTTTCTCTCAGATCCAATTTAATTGCATCCCATAAGTTCTGATATTTTGATTTTTCATTTTCATTTGTCTCAAAATACTCTCCTTGTGTTACTTTGCTTTGATCCATTTGTGTTTAGGAGTATGTTCTTTAATTTCCACATATTTGTGGAATTTCCAGTTTCCTTCTGTTACTGAGTTCTAGTTTTCATTCCTTTGTGTTCAGAAAGGATACTTTTACATTGTCTTTTAAAAGTATTAAAACTTGTTGTTTTTGACCTAACATGTGGCCTAACCTGGGGTATGCTACCTGTATGCTTGAGGAATCTTTCTGCAACCTTCTTGGGTGGTCTTGGTTCCTCTTGCTGCCTGAGTGCCAAATTAAGTGAAAGGGTTCTTCAGGCAGCCCCCCTTCCCTTCCGCCCCTCCATCTCCTCACTCCCCCTGCATCCCCGCCACAAAGTAGGACATTGCAAATAAGGCAATGGCACCACACTCCAGTACTCTTGCCTGGAAACTCCTATGGCCGGAGGAGTCTGGTAGGCTGCAGTCCATGGTGTCTCGAAGAGTCGGACATGACTGAGCGACTTCACTTTCACTTTTCACTTTCATGCACTGGGGAAGGAAATGGCAACCCACTCCAGTGTTCTTGCCTGGAGAATCCCAGGGACGGGAGAGCCTGGCGGGCTGCCGTCTATGGGGTCTCACAGAGTCAGACACGACTGCAGCGACTTAGCAGCAGCAGCAGCAGCATACTCCCTTTGGAGGGAAGGAATCAGGAAGTATGCTGCTGCCTCCAGACCAGGACTGCACCACACGGAGGGAGGGTCTGGGAAAGGACAAGAAATGAAATGTCCTGCTGATAAAGAATGTGGATTTTTTTCCACTGCACATTTGTGTTGTTGCTGTATACCTTTGTCCGTTCTCCAGTTCTAGAAGGTTATTGTAACCAATTCTTAGCTGTCATTTGACATCACCATTGAAGAACAAGGACTTCAAGTCTCCTAGTCTGCCATTTTGCTAACATCACTTCGTGGGCATGAATTTTGGGGAGAGTCATCTGAAACTTATCAAAATGACCATTTATCTCCTAAATAAATGATTTTCATAAATTTATGTGTAATTACTAAAAATTTTTTGGAATACTTCTTCACCTGCAGAGCATGTGTGTATGTTAGTCATTCACTTGTGTCCGACTCTTTCTGACCCCATGGACTGTAACCCGCCAGGCTTCTCTGCCCTTGGAATTCTCCAGGCAAGAATACTGGAGTGGGTTGCCATTCCCTTCTCCAGGGGATCTTCCCAACCCAGGCATTGAACCCGGGTCTCCTGCATTGCAGGCAGATTCTTTACCGTCTGAGCTATCAGGGAAGTCCTTGCAGAGCCTGTGGCACATTCTTATTACTCTTCAGTGTGGCAAACTCCACTTTTTTGAGGCCAGATTTGATTTGAGGAAATCATTTTATTCATTTACAAGATGAATAAAATGAGCAATAATTTTTGGTACAAAATATCTTAATTTCCATGATAAAGTAATTCCACTATAGGCGGAATTTTTGAGTAATGAAGGAATAACTCTTCAGTTTCATAACTGATAGCTTTGAAGATTATAGTTAATTGATATCTGAGTTTTGGTTTGGTGAAGTCTATTTTAAAGTCTTATTTCAAATTCATGTAATATGTATCTGCCTATGAAATTTTAAAATGTGCAGATAGATCCTCGTGAGAAATGAATACGGATATGTCTTTGTAATGGCACAAGTGACTGCAAGATAGCCAGGATTCACTTACTTTTAAAAGTGGTAGATTGGTCTAGGGTTTGTCTTACCTCTGCAGTTCTGTGACACCTGTATCTGGAACATAACTATATTCTTCTACAAAAGTTACTTTTTCTCTGGTTACGTATACATAGCTTTCAACTATAATAGATTTTAGTTCAGTTGAATGTCTCATTAACCATATTAAAATTTAAGTTCATGAAACTGAAATTACCTTTTCAGTACTTTTGAGTTATGATAAATTTGCTTTCATAAAATTGTATATGAAATATTGAAAAATAACCTAATTTAAATGAAGGAAGAAGAGCCTGTGTGAAGAATTAGCAAGAAATACAGACAATTATTTATCAAAAATAATAGTGACTAAAAGCTACATTGAAGCAAAAAAAAGTGATTTGGATGCAGCTATGAAGATAGCAAGAGAATTAAAATCTGCACCTTCTCTAAGGATATATTGTGACCTAAATCAGGTAATTTTAATAGTTCATAATGTGAATTATTCCTGTGGTAGCTTACTTTACCTGCTTTGGAATATGATATCTAAGACTTAACTGCAAGAATTTGCTTTTCAGATTATCCTAACTTTATTGGCATGAATTTAGAATTCTTAGGCATTTAAATTCTAAGATAAACATTAATAACTTTGTTTGACCTTTTATTATTATTTACCACTTAGGGAAATGGTACAGTAAAGTCTTTATGACACACATCTGAGAACAAGTAGGATGATATTAAGTTGAAAGTTGTTTCTAGGACACTTGAATAAAAAACAACAAATAAGAGTAGCAAAATAAATAGGACTCTATTTTTATAGACAGGTATGACTATCAACTCTTAAAAATTTATCAAAATGCTGTTTAGGTTTTTCTCCCAACCCCCGACTCTGTGAGTCAGGATACAAGGTGCTTCAACCCTGTCCTGTCATCTAATCATGTGCCTGGAGTTGGGCAGAAATAGAAACATGTTTCTTGTGCCTCAAGTTGGGCAGGAATAGAAACATGTTTCTTGCTAGATTGTTTGCTGGGAAAGGGTTACCATCAGTCCTCTTTGCTAATTTCTGTCTTGTTCCCTTGAGGTATAGATCCTACTCTATTGTCTTGGAATCTTCAGGACCTCATTCCCCATAGATAATCAGATGTTTGGACTGAACTGAGGTGTAAAATAGAAGCTCTTGGTTTACCTGCTTCCAAAGTCTTGAACTTTTAAAGTTTTTGCACTGTCTTACTTGACCAGGCCTCCATCTAGCTGTAGTGACAGGAACAGTAGTAGTCTATTCCTGTGTATTACACATGAAACATTAGGAGGTGAAAAAAAGTAAAATTTGGTCTTCACCCTAGTTAGCCACGTTAGGAAGATGGGGCAGAAAAAGAGAGAGAAAAACGTTTAAGGACAGCAGTGCAGGCGCACGAGTGTCATCAGAATTTCCCCTGATCGTGTAGCTGTATCCCATGTATTAATTAGTTGTTATCTTTTGTTGTTATATCTTAATACACATCTCCAAAAGTTTTTTAATTTCTTTGGGGAAATTTGCATCCCTCTCTTTGCTTGCCTAAGATCAGACCCTGAGCACATTAATGAAATACCTAAAGAGTATAGTTTTCCCTCTGAAATCTTACTCTGTTTCAACAGTATTTGTAACAAAACAAAACACACATATGAGCAATACTTCTCTTTTGATTCTAGATCATCCGGACTTTGAAGTTAACATTTGAGAGTGACTTGTCACAAGTCAGCTCTCTAAAACTAAGGAACTCTCCCAAGTAAGTAATTGTAATTCATATAAAAGAAATCTATAATTCAAAAGAGTCTGATAATTAAGTATAAATATGTATTGCTGCTGCTGCTAAGTCGCTTCAGTCGTGTCTGACTCTGTGTGACCCCACAGAGGGCAGCCCACTAGGCTCCCCCGTCCCTGGGATTCTCCAGGCAAGAACACTGGAGTGGGTTGCCATTTCCCTCTCCATAAATATGTATTAGAACCTATATTTATTAAAATAACAAGCAATTATAAATTGAAAATTTGGGTCAAAAATATTTCCCAGATTAGCAACCAAATTAAGTGTGATTTATGAATTAAAAAGTTGTTTAAATGCTCTTTTAGAGTTTTTCAGTTCAGTTCAGTCGCTCAGTTGTGTCCGACTCTTTGCAACCCCATGAATCACAGCACACAAGGCCTCCCTGTCCATCACCAACTCTTGGAGTTCACTCAAACTCATGTCCATCGAGTCGGTGATGCCATCCAGCCATCTCATCCTCTGTCGTCCCCTTCTCCTCCTGCCCCCAATCCCTCCCAGCATCAAGGTCTTTTCCAATGAGTCAACTCTTTTCATGAGGTGGCCAAAGTATTGGAGTTTCAGCTTCAGCATCAGTCCTTCCAATGAACACCCAGGACTGATCTCCTTTAGGATGGACTGGTTGGATCTCCTTGCAGTCCAAGGGACTCTCAAGAGTTTACTCCAACACCACAGTTCAAAAGCATCAAATCTTCGGTGCTCAGCTTTCTTCACAGTCCAACTTTCATATCCATACATGACCACTGGAAAAACCATAGCCTTGACTAGATGGACCTTTGTTGGCAAAGTAATGTCTCTGCTTTTGAATATGCTATCTAGGTTGGCCATAACTTTCCTTGCAAAGAGTAAGCGTCTTTTAATTTCATGGCTGCAGTCACCATCTGCAGTGCTTTTGGAGCCCCAAAAGATAAAGTCAGCCACTGTTTCCACTGTTTCCCCATCTACTTCAGAGTTTTTAATGTTAGCTAAGTTTTATTAGAGAAAGTAATAAACTTACATTAGAACACTTTTTATGCTAAGTATTTAATTTTAGGTTGAATATGGATTGCAGTGAGATCATCTGTATGTTCAACAGAATGGGAAAGATTGAATTTGAGGATTCAACAAGGTAAGTATTTATAAGAATGGCAACATGCCATTAGTGTCTGATATGGCCTAAGGGACAGAAATATTAGATCAAACAAAAAAATTGATCTTTAGTATAATGTTGATTCAAAAGCTGAAAAGTAATGTAAGGGCAAAATGTTTTCTGTAAATTAATGCTACATAAAATATTTAAGAATTAAAAGACCTAGAAAGGATTAGTATCCAATGATGTATGTGTCATCTTTGAGATTCATTTACTCAGCCAGCGTTGAACACTGATGTGCTAGCCTCTAAGTGTTGAAAAGTGAAATTGTTTACTCAGTCATGTCTGACTCTCTACAACCCTATGGACTGTAGCCCTGTCAGGCTCCTCTGTCCATGGAATTTCCCAGGCAAGAATACTGGAGTAGGTAGCCATTCCTTTCTCCAGGGGATCTTCTGGACCCAGGAACTGAACCTGCATCTCCTGCATCTTCTCCATTGGCAGGCAGATTCTTTACCACTGAGACATAACACCCTAAGTATTAAGATTTATGCAGAGAAGTTACAGTAAATAAAGAATGACATATGTAAACAGTAAAGCGCATAATTGCTTTGATAGTAAAATGTGCAGTCTAATGGAGATGCAAAAGAAGGGAATGATCAGTTCTTTGCAGGGTACCAGGGGACTTGGAAAGAGCAGATTTTTATTTTCCCCCATTCATGAAAAATGAGTACCAGTTGAAAGGGAGAACAGTAGGGAGGCAGCATCTTAGCAGAAAAAAATTTATGGGCAGTGAGATAGTATACTGTGTTCAGGAACCTGCCTGTAGAATTTTGTTTGACAGAGGATACAAAGAGGCTGAATCCTAAAAACTTTGTATGCTCTGGTGGTGTTTGAACTTTATTTCCTAGACCTGTGCTACCCAGTATGGTAGCTGCTAACCATGTGTGGTTATTTAAATTTAAACATAAATTAAAACTAAATAAAATGAAGATTTTAGTTCTTTGGTTGCACTAGACACATTTCAGGTGCTCAGTAGCTATATTTGGTTAGTGACTATCATATCAAATATCATGCGGCATATTTTCATTATCGCAGAAGATTATGTTGGATAGCACAGGTGTAAGTAATAGCCATTAAAATATTTTCAGAATGAATGTAAAAGTACTTAGGTTACATTTGTAAAAGGTAACTCTAGTGACCATAGAGAATTTTTTGGAAGAATATGAGGCTAGAGGCTGAAGGATGGCTTAGGTTATTATATGACCTAGCATATAATATTATATATTTTATATATATATATATATATATTATATGGCCTAGCAAATGATGAGAAACCAAATGTAGGTAGTAGCACTGGAAAGGAATAGGTAATGACAAATGCTAAATAAGGAAAAGTGGTGAAACTTAGTAATCGTTTCAGTGTGAGGAATGAGGAAAAGGGAAGCATTCCAATGATTTATAGGTGTATCTTTGGTGACTGAGGTGATGAATTGTGGTGTTACTTACCAAGATTGGAAATATACAAAGAAAAGTTGGGAGGGGAAGATAGTGGGATATGCTGAGTTCCTGTTTTTTACTAGGTATCTGGGGAGAAACCTGTGGAGGGAAGTTACAGGATTTGATTCTTGGTTTAGGAGTAGTCAGAATATAAATGGTTTAGAAACCCCCAAAAGAAAATAAGTTTATTCATTTGAAGGTGGTATGGCTCCTCAGGAAATCATCCCTCAAGAAGCATCACATTCATTACTTTGGGGAACTAATGAGGGCCTGGCCCACAGCATTACAAGCTCAGAAACAGACATGAGCAGATCTACTCTAAACCAGGTAAACTCATGTAAACCAAGTTCACAAAACTGACACATGATCTGAATGCCAGTTTATTAACTTAAGGGGCAGATAGTATTATCACAGGAACTATTAATAGAATACTTATGTTGGCATTCTTTTCTAATATCCAAACAGACACAGAAAGCCAAATCATCAGAAGCTTCGTGGTGTTTTTGGAATAAAGGGAATAAGATATATCAAATAGCTGTGAAGAGTGTTGGTACTAGTCAGCCTGCTGTGTTCCTTGACCCCACAGGGAAGACCTTGCCAGAGGCCTCAAGTACCAGGCCTTTGGCTCGAGTCATCTTGCCCACACATGGAGCCCTGGCCCCTGTATACCTCTGTGACTTGACTTTCTGCATTTTCATGGATGATCATCCTTTCCAGTCAGTACATTCTTCTAGATGTTTTCATAACTTGAATATGGTTACTGTCAAATATTTTTGATACCAAAAGGTATTTTCTTTAAGCGTCTATACTGATCTTGCCATGGTTTTAAGTTTTACTCAGAAGTCTTTTAAATTTCTCCCTAGATTTTAGGGAATATCACTGTAGCCTGCCTCTACTGATGACAGGTGGTAATTAAAGAATGGGTTTGCATAGTGAAAACAGATATTGAAGTGGGTCAAGGACTGCGCCCTAGAAAAATACTAAATTTCAAGACAGGGAAAGAGTAACTTGCAAACCATAGGAAACGAAGAGGGAGCAGGAGAGACTGATACTCTAGAAGTCAAAGGAGGAGAGGTTTGTGAGGCAGGAGTTGATTGACAATGTTAAATGTAAGGTCAGATAAGATACAAATAAATGTTTTAGATTACAAAGTTGTGTACGTATATGTATACTTAGGAGGTGTTCGGACCTTTAGTCAACATGTATTTAGAGACAGATAAAATAGGTCTGCTGAATTCAGTTGGCTTTGTAGGTTCTTATTTCTGATTTCATTTGGCTTCTTATATGGTGATCTGTGAAGAAACTAAAACTTTCATGGGTTAACTAGAATAAAGGCTTCTGAGACTCAATCTCATTTCTTTGATAGAATTTCTATACTTATAGATTTGATAGCTTTTATCTGTGTGGATTTCTGAAGATAGAAAAATATGGAGTGAAGTGAATAATCAGCTGCAGGTTAGTGGCTGTTGAATAATCATACCCAAAGGATTCAGACTAATCATTGTTTTAACCCTCTATGTAGGTTTCTAGAAATTGTCTCAGGATTGTACCTCTCAGTGCTTCCTACACTTTATTTTTAAGCTAGTGAATTGAGAGAAATAATCTTAGCATAATTTAAAATCAAACACCAAAGCCAAATAGAAGTTTGAACAATTAAAATTGAAAACCATATCCACTGTTCTTTTAGGATCAGATAGTTGTGACTTGACTGTGGCAAGTTCTTTCTTCAACTTCTCATTGATTTTCTGTTGTTGACCTTTTAAAGCTTGTGGACTTCTTGGGAATGGGCAGGAGTTTCTTTTGGGATAATGGGAATGTTGTAAAATGAAGTTATAATGATGGTTACACAACTCTAAATTTAGTAGAAATTATCAGATTTTATAGTATGTAAATTATTTCAGTGTTGCTGTTTTTAAAAATACTCATGGGACACCTGTACAACTTGAACTCTTTATATGTATGTGTTGCAGTACTGTCATGTGGTTTTAAAGTAGATCTAAAAAATTATGATTTAATGTAGCCTCTGTATTTTTAAACAGATGTGATCCTCAAGAAAGTGAAATGGAAAAGAATGGTCAAAAGAAATACAGTTGTAAAAAGGAATTTTCTTATGGTGGTACATACCTATCACTAGAAAAGAAAAAGGCTGACATTTCTGTCCTAACTAATGAAGCCCCACTGACTTCTTCACAATGGGAAAACAATGACATGCATTTGGCAGCTGACTTCCAGCCACAGAAAGAGGTTATTGCAGCAACACTCCCTAAAACCATTGCTGCTCTACCTCAGGTGGGATCTAGCCCTGATGTGATCATTGAAGAAATTATTGAAGAAGAAGAAAACCTGGAAAGTGAGTAAAAATACAAAAACAGGAAAACAGTAAATCATGTCTGGAATTGGAAACAAAATTAATACCTGTTTGTCCCTGACCTTAACAAACATATGTCTATTATCTTACATCTCATTATGAGTAAAGCTGTTGATCCCATGCCACTCCTTTCACATTTTCCAAATTTAGGATAATTTTTAATTTTAGTGCAATAATACAGTTAAACTCTAATATTTGGTTTAGTGAGTGTATTTGACTTTTTAGCATTCCACATCATGAAGTCGTGAAGCTGCTTAGTTGTGTCCGACTCTTTGTGACCCCATGGACTGTAGCCCACCAGGCTCCTCCATCCATGGAATTTTCTAGGCAAGAGTACTGGAGTGGGTTGCCATTTCCTTCTCCAGGGGATCTTCCCAACTCAGGGATCAAACCCAGGTCTCCCGCATTGTGGGCAGACGCTTTACCATCTGAGCCACCAGGGAATCAGCGTTCCACATACAAACCTCTATAAAAGATGAAAATACTATAAGTAAATGGTGTTAGTAGAAGCAGTCTGATGACATTGTCCTTAAATTTAAGAACAGAATATCCTAAATTTTTGTCCTGAGATGTAATCCTTATAAAAATGAACTATCATGAATATTGGGCTTTGCTGGTGGCTCCAATGGTGAAGCGGGAGACCCAGGTAACATATAGAAGCATCTATTTGGTAACGTTTAAATGTTATCATGATGGTTTGATTAGATTTCTAGTGTTGGTATTCTCACCATCAACGCCAGTGAGATACTGCTGGGTGTAGTTACACTGTCAGTTGTCTTTAGGGCCACTTTCAAGAATCAGCTTTGGTTTTCTCCGCCCTCCCCCCTGCCCCCACTCCCACTCTGTTCCATTGGTTGACTTCCCAAAATGATACCAAAAAAGAGACAAGCAGTTTTTTTCCGCTATATTATTATTATCATTGGTTATCTCAGTAAGTTAAGAAAACTAACAGGACTTTGCTGATACATAAGGGTCTCAACCAATCCAGTATTTTGCCAAATTCAAGTACAGCTTCTCAAGCAGTGTGTTAAGTATGCCGTTATCAACATAATAAAACTAACACAGTTGCCTTTATTTCCTATTTTGATGAAGCATGCTTCACAGATTATTTTGCTAAGACACCTAGATACCCAACAAAGCCTCTTCAGAAAAAGTCATCTGTTTCTTTTGGATCAAAAACAGGTACTTTAACAACTCTGAACTTGATGTAGCAGAGTTTGAGGTATATAAAAAGTATTCTGTTATATATAAATTTATATAAAGTATAAAGTTATATAAGTAACTTACAGAGAGTGAAACAGTGAGTAAAATGAATTTTATTAATAACTAAAACTTGTCTTTTTTTTTTTTTTTTGCTGTGCTGGCTTGTGATATCTTAGCTTCTCCACCAGGAGTTGAACCCAGGCCTATGGCAGTGGGAACCCTTAATTCCTAACCACTGGACTGCCAAAGAAATTCCCAAAACTTCTTTTTTAATGTTAAAAATCCTGTCTGTTATTGGCAAAAACATTTCTGAAATTTATAACACTTCCCTCAGCTGTCTCCCCAGTAACACATACTTATTGCTTTACCTCATCCTCAGTATGGGTGTTATTCTTCATGATCTGTATTGGATAGGTAAAATGACCTATTTGTTCAGTTTTTTATCTTGTATCTATACTTCAGTTCCTCCTAGTCACTTTTACTAGATTTATTAGAACATCTGCATTGTTTAAAAATTAAATATATTAAATACCCTGTGACCCTTTTCCCCTAATCTACTCCCATTCCATTTAGTCTATTCCTCCTTTCTAGAGCTTCTTTATGCATATTTGAACAAATACACATATATTATGTTTCTGACTCTTAGCTTTTGTTTTTGTACATAAAACATAGCTTGCCATACACACTGCTGTGTTCTTTCCCTTCCTTTCTCTTTTTTCTTTCTATTTTTCTTTTTCTGTTTTTGGCCATGCCATGCAACACGTGGGATCTTAGTTCCCTGACAAGGGATAAAACCTGTGCCCCTGGCAATGGAAGCATGGAGTCTTAACCACTGGACTGTCAGGAAAGTCCCCTAATTCCTTCCTCAATATTATACTCTGGAGATCTTTTCATATCAGTAAAAACACTTGGCTTAATTACTACTGTATGAAAAAAGTTTCTGTCTTTTTTATTCTACCCCACCCTTACTTCCACCAAAACATACACATCTCCCTCTAAATGCTGCTCACTATGTTGGTTTTCCAAGACATTTTTTCATACTTCTCTGGCCTGATAAGATCTAGGAGTCAAAGCAGCCATGAGCTAATTATTGGTTCCTTCAGTTTAGTGTAGTTTATACAGGATTTTTGTAGCAATACTAGAAACATCATTGTCATTGGGGTTCTGAAGCTCTAATTATGTTTATGAATAAATTCTGAAGTTTTGACGTAATGCCGTAGGTTATAGCATGTATTCTGTCTGGTACCTAACTAACTTAGGTACCTACGTGAACTTCAATTCCACTTATTTAACATATTTTGCAAATGTTTACAGTTCAGGTTGCTAAAGAAATCATTGTGAAAGTGGAATTTATTTGTCCGTTGGGTTACTATTTGGGATTTGGGTTACTCTTTTATGAGGCTTAAGTATTCTAGAGTTTGCAGTGCTACGGGACACATTCTTTTAGAAGATACTGCATTCAATTTTTGTGAATTCTTTCCTAACTTTTGGTTTATTAATGTGGTTTGAAAATTCTCATCCAGGTTCTCCAGAGCTGGTTTTTGTAAGCCATGTAATACATCCTTGCCACTTCTACATTCGGAAGTATTCACAAATAAAAGATGCAACAGTGTTGGAAAGGAAGGTGAATCAGTTTTGCAATAAGAATTTACACCTTGATCCTTCAGATGTTTTGGAGCTAGGTAATGAAGTATTATTTCAAGTTAAAATATAAAGCTTAGTTAAATACTTGGCAACTCATGTAGACTTTTTATAATACAGATTTGAGCAAGCATAAAGCTTTTGGAATTATTTAACATAAGCTAAATTTTATTTAGGTAAATGAGCTAAATATTAATTTTTTTGCTCAGAGATATCATAGTAGTAATACTATTATGGTATACAGTATACATAATTCAAATGTTTTTAATACATATCATTTGCCAAGTTTAATTGGAGTCATAGTAATTTGGAACTTGCTGTCTTTTTTTCATATTCTTTTCCATTATGGTTTATCACCACATATTGAATATAATTGCCTGTGTTCCCGCTAGGACCTTTTTGTTTATCCATTCTGTACATGATAGTTTGTATCTGCTAACCTCAAACTCCTACTTCATCCCTCTCCCAGCCCCCCTCTTCCTTGGTAGTCACAAATCTGTTTTCTAGGTCTGTGAATCTGTTTCTGTTTCACTAGAGTTCATTTATACCATATTTTAGATTCCACATATAAGTTATATATATCATGAGGTATTTATCTTTGTCTGACTTACTTCACTTTAGCATGATAATCTAATCTGACCATGTTGCTGCAAATAGCATCATTTTGATCTTTTTATGGCTGAGTAGTGTTCCATTGTATATATGTACCACATCTTTATCCATTCATCTGTTGATGGACATAAAATTGACTGTTGAGTGAAATATACACAAAAACTCCATTATGGAGTATGGTGAGATTTTTTAAATTATAAAGTCCATAATGGGTTAAATAATTTGTCCCCTCGTCTCTAGAGAAAAGTATTTCTCTAAGTGTTTCTTGTAGTATGCATATCATCCCTTGCTATCCTCATGTGGATGTTGAAGATGTCATTGAACATCTAAATGAGATAGATGCAGGGCAGTGCATCTTATTTCCTAGTGCCATACAGAAGGTAGCTGGTAAATTTAATCAATGCATCTTAATTCTGTGTATAATTTGCCATAAATTAGGCTTTCATTGGTAGCTCAGCTGGTAAAGAATCTGCCTGCAATGCACGAGACCCTGGTTTGATTCCTGGGTCGGGAAGATCTCTTGGAGAAGGGATAGGCTAACCACTCCAGTATTCATGGGCTTCCCTGGTGGCTCAGATGGTAAAGAATCCGCCTGCAATGCGGGAGACCTGGGTTTGATCCCTGGGTTGGGAAGATCCCCTGGAGGAGGGCATGGCAGCCTAATCCAATATTCTTGCCTAGAGAATCCCCATGGGCAGAGGAGCCTGGCGGGCTACAGTCCATGGAGTCACAAAGAGTCAGACATGACTGAGTGACTAAGTACATACAGTACAGGCTTTCATTACAAATATCTTCTTTAATGTTGACTAAATATGATTATACTCTAATGAAGCTGTGATTTGATTTATTAGTAGAGCATTTTCTCATTCTATTAATATCATTCAATGCCTGTATATAACTGATATCAAAAAGTACTATATTATCTATTCAGCTTTATATTTGTTGCTGCTGTTGTTTAGTCGCTAAGTCGTGTCTGACTCTTTGAGGCCTGATGGACTATAGCCTCAAGGCTCCTCTGTCCAGGCAAGAATACTGCAGTTAGTTGCCATTTTCTTCTCTTAGGGGATCTTCCTGACCGAGGGATCGAACCTGCATCTCTTGGATTGGCAGGTGGATTCTTTACCATTGAGCCATCAGAGAAGCCCCAACTTTATATTGGTAGTTCTTTAAACGTGTTGCTAACTCTCAGCTGATCTTTGTAGCTTATCAGAATATCAGAAGATTAGAATCATCATATACTTCTGATAAAATGAATAATAATTTTTAAAGTTAACAGTTTTTAAATTTGAATGTCTAAGGAGGGAAGTATAGTGGTAAACTTATATATAGTTAAATTTTTAATGACTGCAAATAATTCTCTAAATTTAATATATATATAAAAGAGCTCAGTTTAGTTTCAGAAAATATTCTAAGAAAGTCAAAATATCATTCTTTAAGTTGTCACAGATAATTATTTCAAGGTAGATATACATAGTTTATATACTCATTATCTTTTGAGAAATTAGTGTTAAGGGAAGAAATGTAATACAGTGCTTTAGCTGAGTATCCTCTTGTTCCCTTTTTCTGTCTGAGCTTTTCATTATAAAGAACAGCAAAAGGCTTCAATAGGCTTTTATCTCATCCATTTCAACAAAGAATAGTTTAATAGAATATAGTTTAAGAATATTGGTTATATAATGTATCAACATAAGAGGAAGGTTGATGAAAGTCTCAAGGCCAAGTACAAGTTTTGGTAGAACTTGAAAGGTTATCCTGTGTGCCCTTGAGCTATCCTGTTCTTATTAGCAAATGGAGAGGGGATTTTGCAGCCTCTCTCTATAGGGTAAATGAACAAATCTTACCAAATTCATCTCTGATGTTAGCTCAGTTGTTAAGAGAATGGGCTCCAAGATTGCATGGGTTCTCTTCCTCCCTCTTGTAAGTAGCCATGCAGCTTGGGCTGGATTTGCAGCCTCTCTTTGCCTGGTGTCCTTACCTATGGGCTGGAAGCAGCATATCTGTGGGGTTGTTGTGGGGAGAAGGTAAATTCAGACACAAACTACTGAGAACATTGCTGAGCTGATAGTAAAAGTAAAAATTCAGGCTTCATTCTAACTTGATTTTTTTTCTAGTTATTAATTTGTAATTCATCTGATCCTTCCATAAGGTCTTCTTCTGCTGTTCAATCCTTGGTTCACTTTCCCCTTTTCTGAACTCCATTGTGTATTAATTTCTTAATTTTTGCCTTTCATGCTCTGCCTTTCTTGGTTTCCTAACTTTTACTCCCCTTTAACCAAGAGAAGGTCATTGCATCTTCCTTTATGCTACCTAAGTATTTTATAGATTTCAGTACGTCTGTATCTGTACATGTGTGTGTGTACATGTACAAGGATGATCTTTACTGTTATAAGTACAGTGATTGATAGTCATTTACTTGCATGTCTCCTCTCCTTTCTTTTTTTTTTTTAAGAAAAAATTAGATTTCTTGTTATTCTTTTTTTTTTCTTCTGTTTTTTACAAACCCTTGTGTCGAGGGCTGACTTTGAATAGATTACAGCAAGGGAACTGCTCTGCTTCGTTGGAAACCCCGTCCCAGAAGCAGGTCATCTACGAATGGTTTAGTACCAGGTTCCCCACGAATGTGCCATGCAAGACAGTCGAGGGAGTGGCCGCCTTTCCAGCCAGACCCCATGTCCCAGGACGAAGGGTTCTCCACACTGAAACCCAGTCCCGACAGTCCTGACGTGCGGTGGGGTGTGCCACACCATGCCCTAAGGGATTTGGGCTCCTCTCCTTTCTTGAGCAGGACAGTCTTACTCATCTTTATTATAGTTCATAAAACACAGGTCCTCAATAAAGGACTGCTGGCTTGATACTCTGCATTTTCACCTTCCTGTCTAGTTCACAAGATTCTGTTTAACAGAAATTGCCAAAATATACTACCTTTGATCCCTCTCATAGCACTGACTCAGTAGTATATCACCAGTTAATAAGTGAATTAAGACTTTTTTGTGATAGAATCTAATGTACTTGTTTGTAAATTAGAGGTAATTAGATATTTTCTTTGTAGACATTGATAATCATTTGTATCCATTATGTAGGTGCAAGAATATTTATCAACAGTATTGAAAATGGAATGTGGTGTCGAGGAACTATTACTGAATTAATTCCAATGGGAAGTGAAAGTATTAGAAAACTTTGTAGTCCAACCAAATTCTCAGTCCGTGAAGTTGCACTAATACAAATATTCATGGTAGATTTTGGAAATTCTGAAGTGCTCATTGTTGCAGGGTATGTTATAAGTATTATATATTCCTTGCCTGCTTAGAAACACTTGTGATGGGGTAATACTAAAGAATAAAGAAAATTAGGAAGAGGTAGAAATAAGTTATCCTTCTTCACTTCCAAGTCATATACTTTTTATTTTGCTTTGAAATTTGTCTTACTCATTACTAAATTAGCAAAGTATTATACTTTATCAGTGCTACTAGATGGGGAGCTTAGAAAAAGAACTTTTTGATGTTTCAAACTTAAATAATCTTCTACATTGCTTCAAAGCAGAGAATGAAGCACAAAAATTTTCTTTCTTTTAAATGTTCGTTAGTTGTCAGATGATTGAGTAAAAATTTCAATCATATTTATTTAATCTCATTATTCATATTAAAGTGGCATAGTGTCTAGCTCATTCTAGGTGTTCAGAAATGTTTCCATTAGTCTTACAGCAAAATAAAGCAAATTGAAGAGGTTCTTGTAGTAAGGACCGGTATTAACTCTTGCATGGTCATTTTATTAAATGGTCATAACTTTATAAACAAATATATTGCTGTTTGGGTGTGTCATTATGCCTTTATATATATGAAAGATAATCCAGATAAAGGCTGTTGAGACTTATTCTGTAGGTAAAAATAGTGTCTGTGGTTTTAAAAGATAGGTTGAATCTATATTATGAGATAGTATGAATCAGAATATAACTTTCTAGAAGATTTAACTTAAAAAGAGAATGTGTAGAATTCTGAGGTATTCTAAATGCATACCTTTTGTGGGCTAAGGCAAGCTTGGGCTTGAAGCATTATTTTCATTAACTATTGCTTGAATTCTTCCCAGAGTTGGTGACTCTCATGTGAGATCAGAGCACATTGCCAAGCAGCATATCATACTAAATGACTTATGTCTGGTTCTGAGAAAGTCTGAGCCATATATTGAAGAACTGCTGAAAGATGTCCAGCCACTAGCACATCCATGTTCATTGAAAGACATTGTTCCACAGAATTCAGTAAGTGAGACTTAAATTATTTCTTGTTTGGGGGCCAAATAGTCCAATTTTAACTATGCTTTAGGGTTCAGATTACTGAATGTAGGTTCATGGCACCAGTTCACTTGTTAAATACCTTTTGCATAATAAACTATTGGTGCAAGTGAAAAAGGAATTGAACTTCCATTTCTACAATCAGAATTGATCTTAATGGGAGATTATACTTAATATGTGTATATGAACTTAATGATGGGTGAATATCTGAGTAAACCACTAAATTTTAGAGTCAAATAAATATGGAGAGGAAAAATTTGACATGGTATGGCATATGTTTCTATACATTTCTTCTCTATTTTCATGACTCTTTGCTCACTACTTATTAACTATATTGCATTCTGCTTTTGTATTATTTATGAATATTTGTTCCCCAGAAAGATTTGAAACTCCTAGAAGACAGAAATTGTGTGTAAGAATACATGTTAAGCAGTTGTATTATTAGAAAGTCTGAAAACAGGAGTCTGTGCCTTTGTTCATCTTTGTATTCCAGCACTTAGCAAATCACCTAGCACACAGTAGGCATTCAACAAATATTTGAAAGAATGAATAAAGAAATAAAAGGAAACATATAAAAATATTAGCACTGATGTTTTCCTCAAAATTATTTTGATTTTATCCTATGAAGGATAAAACTTTTTTTTTTTGCACTTATCTATTCTGAGTAGGTTTTACTTTTTTATGTTCATAAAATCTTTAGAAAATTTTTTATTTTTAAGGAATATGTGGTTTTGACCCGTGAAATGTATGCGTACTTAAAGATTCAAAGATCAGTGAGCACAATTTTTTTTTAATTTTTTTCAATGGGTGAGTATTTTTCCTTATTATTTAAGTAGCATGTGCCTCGTATATTGCTAGTAATGGAAACTAAGCATCTGATGATGATTATAAATATCTAATGTATTACATGGCTTCCATTATACTTTTAGAATTACCTTTTGGATCTCATCGTTTAAGGGGAAATTTTGTATGTCAATACTTCTTTTATCTTTAAATTTTTATTTATTATTTTCATATTAATATTCACAAGTAAAACTAAGTCCTGAAGTGCAACAGCTTATGGTCACCTTGAGACCACGTTAATAAAATCCAAGTATGATCTGTACATTGTACATACATAAAGACTGTCCTCCTTGGGTTTGTGAGCCCAGTTGCTTCTATCTTCTTCTATCTATGGTTGGTTCAGTGCCTTTGCTCAAATTTACTGTTAGAAAGATAAATCTACAATATTGTACCATTTAGAGTTAATTATAATTACTGAACACATTGAAATTTTACTTTTTCCATAGAGTGAAGGCTGGGGAGAAGAAGCTAAAATAGAATTTTTGAAAATGGTAAATAAGAAGGCTGTTTTAATGAAAGTTTTTAAAGAAGAAGATGGTGTGCTTATTGTAGATCTGCAAAAACCACCAACAAATAAAATAAGCAGTGATATGCCTGTGTCTCTTAGAGATGCATTAGTTTTTATGGAACTAGCAAGGTAGGTAACTTATTAAAACATAAATATCTTCAAGGTTATAGCTGTAGATCAGAATAGCAGATTTTACCTTTAAAAAAACATGGGCTCTAAAGTGAACTATAACATACTCTTAAGAGGGAGCACCCAATCCTAAGCACTAGACTATCAGGGAGCACACCGTAACATATTCTGAGAATTTAAAGGTATCTCTGTCAGAGTTTTCCAAGTACAGTTGTGTGAAAATTGGATTCAGATCATTTGATTTAAGGAAATAGGGATATTAAGGTAGCTCAAAATAGAAGTTACTGGTAAGATAGTGAACTTTTTTTTTAGACTCTAGCTAACCTTACAAGTAGCTAGTGTTTAACAGTTCCTTATTTAAATTTTCTAAGCTTTGGAGTAAGATCATAATCACTACTGTATATTAATATATGAATCTCGAGTAGATACTTATATTTCTTTTCTTTCTTGTCTGTGATGAACAAAGAGATAAAAGTAACCACAGAGATAATGGAAGATACTTTCTGTCCTGAGCAATAACAGTCTGGAAGTGACCCAAGTAGATTGCATTCTGTAAAACTTAAGTAGGCTATTGTAGCTGGAAGGGGCCAAAGAAAACCCTCAGCTGGCCTTCCTTGAGTGCTGCCATAGACCATGAGTATCACGTCAACCAAAAGAGTAGAAACTTTGAGTACTAAATGTAGGCCCAACTCAAAAATGCTCCAACACAAACTTAAAGATTAATTATTGAGTTTTGAGACTTGACCTCTTATTTATGCTTATTTGATAATTAAAGATAATGCCACAAAATATTATAAATTAGAAGAGAAAGGTTGGGAAAATATTCTTGGTAGATAAATCAGTATATATGCAGGTCTTTTCTTCAGATCAATTCACTGAGAGAAGAGAGATCTTAGGAGAATGGCTCTTGCTTATGCTTTTAATTGTGCTTTTAATTAGGTTTAGATCTCAAACACCAAGAAGTCATTCTGGAAAAAATACGACCTTACACTATCCTCCACCTATTTTGCCTAAAGAAATGACAGATGTTTCAGTTATGGTTTGTCATATAAATAGTCCTTCTGATTTCTATCTTCAGTTGGTAAGTATATAATGGTCCTTTGAGACAACGTATTTTTTCAAATACTAAGTAAAATGTATAATGGAAATGAGTGCCCAGTATGCATTCTAGAGCAAACAAACTGCTGTCAGCCTTCTATAAATTTTAAGTTTCTTGGTAGCTGCAACTTTAAACAAGAAACTCACGTGATTCATAGTAAATTGAAGGAAATCGTCATCCTGCAAGTTAGTGAAAATAGGAAGGGGAAGGAAAATGAAGGATCCCTAATGTATAAATATTTCTTGCTACCTTCTGAAATCTAGAAAGCAGGAGAGCATATAGAACTGGCAGATCAAAATAAAATAACACCCATTTCTGATAATGTATGAGGATTTATTTATTGCTAGGTAATATTCTGAATTTGAACATTAAAATAGATTCCAGTCAAAGGCATTCCATTGTCTATTTGGATATATGATTGATGGGTTTGTTTTAGATAGCTACCAGCATTAAGGTTCGTCATTATTGATCTCTTTGTGTCCATGTTCTATATGAATTAATGCATTGTAAGGGCCATAATGTTTTGTGTGAATTAACTCATTAATCTTTACATCAGTCTTATGAGGAGGATACTATTACATTCATTTTAAGAAGTGGAAATTCTAACCAAAGGCCTGAAGCAACTTGCAGAGGTCATATGGCTACAAAAGAGTAGAGCCAGGACTGAGCCGGACTCACTCAAAGCCTGTCACCTGATCATAGGCATGTGTATATATTTCTGGGCTCTCTGTTCTGTTCCATTGATCCATATGTCTGATTTTTTACCAATACCATACAACTTTGATTACTGTTGAGTTAAATTCAGTCGCTCAGTCATATCTGACTCTTTGTGACCCCATGGACTGCAGCATGCCAGGCCTCCCTGTCCATCACCAACTCCCAGAATTTACCGAAACTCATGTCCATTGAGTCAGTGATACCGTCCAACCATCTCATCCTTTGTCGTCCCCTTCTCCTCCTGCCTTCAATCTTTCCCAGCATCAGGGTCTTTTCAGATAAGTCAGCTCTTTGTATCAGGTGGCCAAAGTATTGGAGTTTCAGCTTCAGCATCAGTCCTTCCATTGATTACTGGAGCTTTGTAGTATTATTTGAAATCTGGATGAGTTATGCCTCTTTCTTTTTTTTTCCTCAGGATTACTTTGGCAGTTCTCGGTATTTTAAGGTTCTATGTAAATTTTTGGATTATTGTTGTAGTTGTATGAAAACTGTCATGAGTAATTTGATTGTGATTGCATTCAATCTATAGATTGTTTTGGGTAGTGTTGCCTTTTAAACAATATTTTTCCAATCCAAGAGCATGGTATTATCTTTCCATTTCTTTGAGTCCTCTTTAATTTCCTTTATTAATATTTTATAGTTCTCAGCATATTAAGTCTTTCTCTTCCTTGGTCAAGTTTCTTGATAGCTGTATTTTTTTTGGTGCAACTTTAAAAGGTATTGTGTTTTTACATTCCCTTTCTGATATTTTCATGGTTAGTGTAAAGAAATGAAACTGATTTCTGGGTGTTAATCTTGTGTCCTACTGCTTTGCTGAGTTCATTTATTTTTGAACAGTTTTTTTTGTGTGTGTGGTGTCCTTAGGGTCTTCTATAGGATCACGTTATTTGCATATAGTGACAATTTTAACTCTTCCCTTCCAAGTTGGGTACCTTTTGTTTCTCATCTGATTGCTGAGTGGCACAGTTTTATTTACTGTGGCTTTGTAGCAGGTTTTGAAATGATAATGTGTGAGCTGTCCAACTTTGTTCTTTTTCAAGGTTGTTTTTGAACTTTGGGGTCCCTTGAGATCTCATGTGACTTTTAGGATGAGTTTTTCTCTTTTTAAAAATTTTACTTATTTTTTTAATGGCTGTAGTGGACCTTCACTTCTGTGTGTGAGCTTTTCTCTAGTTGGGGCAAGTGGGGGCTACTCTCTAGTTTTGGTGTGAGGGCTTCTTGTTGTGGTGGCTTCTCTTGTTGTAGATCATAGGCTCTAGGGTGTGTGAACTTCAATAGTCACAGCACACGGGCTCAGTAGTTGTGGGACATGGGCTTAGTTGCCCCACAGCATGTAAAATCTTCCCAAATCAGGGATCAAATCCATGTCCCCTGCATTAGCAAACAGATTCATAACCACTGGACCATCAGGGAAGTCTCTAGTATGAGTTTTTCTATTCTACATGAAACACCATTGGGATTCTGATAGGGATAGCTTTGAATTGTAAATTGCTTTGGGTACTGACATCCTTTTTTAAAAGATTTTATTTATGACTTTATTTCGGTCTTCATTGTTGCAAGGCTTTCTCTAGTTGCAACAAGTGGGAGCTACTCTTTGTTGCTGTGTGCAGGCTTCTCACTGTAGAGACTTTTCTTGTTGCAGAGCATGGACTCTAGATGCATGGGCCTCCATAGTTGCAGCTTACAGGCTCTAGAGTGCTGGCTCTAGAGTTGTGGCACACGGACTTGGTTGTTTCATGGCATGTGGGATCCTCCAAGGCCAGGATCGAATCCGTGTCCCCTGCATTGGAAGGCAGATTCTTAACCACTGGACAGCCAGGGAAGCCCTGGGTATTGACATCTTAACTGTTAAATCTTCCAGTTCATGAACATGGAATGTTTTTCCATTTATTTTGTAGCAGTGCTGTGTACTGTACAACAAGTGTACAAGTCCGTATGATCAGTTATATTTATTCCTGAGTATATTCTTTTTATTCTACTGTAAAATGAGTTGTTTTCTTAATTTCCATTTGGACTGTTCATTGTTAGTGTGTAGAAATGCATGTGATTTTTTGTAATCATTTTGTAGTCTACATCTTTGTGTGCTTAATTGTGTCCAACTCTTTGTGGCCCCATGGGCTGTAGCCCGCCAGACTCCTCTGTCCATGGAATTCTCCAGGCAAGGATACTGGAGTGGGTTGCCTTGCCTTCCTCCAAGGAATCTTCCCAACCCAGGGATCGAACCTGTGTCTCTTGTCTCCTCATTAGCAGGCGGATTCTTTACCACTAGCTCCACCTGGGAAGCCCATTTATTAGACCTGCTAGTATTTTTGTGGCCTCTTTAGGGTTTTTTACCTAGAAAAGAGATCATTTTCCTGTTTCTTATCAATTTGGTTGGCTTATATATATTTGCCTAATTACTATAAATGCCATATACATATATATATATTTGCCTAATTACTCTGGCTAGAACTTATAAAACTATATTAAATAGCAATGGCAAAAGCATGCATGCATTCTTATTATCATTCTTAGAAGAAAAGCTGTCAGTCCTTCATATACAAAGTTTGCTTTCTTAACCACTTCAAAATATACAGTTTTGTAGTATTCACTAACTCACATTATTGTACAGCATGCTGATCTGTAGAATTTGTTCATCTTGAAAAACTGAAACTTGGTACTCCCTGAACAGTAATTGCCTGTTTCATTCTACCCCCAACTGCTAACAACCACAGTTCTACTTTCTTCTATGAATTTGACTATTTAGATACTCATATAAGTGGAATCAAACAGTACCCTGCTTTTCAGAAGTTCAGTTTACACAAATTTCATTTTTCTGAAAAACCTACATTGGTCTTACCAAAGAAAAGTCAGCCTCTTTGCTTTACTACATTTTGGCTTACAAAAGATTTCATAAGAACACTACTTTCAGATACCAGGGATACCTGTATTTGTCCTTTTGTCACTGGCTTGTTTCACTTACCATAATGCCCTCCAGGTTCATCCATGTTGTAGCATGCAATAGAACTTACTTTAAGGCTAATTAAATATTCCATTGTATGTGTATACTACATTTTTTTTATGTGTATACTACATTTTATTAATTCGGTCATCCATTGATGAACATTTGGCTTGGTTCTACCTCTTGACTATTGTGAATGATGCTGCAGTGAACATGGGTGTGACAAACTGTAGTGTCATTTGGTTCCTTTTGTATATCTGTGTTTATTGTTACCATGAGGATTACATGTAACATCCTAAAGTTATGTGTAATTATATGTAAAAATTATGTGTAATTAAAGTTATGTGAAACATCCTACAGAAATCTAATCTGAATTAATATCAACTTTAACTGCACAAAACCCTACTTCTGTATAGCTCCATTTCCCTTTTAAATAATACCAATCTCAAAAATTAATCTTGGGAAAAAAATTAATCTTTGTACATCAAATACTCAATAATGTAGACTTATAATTATTTGTGTGCATTTGTCTTTTAAATCTTATAGAAAATGAAAGTAGAGTTAGAAACCAAAGTTAATAATACTGGCTTTCATATTTGTGTGTTTATGTTAATCACAGATATGTATATCTTGATGTGAATTTACGTTATGCTCTAGCATCCTTTCATTTCCTTCTGAAGGACTCCCTTTAGCCCTTTTTATAAGGCAGGTCTAGTGGTAGTGAACTTCCTTACCTCTTGTTGATCTGTGAATGGCTTATTACTCCCTCATTTTTGAAGGATAGTCTTGCTGGATCTATAATTCTCAGTTGACAGTTCTTTCTTTAGCTCTTTTAAGTGTATCTTCTGATTACATTCTGACCTCCAAGGTTTCTGATGAAAAATCCGCTGATCATCTTATTGATGATCCCTTATATCTAAGAAGTCACTTTTCTCTTACTGCTTTCACGGTTCTCTTTGTATGGCTATTGACGGTTTGTTCATCATGCATCTAGTGTGTCTCTCTTTGAATTTATCCTAACTTGGGTTTTTTGAGTATATTAACATTCTAAGTCTGCTATAACAAAGTGCAACAGGGAATTCTCTGGTGGTTCATTGATTGATTAGGACTCTTCTTTTACTAGCAGGGGCTGGATTCAATCCCTAGTTGGAGAACTAAGATCCCACAAGCTGCGTGGTGCCCCCCCAAAAAATGCCACAAAGTAGGTAGTTTTAAAAGCAGAAATGTATTGACTCCCAGTTCTGGAGTTTACAGGTTTAAGGTCAGGGAGTCATCAGAGTTGGTTCCTTCCTTCTGAGGTTGGCGGGGAAGGTGGGGGGTGGGGGCGGGACAGAGATTTGTCCCATGTCTCTGGACTAGATTGGTGATTTGCTGGCAATCTTTAGCACTCCTTGGCTTCTGCTGCATCATCGCAGTCTCTGCTTCCTTCATGTGGCAATCTCTCTGTGTAACTTGTCTGTCTCAGCTTTTTAATACAGACACAAATCATACTGAATTAACTCCAGCCTAAAACTTTTATTTTAACTTGATCCTATCTGTAAAACTCTATCTCCAAATAAGGACACATTGAGGTCCTGGGGGAGGTGGTTAGAACTTTAGTATATTTTGAGGGGAGGACACAAACCAACTCATAAGCAATCCACTCTCTGCTCTATCAAAAATTTCCTCCTCACATGCAGTCACCCCATCCCAATGTTCCAAAAAATCAATTATCTTACATCAAGTCCAAGTCTAGAATCTCACATAAAATCACTAAATTCTGATTAGCTTAATCAGGTATAAGTAAGAATTCTTTAACTGAAGCTAGGCCAGAACTCCTCTCTATCTCTAAATTTGTGAGAATAGACAGTAAGTCTATTCTCACAAATCCTAGCAGGAAGAATTCCATTAGAATCTTACGACTTTAGAATAATCCTTGGCTGCTGGATGTTCTGTCCTCCAGTCCCCCTTGGGTGTGGCCCTTCCCCCTCAACCCTGAAGCAGCCTCATCCAATGGAATTGAGGAGTTGTCCTAACTCTGAAACATAGAAGGAGGCCCCATCCCTGGAACAGAGGAGAAGACAGCCCTGCCTTTCAGGTCTGTGTGCTCTGGGCCTGCAGTAGCAGTGGCACATGCTCGAGCCTCTGAATCACCTTCAAAATCACTCCTCTGTTTTCTTGAAACATATGTTCATGACCAGATCACTCTGTCAGCTCTCTTCCTGCCTATAGAATCTCACAAGCCCACCACCCTTCTCTGCTTCATTTCCTCTCACCTCTGTCCCCTTCAGTTCAGGCTGGCAGTGTTTCTGCTGAGATGATTGATTGGCTTCATAAATCATAACATCCATATTCCCTTCAGCAGACACTGTCCAGCCATACCCTTGATGTTCTCTCCAGAGCTTGCTTTCTCATTTTTTGAAATACAAATAGGCTAAGAAATTCCTAAATCTTCAGATTCTGGTTCCTTCATGTTTAACAATTTATTCTTCAATTTATCTTTGTCTTCTCACATTTTATTATAAGCAGCAAGGAGAAACCAGGCTGACACTTTGACACTTTACTTAGCAATCTCCTCAGCTAAATATCCAGTTCAACTTTCTACCCAGTACAGTATAAATCAGCTAAGTTCTCTACCCCTGTGTAACAAGGATTTCCTTTCCTCCAGTTTCCAGTATCATATTCCTCATTTCTCTATGAAATCTCACCAGAAGCACCTTTAGCATCCATATTTCTACCAGTAATCTTTCCAGGGTAATCTGGATTTTTTTCATTCAGTTACCTCATAATTCTTCCTCTTCTTTTTGCTCATAACCCAATTTCAAAGCTTCTCCCATAATGTTAGGTATTTATTACAACAGCACCCTGCTTTCCCATTTCAATATCTATATTAATTCCTTAGAGTATCATAAGAAAGTTCCACTAATTAAGTTGCTTAAACAGTGTAAGTTTATTGTCTCATGGTTCTGAAGTCTAGAGGTATTGAGGTCAAGTTGTTAGTAGTGTTGGTTCCTTCTGAAGGTCATAAGTGAGAATGAATCTATTTCCCTAATTGCTGGTGGTTAGCTGGAAAATACTGGTGTTCAGTGGCTTCTACTTCACTCCATTTTCTACCTTCACCTTTATGAGCATTCTACTGTGTGTGTGTGTGTGTGTGTGTCTCTCTTTGCCCAATTTTACTCCTTTTTTCCAGCCATGAAATTGAAAGATGCTTGCTCATAGGAAGAAAAGCTATGACCAACCTAGACAGCATATTAAAAAGCAGAGACATTACTTTGCTGATAAAGGTCCGTCTAGTCAAAACTATGGTTTTTCCAGTAGTCATGTATGAATGTGAGAGGTGGACCATAAACAGAAAGTTGAGCACCAAAGAATTGATGCTTTTGAACTGTGTTGGAGAAGACTCTTGAGAGCACCTTGGACAGCAAGGAGATCAAACCAGCCAATCCTAAAGGAAATCAGTCCTGAATAGTTATTGGGAAAGACTGATGATAAAGCTGAAACTCCAATACTTAGGCCACCTGATGCGAAGAACTGACTCATTGGAAAAAGACCCTGATGCTGGGAAAGATTGAAGGCAAGAGGAAAAGGGGACGACAGAGGATGAGATAGTTAGATGGCATTACCGACTTAATGGCCATAAGTCTAAGCAAGCTCTGGGAGTTGTTGGTGGACAGGGAAGCCTGGCATGCTGCAGTCCATGGGGTCACAAGGAATCAGACACAACTGACTGACTGAACTGAATAAGGAAACTAGTCATGCTGGATTAAGACCTACTTTCAGTTCAGTTGCTCAGTTGTGTCCGACTCTTTGTGACCCCATGGACTGAAGCATACCAGGCCTCCCTGTCCATCACCAACTCCCAGAGTTTACTCAAATTCATGTCCATTGAATCGGTGATGCCATCCAACCACCTTGTTGGAACAGAAAGATTATCTGAAGAAATAACGACCAACAACTTCCCAAATTTGATGACATACACAAATCTACAAATCCAACCAGTTAAGTATTACAGGATGATTTATGCCTCCCCCTAAAAGATATGCCTCCAATCCTAAAAGATTGGAGCTATAACCCCCAGAAACTCAAAACATGACCTTATTTAGAGACAGAGTATTTATAGAGATAATCAAGTTAAAATGAGGTCATTAAAGTAAGGTCAAAGAAAGGCAATGCCAAAGAATGCTCAAACTACTGTACAATTGCACTCATTTCACATGTTAGTAAAGTAATGCTCAAAATTCTCCAAGCCAGGCTTCAACAATATGTGAACTGTGAACTTCCAGATGTTCAAGCTGGCTTTAGAAAAGGCTGAGGAACCAGAAATCAAATTGCCAACATCCGTTGGATCATAGACAAAGCAAGAGAATTCCAGAAAAACATCTATTTCTGCTTTATTGACTATACCAAAGCCTTTGACTGTGTGGATCACAACAAACTGGAAAATTCTTCAAGAGATGGGAATACTAGGTCTGGTATTCCTTCTTGAGAAATCTGTATGCAGGTCAGGAAGCAACAGTTAGAACTGGACATGGAACAACAGACTGGTTCCAAATAGGAAAAGGAGTACATCAAGGCTGTATGTTGTCACCCTGCTTATTTAACTTATATGCAGAGTACATCATGAGAAACGCTGGGCTGGAGGAAGCACAAGCTGGAATCAAGATTGCTAGGAGAAATATCAGTAACCTCAGATATGCAGATGATACTACCCTTATGACAGAAAGCAAAGAAGAACTAAAGAGCCTCTTGATGAAAGTGAAAGAGGAGAGTGAAAAGGTTGGCTTAAAGGTCAACATTCAGAAAACTAAGATCATGGCATCTGGTCCCATCACTTCATGGGAAATAGATGGGGAAACAGTGTCAGACTTTATTTTTTTGGGCTCCAAAATCACTGCAGATGGTGGCTGCAACCATGAAATTAAAAGATGCTTATCCCTTGGAAGAAAAGTTATGACCAACCTAGACAGCATATTAAAAAGCAGAGACATTACTTTGCCAACAAAGGTCCGTCTAGTCAAGGCTATGTTTTTTCCAGTGGTCATGTATGGATGTGAGAGTTGGACTATAAAGAGGACTGAGCACAGAAGAATTGATGCTTTTGAACTGTGCTGTTGGAGAAGACTCTTAAGAGTCCCTTGGACTGAAAGAAGATCCAACCAGTCAATCCTAAAGGAAATCAATCCTGAATATTCATTGGAAGGACTGATGCTGAAGCTGAAACTCCAGTATTTTGGCCACCTGATGTGAAGAGCTGACTCATTTGAAAAGACCCTGATGTTGGGAAAGATTGAAGGAAGGAGGAGAAGGGGACGGCAGAGGGATGAGATGGTTAGATGGCATCACCGACTCAATGGATGTGAGTTTGAATAAACTCCGGGAGTTGGTGATGGACAGGGAGACCTGGTGTGCTGCAGTTCACCAGAGAGTCGGACACGACTGAGTGAACTGAACTGAACTTTGTTACTTGGAATGAGCCAATTTTCCTGTTTCTTTGTATGTCTTCTGATTTCTTGTTGAAAATTAGGCATGAACTATTATAATACAGTAAACCTCCGAAAATCGGATAGCCCCCACACACATGTACTCATGCATAACTGGATTTGTTTTAAACTGTTGAAAACTGTGGTAGTTTTTTTCTTTTGAGACTTTTTCAAACTGTTCTTGCAAATACTATTGCTTGTGTGTGGTCACTGAAGTACAGACACAGACGTTCTTTTAGTTTGTGTTTGGCAAATGTTTATGTTGACTTCCTTGAATGTTGAAAGCTTAATTGGGTGTTTGCTTCAATGCTGTAAGCCTTAACTGTTTTCCAGAGCCCTAACAAAGTTGGTTCAGATGGTTTCTCGTTTTATCAGTGTTTCTATGAGGAAATGAGAGCTTGGAGCTTCAGAGTCTGGAATTTTGCTACTGTCAGTTGTCTGTTGAATATTTCAGTGTTCCCTTTGAATAGCCAGTTAGTGGAAGAATATGAATACTACCTACTTAGAAATAAAGGTTTAGAAGGCTTTAAATAGTTTTAAAATTTTTTAGTGAAATAACAAAAATTTCAGAAAATTTCCACTTCCATTATTATACTCACAAAAGAGAAAAACCTCATTTTTTGACCATTTGAGATGGTTTTTAAAATATTCTTTAACTTTAAGAATTGGTATTTGGAGAAATAAACAGTTGTCCTTGGTTTTGTTTTACTATGTTTTAAGTAGTATAGGAACTTCAGGAATTGTGTTTTAAAATAACCAGATAATCCTGTTTATTAGTTAACCTCTACTGCATTATGCATTCTTTTCACAAACTCTACTGAAATTACTGATTAAAGATTTATCAGTTCAGTTTAAAACCATTAGATGGATGGCTGATGGGAAACTGGACATTTATACAATGGCAAAGTAACATGCATGAATTACTTGGTGATCACAAGGGAAACATGTAACTGTGCAGAGAAGGGATGAGAGTTGCCACCCCATTCCATGGATGAATCTTGGCTTATTAACAGTGAGTAATGCTGTCTTCTGATGTGTTTCAACTATGATGTATTCTAGCCAAAAGATTTGGGTTGAATCCATCAAACTTGTAGATATAACTTTCTGTTTTGAGGAAATTCAGGGCATATACCCTAACTCAGTGGAGGAAGAAGGTAAATAATAGGATGAAGACATAACCACATAAATCCAGAAGATGAGGCATTCTACAGAAAAATAGCAGACTATCTTTTTTAATAAGACAGGATCATTTTTAAAAGAACACTACACTAATTTAAGAAAGGCAAAAAAAAAAAGAATAAGATCTTTGTTCATGCCTTCTCCACGATCTAATAAACTAATCTGTGCCCCAATAAATAAATAAATAAATAAAATAAATAAATTGCTAGTAAAAAAAAAAGACTTATTTAGATGACCAAACATAGTCTTAGATTGGCTACTGGGTTTGGTCAGTTCAGTTCAATTGCTCAGTCGTGTCTGACTCTTTGCGACTCCATGGACTGCAGCATGCCAGGCTTCTCTGTCTGTCAACAACTCCTGCAGCTTGCTCAGACTCAGGTCCATCGAGTTGGTGATACCAGCCATCCAACCATCTCCTTGTCTGTCGTCCCCTTCTTCTCCTGCCTTCAATCTTTTCCAACATCAGGGTCTTTTCTAATGAGTCAGCCCTTTGCATCAGGTGTCCAAAGTATTGGAGCTTCAGCTTCAGCATCAATCCTTCCAATGAATATTCAAATGATTTCCTTTAAGATTGACTGGTTTGATCTCCTTGCAGTCCAAGGGACTCTCAAGTGTCTTTTCCAACACCACAGTTGGTCAGTTAGGGAAATATAGTATGGTTTAAAAGTACTAGTAGGAGCACTTGCTGAAACAGAAAATGTGAAAATTGATAGAAAAATGCAGATTATCAAATTGTATGGTATGGTCTGATTTTTGGTAAAAAAAAAAACAACATGGAAAATGTGTTTAGAAAAAGATCTAGAAGCAAGAGTTCTCTGGTGGTCTAGTAGTTAGGACTCCGTGCTTTTACTGCTGCGGGCTCAGATTCAGTCCCTGGTCAGGGAAGTAAGTTCTGACATGCTGCATGGCACAGCCAAAAAAAAGGAAAAAATCTGGAAGGATATCTTAAGATATCTGGAAGACTGTGGATTTTTATAAATTTTTGTTATGTCTATATATGTTAATTTTTATGTACTACTTCTGTAGCAGAATATTTCAAACATAAATTACATGGCTGCTTATGTCTTATTCAATTCTAATATTTGATCATTTTATGAGCAGTGCCTATAATATATGGAACATTTAAATTTTAAGTTTCTGTGAAACTATAATGCTGTAATACCTGCTTTAATCTCTCTTTCTTAGATAGAGAGCCTGGATTTTTTATTTCTATTAAAGGGAATTGAGGAATTCTATAAAAGTGAAGATGCAGAAAATCTGGAAATCCTCTGTCCAGTTCAAGGTCAAGCCTGTGTCGCTAAATTTGAAGATGGAGTTTGGTACCGAGCAAAAGTTATTGGTAGGAAATTGCATACTATTTCCTCAGGAAGATGTTTCATTTAAAAATTGATGTCATTTGAGTCAGTACAAATTAAATCATTAAAGTGATATTGTCTGGTCTTACAATTTTGCTCTGTCATCTAGCTTTAGAAAGCTAGTGATAATGTTGATAGATGAAACTCTGGCTCCTTAGATTTCATTTGATTTGACTAGGACTTTAACCATTATTTTGTTTTCTAACATTCGCCTTATTTAAAAAATAGTTCTAAATGACCTACACATACTCTACTTTCCACTGAAAAGACAAATACTTTTAATTCTTTTGGCTTTCTTTGTCATTTATCTGTTATTTCTTCTAAATAATGTATAATACTTTGTAGATAGACTTCAGTCTTAGGTAGTAAATGTATTAGATGAGTTTTAGATCTCTTATAGCTGTTTTGTCCCCATTCTCTCCTCCATAGTTATACCACAGTTTTTAGTTTAATTCATATTCTGTGCAAGTGTTTTCAGTGCTATTCCATAAAGTATAACTTTAATTCTGAGTTGATAATTCCATCAGTTTTTCATTTTTTAAAAAATTTATGGCTACATTTTCCTAATAGTTTAAAATAATTTTCTACATGATAAGACTTTTCATATAATGTTGGTTTGATTTTTTCATTTGTAACAGTGAAAACATCATTCCATCACCTGCTCCATGTAGACTGCTTGTCATTTAGGCTTACTGCACTGTTGTTATTCTGGGGAGTTATGTCACTTGTTTTCCTAGATTCAGCTGCTAGTTTTCTGAATCCCGTTTACTTTTTAGGTTTACTCTCATGGAGCATTTTCCTCACCTCTTTACCTTACACTTAAGGTACATACGTCTTTTCAGGTTCTGCTTGAGTGCCATCTTAGGTAGTGTTGGTGTTGTTCCATTTGCTTTCACTTCTCCCTAGGAGCAGAGAATACCTGAACTTTTTCCATTTTGAAATTGTATTCTGTAGAAGTTTATAAATTTGAAAGTAATGGCAAAAAGTTTTGTAGCACTGTAAACACATGTGCTTAGAGGGGCTGCTGCTGCTGCTGCTAAGTCACTTCAGTCGTGTCCGACTCTGTGTGACCCCATAGACGGCAGCCCACCAGGCTCCCCCGTCCCTGGGATTCTCCAGGCAAGAACACTGCAGTGGGTTGCCATTTCCTTCTCCAGTGCATAAAAATGAAAAGTGAAAGTGAAGTCGCTCAGTCATGTCCAACTTTTAGCGACCCCATGGACTGCAGCCCACCAGGCTCCTCCGTCCATAGGATTTTCCAGGCAAGAGTACTGGAGTGGGGTGCCATTGCCTTCTCCGTTAGAGGGGCTAAACACTCAAAATGACTGTTTATAAAAAGATAGAGCTTTATTCATGCTTCAGTCTATTTGAATGTTCCAGAGATTTCTCTGGTATCTCTAAAATATGAAAACTAGTTTGACATAGAGGTCTGTTTCTGCTCATTTTTCACAATATCTACAGATGATTTTTTAAAATTTCACTGTTAGATATTATTATATGAATCAATCTGTGCCTTGATCATTAAGTTGCTTGTCTTGTTTAATTACCTATGTTGACTAACAAACATTAAGTGCTTAGTTGGTGTTTGGTGCTTTGCCAAGTGTATTTTAAGTAGGTGAATCATCAAAAACAGTCTTAAGATCTGACTCTGTTGGTGCACCCACTCTACAGATGAAATAATGAGGCTGAGAGAAAAAAAGTAATTTGCTCAGGGTAGTATCTTAGAGATATTAATTAGATTTCCTCACAGTCACATGTCATTTAAGTGTCTTAACTCCAGATCTAATTCTTAACTTTTAGGCTGTAACACATAGCATTGGATGACTTTGTTATCCTGATTTTGGTTATCTTTTGATATCTTTAAATTGTTAGTTTCTCATTGACCAAGTCTGAACCAACTATACAGTATGGTTGGTTTTGTGTGAAAATATTAGAAATATTTTTTACATTAAAAAATATTGTTTGTATGTTAAACATAAAGATATTCTAATCTAGCTGATTGTAGATCAGTCTAAACTTTGCTAGATAATGTTTTTTCCAAGTTTGTGATTTCCAGTTTCATAATTTTTAAAGGATTGCCTGGACATCGTGAAGTTGAAGTTAAATATGTGGACTTTGGCAATACAGCAAAAATAACACTTCAAGACATGCGTAAGATAAAGGATGAGTTTCTGAATCCTGCAGAGAAGGTAATCTACTTACTGTGAATCACAGGTTTAGAATGTCAGTACAAACATGAAAGTATTTTTGAAGTTATTTTTACTATAGAAATGTTCTTTTAACTACAGTTTTTTTGTAAATAATTTCTGACTCATGGGCTATCAAAGTTTCTGTAATTACTATTAAATAATATGTATCTTAGCAAACAAGCATTAATTATAATTATGTGTATAATATGTGTGTTTTTATAAGTACTGGTCTGCAGCTTTTAATGTATTATTTTGAAATAACTGTACAATGTAGTAAGAATATGATGTATTATGTGAAAAAAGTCATTGCAGAAGTGGTTTTACTGTGATCCCGTTTATGTTGAAGTATATGTAACGTGCAAGAGAAAGATGTCTGGAAGAATAAGTAAAAAACTTACCCTTCTCTTGGAATCCTACTCCCCAGAGATAAGTATGGTTAAGGAGGCTTATTTCCTAATTTATATATTCCTAGTATTTGAATTATTGTTAAGCAGTATTTTTCATTTAAAATGGATAAAATAATACAGGAAAAACTTGAAAATATAGATGATAAAATGGAGGAATCACTCAGAATTATTCAGTATTTTTGATATATATACTTCTAAGATGCATCTTCTGTGTTTTTAACAATTATGAGATTAGACTATATAGTCCTATAACCTGCATTTTCATTTAACAATGTATCATAGTATTAATATCTGCAGTTCTTACAGTGGATGCTTATTATTCCAGTATCTGAGTATAAAATGATTCATTCAACAAAGTACTCTGGGGCTTTTTGTTTCATCTTTGGTTTTGGTATTTTTTAATAAGCTATTGGGAATTTTTTTTTAATTGACTTATAGTTGGTGTACAGTATTATACAAGTTACAAGTGTACAAAATAATCACAATTTTTTAAAGTTATACTCCATTTATAGTTATCATAAAATATTGGCTATATTTCCTTTGTTGTACAATATATCCTTGTAGCTGATTTTCTACATATTAGTTTGTACCTTGTAATCCCATACTCTGTTGATTCCAGCTGTTTGCATTTATAAGTATTATTAGAGATATTTGGACATTTGTTTTCTAAATATGTATTAAATTCAAATGCAAAGTTTGGTTTTGTACACATTTAACACTTGAATTCTAAAATAACCATAAGTTAACATTACTTTCTTAATGATGCAATTTTGTTTGACATAGGCAATTAAATGTAAGCTGGCCTATATTGAACCATATAAAGGGACAGTGCAGTGGTCAAAAAATGCTAAAGAAAAATTTGAAGAAAAGACTCAAGATAAGTTTATGACATGTTCCATCATTAGTAAGCTTTCTTCATTTTTATTGGGTGCCGTGTGATCATAATCTTAAATAAGACTAACAGTATGATATATAACATTTTTTAGATCTTATAAATTCAGTGTGTTGTCAATATGAGCTGTGAGAGGTAACATTGATTGAGAACTAAGGACAATGGAATATCTTCTGCAGGCCCAAGAGTATAAAATCAGCACATGAGGCAAATTTCCACTGAAGATCAAGTCATCCTCAACATGTCTTCTTGAAAACCCTAAAGCCAGGAGTTAACTTCTCTTATTTCTCTTTTCCTTTGTGCTGGTCTCTGTCCCTCATCTTGGAGGGATGGATGCTAAGGTTTAATTTTCAGGAAAGTGAAGGGAAATGGGAGATAACTAGAAAATAATTTTTGTTTTATTTGACTCAGGTGAATTTAACTGTAGATTCTCAGCTTATTTTGGAAAAAATTGTTTATCTTTTGAACAGTTTGGGTCTGATAACACAGGCTAAGCTCTAGCCCTCAGTTTTGTAACTCAACAAATTTAATGGCAAAACCTGAGTTTACATGAAAATCTAATATTGATCTCCCTTATAGTGAGTATTGATCATATATTATACTTCAAGATAGTCATGATTGCTGCCTCAGAATTTCTGGGGGTATTAGGAAATGAGAAGTATATATTCTGTATAGCTTTTCTCAGTTTGAAGAATTCTGAAACATGTATGACCCCAAGGGATTTGGATGGAGGATTTGAAAGTTGCTGTTATCAGAGATTTTGATGTTTTCCAGAGCTGTGACTGACACTGGCTGTGTTGATCTGAACAGTACTAGTGCAGGATATATACAACTATGTTTACTTAGGTTTGACTTATATGGCACTTTCAAAGGCCCTTTTTATGATACCCACTTTTTCATTTATCAAACCCAAAATATCATGAGATTATTAGACTGTTTTATAATGAAGAAATTGAAGCTTAGAGATCAGTTGCTCAAGGCCACATAACCTAGAAATGATTTAATTATTTAGTTATAACCTAGAATGTGTTAATTCACTTTGTATAAGATGTTATTCTGATGCAGTAGTCCTGTAGAAGAAGAATATGATTATAGAAGTTGTACCCTTAGTCTATAGAGTTTTTTGTCTGGTTTTTCTAATACAGGTAGTAAATTAAGGGCCTTTTCAGTTCAGTTCAGTTGCTCAGTTGTGTCCGACACTTGGTGACCCCATGAATCACAGCACACCAGGCCTCCGTATCCATCACCAACTCCTGGAGTTCACTCAAACTCATGTCCATCGAGTCGGTGATGCCATCCAGCCATCTCATGCTCCGTCATCCCCTTCTCCTCCTGCCCCCAATCCCTCCCAGAATCAGGGTCTTTTCCAATGAGTCAACTCTTTGCATGAGGTGGCCAAAGTATTGGCTTCAGCTTCAGCATCAGTCCTTCCAATGAATACCCAGGACTGATCTCCTTTAGGATAGACTGGTTGGATCTCCTTGCAGTCCAAGGGACTCTCAAGAGTCTTCTCCAACACCACAGTTCAAAAGCATCAATTCTTTGGTGCTCAGCTTTCTTCACAGTCCAACTCTCACATCCATACATGACCGCTGGAAAAACCATAGCCTTGACTAGACGGACCTTTGTTGGCAAAGTAATCTCTGCTTTTCAATATGCTATCTAGGTTGGTCATAACTTTCCTTCCAAGGAGTAAGCGTCTTTTAATTTCATGGCTGCAGTCACCATCTGCAGTGATTTTGGAGCCCAGAAAAATAAAGTCTGACACTATTTCCCCATCTATCTCCCGTGAAGTGATGGGACCAGATGCCATGATCTTAGTTTTCTGAATGTTGAGCTTTAAGCCACCTTTTTCACGCTCCTCTTTCACTTTCATCAAGAGGCTTTTTAGTTCCTCTTCACTTTCTCCCGTAAGGGTGGTGTCATCTGCATATCTGAGGTTACTGATATTTCTCCCAGCAATCTTGATTCCAGCTTGTGTTTCTTCCAGCCCAGTGTTTCTCATGATGTACTTTGCATATAAGTTAAATAAGCAGGGTGACAGTATACAGCCTTGACGTACTCCTTTTCCTATTTGGAACCAGTCTGTTGTTCCATGCCCAGTTCTAACTGTTGCTTCCTGACCTGCATATAGGTTTCTCAAGAGGCAGGTCAGGTGGTCTGGTATTCCCATCTCTTTCAGAATTTTCCACAGTTTGTGATGATCTACACAGTCAAAGGCTTTGGCATAGTCAAATAAAGCAGAAATAGATGTTTTACTGGAACTCGCTTGCTTTTTTGATGATCCAGCAGATGTTGGCAATTTGATCTCTGGTTTGTCTGCCTTTTCTAAAACCAGCTTGAACATCTGGAAGTTCACGGTTCACATACTGCTGAAGCCTGGATTGGAGAATTTTGAGCATTACTTTACTAGCATGTGAGATGAGTGCAATTGTGCAGTAGTTTGAGCATTCTTTGGCATTGCCTTTCTTTGGGATTGGAATGAAAACTGACCTTTTCCAGTCCTGTGGCCACTGGTGAGTTTTCCAAATTTGCTGGCATATTGAGTGCAGCACTTTCACAGCATCACCTTCCAGGATTTGAAATAGCTCAACTGGAATTCCATCACCTCCACTAACTTTGTTTGTAGTGATGCTTTCTAAGGCCCCCTTGGCTTCACATTCCAGGATGTCTGGCTCTAGGTGAGTGATCACACCATCATGATTATCTGGGTTGTGAAGCTCTTTTCCGTACAGTTCTTCTGTGTATTCTTGCCACCTCTTCTTAATGTCTTCTGCTTCTGTTAGGTCCATACCATTTCTGTCCTTTATCGAGCCCATCTTTATATGAAATATTCCCTTGGTGTCTCTAATTTTCTTGAAGAGATCCCTAGTCTTTCCCATTCTGTTGTTTTCCTCTAGGGCCTTTTAGTTCTGAGTAACTTGAGCTGACTTTGTCATTGTTTAGTCACTCAGTTGTGTCCAACTCTTTGCAATCCCATGGACTACAACACGCTAGTCCTCCCTGTCCTTCACCATCTCCCTGATCTTGCTCAAACTCATGTCCATTGAGTCAGTGATGCCATCCAACCATCTTGTCCTCTGTCATCCCCTTCTCCTCCTGCGCTCAGTTTTTCCCAGCATCAGGGTCTTTTCTAATGAACTGGCTCTAACTTTAAAGTCCTTTAATTGTCCTTTTAGCTTTCCTCTTGGTATTTTATTTTGTTGGTTTTTAGCTTCTTTGTTTAATGTCTCCTCCCAAGGCTAATCCATGAAGACTTGACTCGGGTTTCTTTCTTGACTCTCCCTTTTTCGTTCTCAGTTAATTGTTAGGCCAGTAATCTGAGCACAAGTGTAGTGTATTTGATTTAAGGAGTGACAGAAGGCCCCACTCGACCTAAAACATCTTTCCCTATCAACCTGCACAGTGATGAGATTAGTATATGTTGTTACCTTATAAAACAAAGGACATTTAATTAGGAGCAGAGTAGGTAAGATGGTGAAGGTATGGAACACAGGAAAAGTTGGCCCTCTGGAATAAAGAACTTGTGCAAGGGAAGTATGAAATCAAAGTGCTAAGGGGAACATAGAAGGTGAAAAGTGAGGAGCTTAACTGAAGGTTCTGAGTTGCTTATCATTTTGTTTCTAGATAATATATCTGGTCCATTAAAAAGTAGTCAGGAATGATTTTTAAACTTTTGGAGGAAATAAGCCTTCCAACAAGTATTCTTATAGCTAGGCAATGTAGGATGTTACTACTGATAATAGTTTATCTTTTTGTTTGGAATCATCATTTTCTTTGCACCTGCCAGCTACTACTATTGTATAGAAGTGTAGACATTAGCCGATCTCAGTGCATAGAAGTGTGTATTTCTTAAAGAAATTTCTCTCACTCCTTCAGGTGCATACTGAGCAGGTTCTGTGTGCTCAAAATAAGTAAATAGGCACATGAGATGTAACTTGACCCTAAGCTGACTCCCTGTTTCGTTTAGGAAATAGGCCTAATAAACAGGTAAAAAATTAGATGGTTTGTCCTAAAAGCAGAAGGAGGGGGAAGAATTCCAGTTAATACTCTAGGTTGAGTTTTTGTTGTTTGAAACTTTGTGCCATTCTGTGTGTGTGTTTACATGCACACATGTGTGTGTCATTCTTAGAAAAGCTGTAAAGCTTCACAAATAAGCAGTGGCCTGGATTTTTATTTATATCTTTTGCCCTCTGGAACTTGGCAGAATCCAGTAAAACAGTTTAAAACCACAACAGAATGCTATTGCAATTAATGTATGTCACTGTGTTTTTCTCTGAATCTAAAAGCTTCAAGCTGCTTTTGGTTTATTATAGAACAGTACATAATAACCTAAAGTGAAAATTTTATTAACATTGGCAGTTCTTTCATGTATGACAAGTGATGTATCTACCCCTAGAGAGAAATGGACATTACTGAGCAGGAAGCCTCATGTATGCAAAATGAAGGAAATTAAGTTCTCAGGTTTTTAAAATTGCTTCATTTAGTATATTTTGTGATGTATTTATTTCTTTCCCCAAACTAGTCTTAATATTTTTACAGAAATTCTGGAAGATAATGTGCTGTTAGTTGAACTTTTTGATTTTCTTGGTGCTCCTGGAATGATTCCCACCAGTATTAATGACCAGCTAGTCAAAGAGGGCCTAGCATCTTATGAAGTAGGGTAAGTGGACCTGTAAACTTTTATTTTTAGTTGATATGTAAAACTGTTCACAAGAAGGGAAACTGGCATATCATTCCCCATTGGAGATCTGCTTAGACTATAGACAGGAGTTTTTCCCTATTAATGGGTTAGTAAAATGAGAAAAAAAAATAATTGGAGTCTTTAGTCTAGGTGGGAGTAGAGTGGCTTTTTTCTTCATCCCTATGGGGCTCTACAAGAATGGTTTCTGGAGATAGAGGGTGCATCTGAGAAAAGGAGACTGACATTTTATTTTAGGTGGGATGTCTGTTTAGGTGGCCTCTTGAACCGTTTGTGAAGAGAATCACAAAGAGAAATGGCAGGGTAGAGAGTGACCAAAATAGTAGAGTAGCCTGCATTCTCATCTGGAGAAATAGGAATTTTTCCTGGGCACAAGTGGATACTTTAAAGGGGAACCAGGCTTGACCATTGTGCTTTTACCCAGGACAGGTCTGGTTAAAAGGCCTGTCCTGTTTAAAAGCCTTGTGGTTGAGGTGACCCAGAAGCAGAAGGGCAGAGTGGTGGTAAGAAAGGTGGGAGGGTTTGAAGTCAGGACACAGCAGTTCTTCTATGGTAGGGACTTGTGCAGGGCAGTGGCCCCTGAGGGGTCTCCTGAAGAAACTCCATCACACAGCCCTTAAGAAAGCCAGTATTTGAGTACACCCACAGTGATGCCTGTCAGGGTATGCCAGAGAAGCAGCGACACCCAGCAGAGGTCTGCCGTGACATGGCCAGTGTGTGGTCTGGCTCTGCCCCCCTCGCCCCCGCCCCTACCCCCACCCAACACTGGTGGAACCAGAAGTAGAAAGAGAGGGCTGGCCTTTTCCACTATAGGTCCTAAGCATGGGAGGGAGAGAAAGGAGAAGAAATATTTAAATGTATTGGACTGAGTTTTCTTTTTTTTTACATAGGGTTATGAAATATATAACATATACAATAAAAAAGTTCACCCTTTTTAGGTAGAGTTATGAATTTTGATAAATACATATAATCATGCAGCTGTCATTACAGTCAAGTTGCAGACTATTTCCATCACTCCTCAAAGTTCACTTTGTTTCTTTATGTATTGAGTCTCCTTCCTCCATACCTAGTCCTTGGCGGCTACTGATCAAATTTCTGTCTCCATAGTTTTGTCTTTTCCACACATTCATATAAACGGAGTCATACAATACTTGGCCTTTTTGTGTCTTGCTTTTCCATTTGGTCACAAAGAGTCGGACACAACTGAGTGACTAAACAACAACAACCTTTCCATTTAGCATAATGCTTTTGAGATTAGGTCATGTTGCCTACACCAGTAGTTCTCATTGCTTTGCTCACTTGTATTTCATTGTATGGATGCACCGTAATATTATATGTTTACCAATTGATGGACATTTGGGCTATTTTCAGTTTGGGGAAATTTCATGAATAAAGCTGCTGTAAATATTTGCATACAGGTGTTTGTGGAGCTATATGTATGTATGCAAAATTGCTGTTTGTAAGGTAAATTTATTTCTGCCTTTATGAGAACCTGCCAAATGTTTATGAGAGTTTTATTCTTCTCCATTCTTGCTAGCACTTGACTTGTCATTTTATGTTTATATTAGCCCTTCTTATAGGAGTATAGGGGTTTTCATTTTTAATTCCCATGAGTTTGAGTGAACTCCGGGAGTTGGTGATGGACAGGGAGGCCTAGTGTACTGCTATTCACAGGGTCGCAAAGAGTCAGACATGACTGAACGACTGAACTGAACTGAATGACATTAAAGATCTTAACATGTGCTTATTTGCCATCTGTATCTCTTCTTTGGTGAAGTATCTTTTCAGATGTTTTGCCCTTTTTAAAAACTGTTGCTTATTATTATTGAAATATGAGAGCTGTTTATATATTCTAGACATGTCTTTCTTTAGGCGTGTACTTTGCAAATACTTTCTTCCAATCTGGCTTCTTAAGGTGTCTTTTAAAGAGCCGAATGTTCTGGTTTTGAAGTTCGGTTTGGCAATTTTTTCTTTTATAATTCAGGCACTTTGTATTTAGCTGAGAAATCTTTGCCTAAGCCAAGATTGTAAAGATTTTCTCCTGTGTATTCTCCTTATGTTTTATAGTTACATGTTTCATATTTAGGGTTGTCATCCTTTTTATTTTGTTGAATAGACTATTTTTTGTAGCCATTTTAGGTCCAGAACATAAAGTGGAAAATACAGAGTTCCTTTATGCTTCTGCCCCCACATAGACACAGCCTCCCCACCGTTATCAACCAGCAAAGTGGTGTATTTACAAGGAACAGTGAAACTGTTGACATGTCAGAATCATCAAAGTCCAAAGTTTGGGTTACTGTATGTATATTATGTGGGTTTGGGACAGTATGTAGTGACTTGAATATACCATTGTAGTGTCATACAGAGTATTTCCACTGTCCTGAAAATCTGTGAGAGCCTAACATTCTTCCCTCCCCTCTAGCTTATGGCAAACACTGATCATTTTATCGCCTCCATAGTTGTGTCTTTTCCATGGTGGAATCATACAGTATCTAGCCTTCTCAGATTGGCTTCTTTCGTTTAGTAATATGCTTTTAAGGTTCCTCTGTGTCTTTTTCTGGTTAGATAGCTCATTGCTTTTTAGCACTGAATAATATTCCATTGTCTGGTTGTATCACAGTTTGTTTATCCAATCACTTACTGAAGGACATCTTGGGTGCTTCTGCTGAGAACAGGACACAGGTTTGTGGGGAGAGTGGAGGCGACACACAGAGTGGAGGGACACCCTCTTTGGGCGTGTTGTGTGAGGTCCTGTGGCTGTTAAAGCAGAGGGAGGATCCCCAGGAAGCAAAGCATTGTGCAGTGATCAGTGAGCTGTAGGTCATGCCCTTGGCCGAAGGACTGCAGGGCTCACATGATGGAGCCTCAGGATCAGGCATGGCAGTAACTAAGGAAGAGGGGTGAAGAGAGAGGCAGGCATGATTCCTCACTCCCAAATGTTCAACCTTGTAGTCCTCAACGGGCAAATCCAAGGTTCATGGGTCAGCCTGAAATTTGTACATTTGGGAGGCCCCCATTCAGGAAAAGTATGCAAAATTACATCATTTATGTAGACTGTTAAAAGAAATCAACAAATTACAGATTTTCAAAATTGACAAATACTATGAATATTAGAAAATTCAGAATCACCTGTAAAATACTTCTACAGATTTTTTAACTGTGTACTGATTACCACATGAAATGGCAGATTTGGTGATATTTCCTTTGGCAAGAACAGAAAAGTAAATGTCTTTTCTGTAGTGTGGTTGATTGAAATTTGTTTATTGGTAATTTTTTAAAGTTTTTTTTAGAACCATAGCTCAGTTATTGGTAGTGTCATGTAGATTTCTAAAAATCATAGTTAATTTTAGGTGAATATTATTTCTTTTTATGTATTATATATACATTGTGTGCTGTGCTTAGTTGCTCACTCGTGTCTGACTCTTTGCGACCCCATGGACTGTAGCCTGCCAGGCTCCTCTGTCTGTGGGGATTCTCTAGGCAAGAATACTGGAGTGGGTTGCCATGCCCTCCTCCAGGGGATCTTTGTGACCCAAGGATCAAACCCAGGTCTCCCCCATTGCAGGCGGATTCTTTACCATCTGAGCCACCAGGGAAGCCCAAGAAAACTAGAGTGGGTATCCTGTCTCTTCTGTAGGGGATCTTTCTGACCCAGGAATTGAACCAGGGTCTCCTGCTTTGCAGGAGCCACCTGCACTTTACCACTGGTAAAGCCACCTCTTTACCAGCTGAGCCACCAATGACTGGAGAGCCTCAGCTGGCCTCAGGCATTTTCTTCAAAGTGGAATTAGGTGCCAAATTTGTAAACAGAAAGCTCCCCACATTAGCAGATGCAAACTAGTATATATTGAATGGATAAACAAGGTCTTACTGTATAGCACAGGGACCTATATTCAATATCCTGGGATAAACCATGATGAAAAGAATATGAAAAAATTATGTATATGTATAACTGAATCACTTTACTGGACAGCAGAAATTCACATAACATTGTAAATCACCTAAACTTCAATAAAATAAACTAAAAGAAAGAAAGCTCCCCATGGGTTTCCCCTTCCCTATATACAATGTGCCGCCTCACAACTGCACTCATTCTAGTCACTTTTCTGGTTCCTATGGGCACCTGTGCTTGTGTTAAAGATGCCTGCTTGCACCCCCTTTTTGCATTGTATCAAGTGTCAGGGCTTCCTGGAACAGGTCTGTGGGTCAGAATATGGTGGTTTGTGATTCTGTAAAGATTTAAGGACTGCTGGAGGAAACACACCTCTTACAGCTGCTCTCCTCAAAGCCCTGTTCTTTGCAGGTTTAAGGGTTATCTCTTGAGATTGTAATCTGTTACATCATTATACCTGCACAATATTTACTTATATACATTATATACACATATATATATTATATATACATTATGTATGTAATATTCAAGACACTTCAAGTTTTATTTTAATGAATTTTTAATATAGTTTAAACTGATACTTATTAATGTATTGATTTGATTTAATTCACTTATTAATAGGGTAACCCTAATTCTTGTCCAACTGGGACATGTTTAAGTATAAAAAAGCACTGTTACACCAGATTAACAAGCATGTAGTGGCTCACTGTACTCGTTAAATAGTTTGTCTCCAGCATCCTCCTCATAGTGGTATATTTGCTTTATATTGAACCTTATATTTTCATGTTGTGACATTAAAGGTCTTAGGAGTATTTCTGGAATCCATTCCCATACCAAGATGGTTAGCAGTAGCGTAACTCCACAGGGAAGTGGTGGTCAACCACAAAACTGTATCCCACTAAATCCAAATTAAATGTGTTTCGAAGTCAACTCCCCTTAGCCAACCCCTTAGAATACTCAGACAAAAAAATGAGAGTAGGAGTCAGTGATCTTAACTAATTTAAGTTAAAATACTTTTGAAAATGTTGACATAAATCATGGCAAGAACCTCTATGACCCACCTCCTGCAGTAATGGAAATAAAAACAAAAAATAAACAAATGGGACCTAATTAAACTTGAAAGATTTTGCACAACAAAGGAAACCATAAACGAGATGAAAAGAGAACCTTCAGAATAGGAGAAAATAATTGCAAATGAAGCAACTGACAAAATAGACAAATAGTTCATGCAGTTCAACATCAGAAAAACAACCTAATCAGAAAATGGGCACAAGACCTAAGCAGACACTTATTTCCTCAAATAAGACATCCAGATGGCTAATAAACACATCAAAAAAAGCTCAACATTGCTCATTACTAGAGAAATGCAAATCAAAATTACAGTGAGGTCACCATACACCCATCAGAATGGTCATCGTCAGAAAAGCTGCTAACAGTAAATGCTGGAGAGAATGTGGAGAAAAGGGAAACCTTGTATGCTGGTGGGAATGTAAATTGATAATACCCACTATGGAGAACAGTATGGCAATTTCTTAAAAAACTAGGAATGAAACTGCCATATGACCCAACAGTCGCACTATTGGGCATATACCCTGAGAAAACCATAATTGAAAAAGATAACATGTACCCCAGTCTTCACTGCAGCACTGTATACAATAGCCTGGACATCGAAGTAACCTAGATGTCTGTCGACAGGTAAATGGATAAAGAAGTTGTGGTACATATATACAGTGGAATATTACTCAGCCATAAAAAGGAATGAATTTGAGTCAGTTCTAGTGAGGTGGATGAACCTAGAACCTGTTACACAGACTGAAGTAAGTCAGAAAAGAAAAAAACAAATACCATATATTATCACATATATATGGAATCTAGAAAAATGGTACCCATGAACCTATTTGCAGGGCAAGAATAGAGACTCAGACACAATTAACAGATTTACGGACATAGTGGAGCAAGGAGAGGGTGGGATAAATTGAGAGAGTAGCATTGAAATATGTACATTACCATTTGTTAAATAGATTGGTGATGGGAAGTTGCTATATAGTGCAGGGAGCTTAGCCTGGAGCTGTGTGACAAACTAGAGGGATCGGACAGGGAGGGAAGTTCAAGACAGAGGGAACATGTGAATACCTACAGCTGATTCATGTTGATGTATGGCAGAAATCAACGCAACATTGTAAAGCAGTTGTCCTCTGATTAAAAATAATTGAGGCAGGGGAAGCACATTGCTTTGCAAACCTTCCCAGGGAACCAGTTATTGTAAACCCACCCTACCGCTCTGGCAGCCCCAGTCAGTTTCCTTGCCCTTAAATACCCAGATTGCTGATTCCTGCAGACTGCTACCAGTCTTACTGTTTCCATTGTATCTGTTGTGTGTGTCTGTAAGTCATTCAGTTGTGTTCTACTCTCTGTGACCCCCATGGACTGTAGCCCACCAGGCTTCTCTACCCATGAGATTCTCAGGCAAAAATACTGGAGTGGGTTGCCATGCCCTCCTCCAGCGGATTATATCTGTTGCCTGTCCTCAAATTAGAACATGAGTTTCCCTTGATCAATGTTTTCCCTGAGCACCTAAGGAGTAAGAAGGAAGGAAATTGAAGTCCTACAGTCTAGTTTGTTGGGGTCACCTGTATCATACATGCATACTATCCTTTATAAAATAAAACATAATGTTTCCCAAATAATCTGGCCCCTGTGTGCTTCAAGGTTCATGCCATGACCTATTACTTTACTATGCCAAAGCTACATATTTTTCCTTTGGTTTCTGGAATGCCTCCCTAACTTCTGCTTGTCCTTTTAAAATCTCAATTGAAATGTCACTTAATCAGAGAAACCTTCTCCAGCTCCAAGAATAGGTTAGATTTCATTGGCCTATGCCCTTGTTCTTCGAAATTTATTTTTTGTGTAATTATGTAATCACTCACTATCATAATACCATAAGATCCTGGAGGACTGGACCCTGCTTATTTTGTCCACTGCTGTATCTCTGGAACCTAGGACTCTTGGCTCACAGTATGTACCCATTAAGTATTAGTTGAATGAAAGAAATAAGTATCAAGATCTGGAGCATAGAAGAGAGAGAGACCTGATTGGGTGATTCAGATGGGGAGTAAACATATACATGATAAATGAGTCCATCATTTTCATCAATCATCTCAATCTCCATAGATGAACATTCAACTCTGGGCATTATCACTTACAGGAGAGAGAAGCCCAGAAAAATGGTAGATCAGGAACCTGAGATTAGAGAAAAACCAGGAACCAAAGAAAGAACATTTCAAGAAGGCAAGAGTAGCTAGTTAGGCTCAGAGTTCATGTCAAATAAGGAATGAAAACTATCCAATAGATTCAGAAGGAAAAACTTAGCCCCTTTGGTTAGCACAATCTCCAGCTTATTATGAAAGAATTTAAGATTTTTCCTTTGAAGAAATTTTGCCATTAATTATCTGTGATTAGATTCTGAACTGTTCAGGTTAATTAAACATTCTAAACACTTAATTCAGTAATTTTGCTTGTTAACAGATTTTAAAATAACAATTGTTTTCCACTTGTATTCTCATTGACAAACAGTTTGATAACTTTTAGGCAAAGAGAAATATTCATGTTACCAAAAAAAATCCTGAATAATTCTGTTCTTTTGTGAGTACAAAGTATCAGTAAGGAATGATGAAATTATTAGCGCACTTGGTATTTTAAACTGTTTTTAAAGTGGAAACCCTGGATTTTACATGTTTTTTTTCCTTTTTGTCCTTTGTTAGTCATTAAGAACTCTTTTTTAAAAAGATTAAAATTTCTGTTAATATCAAAACTGCAAAGCAGTGAATCATAACTAAAACTTGTTCATCTCTAGATCTAACCAAATACAAATATAAATATTTTGCAAACTATTCATATTGCTAATGGGTTTTTTTTTTTTTCAGATATACCCTCAAAGATAATTCTAAAAAGCATATTGAAGTGTGGGATCCTTCTCCAGAAGAAATTATTTCAAATGAAGTAAACAACTTAATAAATCCTCTGTTTGCAAAATCTCTACCTAGTGAGGATCTGCAGTCACTTTATAATAAGGAACTGCCTGTGCACATCTGCAATATAGTGTCTCCTGAGAAGATCTATGTTCAGTGGTTATTAACAGAAAACTTGCTTCATAGGTATAACATCCAAGGAAAATATATTGTGCATATAGTTTATTCTCTTTTCCGTATTTTATTTCAAAGATCTAGAACTCATAAATGCAGAATTTTAAAAGTACAAAATTATGTCAGCTAAGTAGTCACTTAAAAACTAGTTAACAGTATACAAATAGTATATTAACTGATTATTTTTATTGTATTAAGATTTATATATTCCACAAAGGCTTATTGAGCACCTGTTATTTGACAGCCAGTATTATAGCTGTTGGGGAAACAGTGATAAAAACATGGACAAGTTTGTGCAGTCATGGAGCTTACATTCTAGTAGAGGGAATGACAGTGAACAAAGAAAGTTACCTACAGCAGGAGATAATGATGAAGATGAGAAAAATAAAGCACCTGGGCAGGAAGACCTCACAGAGTCAGTGACACTTGAGATAAATCCTCAAGGCAGTGAGGAAGCGAGCCTTAAAGATGCCTGGGGGGCACTCATGTCAGGCAGAGGGAAGAGCTAGTTCAAGACCCTGCAGTAGAAATGTGCTCAGGTGCTCAAGGAGGAAGGAGGCATCCAGTTTGTTTGGAATAGAACAAGGGAGGGAGGTCAGAGAATTGTATGTTATAAGAAAGTTTCAGAGATAAAAAATTTTTTTCTTTACATAGTTTAGGAGAAAAGATGGTTGCTACTTATGAAAACTCAAAATGGGAACCTGTTAAATGGGAAAATGATATGCACTGTGCTGTGAATATCCCAGATAAAAATCAGTGGCGAAGGGGCCAGATCATCAGAATGGTTACAGACACATTGGTAGAGGTAAATGCAGAGTTAAAAATATAATCAAGAAAGTAAATGCATTTTGTATTTTCATGCTTTTCAGTTTGCAAAAAAAAAATTAAAGCATTATTTTTCCATAGACTTAAAAGTTATTGTTTTCATAGGTCTTGCTGTATGACGTGGGTGTTGAACTAGTAGTGAACATTAACTGTTTAAGAGAACTTCAAGAAAACCTAAAGACAATGGGAAGATTATCTTTGGAATGCTCTCTTGTTGATATAAGGTAGTTTTTACCTGAGTAAAATTTCTCATTACTGAATATGATTTTAAATATTTTTCTTTTTGGATTCTGATCTGTTTTTATTTTTCTGACATATTCTGAAATTTTCATAAAGATCTAGTTAATTTTAGGGTTTTGAGAAGCAGGAAGGAAAAAATACAAAGCACATAAACTTTGGTGGTATTAAGGAGATAGCGATAGGTGAGTATGACAGGTATCTAGATTAATTTCAAATTGTTAAAAAAGAAACTTGAGATACAAATGAAGATGGGAATAAAAAAGTTTCTGCTGAAAAGTCTACTCACTGCCTTATGGGGATTCCCATATACATAACAAGATGTTTTTCTCTTGCTGCTTTTAGGATTTTTTCTTTATCCTTAGCTTTTACCACTCTAATTATAATGTGTCTTGATGTGATCCTTTGGGTTCATCTTATTAGAACTCTCTTGGGTTTCCTAGACCTGGGTATCTGTTTGCTTCCCCAGATTAGGGAAATTTTAGCCACTTTTCAAATAATTTTTCTGGTTCTTTATCTCCTCCTTTGTCTCGGATTCCTATAATGCAAATGTTATTCCACCTCTTGTTGCCTCCAAAGTTCCTTAAGTTATTTTCTTTTTTTTTTTTTTTTTCCATTTTGTTGCTGTCTGGGTGAGTTCCACTGCTTTGTCCTCTGCTTGCTGATTCACTCTTCATCCTCATCCAGTCTGCTATTGAACCCCTTTAGTGCATTTATCATTCAGTTACAACTTCTGTTTTGTGCTTTCTTATACTTTCTGCCTCTTTATTGTTGTTGTTATGGTGTTCTTCCATTCTTCTTCTGAGTTTGCATGCGTAGTAAGTCACTTCAGTAATGTCCAACTCTTTGTGACTCCATGGACTGCGGCCCATCAAGCTCTTCTGTCCATGGGATTCTCCAGGCAAAAATACTAGAGTGGGTTGCCAAGCTATCCTCCAGGGGATCTTCCCAACCCAGGGATCAAACCCACGTCTCTTGTATCTCCTGCATTGGCAGGCAGATTCTTTTACCACTGGCACCCCCTGGGAAGCCTCACCTGAGTTTGGTAAGCATCTTTATGATTACTTTTCAGTCTCTATCAGGGAGATTGCTTATCTCTGTTTTGTTTAGTTCTTTTTCTGATGTTTTAATCTTATTCTTTTGGTTAGAGCATATTCCTCTGTCTCATTTTGCCTAGTTCTCTGTCTGTTTCTACATAGTAGGTAAATCAGTTGTCTCTTCCAGTCTTGGTAGAGTGGCCTTATGTAGGAGATGCCCAGTGGGACTCAGGGGTACAAGCCTGCCTGGCCACCACAGCCCGGCACTCTAGAGGTGACCCCTCTGTAGGTATCTCCTTCTGTGGCGGCAGGGCTGCAGCAGCAGCTGGGCACTGGTGGACAGACCTGTTGTTTGGCTGTCTCTGAGGTCCAGCTGAGGCTCAGGAGTGTAGTGGGCAGGGCTTTCAGCATGGGAGACCTGTTGGTGCTGACCGGTTAGAGGGAGAATTCCAGTACTGGCGAGAGCAAGGTAGCCAGAGATAACAAAAAAAGTTCTTGCCAGTGTCTCCATCCCTGGGAGACATCCCAGGTGGTTCCTGTCTCTCCAGCAGATGCTTTAAGATTTAGTAAGAGGGTCCTCTTCATATGTTGTCCATGCAGTTTTCAGTATGGTGTTTTTGCACTTGTTTTTAGGTTGAGTCTGGGCACAGGCCCTTTAAGAGCAATTTTTCTGTTCTCTGCTCTTCTCTAGTTTTCCTGGTCATATTCCCTATTGGATTTCAAATCCAGGTGTTTTGGGAATCTCTCCTGTGTAGAATCTAGGGGTTTGGGTGTCTCATGTAGAGCTTGAATCCCTGGCTCCTCAGAGAAGAGACTCATATCTCTGTGATTCCTCCTGGTTATGGATCGCAGCAGCTGGGGTGTGGGTCTTTACCTGGCAAGAATGTGTCTCTGCCTCTCCTACCTTTCTTGATGCTGTCCTTTTACCCTTTGTTGTGGAGGCTCTACCCTCTGTTCATTGATAGAACAGAATTCTATCAATCCCTTTACCGTACCCAACATGGTAGAGAATGCATTCCTGCAGACAGCTTGAATCAGATGACTTAAGGACTACAGTGGAATACCACCATTTCAAGAGTAGAATAATAGCTTTAAGCATGTCTGGACCATGTATTAATGGCCTTAATAGGCATTATTTTGCTTAATCATCACAGCAGACCTTTAAGCTATGATTAAGGTATTATTTGGAGAAGGCAATGGCAACCCACTCCAGTACTCTTGCCTGGAAAATCCCATGGACAGAGGAGCCTGGTATGCTGCAGTCCATGGGGTCTCTAAGAGTCGGACACGACTGAGCGACTTCACTTTCACTTTTCACTTTCATGCATTGGAGGAGGAAATGGCAACCCACTCCAGTGTTCTTGCCTGGTGAATCCCAGGGATGGCGGGGCCTGGTGGGCTGCCATCTATGGGGTCGCACAGAGTCGGACATGACTGAAGCGACTTAGCAGCAACAGTAGCAGCAGCAAGGTATTATTTAGAGACAAGAAAATTGAGTCTTCAAGAGGTTAAATATTTTATAATCCAGAGTAATACATCTAACTGTTGAACTGGGATTATAAGAGTTCCAATTCTAGAACCAACATACTAACTGCTATGTTTTACTACCCTTCTGAGAAATCTTTTTGTATAGATTTCTTTTTATTGTGGTAAAGTATGCACTAACATAAAATTCACATTTTTAAGTTTACAATTCCATCAGTTCAGTCACTCAGTTGTGTCTGACTCTTTGCAACCCCATAGACTACAGCACGCCAGGCTTCCCTGTCCATCACCAACTCCCGGAGCTTGCTCAGACTCATGTCCATCAAGTCGGTGATGCCATCCAACCATCTCCTCTTCTGTCTTCCCCTTCTCCTCCTGCCTTCCAATCTTACCCACCATCAGGGTCTTTTCCAGTGAGTCTCTTCTTCCCATCAGGCGTCCAAAGTATTGGAGCTTCAGTTTCCACATCAGTCCTTTCAGGAATATTCAGGACTGATTTCCTTTAGGATTGACTGGTTGGATCTCCTTGCAGTCCAAGGGACTCTCAAGAGTCTTCTCTAACACCACAGTTCAAAGACATCAATTCTGTGGCACTCAGCTTTCTTTTTTATGGTCCACCTCTCCCATTTATACATGACTACTGAAAAAACCACAGCTTTGTTTAAGACAGACCTTTGTCGGCAAAATGATGTCTCTTCTTTTTAATATGCTGTCTAGGTTTGTCTGTCATAGCTTTTCTTCCAAGGAGCAAGCATCTTTTAATTTCATGGCTGTAGTCACCATCTGCAGTGAATTTTGAGCCCAAGAAAATAAAATCTGTCACTGTTTCCGTTATTTCCCCATCTATTTGCCATGAAGTGATGGGACCAGATGCCATGATCTTCGTTTTCTGAATGTTGAGCTTTAAGCCAACTTTTTCACTCTCCTCTTTCACTTTCATCAAGAGATTCTTTAGTTCCTCTTCATTTTCTGCCATAAGGGTGGTGTCATCTGCATATCTGAGGTTATTGATATTTCTCCCAGAAATCTCGATTCCAGCTTGTGCTTCATCTAGCCAGCATTTCGCATGATGGAACAACGGACTGGTTCTGAATTAGGAAAGGAGTACATCAAGGCTGTATATTGTCACACTGCTTAATTTAACTTATATGCAGCATACATCATGCGACATGCAAGATGTCCAAAAGTTAATATTTTAAAATGTATGTTCATAATAGGTCATAGAAAACCTTAATGTTGTGTGTATACTGATATTATCTGTATACCATCATAAATAAAAAACCATAACTAATTCAAGAAGTCACTGATAATATAAGTTTCTTAGCTGATAAGAGCACTGTTTGGGCTTCATAATAGTTTTGCTAAATCCTATTTGGTCAAACTACATACACAGCTGATGTCATTAGTTCACTGTTGTAAACCATCTAATGTGAAAAGATTTACCAGATTGGTTCTTTACTCAGAGGATGGGGCAACTCTGATTAAACTCCATCTATATCTCTTTAGTGGTGCATGTGGGGTAAGTAACTTTAGTCGTGGCTGACCCTGTGACCCCATGGACTGTAGACCACCAGGCTCCTCTGTCCATGGGATTCCCCAGGCAAGAATACTGGAGTGGGTTGCCATGCCATCCTCCAAGGGTACTTGTTTATTCTGTGAACATGGATTTCATGGTTAGAAACATCTAAAGTCACTCAGTTTCCACTCTGCAAACTAAAATAGATGGTGAAATTGATATTCTGCTCTTCATTGATCTGTCAAGTATTTATTGGACATTTTTTAACCATGAATATTAAAAATAATTTTTTATAAATGAAGCTAATATTCATAGTAGCAATTCATATTAGCTTTAAATTCCAGAAAAAATGTTCCAAAAATATTTGGGCAGAGAAATCATCATTACAAAGGGGCTGTTCTATTTGTATTTCCATTACGAATTTTTGGTGTGCCTTCTGTGTGAACTATCATAGGCATTGGAGATATGATGGACTAAGACACAATACATATAAAACACACAACACATGGTGTACAGATGGCCCTTTGAACAACACAGGTGTGAACTTCACAGGTCCTCTTATACATAGTTTGGCACTAGTGACACATCTGTGGTTGGTTGTATCTGAGTGCAGAACTGCCTTATGGAAGGCCAGCTGTAAAGTTATACACGGGTTTTTGACTGCATGGAGGGTCAGCACCCCTAACCCCACATTGTTCAAGGGTCAAATGTGTGTACATATAACGTATATCCCTGCTCTCTGAGTTTAAGGTGTAATTAGACCTGGGTCGGGAAGATCCCCTGGAGAAGGGAATCCACTCCAGTATTCTTGACTGAAGAATACCATAGACAGAGGACCCTGGCAGGCTACAGTTCATGAGGTTGCAAAGAGTCAGACATGACTGAGTGACTAACACTTCTAACTTTCACTTTTTTTCAGCACACATGAAATGTATATAATAGCTTTAGAAAACTTAAAGCATACTTAAATTTTAAGAGTTCTCCGTGCAGCCTCAGAACAGATGTATATAAATAACTTAGCATGTAATTTGGGCTGTAAGGAGACTAGAGGGATGAACAAAAGGCTATGAAAATGGGGAAGAAATTTAAGAAAATAATACAAAGCCATGTTTAAATTGATTTCTCACTACGTATGTTGTTGATTCAAATATATATGTATATGATGATTTCTTTTATGTTTCTTTATCCTATGCTATTTGTTGTAAGACAAGGTGTCATTTTTTTATTTTAGACCAACAGGTGGGAGTGACAAGTGGACAGCGACAGCCTGTGACTGCCTCTCATTGTACCTCACTGGAGCTGTAGCAACCATTATCATACAGGTGTGTGACAAGGTGAACAGGTAGCGTAGGTATATATTGGTTATTTCATTGGTGTTTTGTACAGGTCTATTTATTTTGTTGAGAAAATAATAGATATTTGGATTTTTTTTTTTTTTTTTTTGGCTGAATGGCACATGGGATCTTAGTTCCCCAACTAGAGATCAGACCTGGGCCCCTTGGCACTGAAAGTGCAGAGTGCTAACTGCTGGACCATCAGAGAATTTCCTGTTTGGACATTTTTTTGCAACCCTTTTTGGTCTTCAAGTTATAATGCCTGTTTGGGAATTTTTTATATTCTTTACAAGTTGGAAAGTTAGGCTTCTGGTGAAATCATATTAACTGTATGTCTGAAAGGTGTTTGTATGAATATGGATTTGAGAAAGGATACATATATAGGATAAATCTCTTCAGAACACTAAGAAGTATTTCTTGCCTCCTTAACCTTTTTTTAATTTGATACATTATTGCAGTAATGCCATTTGATCCATTTTATTGCATTAACAATTAGAATTTTCCTATAAGTAATTTTATGTTAATTTTTTCTCTGTGTACTTCCCTGTTTTGTAATTCCACAGAAAGCAGAATATGTGTTTTGTAGTTCTTTCTTTGGCTTTTCATAGGAAAAAAAAGGCACACCTGGGAAAATATAGTTTAGTTTTATAACTTACAAAGTATTTAGGAGAATAGAGAGCTTGTAACTGAGGGTGTATTCCTCTCTTCAACCTGGAATGGGAAAAAAAAAAGTTTTCAGTCATCCTTTTTTCTCCTCCTTTTGGTAAACTTCACCTTGACTATGAAGTGTTCATGATAGAATTCATAAAACAACTGTCTTTCTCTGTTGACTCTTTTCCATGCTATTTTCTCTCTGATGTGTTCAGAGATCAAAATTACTTGGTTGGAAATTTTTCTTTCTGGCATGGAGAAATGTGGAGGGAATACCTGTTAAAAGTGTAATGTTTATAAGAAGTTGCATTTTTGAGTCTCATATTTATTCTGCTCTTAAATCACTGCAGGAAAACAATACAACATGGCCCTTACCTGTGAAAATTTTCTGCAGAGATGAAAAAGGAGAGCGTGTTGATGTTTCTAAATATTTGATTAAAAAGGGTTTGGCTTTGAGAGAAACAAGGTATAGACTGTTTTTAAAAAATAGTTGGTGATGGATGCTGCTTCTTTGCCTGTGTAAATCTTTATATCTGTGTGTGCTCAACCTAAATTGCCTCTTGTTTGTTCTTGAAAATGATTTATATATAACCTAACCCTGAGGAGTCAGCTTACAAATAAATTCACTCAAGATTGCTGAATGTTTAAATCCCTACTGACATTTTTGCTTTTATACTTTCCCCTTTGCTCTGGCGTTTACACTTTAAACCAAAGGACAAGAGAATTACACAGTGGGTACCAAATCTGTGCTCTTTGGCCTCATTTGCTTAGACAGAAATGTTTAAACTTTATGTTAGAAATTCTGGTAAGTGTATATCAAATATATTTGTGTGAAATAGGTAGAAAATGAGTAGAATTGGGTAGCAAAACAAAAGTATTGAACAATATTTACACGTAAAGATCCTTTCAGGTACTAAGTTTTGGATTTAAATACCTTGGTCCCAGGGGAGAAGGATCAGGCTATTAACTGTGGTAGCCCTAATTTCCTCTTTTTATCTCTTTCCTTTTAGAGGTAGAAGTAGATCAGAGTTGTAAATACATGTTCTAGGTAGCAACCATCTGCCATTCGTGGCCAGATCTCTTTTTTCATCTTAGATTATTATCTCTTACCCTACTTGGATCAGGACCCCAATCTTAATGAAATGAAAAGAGAATGAGAGATCAGAAATAGTACAGAACCCAAGGTATTTGGCCAATGTAGTAGATGCTGACTGGCAAGCAGCCAGGCTCTGCAGCTAGTCTTGTGTTCACTGACTACAGGCTAACACAGTTCCTTGCTGCAGGAAATGATAAAGTGAAAAGTGCTGGGCAAGTTAATATTACCAACAGTATCTGCCACTAATTTAACGTTCTTTTCTACTTTTCAGCAGTAAAACTACTATCTCAAGGCTGGGGATGTTTGTTGAGAAATTATGTAACTTTTATCAGTGCTCATTTCCTTTTAGAAGAAAGTACAGGAAAATGGAAAAAACAAAAATCTATAATTTTTCTAACATAAACAATGTCTATTTCCTTCTAGGATATTGTTATAGGCTTTTTTAATTGGAAGAGAATAACAGGAAGTAAAACAATTATCAGTGAATATAGCATGTTACCACTAATACTTAATATCTGAATAATATGAGAAAACTGTTTTTAAGGGACTTATTATCTTAATATTGTTTTACGAATGTTGTTAACTTGCCACATGTATTGATCTGTCTTTGGGCTAAATTAAAATCAACTTGAAGCTGTTGTATTTCCCAGTAACAACTAATTAATTGTGGTATTTGAGATATACTTAATAGAAGATTTTAAGAGAGAATAGCATGTAAATGTCAGATGGTAATTTAATGCATTTAAGTGAAATTCAATTGCTTTATTCTCAACAAGCTCATTCATAATTTAAAGTAATTCTCATTACAACTTAAACTATGCTCATTTTTATGTAGCAAATTATACTAGGATATCCTAAACTAGAGCAAAATGTTTTCTTTACATTTCAAGTATATTTGAATGATTCTTTTTATATTGTTTTCCCAGAATATTTTTATTTGCTCATGGTTGGATATATTATTATTTTTTGCATGTTACAGAATTAATAAATTAGATAACAGCCATTCATTATCCCAGAAGTCTCTGGAAATCCCCCAGGAACAAGGAGAATCAGTGGTTACTAAATGTATTAAGATTAACTCTGACCCTGACAAGAAAGCTGCTGTTGGTATCAGTGAACCCAAGGTGACTGAATTTAGGGAGAAAATTCTAGAGCCAAGAACCACTGGATGCTATAAACCACCAGCTATTCCTAACCAGAAAGTATTTGAGGCAGTAGTCAGCTGCATTGGTGATGATGGAACTATATTTGTGGTACCTAAATTATCAGGTAAGAACTTTCACTTTATATAGGATTCTTCTGTAAAAGTAGTTGCTTTTACCACTAGGGAATTCTCTAGTAAGATCCACATGGATTGAAATACCTTGGGCAGATATTTAACCTTTCTGAACCTTATTTTCATTCACTGAGTTATTGTGAGGATTAAATGCAGTAATGCACAAAAAGTGCTTTACACAATGCCCAGCACATGAAAATCATTTAATGAGACATTGGGTATGGATAAACGTTGGGCCTAAGATGAGCATGGAGGTGGTTCCCTTAAACAAGATTGTAGGCTAAGAAAAAAGAATACAAAAGTTCAAATTCATTTAGGATGAGAAAAGAAATCACAGTCAATGACTGGAGATTCAGGGCCATTTGAGATTCAGGTGGTCCCTGAAACCTCTTTAGACTTATGTGCTCACACTTCTTTCTACAACCTGATTGTGTCCAGAACACTCAGTAACTCACAGCAACTTTAGCTTTCACAGGACTTAAACTCTGTTAGCTTCATAGTAAGTCCACCTATGGAGAGAGGTATGGGGGCTATGAATTTGTTGAAATTTTTTGTCTCATTTGTTAAAGTCCTGAATATTGTTTTTTAATTTGAGAACCAGACTAAATCTGTGTAATTGGCAATTCTAAAAGTGAGTAGTGTTTCAGACCTCTAGCAATAGTACTTAACCCAGAAACTTTCTTGATGTGTACAAATAATCATAGGTAGAACTGGTTGCCAGATGCCTTCCATCCAATCCCCTGATACTGATAGTGTGGGTTAGCACTATTACACCTAGTTTATAGAAGAACAGACTGAGAGTTGGGTTTTTTTTTTTTTTTTAGCCACCCTGGATTGTATGGGGGATCTTAATTCCCCAGCCAAGGATTGAACCCATGCCCCCTACATTGGAAGGGCAGAGTCTTAACTGCTGGACCACCAGGGAAGCCCCTCCCCCAGACTGAGGCTTATGTTTAAGAACTCACAGCTAAAGTGGTTGAACCGTTACAGGAACTGACACCAGAGCTTATCCTTTCTGGTATAAGTTATGGGGATATATATTTATTGTGGAAATAATGAGCCAGTTAATTGGAAGTAGCAGTAATAGAATTTTAATTTTATATCTGCAGTATTACGCTGTATCTAGGCATCAAATAACATATAACTTGTGTTCTGTTTCACTTAGGTGTGCTGTCAAAATGATGTTAACTTAAAGCACTAGTTGTTTTATATTAGAGCTATCTGGTATATGTTTAAGAGTTTTATGGATTTTTGCACTTCAAAATAATGCTTGCACTTATAACCAGAGATCAGAATAATAATTTACATGTTGTTAGTCAGTAGTATGGAGAAGGCAATGGCACCCCACTCCAGTACTCTTGCCTGGAAAACTCCGTGGATGGAGGAGCCTGGTATGCTGCAGTCCATGGGGTCGCTAGGAGTCAGATGCGACCGAGCGACTTCACTTTCACTTTTCACTTTCATGCATTGGAGAAGGAAATGGCAACCCACTCCAATGTTCTTGCCTGGAGAATCCTGGGGATGGGGGAGCCTGGTGGGCTGCCATCTTTGGGGTTCTCACAGAGTTGGACACGACTGAAGTGACTTAGCAGCAGCAGTAGCAGTCAGTAGTATATTTTGAAACATAGAGAAGTTACTGAGTTAGATTTGTATTAAAGTTCTATTATGTAGGGACTGATTTTAATTCCTTTTATCTAAGTGGTAAAGTGGGACTTCCCTGGTGGCTCAGATGGTAAAGAATCTGCCTGCAATGTGGAAGACCCAGGTTTGATCCCTGGGTCCGAGAGATCCCCTGGAGAAGGAACTTGGCAACCCACTCCAGTATTCTGGCCAGGAGAATCCCATGGATGGAGGAGCCTGGCAGGCTATAGTCCATGGGATCATAATGAGTCGGACACAACTGAGGGACTAATATACACATATGTGGTAAAGTAACTGAATTTTGATGATGACTTCATTTGAGAATGGTAGGGAATTTTTCCTAAATGCTTTCTATTTTTAATAATTTCTTCAGAATTTGAACTAATAAAAATGATGGATGAAATTCAGAGTAATTTAAAGTGCCTTGGTCTTTTGGAACCTTATTTCTGGAAGAAGGGAGAAGCTTGTGCAGTAAGGGGATCAGATACGATGTGGTATCGAGGCAAGGTAATGGAAGTCATCGGCAGCACTATCAGGGTGAGTCTGAAATTCTTTTGTGACTATTTGAAGGCTAAATGCTATAATATTAAATGGTCTTTTAAGTGGAAAGACATGAAATTGTGATTAAAACATCTTTTATTGAGTTCATTCGTGTAGGCGAATCAGTTAAATACATTATATATTTACTTGTAATGAGGATTTCTTTTTTTTATTTTCAAGTATATTTATTAACCTGAATAATAAAAAAAATTTCCTGATAAGAATTTTGCCACTAATATTTTAATGGTCATTAAAATTTAATTATTTATAATTGTCAGCCTTATTTGTGTACATGGTATTAAGTCAAACAACTTGTTTTCCAGTATTTTGTATATCTCCTTAGCAAATTTGTTTATGGGACTCCTAATTTACCCTTTAATATTAAGGGTTAATTTACCTTTCCAAACTACTAAGAATAGTACTTGAGTTTCATCCAGAATCTTCAGAAAGAGCTGCATACAGGTGACCCTTAAACACACTGAGGATGGGGGCTCCAACATTTTGTGTAGTCAATTTGAGTATAATTTATTCCATTCTCCCATATCCACAATTCTGTGTCACAGATTTAACCAGCTGTTGATCGTGTATTGATAGCACTGTAGTAGGTTTTTATTGGAAAAAATCCATGTGTAAATGGACCTTCATAGTTGTCTTGTTCCAAACCTGTGTTGTCCAAGAGTCAATTGTACTTTGAAAAAAAGTGTATGTAAAAATCTAGATGAAAATGCCTCTACTTACGTTGTACTTACCAAGTATAGCAATGAAATCAAGAGACATTTGGCCTGTAAAGATTTTGGTTTTAGGAGGGGTGGAAAAATTAAGAAGAAAAGTCTTTTGTTAATACTTGTACAGGAGATTATTATCTATTTGATGATGATACCTGATAGTACATAGCACTTTAGGTTTCTAAGCTTTTTTTCACATGTCTGTGTTGGTTTATATTTTATTGTTTACTTCTGACTATCATAGATGTAGATTATTATTCCCATTTTACCAGTAACATAATTTATTTTTATGTTCAGTGATGTTCCCGAAGTCAACCTGTCAGTGAGTGGTGGTGCTGGAATTCATATCTAAGTCTCTGATTCCTAAATTTCTGATCTAAGTCTTGTGCTTTATATGCTGGAATACAAACTTTACATGTTTTTAATAGAATTTAAATGGTTTCAAATTTTGGGTTAGTATTTAGGTGTTGATGCATGGATACTTACAGATGCATGTGTTTATAAGCAGATAAGTCCATTTTTCACATACATTTGAATTGTTCAGATAACCCTTTTTCTTTAATATAAAAGTAACTTGAAATTCAGTTTTAATTGTTATCATTGTTACATTGATAACAAAAATTCATTGTTATCATGAATTTTACATATATGGAATCCAAATAAACAAGATAGTGGTGAACTGTATTTTTCTCATACTTTCTAATATCTTTTTAAAATTTATTTTAAAATATTTTGATACTGTAATCTTTTAAGGTTATTCTCTGATCCACATTAAAAAATAAACATTACAACATACCCATGCACTTAGCCTAATTACCTATAATGTACTCAGATATTTTTTTACTCAATTCTGTTTCAGTTTTTATATTTTTTTTATTTAGAGAATACTTTATTACCTTCTGTAATCAAACCCATGTAGATAAGACCTTATATATTTAATATAGTGCATTACCCATGTACAAATGGAAAAAATTATATTTAATGTTTCTAGACCAATATGGCTATTAATTTCTGTACAATGCCAACCCAACACAGTACAACTGGGATACTTTTTCCAAAGTTGACAGCACAGCCAGTCTCCAAAAATTCAAATTATATTTATTTATTTATATAAAAAGACCAATAGCAGTATGTTATGCATCAATAACAGCAACAGCTTTTCAAAGTTCTGCAATCATCTGAACAAAATTATAGAGACATCTAGCACACTCCATTAAAAAAAAAAGGTAAAAAAACAAAACCTCAGAAAACAACAAAGTTCTGTTACTGTTGTGGTACCTGGCACCATTTTTTAAAATTATGTTTCTCAGTCATCATCTGGAAAGAAAACATTCGAGAATAACATCATTAAAAACAGATCTGATAAAGCATAGTCACTACTACATATCATAAAGCAGCTACAAGATATTTTACATTCCCAGAGGTTTGATACAGTACTGTCCTACATCTGTGATACTAGAGGATATAATTTAAAAGGCATTATTTGAGACTTGATTCTGCTTTTCTAGCAGAGGGCCCAAATGATGGTTATGACACAGCTCTCGTACAGAAATACACCTTCTTAGATAGGATTTCCTTTCTTTAGTGGCATAGTTCTAGGTACTCACTGCTCTTCATGAACATCAGCTAAAAATTGATTAAAAAGATAAAACACAACCATTGGATTCATACAAAGATGACTGAGGAGAGGCAAGCAGGACTCAACTCAAGTAGTAACCAGCTCCATCATATCTGAATGGTTAAGAGTGTCATGGAAGAAAGGAGATGGCAAGTACCACTTCAAAGCTTTGGGCCACAACCAAAACACAGCATCATTTCAAACAGAAGCAGTAGACAGACACTGCCCATTTGGATATGTTCAAGGATGTTGCTGTCACTGTTTCATCATCTGCTCACTCATCCAGGAAGAAGGGGAGATCAGTTACTATTTCAGTTTTTTTTTTAATGCTAATTACCTTGGGCTTTCTTGAGCCCAATTAAACAGTGATACATTAATTTCAGTATGTTGGGGTAACAGAAATAACTTATTGACATCCCTTATTCTTGAAACAATTTAGAAATTGAAGTGTGAAAATGAAAGCATTTAAAAAATGGGTTGTTGAGGACTTCTCATTTCTGGTTCCACATTTAAGGAGTTTTGAAGTTGCCACACCATCCTATCAACAACTAAAAAGCTGAACAAACTGAAAAACCTCTTCGAGCGATCAGAGATGGAGTACACTTTGAAATATGCCAGAGCATTCTGTTCTCCTTAATAAGGCCTGCACTCAGGAGAAAGTAGTTCATCAGGGGCTATTATCAGAGGCAAGTGGACATGGGGGAAAGGAAATTACCCAATTCTAGTTAACTCTAGACTTCTACACAGGAAGACCCAACTCCAGCCCACTATGTCCATCATCTCCTACTTAAGGAGGGGAGAACAGAAGACTGAGAAACACTTGTAAAGTTCATAGTTTGACATCATATGCTCAGTGAAAGACTTAAGACCTAATCGTAAGACTATAGAACAGTTCCCCTTCTCCCGCACCTTCCTGCCATGTTACTGAAGGCCTTTTACGCAGAACATGTCCAGCCATCAGGAAAAAATACTGAACAGCATGTTATTGGCATAAAAACAGATGTATAGATCAGTGGAATAGAATAGACAGCCTAAAAATTAAACCACATATGGACAATTAATTTATGATAAAGCCAAGAATACACATTGGGGATAGGACAGTCTCTTCAATAAATGGTATTGGAAAAACTGAACAGCGACATGCAAAAGAATTAAACTTGACCATTATCTTAAACAATACACAAAAATTAACTCAAAATAGATTATAAAGACTTGAACATAAGACCTGAAGCCAATAAAACTCCTAAAAGAAAACATAGGCAATAAGTTCCTTAAGGTCTTGGTGATAATTTTTTGAAGACATCAAAAGTAAAGGCAACAAAAAAATTAGCAAGGTGGGCATCAGACTAAAAACTTTCTGAACAGCAAAGGAAACCATCAACAAAATGAAAAGGCAACCTACTGTATAGAATAAAATATTTTTTTATGTTTTTTTTGTAATAATAAATTTATTTTATTGTATTTTTTAACTTTACAATATTGTATTGGTTAACCCTCCTCCCTCCTCCCTCCCCGCACCATCCCTCTGGGTCGTCCCAGTGCACCAGCCCCAAGCATCCAGTATCATGCATCGAACTTGGACTGGCGACTTGTTTCATATATGATATTATACATGTTTCAGTGCCATTCTCCCAAATCATCCCACCCTCTCCCTAAAGGGTTGATATCCAAAATATATAAAGAACTCATAAAACTCAAGTCCAGAAATAAAACCACTTAGTGGTCAATCCATGACAAAGGAGGCAAAAATATACAATGGAGAAAAGACAGTCTCTTCAATAAATGGTGCTGGGAGAACCAAACTGTAAAAGAATGAAATTAGAACATTCCCTAACATCATATACAAAAATAAACTCAACGTGGTTTATAGACCTAAGAGTAAGACTGGATACTATAGAACTCCTAGGGGAGAACCTAGGCCAAACACTATGGTGTAAATTGTAGCAATATTTTTTTGGATCTGTCACCTAAAACAAAGGTACTAAAAGCAAAAATAAACAAATGAAACCTAATGAAACTTAAAAACTTTTGCACAGTGAAGGAACCATTGACAAAAGAAAAAGACAATGTACTGAATGGAAGAAAATACTTGCAAATGATCTGACTGATAAGGAATTAATAGCTAATGTATATAAACAACTCATAGGACTTAACATTTAAAAAAATGGAAAATATTACAACATTGTAAATCTATACCCCAATAAAAATGAAAACAACCTGGTTTTAGTGAATTGATAGCAACCACTGTGGAAAACAGTATGGAAGACTCTCTAAAAATTAAGAAAAGATCTACTATGTTGTTGTTTAGTCACTGAGTTGTGTCCAACTCTTTTGTGACCCCATGATCAGTAGCAGTAGCCCACCAGGTTCCTCTGTCCATGGGATTTTTCCAGGTAAGAATATTGAAGTGAGTTGCCATTTCCTTTACTAGTGGATCTTCCCAACCTAGGGATTGAACCTGGGTTTCCTGTACTGCAGGTGAATTCTTGACCACTGAGCCTCCTGAGACACCTCTGGAACTACTATATGATCCAACTCTATCCAAAGAAAACAGGAATATTAATGTGAAAATATAGTATGCTCTCCTGTGTTTATTACAGCATTACTTACGATAGCCAGGATATGGAAGCAACCAAAGTGTCCATTGATGGATGAATGGATGAAGAGATCGATGTGTATATATAGAATGGAATGTTAGTCATAAAAAAGAAGAAAATTTTGTGATTTGTGGCAAAATGGATGGACCTTAAAGGCATTATGCTAAGTGAAATAAGACAGGGAAAGACAAATACTTAAGAATCTCACTTTTATGTGGAATCTAAAAGATGACAAAAATTGAGCTCATGGATATGGAGAATAGATTGGTGGTTGTCAGTGACAGGATGGGCAAAATGAGTGAAGGGGGTTAAAAAGTACAAACTTCTAACTATAAAGTAATTCATGGAGGTGTATAGCATGGTGACTATAACTAATAATCATGTACATGTGAGAATTGCTAAAAGAGTAGATCTTAAAAGTTCTTAACACAAGAATAAAAATGTTTTGTAACTGTGTGTGGTGATGGATGTTAACTAGACTTACTGCTATTATCATTTTCAACATATGCAAATGTCAAATCATTACATTGTATACCTGAAACTAATGTTATAGGTCATGTCTAAATTTTAAAATATTAGGCATACTAAAAGGCAGAATAACACAATTTGGAGAGACAAGGAAAGTATCAGAACCAGGGATGTTAGTTATCAGAACAGGAACTTAAAAAAAAAAAAACAGGCATGTTTAAGATGCTAAGGAGTAAGTAGACAACATACAAGAACAGATAGGTAGTGTAAATAGAGAGCTAGAAATACTACCTCTAAAAAGTAGAACAAAAACTGAAAAAAAAAAAGAACCAAATACCTAAGAACTGTGGGACAATTGCAAGCATGTAACATGCAGATTAATGGAAATACCAGAAAGTGAAGAGAGAAAATAATACTTGAAAACTTATGACTGAAAATTTCCCCAAATGTATGTCTAGACACCAAACCACAGATCCTGGAGTTCAGATAACGCCAAGCAGAATAAATGCACAACAAAAGGTCTGTCACTTCAAATGACAGAAAGTCAAAATTAGAGAAAAACCCTGAAGGAAATCAGAGGAAAAAATAACTTCACCTATAGAAAAACAAAAGTAAAAATTATGTCCAGCTTCTCCTCAGAAACTATGACATGACAGTGGATTGAAACATTAAAAAATTTTAAACATTTAAAATCTTGAGAGGGAGGGAAAAAAATCAGCTTAGAATTATGTACCCTGCAATATTTTGATACTCAATTGTGAATGTGTCTGGTGGTGAAAGTCTGATGCTGTAGAGAACAATATTGCACAGGAACCTGGAATGTTAAGTCCATGTTCAGTTCAGTTCAGTTCAGTGAGTCAAGGTTAATTGGATGTGGTCAAGCAGGAAATGGCAAGAGTGAAGACCAACATCTTAGGAATCTGTGAACTAAAATGGATGAGAATGAGCAAATTTAATTCAGATGACCATTATATCCACAACTGTGGGCAAGAATCCCTTAGAAGAAATGGAATAGCCCTCATAGTCAAAAAAAGAATCTGAAATGCAGTACTTGGGTGCAGTCTCGAAAGTGACAGAATGATCTCGATTTTATTTCTAAGGCAAACCATTTGAAATCACAGTAATCCAAGTCTACACCCCAACCACTGATGCCAAAGAAGCTAAAGTTGAACTTGTATGAAGAGCTACAAGACCTTCTAGAACTAACACCAAAAAAAGATGTCCTTTCCATTATAGGGGATTGGAATGCAAAAGTAGGAAGTAAAGAGATACCTGAAGTAATACGCAAGTTTGGCTTTGGAGAACAATAAAGCAGGGCAAAGGCCAAGAGTTTTGTCAAAACTCTTAGCGTGTTTTGTCAGTACAGGCTGGTCATAGCAAACACCCTTTTCCAACGATACAGGAGCACATGCACATCACCAGATGGTCAATACTGAAATCAGATTGATTTTATTCTTTGCAGCCAAAGATGGAGAAGCTCTATACAGTCAGCAAAAACAGGACCTGGAGTTGACTGTGGCTCAGATCATGAACTCCTTATTGCAAAATTCAGGTTTAAATTCAAGAAAGGAGGGATAACCACTAGGCCATTCAGGTATGACCTAAATCAAATCCCTTATGATTACACAGTGAAGGTGAATAGATTTAAGGGATTAGATATGGTAGACAGAGTGCCTGAAGAACTATGAATGGAGGTTTCTAACATTGTATAGGAGACAGTGAACAAAACCATCCCAAAGAGAAAAAAAATGCAAGAGGTCTTACAAATAGCTAAGAGAAGTGAAAGGCAAAGGATAAAGGGAAAGATATACCCAACTGAATGCAGAGTTCCAAAGATCAGCCAGGAGAGAGAAAGACTTCTTAAGTGAACAGTGCAAAGAAATAGAGGAAAACAATAAAATGAGAAAGACTAGAAATCGCTTCAAGAAAATTAAAGATACCATGCAAGGATGGACACGGTAAAGAAGACCTAACAGAAGCATAAGAGATTAAGAAGAGGTGGCAGGAATACACAGAAGAACTGTATAAAAATGGTATTAATGACCTGGATAACTGTCATTATCAGTGTGTGACATTATCAGTGTGACGGTGTGGTTGCTCACCTAGAGCCAGACATCCTGAAGTGTGAAGCCAAGTGGGCCTTAGGAAGTATTACTACAAGCAAAACTAACAGAAGTGATGGAATTCCAGCTGAGCTATTTCAAATCCTAAAAGATGCTGCTGTTAAAGTGTTGCACTCAATATGTCAGCAAATTTGGAAAACTCATCAGTGGCCACAGGACTGGTAAAGGTCAGTTTTCATTCCATTCCCAAAGAAGGGCAGTGCCAAAGAATGGTCAGACTACTGTACTGCTACGCTTATTTCACATGCTAGCAAGGTTATGCTGAAAATCCTTCAAACTAGGCTTCAGTAGTATGTGAACCAAGAACTTTCAGATGTGCAAGCTGGGTTTAGAAAAGGCAGAGAAACCAGAGATCAAATTGCCAACATTCATTGGATCATGGATAAAGTAAGGGAATTCCAGAAAAACATCTGCTTCATTGACTATACTAAAGCCTTTGACTGTATGAAAGTCACTCAGTCGTGTCCAGCTCTTTGTGACTCCATGGACTATAGAGTCCATGGAATTCTCCAGGCCAGAATACTGGAGTGGGTAGCCATTCTCTTCTCCAGGGGATCTTCCCAACCCAGGGATGGAACTCAGGTCTCCTGCAATGCAGGCAGGTTCTTTACAAGCTGGGCCACAGGGAAGCCAATTTGACTGTGTGGATCGCGACAAACTGGAAAACTCATAAAGAGGTGGGAATACCAGACCACCTTACCTGTCTCCTGAGAAACTCTATGCGGGTCAAGAAGCAACTCTTAGAACCAGACATGGAACAACAGACGGGTTCAAAATTGGGAAAGGAGTACAACAAGGCTGTATTTTGTCACCTTTCTAACTTTACTTACATGTAGAGTACATCATGCAAAATGCCAGACTGGATGAATCACAAGCTGGAATCAAGATTGCCAGAAGAAATATCTATAGCCTCAGATATACAGATGATACCATTGCTAAAGAACCTCTTGATTGAGGGTAAAAGAGGAGGGTGAAAAAGCTGGCCTAAAACTCAGCATTCAAAAAACTAAGATCACGGCATCTGGTGCCATCACTTCATAGCACATAGATGAGGAAAAAGTGGAAACAGTAACAGATTTCATTTTCTTGGGCTCCAAAATCACTGGGAATGGTGAGTGCAGCCATGAAATTGAAAGACGCTTGCTTCTTGGAAGAAAAGCTATAACAAACCTAGACAGCCTATTAAAAAGAGATATCACTTAGTTGGTAATATAGTCAAAGCTGTGGTTTTTACAGTACTCATGTACAGATGTGAGAGTTGGACCATAAAGAATGCTGAGTACCGAAGAATTGATGCTTTCAAACTATGGTGCTGGCGAAGACTCTTGAGAATCCCTTGGACAGCAAGGAGATCAAACCAGTCAGTCTTAAAGGAAATCAGTCCTGAATATTCATTGGAAAAGACTGATGCTGAAGCTGAAGCTCCAATACTTTGGCCACTGATGCAACGAGCTGACTCATTGGAAAAGACTCTGATGCTGGGAACAACTGAGGGCAAGAGATACGGTGGCAACAAAGGATGAGATGGTTGGAGGGTATCACTGACTCTGTGGACATGAGTTTGAGCAAACTCAGGGAGATAGTGAAGGACAGGGAATCCTGGCGTGCCAAAGTTCATGGGATCGCAAACAGTTGGACTCGGCTTAGCAGCTGAACAACAAGGACTGAATAGGTGGAGCATAGAGGATTTTTAGAGCAATGAAACACCCTGTGTTTTCACAGTGTCAGTCCCATGAGGTGTATACCACTAAATGAACCCTGATGTAACCTCGGTGGACCTTGATTATGATGTATCCATATAGGTTCATGATTATAACAAACTACCATTGTTGTACAGGGTGTTAGAGTGTGAGAGGTGGGATGGGAGGTGAGGGGCTATGTGGGAAATCTCTGTACCTTTTCTCTAAATTTTGCTGTAAACCCAAAATTCTTTTAAAAATGAAGTCTTTAGAAAGTTACTTTACAAAAAAGTTTGAGGATCACTGGATGATTTAAAAACAAGTTTCTTTCTCATAGAACTTCTCAGAACCTTTGTTATGCATGTGATTCTCCAAGAAGGGAACAATACATGCAGTTTCTCAAACTGAAGCTGTCTGAGGAAAACTGAGAATTTGAGAAATACTCTTTCATTAAGTGGAAATCAGAACTTCTAAAATACTTGGAAAAACAAAAGATTTAAACATCCTCCAAAAAATTGGTTATTCTCAAGAAAAAATGTTCATGTGTAAGAAAACCTTTTGACAGGTTTGATAACACTCTGGGATGAGGAAATGATGATGTTACTTTTTTGTCTGGAGATTTTAAAAAATGTAGATTTATCTCTCTTTCTGGAATGTTTTCTTTTTAATAAATAACAGAAGGAGTTCCTTCTGTCCCCTGATTTTTAGTAGTAAATTTTAATTACAAGTTTTATTTTTTTCTATGTTAGGTACAATATTTAGATCATGGATTCACTGAGAAGATTCCACAGTGTCATCTTTATCCTATTTTACTGTATCCTGATACACCGCAATTTTGTATTCCTTGTCAGCTCTATAACACCATACCTGTGAGTAAACAGTGATTTGTAGGGTGGTTAATTTTAAGTACTGCCTTTTTATTAATAATAATTTTTAGAAATTGGAATGTTAAATGAAATCCCTTTCAGTAAATAATAAAATATTTAGAAATAAGCTTACTAAGACACCTAAAGGGTGTTTATGAAGAAAACTACAGGATTATACTAAAGGGTATAAAAACATTGAATAAATTTAAGAGATACAATTTCTTCATAGATGAGAATCTTATTTGAAATTATTGGTTTTTAGTTATTGTTTCAAGAAATTGGAAGCTAGAGCAGAGAAAGGAATAGCATATTATCTCTTGCTCCATAACAAATTAAGCTTAAAATTTAGTGATCTGAATCAACAATAAGCTTTTTAAAAAATTCATACAGTTTCTGTGGTTCAGGCATTGGGAGCAGCTTAGCTGAGTGGTTTTAGCTTAGCATCACTGGTGACACAGCAGCAAAGATGTGCACCAAAAATGCAGATCCAGAGAACTGACAGATAAGGATCTGCTTCCAGATGTTCACTCACAGGGCACTGGAACTAAGCTGGGACTTCTCATGGGCTTTTGGCAGAAAGCCCCTGTTCTGCCTATGTGAACCTCAACATAAAAGGTAACAGTCACTTCCCTGCTGGCTCAGAAGTAAAGAATCTGCCTGCAATGTGAGAGACCTGGATTCCATCCCTGGAGGGGAATGGTTACCCGCTCCAGTATTCTTGCCTGGAGAATTCCATGGACTGAGGAGCCTGGTGGGCTGCAGTCTGTGGGATCGCAAAGAGTTGGACACAACTGAGCAACTAACACTTTCACTCTCATTGTAGTCATTATACAAACATTGCATTGACATGTTGGTCTTTTTTTTTAAGTTTTATGATTTTTTTTTTTAGGGCTTCCCTGTAGTTCAAACAGTAAAGCATCTTCCTGCAACGCAGGAGACCCAGTTTCAATCCCTGTGTTGGGCAGATCCCCTGGAGAAGGAAATGGCAATCCACTCCAGTATTCTTGCCTGGAGAATCCCATGGACAGAGGAGCCTGGTGGACTACAGTCCGTGGGATCACAAAGAGCTGGACATGACTGAGCAACCAGCACCATCACTAAACATGCTGTTTTTGGGGATGTAGGTTTATATTTTTAAATCATAAAATGCTTTAAGAGAATAATATTTGAGGAGCCTGATACCAATTGTTAGTTTCTTTTTTAATTATTTTAATTGGAGGCTAATTACTTTACAATATTGTAGTGGTTTTTGCCAAACATCGACATGAATCAGCCATGGGTGCCCGTGTTCCCCATCCAGAAACCCCCTCCCACCTCCCTCCCCATCCCATCCCCCAGGGTCATCCCAGTGTACCAGCCCTGAGCACCCTGTCTCATGCATCGAACCTGGACCAGTGATCCACTTCACATATGATAGTATACACATTTCAACACTACCTTTCAAATCATGCCACCCTTGCCTTCTTCCCACAGAGTCCAAAAGACTGTGCTTTATCTGTGTCTCTTCTGCTGTCTTGCATATAGGGTCATCGTTACCATCTTTGTAAATTCATATATATGCGTCAGTATACTGTATTGGTGTTTTTCTTTCTGACTTACTTCACTCTGTGTAATAGGCTCCAGTTTCATCCACCTCATTAGAACTGATTCAAATGCATTCTTTTTAATGGCTGAGTAATATTCCATTGTATGTATGTACCACACCTTTCTTATCCATTTGTCTGCCAGTGGACATCTAGGTTGCTTCCAAATTATTAGTTTCTTAAGATTTTTTTTTTATTATACACCCATGATTCTCTCTACAAACTGCCTGTATATTTTGTCCTCCTCTAGTGTTATCTGTTTATGGCTACTTTTATGTAGCTTCATCTACTTTCTGCTCTTATCTTGTGAAAGAACCTGAGTTTATTAATCTCAAATAGGTTGGGAATGTCTGGCAACCAGATGCAGTAGAACTCCTTCAGGAGCTGCTTTCAAAGAGAGAGGTGGAAATTCACATTATGGTAATTTGTATTTAAAGTATATATCATTGATTTAGTTTATCTGTCATAAAGTGTTACAGGTAACATAATTTGTGAGATTTTTTTAATGAATAACTATGTTCCTGTGGGATTGTAAACTACTCATTAATATAAAAGAAGTTACCACTTTGGTTCTTAGGCTCGTTTTAAATAAAACTAATTTTGAGAAAGTTCCTGAGAACTTCCCAGAAGCAAGAAAGTCAGTAATTTGGAAGATCCCTTATTAACAACTTACTTTGACATGGGAGGAAATGGAGCTGTTTATAATAACACACATGATAGTTTTCAGGATGGTGCTGTGTGTGTAGCACTATGTTAGGTGCAGGTAATTCTCATCGTCAAAGGCCTTGTCTACTTAGTGAAACAGTGAGACACAGGACAAAAACCTGAAGACTACACCACAAAGAACTTGCTGGGAACTGGTGACTGGTAAAAACAGTGAAGTGTAATAGGAATGTAGGAATGGGAAAGTCAGTGAAGTTCTCCTGACCAGGGAAATGCAGTGTTCAGGTAGGCAAAGGGACAGAAATGGACATGTCTTGAGGAGATGTGTTTGCTACAACAGTGGAAGTTTTGTGAGGAACAGTGGTGGGAATAGCGTGTACGAGAAGCAGACATCAGTCAGGAGGCCCGTTGGAGGTTCCTGAGCAGTGAGGTAAAGAGAAGATTAACGGGGATCTTGTTTGAGGATTCCAGTAGGAAGATATAAAACCGTAAGGAAGTATTTCTCTACGAAAGGTGTGATGATAGGCTGACAAAGATCTTAAAAGAGCAACGGACGCAAATAAGATGGTGGAGAAGCCTGTACGGTTGTTCACAGCCTCTGTGGGCTGTCATGGAGGTGTCTCAGAGATGGCACTGTTGAGTTTATGCAGGTGGCTTACTTTGCTTCTTGGCTTAGCCTTGGAGAACAGCATGGAGTGTACCAAAGGCCCTCAATTTCTCAGAAACCATGCTGGTGCTGCCCGCATCCCTGCCACTGTAGCTGACCTCCCCCAGAAGTGCCACTCTGCCTGACAACTGATGGCACTGACCGGGTGCTTCTTACCTGCTGGACACTGTCTTTGGGCTTGCAGGTGCAGCAAGAGTCAGAGTCCAGTCTTCGTTGAGCTTCCATTTTAGTGATGGGAAACAAAATATATACACACACACAAACACACACATATAGGGAGGGGTGGGCAGGGGAGGGATGACATTTTAATACAGTGGTCAGGAAAGACATCCCTAAAAAGATAAAACTTGATTAAAACTTTTAAATGGTGAGAAGAGACGCCGTGCGGATAGCAGAACGGTGCAGAGAGCTCTAGGCCAAAGATGCGTGGAGCCTTCAGGGAGCGGGAGCAGACTGGAAAGGAGCTGGAGTAGAGAGCTCAGAGAGCTGCAGTGGATGTGATCTGACCTCATGTGCTGTTTTCATTGTGAATGGTGGAAACTGGACAGGAGAGAGAGGTATAAGCAGGCGATCTGCTGGGAGGCAGTACACTTAACTCAGCAGAGACCTGAGTTTGGACCAAGCTGGTATCAAGTGAGGGATGGTCAGCTCATCCTCAGATGCATGTTAGGTACCTGATATCTGTAAATGGACCCATGAGTTTTAAAACCATTATAGGACTCCTGGACTTGTTAATTTCTTCTGATTCCTGCTGTTTGGGGATTTTTAACTAAATTTCATTGCTTTACCCCTGAGCATACTTGTTCATTCTTCTTCTACTTACTATAAATTATTAGTATCATCTAGAGACGAAGTATAGGAAAATGCGATGGCACCCCACTCCGGTACTCTTGCCTGGAAAATCCCATGGACGGAGGAGCCTGGTGGGCTGCAGTCCATGGGGTCGTGAAGAGTCAGACATGACTGAGCGACTTCACTTTCACTTTTCACTTCCATGCATTGGAGAAGGAAATGGCAACCCACTCCAGTGTTCTTGCCTGGAGAATCCCGGGGACAGCAGAGCCTGGTGGGCTGCCGTCTATGGGGTCACACAGAGTCGGAAATGACTGAAGTGACTTAGCAGCAGCAGCAGAGATGAGGTATAAAATTTTCTGATAACTACGTTATAGGCATGTAAATGTATTTTATAACAACCAAAGTAGTAGAATTATTGCTTCATTATCTGCCAAAATACCAGGAAGGAAATTTTACAGAATGAGTCACTAGTCAAACAAGTAATACTGTGATTGTCAGAAGTCCAATTCCATTTTTCCTGAATATAAAGTTTTAATCTTCAGACTGTTTTTATAGTAATGATCTCCTTTATTGAACTTAAATAGGAACTACCAGAAAATCCATGGGAGAAATTATCTATTCATCTCTATTTTGATGGAATGTCACTTTCTTACTTTTTGGCACACCATAAATATTGTACTTTTGAACAATCTGAGGAAATATTTAAGGAAGTAAGTAAAGTATGTTTCTGTAAAAATGTATACTATAAAGGAAAATATGGTGAAAATTTGTCATATTTTGTCTCATGCCTCAAGTCTTCCATATAGTCCTACATGTCTGATTTGTTAAGAGAGCCTAGAGGATTTGTAATTCTTTATTGAGAAAGCTTTATAAATGTCCTAAAAAAAACTTTTCAATTGCACTAAAATTCACTTAATATTTCTGTATCTTCAAACCTAATAAGCAGCTCATGTTCTCTGGCATTGTTTGAATGCAGATGTGAATGATAAAATCATAATGAAATTCGCTGCCAGAAATTGACTCCCAAGATAAAATGTTTTTTCCTCATATTTGATATTATAACATTTCCCTCATTTTGCCTACTTGTAGGAACTCAGAGCCAGATTTTAAGCTTAGCTTCAGTAAACAGCCCATTCCAGTTGGCTGGTGCCTCTGTGTTTAATATCTTTAAAAAAAATTAGCCTGTTATAGATATGGTTTCATATTGCAGGCTGCCACAAATATTTTATCGAAATAGGGTACACACCATAAATAATAGCATGAACATTTTATATAGCAAGATATTGTTAGACTTACAATTCACTTATTAGGTTTTCAAATATTCATTTTACCTGTAGTACACAACCAGACAGTGGGTGGTCAGTGCAGTGAAGGAAATTACTTTTTTCTCTCAAATGGAAAACTATTACATAACTTTGTACACATAATCCACACAGCCAGCTATTTCTGTTGAGCAGAGAAGTGTATGGTTTGTGTGCGTGTGTGCCCCTGTGTGTTTGTGTAAGTGTTTCATCTGTTCATCATTTAGTCTTTGCCAGATGTATGTACTCTTCACTGTGGCCATTTAAAATGAAAGGTAAGAGCTCCCACTCTTACAAACTAATTACAGTTGTTAACATGCTTCTGGCATAATTTGAGGATTCTTCTTATTGCAATATTAAATTACTCAAAACACTAAATTTTCCCATAGTTAAGTGAAAATGAATGCCAACAAGAACATGCACACAGTTTTTGTGGGATGAAATATGAAAGTGTCTTAAAACAATATTATATAGGTAAAGTTTTCATTGATAATACTATATTATTTCAGAATCCAACAGATTACAATAAAAAGTATGAGGAAGAGAGATGGGAAATAAGGTTTGAGGTAAGTTTCAGTCTAAATATTTTGAAAATTTGGATACTTCAATACGAAGAATCTCATTCAAAATCAGGAAGTAAGCATTTTCTTCTGTAACAGCTTTATTGAGATAATTTATATACCATAAAATTTAACTTTTTAAAGTGTACAAGTCAGTGGTTTTTTAACCTGTTCACAGAGTTTTGTAATCATTATAGCTATCTAATTCCACAACATTTCATCTCAAAGAGAAGCCCCACACCAGCAGCAATCACTTCCTACCCCCCTCCACCCCCCAGTTTCCTGGAAACTGTCTCTGTGGGTTTGCCTGTCCTGGACGTTTCATAGAAAGTGAATTATATAGTACATAGTCCTTTTTTACTGGCTTCTTTCATTGACCATAATGTTTGCAAGGTTGAATCATGTTGTATGTGTCCTTTTTATTGTTGAATAATATCCCTTTATATGGATATACCACATTTTGTTTATCCATTCATCAGTTGATGGACATTTGGATTGTTTTTACCTTTACAGATAGTAAATAAAGCTACTATGAACATTTGTGTACAAATTTTTAAGTGAATGTTGGTTTTTACTCCTCTTGAGTATAGACCTAGAAGTGGAATTACTAAGTCATGAGAATTACAGAGTCATATGACTATGTTTACCATTTTAAGAAACTGTGAAACTTATCCAAATGACTACAATAATTTACTTTAGTACTAGTATTGTACAAGGGTTCCATTTTCTCCATATCCTCACCAACACTTGTTATCTTGACTTGTTTCCTAGCCATCTTAGGATAGGTATGAAGATACAAGTCCCTTATCAGACATGATTTGCAGATATTTCTCTCATTCTGTGGGTTGTCTTTTCACTTTCTTGATGATATCTGTTGAAGCGCCAAAGTTTTAAATATTGGTGAATCCAGTTTATCCTGAAGTCCAGTTTAAATAAAAACGGATAAAAGGATAAACAAAATAAAAAAATTTTTATTTTGTCACTTGTGCTTTTTGCTGTGCAGAAAGTGTTTTGATAAGTAAAATTTTATGATTTATAAGTAGAATTTAATTCCTATAAGGACTTCGCTGGTGGTCCAGTGACTAAGACTCTGCACTCCCAAATGCAAGGGGCGCTGGGTCAATCCCTGGTCAGGAAACCTAGACCCCCACATGCTGCATCTAGACCCAGCCAGCCAAATAAAAAAACTTACAAAAATAATTTCTATAATTATAAAAATAACATATGCTTGTTGTAAAGTGTTTTGTAACAAATCAGTAAAATTTTAACAGTGGATAGTCACTTTTTGCTGAAATCAGCTGAGTGATTCAAGTATGTTTTGTTTTGCCACCAGTTTGGAATTGTTACATAATAAGTGAGTCTACAAATTTGAATGTGATTATTTTACTATTTATACTGAGTACCATATTCAGGATTTTTATAAGTTAATAAAAGTCACCTATATTTTTTATATATATTTGCTTTTAACAACTGCTGACTGCCGTGATCCTCTTTGGAATCATATAACTTTTAATTATTCTTTATCCTTTTATAGAGCTTAAGGGAGAGCACACTTTTCTGATGATTTTTAACTTAAATCTTCTTTTGGCATTTCATATATTATTTTAGTTTGTATTATAAAATACATACTCTAAAAATGAATGCAGTACTACAGAAATGTGAAAAGGAAAGAAGTTGCCCCCATTCTACACCTCACACACCCCAGTCCCACTGAGCAGTGTCAGTTTGTTAACCATTCTTCTAAAATGTTATGTGTATGTGTAAATATTATAATAATATGTAAAGAAACATTCCTGTGGTGGGGGGGCGGGGGCGGTAGTTAACATCTTTTTTTTTTTAGGCAGGAGACAAAAGCATTCTAAAGATCTTTTGATTGCCTACCACATTTTGGTCCTGCTACAACAAAATTGTTTTGTGATAGTCTCAGCTAGCTTTTGTTAAGAAAGTAAACTGGCATTGTAATGAACTTTAATAATGTAGTGGCTTTCTGTAATAGTCATTCTGAAATTTGAATTTATTTGTGCTGTTTTAGGATTTGCTTTTGCCTGAAACAGAGACTCCTATTTTACCACCATATTTGTCTTCATCTCTACCTCCCCCTGAGGAACTCTATGCTGTTCAAGTAAAGCACGTTGTCTCACCCAGTGAAGTATGTAATTTCAGTAACACTGTTGGTTATGGTCTTAACTTTAGGATGGATTCTTCACATTTCTATCTTCCTGACTTTATTAACAATTGCTGACCTCTAGTTTACCTACCCTATAGTTTCTTCTTCAAACATCTGTTTATACTTAGTAAGGCAACTGTTTCTTAATCACTTTTGGGTTTTCCCAGTAATGTATAGCTCTTTAAATCAAATATTTAGATTTTTAAGTTTGGATTTACTGCCACCGAAGAAATCTCAGACATCTCATTCCCCTGTCCTCTTCCTACATTGAACTTAATTAAGTACGCTTTACCCTGCTCTGTTTTTTCATACTATTTATCACCTTCTAACACACCACCACTTTCTTACTATGTCTGTTTACATCTCCCTACTAGAATGTAATTCCATGAAGATAGGGATTTTTGTGTTTTGGGCACTGGTATGTCCCTGGAATACCTAGAATGCTGCCTGATGCATAGTAGGCACTCAATAAATATTGACTGAGTGAATAAGTACACTAAAGAAAATTCATTTATATATACTTGACTAGCAAGAGAAAAAGAAATGACAGATTAAGTGGCAGAGCAGTCCTTCAGCTGTTCTTACACAGTAAACTATTCCTTCACAAGCAAGGAGAATTTGCTCCATAATTTCATCAGGGAACATAGTAGTGTAACCTATTGTTGGTTTTTATAATGATTTTTAACTAGTTATTATTGTTGCAGAACAAATTACCCCAAATTTAGCAGCTTAAAACAACACACGTGAAAGTCAGGACTCCAGGGTCTCAAGGTTGCAGTCAAGGTGTGGGAACAGGGGTATGCTACTGCAGGATCCAATTCCAGAGCTTGGTGCTGGGCTCCTGCTCTGTGGGCCTCTCCTGGGCCTGCTAACATGCATGTGCGTGCCCCCTGGCGGGCCAGGCACCACCAAGGCAGAGGCCACATCTTTTACAGTCTAAGCTCAGTAGTCACATACCATCATGCTATGGCATTTTTCAGCCACAGAGAACAAGTCTGGTTTGATATGAGGACTTAACTCCATAAGGACCATGAGGCCATTATTGGAGGCTTTCCTGCAGTACTTTTGCCCATATCTTGAATACGGAAAGTTACAGAATTTGAATGTTTTTCCCTTCCCTTCCCCCAACTCAGGTATATATTTGCCTTGATTCTGTCGAAAGTTGTAGTTTGTTTAACCAGCACAGTGACACAGAAGACAGTGGAGTCGGCTGGGAATCTGAGCCAGAGAGCCTCGAGGAGGCACTGCGGAGGTTCAATAAGAGTATGGAGACATTCCCTCCTTTGACAGACTTCAGAACAGGTACCAGTCTTTCAGGAAAGTGGGATTACTAACTTTACTCTAATGAAATCATTGTTTTGTTTCAATGTTGATGAGATTGAGTTGTTTCTAAGGTTAACTGGTATTTTTATTGCCCTCACTTTATACACTTGGCCTCATGTTTTAGGGCACTTTGATTTTCCAAAGCTCAGGCCACCTGTGAACACTTGATTGCATGAAGATGGCTTTTCTGAGCTTGAGGTTTTGCCAGTAGCTCAAAATTTTGAGTTGTTATTTAGACCTAAATGGCACTTAATTTCATTACAAGCCACCTAAATAGAGAATCTTGGTGTGAGGGCAGGGGAATTCATATTCTGTCCTGTCCTGTCAGGATAGACGAAATTGTGCTTTTTCCCTTTCTAATATATATTACCATCCTTTATTAAATACATGGAATTCTTCTACGAGGAAAATGCATTTCGTTACCTGTGTTGACAGTTCCTGAAATACTGAGTGGTGTCTGTACATTTTATCCATGTCATGTATAGAGGTACGTTCATCCTTGTAGTTTGTACTTATCAGAGGATACTTTAGCAAAGGAAAGCTAGAGCCTAATGTCTTTATCTGCTACTTAATAAGATTTTAATCACTTATGACCCATGTTTGGCTGATAAACAACACTTGCCCTTTTCCCTGCCTGGAAAGTTCTGGAATGTATAGCAGGACCTCTGCTCTACTTTCCCCTACCGCAGGTCTTCTTCCCTGGTGCTCTTCCTTCCCCACCCGTCAACCTCCCTCCCCTACCCTGCCCTCTCCACCACCTCCTCTCCCTTGCCTCCTCTCCTAGGAAGGGGCACTGTGAGCAGGAATACTTTGTACTGCAGTGTCCCCAGCTTTTGAGGAAGGCAACTTGCATGAGTAGGTGCTTATAAATATTTGTTGAATGAGTGAAAAAATAAGCTCATTATCATATTTTCTTTTTGTAAACTAATTTATAGTCTAGAAGAAACAATTCCTTCTTCGTGTTCTTCTCTCAAGGGAAGTTACACAATCTGTGCATGATACGGTAATTCATGGAGCTATCTATACATATATTTGTGCATTTTTCTATAGTTATTCTGGAATTAAAGTTAAGTATGCATACGTGAAAGTTGATTCATAAGCAAGTGCCTGTTAAATACATATGGAATCTATATTAAAGGAGTTAAATAAGGAATTTGTGTGGGTAAGACGTTGAGGATATGTGGTCAGAGTGGGTTGGGAGTATATGGTTCAGAACCTTGTAAACTGCAGTCTAAGAACTTGGTACTGCAAACAGTTAAGATGCCATTGAAAAATGTTAAACTAGAGAGTAATGGAATTGCATTGGAGGAGGGGAAAATTAAAAGTAGGAATAATAGAACCCATTTTACTATCCTTCGCAGAAGACAGCTGCCCAAAAGAAAAAAATTGGGGGCATATAAGAAGTGGGAGGAGAGGGAGGATGGTCTAAGCCATGGGAGGTAGAACTAGGAACTCTGAGAAAGGGATAAATGTCTTTCTTCAAACATTTTCCTAATTTAGGAATTAGGAAAACAGGGTATATAAACAGAAAAAAAGAGCACAAGCCAACATATGGCTGTTTAGTGTTTAATTCTGAATAACAGGTATATGGGGATTATGTCTTCTTTGTACTTTACTGTATTTCAAAGCATGTATATTTTTAAGAAAATAAAAGGCAATGTAATTTCCCTCTTTTTCTGTCTTTTCAGAAATGCCTTGCCTTGCAGAATATGATGATGGCTTATGGTATAGAGCAAAGATTGTTTCCATTAAAGAATTTAATCCTCTAGCTGTCCTGGTACAATTTGTTGATTATGGATCAACTGAAAAGCTGACAGTAAACAGGTTAAAAAACAAAAAAGTAAACTTAGTCTATTTTTTTTTAATAATTAAAAATATTTTACTTCAAAAAGCTATTTTAGAGCTACTATTGGGAGTTTGTTTTTACTCTAAAAGTTATTCTTTATTGTGGTAAGATGTACATAACAAAATTTACTGTATCAAAGTTTTTAATGTAAAAAAAATTATTGTCATCCATTTTTAAGTATACAATTAATTGACATTAAATACATTCACAGTGTTGTACAACCACGCTATTGTCCATTTTCACAACTTTTTCATAATCCCAAACAAAAACTCTGGACCCCTTAGTAACATTCTGTTCCCTTTCTCTCAGCTCCCAGTGAGTCCTCTTCTGCTCTGTATGAATCTACTTAAATTCTTCATACAAACATAATGATATAATATTTGCCTTTTTATGTCTGGCTTATTTTACTTAGAATAACGTTTTCAGAGTTCATCCAGTTGTAGCTTGTCAGAATTTCATTATTTTTACAATTAAGTAATATTCCATTGTACATATACACCACATTTTGTTTATTCATCTCTTGATGGACACTTGGTATGTGAATAATACTTTGTGAACACTGACATAAAAAGAAGATCCATTTAAATTCCAGCTTTCAACTGTTTTAAGATATGTACCTCGAAATGGAATTGCAGGATCACATGGTAATTTCATGTTTAACTTTTTGAGGAAATGCCAAAGTTTTCCATATCAGCTATACTATTTAACATTTTTACCAGCAACACACAGGAGTTCCATTTTCTCCACATCCTTGCCAACACTGTTATTTTTCCAAGTTTTGTTGTTATTTGTAATTATTTTTTAATAATGATATAATATGCATATAAAATCTATCATCTTAACCATTTTTAAATGTATAGTTAAGTAGTGTTAACTCAATTTACATGGTTAGTGCAACCAATCTCCAGAACTCTCTTCATTTTCAAAACTGAATCTAACTTTGTACCCATTAAATGATTCCACATTGTCCCTTCATCCAGCCCATCGGCCACCATTCTGCTTTCCACCTCTATGAACTTGATTATTGTAGGAATATCTCACATCTTTTTCTAACTGTCTTATTTCACTTAGCATAATGTCAAGGATCAACCATGTTATAGCATGTGTTAGAAATTTCTTCCTTTTTACAGCTGAATAATATTCCATCATATGTATTTAACACATTTTATTTATCCACACACCCATCAGTGGATATTTGACTACTGTGAATGATGTTATGAAAATGTACATACAAATATCTCTTTACAACCCTGCTTTCAGTATACTGAGAAGTGGAGTCACTGGATAATATGCTAATTATTATTAGTATTTGGAGGAACCACCAAACTTCCCCAGCAGCATTTTACATTCCCACCAAATGTCCAAGGATTCCAGTTTCTGTCTATATCCTCACTAACACTTGTTATCTTCTGGGTGGTATTTTGGTTTTTTTTTTAATAGTAGCCATGCTAATGGGTATGAGGTGATATCATATATGGCTTTCATTGGCATTTCCCTGATGATTAGTGATGTTGAACATCTTTTCATGTGCTTGTTGGCCATTTACAGCTCTTTGGAGAAATATCATTTTTAACGTGAACATATTTTCTCTCATTCTGCAAGGTGCCTTTTCACTCTATTGATTGTGCCTTTTGCATAGTTTTAAGTTTTGATATAACTGAATTTTCTTCTTCTGTTGCCTGTGCTCTTGGTGTCATATCAAAGAAATCACCGCCAAATCCAACATCATAAAGTTTTCCCCTAATTGTGACATTAACATTTTTTTAGTTTTTTAATTATTCTTAAAAAAAAAATTTTTTTTAATTTTAGAATTTCTTTGTGACAGACTGCGTCAAATCCCTCTTCATCTTATGCAGTATCCAGCCCGAGCCATAAAGGTTCTCTTGGCAGGGTTTAAACCACCCTTGAGAGATGTAGGAAAGACAAGAATACCATATTGTCCGAAGTGGAGCATGGAAGCATTGTGGGCCATGATAGACTGTCTACAAGGAAAACAGCTTTATGCTTCTTCCATGGTAAGTATCTGTCTTAACTGACCAAGATTCTTTTGAAGGTATTTCAAGGATCCTTAGTAATTTTCTAAAGTGCTTTACATGTAAAATGCTTTAAAGTTTATAATGCTGTAAATACTATAGGATTAATTTTAAGGCTGCTTCAAACAATGTCTTAGTTTTATATAATTTATACTTAAGCTTTTGATTAGCCCTCCAATGATATAAAATATCAGGGATGTAATGACTAAGATATAAAATGATCCAGATGAATATTCTATAACTAAAGAACAGATAAGTCAATGAGGTTCTCAAGGCAAGAATACTGCAGTGGTTTGCCATTCCCTTCTCCAGGGGACCACATTCTGTCAGACCTCTCCACCATGACCTGTCCATCTTGGGTGGCCCCAAACGGCATGGCTTAGTTTCATTGATTTAGACAAGGCTGTGGTCCGTGTGATCAGATTGGCTAGTTGTCTGTGATTGTGGTTTCAGTGTCTGCCCTCTGATCCCCTCTCTCAATGCCTACCTTCTTACTTGGGTTTCTCTTACCTTGGACGTGGGGTATCTCTTCATGGCTGCTCCAGCAAAGCACAGCCGCTGATCCTTACAGCGGCTGAAGTCAAGCGGGCCTTAGGAAGCATCACTACGAACAAAGCTAGTGGAGGTGATGGAATTCCAGTTGAGCTATTTCAAACCCTAAAAGATGATGGTGTGAAAGTGCCGCACTCAATACGCCAGCAAATTTGGAAAACTCAGCAGTGGCCACAGGACTGGAAAAAGTCAGTTTTCATTTCAATCCCAAAGAAAGGCAATGCCAAAGAATGCTCAAACTACTGCACAATTTCACTCATCTCACACACTAGTAAAGTGATGCTTAAAATTCTCCAAGCCAGGCTTCACCAATATGTGAACCATGAACTTCCAGAAGTTCAAGCTGGTTTTAGAAAAGGCAGATGAACCAGAGATCAAATTGTCAACATTCGCTGGATCATCGAAAAAGCAAGAGAGTTCCAGAAAAACATCTATTTCTGCTTTATTGACTATGCCAAAGCCTTTGACTGTGTGGATCACAATAAACTGTGGAAAATTCTGAAAGAGATGGGAATACCAGACCACCTGACCTGCCTCTTGAGAAACCTATATGCAGGTCAGGAAGCACCAGTTAGAACTGGACATGGAGCAACAGACTGGTTCCAAATAGGAAAAGGAGTACATCAAGGCTGTATATTGTCACCCTGCTTGTTTAACTTCTATGCAGAGTACATCATGAGAAACGCTGGGCTGGAAGAAGCACAAGCTGGAATCAAGACTGCCGGGAGAAATGTCAATAACCTCAGATATGCAGATGACACCACCCTTATGGCAGAAAGTTAAGAACTAAAGAGTCTCTTGATGAAAGTGAAAGAGGAGAGTGAAAAAGTTGGCTTACAGCTCAACATTCAGAAAACTTAAGATCATGGCACCTGGTCCCATCACTTAATGGCAAATAGATGGGGAAACAGTGGCTGACTTCATTTTTCCAGGCTCCACAATCACTGTAGATGGTGATTGCAGCCATGAAATTAAAAAACACTTACTCCTTGGAAGAAACGTTATGACCAACCTAGATAGCATATTAAAAAGTGGAGACATTACTTTTGTCAACAGAGGTCCGTCTAGTCAAGGCTGTGGTTTTTCCAGTGGTCATGTATGGATGTGAGATTTGGACTATAAAGAAACCTGAGCGCCAAAGAATTGATGCTTTTGAACTGTGGTGTTGAGAAGACTCTTGAGAGTCCCTTGGACTGTGAGATCCAACCAGTCCATCCTAAAGGAGATCAGTCCTGGATGTTTATTGGGAGGACTGAGGTTAAAGCTGAAACTCCAATACTTTGGTTACCTGATGTGAAGAGTTGACTCATTTGAAAAGACCCTGATGCTGGGAAAGACTGAGGACAGAAGGAGAAGGGGATAACAGAGGATGAGATGGTTGGATGGCATCACCAACTCAATGGACATGGGTTTGGGTGGACTCCAGGAGTTGGTGATGGACAGGGAGGCCTGGTGTGCTGCGGTTCATGGGGTCACAAAGAGTCAGACACAACTGAGCAACTGAACTGAAGTCAATGACACTGTTTCCACTGTTTCCCCATCTATTTCCCATGAAGTGATGGGACCAGATGCCATGATCTTAGTTTTCTGAATGTTGAGCTGTAAGCCAACTTTTTCACTCTCCTCTTTCACTTTCATCAAGAGGCTTTTTAGTTCCTTTTCACTTTCTGCCATAAGGGTGGTGTCATCTGCATATCTGAGTTATTGATATTTCTCCTGGCAATCTTGCAGATGGTGATTGCAGCCATGAAATTAAGACGCTTACTCCTTGGAAGGAAAGTTATGACCAACCTAGATAGCATATTGAAAAGCAGAGACATTACTTTGCCAACAAAGGTCTGTCTAGTCAAGGCTGTGGTTTTTCCAGAAGTCACGTATTGATGTGAGAGTTGGACTGTCAAGAAAGCTGAGCGCCAAAGAATTGATGTTTTTGAACTGTGGTGTTGGAGAAGACTCTTGAGAGTCCCTTGGACTGCAAGGAGATCCAACCAGTCGATTCTAAAGGAGATCAGTCCTGGGTGTTCTTTGGAAGGACTGATGCTAAAGCTGAAACTCTGGTACTTTGGTTACCTCATGCAAAGAGTTGACTCTATTGGAAAAGACTCTGATGTTGGGAGGGATTGGGGGCAGGAGAAGGGGACGACAGAGGATGAGATGGCTGGATGGCATCACCGACTCGATGGACATGAGTTTGAGTGAACTCTGGGATTTGGTGATGGACAGGGAGGCCTGGTGTGCTGCAATTCATGGGGTCGCAAAGTGTCTGACACGACTGAGCGACTGAACTGAACTGAGTTCAATGAGGGAACGTGTAAACCATTAATACAAGTAGAATGAATGAAGTGTTATCAAACAAGTACAGGTATTTGGGGGTGAGACGTAGGGAGAAGCAGGAATGATTTCTATTTGAAGAGATTGGAATATGGTATTTGAGCCCCTGCCCAGTAGAGTACCACAGGGGAAAAGTAACATTTAAACTGCGTCCTAAAAGTTGGAAAAATTAGAACGGAATTGTGGTCAAAATCAGAGAAAGTGGTTTTCAGAGTACTCATACTAAGTTTGAATTGTTTAATGTAGTAGAACTGTATGAAAAGGTTCAAATAAGAAAACCCAGGTCATGCTCAGTATTAATATGCTTTCTACTTTAGAGGCTTAGACACAAAAGGGAGACCCACAGACTCTGACCTGTACCCATGTTTAATAACACAGCTGTTTTAAAACTGGAAAATTATACACCAAAACTCTGCTGTTTTTAAGTGTCATAAAATCTAGTATTTATATATTTTATGTATTATAAAATCTAATATTTTATATATTTAAATATTACAAAATCTTCTGGAATGACAACACAAGTGGTGCAGCAGCTCTCCCTTTAGATGCAAACATGTTCTTCAGTTCAGCTTCATCCTCACCACTGTTGTTTCAGCCCAACTTGCTCTGATTTGAGGACCTGAGATTTGGGGATTTCTGATATATTGGCTGTGGCAAAAATGAGCTCTTAATGTAGTAGTGCGGTTATTAGAAAGTGCTTTTTGAAAATCTCTGTACATATCACACTCCTGTGTGTGCAGTAGTGTAAAGAGCTTATGCAAGGTTTCTCTCAAGAAGCCAGTGAAAATACTAGCAGACCAAGTAAGTGTTCTTACAAATACATGTGTATTCACCTCATGAACAACAATCAAAATGTGGTGTGTGCCTAAAGGTATGCTTTATGTGTACAGTGCAAATGAATTTTAACAAGGAAGGTACTATGAGAGCCCACTGGCTCAATCCAGGAAAACTTTGGGGATGAGTTCCATTTCAAATAAAGAAGACAGAAAGAATGGAATTTAGCAAGAAACCATCACAAATACCTTTGAAAGGACATAGTACAAATTTATAAACAAACTTAGAGAATGCCTTGTCTCTCTTGCCAGCTGTAGGAGGAACAGGCAGCAAAGACATGATGGTATTTTCTTGACAAAGATCTTTTCATTTTAGGCTCAGGTACCAGAACAAATGGTGACTTTATATGAAGATAAACAGTATCCAATTCATATGTCATTAGTAGAAATGGGGCTTGCAGACCGAGATGAATGATGTAAGTACCATGATTTCTTGTTCATCCTTACGGTCAGCTTCAGGCACAGCACTGACACAGCAGAGGTTCACATTGTTTCTCAAAGGAATGACAACCAAGCTCAATAAGAATCTCTCTTCTAGGTTTCTCCTTAATAAGCCCTTCTAAACTACTGAGTGTCAGTATCAGAAAGGTTCCATAGTTGTGAAAATGCTGGGATTGAACAGCTGTCCTGATTGATCATGGTACCAAATAGTTTTGGGGCGTAAGGAGGAGACCAGCACTGAAAATAATTCAAGCTCATAACTCTTACCTCTGCATACGGTACTACTGGATAACCAGTGTCCTAATAACAAACATTATTAGGGTTAATCGGCAAACAGCTCACACTCTATTCATTCACATAAGTGTAACACACGATTTAGTAACTAGATTTGAACATTAAGCACAGGTTTAAAATAACACATTCTGTTTTTCAGGTATACAGTACAGAGCATCTGTAGCAGCCCAGAAGAAAGTTTTCTGTTACAGTGTAGACCATTTCAGGCTTATTTCCTTCACTTGTTCTGCAATATTGCTGGGCTTTTTTTTTTTTCCTTCCTTACATGTTGAACTGTTAAGAACTGTTTGAAAAAAGTTAATATTTGCTTTCCTGTTTGAAAAAAGTTAATAAATATTTGCTTTCCAAGTATTTACTTATTTTAATTTTTATATTTTAGCCACATTAGGAAAAATATTTCCTATATATTCAGTTTAAGAAATAAGACACTGTCAGCACAGGTGTAGGCACCTGTTCTACCCTTCCCCAATCATTCTCTTACCTACAAACGAGGTGAATACTGTGAGTTTGGCATTTATTGTGCTTATATACCTTGGAGAAGGGCATGGCAATCCACTCCAGTATTCTTGCCTGGAGAATCCCATGGACAGAGGAGCCTGGTGGGCTACAGTCCATGCGGTTGCAAAGAGTAGAACACGACTGAAGCAACTTAGCACATGCTTATATATGTCTTTATAATTTTACTGTATATGTAAGCATCCATAAACAATATATAGTTCCGTATATTTTTTTTAAGTATCACACAGTTGCCTTTCCCCCTACTTAAGAGTCTTTTATCCACACTGATATGCATAGCTGTTTTATTCACTTGCATTGTTACATCCCTCTATGCACATAATTTATTCTGTTAGATCTTGAGGTTGTTACCAGTTTTTTCTCAATTAGAGTTATTCTACAGTAAGACCCTCTCTGTACCTATGAGTGGTTTTCTAGTGAATATACTAATGGAATTTACTAAGTCCTGAGGTAATTGTTTTTCAAACTAACTCTACCATTAGTAGTCTTGAGTTCCTTGCTGACATGCAGTGTGGCCAGACCATTATTAGCCAGTTTATGATACAAGAGATACATCATTTTTGTCATATGCATTCACTGGTTTAGTTGCTTGTTTATTGCTCATTCATATCTTTTGTAATTTTAACTAGTAAGGCTTCTTAATGTATTTGGGTTATTAATCCTTTGTCAGATATGTGTATCTTTTCCTAGTCTGTGACTTTTCTTTTTGGGGTATCTTTGGACAAACTTTTGACTCATTAACCTTTAAGATTTGTGCTGTATCTCATTTAAAAGTCTTTCTCAAGGGTGGACCTTGTGATCTAGGGGTTAGAATTTGGCACATTCACTGACGTGACCTGAGTTCATTCCTGGGTTGGGGAACCTGAGATCCCAGAAGCTGTACAGCATGGGCCCCCCAGCCAGAAACAAAAATGGCTTTCTATCCTGAGGTTAAGTCGCTCAGTTGTGTCCGACTTTTGCAACCCCATGAATTGCAGCATGCCAGGCCTCCCTGTCCATCACCAACTCCAAGAGTTCACCCAAACTCATGTCCATCGAGTCGGTGATGCCATCCAGCCATCTCATCCTCTGTTGTCCCCTTCTCCTCCTGCCCCCAGTCCCTCCCAGCATCAGTCTTTTCCAGTGAGTCAACTCTTTGCATGAGGTGGCCAAATTATTGGAGTTTCAGCTTTAGCATCATTCCTTCCAAAGAACACCCAGGACTGATCTCCTTTAGAATGGACTGGTTGGATCTCCTTGCAGTCCAAGGGACTCTCAAGAGTCTTCTCTAACACCACAGTTCAAAAGCATCAATTCTTTGGTGCTCAGCTTTCTTCACAGTCCAACTTTCACATCCATACATGACCACTGGAAAAACCACAGCCTTGACTAGACCGACCTTTGTTGGCAAAGTAATGTCTCTGCTTTTCAATATGCTATCTAGGTTGGTCATAACTTTCCTTCCAAGGAGTAAGCGTCTTTTAATTTCATGGCTGCAATCACCATTTGCAGTGATTTTGGAGCCCAAAAAAATAAAGTCTGACACTGTTTCCCCATCTATTTCCCATGAAGTGATGGGACCAGATGCCATGATCTTAGTTTTCTGAATGTTGAGCTTTAAGCCAGCTTTTTCACTCTCCTCTTTCACTTTCATCAAGAGGCTTTTTAGTTCCTCTTCACTTTTCTGCCATAAGGGTGGTGTCATCTGCATATCTAAGGTTATTGACATTTCTCCCGGCAGTCTTGATTGCAGCTTGTGCTTCTTCCAGCCCAGCGTTTCTCATGATGTACTCTGCATAGAAGTTAAACAAGCAGGGTGACAATACACAGCCTTGACGTACTCCTTTTCCTATTTGGAACCAATCTGTTGTTCATGTCCAGTTCTAACTGGTGCTTCCTGGTCTGCATATAGGTTTCTCAAGAGGCAGGTCAGGTGGTCTGATATTCCCATCTCTTTCAGAATTTTCCACAGTTTATTTTGATCCACACAGTCAAAGGCTTTGGCATAGTCAATAAAGCAGAAATAGATGTTTTTCTGGAACTCTCTTGCTTTTTCGATGATCCAGCGAATGTTGACAATTTGATCTCTGGTTCCTCCGCCTTTCCTAAAACCAGCTTTTCTAAATCCTGAGGTTACGTAAATATAATTCCTTATTTTCTCTGAAAACTTATAACACTGCCTGGTTGTTTCTCAGGCCCCGCCTTTCTCACGTGTCCTGTTTTGACCAGGTATCACCCTCATTACAGCTGCTTTGTCCTCCCATGAGATCTGCACTAGCAGAATGAACTCTTCCTACCTGTTTGACTGATTGACTTACTTCTATATTCCGTTTTCACTTCGCATTCTTTGACCTTGGTGGTAGATATTATAATGCTTTAATTTCAGCACTGATTGAGTATAGTAATAGTGAGTGGAGAAATGATTCCTCCTTCAGTGATGTTTCTGAGCATAACCTTGATAGGGCTGACAGGCAGTAGGAAAATCTGTGTGATAAAAACTATGTGATACTGTATTTCTTGTACTTCCTGGTTTTCATAGCCATCACCAACCACAGAAAGCATCCCCTTATTAAAGTCTATGCTGCTTATGACCATAGGAGACAAGGGAGGTGAATTAAAAATGAAAGCTGCCCTGTTCATTTCAAACATAAAAAGCAAGAAGTTTTATACTCCAAAGTCTTTTCTATTTATTTATATACACACACAGACACGCACACACACAGAATATATAAATTAAACCACAGAATCCACAAGAAATGTACATTTCTTTTTAACAAGAAAATCAAGTTAGTGTCATTTCATGATGAGTCACATTGAGTCAGACTGAGTTTCATGACAGTTTTGTGTCCATGAGAACATTACCATCCTTGTCTTTCATTCTTACTCGACCAGATGTATACTTGGTCTCCTGATGCCCGTTTGTGTACACAGTTTTCACAGTGCCGTCTGGATACTCCCGTCTCTTGAACTGGGCCGTATGCAGTTCTCTTTGGCCATTATTAAACTCTATGATTTTGTTGCCATCTCTGTAAATTTTAAATAGAATTTAATTCCTTTATAAAAACATGAAGATTACAGCAGGAGAAATCTGGCAGTTACTCCTTCTCCAAGAATATCCTTGGTCCTTATTTTAAGGATAATGTCCCATTATAAAACAAAGCTAGGGTGCAAAGTTGAGAAGTTGTCAACTTCTCAACACAGAATGTTTTTCTCTATTTTGGTTATTTCTCAAATTTCATATGAACACATATGTGGCTCTCTGCCACATACAAAGGTTAGAGAGCCACTGCTCTAGTAAACGTGTGGCCCTATGGTGTCTGCATCACCCATGAGCTCACTAGAAATGCCAATTATTTGAGTGGGGCCCAGCAACAAGCCCTTGAACAGTCCCTCCAGATTCAGATGCACCCTGAAGTTTGAAAACCACTGCTGTAAGTGAAAAACAAAAATAGCACAATTACCCTGAATGAATTGCACATTCAAAAACTGCTAAGAGAATAAAAGTTTTTATCACAAGAAAAACATGTAATTATGTGTAATGATGGATGTTAACTAGACTTTTGTGATCATTCTGCTATACAAATATCTAGTAAATTTTTGTGGTACACCTGAAACTAATGTCATATGTCAGTTACACCTCAATTTAAAAATGACAATCCTGAATGAACTAATAACATGGGATGTGTCTGAGTATAGATGAGAAAAGACTGGCCATGAGATTAAATAGATGGCTCTAGGGAAGTTTTCATAAGAGTCAAAATTGAGAAACTTCTGAGTTTTAACACTTGAAGATCAGATAGATGGCTCTAGGGAACTTTTCATAAGAGTCAAAATTGAGAAGTTTTTGAAATCTATACTGTACACATAAGCTTTTCCTCAAATTTTCTTTAGTTGAGCACCAGATAAAGACCACCAGATTTCAGACCACATTAAGGGAAAAAGTCATGACCATAAGGAGTTCCTACATTATTGCCAAGTTTACATCACATAATTCAAGTTAATGGGTACTTAACTGCTACACTCCAGGAAAGGAGGGTGAAACTAAAAACAGGACTGGATCTCACAAACTCTTCACTGTGGATTAAAGAAGTCATCTCTGACTTCAAGAAATTTAACATTCAGAAGGATAAAGAAAGAAATTGTTAATTTGGAATTGGCTTAGAGAGGCCAGAAGAGTAAAGTGCTTAGGCTGGGACAGGGAGACCCAGAAAATCAAAATACAGAGTCCAGTTATTCTTAAAAATTGACAGGGAAGCTTCCCTTCTGTGTCTCACTCACCGTTTTCAAATTTCACCAAACTTATTTCTAATAAGTATCTGCCATCCTCCTTTCGTGAAGTGTTCTTTAGACATCCTTCAAATCTCTAGGCTAAAGACTAAGCAAAATATTAGAATCCATTGGTCTCAAACTTGTCTAAAATTCTAAAGTGCTGCAAACACATCTTACCTGCTCTCAGATTCTGAACTCAACTAAAATGTTGAATGACTTATTAAAGTTTAAGATTTTTAAACTTCATTACTGATTGAAAGTTGAAAACTAGAAACCAACTTGACAGAAACCAACTTGACAGGTAACATACCTTTGTACTCTCACAACTGTACCATCTGGGAAAATGCTCTCTTCTTGTCCATCAGCAAACAAGTTTTTGATAGTCCGGTCAGGAAATGTGATTTCTTTTCTTCCATCTGGGAAATGTTTTTCTGTAAGAAAGGGGGTTATTATAAATATTTTATTTTTAAAGGAAGGAAGAATTTAATAGAACTGAGAGGGCAGAGCAGGTTCTCACCTATCTGGCCATTAGAGAAATGTAGAACTTCCAGCCCTTCTGGGAATGTGGTGTGGGCAGTCTGCGTGGCTGCATAGTAGTAGACCTGTAAAGACAAGGAGTCAGCGCTGCCACTCCTTCAGGGGTGTTTATGCTACAGAGAAAACACCTGTGGAAACCTACCACTCTCCCGTCTGGCATGACCTGCTTGATGTCACCATTGAAGAAAGTGACAGTGACGGTCTCCCCATCTGCACTCACTTCCTTTCGCGTTCCATTTGGAAACAACACAACGTGGCACCCGTTCTTATAAACCTTCTCTATCTACAAAAAAGAAAACCAAACTAGCAAAAATTTCCTGAGACCACGTGACAAAAACGTCCCTAATTCTTATAAATTGCCTACTTTGATATTTTTCATAATAAAAATTAAAATATTTCTCGGAGAGAAAAGTTCCAATTCAAAACAATCAACTTCACCTATTAGCACATCATGTCCATTCTTAAGTCACCTATTCCCCCCAAACTTTTCAGTTGTTTTTTTAGGCAACCTTCAGATTATCACTTCAGCTCTAAACACTTCAACAAATCTCTCTACTGGAACAGTCAGTAACCAAACTATTATCATCCCTAACAAGCTGTAATTCCCTCATTATATCATAACCTTCACACTGTTTTTCATAAATTCGCCCAAAAAAAAGGCTTTGTATGGTTTACTTGAATATGGATGAAAACAAGGTCCACACACACTTGGGCTGATGTGTCTCTCCGATCTCAATTTTTAATGGTCCCTTCGTTTCCCCATTTTAATGCCAACTGTTGAAGGAACGAAGTTACTGAACATATAGTACTGACCACATTCTGGATCTGGCCAATTGCTTTTCTATTTTTCTGTCAGTTAACGTTCTCATATCCTATTTTTCCTTAAAAAACCCAGTAGTTACTCTCAAGGCTTGATTACATTCCAGGTGAATTATTCTGACGAGTGCCTTTTAGGTACAGCAGTGGGCTCTGTATGACAGCGTGTCCAGAAATCAGTAAGTATGCGGCTGCCTCACAACCTCAGCACTGACTGGGCGGTGGCATAAGACCCGTCAACCTTTCATCTGAGGTTTCAGCAGCCACTGATGACTGCTGCCAAGACCCTTCCTTTCATTAGACCTTCTACACTGGTGATATCCTAATTTCTCATTCCTCTTCTAAAAAAGAAAACCCTTCCTCATCAACAATTTGTTACCCGAAAGTAAAGTGTTGCTTTTGAACTGTGGTGCTGGAGAAGACTCTTGAGAGTCCTTGGACTGCAAGGAGATCCAACCAGTCCATCCTAAAGGAGATCAGTCCTGGGTGTTCACTGGAAGGACTGATGTTGAAGCTGGAACTCCAATACTTTGGCCACCTTGTGCGAAGAGCTGACTCATTTGAAAAGACCCTGATGCTGGGAAAGATTGAAGGCAGGAGAAGGGGACGACAGAGGATGAGATGGTTGGAGGGCATCACCGACTCTATGGACGTGGCTTTGGGTGGACTCCGGGAGTTGGTGATGGACAGGGAGGCCTGGCGTGCTGCAGTTCATGGGGTCACAAAGAGTCAGACACGACTGAGCAACTGAACTGAACTGAAAGAGTGTACAGGAAAACTACTTTAGGATAGAGGTAACAACTTCCTTCTGATTGCTGGTCTTTGTCCTTCACTCATTCCTCACAATTCACAGTGAACTTCAACCTCATTTCTATTAAAGTGGATCAAAGAGCCTAAAAAAGTACATGTTCTAGAAACCTAAGGAAAAATCCCCTAACCACCACCTCAGTTACAAACCCTGTTTCTGTCCCTTCCCTTGTCCTTCATTCTTTAACTGGAGCACCCAGCCAGGCTGTTCCCACTCAGAACCTTTCCCAAGCACAGGAATAATACTGTTGGGCTGGGGCAGAGAAGCAGCTAATCCAGGAAACATTTAAGGAGGGGTAGGAGATCCAACCAGTCCATCCTAAAGGAGACCAGTCCTGGGTGTTCATTGGAAGGACTGATGAAGCTGAAACTCCAAAACTTTGACCACCTCATGTGAAGAGTTGACTCACTGGAAAAAACCCTGATGCTGGGAAGGATTGGGGGCAGGAGGAGAAAGGGACAACAGAGGATGAGATGGCTAGATGGCATCACCGACTCAATGCACGTGAGTTTGGGTGAACTCCAGGAGTTGGTGACGGACAGAGAGGCCTGGCGTGCTGTGATTCATGGGGTTGCAAAGAGTCGGACACAACTGAACGACTGAACTGAACTGAGGCTTTTACGAGTACTAGGGATTACCAAGGCTTTCAGCCGTATCTGGGGAAAGAACAAGAAGCTTAAACAATGAGACTGTACTCCTCCTCTTGTTGCATCTCTCAGAAATGGCAACTAAATGCATTTTCATTTATCAAGTGTTTTCAGAGGAGTCCAAAGGTTCAGCCTGAGGACATGAGCCAAAGCATTGAAGACCTTAAGCCCCATCAAGTCTCAACAGTCAATGATTTTAGAATCTGTTTCAACTATATTTTAACCCATGTCTATTTTTTATAAAAAAAAAAAAAAAAAGTAACCTTTCCATCAGGATGGGTGATTTCTCCCTCAATTTCCTCTTTTTCATCCTCCTCTTTATAGTCAGGATCTGGAAAGTTCACTGGTTCAGGCAGCTCCCTGGGTGAGGCCGTCTATAAGGACAGGAGGCTCTTAGTCTGTGCTATATGACATGTAATAAAAATCTCAAGCAGCTAAAACTTAACACTTATGTCCAAAAGCCAGATTTCACTATTACAGGATTCTATGGCTAGTGTTGGTGTTGTATAGAAAACCTTTATGATGTTAAGTAAAAAGCTTCCTTTATAAATGGAAACTTAAACCAGTTCACTCATCAACTGTAAGCCTAAGAAATATGTCTGAATATATAAGAACAAAGATTTACCTGTCCCTTCTCCGAGCTGCCTAAATCACGAGGCTCAGACTTGGATCTTTGAGATGGATTACCTGTTAGAATATTACTGTCAGAGTTAGTTTGATTATTTAATTGAAAGATTTTAGTTTACTCAATATTGTGGTCAAACATTTCCTTAGTTCACTCTTCTTTACCCGTTATTTAAGATAAGTTTTAGTATTTTTCTTTACTAATTCCTAGTTCTTCATTATATAAATTCAGATGCTTATTCAAATACTTAAGTCCTGATGACCAAGAAAGACAAAGACAGTATCTGTTTTCTGAAAGTTTACAACCTCTTTTTGGACAGAGACAACTGCTCAACCAACCTAACAGATAAACCTGAAGGTGCTCTGCAGACAGTCACCAGGGGCTTTAGTTAAGAGGGCAGAAATGGAGAACAAAGAGTGGAAGCATCCAGAAAGACAGAGAATCTGGCTTGAAAAAGAAACTGGATAGACCTAATGGCTGTGGTCTAAACTTTTTAGATCATGACCAATACACCCAATTATACTGTGTATTAGGAGTACACAATTTATAAAATAAGCACACATGCGTGTACGTGCTCACACATAGCACAGCAACAACAAACTGAAATTAGGTTAAAAAGGCACTAAAGTTCTAATACTGTCTTCCTATATACCAATGGATAGTAGTCCTAAATTTGAAGGGTTTCAAGCTCAAGTGCCAGGATCTGACTTAAATGTAAAAAACCAGAATGGATCCTGAATGCTCCAAGAATGGAGAAGAGCAGAGGTAGAGGGCCCACTAAGCAGGCTGTGGGCATCTGTGGAGATGGCAGTGTGTGTGCTGTGTCAAATAACAGACCCAAGGATCCCAAGTTGCCAGGTACTAGTAATTTCATACGGTTCAACCTACTTAATTGATTCAGAAAAACATCAACATCAGAGGAGATGCGTTTAAGGATGGATGGGAATGCAGGGGGGTGGGGAGTAAAGAGAAAAGGAATCAAGGAGCACACATAGGTTTTGGCTAAATGACCAGCTTCCCCCACGTCACAGGCACAAAAACCCAGCTCTGTGTTAACATCACCTCTGAATCCTGTAACCACCCTCCACGGAAGAGACTAATATCCTCATTTTATAGGCAGGAGGACTACCCATAAAGAAGTGAAATTCAACTACGTTAAAGAAAGTGGGCAACTTTTAAGGTGACATCAGCGTCATGGCAGCTAAGCCATTCCTCTTTCCCCTTAACAACTTGACATTTGTAACTGAACAAAAGAGCCCCAGCGCCTTACCCCCAGGGATCTGGGGGGATTCTTGCCCACCTGTGCATCTGAAGATAGACCAGACCTCAGTGGGAGTTGTGGACCCAAGGGACTCAGCAAACCCGCCCCATCCCCACTCACTATGGGAGGAAAAACCTGGAGAGAGTGGACCTGAAGACGTCCAGGGTAGACGAGCAGGCTAGCAGGGCAGGACAGAGACGAGTTTATACGCAGAGCAGAGGGGAACCCGAGAGAGCTGCCCCCAGCCCAGGGGACAGTGCGTGGACCTGAGCTGTGTGGTGGTGGCAGACCACCTCTCCAGAGGAGGACACAGAAAGCTTGAGTGGAAGCAGCTGCCCAGCCACCTGCCATGTGGCTCAGAAGCCGCTTTCTCTCCAGGAGCAGCTGAACTTCTGAGGAGGGCCCGGGCCTCCACAACTAGGGGGAGTCAGGAAAAGAGGAGGGGAGCAGGTAAGCACGTAATGGGCACGGAAGGATGCAGCTCCTGCTGTCTACCGTCGGTCCACCCATGCCACTCAAGGATCGCCCCCTGGGCCCACAGGCACCTCAGGATCCTGAACCCATCCCCCGACTGCTGCCAGCTCCTTGTGTGTCTGCTGGAGTGCTCAGAAGATAGGCCACAGTCAATCTGTGGACAGGAAAGGAAGCACAGACTTGAACTATGGCCCTACCTCCTGGAAAACGAAAGGTTTCTAGCAGCCAGCCTGGTGAATTGAAGGAACCAATGAAGTCATAAAAGCTTTGTTAAGGAAGTATCTGCTACTTCAAATTCTGGAGGTGAAGAATTCGATGACAGGTGAAGAATGCAACAGAGAGCATCTACTGCACAGCAGACCAGATGGAAAGAACAAGTGACTTGGGAAACACAAATTCAAGAATACAGCTAGAAAAGGAGATGAAACTAAGAGAGCCAACGAGAGCTATTGGATTCCCACTAGAAGGGCAAATACTTGATTAACTGTTGTTCCAGAAGAGGAGCGGCAGAAAGGGGCACAAAGTTTGAAGAAATCAGAGCTTTCATTATTTAAAGAAAGAATAGGTGAGAACTTCCTAAATCAATGATAATAAACCTTCAAGGCAGCCAGGGGAAAAAAAGAAGTAACTTATGAAGGCACAGTGTTAGGCTCTCAGTGGATTTCTCAGCAGAAACCCCACAGGCCAAGAGAGGAAAACGACATATCAAAGTATGAAACAAAACCTGCCCACCCAGACTACTTTATCCAGCAAAGTTATCCTTCAGATATGAAGGGGAAATAAAGGCTTTCCCAGACAAAAACTGAGGTAGTTCAGCATCACCTGACCTATAAGACACTGCATGAAATGCTGAAAGGAGATCTTCAAGTAGAAACAAAAAGATGCAAACTAGCAACAAGACAACAGGAAAGTACACAACACATTGGTAATAAACGTGAACATGTACAGTCAGATTAAAAAAAAGAAAAAACCTAATTCACCTAATTATAGTATAACGTTTAAAGGAAAAGAATATTTTTTAAAACAACACCTATGGAATTCCCTGGAAGTCCAGTGGTGGGGACTCTGCACTTCCACTGTAGGACGTAAAGGTTCGGTCCCTACTGGAGGAACTAAGATCCCCGCATGCTGTGCAGTGCTGTGAAAAAACCAAAAACTCGAGCTACTGTAATGTTACTGAAATCAGAGCATAAAAAAGGCAAATTGTGACATCAAAACATAAAAGGTGGTGGAGCCTTTATAATGATACGTTGCTAATAGCATACAGCAGATTGTTTTATCTATGAGATGTTTTATGTAGGTCACATGGTGACCGCAAGCAAAAATATAGAGTTGATTCACAAATACAACAAAACAAGAGATGAAGCACACCACCATGGGAAAAAATGTTTACAGAGGTAGGCAGAAACGGGGGAAAAAAGAAACAATGGAAATAGAAAACCAAAAGAAAGCAATCGATAGGATGGCAGTCATAAGTCCTTACATATCAATAATCAACTAATGTAAATGCCCATAGAACAGAATAGAAAACCCCCTACATATACAATTAACTAATACTCAACAAGGGAGTCAAGAACACCCAACGGGGGGAATGCACAGTCTCTTTATAAAGCAATGCAAAAACTGAACACATGCAGAAAAATGGAATTGGATCTCTCTCACACCACTCAAAATGAACTCAAAATGGATCAGTCTTAAACATAAGACCTGGTACTGTAGAAGTTCTAGAGCAAAACATAAGAAAGAAGCTCCTTAACAACAGTCTTGGTAATAATTTCTTGGATATAACATCAAAAGCACAAACACCAAAAGCAAAAACCATCGAACTTAAAAGTTTCTGCCCAGCAAAGAAACAATCAACAAATAACCTACAGAATGAGAGAAATTTTTTATAAACCATCTATCAAATTAAGAGTTTAATATACGGACATGACTGAGTGACTTCACTTTCATTTTTCACTTTCATGCATTGGAGAAGGAAATGGCAACCCACTGCAGTATTCTTGCCTGGAGGTTCCCAGGGATGGTAAAGCCTGGTGGGCTGCCGTCTATGGGGTCGCACAGAGTCGGACACGACTGAAGCAACTTAGCATAGCATACAAAATATATAAAGAACTCATGAGTGCATTTTAGTCATGTTCGACTCTGCGACCCTATGGACTGTAGCCCACCAGGCTCCTCTGTCCAAGGGATTCTCCAGACAAGAACACTGGAGTGGGGTCCCATACCTTTCTCCAGGGCATCTTCCCGACCATGGGATCAAACCCATGTCTCTTAGGTCTCCTGCCTTGGCAGGTGAGCTCTTTACCACTAGCACCACCTGGGAGGCCCTAAAGAACTCATACAACTCAATAATTAAAAAAACACAAAAAAATACAATTTAAAAATGGGTTGAGGGCTTTCTGTGCTGGTAGCACTCTCGCAAACATGGTGAACGTTCCTAAAAGCCGCTGAACTAAGTATGGCAAGCACCAGCCCCACAAAGTGACCCAGTAGAAGAAAAGCAAGGATTCTCTGCATCCCCAAGGAAAGTAGCATTATGACAGGAAGCAGAGGGGCTACTGTGGGCAGACTAAGCCGATTTTCCAGAAGAAGGCTAAAACTACAAAGACTGTACCAAGGCTTGAATACGTTGGGGTGTTGAGCCCAACTGCAGATCTAAGAGAATGCTCGTTATTAAGAGATGCAAGTATTTTGGGCTGGGAAGAGATAAGAGAAAGGGCCAAGTGATCCAGTTTTGAGCTTCATGTTTTGTTTTATTAAGAAGACAATAAAAATTTGAATTTATGTGCTTGCTTCGGCAGCACGTATACTAAAAATTTGAGATTGTTTTAAAAAAATAAAAATGGGCAGAGGAACTAACTAGACAATATTTTTAAACATGGTATCCAAATGTCCAAGAGGTACATGAAAAGATGCTCAACATCACTAATCTTGAGGGAAATGCATATCAATGGCTATCAAAAAAAAAAAAAAAACCCAGACAAGTGATAACAAGTATTACCCTGTTAGGTAACACGGATGTGGAGAACAGGAAACCCTTGTACAATGGTGGTAGGAATACAAATTGGTACAGCCACTAGGGAACAGTATGCACATTTCCTCAAAAAATTAAAAACAGAATTACCAAACAAGTCAGCAATTCCACTTCTGAGTATATATATCCAAAGGAAATGGAAAACAGGATATTGAAGAGATACATGCATTCCCATGTTTACTGCAGTATTATTCACAACAGTCAAGATATGGAAATAACCTAAAGTGCCCTTCCATGAATGAATGAAGAAAATGTGGTACATATATACCGGGGAATATTGCTGTATGGTATAACGTACATGTGGAATTTCAAAAAGCCACACGTTAAAACAGAGAATAAAACAGTGGTTACTAAGGGCTAGGAGGTGGAAATTAGGGTATACCAACTTGCAGTTAGCTGTAAATAAGTCCTAGAGATAGAAAGCACATGTAGTGAACAACAATACTATGCTATAATCATCAAACCTGCTAAGAAGACTAGATCTTAATTATTCCAACCACTAAAAAAGAAATCATAATTATGTGATTTAATAGAGGTGCTAGGTATGGACACATTGACAGTCACATTACAATATCTAAATCCATCAAATCAACATGATGTACACCTCAGATTTATACAATGTTATATGTCAGATATATTTCAATTTAAAAAGATACTTTTTATATCTTTAACATATTAAGAGTAAAAAAACAAGCTATACACTGGGAGAAGATACCTGCAATACATGAAACTGTTACAGGATTATGAGGATGTGGGGACCCTCCCACGAACAATAAAGAAAAAGACAACTCCACAAAATAAAGATCTCATCAATTTCTTCTCAAAAGATGAATTCTGAACAGCTACTAAACACAGGCAAATGTGTTCAACATATTTAGTAATGGTGATGCAAATTAAAACTATGAGATTCAGATACACTCCTAACAGACTGGCATGAATTTAATTCTGAAAATCAAGTAATAACAAGATGTGGAGCAAAGCAAGCACTTACATTGCTGGTGAGAGAGTAAAATCACTTTGGGAAATATTTTGGCAATATCTGTTAAAGATATTCCTACAAATTACTCAGTTTAACTCTAGCCCTAGGTATATGTCTTAGAGAAATGAATGTGTACCAGAAATGAGTAGGAAAGTTCACAGCATCATTGTTTAACATCCCAAAACTTAAGAAAAACTTAACCATCAACAGAAAAATAACAAACTAATATATTCATAAATGGAATACTAATACTACCTAGCAATGAAAATTAGTGAACTAGATCAACAAGACTGAATCTCAAAAACACGTAGTGAAAGAAGAATATAATGGAATACATACAGCATGACTGACTCTTCAGAAAGCTCAAAAAAAGTAAAACTTTTTTTTTTAGGACTATAACCTATGAAAGTAGAAACTATTTTCAAGGAAAAGCAATGTAATATGATCACAGAGGGGGCAGTTCTGAGGTGTTGCTAATTCTTATTGTGGGCAGTGGTTACTCATATTTCCTTTATAATTTTCAAACCACATACGTTATATCCATTTCTATAAATTTAATTTACAGAAATACTTTCTAAAACTTCCAGGCAGATTAAAGACCTAGCTGTGAAAACAAAAGTTCATAGAAGAAAACAGTGTATTTGTGACTTGATGTTTGAGAAGGATTTCTTAGTCACAAAAAGCAAAACCATTTTTTTGATTAAATTCAGTATTAAAAGGGAAAACACATGTATAAAGAAACAAAAACCAAAAAGCTAAATATAGATGGGCAGAAGATACTGGCAGTGCTTATAATTAACTTTAATATGCAAAACCTGACAAGTACACACACAGTTTTAAACGGGCAAAAGAGATGAACAGGCAATTCACAAGAGGAAACTCAAATGTCCACTAAATATCAAAAGATGCTCACATTACCTCATCGGTAATCAGGGAAATGCATATTAAAATGACAGTGACTCATCATTTCACACCCATCTCACTGGCCAAATTAAAGTCTAAGTGGATCAAGTGTTAGCAAGCACAAAGAGCATGTTCTGTTGACAATAAAAAAAAAACTGCAAAGGGAAGTGAAAGTTGCTCAGTTGTGTCCGACTCTCTGCGACCCCAAGGACTGTACAGTCCATGGATTTCTCCAGGCCAGAATACTGGAGTGGGTAGCCATTCCCTTCTCCAGGGGATCTTCACAACCCAGGGATCGAACCCAAACATCTCAACTGAGACAAACCTGATGTGACCCAATATCCTACCCCTGACATGTGTCTGAGAGAAGCTCACATGACCAAGACTTGTCCTATTCATTCTGTGACAGACATGGAGAACGTGAATGCCCATCAACAAGACAGCTTAACTGTGGCAAATATACATGGAATATGTACAGCTGGAGTTTAAATGTATTACTGAGGGTAGGTCTTAAAATAGAAAGCAAATGGCAGACAGATGGAGTATGACACAATACTACGTTGATTTATGGACACAATGTACTAAAAGAATGAAAAATAAGAAAGGGAATGTGGTCTGGGTGCAAATTAACTGGAAGGAGGATACACAGGGGCTTCAATTATATTTACAATATCTTATTTCTATTAAGTTGGTGTAAATTCTCCACTCTTTAAGTTTCTAAAATATTTTATAAAAAGATCATGCAACTATCTTACCTTGTGTTGGCAAATAATTTTTTTTGTACTTTTCTACCTGGGTTCCTGAAGAAATCTGACTCTTTTGAAATCGAACTGATGAATTCTATAGTATGAGAAAATGTTGAATATAAAATTAGTTTAGTCTACACATTAGTACAAGGAAAGAAAGTAACAGAACTCAGCTTGCAAAGGGAATATTTTAAGTGTGTTCAATTTATGCTGTTTTCATGTATACTGAGTGAACAGGCCAGAGAACCAGCTGCTACCAGGAATGGACTACACACATCCTCACACGCCACCTCTGGAAATACATTCACTCCTCAAGTGAGGCACAGCAGACAATGTGAAACAGTTTTTGTGACGTTACCAGAGCGGTCAGAGGAGAGGGTTGAACTCATGGTCAGACACCAGGAGACTGCACACCCTGTCTTCCCACCCCCCGGGGTTAGGGGTCAAGGGAGATGTCCTCCTTGCTCCCATCTCCTCCTCCAGCCAGATCTCCTTCTCTCCTGCCCAGTCAGTCTCATCCACGTACCCTGCTTGTCAGGAGATAATGCCATAGCTGCCACCTCCAGACCACTCTCTCCCACCTCAGCTAGGTACTCCAGTGGACAAAGGAGAACTAGTCATTATCAACATCTGCAATTATTAAGAGCTGCCAAAGTATCAATTTCAGAGCAACCTACAAAATAATAATCATTCAAAAAGCCAGTGCCATTTAATAAAGTGCCGAAGTATTTAGAGGTGAGATGCCACAATTTCTGCCATTACCTTCAAATGGTTCAGCAAAACACTTTACATGGAAATGTGGCAAAAGGGAACCATGACTGAATCTAGATGAGTGTTCAGGTATTCATCATACTATTCTTTCAAATTTGTTTGGCTCAGCTTTCATAATAACATGGTTGGGAGTGGGGGAATCTCACCCTCTGACTCCACATCCTGTCCTCCCAGCTCACCCCGCTGACACCCTCCCTCCTCCAGGGCTTACAGCATGCAGGGTCCCACGATCCACTGATCGTGTTTCCTGCATCTCCCCAAACCTCTGCCCTTCTTGAGCAGACTGAAATCATGGCTCACTGCAGTCACTCTTGCTATATATACTGTCAACTTCCACGCCCCCTCACTCTGATATTCACTGGGCTGACATAACCTCTGCTAACTGTCCACCATTTACACTCGAAAAGCTGAATAAGCAAAAATAACAAACAATTCCTACTTGAAACATACCATCTCTAACCTCTGTGGAGTCAGACCACATTTCCCCCTGGCTTTGCGCTCTTGAGGACCCCGACTTCCCGTCCCTCCCTCCCCTCAAAGCTCCCAGAGCCTCCTCCATCCCCTCTCTCAGCAGAGAGCCAGGCTTCCCACTCCTCTGAGAAAAGGTAAAGGGTTGGGGGAACTTCCCACCAAGGGCTCCCCCACGTGCAGCTCTGGGTCCACCCCCGAGCCGCCCCATCACCAGGCACAGACGTCCACACCAGTGCCCCCACCCCTCAAACCCCAGCCCTTCTCCGTGTGGACACCGCTTCAACAACCCTCGCATGGTCTCCTCAAGGTTTTCCTCTCCGCCTACTCAGTCCTACTAATACATAAACACTTGTTAATTTTCCCATCTTAAAACAAAAATAAAAAACTTCCCCTGCAGCTACTACCTCATTTCCTTATATTTACTATAAGACTTCTGCACAAAGCTTTACACTCTGTCTGAAGCTTCTCACTCTCTCACCCAGTCAGGCTTTCCTCTGGCAAATCCAAGAATCTACTTTCAGCCCTCACCTTACTCAGCAGCAGCCTCTGAGGCTCGGGCCTCTCTGCCTGCTGTACTTGGCCCTCAGGACACCACACTAACCTCCCCACTTCAGCTCTGGTTCTTTCTCCTCACCATCCATACCTTCAGCCCTAGTGGTCTCTCCCACACATTCTGAGGGCCCCAAACTTCTAGCCCAGACCTGACCTTCTCTGGATACACACCCAACTCCACCCCGTGTCCACCTGATGTCCAGCAGACAATTCAAACTCACCTGACCTAACCTGAGCTCCTAACATCCACGCTCCCAGAAACATGTACTCTCTTTTGAGGGGACTCATGATAAATGGGCCCCCCCCAAAAAAAATGACCCTCAACTTGGAAGCCCACTTTCCTGCTGTCATACCCCACACCCAGTTTATCACTAAATCCCACCCACATCTCCACCCTCCCCAACCGCTCCACAGTCTCAGCCACCAGTCTAAGACCACAGTCCCCCAATGCTCCTCATGGTGCCCGCAGCCCACCTCAGTCCACTCTCACGTCTGCAGCAGGGGGGCCGCCCCTCCCATGCATCCTTCTGAGAGTTCAAGATCTCACTCAGAAGAAAAGGCAGCACTCTGGGAAGTGATTAAGGCCTAAGGAAAGCTGCACTGGCCACTCCCAGCCCATCTCTAATTTCACACCCTGCTCTGCTCTCCAGAATGGACTCTGCTCCAGCCACACCAGCCACACCAGCCACAGGGCTCCTCTAGCCTCGGGACTCCCAAACCGACTTATCCTGGCTCACTGCGCCCTCTCCTGGCTGTTGTTCAAACCTTGCTTTCTCAGGACAGCTTTCCCCAGATGCTGGACAGAAAACTGCAACACCCTCCCCTAACAGGTATCCCACCTCCTTGCTTTTTCTCCTTAGTCCTCATCACAACCTCACACACCATGTCCAACACTCATCTTTCTCCCACCACTGGAATACAAGTTCCAAGAGGACAAGAAGTCTGTTTTGTTCACTGCTTGATCCCCAGTGCCTCAGTGTCTGCACATCACAGCCGTGAATATAGATGAGTAAAAAAACAGTTGTTTCAAAAGGATCATATGCACAAAAAAAAGAGGATCTCTGCATAAAATTTACTTACCCTGTTTTAACTGAGATTACCTGCCTATTGTGTTATAATTCCTCTACAAGAATTATCAAAATGAGGGACTTCCCTGATGGCCCAGTGGTTAAGAATCCATGTGCCAATGCAAGGGAAAACAGGTCTGACCTCTGGTCTGGGAAGACTTCACACACCACAGAGCAACTGAGCCCACTGAGCCACAACCACTGAGCCCTCAGGCTGCAGCTGCTGGGCCTGCACGCCCTGAGCCCATGCACCACAAGAGAAGCCGCTGCAGTCAGCCCACACAACTCAAGGAGCCCCCACTCGCGGCAACTGGAGAAAGCCCGTGCACAGCAACAGAGACCCACCACAGCCATAAATAAATAAACAAAAAGTTTTTTTAAAAAAAGATTAGAAGTGGGACTTCCTTCATGGTACAGTGATTTTAAAGAATCATAAAAATGAGTTTGAAATCTTTACAATGCACAAAAGAAGAATTTAACTGTGGTGAAATACACATAGAACTACCATCTCAACCTTCTCAAGGCAGTTCATTATTTAAGTATGCTCACACTGCTGTGCAGTCTCACCATCTCAAGCTCTTACCTCGCAAAACTGAGTCTGTACCCAGGAAACAGCAGCTCCTCCTCCTCCCCTCCCCTGGCCCTGGCTCCCACCCTCTATATCTTTCTATGAATCCAACTCCCCAAATAGTCAGCATCTCCCCAGGGTGACAGAGGCTTCCCTGGTGGCTCAGTGGGAAAGAATCTGCCTGTAACACGGGAGACGCAGTTCAATCCCTGGGTCAGGAAGATCCCCTGAAGGAGGAAATGGCCACCCACTCCAGTATTCTCGCCTGGAGAATCCCACGGACAGAGGAGCCTGGTGGGCTACGGTCCATGGGGTCGCACAGAGTCGGACACGACTGAGAGACTAAACGACAACAGAGACAAGGTGACAAAACCTACCAAGAACCCATCTTTCTTTGAGGCGGTCACACACTGACCCATCCTGGCGCTGCTCTCTGTGGCTTCTGCTTTCTTCCAGGCATCCAGTCGGAACCTTTCCATCACTTTTATTTCCTCCCGGAGGTCTGTGTTCTCTCTGACCAACATTTCTATCTGGCTTCTAAGACGGCCATGTGTACTGGACCACTTTGCTTCCTTTCTTTTCAGATCTTCCTGTAAATCAGATACCTGCCGCTTCAAAACCTTTCCAAAAAAAAAGAAAACACAAAACACCATTACTAGAATTAAAACAATGCAACAGGAGAGACAACACATCAACAAACCAGGATCACTAGCCCAGCACAAAGAGCAGAAAAGGGAAGACTTAGCGAATCACATTTCAGAAACATCGGGTTCCTCAGGAAAAGGAACGGGGTTCGAGCTGGAGTCCCACCTCATACCATCAATAAGATTCCAGGAGGCAGGGGGCAGGGGAGGGGGGGGTGGGGGCAGGGGAGAGGGGGTGGGGGCAGGGGATGTCAGACATCACAAAGAAGCCATGAGGTAATTGAGATCTAAACTAAGATATTAACTGAAATAGAAAGAGACAAGTGGGGTTATCTGGTGAAGAGGAATCCATGACTAACTGAAGGAAGAGCAGTGACAAAGGGAATAAATGAAGTCAGAACTCCCAGCCCTGAAACTGGGTCTATCTGAAATTCCTGAGACTGAAACTGGGTGTATCTGAAATTCCTGAGAAGAACTGGTTCTGAGAAAATGACTTGTTTCAGATGCACTGAATGACTAAGTGAAGAAACTCCTGGAAATGTCTGAGGAAGCTACTTGCAATTGTACAAACAGAAATCAGCCACCTGCACCCATGTGGGTACAAATTACGGGGAGTGACTGAGAACGGAGGGAAGTCAAATCAAGAAAGCATCGCCACCACCCACAAGCTCACTCCGACTGAGGCGGCCCACCACTTCGTGAACACGTGTGGGCCTGAACACCCACCCCTATCACAGCCTCACAGCAGTCAACAGAGCAGCAAAGGCAACAGGGGAAGGAACAGGGCTCAGGGGCCCCTCCCGGGTGTGACTTCAGAGACAGACGGAGGCTGGACCCAGGTGAGGTCAAGGCCCTTCCCAGGGTTCGACGTCAGAGAGACAGACTCCAGGGCCCAAGTGAGGTCAAGGCTCGTATCCCAGTTCTGTGCCATGAAAACACATGAAGCAAGGTCATTACCTCCCTGAACTTCCTATTTATAAAACAGTGGGGTGCAACCAAGAAGTGAGCAATTTCTAACTGGTAACCAGTTATCATGTGCAAAAATAAACTATTCTAAAATGGTAACTCATAAACCTAAATAATTTAAGAATTCAAAGCCAAATAAACCAAAAATAGACAAATACTATCGGAGAAGGCACTGGCGACCCACTCCAGTCCTCTTGCCTGGAAAATCCCATGGACAGAGGAGCCTGGTGGGCTGCAGTCCATGGGGTTGCTAGGAGTCAGACACAAATGAGTGACTTCACTTTCACTTTTCACTTCCATGCATTGGAGAAGGAAATGGCAACCCACTCCAGTGTTCTTGCCTGGAGAGTCCCAGGGATGGCAGAGCCTGGTGGGCTGCTGTCTATGGGGTCGCACAGAGTTGGACACGACTGACGCGACTTAGCAGCAGCAGACAAATACTATATGGTATCACTTACACATAGAATTTTAGTGGGGAAAAGCTGACTTCCAAGAGCAGAATGCTGGTTTCCGGGAGCTGGAGGGAGGGGAAATGGAGCAAGGGAGGTCAAAGGACATGAACTTTGAGCTGCAAGAAGAGTGTAAGTTCTGAGGGGCTTCGGTACAGCTCAGTGACTGGTTAACAAAGTTGCACTGTGCACCAGACAGCTGCTCAGAGCAGATCTTCAGCATTCTCCACACCCACTCACTCAGACATAACTTGACCTTGGTAATCATCTCACAATGTATATGTGCATCAAATCATCACACAGTATACTTTTAAACACATAGCTATATATTTCAATTATTCCTCAGTAAAGTTAAAAGGAATTCAAAATCAACATTTTGAATTTATCCATGTCATTATCGTAGTCTTTTCTGGGAAAGTCTTTAGTAAGAAAAGAACTGACGTATTTTACTCTTCACAAGACAAGAGTACAGGACTTCTCTCGAGGTCCAGTGGTTAAGATGGAGGGGGTGAGGGTTCGATCCCTGGTTGGGGAACTAAGATCCCCATGGCATAGCCAAAGAGTAAAAAATTTAATAAAAATTAAAATGAAAAGCCGTGACTACAGAAGGTATTCCTGGTATCTTCGATTATCTGCTGAGCCAATGGATGATTAATACATTGATACCCAATTTCTCTTTGACACAAATAATTCTAAAATTCTTACAAGACTGCCACCTTTAATAACTTATGAATATGATACAAATAACTGACATACTTGAATTTCTTCACGTTCCTTTTTATCTGGGAAAGTTCTTGCAACTGTAGAATACTTTTCAAAAACTTTGCGTTCCTTTTGTAACTTCCTCATTTCTTCCTTTTTAAACTCCTCTATTCGAGCCAATTCTTTTGCTTTCTGTTGTTCAAAGTCAGCAATTTCTTTCCTAAAATGACCAAACCACATTATCATCTAAGGAGACCACCTCGATATAGTGATCCACACGTGGCACAAAATGAAGCCCCAGTGACAGCCTGGAATGGAGAAGCTGCTGGTTTCGGTGACTCCACCTTCAATCAACAGTAGTGAAACAACAATCAACTCAGTAAAGCCCCTCTCAGCAAGCATTTTCTGGGAACCACCTATGACTCAGGCACTATGCTAGGAATTGGAGAAACCACAGTGAGAAAAATAAAATCCTTAGTCCTACAAAGCTTCTTACATTCTAGTGGGAGCAACAGAGGACAATAAAGATAAAAAAGTAAAATATATGGAACGCTAGAAATGTTAAGAATAAAGCAAGGAATGAGGTTAGAAAATATGGAGGTCAGGGGACTGAAATTACGGATGGAATCACCTTGTTGAGATAGTATGTGAAGTGAAATCTGAGGGACCGGAAGAGATCGGTCATGAAGATATCTGGACAGAGTATTCCAGGAAGAGGAAACTCCGTGTGCAAAAGCCCCAGGGTACGAACATGACTCGTGTTCAAAGACCAGCCAGGAGGCCAGTGTGGCTAAAGAGACAGAACAGTAGGAGAGAACGTCAAAAACATGGTGGGGCTGGGAGGACCACTAAAGGTCATGGTCTCTGGGACCACGGTGAGGACTCTGGTGTTGAGCACAGCAGCACACTGGTCTGGGGCTGTCATAACCCAGGGTCTTTGGATGCTGTGCTGAGAGCACATGGCGCGACAACAGCAGGACTGTGGAATAAGGGGTCCCGACTCACATGCTCCCTCACAAACAACAATCTGATCACCATCTACAGACAAAAGTGGGAACTCAAGGACCCTGGGAGGTAACTGAGAAACCCTGGTGAAGCCTGAGATCAAGGACAGCACTTTGAGAATGCAGGTCCATGCAGACCTACCAAATGGCAACCTGACTGCACTACACACAGCCCCACTGCCAAAGGAGGCAGGAAGAGCCATGCCCACCCATGCCCCTGGAAGTAGACCCACAGACCATGGTCCTGCCTACAGATCCCGACACAAACCGGTGACCCAGCTCCAGCCCTGCTCTGGGTACAGAGGCAGTCCTGTCGGACCAGGGGCCCAGTGGGAAGATGCTCAGGAACCTGGCAGGAGCCACACCTGTGCTGACCTCTGGAAACACACCTCCCGTTACAGACCCAGCAGTGGTCCAGAAGGCAGCCCATGACGTAGCTTCAGTCTTGCCTGACTGCAGTCCATGAAGCAGTTCTGTCCACTGGGGATCTGGCAGGAACCACAGCTGACTGCAACCCTGGCGACAAGCCTATCAAATGGTGAACCCCTTCACTGTGGATCCAGCACAGTGAGCCAGCTACAATCCCACCGTGATCCTGGAGGCACCCATCAGTCCAGGAGTCCAGAAGGACAAGGTCTTTACCTGCCAGAAACAGCCTCTAGAGACAGGAAGCAGGTGTTTGTTCCTTCAAATACAAGGACATCCACACAAGTTTACACAGATCAGTAAGAATCAGGTAAACATGAGACCACCGAAGGAAACTGTTAATAAAGCTTCAGTAACCAGCCCAAAGAAATGGAGATCTACAAACCACCTGACAAAGAACACAAAGTAATTGTTTTATGAAGCTCAGTAAGCTACAAGGGAGCACAGATAAACAATGAAATCTGGGAAACAACATATAAAACAAAACAAGAACAAACAGAAATTATTAAAAAAGAAAGAAATTATAGAGCTGAAGAATAAAAGAAATGAAGCGACAAATGCAACAGAGAACTTCAAAAGCAGACTCAAGCAAAAGAAAAAAAATCTGCGACCACACAGGCTGGTGACTTGAAGATACCCAGTCAGAGGGGAAAAAAGGGAAAAGAATGAAAAGGAGTGAAGAAAGCCTACAGGACTTATGTGATGTGACTAAAAGAATGACACACGCATTAGGGGAGACAAACCCCTAGTCAGACTAAGAAAAAAAGAGAAATACAGGCCTTAACAGATACCTCAGAAATAAAAAGGACCACACATGAACAATTATATTCCAAAACACTGGATAACTCAGAAGAAATTGACAAATTCCTAGAAACATACAACCTACCAAAACTGGACCCAGAAGAAAGAGAAAGCCTGAACAGACCAATAACAAATAAGAGGACTGAATCAGTCATCAAAAACTTCCCACAAAAGGAAAGCCCAGGACAGGTGGCTTCACAGGTGAGTCCCACCAAACACTCAAAGAAGGATTAATACCAATCTTTAAAAAGAAGGGACACTTCCAAACTCATTCTGTGAAGCTAGTTTTCACTCTCATACCAAAGGCAAAAACACAAGAAAAGAAAACTATAGGCTAATGTCCCTGATGAATAAGGGTGTAAAACTCTTCAAAAAAAAAAAACTAGCAAACCAAATTCAACAGCACAGTAAAGGCATTAACACACCATGACTGATCCCCAGGATGCAGAGCTGGCTCGTGCAGATGAACACGACGTAACTGGCGCAGCCGCTGTGGACCAGCATGGTGAACATGACACAAACTGGTAAAATATACACGACATGACTGGCGCGGCCCCTGTGGAACAGCGTGGTGGCTCCTCAGCACTATTCTCAATAACCCAGAGGCAGAAACAACCCCATGTTCAGCTGCAACCCAAGGAAGGCCAAGGATCACTAGAAACCAAGAGAAGAGACGAGAGAGCACAACTCTGCTGATGCCCGACTTCAGGCTTTCAGTCTCCAGAAATGTGAGAAAATAAAATTGTGTTGTTTTAAGCCACCCAGTTTGTGTGCATTATGTCACAGCAGCCCTAGAACATAATACACTGGCCAAGGTGGTGCTTGAATTCACAGCTCCAAACTGCTTGTCAGACAAAACTTCAGTTTATGACCTCATCACTAAGAGAATTCCCCTTTTAACACACCTTTGACCACAATAGGTCATTTTATCTAAATTTATTAAATTCTTTTGTGGTATGTATTTCACTTCCTTCTCTTGCTAGATTAACAGGAATTGTTTCAAATAGTTGAGATACAATCTTAAAGATATAAATGGATCACTGTACATTTCCCCCCACTTACCTGAGTTTTTCCAAGGCACTTTCTCGTTCAGTGCGAAGTTTAGCTAAAGATGCGTTCTCAGCTTTAAATTTTTCTATTTCTGTTTCCAATTCAATAATTTTCTCTCTCAAAACTTGAGATCGAGCATTGCCACCTAGAAGATAAGCCACAAATACTGAACTTCACAAAATGCTTTCAGCAGCAGAACACTAGCTAGCTATTACACTAAGAGCCAAAAATATTCTCAATACCTGTATTATTGAAAAGCATTAGGAACAATACTTCTAAAAGACAGAAAAATTTACAATGGCCTAACTTTGCAGATGGGGCAATCTAAACTTGAAGAATCAAATCATTCTACCTCAAAAAACAATCTGATGACAAATTAACATTACATATTTTAAAAGTCATTCAAATAAATTTTTGAACAAATATACATAACAGCTTAAGAACATGAATAAGCATTCACAAGAGATCTAAAGCACTAATCAACACCAAAATCAAAGTTTATCCCCCACCAATAAAAGAAATACAAATTAAGACCTTTTCCACATCAAACATGCTACTTAACAGAATAGCCTATACTTTTGTCCTTCAACCACCCATTTGGAAAATAACCTTGATTTATATGACAAGACTAAAATATATGTATCTCCCCTCTGACCCACTTCTAAAAATCTAAAGAATGAACTTATAAAATCATACAAGTCATTCTACACAAAAATGTGCATTGCAGTGTTATTTCTAATAGTGAAAAACAACTGAAATGTTCAACGTGAAACTACTAAATAAAATTATGCTACATTAATATCTCTGCAACCATTTTTAAAGTACACAAACAGTTTTAATGATATGGCCAAAGCACTGCATACATCTGGTCAAAAAGGATAAGCCAATTATATGTCTCTACCATATTAAAAATACATAGGAAAAACAAATGTAAAGAAATACATCAGTTACCTTAGGATAGTTTAAACACTTTTGCTTCTATACTTTAAACTTCCAACCTTCCTGCAAAAAATACTATTTTTAAAAAATAGCTTATATTTTAAAGCACCCATGCTTTGCTAGACATTCGAGTTTATAATTTACATAAAAGAATGGAAAACTGTTTTCAATATAAGTTTAGAAAGTCTATCCCATCAACTAAATACTTTACAGCCATGAAATGGAATGAGACAGATGTGTATTAGTACAAGCTTCAAAATGTATTACAAGCAAGGAGCAGAGCAGTATATACAAAGTGTGTTTACATTTGTGTGGAAAGGCAAATTATATAAACATTCACACATACACTTTCATATGCATGGAATCTTCGTAGAATACACAAATGAAATGGGAAAGCTGGTGTCTCTCGGAGCCCAGGTCTGGGGCTGGGGAAGAGAGGAAACTCGGATTTTACTCTATTTCTTCTTCATCATATTTAGCAAATTAATGCATGAGACCATTAAAAAAATGGATTTAAAATGGTGTGCACAAGTGGAGGTAACACAGTAGCACCAACCACAAGTTGGGTATTCCTTGGTTGTTGGTGGTGGTTTAGTCGCTAAGTCGTGTCCGACTCTTAACAACCCCATGGACTGCAGCCTGCCAGGTTTCTCTGTCCATGGGATTTTCCAGGTAAGAATACTGGAGTGGATTGCCACTTCATTCTCCAGGGGATCTTCCTGATCCAGGAATCAAACCCCGGTCTCCTGCATTGCAAGCAGATTCTTTACCGACTGAGCTATGAGGGAAGCCCAATAGCCCTTGGTTATTAAAGAAACTTAAACGTTATCTCACCTTACAGTAATTAATTTTAAAGCCTTGGCAAGAAGACACAGGTTAAAATTTGAAAAAATCTGCAATCACAATTCTTCCAAATCTCTTATACTAGTATGTGCGTGCGCACGTGTGTGTGTGACTATTACATTATTTAAGCTCACAAAAGAAATCAAACCTTAACAAACACCTACTAGGTACCTACTAAGCATCTAGAAAGATTAAGATTTTAAGAAACATTCTGACAACATACTGATAAAATAAATTTAAACTTAACAACATTTCATTACAATACTCTAACATACCAGGTGGGTGGTCTTGACTTGTGTCTAACTTGGGATCATTTCCCGAGCGTGAGTGTGACTTTGACTTCGATTTCAGAGAAGGAAAGAATTCCATCATCAGACCTGAGGTAGGAGGAGGGCTTGGGCCCCTACTGGATTTGCCCAAGTCTTCTCCCTTCTTGACTGGCACGACCTTCCTTTTTATCGTTTTGTCCAGTACACACATTTCACTCTTGTTAGGGCAGGTTGTCTGGGGAGTCCCATAAATGGCTTCATTCCCAAGAACACCATCATGTTTAAATGAATTATCTTCAAGGTCAGTCCAAGTTCTTTCATCATCAAAGTCAATTTTATTCACACTTACAGATGAGTGTCTTCTGGAGGAATCAGAAAGTTTATTTTTCAAGCTTTCTATTATGAGAGAATCATCACTGCTATAATCCTTATCAGACAAATCTAAATCAACATCTCTCCTTTTCTCTTCCTCTTGAGTCGTGGTGTCCCGAAAAGGTCCCTTATCATCACAGACTTGCGGACTATCTTCTCTGCTGCTGGAACTCCTTTCCTTACCCGCAGATGATGGCTTTATAGTGACGTCAAGCTGTTCCTCCAAATCGGTGCTGTGATCACTGTCTGTAACACCTTCACCATCGCCTGCACTCCACCTGGCTTGCCTCTCAGGAGGGTTCGTTTGGTACACTCTCCTCCTGACTTCACAGGACGGCGCCCACAATGCTCCAGGTGAGAACATTGAATCACGTTGTCTGGCAGCAACCTCGCACTCAGCCTTGCTTCCACACTGGGCACGGCCCGGATCCTCGTTTTGGTTATGCTGACTAACAGAACCCAGTGTTGCTGTCTTCTCTTCCCGCACACTTTTGACAGGGGTAGAAGACAGCCGGCGACCTCTGCAGTTCTGCTGGTCCCTCTCTAAGATCTTCAGTACAAATGAGGAGTTACTGGAGAATGATATTTCATCAGCAGCTTGTTCTAAAAACAAAAATTCATCTAATTCCAAATTTTCCTTTTCCTTTTCTCGTTCCCAATTCTCTAACTTTTTCTGAAGAGAATCATCAAGAGAAGATTCTGACCCTTTCAAACTTCCACTTGCTGGGTTCTGAGAAGCCATACAGCTGATGAGTCCTGTGGAAGTGGGAAGTCTGTCTTTACTGCGTGCCTTATTCCAGATTGTGCCACCAACATCACAAGGTTTTGTACACTCAGGTACATTTTCTTTATTATTAGATTCCACTTTTTTTCCTAAACTGATCTGCTCTCTAAATTGCCCATCACATTTCTTCCCTGCTGGCATTTTCAATCCTGATGGAGAGAGACTTTTCCTACTATTACTCTTAAGCACTTTTGGCTTCTGACTGAGTGTGAGAGAACGACACTTGGCTCTGACTTTACTGTTCTTTTTAACAGGAAGGTTCTCTGTACAGATTTCTTTATTTATAAGAGCAGTTTTCCGCTGGAATTGTTGTTTCTCTGATTTAAACACAGGCTGGTCCTCTGAAATGCTCTGAGTGGTGACTAGGTTACTTTCTCTTCCCTTCTGAAACTTAGATTTAGCATTAGTAAATCTGGCTAAACCTTCTCCTCGTTTTAAGAATGGTTGTTTTGGTTTTGCTTTGATAAGCAAAGATCCTTCTGCTTCCTAAAATAAAAGAATATTTGAATTAATTCTGGTATATCCAAGTAATCTCAAAGCTATTTTTTAAGCAAATTATAAACAAATCTCTAAAGCCTTAGATAACTTGATCAAAATAGTAGAAATGCTAACCTTTAGCTGTTTTTGTTGCCGTTCTAGTTCTTCCAACCGAATCTGTTCCTCTAAGTAATCTTCAAAAGTTTGTTTCCTTTCTCTAATAGCAGCTTTAATAGGCCTAATCATAAAAATAAAGTTATGTAACATGAAAACCATGATGTGGTGAATACTTTACACTTAGTGTGGCTGATAGACACCTCTGAGAACTAACCTTTTCCAACATCACAAATTCCATTTGAGAATCTATTAAAAGCTACAATTCCACTCCATCTCCCAAATACAGAAATACATGTCTCTATATGTGATTTGAAAAAGCCCCTCTGAAGTCCACCTACTGACCTCAGACTAACTTTTAAAGTAACATATTCATTATATAACTAAGATATGTTTCCAAGAATAGTTCATTAAATAAATATTCTTTAAGATCCTTAATAATATTAACAAGTCATTTAGCATCCCATAACATATACTAAACTATTTAAGAAAATAATAAACAACCTCACTATTAATTTTATCTTTGATATAAAAATAAATTTAATATTCTATAACCACACTCAATTATTATTTATAAGTGATACCATATGTGAAACTCCAATATATGATCCTTCTCTTCTCCAAAACAGGATTTACCTATTTGAGAGAATATTAGTTTTTTAGATGAAAAAACTGCTGCTGCTGCTGCTACTGCTAAGTCGCTTCAGTCATGTCCGACTCTTAGTGACCCCATGGACTGCAGCCCACCAGGCTCCTCCATCCATGGGATTTTCCAGGCAAGAATACTGGAGTGGGGTGCCACTGCCTTCTCTGGAAAAAAATGCTAGATTCTCCCAATACAACGTCAAGGCTACTTTAACTGATTATCTTCCCAACCTCTTACTGTTGCTAACAATATGGAATAAGCTGGATCTTCAATCCTATACTTAAAAGCACGTCCAAGCAAAAACAAGAAAACTATGGATCTTTCAAACAAAATACCAATAATAATGACTCATATTAAATTCCTTTCAACACGAATGATACCTTTCTTCAATATTAACCACTTCTGAGGAATCACCAATTTTTTTTAAGTTCGTATCGTTCCCTTCCTGAATCTGTTCCGTCATTTTCTCCAAACATGGTAAAATACCTTCTCCTAGAATAAAAATTAGGAGCAATTTAGTTCAATAAAAAGAGCAGATTAAAGTCTTAAAATGTGAGAATTTTACAAGTTACTATGCTTAAAAAAAAATTTAGGTAAACAATGTACACCAAAGATTTTAAAACACTCAAGGACTTCTTTAATATGATAAAGAAAACTAAAAAACCCTAATTAAAACACAACATCCTTCAAAAAGTTAATGTTAAGGGGGAGAAATTTTCTAAGTTATAAAAGACTCAAAGAATTGTAGCAACTGAATGTAATACAATAACTTGACTGGATCCTACTTTTAAAAAACACCTTAAAGAGGCAATTTTGGGATCGCAGGGAGCATTCTAAATTGCATTTCCATAGTTAAGGTCCCTGGATACAAAAATATTAATAGTATTGTGGTTATATAGAAGAATGTCCTAATTTTTCCAGATATTTGAAATTATATAAAATTATGTCTCAGCTTTTGCTTGTCTGAAAAGCTTTTGATTTCTCCTTCATACTTGAATGAGATCCTTGCTGGGTACAATAATCTGGGCTGTAGGTTATTTTCTTTCATCATTTTAAGTATGTCTTGCCATTCCCTCCTGGCTTGAAGAGTTTCTGTTGAAAGATCAGCAAAAGCTGAGAGAATTCTGCACCACCAAACCAGCTCTCCAACAAATACTAAAGGATATTCTCTAGACAGGAAACACAAAAATGGTGTATAAACTCGAACCCAAAACAATAAAGTAAATGGCAACGGGATCATACTTATTAGTAATTACCTTAAACGTAAATGGGTTGAATGCCCCAACCAAAAGACAAAGACTGGCTGAATGGATACAAAAACAAGACCCCTACATATGTTGTCTACAAGAGACCCACCTCAAAACAGGGGACACATACAGACTGAAAGTGAAGGGCTGGAAAAAGATTTTCCATGCAAATTGGGACCAAAAGAAAGCAGGAGTCACAATACTCATATCAGATAAATTAGACTTTAAAACAAAGGCTGTGAAAAGAGACAAAGAAGGTCACTACATAATGATCAAAGGATCAATCCAAGAAGAAGATATAACAATTATAAATATATATCCACCCAACATGGGAGCACCGCAGTATATAAGACAAATCCTAACAAGTATGAAAGGAGAAATTAACAATAACACAATAATAGTGGGAGACTTTAATACCCCACTCACACTTATGGATAGATCAACTAAACAGAAAATTAACAAGGAAAAAAAAAAAAACATGTATCTATAAAGCTCACTAAAGCAAAGCACAGTAAAATGAGGTATGGCAATAAAAGGCGTTAAATTTATCAAATAAAAAAAAAAAAATAAAGTGCTGAAAAATTAAAGCTGTCAAAAAAAAAAAATAACGTCTCCATATAATTTGAGATGAAATGACTGAGCAAACTATCAATATGTGCAGATATAAATAGATAAATTTAAGTATAGATACAGATATATATAACATACAAATACAGACAAAGTAAATATGGAAAAATATCAATTGCTGCATCTAGGTAGTGGGTACACGGTAATCACTGCAGCAGTCTTTCAACTTTTCTGGATGTTTGAAATTTGCCAAAAATAAACGGTCAGTGGGACTTCCCTGGTAGTCCGGTGGTTAAGACTCCATGCTTCCACTGCAAGGGGCAAGGGTTTGATCCCTGGTTAGGGCAATTTCACATGCTGCACAGTGCCACCAAATAAAGATGAAAAGGTTAAGGGAATGTACTGTATAAAAAATAAGGAAAAGACATTTGACCTTTTTATACCAAGAAATTACTCTAAACTAGGAATAAGATATTATCCACAAAAGGTGCCCAATACTAAGTACTGAGTAAAGACTTTTTGTCATATCATTTGTGTTTTTCTATATCTGACTCTAAAGAACATATACATAAAAACACCATTAAAGTTGAAAAGCAAATTAAAATTAAAAATACTGGAAATGATTCAGTCCTACTATAAAGAACATGGAATAAAGACATTATTTGATGATCTGTATAATGATAACATTAAAATTATGGTTATGAAGGCTACAGAAAGTGCCATGAGCACTTTCCACATTGAGTGGGAAAAGAACATAATTTATTACACAATACTCACTCTATGATTACAAAATATGGAAAGAAAAAAAGGCCAGGGAGTGAGCACAGAAACAGGACTTTACACTAGAAATGCCTTGAGCACTCAGTGAGGTTGGAACGAGCAGACACTAAGAGCCAGTGCTCTGGCAGGAGCGTACCGGGTGCTGGGAACACAGAGATACAGTAAGGGTGTTGGGGTTGGAGGGATTTCTCTTACAAGTAGTAACTCCCATCACTAATCTATTGTTCACCTGTCACATCTTCTATCCTATTCCCCACCACCAACACACACTTTTTAAATTGATTTCAAACTTTTCCTAAGCTCTTGAGAAAAATGATCCACACAGAAATCGCTTCCTCCCTTTCTGAAGACTGGCTGCTACCACGACAAGGTCTGAAGTCAACAAGAGTCATCTGCAACTTGTTCCTGGAAAGTCACAAATTCTGTGTCCAAACCAGGCTCAGTGGCTGTACAGAAGTTAGGATCTCTGATTTAAAGACGTAGCATGGACTTCTCTGGTGGTCTGGTGGCTAAGACTCTGCACTCACAATGCAGGAGGTCCGGGTTCAAATCTGATCATGGAATTAGTTCCCACATGCTACAATTAAGAGTTTGCATGTGGCAACTAAGACCCAATACAGCCAAACAAATACACAAATATTTAGGAGGACAAAAAAAGACACGAATAGGAGAACAATATGCAGGACTTTCCTGGTCTTAGAACAACTAGGTGACACTGTCCATTAACTATAGAAGAGAGAAAGATAAGTAACTCACCTTTAGAATAGTTATCATTTTCTTCCTTCAAATCATTTTTTTTCACAAGTGCTTCCTGACATTGTGCCTCATAAAACACGCTGGGAGAAGCACTACTTCTTGAAGTTAAAACAAAATCCTGATGAGTAGTTCTACAGAAGTCGTTTTGTTCACTCGATAAAATGTTAGAAGGGTGTTTTTTTTCTTGGCTTTGATTCTGGTAGATATATGATGGCAAGAAGGGCGTGGTTTTCTCTACAGTGGTTGAATTTCCCGGAGGTCTATACTTTTTCTGGCTCTGGTCATCAGGCAGTGGAGTTAAACCTTACAATTAAGAAAATAAACAAAACTGATGACTTTCTATAACATTTTCTGTTCTACCTGTTAATGGCACCTATGATTTCTCCGAAGTGAGAAAAGTACTTTTTTCCCTCATTATTAGGAAACTATGTTTAACAAAGTCATGAAATTTTAAGAGTCCAAAGTGACTTTTGCATACTTTTGATTGAAAGTGCACTTACACCACGACTCATGTGCAGTGTTCACAGTCCAGAGCTGCAGCTTGCCTAACTGTGGAAGGCATCGTTCACCCTCCATCCGTGAGCACTGCCTGGAGCTGTCAACTCTAAGCCCTGTGACAAACAGTTAAATGCAGAGCACCGGTGCAGACAGTTACAAATAATCTGAACTGTTCCTTCACAATCAATAACTGCTCTGCATTACAACACATGAAAACATTTTTCCTTTATGTTCCCATTAAGATGCTGGTGACCTCAGGTGGTGGAATGATGGGTGGTTTTGTTTTGTACTTTCTGTAGTCCCTAAATTTCCTGTAATGCTTTTTACCTGTTCTGTTTAAGTCTCTGCTTTTGAAATCACCCAGTAAACAGACAAAAGATTCCCTTTCCATGTATCTCGAAGATAGAATTCTTAGAGAATAAATGGCAATACTAGCTATCCTGCCTGCTGTACCAGCCCCTTGAAATTTACTACTCCTGTTTTCCCAGATTGTTTCAATTAAACTTAGAATTAGACACACGGAGGGGGGGACTTCCCTGACAGTTCAGTGGTTATGACTCTGTGTTTCCACTGCAGGAGATGCAGGTTCAATCTCTGGTCCAGGAACTTAAGACCCACCAGCCATGTGGCATGGCCAAAAAAATAAGACATAGTGGGAAGTACTTCATAAAAGGCATGCCACCTATGTCTTATACCCTCTGCTTCACCCCTAGCCCACAAATAAAACTGGAAGTCAGGTAGGTCCTCACTGAGTATCAGATTCAACCTGCCTTCTTTAATAACAATATTCTTCCATCTAAATATTTTTGACTAATGGTCATCCCACCTCAGCCTAAAGACATCTCTGACAGAAGAGCAAAATCCCAAAGTAGCAGTCCTCAAAGTGTGGTCTGTACACTCCCAGTGTCCAAGACTCTGTCAGGGCATCCACCAACGTCCAAGCTATCTTCAGAACTACTGAGACAGTATCTGCCTTTTCACTGTGCTGACGTGTACCCTGATCACATGCACTGAGGGAGCTTCCTGGGGACCTCACTCAAAAGCAGAACGGCAGTATCCACTGTGCTCACCACCACACTCTCAGCTCGAAAACTAACAATAGCTTTACTGAAGAATGTTCCAGACAAAGCAAGCAGGAAAATTATTAATTTTTTAGTTAAATTTTAACTCTTGAGTTCATGTCTTCTGAACATTTTATAGGACAAAATGACAAGTATGCATAAATCACTTCCGCTGTAAACTAAGCCATGGGCTGTGAAATTTTTTCAGCCATAAGCTCAACTAACTGATCTTTCAGGGATTATTTCTACTTGAAAGAATGACGAACTATGATGATTTAAACCACAGTACTTGGCAGAACACTTTCTCAAAAATGAGACAACTGAGCCATACATTTCAAGGAAACTGACAGTATTTGTTGCCAATGATAAAGTATGAACTTTCAAGCAAAAATCAGAATGTTGGAAAATATGTCCATCACCCTGAGCTTGAAAGCTTTATATTTCAAGACTTTTATGATGATATCTGTGGTAGCATTAATACATATAAATTTTTATACTTTATAATGAAATAACATCAATATTTTTAGAACCTACCTCACTCAGAGAACTATTATTTTCCAAATAACCAATGCATGATTTCACCAAAGCATGGATGATGAATCCAAAATGTCAAGATACTTTAATGTATTTTAATGTAATTAGAGCATAGAAAGTTCATTAATATGATTGATTCCATACAGTGAATAACAGCTAAGAAATGACCACTTGTTAAGTTTGGTGGAATATCAAAGAAATAACCATGTTATTTGAAAAAGCTTTCTCCTTTTTCCAATCACATGTCCTTGTGAGGCTGGATTTTTCTTCACATACATCAACCAAAACAACATAAATGAAGAGATGGGAGGCGAAAGTAGATATGAGAATCAGCTGAGTTCTATAAGTCAAAAGTTAGAGATTTTCAAAAACACTGAACCATTCTTCTCAACTATTTTTTAGAAAAAAATTTTTTGTTAAAAAGTGTTATTTATAGCACACAGTTATTTTAAATAAATTAGTTTTTAAATTTCCTAGTTTTAATCTCTAACACAGTAAATATCAATAGCTATAGCCCATATACTAATACAAACTCTTTGGAGTCCTCAATAATTTAAGAGTGTTATGGGGTCCTGACCAAAAAATGTTGAGAACTAAAAACAACTGTTACATAACTCCATGGAAGTAGTTCTCACACTAGTAACTTTAAAATCTACTTCCCTATTGCTCTACCATATGCTATTTCTACCAGAAAACTATCACAGGCTATTTTATAAGTGATAGTGATTATTATTTTTCTGTCCTCCATAAAAGAACCCTGAACCACTCAGTTATTTCCACATACACACCATATTCTCTATATTGTCTAAGATAAACATCTGAATTCCCTGAGCCATTCTTCATTTGCTGCCTTCCTTGTCACCAGTGCTACCACCACACCCAAGGTACCATCCAACCACATCTGCATGCACACCTACCAAGATCTTTCTTCTTTGTATTCTCTACGTCTAGGACAGCCTCTCAACAGAACAGGTGCTCCATTTAATCAGCAAAGTGTGTCTCTTAAAAGGCAGCACCAAGAAGCAAGCACACTGCCCCTGACCACTGTTTTTCAGACCATGGGACACAATCCATTTTGAAATGTCCTTGCTGCCTTCCAGGCATGTGAATTAAGAACTGATTCATGAAATTTCTCCGAAATTATGAGTCATGATTTTAAATGTTTTTGTTACTATGCAATCTGGTCAAAAAACTTTCAAAACTACTGCTCCAGATCAACTTCCAACTGCTTGCTTGTCCCCGTAAGTACATCATGCTTTCTAATTAACTGATCTAGCATTCAACAGAAAAGCTGTCCTGTACTACTCCAGAAAGTATTTCTGGTATGGCTCGTTAGCGGAGCAGAATGGCTTCTACACATACACACTTTTATGACCCTGATCAGTTTTTCATTCATCAGGCAGGAGTTGTACCTCAGTAGCCCTAGGTCAAATTCAGCTCTGCATCTTTTATTCTTTTGGGTCTTTTTAAAATTTTATTTTATAAATAAATGTCAATGTCTTTAAGTACGGCACACATGTTCGAGAATGGCACAGATCCCTCATCTGTATTATATTACACCACTACCGTCCCATAGTTGTCTATCTGGCTTGAAATTGGAGTTGGCAACATAACAGAGAAATGGTAGAAATAACCTGTCAAACAACTAAAGACAGGAAACGTGTATAACTGCCTACCACGGTACTAACCAAAGGCCTCAGTAAATAATACCTGGGAGTGTCTGCTGCCCAGACACCAAGGCAAGTAGCTCCTCCTGCTCACCCATGAGCCTCTGCAACTGCTCGAGCTGCCGCCTCTTCAGCTGCTCCTGCTTCTTCTGTTGCTCTTCTTTCAGCTTTTTAGACATAAAATTAACTTAATTAAAATTACTATTTCTTTATGGACCTCTGCTCCTTAACATTAATCTTAATCCCTCCCAGCTCCCTTCTCACATCTTCTCTAATAAAGAGTTCCAAAGATGGATGCCTAAGTAACTTAATCTGCCACCAAAACTCTATAAACTCTCAACTGAGAAAAAAAAAAAGAAAAAACACATGAATCCTTTGATTCTTAAAGTAGGATCGGTATCAGTCCATTTAAAATCAACTAATATTTGATCAATCATTTCTAAATTAGTTTTTACAAAATGAGGTAGGAAGATACTGTTAAGTGCTATATTTGTATCTTACATATCAATCATGTTTTAATGTTTCACCTCAAAGTATGATATTATGAGTAAAAGATAAACAAAGACCTGGAACAGATGACTTTTCATTGTAAACAGAAACCTGCAATAACTGTGCAATCATACACATACGTATCAGGTCAAACCCCATTTTACCTGTTCAAGCTTTTTAACAAGTGGGTCTTTATAAGGCACTTCTTTTAATTCACTCAAAAGATCTGCGATAAACTCATTTTTGCTATCTTCCCATTGTCCAGGAGCATCCTGACGTGCCACTAGCTGTGGCCCCTCTTTAGTTAAAGGAAAGACTCTCTGTGGTTCAGGTTTATCTGACTGTAACTTGTACGGGCTGTTAGGCTCCAATTTCTGTTCTTCATGAAGTGAATCTTCTTCCCTTATAAAGCTGAAACTATTTGAAAATTTTGTGGCTTTAATAGGAAAGTTGGTAGAAAAGTTCACATTTGCTGGCTTATCTTCCTCTGCTTCTAAAATAGGAAATTCACGATTTAATATGACCCCAGCCCGAGAAGGATTCGCCATCCACTGGGTTAAGAAGTCCTGCCCACTGTTTAACTCTGAAGAGGTTGGCATCAGAAACATTTTGGTCCAATGGCAGTACCGTATTTAAATAATGTAAAAGATGGAACAGTTATTAATTTCCAACACCTGCAGAAAGAAGACAGAAAACAAGCTATTTTACCCAAACTTCAACCTAGCACAAAAATCTACTGAGTATTTCTTATATAAAAGACTTTAGCAAAGCAATCAAGGAATTAGTTACATATTTTTTTAAATGTCCTTAAAAAAATCCACACTGAGGGGATCAAAAATCAAAGTTCCCTCTGATTCAATCAGTTATGGATCAATTTACACAAGTGATAATCAATCAAGACCTAAAACTAAGGGAGCAGGATTCCCTGGTAGCGCAGTGGTACAGAATCTGCCTTTGCAAGAGACTTAGGTTCGATCCCTGGAAGATCCCCTGGAAGAGGAAATGGCAACCCACTCCAGTATTTGCCTGGGAAATTCCATGGACAGAGAAGCCAGAGTCCATGGAGCCACAAAGAGTAAGACATGAAGGAGCACAACACAACAACAAAAAACCTAAGGGAGTTAAAGCTCGTCTCAGTTATTTGATTACCAAAAGAAAAACAAAAAAAGAACGAAAAACAAGTCACTATCTATATCCACTACTACCCACTTTAACCACTTTCAATGCTTCTGACTGTAGTCCAATACTGCTTCTTTGCCCAACCAGGGAAGCAGTGTTCCTCCTAGTTCCAGAACAAGTCACCACCACCCCAAGGCTTTATCTGGCACCGTCTCCTGTTGTCCCTTCCTCCTCTTCCTATAACTCCCTTCCCGCCCACGAGGCAGTCTCTTATCTGTATCCCTAGAGGTCTCTGACATCACTATTTTGGCATTCCTCTCATTATTAGTGGCATTTTGTTTTTGTGTTCATAATCTACCAAGTGAACCATCCTACACTGTTGGTGGGAATGTAAATTGCTACAGCAACTATGGAGAATAGAACGGAGGTTCCTTAAAGAAACTAACAACAGCGTTACCATATGATCCAGCAATCCCACTCCTGGGCATACAGAGAAAACTCTAATTCGAAAAGATACATGCACCCCAATGTTCACAGCAGCACCATTCACAACAGCCAAGACATGGAAGCAACTTAAATGTCCGTTGACAGATGAATGGATACAGATGTGGTCTATATATACAACTGAATATTACTCAGTCATAAAAAAAGAATGGAATAATGCCATTTGTAGCAACATAGATGGATCCAGAGATTAAATGATATCATTTATGTGTGGAATATTAAAAAATGATACAAATGAACTTATTTACAAAACAGAAACAGACAAACACAGAAAACACTTATAATTACCAAAGCAGATGGAGGGAGAATAAATTAGAAGTTTAGGATTAACAGAACTAAAGAGCCTCTTGATGAAAGTGAAAGAAGAGAGTGAAAAAGTTGGCTTAAAACTCAACATTCAGAAAACGAAGATCATGGCATCTGGTCCCATCACTTCATGGCAAATAGATGGGGAAACAGTGGCAACAGTGGCAGACTTTATTTTGGGGGGCTCCAAAATCACTGCAGATGGTGACTGCAGCCATGAAATTAAAAGATGCTTGCTCCCTGGAAGAAAAGTTATGACCAACCTAGACAGCATATTAAAAAGCAAAGACACTACTTTGCTAACAAAGGTACATCTAGTCAAAGCTATGGTTTTTCCAGTAGTCACATATGGATGTGAGAGTTGGACTATAAAGAAAGCTGAGTCCCAAAGAATTGACGTTTCTGAACTGTGCTGTTGGAGAAGATTCTTGAGAGTTCCTTGAACAGCAAGGAGATCCAACCAGTTCATCCTAAAGGAAATCAATCTTGAATATTCATTGGAAGGACTGGTGCTGAAGCTGAAACTCCAATACTTTGGCCACCTGATGTGAAGAACTGACTCATGTGAAAAGACCCCGATACTGGGAAAGATTGAAGGTAGGAGGAGAAGGGGCTGACAGAGGATGAGATGGTTAGATGGCCTCACTGACTCAATGGACATGAGTTTGGGTATACTCTGGGAGTTGGTGATGGACAGGGAGGCCTGGTGTGCTGCAGTCCATGGGGTCACAGAGTCCAACAGGACTGAGAGACTGAAGTGAAATGAGGATTAACAGATACACACGACTACACATAAAACAGGTAAACAAGGATCTACAGTATAGCACAGGGAACTACACTATCTTGTAATAACCTAGCAAGGAAAACAACCTGAAAAGGAATATGTACATATATATAACTGAATCACTTTTCTATTCACTTGAAACACAACACTGTAAATTAACTATACTCAAATTTTATTTAAAAAAAAAAAGCTAAAAAAAAAAAAAAAAAGGCTAGAAAATTTTCCTCCCAGACTGACAAGTGCATTTTCCCTCTGAGACTTGTCTAGATGCACTGATAAGGGGCATCACCATTGCGATGCAACACTCAGGCGTCTGCATCTGAAACACCCTGTGATCCTTGCCCAGGGGTCCTCAGCCTGCCTTTTGTCTGTGGAAAAACTTCAGCCAAAGAATAAGTTCAATCAGAGAAGGAAGGAAAAGCAGAAGTAAAGAAAAGCAAACAGGACAAAACAGTAACAGCTTAAGTCATTAAGCAAAATCAAGGCCCTGTAGTTCCTTGTCATGGGTTAGTGATAATATAGCGAGCCATTCGGGTGAGCGGTCTTGGAGAGACTGAAACTCCCACCAGGTGGAAGACGTTAACTCCATGATGACCAACCAGACACTAGCCATGACACAGCTGCTACAATTCTGAGACCTGGCCTTGAGAAAATGTGAACAAACCGACTCTGAAACTGAAGATTAACTGTACTTAAAACAAACAAGATGACCCCAATCAGAGGACCGTCATGACGGATTTCAAGATGACTGTCAGAGCCAACTGTGCTGTTTCTCCATGTAGGTGCCTCCATCCACCTAATGGAGAGGGGGTGGGTAAGGTCCTGTCTTCTTTCCACAAAACTTGCCTCTTTATTGGCTTTGAGCAGTGAGCAGGTGGACCCCGCTTTGGGTAATACATCTTTCCTCCACCTATAAAAGAAACCTCCACTGCTCCATTTCAATTTCATTACGATGATCCTGAAAGTATATTTACTGTCAGCATGATGCACAGAAATCCTGTTTTTTCAGCATAACCTGTTATTTATTATTGATACTAAGGCCTTGGTAAAGGGAGCATACTCAGCAAAATGCCTAGGACTATCAGCATGTGAACTCGGATTTTCCTATTATCAAAATCTGTGTGAAACAAACAGACAGCCTTAAGACCTCCAAAAACTGCTACACAAGCTTTCTTTAAAGCACCGGGGGAGGAGTTAAATTCTCGGCAACGCGAAGCAGAAAATGTAGACGCAAACAATTCAAACCCACCCTCAGGTCTTGAAAACCAATTTGTTGCTTAGGGAGGTGAATTTCCGGTCTCCCAAAGAACACGTCATTGAAACCCACCGACCCACAGCAAATCTTCAAACCCACAGCTTTGAATAACCGCGGACAGGGCACCCTGCACGGCCCCTCCGCGCCCAGTGGCGCGCCCCCACTGGCCGAGCCGGTCCCTCCGCGCACCGCCGGCCCGCTTGGATTCAGGACGGCAAACTAACCAGCTCCTTAAGTCCCTCCCCACGAGAAGTCCCGCTCGGAGGCCGGGGCCCCTCAGGCCTCTCAAGCCAGAGCCGGAGCGGGGGAGACGCTGCACTTACAAACCACCCGCCACTGCCGCCGCCGCTCCGCCCGCAGACCCAAAGGCTCCTGGAAACTGTAGTTCCTTCGGTCCCCCTGCGCTTGCGCGAGCGCGCCGTCGGACACACGCAAACTACAACTCCCAGAGAAGCCCGGAAGACACCCGTTAGTGGGAGCTCGCGGCCTGGCACCTTCCGCCCAGGCGTGGGCTCGGGGCCGGAGTAGTGGGCTGCTAAACAGCGGGGAGATGGCTGCTGCAGAGCACTTCCGGGTCCGAGCGACCCTCTCCCTTGGCCTTTGAAAGCTTCGCTGGCGCTCTCGCGAGAAGTGAGTCTCCTCGTCCCCGGAAACATGAGGCTGCGGATGCTCTGATCGGTGGAGGAAGCCTTTCTGCCTAGATTTCTTAGAGTTTTGTTGTCTTTGCCAGGCGGGACCGAGTAAAGGCAGTCAGCCATACTATTTCATGGCAGAGACAACCTTGTGATGAATTAACTGCTTGTCTTTATCGCTTGTCTTTGCTGCCTAATGCGTAATTGGCCGTGTGCGCAGTGTTGAAAATAAGTATTTTGAACACTGGCGTGCAAAGCTCGAAAACTGTTTCCTTAATTGCCATCGCAGAATGCTGCATAGAAGCGGACTCAGCAATGCAAGGTAGCATTGTGTACACAACTTGGGCTTTGTGCCTGTTTATAAATATTTAAAGTGTCCAACTCTTTGCGACCCCATGGACTGTAGCCCACCAGGCTGCTCCATCCATGGAATTTTCTAGGCAAGAGTACTGGAATGGGTTGCCATTTCCTTCTCCAGGGAAAGAAATCAAAAGAAGTGCCATTTGTAATAACCGGTATAAGAAAACAAACTAGCGCCTACTGCTGGCCCTGCAGGACAGGACAGGGCAGTAATGGACAGTTGTTGGGGCAAGGAATGATAACTTTATTCCAAAAGCCAGAAAACAGAGAAAATGGTGTACTTGGGCCCGTAAAGAACCATCTTGGCAGAGTTAGACTTCCGACTTCTTTTGCACTAAAAGCCTCCAGAGGCAGGGCAGGGCGGTAAAGTCACCTACTCCTGGTTCCCCTCAGCATCTGGAGGAGATGTGTTAATTTCTTCTTTCCTGCAGTCATTCAGGGCTGGGCCTGGTCAGGATGTTTCTAGTCAGGAAGCTTGAAATTGGGGAAAATATATATTTGGTACGAGTTCTACAAAAACAAAGGTACTTTAGCTAAACAAAGGTATTTTAGCTTAATACCAATTACCTGGAAGACAGTGTTCCTAGAGATGAGTCATTGTGTATAATTTAAGCTGATAGGCAGAGGAACCAGAGATCAAATTGCCAACATCTTGTTGGATCATAGAAAAAGCAAGAGAGTTCCAGAAAAGCATCTACTTCTGCTTTATTGACTACACCAAAGCCTTTGTGTGGATCACAGCAAACTGGAAAATTCTTCAAGAGATGGGAATACCAGACTGACCACCTTACCTGCCTCCTGAGAAACCGCTATGCAAGTCAAGAAGCAACAGTTAGAACAGGACATGGAACAAAGGACTGGAAAGGGAGTACAAATTGGAAAGGGAGTACATCAAGGCTGTATGCAGAGTACATCATGCGAAATGCTGGGCTGGATGAAGCATAAGCTGGAATCAAGATTGCCGGTAGAAAAACCAATAACCTCAGATGTGCAGATGCACAGATCTGCCGATAATAACCTTATGGCAGAAAGCGAAGAGGAACTGAAGAACCTCTTGATGAAAGTGAAAGAGAGTGAAAAAGCTGGTTTGAAACTCAGTGTTCAAAAAACTAAGATCATGGCATCCAGCCCCATCACTTCATGGCAAATAGATGGGGAAACAGTGACAGACTTTATTTTCTTGGGCTCCAAAATGACTGCAGATGGTGACTGCAGCCATGAAATTAAAATTAAAATTTTCTTGCTCCTTGGAAGAAAAACTATGACCAACGTAGACAGCAAATTAAAAAGCAGAGATATTACTTTGCCAACAAAGGTACATCTAGTCAGAGCTATGGTTTTTGCCAGTAGTCATGTATGGATGTGAGAGTTGGACCATAAACAAAGCTGAGCACCAAAGAATTGATGCTTTTGAACTGTGTTGTTGGAGAAGACTCTCAAGAGTCCCTTGGATTGCAAGGAGAGTCAACCAGTCCATCCTAAAGGAAATAAGTCCTAAATATTCATTGGAAGGACTGATGCTGAAGCTGAAACTCCAGTACTTCGGCCAACTGATGTGAAGAACTGACTCATTGGAAAAGACCCTGATGCTGGGAAAGATAAAAGGTAGGAGGAGAAGAGTATGACAGAGGATGAGATGGTTGGATGGCTTCACTGACTCGATGGACATGAGTTTGAGCAACTTCCAGGAGTTGGTGATGGACAGGGAAGTCTGGCATGCTTCAGTCCTTGGGGTTGCTCGGAGTCAGACACAACTGAGCGACTGAACTGACTGAAGCTGGTAGGCAACATCTTTTTAGTGATTAACTTGTAATAGACTATGAAAGTTCTTTCCTATTACACTACCACTGAGTTAAAGATAATTTTAAAAAACAGGGACTTCCCTGGTGATCCAATGGCTAAGACTCCATGCTCCTAACTGCAGGGAGCCCAGATCAATCCCTGGTCAGGGAACTAGATCCCACATGCCACAACTAAAAGAATCCACATGCTGCAACCAAGACCTGCCTGCTAAGTCGATGCAGTAGTGTCCAACTCTACGACCCCATAGATGGCAGCCCACCAGGCTCCACAGTCCCTGGGATTCTCCAGGCAAGAACACTGGAGTGGGTTGCCATTTCCTTCTCCAATGCATGAAAGTAAAAAGTGAAAGTGAAGTCGTTCAGTTGTGTCTGACTCTTAGCGACCCCATGGACTGCAGCCCACCAGGCTCCTCCATCCATGGATTTTCCAGGCAAGAGTACTGGAGTGGGGTGCCATTGCCTTCTCCGAACCAAGACCTGGTGCAGCTAAATAAATAAATACATATATGTGTTTAAAGATTACTTTAAAGACACTTCGAAAAAATTGGGCTTCCCTAAAGCATTTTGCTAGCTACTTCAAAAATAGTCCTTCTTCCCGAAATCATGGTTTTCTTTTTTTTTTTTTTGTCTTTTTTTAATTATGGATGAAGTCAAAGCCCAAGACTTCCAAAGTCAAACAGCTAGATGGCACACAAGGAACCAAATGCTCATCCTCATTTATTATAGTCCTTTGGCTTAAAGCTTGCCCAAAAGTCTTATTTTTTTTCAAGTGTGTTTCTTTTTAAAATAGTTAAAATATTTCCTACTTTCTTTGCCTATATTTTATTCTATTTTTATTCTAATTCAGTCCAAGTATCACATTGGTTATTGGTTGAATAAATTAGTCTTTTACTACATTCAAGTCTTAACTGACTTTTAGATCAATGTTATATAAATGTTCACCTGTAGCCCAGGTGCCCACTAATTTTAAAGGTTCTTAAAATCCATTACAAGGTGGAAGGGGGAGAGGGGAGGAACTACCAGACAATGAAAAATATTGCATCTTCAAGTCTTGCTGTAGAGAAAAGTCAGACTAAGCGCTCCCACAAGGGATTTTAGCCACAAATTATCCATTCTGATACAATCTTTTATGTCATCACTGGAGGCAAGAGGGCACTGTAATATAATGGCCAATGGCCCATGCTTTGGAGTCAGGCAGCCTGGGATCAGAGGAGTTCTGTTCTCAGAAACTGTTCTCATCTGCAAAATGGGGATGTTAATAACACACTTGGCTCTCCTAACTGTGGTTCCACGTCTGTGGATTCAACTCAACAGAGATTGGAAAAACAGCAGGGAAAAAAATTACACAAATTTCCAAAGAGCAAAACTTGAATTTGTTGTGCACCCACAATTATTTACTACATGGACAGAAGAGCCTGGCGGGCTGTAGTCCATGAGGTCACAAAGAGTCAGACAACTGAGCAACTAACAGTAGGCCTGAACACTACAATTATTTACATAGCATTTACATGTACTAGGTATTATAAGTAATCTAGAGGTGATTTCAAGTATAGGGAGGATCTAAGTAGGTTACATGCAAACACTATACACTTTATATGAGGGACTTGAGCATTCAGGGATTCTGGTATCCGTGGGGGTCTTGGAACCCGTCCCCCATGCAAACTGGGACACAACTGTGTCTGCTTCATAAAATTATCAGGAATGTTAGATCAAAAGAATATGTCTAGGGAGTTCCCTAGTGGTCCAGTGGTTGGTTGAGAATTCACCTTCTAATGCAGGGGATGTGGGCTCAATCCCTGTCAGGAAACTAATATCTCACGTACATAAGCCCTTAGGGCCTTAACTAGAGAGAAGCCTGTGTGCCAAGGAAGAGCCCTGCATGCCACAGCTATGACTTGACACAGCTGTACATAAATAGTAAAAAATACATATATATATGTAAAAGTATGACACAAGTACCACTTACCATGTGGTAAAAATTTAGGAAATTTTTTCACTTTTTAAAATCCACCACACTGAAGTATGACTGACATACAAAAAGCTATATATAATACATATAACTTGATGAGTCTAGAGAAGTCCTCACCCAAGAAGCCATCATCACATCTATACCATAAACAAATCCATCAAGGCCCTTTGAATTTTATGACTTCCAACTGTTGATGAACTCAGTTTGTCTGCCAAAGTCCAGCTCAATAGGTCATGTCAGATGGTTCTGCAAGATATAAAAATAATATGTAATTCTCAAGTCATTTGGTAAGAATACTATTTTAATTGGGCATGAAAAATCTTCAGAGAGTTGAGGAATTTTCTTTGCTAGTTATGATAGGAGTGACCGCTCTGTCCAGAAAGGACAGAATTTCAGGCCTGGCTGTGGGAGGCTTCCCATGCTGATGCTGTCCAGGCTACACCGGGTGACCCCAGCAGGGGATGGAGGGACCTGAGAGATGCGAGCACCCAGCCTCTAAGCAAAGGCAAGAAAAGCCACAGCCCACTTTACCTGTGGGAAGTAGAGTTCCTCACTAAGGTCCTAAGGCTCAGATTTCCAGAATGTTACCTCAGTAAGAAAATTTCTAACAACTACATTGGATGCAGAAAGACATCTTTAAAAAAAAAAATCTTGTCATTTTAATATGGATAGAACTAGTGCTGGTGGGTTGGGCTTGCAGCAAATGGTCATGGAAACCTGTGAGTCTAAACAATGAAGGGATTATCACCTGCACTACATTCTAGAATGTCCAAGCAATAATTCGGAGTAGAAATAAAGAGGATTCTAGCCTGAATCTGCTGGGATCACAGCAGAGCAATACAATGATGGTTAAGACTTTACTGTAATTATTGTGTGATGGTTCTTGACACATTCTATGGGTTTTTATGCTTCAGATCAACTTGCAGCATTCTATGGGTTTTAAATGTTTTATTACACATTTTTAAAGCAGCACATTTACCCTTCAGAAATAAGATTACTGATTCCAGGGAGGGGAGATCAAGATGGCAGATTAGGAGGACACAAAGTTCGCCTACCCTTACAAACACATCAAAAATAGATCTACATGTGGAGCAATCCTCACTGAAGACAAATTGGAGACAGACAGTCTTGTAAAACCAAGCCTGTAAGAAAGATACACACAGAATCAAGGAAGGGAAGTAATTGGCTCAGGACCTGCACCCTGGAAGGGGACACAGAAGAGGAGAGAGATGACATGGGCCTGAAGACCTTTCCTGGTGAGGGGGTGGTTTTAGCCACTATTGGGCACCCTAGTCCTGGTGTCTGACATTGGGAAGACATACCCCCTTAGGTGGCGTGAAAACCAGTGGAATAAAAAGGCTATAAGAACCCTAGAATCCACTTGTGAGGGACATGCACAAGCCTGCTCACTCCAGAAACAAGGGGAAGCAGACCGACGCTGCCTGGGTTCTGGCTGGTTTCCTGGGACTGCCCCAGCACACAGCCCAGCACATACCCATAGCTCCATGTTAGGGTAAAGGTGCAGCACCTGAGGCAACTGCAAGACTGTGAGGCACAGAACAGGCTCAGACCCCTAAACCGGGTAGGGGAGGCATAGGTGCACTTGCTGAGGAGCGCATCAGAGGCAGCGCAGCTCTGACTGGTGCTGCAGCCCATGACAGCTACCTGCTCTAATCCCACCTGCTCCAGCCCTGCGCTCTTGAGAGCAAAAGAAGGGTCCTGTGCAGGATCCTTGCAAGGGTGGGCAAACCACCCAAGTAAAGCCTCCTCGGATCAGTTCCTACCCTCACCCTATTTAAAGAACCAGGTCGCCCCAGCTCCTGGAGCAGGGGCACCTGATGTTTGTTTTCACGTCCTCTTACTGCAGCACAAGTCTGACCTCATCAATTTCTATCGATAAGGAGTCCAAGGGGACTTCCCTGGTCATACAGTGGATAGGAATCCTCTTGCCAATGCAGGGGACACCGGTACCCTCCCTGGTCTAGGAAGATCCCACATGCCTTGTAGCAACTAAGGCCATGCTCCACAACCAGAGAAACCACCACAATGAGGAGCCTGTGCACCCCAACAAAGAATAGCCCCCCTCGCCGCAACTACAGAAAAACCCACGCAGTAACGAAGACCCAGTGCAGCCAAAGATTAAAAAAATATATAAACAAACATTTTAAAGAGAGTCCAAGGACCCCAGTCTATAACATTTATACATCTGCTTGTTTGTTGTAAACCTTTGACTATCTTCTAGGATCTGGTAAGGTACTTTCTGACAGGTTTTGTCAAGTTTTAAAAGATGTTTCAAAAATAAATTTAAGAAACTGTTTTGGGACTTCCCTGGTGGTCCAGTGATTAAGACTCCGAGGTTCCACTACAGGGGGATAAGTGTTTAATCCCTGGTCAGGGAACTAAGCTCCCACATGTTGCTCCCACACACAGTCCCCCAAAATTGTTTTGGGGTAGGGATGGACCTTGTACCATTTTTGCTGATGTCAGCTAAATTGATTCTCACACAATCTTGTAAGGTAGGGGCCCCCAACCTCTGGAATCTAATGCCTGATGATCCTAGATGGAGATGATGTAATGATAATAGAAATAAAGTGAACAATAAATGTAATGCGCTTGAATCATCCAACCCCTTCTGCAGAAACCGGTCCCCTGGTGCCAAATGGTCCCCATGGTCATCTTCCATGAAACTGGTCCCTGGTGCCAAAACTGTTGGGGACCGCTGCTGTAAGGTAGCTTGTCCATAATCCCCTGGGAATTAAGTAGTAAAGTCAGGATTCATATCCATGTTCTTTCTACATCTTTTTTGTTCCCATTTTATTCACTATTTGGAGAATTAATTTCCCATTAGGTCTGTCTAGTCAAAGCTATGGTTTTTCCAGTAGTCATGTATGAATGTGAGAGTTGGACTATAAAGAAAGCTGAGTGCCGAAGAATTGATGCTTTTGAACTGTGGTGTTGGAGAAGACGCTTGAGAATCCCCTGGACTGCAAGGAGATCCAACCAGTCCATCCTAAAGGAAATCAGTTCTGAATATTCACTGGAAGGACTGATGCTGAAGCTGAAACTTCAATACTTTGGCCACCTGATGCGGAGATCTGACTCATTGGAAAAGACCCTGATTCTGGGAAAGATCGAAGGCAGGAGGAGAAATGGACGACAGAGGATAGGATGGTTAGATGGCATTACCGACGCCATGGACATGAATTTGGGTAAACTTCGGAAGTTGGTGATGGACAGGGAAGCCTGGCGTGCTGCAGTCCATGTGGTCGCAGAGTCGGACACGACTGAGTGACTGAACTGATCGGCCCTCTACTCACTGAGTGGCCAGCCCCTCCTCTCTGGAATGGCAGATTGTTGTCGCCTTGTTTAGCCCATAAATCCTGTTTGACTCTGTGCGACACCCCGGCGCTCCCCACGCCCCGCCCCGCCTCGCCACACACACACACACCCTCCCCCCTGGACGGCAGCCCTCCAGGCTCCTCTGTCCATGGGATTCTCCAAACAAGAATAACTGGAGTGGGTTGCCATGCCTCCACCTCCAGGGGGTCTTCCCGACCCAGGTATCGAACCCGGGTCTCCACAATTGGTAGTCTGATTCTTTACCATCTGAGCTACCAAGGAAAATACATATTTCTAATTACTCAGTAACACTACCAAGAACTACAAACTCTGAGAATCCTGCACTAAAATTAGCCTCATGTTTCCCCAATCTCAAATCCTCTCGAAATTGTTCCTTTCCCACTCCGGAAAACTGCCCTCCTTCCTCAGGCAGCACCACCACCGCTTTCCCCAAACTACGAAGTTTGGAGTTCTCCTCATAGCCCAAATCCCGCCTGAAAGATGAATCCGGGTCCTGACGCTGGAAGACCGCGCACAGTCCTGTCGCCATCCGCGGCGCTATACGGCTCCGCCGTGCGCGCCGCGGCCAGTGCAGGGCGGCGCCGGAACCCCAGAACCCGGAGCGGGGGGCGCGCCCGAAACCCGGAAGTGCCCGGACACGGGAGTCCCGAGTCCTGAAGTCCCGGGAGTCGGAAGGCGAGAACTCAAGGCCGCCAGCGCCTGAGTGGGCCGGAGCCTCAGGCAGGTGCGTGGGCGCCGCTGCGGCCGACCGGTCGGGCGGGGAAGTCAGCTGAAGGTCCGGGGGTGAGGCCGAGAAGGGGACCGCGCCGATCGTCCGGGAAGGGCTGGCCCCCTCGCCGCGGCGGCAGCTGCCGCCACAAGCTGGGAGACGCCCCCGCTGCCGGGTGCCTCGGGGTGTCCCCAGCTCGCAAAAGCGAGCAGATGGAGATAGAACTTAGTTTTTTCTTGGGTGGTTTTTTTTTTTTTTTTTGGATAGTTTTTTCTTGTTTCCAATGTGCTAAATAGGCTTTCTTCTGAAAGTTAGGTTCCAGAGAAAGAAACTTGCCTAATACTGCATTTTGGTGACTAATCAGGGACTGTAGCCCGACGTGGCGAGTGACAGGGAGCCCGGGACGGAAACACGGAAGATACCTGCGAGTCCAAAGTGGAAAGCCCGGAAATGAGTAGCTGATGCCTCGGCAAAGCGCACGGACGTGGGTGCAGTCTCAGCTCCTTAGAACATGCTGCTGCCCTGTGTGGAGCCGTGAAGTGTATTCTGGGGCGGACGCAGTGCCGCAGCGTGTGGGCTTTGCCATTGCAGGGGTTTTAACAGTCCCATTAGAGATGTGCGGAATTAATGACATTTAAGCCCAGAAATGCAGGTTTTGTCAGAAGGGTTTTGGGTTGTTGTTTTTTTTTTTTTTTAAATACTCCTAGGCTTAAATTCCGGGAGAAGGCAATGGCACCCCACTCCAGTACTCTTGCCTGGAAAACTCCGTGGATGGAGGAGCCTGGTACGCTGCAGTCCATAAGTTCCGGCTTCCCTGGTGGCTCAGACAGTAAAGAATCCGCCTGCAATGCAGGGGACCCAGGTTCAATCCTTGGGTCAGGAAGATTCCCCTGGAGGAGGGCGTGGCAACCCACTCCAGTATTCTTGCCTGAAGAATCCGCATGGACAGAGGAGCCTGGCAGGCTACAGTCCATGAGGCCACAAAAAGTATGACAGGACTGAGCGACTAAGCACAGCACACAGCAGGCTTTAATCATGCTTCGAAGAGTTTATAGTTAGCAAGCGTTTGTTGAATGCCTGCTGCTGTTGCTGCTGCTGCTAAGTCGCTTCAGTTGTGTCCGACTCTGTGTGACCCCACAGACGGCAGCCCACCAGGCTCCCCCGTCCCTGGGATTCTCCAGGCAAGAACACTGGAGTGGGTTGCCATTTCCTTCTCCAATGCATGAAAGTGAAAAGTGTAAATGAAGTCGTTTAGTCGTGTCCGACTCTTCGCGACCCCATGGACTGCAGCCTACCAGGCTCTTCCATCCATGGGATTTTCCAGACAAGAGTACTGGAGTGGGTTGCCATTGCCTTCTCCTGTTGAATGCCTACTGTGTGCCAAAAGATGTCTAGATTCCAAGGATATAAAGATGACCAAGGACCAGCTGTTCACATAGGCTTGCCATCCTGGAGACACTGATAATCTTAAGAGTGCAGGCCATCCCATGATTACAGAGAGATGTGTGATTAAAGCCACTGCTGTGGGCTCTTGAAGTGAAGGGAAAGCGTTAGTCCCTCAGTCCTGTCCAACTCTTTGCGATACCGTGGTCTGTAGCCTGCCATGCTCCTCTGCCCATGAAATTCTCCAGGCAAGAATACTGGAGACTGTTGCTGTTCCCTTCTTCAGAGGATCTTCAAACCAGGGTTTGAACCCAGGTCTCCTGCACTGCAGGCAGATTGTTTACTATCAGAGCCATCAGGGAAGGAAATGCCAGCTGTAAAGATGCCAGATTGGGTGGCAGTGAGCCTCTTGCTCCCAGATGCATCCATGGTTTCTGGATAGAGACAGGATTTGTGAGGGGAATGCTAGAGTTTCTTCGGACCTGAAGCTGAACTGGGCCTGATGGGTGGAAGACACCCAGAGCTCACATACGACAGAGCAGTCTCCATTGAAGATGTGAGATTGACTTCATGTAGAGAACGTATGAGAAGAAGATATTGACAGATGGTGTGTGTCTGTCAGGAAGCTGCTCACAGAAGAGGCAGGTGTTTGAGGGAGACTCCAGACAGAACCTGCAGGAAGACAGGAGTCAAGGCCAGACTTGAAGTTTCACAAAACTTAGTGTTAGTCTCTCTCCTGCCCATGCAGCCTCTGCTGGACCAGAGGAGGCTCACAGCCACCCAGTCTGGCATCTTTTCAGCTGGCATTTCCTCCCCTGGCGGCTCTGACGGTAAACAATCTGCCTGCAATGCAGGAGACCCGGGTTCAAACCCTGGGTAGGGAAGATCCCCTGAAGAAGGAAACGGCAACAGTCTCCAGTATTCTTGCCTGGAGAATTCCATGGACAGAGATTTATTAATATGTTTAAAATCTTTATATTCTGGTTTCACAATGTGAATATACTTAATGCTACTGAGCTGTATGCTTAAAAATAATTATTGTTGTTCAGTCATTCAGTCAGACATGACTCTTTGCAGCCCCATTAACTGCTTCCCTGTCCTTTCCATCTCCCAGAGTTTGCTCAAACTCACATTCATTGAGTCGGTGATGACATCCAACGATCTCATCCTCGTTCCCTTCTCCTCCTGTCTTCAATCTTCCTCAGCATTAAGGGTCTTTTCCAATAAGTCTGCTCTTTGCATCAGTTGGCCAAAGTATTGGAGCATCAGCTTCAGCACCAATCCTTCCAGTGAATATTCAAGGTTGATTTCCTTTAAAAATGATTGAAATAGTAAATTTTATGTTACGTATACTTTGTTGTTGTTTAGTTGCTAGTTATGTCCAACTCTTTTGCAACCCCATGGGCTGTAGCCAGCCAGGCTCCTCTGTCCGTGGAATTTTCCAGGCAAGAATACTGGAATAGATTGCCATTTCCTTCTCCAGAGGATCTTCCTGACCCAGGAATCAAACCCACGTCTCCTGCATTGCAGGTGGATTCTTTACTGCTGAGCCACCAGGAAAGCCCATGTATACTTTACCACACAGGAAAAAAAATGTATATACTAACACTTTCTTCAAAATATATAATGAACAATTTTAGATAACCAAATACCTGATGACAGGGTAGGAGTTAAATAACAGAAAACTTATGCCCCACTACAAATTCTTTAAAAGAACATTTAGTGCCATAGGAAAATTCTCATGAAAAGTTAGAGAAACTGTCCATAAACTTAAATAAACAATATGAATAAATAACATTTTATAAGAATACTGTACAAAATAGTAATGATATGGGTAAAATAATACCAAAAAGAAATATTGCCGTATTAACAGTTGGGGTTGTTTCTGGATGGAGGGATCACAGGTGCTTTTTCTTTAATACATGTGTGCTACATACACGTGTGCAGAGTTGGTATAGTGGTGAGTGGTGGTATAGGGGTGAGTGTAGCTGCCTTCCAAGCAGGTTCGATTCCCGGCCAACACAGCATTCTGAGTGTTGGAGACTGAGAGCAAAGTGGATGAACCTGAATAGCATAGTCCCATATCTTTCACAGTGTCTATCAGCATTCTTGTCTATGCACAGTGCTAATTATCAATCTATCTGCATGTGAAAGACAGTCAACACCTGTGAAGTTAAGGAGTTAGTAAACATTAATGCCGCAGAAAGGCAAAGTTAAATCCAGGCACTTCCGTTTAACTGGATCTTAGACCATATAAGAAACAAGAAATGTGAAGCCTTAGTTTGTTGATTGTTGGGCAGACACCACTAGGTCCTGGGTGGGATACAACAGTGTGAGTGGCGGCAGTGGGTGGGTCCCGGGGAGAGGAACAGCTGTGTGAAGGCCCTGAGGGTTTGCCAACCTGAAGAAAAGCCACCTGGGCCAGGATGAGGCTGCGGGGAGGCCATGTCTTGAACCCTGACAGGGAAATTGAATTTGATTTGAAGCATAATTTTCAAAATAAGAAAATGGTTATTCATGCTTCAGTGTGGTGAAGGAATGAGAGGCGCAGGGGAGCGGAGGTAGGGAAACAGGTTCCACTGCCAGGGGTTGGGGGAGGTAGGTGGCTGGTAGGGGAGTAGGGAGGGCTGTAGGGGTGGGAGGGAGCCTGGCTCCAGAGCTGAGGAGAACAGTTGCCTATGGCAGGTGCCCGTGGCAGGTGGGGCCTTGACCTAGAACCACAGCCCAGTGGGGGCTGGCCAGGAGGAGACTGGACATGTCAGGGGCCCACGCTGAGACACAATAGACCTTCTGTGCTAAACTGGGGGTCGTTGGCACACAGGTGCATTGTGGGTCTCCCGTGGGCACTACGACCCAGCAGAGGGCCTAGGGTGGGACTCCAGCCAGGGGTACCCAGTGATCAAGGGCAGGTGCAGCAAAGGAGGCCATCCTGAGAGGTCACCTGCTCACTGACCATTTTCAACCCAGTGGGACCCGCAGCCTTCTGGAAAGTACCAGCTCACTGTGGACAAGCTGTCAGAGAAGACTCCAGGTTCAAAGCTTGACAAATAGCTACTGTCTATTAAACCCAATATCTCACCACTCATTAGTTAAATACATAAAAGTTCTTTCAGTTAAAAATATGCTTATTTTTCTTAGAAGTAATTCTTTTTTTCTATGTTATGTCTAAAAATAACAGTATTTTTAATATTAATGGTTCAAAATTTTTCCCCCAGAGTGGTTTTACAGAAACTTGTGTAACTAATGAGCCTCTTTGAGTTTAGAGAAGAATTATATGTAAAAATTCATGGCTTCACTGTCACATAATCTTAATTTTTAATTTAGAAATAAATGCTTCTATGGTCTTAAAATGGGCTTCCCTCATAGCTCAGTTGGTAAAGAATCTGCCTGCAATGCAGGAGACCCCGGTTCAATTCCTGGGTCGGGAATACCCGCTGGAGAAGGGATAGGCTACCCACTCGAGTATTTTGGGGCTTCCCTTGTGGCTCAGCTGGTAAAGAATCCGCCCGCAATGCGGGAGACCTGGGTTTGATCCCTGGGTTGGGAAGATCCCCTGGAGAAGGGAAAGGCTACCCATTCCAGTATTCTGGCCTGGAGAATTTCATGGACTATAGAATCCATGGGGTCGCAAAGAGTTGGACACAACTGGGTGACTTTCACTTTCATAGTCTTAAAACACACCCATTTATAACCGATATCTGCTACATTTTCATGAAGATGAGTATCATGAGTCTATGCACAAGGATTTGGGGGTGTTACAGTATTAGCCACAAAAATTAGAAACCAACATACAGTTTACAAATTTGGATAATGTTGAGATTTTGTGATTATAACATGATTGCAATATCTTTTAAAAAAAAATAACATCCAACTGCCCCACAGTTTTCCTGCAGAACAATTCTAAATTCAGTGTCAATTATATTCACTGGAAAGAGAATCCTTAAGAACTCAGACTTGAAACTTTTTTTCCTACAGGATGACTGTGGGAATCTTCGCAAACTGTACCTTCTGTTTGAAAGCCAAGCACTTAACTCGTCAACAGAAGAGAAAACTACAAACTGATATTAAGGAAAATGGTGGAAATTTTTCCTTTTTATTAAATGCTCAGGTATTTTCAAATTTTATGACAACTGTATGATAAACATTGTGCATTACCTGAGGGCAAGTCATGGTTAGAAGGGCAAGCAGAGGAAATCGGCAGCAGGAGAAAGCCAGAAAAGGCAGGAGAAAGTGTGCAGTTGTTTCCAGTTTTCACTGTTGTGGACAGTGGTGTGCTGGATGTTTTCTTGTCCCATCCTCATACATTTCTTTAGTTACTTCCTTAAGAGTAGAATGAGCGGTTCAAAGGCATTCATTATTTCTTTTAATTTGTTGATTTATAATTTTATCCATTTATTTTTGAATAAATATGAATATCTGTACGTTGTAGAATATCTAAAAAGTAAAACAATAATAAGTTAACTTATTTCCCACCGTGGTTCCCGATTCTGGAGCTGCTCTCTGCATAGATAGCACACACGAGGACATATGAGTGCACACAAGCACACAGCTCTGTTTCAGCCCAAACGCAGAAAACACATTCTGCACTTACTTTTCCACTTCACAATTTGAGAGATCATTCCTCACTGTCACGTATCGAACTACTTCCTTTGTTATAGTACCTGGTGTGCACATTTCAGATGTTTATATATATTGAAAAATAATGTCCAAAAAGATTGCAAAGTTTCTAAAATTAGAGACCCTGTTGGCATTCTCTACCCAGAAAATGGACTGAGAATAGGCAGGAATTATTCATCTATCCACAGAGATGGTGAGGTAGGTTAAGTTGTGTGATTCTGCCTAACTGGTGGCAAATTGGGACATTTCATTTCTGACATTCACAGGCAAAGTATTAAATGCCAGAGAATCACCCAGTACCTCCTGGCTGGAATAGAACGTACCTCATAGAACAAGCAGGCTCCCTGTGGGCTGTGGTCCAGGATGGTCCAGGATGGGAGTCGGCCCCCCCCCCCAGTGACCCAGAGGGAAGCGCAGCTTAGGGGGCAGGCCCTGCATTTCAGGCCTGGGGTCTAATAACTGGACTTCAAGTTTTACTTTTTATGATGAGGTGGTTAGTTGGTTAATCAATTATGGTACACCCATATCCATACTCTGTTGATTTTTAAAAACTTTTATGTAACTAGAGATTGTCATTCATAAAAGTTTTAGAAATCTGAGAAATATTAGTACCAATGGGGTGAAAAACAGGTACAAATAATTTATTTTTGTCTTTACTAATGCATAATTACTTGTTTTTTCTCAGTGCACACATGTAATCTTAGACAATGCTGATGTTCTGAGCCAGTATCAGCTGAAGTCTATTCAGAAGAACCATATTCTTATTGCAAACCCAGATTTTGTATGGGAATCTATCAAAGAAAGAAGACTGCTGGATACAAAGATTTATGGTCCCAGTGAGTCACTGGACATCACATCAGCTTCCAGTGAAGAATGGAGCAGCCCTAGTAAGTATTTCATGTCAAGTGCCTAATGTTTTGGGCTTCCTTGGGGCTTCCCAGCTGTTGATAGTGGTAAAGAACCCACCTGGCAATGCAGGAGATGTGGGTTTGATCCCTGGGTCAGGAAGAGCCCCTGGAGAAGGAAATGGCAACCCACTCCAGTATTCTTGCCTGGAAAATCCTATGGACAGAGAAGCCTGGTAGGCTATAGTCCATGGGGTCACAAAGAGTCATACACAACTTAGCGACTGAGCACATACACTTAATGTATTAGAGTTTCTACAGTAAACATTTTGGTATATCAAAGATATTATTGACAAAAGATTGTCCAAATACTATGAAACTAAGCAGGCTTCTTATCATCCCAGAAAAGGGTCAGCAAACTAGTGAAGGGCAAAATACTGCTTTAGCAATAGAAATAGATTTCTCAATATTCTGTCTGGTACACTCAGATTCAAAATGACTACAAAAACACTGATAATCTCAGAAAGCTTGATGTGTAATTTTTTTGAATCTATTCAAAATTTCATTGTCATACAAAGGCTACATTAGGTTAAATACAAAAAATACTATGAGGCAATTTTACATTTATTAAACTATTGTTCAAAGCATAAATTTACACATTATATATACACTGAACATATCTGCTGAAGTCAGGACTGGTCTTCCATTGACATTTGATACATCTTAGTGAAAGATGTTGACTTTGCAAAACTTTTTAATGTGAATCCTTAATATGAAAACTTGTACTACTTGTATGTAAATTGTTTAATGGGGAATCCAGTGAGTAGGCTTCCATCACCACCACATCCTCCATTTTGTTGCATATTTAATTTTAAATGCATATAAGGTAGGGCAAAGCGTCAGGTTTAAATCTGAACACATTACCTAAATCTCCCAATTACCCACAGTGAATTATAGATGAAAGCTGGTTTGATCTGGTCCCAAACACCTAATACTAATGGTTTTTGTTTGCAAGAGAATTAACAGAATAAAACTGTTCACATGGTTCCACACTGGAATGTAGACTAACTTCACCTGCTACTTCAGATCTTTCTAAAAAAGTGCTGACGCCTGTTGAAGCATCAGTGGAGAAGCTGTCTTGGAGGCTTGGCTGAGTGGGTGAAGGCACAGAGAAGAGCTTTCATCATTGTGTCCGAAGTGATTGCAGCATCCTCCCCTCTTGCCAGTCACTGAATGACATCCTGTGATAAACGGCTGGCTCTGAAAAAGCGTTCAAAGCAGATGGTTTGTGGAAAGAATCTGCTTCCATGCTATCAGAGAAAAGCCAGCCTCCAATATTCAATAAGAGAGTTTTCCACAGTTTGATCAAGCTCATCACAGGATGGACCCCACAGCCTGCTTGTAAACTTCATCCTTGTATTTCTTGTGAATCTTCGGGATGGTATTTAAGTCCTTAGACAGTTTACTTGCAAAAGAACCATAAACCCCATCATTCGGATAATACACAAAGTCTGGCTCATCACTTCTGGTATTTTCTATTCCAGAGAAAAATGTTATCACTTTCAATAGCTTTCTTTTCAATGATGTTAATAGCAAATGTAAAGGCGGAAGACACCTAGTATCTTCTAGGTCCTGAAGTTGTCTTAATGCTAGATCCTTCTGGAAATTGGAACATCCAGCACTGGGCTGGCAACATATGAACCTCTTTCAGCTGAAGTTTAGTTCCTGTGACCGTCCCCCTCCCCCATCCACAACGTCTAGCGTGTTCATTGTGAGGCTGAGTTCTGCAGCCACGTCCCACACTGGGCATCTGATAGAGCGTGGGTGTTTACTTGAGAGTCTTTGCAGGCCCTTGAAACATGAAATTTGACCCCAGTAATTTAGACACCAAGTTCCTTAGCACATTGGAAAAAAAACACCTATTGTTCTTCAGGGTAGTGCTGCCCTCGGTGTTAACCTTCTGCTGCAGTAGGTAGTGAGACCTCAGAGAAGGGGAGATGGGGCAGGGCTGGTCCACGCCCACAGCAGCACATGTCGGGCCTGCAGACTGGAGCTGTGTGGACGGTGCTAGCGCCCCCAGACCCAGGACTGGAGAACCAAGTGAGCCTCACAAAGTACAGTCTAGATTACAAGTCTTTTATGTCTCCTGCATTGGCAGGCAGGTTCTTCACCACTAACGCCACCTGGGAAGCCCATAGCTAATTTAAAGTGAAAGTGAAAGTCACTCAGTCGTATCTGACTCTTTGCAACCCCATGGACTATACAGTCCGTGGAATTCTCCAGGCCAGAATACTGGAGTGGGTAGCTGTTCCCTTCTCCAGGGGATCTTCCCAAGCTAGGGATCAAACCCAAGTCTCCGACATTGCAGTCAGATTCTTTACCATCTGAGCCATAAGGGAAGCCCATAGCTAATTTAAGGACACCTAAGAAAACATAACAGCATAGCAAGATTTATTGTTAACTAATTTTAATGTATATTTGGGTAGTAAACATGCTTTGTTTGTTTTAATTCTAGAAATGGAAATGAATGATTCTTCATTCCTGGACAGTTCCACAGAGAAGGAGAACACTGTTGAACTCACTAAGTAATCTACTTTTTTTTTTTTAAGTCTTTTTTTTTTATTTTATCAACTTCATACTAAGTCACATTGTTCAAAAATAAAAAGGGACATTACCTAATAAACACAACAAAGTACTGCTAAAAACAAAGTCACAGTATATCCAGAGAAATAAAAAAAAATAAAATAAATAGAAACACAAACTCTCAGACAGTAAAATAGTAAAAGAATATCATATTGAGACATTTCTGACATTATTATATTGTATACCTGAAGATTAATATGAAGTTGTATGTCATTTATACCTCAATTTTTGTGTATTAATTTTGTATAATGCAACTTTACTGACTTTGCTGACTAGTTCTAACAATTCTTGGTGCACTCTATGATTTTCTATTTACAAGATCATGACAGTAACATTCAGAGACAATTTTATTTATTTATTTATTTATTTATTTTGCTTGTAGTTTTCCTGTGTTTGTTTATGCTTTTGGATATTTCTTAGTGAATTCAAATAATTTTATTTAAATTTTTCCTGCATTTTTTTTAAAATTTTATTTTATTTTTAAACTTTACAATATTGTATTGGTTTTGCCAAATATCAAAATGAATCCGCCACAGGTATACATGTGTTCCCCATCCTGAACCCTCCTCCCTCCTCCCTCCCCATACCATCTTTCTGGGTCGTCCCAGTGCACCAGCCCCAAGCATCCAGTATCATGCATCAAACCTGGACTGGCAACTCGCTTCATACATGATAGTATACATGTTTCAATGCCATTCTCCCAAATCTTCCCACCCTCTCCCTCTCCCACAGAGTCCATAAGGCTGTTCTATACATCAGTGTCTCTTTTGCTGTCTCGTATACAGGGTTATTGTTACCATCTTTCTAAATTCCACATATATGCGTTAGTATACTGTATTGGTGTTTTTCTTTCTGGCTTTCTTCACTCTGTATAATAGGCTCCAGTTTCATCCATCTCATTAGAACTGATTCAAATGAATTCTTTTTAATGGCTGAGTAATACTCCATTGTGTAAATGTACCACAGCTTTCTTATCCATTCATCTGCTGATGGACATCTAGGTTGCTTCCATGTCCTGGCTGTTATAAACAGTGCTGTGATGAACATTGGGGTACACGTGTCTCTTTCCCTTCTGGTTTCCTCAGTGTGTATGCCCAGCAGTGGGATTGCTGGATCATAAGGCAGTTCTATTTCCAGTTTTTTAAGGAATCTCCACACTGTTCTCCATAGTGGCTGTACTAGTTTGCATTCCCACCAACAATGTAAGAGGGTTCCCTTTTCTCCACATCCTCTCCAGCATTTATTGCTTGTGGACTTTTGGATCGCAGCCATTCTGACTGGGTGAAATGGTACCTCATAGTGGTTTTGATTTGCATTTCTCTGATAATGAGTGATGTTGAGCATCTTTTCATGTGTTTGTTAGCCATCTGTATGTCTTCTTTGGAGAAATGTCTATTTAGTTCTTTGGCCCATTTTTTGATTGGGTCATTTATTTTTCTGGAATTGAGCTGCAGGGGTTGCTTGTATATTTTTGAGATTAGTTGTTTGTCAGTTGCTTCATTTGCTATTATTTTCTCCCATTCTGAAGGCTGTCTTTTCACCTTGCTAATAGTTTCCTTTGTTGTGCAGAAGCTTTTAAGTTTAATTAGGTCCCATTTGTTTATTTTTGCTTTTATTTCCAATATTCTGGGAGGTGGGTCATAGAGGATCCTGCTGTGATGTATGTCGGAGAGTGTTTTGCCTATGTTCTCCTCTAGGAGTTTTGTAGTTTCTGGTCTTACGTTTAAATCTTTAATCCATTTTGAGTTTATTTTTGTGTATGGTGTTAGAAAGTGTTCTAGTTTCATTCTTCTACAAGTGGTTGACCAGTTTTCCCAGCACCACTTGTTAAAGAGATTGTCTTTAATCCATTGTATATTCTTGCCTCCTTTGTCAAAGATAAGGTGTCCATATGTGCGTGGATTTATCTCTGGGCTTTCTATTTTGTTTCATTGATCTATATTTCTGTCTTTGTGCCAGTACCATACTGTCTTGATGACTGTGGCTTTGTAGTAGAGCCTGAAGTCAGGTAGGTTGATTCCTCTAGTTCCATTCTTCTTTCTCAAGATAGCTTTGGCTAATCGAGGTTTTTTGTATTTCCATACAAATTGTGAAATTATTTGTTCTAGCTCTGTGAAGAATACCGTTGGTAGCTTGATAGGGATTGCATTGAATCTATAAATTGCTTTGGGTAGTATACTCATTTTCACTATATTGATTCTTCCAATCCATGAACATGGTATATTTCTCCATCTATTAGTGTCCTCTTTGATTTCTTTCACAGTGTTTTATAGTTTTCTATATATAGGTCTTGAGTTTGATCTTTAAGACTTTACATAGTTTGTAAAATGTTTTGTAAACCTCAGTATTAAAATGCTATTAGTACATCAGTATTTTTATAGTATTTTAATTTATCTTGCTTATCTAACTATTAAGTTTTTACTTATTCACTTACTATAGTGATAATTATTTTTATCAGTATTATATGAGACTAAATGTAATTATTAGGTTGATTTTAAAAAAGAAAAACCACTGGAGATGAGATTTGGGCAGTCTGCTCTTTCTGTTACCTTCCTGAACAGCGTTCAGAGTAAAGACCATTCATTAGTCTCTACCTGATACTTTAAAAGACCCTGATACTGGGAAGGATTGAAGGCAGGAAGAGGAGACAACAGGGGATAAGATGGTTGGATGGCATCACCAACTCAATGGACATGAGTTTGAGCAGGCTCTAGGATTTGGTGATGGAAAGGGAAGCCTGCCGTGCTGCAGTCTATGGGGTCACAAAGAGTCAAACATGACTGAGCAGCTGAACTGAACCGATATTTTAAATAAATAGAGATAGAAATAACACAACCTTCCCCAATGACATATATGAGTCTAAAGTTCTATATGGACTCTTAAAGTGTACATACCCTCAGCTGCACTGTCATTTAAACATCACAGTTGATCCCACTTTATTGTTAATCTTCATGTTACAAGAGAGAACGAATATCAAAAATAAAAATACAGATTATAGGAAATCTGATACCCTTAATTAATTAGTTTGTTAATTAGCTAATTATTGTAAAGAGGACTTGAGTGTAGTCTGGAGAGGTATGGGTCCCTCTGGAGTGACCGGCTTCCAAGGGCCAGAGCCCAGGGTGAACACAGGTCCCCCTGCCCCCATCTCCGTGACACATGTCACCCCCCCACACCCTGTTGTAGACTCACAGCACTCAGAGCTCTAGAATTGTGTACAGAAGGGATCAATCCATTCTCTCCACAGGACCTTGTTGCCATCTTTAGAATATCTAAGGAGGTGTTAAGAACTTATATTTTGTATGGAATTAGGAGAGCTACAAGAAAAATTTTACGAAAAGTCTGTTTAGTCTAAAGCTTCATTTTAATGTTAATATTGTATTATACAAATTTCAGGTTTTATGCAGAGGGTGTTGAAATTCCTCATTTTCCTCAAGATTTTGAAGTTGCAAAATATAACATCTTGGAAAAAGTAAGAGTCTAATTTCTAGTTGAGGGAACAAAGCTGTTTGAAGTCTTCTGATTATTTTTCCTGTTTGATAATCTTCCCGTTTTTGAAAAATTATGCATCTCCTGAATAAATACTCCTTAATATATGAATTGATTTTTAGTAGTAAAAAAACTTCACATTTAAAATGTTTAATTTTAGTGTTTTTATTATAAAAGAAATGCATGCTTATAATAAAATATAGTAAAAATATAAATAGCACAAAAACTTAATATGACATTAAAAAATGAAGATATTCCTCTCTGTTAACAGTTTCTTGTATTTTAAAAGAGTAGATTTCACACCAAGTATTTACACTATGTTGAATTTCCATTATTTTTCATTAAAAAGAAAAACAAAAAACTTTTCCTCTGACATCATATAAATGCAAAATAACAGTAGCATTTAAAATGATGCTCCATTTGTATTTTTAAGATATTTTAATAAAATATAACTTGAAAATAACATTTTCTCTGTGATTAAGAAAATGTGAAAAGTGGGATGGTTTAAACATATACAAGTATATTTATAACAAAAATCCCAGAAGGAAATATAAAAAAATATTAATAGTGATTATATATCTGTAGTAGGACTCCAGATGACTTTTATTTTCTATTTACTTTCTAAATTATATCTGCAAATGATATAATTTGTATCAGGTTTATAATCAACATTTTTAAATGGCATGTGTAGTTTGTTATTTAGTGAATGCAGTTTATGAAAGAGCAACATGTTTTCCAGGTTGTGACAGAGGGAGGTAAGGAGACCGCGGTGGTGGAGCTGCAGTGCCTCCAGGGCCCTGGGGACCGTGGCTTTCTGATATGCACACACTTCCTCCTGGCCACTGGCACCCAGGTAAGGGCTTCGTGGTGACACCTACGTTTTTATTGTCCACCTTGTTGATAGCGAATTTGGTAAAAACTGGTAAATTGAACCAGCCAATCTGATAGCGTCTCTCTTTTTAGCTAGTACCATTTTGAAAAGTGGAGAGGTGCTCTTTTGGGATATGGAGGTGAGGAGTGCAGGCTGGGAGCCAGGAGAACATTCCCTGGGGTGCAGGTTCCTGCTCCTGCTCTGAGTTACTTACAGAAACTTTGCTAATGTTTGTACCTTGGCACTGGATCCCTTCACTCACTTCATTAAACACCTGCTCTGTACCAGGGAGTCGCCTAGAGGCCACTCCTAGTGTGAGGTAAAAAGACAACACACCCACCCTTGGAAATTGGGAGGGACAGCAAATCATGGTCCTGCCCCCGCCGTGACTCAGCTGCTACTGAAATGTGTGAAGTGCCTGGGCTCAGGGACAGCAAGTGGGGCTGTCCATGCCCATGACCTTCTCGAGGTCAGTGTCAGGTCAAGGGCAGGGTTCTGACCTAAGACAGGTAGGGAAAAAAAACAACCCAGAGCCTACACCTGAAGTTCCAAGTAAAGCCTGCAGCCCTGTCAGAGTCTTCTGTGAGATGCTAACTGACCGGAGGCTCACAGGCTCCCCTTCGAGTGACCACACAGTGGTTCTCTCAGGCTCAGGACGCGCCTACCTCACCCATTCCCCACAGTGGGGGTCAGCTGTCGTCCAGGAAGGAGACATCTCAGGGCCCAGACTGCTGGTGATGCCCCCGGGTTCCTGACGCCCAGCAGGGAGACAGTTACACAGTCCTGGGCCCAGGGCTGAGGCTGGCTATCTGTCGGTGTACACTGCTGACCTCCAGTCCTGGTGTGGAACTCCATTACCCAAGCAGTTCTGCCAAATATTACAGCTGGTATCCCACACCTATCAAGATTCCATGAGGACATAAAAGATTAACCCAAGGTCAAGTGTGTCCAAGAAAGAGAAAGACTTTGTTAACCTTTTACCCAGAAATGTAGACCATGTTTTGTGGAGAATTTAGGTATGTGGGTGAAAAGTAAGTAAAAATCAAGTTGAAAACCAGGTAGAATGTGTCAGAGCTGCTTCTGCCTTCCCAGCCTCCCTCCTCCAGCCTGGCCCTTCTGCTCCTGGGTGAGTCTGTTCCCTCAACGGGCATAACCCTCCCTGATGAAAGAGACAGAGCTTCTCTGGCCCTTGTCCTTTGTTAATCCATTGTGGCAGAAATCTTCCAAAATTAGGTTAAATTTTACCTTTTTTTTTATTTTGTTTTTTTTGCAAAAATTGATTTTATTGAATCTTGGCCCTTGTTCATTTTTTTTTTTTTTTAACTTTCCCTGCTTGAATGGAGTGACATGGACGTGGTGTGTGTCCTGCGGCCAGTGGGGCAGGGTTATTGGCCCCATGCGATCCAACCCCCATGCACAGCCCGCAGGGTCTCCACAGCCCACTGGGCAAGCCCTCCATGTTCGCTGAGGTTGGGATGGGGCAGGATTTGGGGGGGACAGACACCCCATCAGGACGGCAGGAATGATCACGGTGTTTGCCTCTGCCTTTGTCTGCGTGACCTGCCAGCACCCCTTCCTGTCTCCTTGGCTAGGGCAGTCCTTTCGTTTAGGCTGTGCCTGTCTCCAACGATGCCTCATCTCTGAGGTATTTTTCTTTCCTCGCCTCGCCCGGTTTTTCTTATTTCTGGAAGGCTAGAAGCCAGACTTCAAAGCGGGGTAGGATGGTGTGTAAGGTCAGATTCTGGGCTCTGAACACATGTCCTGAGGCTCTTCCGTGAGTCCAGTGCTTCTTTCCCACCTGCCGTGCCTCTCAAACTTTCCCCCCAACTTGCAGATTTTAGGCTGTTTTGTCAAGAATTGAAAACGTGAAGTCATTCCTTGAAATACTAGTTTCTCAGCTCTGTTACAGCAGGAAACTAGCGGAGGCGCCGTATCTGTGACCCTGTTCCCCACCCCCACCCCCACCACAGCACCCAGTAGGTGTTCAGCAAAGGTCGATGTGCTAATAGGCTTCCATGTGCTCATGTCCTGACACTGTGCTGCGTGCTCTAACTTACAGACCAGAAGGCAGTCCTCTGTGAAGAAAACCTCTGCAGACGCAAGTGAATACTATGAGAATTATATTGAGGAACTGAAGAAACAAGGCTTTCTACTGAGAGAACATTTTACACCTGAAGCAACCCAGTTAGCATCTGAAAAACTGCAAGCAGTAAGCTTGATTTCTACATATTCTTCTGTATTACTGATTAAATAGATTTAACAGAAATGTTTTCTTCATGACAAATAAAAAGCTGGCAGGAGATGAGAATAGGAGTTAAAAGAAGGGAAGAGGGGCCCACAGAGAGGCTCAAAGTCGAGTGGGGAGTGAGTCCCAGGATGAGCCACAGACCTCCTAGCTTCCCAGAGATTTTACTGGGAGCCAGGCCCAGGAGTCAGGGTCCTCAAACCCTTAATGCCACTTGATCTTTAATGCCACAGCAGGCCTAAAGAATTGCAGAGTGAATAAAAAGGCAGGAGGGAAAACAGCATGGGGGTAAAAGAGAAGAGGGTCAAGAGAGGAGGACAAGGAGCAAGGGCAAGTTGGGAGGGGCCCGGGGTTAACAGTCACCCTCTCCTGGGATGACATGGGCTGTTTCCTCTCACACCTCTGCTTATCTCAGGTTTAAAGGAGCACACTCATGAACTCTTTGTGGATGTTTCTCTGTTTCTCTGTGGTTGCAGTTGCTTTTGGAGGAGGTAATAAACTCGAATGCCCTGAGCCCCGAGGTGAGCGGCTTGGTGGAGATGCTCTGGGCAGAAGCCCTCGGCCGCCTGGAGGACACACTGCTGAGACCTGTGGGCATGATGAGCCTGAATGACGTGAGTGCCGTGTCCTGGAAGCAGGTTCTGCCAGGCAAGCCTGCCTTCTGCTTGTGGCTTAGAGGCCTGTGCCTCATCTGAACCAGGCTCCCGCTGTGCTGCTGCTCTTCCTTCTCTCGATGGAGAGAGGGGCACGAGGGGCGCTGCTGGGAAGTGGACTTCCGAGGAAACTAGAGTCCCATCTGCAGCATCAGCCTCGGGAGCAGAGCAGGGCAGGCCTGGGACATGGGCGCTGCAGATCCTCAGGGAGAGGTACAGACCCTGGTCCACTTCAGAGTGACCGTCTTGAGCCTTCGACCGTGTGGGGAAGGGCAGGTGCACCTGCAGCCATCAGGAAGCTCTTCTTGACTGTGTACAGTTGAAGGAGCAGGTGAAGAAGGTGTTCCCAGGGGTAGAGCATGTGTGGCTGCACCAGCACATTGAAATAACTCGTGGAGAGAGTAATGGGATCAAGTCCAAAGGCACTTGTGTGATGAAAAAGGTGTTCTGGTGGGCTTCATCCCTGAGCCTGATCCAGACGTCTTTCTAAATGTCTCGTGTGGAAGGAAGTCCCCTAGTGAGAACTCCTCTCTGTGGACTCGAACGTGGATGCAGACACGCTGACACTGAGGACTCTGGTTCCCTCCTCTAGTTAAGCCCAGCCCAGTTTGGAAATGAGATGCATTTTCAACAGCATCAAGCTTGCTTTGTATGTGTCCAGTCGAAAGCTAATAGTCATGTATCTAAGAACCATCTTAGGTATTTTTATACAAGTTACTTTACTTTTTCTAGATTATCAAGTTAAATTTTCATAATCATGTGTCATCTTCTATTTAAAGGTGAGCAAGGCAGAGGGAATTCTCCTCCTGGTAAAGGAAGCAATGAGAAATGGAGAAACACAGGAGCAACTGCAAATGATGCTGACCGAGTTCTACAGATTAATCCCTCACAGAGCTGCTGTGGCCGAGAAGGTCAGCCTGAGCCTGCTAGCTAAGAAGGAGGACCTGTGCCAGGTAAGCCTCTGCACCTTGGGGTTCAGTTTACACTTTGTGGGGACAGGGGAGAGGGGTCTTTCACATCTGACTGAGATAACACTGGATCACAAAATTTGGCTCTTGAGATTCCTCAAAAACAAACGGTTGAGCCATTTGGGGGTGATTGGGGTCCTTATGGAAGTTACCTGAATCACACTCCCAAAGGAGCCTGTGTTGGAAGAATGGTGCAGAAGCAAGTGTTTAGAATTGTTACGCTGGGGACTTCCTGATGGTCCAGTGGTTAAGCATCTGCCTTCCAATGCAGGGGATGTGGGTTCAATGCTTGGCCTTGGAACTAAGATCCTACCTGGTCCCAGGCAATTAAGCCCACACACTGTATCTAGAGAAGCCTGTGAGGAAGACCTAGCACAGTCCCCCCGCCACACACACACACACACACACACACACTCACATACACAAAAAAAGAATTTTCAAAATTGCTATGTTGTGAAATGACTTTCTGGATCAGGAGATAGGTAGGATTCTTTCCTAGAAGAAACAGAAAGCTGCTCCTGACTTGAACAATGAGGAGGCTTGTCACCCTGTAGGACGAGTAGTGCAGCTGTGGGGTGGCCACTAGTCCAGTTCACTCAAGGCTGCGACCTCACTGGGGCCTGGTCTCTTCCCACTTCTGTGCTTCCTGTAGGAATGGCTCCCCCCTCTGCCAACTCCCCTTCCCATCAGCCCACAGCATCCTTCCTGGATGGTTTCTTCTTATGTTTCTTGGAGGATGCCCCCAGTACCCTCTTATTTTTCTTTTTATTATTATTTTTAAATTAAGTATAGTTCATTTATAATATAGTGTTAGTTTCAGGTGTACAGCGAAGTGGCTAGGTTTTATATACACACATAGCTATATACATATATATTGTACACATATATATACACACATGTACACATATATATATACACACATGTACTTTTCTATGATAGGTACTGTAAGATGTTGGATATAGCTCCCTATGCTACAGTAAATCCTTGATTTTTTATTTCTTTATATTTACTTCTTTTATATGTAAGGGTATGTATCTGTTAATCCCAGACTCCTAATTTATCCCTCCCCTTTTGTAACTATAAGTTTATTTTCTATGTTTGTGAGTCTGTTTATGTTCCATAAATAAGTTCATTTGGCTTCCCTGGTGGCTCAGACAGTAAAGAATCTACCTGAATGCAGGAGACATGGATTTGATCCCTGGGTCGGGAAGAAGCCCTGGAAAAGGGAATGGCTACTCACTCCACTGTTCTTGCCTGGAGAAATTTCATGGACAGAGGAACCTGGCATGTTGCAGGCATGGACAGAGGAGTCTATGGAGTCACAAAGCATTGGACATGACTTAGCAACTGAACAACAACAATATTGATTCCACATACAAGTGACATCATGGATATTTGTCTTTGTCTGACTTACTTCACTTAGTGTGATAATCTCTAGTTCCATCCATATTGCTGCAAATGGCATTATTTTAGGCATTATTTCATTCTTTTTTATGACTGAGTAGTATTCCATTGTATATATGTATTACATCTTTATCCATTCATCTGTCAGTGGGCATGGGTTGCTTCCATGTCTTGGGTATTTCTTTAGCCAGAAGCAAGTCATGTGTGCATAGCTAAGCCAGTTTCTGCTGAGGAGGATAGGATTACTGAGACTGCTCGGAAGTGGGGGAAGGAGCTGTTCTTTCACAGAGAACAGCAGGAAGGCAGACAGGGCTCACCCTGTCCCGGGTGAGGCAGCACCCACTCTGACTCTGGGTTGCCACATCTGAGCATAAAGGATTTGGGACAAAATCAGAGATCCATGACCTCTAGACTTGAGGAGTTTTTGGATGTTAAATTTTGCATGTTTGAGGGAAATTACAGCTTCCCACAGATTCCCAAGTGGTGCTAGTGGTAAAGGACATGATTGAAGCGACTTAGCATGCATGCACACACCGATTCCCAGAGGAGTCTGTAATCCAAAATATGTGAGGAACCAACAAATGAGATGAGCTAGTGAATGAGCTGACAATGGACCTCCATGTTTAAAGTTCCATGATTTCCTCAACACTGAGTGTAACTTCAGTTCCTGGTTTTGCTACTGAGAGGGTGTGTGTGCTGCCCACCCAAATACTGTTAACCTGGATTCTGTATTTTCAGTAGATCACACATCCCCATGATTCAGAAGTCAAAATTATATTTAAAAGGTGTACTATGTTGCACCCTGTCCCCACCACCCCTATTCCAGCTCCTCTTCCCGAACACATAACCATGCTTGTTAGTTTCCTGTTTGTCTTTGCACCATTTCTTTATGCAAATAAACGTGAAAATGAACAAGCATACTTAGTCCTTCCCCCTTTTTCTATGTAAAAAGTCATATACCCTCTTCACTGTCCTACACCTGTTTTCTTTACGTGACATAATGTACTCTGAGTGTGGAGACCACCCTCATTCTGGTCCACGGTGGGACATGCCCCTGGGTGGGCATCCTCCACCCATCCCCGCCAGACACAGTGAATGACGCCACAGGAAGTAAACGCTCTGTGTGTCTGGTGTCTTGTTCTTGCGCAGGGACATCTCTGAGAGGCAGTCCCCAAGGGAGAAGTGCAGCCCGAAAGAATAAACACGTCAGTAATGGGTGATTTTGTCTGCTTCCCTCAGGGTTTCTCTGTGCTGCCCTCTCACGGCCGATGAATGACAGTTTCCTTTTCTTGTCATCTTATGAGCTGTGTCTTTGTCAAACTTCACCATGTGTATGCACTAGAAACGGCTTCGGTGTAGTGAGTCTGAGCACCTTTCCAGATGTTTTAGGGATGTTTGTGTTTCTTCTGTGAACTGTCTATTCATGTCCTTTGCCTCTTTCTTGGGTCTTGATGTTTTTATTCATGGTTTTTAGGACCTTTGTAAGTTAAGAAGCTTAATCTGTGTTATGAATTGTGACTATTTGGCGGTTTTTGCAGTTTATTTGGGTTTCTTTCTTTGCTCATACTGAGTTTGTTGGTGGTGAAAAAAGCTTATTCAACCTTTTTGAGAAATGCAGTATGATATAAATTATTTTGATATGTGGTCGTTCCGACGTGTCAGAAGTAGAAATGACTGTAATCATTTCTGCTTACAGCTAATAAGAGACATGGTTAATGTCTGTGAAACTAATTTGGCCAAACCCAACCCACCGTCTCTTGCCAAATACCGAGCTTTGAGATGCAAAATTGAGCATGTTGAGCCGAACACTGAAGAATTTTTGAGAGTAAGAGAAGAAGTGTTGCAGAATAATCACAGGTAGGATTACAGGAGATAGGTGAGGGTCTACTCTTTAACTTGCTTCAGATTCTGGTACAGCAGATCTTCACACACCTAGATAATTAATCCTCACTGCAGAGTAATCACGATGTGGTGACAGATACTCACTTCTGTGTCTATAATAGGGCTCAGAGCTGTGTTCTGTGCTTAAACACTCCCCACTGTTGCAGTCCATTCCAAGTTCACCTACTGTTGCACAGAATTAAATTCTAAAAATTGAGATGTTTTGTTTGTTCACAAATGCAGTGTTTAAGTGCTGAAGGGTATTGCATGGGAAAATCCACTCAAATTAAGATTTTAAGGTGAAGAAACATGTTTTGGATCTCTCTCTGAACCTGGCTGGACTGCTAAGCAGCACAGAAGGTCAGCTGTTTATTACTTTCTTGACCTTGTCTCGTCAGGGTGTCAGCTTGGCAAGGCTGAGACCGTGTTTTCTTATTTCTGTTGCTGGTAGAGTACTTAGCACAGAGTATGTTTGTTAAATGAATGCATGAATGTTGAACGAAGGAACATATTCAATTTGTATATTCTGTGTATGTTTGATAAAATACGGGATATTTTGTATGATGTTTTATAGCCTACTTATAACACTTACATCTTACTATAAGTTTTGTTTCACATTCTTACTTATTTTTAAGAGAGTATTTTTTAATGGCTGCATAGTATTTCCAAGAAATGTTGCATTGTGATTCATTGAATCAGTTCTCTAATAATGGACATTTGGGCGGTTTTGGGTTTTCTGCTGCTGCTAACAATTTTTTATTGTGCTTTCAATTATGTAATCTCTTCTAATTCTACAGTAAGGGTCCAGTGGACATCTTGCAGATATTTAGAGTTGGCAGAGTGAGTGAAACCACAGAGTTCCAGGGCCACCTTGGCAATGTCAGGCACTTGCTGCATGGGTCTCCTGTGCAGAGCTTCATGGGAATCCTGTCCCGGTAAGAGCACACCATCTCTATTTTCCAGACTTTCAGCTCACAGTTAGACTTTTTTTGCTGTAGTACGTGGATCTATTCCATTGAAGTCAGCCAGCTTATTGAATTGCAGAGAAAACTGAACACTTTATAGTTAAGTGTGTAATTTAAGTCATATGTTAATTATTATATATTTTAAAGTGTAGTGCATGGAAATGAATTGCTTCTTGAGGAAAGGGGATTCTCTATGTCCTGAGTCTTCTCTGTGTATCTAACTCAAAGATAGTCTAGAAATTAGAGCTCCCAGATGCCACGAATTATCTATTCAAAACATAGCTCTAATTTCTGTTAGCTTTGAATAACACTTAATATTGGAGTTGAAACTGAAGTCACAAGGAGCAAGGGAAAGCATAGTAAGTCTAGATCTTAGTTAAATCCCCTGCTGCTGCTGCTGCTAAGTCACTTCAGTCGTGTCTGACTCTGTGCAACCCGATAGACAGCAGCCCACCAGGCTCCCTGTCCCTGGGATTCTCCAGGCAAGAACACTGGAGTGGGTTGCCATTTCCTTCTCCAATGCATGAAAGTGAAAAGTAAAAATGAAGTCGCTCAGTCATGTCTGACTCTTAGCAACCCCATGGACTGCAGCCTACCAGGCTCCTCCATCCATGGGATTTTCCAGGCAAGAGTTAAATCCCCTACCAAAGACTTACAAACATGCAGGCTCCACCGGGAAAAAGCTTTAACTGCTTCAGAAGAACCCAAAGACAAGCTGATTAGAAAGATACAGGTTTTCCTTGAATTGACCTATGCATTTTGTGCTATCACAATAAGAATACTAACAATACTAACAATTGACTTCCCTGGTGGTTCAGTGGTAAAGAATCTGCCTGCTAGTACAGGAGACACGGGTTCAGTCCCTGATCTGGAAGGATTCCAGATGGTGCGGAGCCACTAACCCCATGCACCACAGCTATAGAGCCTGTGCTCTAGAGCCCAGAAACTGCAACTACTGAAACCTGTCCACGCCAAAGCCCATGCTCTGCAACAAGAGAAGCCACCACAGTAAGAAGCCCGTGCACCACGACTAGAGAGAAGCCCATGCTCGCTGCAACTAGAGAAAGCCCACGAGCAGCAATGAAGACCCAGCACAGCCGTAAATAAATAAGTAAATAAACCTACTAACAAGATTTTTTTTTAAGAAAAGAAAAGCTGATTCTATAGCCCATATTTTTTTTTAATTTGAATTTACCAGGGTAATTCTGAAAAAGAAGGATAACCAGAGAGGATTAACCAGTCAGATGTTAAAAACATAAAGCTTTACTGGGTAAAACAGTGAGGTGAGAAATAGATGAGGCAACAAAATAAAAATCCACAAATAAATGCAAAAACATAGGGGATTTAATATATGATAAAGTTAGCTTTTATCTCTATGGGAAAGTTTATTTTCTTCAGTACCATATATGGATATAAATGGTTAACTGTCTGGAAAAAAATATAAAGTTGGATCCTTACTTCATTCCTCACACAAACTCCATGTGGATTGAAGATTTGAAAATTTAAAATGAAGCAGTAAAAACAATCTTTGAGTAAGAAAGATTATTTTAAGTACATCCCAAAAGCCATTTTACAAAATTAATTCTATTTCATAACACGGAACATAAACCAGATGTAATAAAAGGCAGGAGTCTCTCTTCTACCACCTTCCCAGAGATAATCTAGTTTGTTTGATTGCAGAGAGTTCTAGAAAGCAAGAATCTGCAATGGGAGCACAGTCAGCCTTGGCCTCATGGCTGTTCTGGTGAGCCCTTCATGGGCCCAGCCTGAGGGTGGGCAATGGCTAGCTGGCCAACCAGTCCAGATGGTGATGAGAAACAGTCTTGGCTGGGTCCATTTCAATGGCACCTGGAATTCCTACTCTGAGGTTACCTTGAAATATATTTTTCTTTTCACTTCATGCTAATTATTTATTTATTGACTTTCAGTTGGTATATTTTTTCCAGGTTTGTTGAGTTATGATTGACAAATAAAAATTGTATATCTTTAGGTTGTACAATGTGACTTCTTAAAGTTGTACAACGTGATGGTTTAATATACGTATTTATTATGAAAAGATCTCCATGATCAAGTTAATTAGCATATCCGTTAATTAGCATATCCATCACCTCTCAGGCTTACCTTTTCTTTTTCTTGTGGTGAGTACAGAAGGTCTAATACTATCTTAGCAGACTTCTGGTGTACAGTATCATCACAAACAGTCACCACTGTAGGCATTGCATCCCCAGAGTGTTTTCGTCTTGTAACTGGAAGTTCGTGATTTTTTACTAGCACCACCCCCTGTAGCTTCCCCCACCCCCAGCCCCTGGAAACCACAACTGTACTCTCTAGGTTTATGAGTTTGACTTTTTCAGATTCCACGTAAGTCTTGTAGTGTTTATCTGTGTCTGGCTTGTTTTACAGAAGTGCTTAAATAGCTTCTTTCTTGGCCAGAATTGTGAGGCTATAATGAAAGATTCCTTTTTTCTAGTAAATCACTATAATGTTCTTTTCCAGTGGGTTGCTTTTACCCAAAGTAGTTGAAGATCGTGGCATGAAGAGAACAGACATTGGAAATCTTGGGAGTGGGATATATTTCAGCGATTCAATCAGGTCAGTACCTTATCTTTTTAATCACATCATATACACCCGTCACCAAGGAGACATGATCAATACTTGCTGCAAGTTTTCACCTGTCTTTGCTTGGTGAGGATTTTTCACCAAGAACAGATAATTAAAACAGCCAGTTTTCTCAGTATATTGTAGAAGCCTGTCTTATGGTGGATATTTGGGAAAATTATATTTGAAATCATCTTAGTGATTTTACTATCCTAAGAGCTTTTACCTGTATTTACTCACTCAGTCTCACAGCAAACCTCTGAGGTCAGGCCTTGTGACTCCCACCCCGATCACAGATGAGAACACTGTGGGACAGTGGGGGTGACTTGCCGAAAGCCACACAGAACCTTGTCTTCTCCAGAGCCAGCGGTCCTGACTTCTGCAGCACATGACCTCGCTCACAGACAGGGCCTGGAATAATATCTGAGTCTGTCTTCATTTCAGCCACAGCATATTGAACTTACTAAGCACCAGGTTTAGTGCTTCAAGTACGTTGTTTGATAACCTCACAGTGGTATTGGGAATCATTTTATGAAGATGAAACACGTTTATGGAGTTTAAGTAACTTGCATTCAGGTCACAAAACTAAGAAAATGACAGGTTCAGGCCCAGGACAGAGGATGATTATCCAGGAATTTAAGGAGTCCCCCCAAATCAATGAGAGGAGGAATACCCAGTAAGCAAAGGGCAAAAGATATGAAGAGGAAACATGTATGGACACACTTGAAAAGATTAGTGATCAAGAACGTGCAAATCAAACCAGAATGAGACCATTTCACACCTGTTGTATCAAAAGACACTTCAACACCTTTAGGTGTTGGTGAGTCTCCCCTCCTGGAAAAGGGTCCCATCATCTTCATGGAGCTGAAGAGCAGCTGTGCTGATGTGACTCGGCGGTTGGGAGTCAGCACACCCCATCCTGGCTGCACGTGGAATCACCCTCGAGCTTTCAGACAGTGTTGGTGCAGAGTTCACTCAGATCAGCTCAGTCAGGGTCTCGGGGGCTGAGATTGGGCTCCCGGTAGTTTCTCTGCTCCGTGTATGACTTTAACACACAATCTGGGCTGAGAATCACCACCCTAATAAATACTGGTATACGTAGACAAGTGGGGATTGGACAGTGGGGTGGTGTTGTGCTGGTGTGGTCCAACGTTTCCATGTGTGTGTGTGCGTGGGTGGGTTAACCAGGTGCCCTCCACCTGCACGTGTCGAATGGATGAGCCTTAGAACCAGATCACAGAGTGACTCTCTCCACATAACATTATTACCGAGGGGCATGTGCCTATGTGCTGACTCCGAGAAAGAAAGACAAAATAATGATGCTCTTTTTCCTGAGCTGGTGGCAGCTACGATAGCTGTCTTATTATTGAGACTGAATATTTATAGAATAAATGCTTTCCTCTGTACAAAGTATTTCCAAGTAAGCACTTTTATATGTTAAAATATTTTTCAAAAGACAAACTGGCAGTCAGTTGAATTTAACCAAATTAAAGCCCTCAGTGGATATGGACAGTGGGGTTTTGGTGAGGAAGTGCAAGCAGACCAGACTGCAATGGGTTGAGAGCTGGTTCGCAGACAAGCCAGAGAAACAGTTGCTGATGGTGAGGAGCGAGGAGGCAGGAGAGGGGGGCGAGGGGAAGGGGAATAGATGAGCAGGAGGAGGGTGGGGTAGTCAGGGTCCTGTGTTTATAAATATGGAGCACCCATTAGCACAAACAGAAGTGCAAGTTTTAGAGGTGTGTCCTCAACAGTGCCCCCCAAGGCGCCCAGCCTGAATTCTTGACACAAAAGTTATTTTATTAAAGCTGTTGGTTCCTAAGAAAGTTAAATGGAATTGCTCATTTGGGCATCACTTGACATTTTGTTTTTCTACTTGGATCCAGAAGGCTTCATGAGGGTGCAGCATTGTTTGTCCCTTGACCAGTTCTTACATGGCATTTCATGTTCTTTCTGAACTTCAGTGCCAGGAATTAATCCACTTTTTCCTCTTATCAGATGGGCTTCTTCCTTCTCTTTCCTCAGTCTGTATATTTTAGTAGCTGATAAAGAGCTGCCTAGCACAGCAGAGGAGCAATAAATGTGTGTTTTACATAAAAATTTTAAATAAATAAGTAAATAGAGTTCTAAATGGAATCTTCAGAGATATTTCAATAACAGTAAAATTTGAAATATTCTACTAGCAAAGTCGTTTGGATTCTAGTTTTCCTACATGTATAAAATAGTGTTGCCATGCAACTGTAAAGTAAAACACATATGTGCTTACTTCCTGTGACACGCAGTACAAGCATCAAGTACTCGCACCCTGGACAGACAGATGGCGCCCGACTCCTGGTCGTCTGTGATGTCGCACTCGGCAGGTGCATGGACCTGCACAAGCGAGACTTCTCCCTGACGGAGGCACCACCCGAGTACGACAGCGTCCACGGGGTGCGGGGAACGGATATGGTCAGCTCGGACTTTGAGGTATTTCTATCGAGACAGACAAACAGGCTCCTGTTTTTATCAAATATGTTTAAGTTTAAATAATTACTGTATAGCTACTGTCTGAATTCAACAGTTTCTAAATTAACAAACATGAAATTCTGCTTTTATGAAAACATTTGCCAATAAAGTTTCTTTTCCTTTATTATTAAACTTCTGTTTTCTCTAGGATGATGAATTTGTTGTATACAAAACCAATCAGGTTAAAATGAAATATCTTGTTAAATTTTCTGTACCTGGAGATGAAATAAAGGACTTTCATCCTTGTGACAATACGGAACTAGAGGAAGACAGACCTGAGTTTTCAAATTTTTCAGCAGTTGAAGGTAAGATGGCTTTTTTGACTGCTGTTCTCTATGATGTTTATAGAACTTAAACATTGTATTTTCAGTGAAATTTATATTCATGTCTGGTAACTATATCTCTGATTTCTTACATAAATGCTTCATTTCCTTTTTTATTTTGTAAAAACAAAACCTGGGGTGATTGAGAGATCGGATGATGTCAGAGCCCCCTGTTACTTCATTAACGCGCTGAGGCTGAGCTACCACCCCCCCGAACCAAGTCCAGGTGTCGTAGTGTAGAAAACGAAGCCTTAGAGTTGAGTAAGTTGAGTAGCTTGCCAGTTACCAGGCTGTGCAACCTCAGACAAACCTCATAACCTTTCTGGGCTCAGCTTCTCCCCTGTGGGAATGAGATCAACACCTGCATTACGTGAAGGGGCTGCAAAGTCACCATGTGCAGCTTGTGTGTCAGCAGAAGGTGACCGCTTCTCAGAAAATTGTAAATTCAAACTAGTATAATATTAATTGATAGCATTTAAAAACACATCAGCATTTTAAACTGTGATCAAATTATTTTTTATCAGAAATATATGGCTTCATGTAGAACATAACCCCTGTTTTCTGCTGGGAGTCACTAAGTGTGTATCTCCTAAGAGTGTATCTGCCTCTCTAGCCCAGTCCGGCACCTTCCCCACGTGACTCATGGGGACATGGGCTTCCTGGGACTGAAGTCTGAGAGACCTTCTGTTGCTGCAGTTCTATGGCACAGTGACAATGCTGACTGAGCAGGGAGTGCAGAAACCCAGATTCATACTTGAGATACACTTAATAGGTGTTCTGAAGACCTGTGTGTGCTTGTGTATGTTTAAACTCTGAATTTGCGAGATGATGCCGCGTAGTTAGTAGACTTTAAAAAGGCAGCATGCCCGTTGGGAATGCTTCCCTCACCCCATCTCATGTGGGTTAACTTTTCAGAAATGGTGACTGAGAATCATAAAATGCTATTTGTCCACTTACCCTAAAATGTAACATTTGAAGGGAAGGGGAAGGAATAAAGGTCAAATTGACAGAAACAGACAGTGGAGGGAAGGCTTTCAAAGCTGATATGAATGTTTCTGACTTGCAGATCACCAGCTTCCAGGCAGCACGCCTTTCCCCGACATCAAGGCCGGCCTCCAGGATGCCTCTGGGAATTCAGTTCCTCTGGAGGACGTTCACATCAAGGGGAAAATAATAGACTTTGTAGCCCAGGTATGTTCTTTGTGGTTTTGTGATGCTTAAACTAAATGAATATAAATCATACACAAGAATTGGATTACAGTTGTGTGAACTAAACACGTACATTTCTAAAATTTGTTCATTGAGCACCCAGTGTGTGCCTGGGGCCATCCTAAGCTCTAGGTGAACCGCAAGGAGCAGGCTAAGGAAAGCCTGCCTGGTAGAGCAGGACCAGGCAGTGCACTCAGGAAATAAATATGTAACATGGGCCTTCTGGAGAGAAAACCAGGGCAGGTAGGAGGGGATGGACTGGTGAACACGGTGGCCAACAAGGCCTCCTGAGAAGGGACATCTGAGGTGCCCATTCCAGGTGGTGGAAGGGCATGTGCAAAGGCCCTGAGGCAGGAGTGCACCTAACATGGGGTGCACCAAGGACCAGGGTGAAGAGGGGTGGGGGGAGCACGGAGGAGCAGTGGAGGCACCAAGGAGCAGGGTGGAAGGGACACTGAGGATCAGCATGGGGGGTGGGGGGCCCGGAGGAGCAGCGTGAGGGGGCCATGGTTGGAAGTGCATGAGGAGGCGGCAGGCACTCTTGTCAGGCACAGACAGACACACGGTGTGAGCGGGAAGCCTTTGGAAGACATTTGCAGTGATGTGTCAGAGCTGTGTTCTCACGGGATCACTCCAGCCCCTGCCCTCCTCCCCAAGTTGAGGACAGTCAGAGGATGACCAGTTAGGAGACACAGGTCTGTCCAGGAGCACACCGTGCAGGGATGCGGGCTGGAGCAAGGCCTGCAGGGGGAGGGAGGCAGGCTGGCCAGAGAGACTGGCTGTGGTCCTTCAGAGGGAAGTGGGGCTGGTCTTTAGTGAGCACCTGACTGGGGAAGGCGGGGGTGGGGCGGGGAAGAGCCTGCCTGCCACCCCTGAGGCTGACACCGAGTGGGTATGTCTGACCTCCACCCCTGCCAGTGCTGACCCACCCCCACAGCCCTGAAGCCTCTGGGGGCACCATGTCCAGCTATGGGAAGGACCCAGGTGTGGGCTCCAGGCAGGGCACTACAGGCGCTCCTCTCTGTGGGGCCGTGTAGAAGCTGTGAGCACATGACTGCCACTTCCTGTGACTCAAGCTTCATCTGCACGTCAGTTCTTCCCAGACTGCACAGGGTGAGCACTTGTTGTACTGTTGTTTGAACGAGGAGGCACTGAACAATATGATAAAGACCAGTCTGAACTCGTCATTCCGACTGGATAGTCTGGGATGGATTGAGTTGTGGGGGGACTGGTGTTGACTGCAGAGGAGCCCTGGGGTTTGAGAGCCCAGTTAGGAGTTCGTGCTCATCCTTCTCCAGCCTGATCATGTGGTGGTTTCCTTGGGTGTAGATGAGACAGCAGTGCTGGGCTGCCCATCGGTGGTGGCTGTTCCGCGTAGTTTCCTCAGGTGCAGCTGAGACGGTAACGCTGGGCTGCCCGTCAGTGGTGGCCATTCTCCGATGGTTTCCTTGGATGTAGATGAGACGGTAATGCTGGGCTGCCCGTCGGTGGTGGCCATTCCACAGTGGTTTCCTTAGGTGTAGATGAGACAGTAATGGCTGGGCTGCCCATCGGTGGTGCCTGTTGCGCATAGTGAACGTGATAGTCCCGGTGCACACAAGTGTTGCAGGAGCGGCCTGTGTCCTCCGTGTGTCACTGTGGATTAGACACTGTTTGATGAGGCTTTTCCGTGGAGAAGTTTGCCCCACACATATCTCGTGGTGCAGCTGTGAACCTTCCTCTCATTTCTGGATAGCTGGCCTGTTGTTTGACTTGAGTGTCCACACAGGCCGGCAGCAGGGAACTTGGCTATACGTGGCCCACTCTGGACTTCTCAGAGTGAGCTTAATGTTTTCAGTTTAACAACTAAACTGAACTAAAACACTAATTGCATTTGAAGGAGGAAGATTAAGATGTCAAAAATGTGTACAGAGTATTGGTTTCTGTTGTAAGTCCTAGTAAAAATCCTCCATCATCTTTACTTAAAATTTCTTTCTTTTGGTGCCTGTGCATCATCAAAGGCAGTGACTTGGATGTGGTCTTGACCTCTGGGCCTTACATGCACAGCAGTTTCCATTAATAGCTGTTCCTGCAAACATCATTAATGCAGTTTCATCAAATATATGGGTTTTTCTTCTTCAGGTCATTGTTTTTCAAACATACACAAACCAAAGTCATGTGCCCATTGAGGCAAAATATGTTTTTCCTTTGGACGACAAGGCAGCTGTATGTGGTTTCGAGGCTTTCATCAATGGGAAGCACGTGGTGGGAGAGGTAAGGGAGAACCCCGGCTGTTCTGTGGGGATGGGCCATCCTAAGTCCCTTAGTTTCGGGCTGAGTGGCAGCCTGGTCATAAAACAGGATGTTCCTGGAAGAGTCAGGCCCTTGTACAGCCAGCCTCCACTCAGACATCTGGCGTCCCTCCCTGGTTAGCTAGCCTCTGTCCCTGCCTGTCCAGATTCCTTGTCCAAACACTTCAACAAACAGTGATTTCAGTATCAAAAGTTTGAGAGACACATTGGAAAATTGGTGAAGCCCTTTATGTATTTTTGCAAAAATACTGATCCTTTGTACCCTGCTATAAAAGCCAACTGAAGTGAAGAAAAATATGTCCAGAAGAAGTATAAATTGATTAATTCTTTGTTTATTCTAAGAGTCCACAGTTGCAATAGTAACTCACATTTTATCAAATTTAAGACGAACTTAATTTTTTATTTATTCAGAGTAAAGCTCCAAACTTCCTTTTCACTGTCAACTCTCAAATATTTTCGTCCCAGCTTTTAAAGAGCATCCTCTTCAATTGGCCTTTTCTGATTCAAATTCTTATTAGATAAGTACATTTTTATGATCACTGTATGTAAGTTTTCATTCATCTTAGATGCTTAGTTTTCTGTTTTTGCCTGGGTTTTAATAAATGTTGATGAAGTTTTCCTTATTAAAGTCTGAAGTCACTGTTCATATCGTGACTGGTACAACACTGTCTTTTTCAGATTAAAGAGAAGGAAGTGGCCCAGCGAGAGTACCGAGTGGCGATCAGTCAAGGTCATGGCGCCTACCTGATGGATCAGGACACACCCGTAAGACTTGATGTTCATCCAAGTCAGTTCCGTGTGCTTGCTAGAAAGGGGAGAATAGGTGGAAATTGATTTAGAATATGAAATTCTAATTTTCACTAGAAATTTAGCATATGAAATTCTAATTTTCACTAGAAAGTGGAATCATTTTTACTGGTTTAGGCTCTGGAGTTTCATGTGGTTGGGAAGGGAGGTTGGGCTAGTGAGACCCATATGACTTGTTTAGATAAAGGAGGAAATGGCCAGGGTCACCCAGCGGATCCTAAGAGCCATTTCTGTCCTTGGGAACTGCATTCCCCAGACGTGACAACGGAAAGAAACCATGTGGGCACATAATTTCCATCTTCCCGTAGAAGCGTAAGATATTTACATTTCCCCCAGAACTAAGCTAACTTAGCAGTTTATCCAGTTTTCACAAGTTGTGTCTCAGGAAGGCGCATCTGCAGGGCTTGGACTGGTTCCACGGTTAGGGTTAGGTCTTCACAGGGTCAGATGTGGAGATCTGGGAGGAGGAGCCACAGGGCCGCGTCCACGCTCTTCTTGCCTTAACTGTAAGATGTTTTAAGTATGCCTCAGGCAGGTGCTGGGCCGCATGCAGCCTCTCCAGCATAGACACATCAGTCGTTTGTAAAGACAGCCACAAGCTTCAGACACACCTCTGAGGAGGACTCATCGCCAGAATACTGTCAAAATGTGATGTTTGGAGCAAGCAGTTATTAAAATTACAATAGATTTAAGGGATAAATCTGCAGAATGGGGATTAACAAGAAGAGGTGATTATTCCACAGGGAGCTCACTACCCCTGTGCTCAAGTGCTGGGTCCCCTGGGGTCCCTATAGGGGCATGGTGCTATTACACAGGCCCCTAGTGCTCTTTATGCAGGTGGAGGCCCAGCTTGGAATCCCAGTGTTTAAGTGGTGAAGTAACAAGAGAGGTTAGATAAAAAGTTAATGGGAAAACAAAGAGAAAATTTGAGTGCCAAAAGCAAGGCTGGAAACAGTGCCCAGCCTCTGTGGAGAAGGCCTGCAGGAGTTAGACCCCTGTGTCAGGAGGCCCAGGTGCCCTAACCATGGGTCCCCTCTTCCTCTGAGGGATCAAGCTGAAATTCAGTTCACCTGGCTGCCTGGCAGCTCGGCCTTCCTTCAGGTTTGGGACAAGTTAGGATTCTGTAGGGGACCTGGGTGACACCACATGGGTGACAGCTGGCACCCATCCAGACCCTGTATCGGCAGTGCTACCATACACCTCCAGTGGTGCCTCTCCAGGAAGTCCTGGCCTCCATACCCTTCCCTTGAGGCTGAGCGCTGTGATAATCCTGTCTTCATTGTTTATTCCCACCTTGATGTCAAAGATAACAACACTTGACTCCTCAAATCCACATTAATCGTGATATCATACACCCCTAGTCTAAGCACACTGAGTTTTCACAGCAGCACTGTTGAGTGAAACAGAGCACAGGCTTGGCCATGTCAGGAGGCACCCAACATGGGTTCAGAGGAAGTGATCCAGCCTCTTTCTGACCTCACTAGGCATGAAGTTGTTTCCTTACACAGTGATTGGCAATACTCACTAAAAGAAAGCAAAGCAATTATTCTGAAAAGTAAGATGATGAATTTTCTAGAAAAGAGTTAAATGAGGGCCAAGCTTGGTGTGACAGGCTCCAGCTCTATAGCCAGGAGGAGTCTCCTGGTATACTGTGTCCGCAGAGAGGCCTTGGGGTTGAGGGGGTGGTCTCCAGGGAGGGGCGGGCAGGCATCCTGGGCAGAGCCCTGCGGCCACAGAGAGGCCATAGAGTTGCAGCGGGGGTGGGGGGGGGTAGTCTCCACTGGAGCAGAGGCCACTGGGTGCAGCTGCTCGGATCCCAGACCGCTGGGGAAGGGCCCTGGGTTCTTCTTCCGCACAACCAGTGCTGGTCTGGAGGCCACGTCCCCTTCTCTGAGGAGGAAGCAGGCAAGTTGTGATCAGACCATTTATGTAACAGGAGGGGATCGCCCAAAGGATAGAGATGCTTCTGAGACACAGGCTAAGTCATGTACTTCCATTTCAGGACATCTTCACCGTCAGCGTCGGGAACTTACCCCCAAAGGCCAAAGTCCTGGTCAAAATCACCTACATCACGGAGCTGAGCATCCAGGGTGCCTGCGCGGTCTTCTTCCTGCCGGCCACGGTGGCGCCCTGGCAGCAGGACAGGGCTCTGAGGGAGAACCTTCAGGTCTGTTTGGCGACAGCAGCTTTGTTGTGATTTATGCAGAGGAAAGAAACAGCATCTAAATAACCTAACCTTTGGGCCATAGAGTCAATTGTAGTGACATTTAGGGATTTAGACACAATTGTAGTGACATTTAGGGATTTAGACACATGTAACGTCTGCTTTATTGACTATACCAAAGCCTTTGACTGTGTGGATCACAATAAACTGTGGAAAATTCTGAAAGAGATGGGAATACCAGACCACCTGACCTGCCTCTTGAGAAACCTATATGCAGGTCAGGAAGCAACAGTTAGAACTGGACATGGAACAACAGACTGGTTCCAAATAGGAAAAGGAGTACGTCAAGGCTGTATATTGTCAACCTGCTTATTTAACTTATATGCAGAGTACATCATGAGAAACGCTGGGCTGGAAGAAGCACAAGCTGGAATCAAGATTGCCGGGAGAAATATCAATAACCTCAGATATGCAGATGACACCACCCTTAGGGCAGAAAGTGAAGAGGAACTAAAAAGCCTCTTGATGAAAGTGCAAGAGGAGAGTGAAAAAGTTGGCGTCAAGCTCAACATTCAGAAAACAAAGATCATGGCATCTGGTCCCATCACTTCATGGGAAATAGACGGGGAAACAGTGGAAACAGTGTCAGACTGTATTTTTCTGGGCTCCAGAATCACTGCAGATGGTGATTGCAGCCATGAAATTAAAAGACGCTTACTCCTTGGAAGGAAGGTTATGACCAACCTAGATAACATATTGAAAAGCAGAGACATTACTTTGCCAACAAAGGTCCGTCTAGTCAAGGCTATGGTTTTTCCAGTGGTCATGTATGGATGTGAGAGTTGGACTGTGAAGAAAGCTGAGCACTGAGGAATTGATGCTTTTGAACTGTGGTGTTGGAGAAGACTCTTGAGAGTCCCTTGGACTGCAAGGAGATCCAACCAGTCCATCCTAAAGGAGATCAGTCCTGGGTGTTCATTGGGAAGGACTGATGCTGAGGCTGAAACTCCAATACTTTGGCCACCTTATGTGAAGAGTTGACTCACTGGAAAAGACTCTGATGCTGGGAGGGATTGGGGGGAGGAGAAGAAGGGGACGATAGAGGATGAGATGGCTGGATGGCATCACCAACTCGATGGACATGAGTTTGGGTGAACTCCAGGAGTTGGTGATGGACAGGGAGGCCTGGCGTGCTGTGATTCATGGGGTCGCCAAGAGTCGGACACGACTGAGTGACTGAACTGAACTGAACGTCTGTGAGATGAAGAGAATAAACACAGATATGCTCAATGACATCCTGTTTTTATTCTGTTCAGTCTCTTTAAAGTTTATGTTGGTACTGCCTGCTCATTGTGAAGAATTTTGATAAGCATAAAGAACGCCAATAAGCCAAAGAGGAAACTTTAAACCATCCTTAATTCCGTCGCCAGAGACACCACCAAAGCTGCTGTTGCTGCTTTCCATACAGTGTTCAGACTCCCTGCTTTGTGTGCATCTGTATAAATTGTGTACTTGTGTGTGTGTGTGGATTCTTGTGGTGAAACTGAGCAGATACTTAGTTGTGCATATGTATTTTTCTTTTCACAGGATACAGTGGAGAAGATTTGTATAAAGGAAATAGGAGCAAAGCAAAGGTTAGTACCTAAAATACAAAAACCTGTCAATCATTCAGTGAACATTCATTTTATAGCTTAAGTTATCATTAAAAATTACACAGAAGAGCTGCATGTAGTTGGTCAGTAATTGGGATGTTGGATTGAGCCACCTCTCTGTTCACTTCGGTAGCTTTTCTCTGAGCATGTCTATCGAGATGCCGCACATGATTGAATTCATCTCCAGTGACACACACGACCTGAGAAAAAAGGTTAGTAGGTCTTTGCTTTCACTTCTTAAGAACTCGTATTTTAACGTTAGTTTTCCAAAGCAATACATGCATGTGGTTTAAGTTAAATTACACCAAATTACATCAGCTTATAATCAGGAGCAGCAGCTGGTCCTGCCTCACCCCTCCCCACACCACCGTCTAGGGACAGAGACTGACTTTACATGGTTTAGCTCTTTTCTGGTGGCTTCCAAAGATTTAATTAAATTTTCTACTGCTTGTTCTTGTTTCAGAAGAACAAACATCTGTTCCAGAAGTTATCTTTTTTTTTTCCATGTGTGCTTCTGTTTATTTATGTTATGGCCATTATGTATGTGCACATGTTAAGTCTCTTCCGTCGTGTCCAGCTCTTTTCAACCCTATAGACTATAGCCCACCAGGCCTTGTCTGTCCATGGGATTCTCCAGGCAAGAGTACTAGAGTGGGTTACCGTGCCCTCTTCCAGGGGGTCTTTCTGACCCAGGGATCGAGACCCTGCATCTCTTAGGTCTCCAGTATTGACAGGCAGGTTCTTTACCACTAGTACCACCCAGGAAGCTCTTATGGCCATTATATTGAATATAAATTTTTACATTTGTTTTTTTCACTCTACTTTGTATTGTAAATATTTTTGCAAGTATTCAAATTATTCTGAGATACAGCTTTTTATAAGCAACTATCCATTGTGACTATATAAGAATCTACCATTCACCTCTTGTTAAGTTTATAGGTTCTTGTTTTGTGGTTGTTGATTTTAAAAAAGCTCTCCAATGTCTATCTACTTGTCTTCTCTGGTCTCCATTCCTTCTTGCTGGAGGATCTTTCTCCATCTAGTCTTTCTTAAGGCTGCCAGAGGTATCTATTCTCTTTCTGTTATGGCAGATGAAGATGTAACCCACTTGCCCTCCTCTCACCTCAGTGCACATGTTTCTAACCCACTTATTCCAAGAGTTATAGTATGGTTTTTGGTTAAATCAATTTGCTGCTATTATTTAGTCACTAAGTCCTGTCCAACTCTTTGCAACCTTGTAGACTGTAGCGCTCCAGGCTCCTCTATCCATGGGATTCTCCAGGCAAGAATCTGGAGAGGGTTGCCCTTTTCTCCTCCAGGGGATCTTCCTGACCCAGGGATCAAACCCATGTCTCCTGCTTAGCAGGCAGATTCTTTACAGCTGTGCCATCTGGGAAACCTGGTTAAATCAATAGTAAATGTTTAAGTTATTATGAGTACATAAATGATAATTACACTGAGCCAAGAAATGTATTATGATGGCTTTTTTTCTTTTTACTTCTTTATATTTCTTGGGGGGAAAAATTGCCATTTTCTTCGTCTTCTAGTACTGTTTCTTCTCATTTGTTCTAACCTGTCATGTAAAGCCCCTCTGGGGCTGTTTTCGCTGTCTCAGTGAGTCAGCAACTCCTCTTCCCTGACCCTGCCTGCTCCCCTGGGGCTGCTGTCCACGAGGCTTTTCCTCTTTAGTTCCCAACACCTGACAGCACAGTCTCCCTTATAACCCGAACGTCTGAAAACATCCTCTTCTGCGTGCTTCTGCGTGGGTAGGTGATCCCACTCAGAACCTTGAAAAAATTGTCATCCCGCCCCCAGCATTACTTCTGAGAGATTAAACCTTTTTATCCCCTGTTCTTGATAGGCAGTTGTTTTGTTTTTGAGCCCTGAAAGAATTTCATGTCTTCTCTTTATCCCTGATGTTCTGAAAGTTCATCAGAACCTGACATTCATTCATCATATATGTAATTCCTGGCCTTTAGTTCTGGGGGATCTTCTTATATTTTAATGCACAAGTGTTTGTCTCCCCTTCACCTCTCAGTGGCTCTTAGTGAGACGTCCCTGAATTGAGCCCCTTGTTTTCTTACATTTTCTCTCCTGTTGTCCATTTCCTTGTCCTTTCATCCTGCTTTCTGGGTGGTTTTCTCAGTTGTAAGTTCCAGCCATTTTATTTAAATTTTCATTCTCTCTCTCTTTTTTTTGGCAAGAGCTCTTTTCTGTTCTGTAAGTATTCTCTTTTTTTCTGGCTTTTTGCTCAGTTGGCCTCCATTTTCATGTTAAAGGCTTTTCCTCCAGCATCTGAGTGGCCTCTCTCTATGTTTGTCCTCAGAAGTCAGTTACATGCTGTGTGGTAAGTGGGGCAAGTGGGCCCCGGGTCCCGGGGGCTCGAGGCTGGTGGCAGCTGGTTGGCTGGTGTCGGGGTGAGTCTCTTGTGTGTTTTTACCCTTGCAGGGTTGTGCAGAGTACCTCCAGGGTGTTCACAGGTATGACTGGGGATGCCAGCCTTCACTTCACTGCCCTCTGTGTCTGTGCTTCGTTATACTTAGGACTCCCGAGTCTGGACTCTACTTGGTTAAATTTCTCTAAGTAATAAATCCTCAATTTCCATTAGTGAGAAAACAGGTGCCAGCTGCTTGCTACCAAGGGCAGGGAGGGGACCTGGGCTAACAGCTCAGGGCATGATCTGCTCTCCGGTGCCTCCGAGGGGTCCTTCCCAGGGAGCTGCAGGCCCTGAGCCCACAGCTCATGGCTGCCCCGCCATGGGGCTCGGGCAGGGGCTTCCTCTCCTCTGGCTGAATCACTTAACACAGCTCTGTCAGTTCTCCATCTTCTTATTGAAATTTGCTGGCATCTTCTCTGCTTTTATCTTTGTTCCCATTTTCAATGTCTTTATGCCCTTTTTATTGTAGGGAGTTTTGGGATCTTGCTAGGGAATAGAGTTGTCTATGTGCTCAGTCGTGTCTGACTCTTTGCGACCCCATGGACTGTAGCCTGTTAGGCTCTTCTGTCCATCGGATTCTCCAGGCAAGAATACTGAAGTGGGCTGCCATTCCCTTCTCCAGGGGATTTTCCTGACCCAGAGATTGAAGCTGTGTCACTTGCATCTCCTGCATTAGCAGGAAGCTTCTTTACCACTACACCACCTGGGAAGCAAGGGAATAAAGTTAAACACATGTAAATAATACATTCTTAACAAAGAACCCCTTGGCATCAGAGCTTTTGCTGTGTAACAATCCCAACATTTTGTGGATTAAAACAATAAGCATTTGTTGTTTCTCAAGCTTTCCTCCTGTTGCTGGGGACAGGATGGGCTGGGACAGGTGGCTGACGGCCTGGTGTCAGCCAGGGTGCTGGCCCTGGTCTCTCACCTGCCATAGGTTAGCTCAGAGCTCAGCATAGCAGAGGAGGCAGCCCGTTCCACAAACACAGCACAAGCCCCTGCCTGCATTCCATCTGCCAGTGTCCCCTTGGCCACAGCACATTCAAGGGCAGAAAAATGGGCACGACCTCCTGAGAGGAGGAGCTGGAGAGTTTTACTACAGAGGGCAGGCCCAGAAATATACCATGCCGCCTTTGTCACTTAAAGCCTCCCCTTTGTATTTTCAGAAGGTATTTTATACTTATAAAAATACTATTTTACAATAAAGGCATAATTCTAAAATTCCCGTTGGGTTTTCTGTTTTACTATTCTGTGTTGTAATTATCTTCTGCATCCAGATAACAGGATACACAGACCAGTCACCTTTGGGTCCAGGGTCTGAGACTGTCTCCAGGGGGTTGAGTTTGCTTGTGTGTATCCACTGTAGATGAAGAAGGAAATGGCAATCCACTCCAGTATTCTTGCCTGGAAAATTCCATGGATAGAGAAGCCTGGTGGGCTACAGTCCATGGGGTTGCCAAGAGTTGACCATAGCTGAGCGACTGAGCACATGTACCTTAGAACCAAGAGGATAAAAACATGATCTGGTGAATGGATAGGAAAGCTATGGTACATATACACAATGGAGTATTACTCAGCCATTAAAAGAATACATTTGAATCAGTTCTAATGAGGTGGATGAACCTGGAGCCTATTATACAGAGTGAAGTAAGCCAGAAAGAAAATCACCAATACAGTATACTAATGCATATATATGGAATTTAGAAAGACGGTAACTATAACCCTGTATGCGAGACAGCAAAAGAGACACAGATGTATAGAACAGTCTTTTGGACTCTGTGGGAGAGGGTGAGGGTGGGATGATTTGGGAGAATGGCATTGAAACATGTATAATATCATATGTGAAACGAATCGCCAGTCGAAGTTCGATGCAGGATACAGGATGCTCGGGGCTGGTACACTGGGATGACCCAGAGGGATGGTATGGGGAGGGAGGTGGGAAGAGGGTTCAGGATGGGGAACACATGTACACCCATGGCAGATTCATGTTGATGTATGGCAAAACCAATACAATATTGTAAAGTAATTAGCCTCCAATTAAAATAAATAAATTTGTATTAAAAAAATAATAAATGAATTTTATTCTTGTTTTAAAAAAAAAAACGTGATCTTGGTCACACTTGTAAAACCTACAGTTCACAACATTGTTGATTTTTAATAGAGTTATGTAAATCATGCATGGATTTGCTACTTGATAGTATGGTGTAATTCACTTATTTACTTTGTTCTCACGGTTGTTTGTTTGCAGAGAACAGACTGCAAAGCTGTGATTAGTACTGTGGAAGGCAGCTCCTTAGACAGCAATGGATTTTCTCTCCTCATCGGTTTGGTTGATGTGTATCTCCCAAGAATGTGGGTTGAAAAGCATCCAGAAAAAGAAAGCGAGGTATACTCATTCTTACTTAGAAGTAGGAGATACTGTTGAAAAAGTATTTTAGGATAGATCATTTAAATTTGGAAATGATTGATAGTCTTGAAAAGCTAGCGTTACATAAAGAGCTCTCACCACCCCAGGACTTTACAATGAAAAATATTCGTGATAGAGGAGATTCCTTGGCAGTCTAGTGTTTCCACAGCAGAGGTTTCAGGTTCAATCCTTGCATGTGAGAGGCACAACCCAAAAATACTTAACGACATCAAGAATGAAAAATTTTTGTAGTTTCAAGCAAAGCCCCCATGTGGCATATTTCCCATAAAAATTGTCATTTTTACCTTTGTTGTTGTTTAGTAGCTAAGTTGGGTCTGACTCTTTTGCGACCCTATGGACCATAGCCCACCAGGCTCCTCCATCCATGGGATTTTCCAGGCAAGAGTACTGGAGCTGGCTGCCATTTTCTTCCTCAGGGGATCTTCCCAAACTAGGGATCGAACCCAAGTCTCTTGTGTCTCCTGCATTAGCAGGCAGATTCCTTACCACTGCACCACCTGGGAAGCAATTTTTACCTTAATAGTGTTCGTTGCTCAGTTGTGTCTGACTCTTTACGACCCCTTGGACTGTAGCCAGCCAGGGTCCTCTGTCCATGAGATTCTCCAGGTAAGAATACTGGAGTGGGTTGCCATTCCCTTCTCCAGGGAATCTTCCTGACCCAGGGATCAAACTCAGGTCTCTGGATAAAGGCAGATTCTTTATTGTCTGAGTCACCAGGGAAGCCCTAACTTTTTTTTTTTACCTTAATCCCTAACAAAAAGAAAATGTGCCTTCATATATTACATTGGTTAGTCTGTATACTTTTTACAGCTTTTAAAACATTGATACTGTAAAAAGATAGAAAATTATTTACGGCTGTTAGACCATATTATGTGGCTGTTATAATCTCTTCTAATTAAAAATTGAGAGCAACATCAGCAAGATGGCCAAATAAGACATCCTTTGTATGTACCCCAAACAAATGGGCAACAGGTTCATGAAAAGATGTTCAGCATCACTAATCATCGAGGAAATGCAAATGAAGACCTGTGGTATCACTTCACACCCATTAGAACGACTGTTTTCAAAAAGACAAGTATTGATAAAGAAGTGGAAGAAAGGGAACGCTCAGACATTATTTATGGGAATGTAATCCAGTGTAGCCACTATGGGGAACAGTGTGAAGGATCCTCAAAAAATAGAACTACTAGGACTTCCCTGATGGTCCAGTGGTTAAGAATCTACCTGCCAGTGCAGGAGACACAGGTTTGATTCCTGGTCCGGGAAGATCCCACATGCTGCAGAGCAGCTAAACTCATGCTCCACAAATACTGAACCTGTGCTCTAGAGCCTGGGAGCCGCAACTCCTGATGCCCAAATGCCCTGGAGCCCTTGCTCCCATCTCTGCAATGAGAAGCCCGAGCACCACAACTAGAGGGAAGAGCCTGCTCACCACAGCCAGAGAAAGCCGTGTGCAGCAACCAAGATCCAGCACAGTCAAGAATAAATAGTAAATAAATATTACAAAATAGAACTACTGTATAACCCTGCAATCCCATATCTTGGTATATTTCAAAGGAAATGAAATTGCTGTCTCAAATACTCGCACCCCAGTGTTCATTGCTGCATTATTTATAATAAGACATGAAAACAACCCAAGTGTCCTTTGATGGATGAATGGATAAAGAAAATTAAATATATACACATATGTGTAACATGTGCAACACATATGTAATATATGTTACCTACACATACAGTAGAATATTACTCAACCATAAAAAATAAGGAAATCTTGCCATTTGCAACAATACAGATAGACCTTGAGAGTATCATGCTAAGTGAAACAAGTCAGACAGAAAAATACAAATACTGTATAATCTCATTTACATGTGGTGTCTAGAAAAAGCTGGGCTCACAGAAACAGAGGGTAGAATGGTGGTGGTTACCAGGGCTCAAGGGTGGGGGAGTAGAAATAAGGTGGTGTTGGTACGAGGATACTAAGGTCTAGGTATAAAACAAATAATTTCTGGGGATCAAATATGTAGGATGATGATTGTAGTTAGGCATACTGTGTTGTGTATCTGAAGGTTGCTAAGAGGCTAAATCTTAGATGTTCTTGCTAGCTAACCTTATTGTGGTAGTCATTTCACAGTACTGTGTGCTAAATGGTTGCACTGTAAATCTTGAACTTACACAATGCTGTATGTAAATCGTGTCCAGTAAATCTGGAGGAAAGTTTTCATGGAAAGTAATAGTAGTTCTATTTTGAGTGTTGGTTGGTTATAAGATAAAAGGTCAGTGTGTGCATTTCAGTCATCACACACCACAGTGCCAGAGACTGGGACATATTCATTATTTATTCATCCTGAAGACACTTTTGATATCACAGCAATGTTCAGATATTAATTCTGTATTAGTTCTGAACCTCTCAGGGGTTTATGAGGTTCACGTTGGGAACCCCAGCTCTGACATTCTGCTTTTTGTTTGATCTCCTATAGGCCATCTCATTTTTGAATAAATCTTATTATTTTTGTTTTTATAGTAGTATTTTGCCTGATTATAAAGTTTTCAGATTTTACAAGTAAATCTTTTCCAATAAAAATTACACATTTATGCCAGATGTTGCAAATCCTAGGTACATGTGTATCTTGTTTGTACCTTAGAGGGTTTTGTGAGATACTGCTGCTGCTGCTGCTGCTGCTAAGTCAGTTTGGTCATGTCCGACTCTGTGCGACCCCATAAACGTCAGCCCACCAAGCTCCCCTGCCCCTGGGATTCTCCAGGCAAGAACACTGCAGTGGGTTGCCATTTCCTTCTCCAATGCGTGAAAGTGAAGTCGCTCAGTCGTGTCCAACTCTTAGAGACCCCATGGGCTGCAGCCTACCAGACTTCTCCATCCATGGGATTTTCCAGGCAAGAGTACCATTGGAGTGGGGTGCCATTGCCTTCACTAGGTGTGTACAAACTCAAGGGTCTTTGAAGTGCAACAGCTGATTGTGGTTTAAAGGGGCAGGGTAAGTTGCTGAACCCTGTAAGTAGCAAGAATTAGTACCTTTTCATTCATCTTGCCTGTGACGTGGGTTGTTGTACACTTGCTATGCTCCTGATGAAGTGCACACTCCTATGTACATTAGTGTGGGGTGTATCTCCCTTCTGGAGGCTTAGAGGATTTTTTTTTTTTTTTTTGCCAGTCATTCCCATTGACAAGTGGCACATTCCCATGAGGCTCTGAGAAGTAGTGAGAAACCATGGGCCTGAGCCCATAGGGCCTCATTGTTTAGATTGGTGACTCAGTGTTTTATAACTGTCCCAACTATGAGTGAAGTTCTGGGTCTCTGGGTGCATGTAAATAACCAGATGAACTCAAGTGATAAGAAGCACCAGCCTAGCTCCTGTTTTTCTCCCTTTAGGCCTGCATGCTTGTGTTTCAACCAAATCTTGGTATTACCGTCCCTGACGAAGCTGAGAGGAGTGAAGTGATTATTTGTCTTGATTGCTCCAATTCCATGGAGGGCGAGACATTCCTGCAAGCCAAACAGATTGCCTTGCATGCACTGTCCTGTGTGGGAAAGGAGCAGAAGGTGAACGTCATCAAGTTCGGCACAAGTGAGTGCTCCGCCCTGCGCCTCCTCCAGAGCGTCAGCACGTCAATGGGAAGGGGTGACTGTAACCTGTCTGTGGAGTGAGCGGCAGCACAGCGAGGTTCAAAAGCAAGAACTCTGGAGCCAGGTCCCCAGCTTGAATCCCAGCTCTGCACCTGAGCCCTGGATGTGGCCTTGGGCAGCTTACTGGAACTTGGTTCTCTCATCTGTAACAGGAGAGAAATAGTCCCTCCTCATAGTGCTGTGGTGAGGGTTGAGCTCATGTATTTAAAGGACTTTAAACAATGCCTATCATATAGAAAATGCCAGATGAGTATTACTATTGTTATTGTTACCAGTTGAACTGAGTGTGAGACCCTTGGTTTGATGAGTTCGAGGGTCCAAGGATCAGGACAGAACCTCTGAAATCAGCACAGTGGTAGAGGAGCTGTAAGGAACGTCTCAGGAGGCACCAGACAAGCCCCACTGAAGAAAGGACTGTCCCCTTCAGGTGGGGTCCAGGGGCCTCTCAGCCCCTCGGAAGGAGCAGCATGGGGTGTGGGGACAGCCACACCCTGCTGATTATTTACTGTGCCGTTTGGTGGAAGAGGAAGCCCCTTCACGAAGGAGGAAGGAGCCAGGGTCTGCTGCTGCTGGTGGGGAGAGTTCAGATGAGCAGGGACATGCTGAGGGCCGGAGGGCGGCGTGGCCTACTGCCTGGGCTGTCCCAATGTCCTGTGTCTTCCTCTGCACGTAGTTGGCTGAAGAGCAGACTCCTCATGCACAGCCTGACCCAGGTCGTTTTTGCTCAGTAAAGTGCGTCATTTGAATGCAGTGGAATTTTTTAAAGGAATGCTGTGGTGAATTTTTTTTATGTATTAAAATTACCAACCATTATTATTGTTTGTTAGTGGTCAAAAAGTGAATATTTAATGGCAACATCTTACACCAGTCTTGTCATACAGGTTACAAGGAATTATTTTCATATCCTAAGTGCATCACGAGCAATAAGATGCCGACAGAGTTCATCATGGTGAGTACCAGTAGCTACCTTTGTCCTCTGTCTTCTCTCCGTCAGGCTTCAGTGGTTCTGCCAGTCTCCCCAAGAAGCCCTAGTCCTTCCATTTCTGTATGCGGATGGGCTCTTTTAGTTCATTAATAAAAGTGACATGAACTCATTAAGAAAATGGAAAATTAAAAAATAAAGAAAAAATTGTTCACAGTCCCACCATCTGAATACAATCAGCATTAACAGCTTTGAATGTTTTGCTCTGTCCCCTTTCTTTCTTTCTTTTTTTAAATTGAGCAAACTAGGAATGACCAATTGTGTCCTCGGTCCAGACTAGCTGGCAATCCCAGGGGTGTTTTGATGTAATAGTTCTTTGAAAACCGTAAAGAAACAAAGAAACGCCAACTAATAATATTATAGGTACTGTGTGACATGAAATAAACTAAAAGGATAGTTGTTCCACAAATGAATCAATAGGAAAGAATTTCCTTTCGGTGACAATAACCCTCACTAAGGGGTGTGCTTCAGTAAGTAATTACAGTTGGTGGTGAAGACACCCCAAAAGAAGTAAATGATTTTGCTTCAATTCCTCCAGTCTGCTACACCTACCATGGGAAACACAGATTTCTGGAAGACACTTCGATACTTAAATTTGCTGTACCCTTCCCACGTGTTACGGAACATCCTCCTCATATCCGACGGGCACCTCCAGAACGAGAGCCTGACCTTGCAGCTCGTAAGAAGAAGCGTGCCGCACACCAGGCTGTTCTCCTGTGGGGTCAGGTGAGCACAGGCGGGCCGGTCCCACGGGGAAAGTCAGCAGGTGGGAGCTGCTTGGTGCAGAGGGGCCAGCTCTGGGCTCTTGGCCCCGGCCGCTGCCTGGGTCTCAGAGCCTGAGCAGCCTCAGGTTAGCCGTGCCTCTGGGGGGGCACCTTCACCCTATTCTGTGAAGTGGAGATGACAGAGGGTCTAATAAACTTACTCTGAAAATCTCGTGAACTTGTATACATGGAAACAGCCAGCAAGCTCCACTTCAGTGTTGGAGACTGTTACTTGAATAATTGAACCTAACCTGGCAGGCCGGGCACACCCAGGGCTGATGGTCACCCCACCCCACCCCACCCCCGGCTGCTCTGTCCCTTCCCTGCACCCCTCTGACTGCTGCCATTTTCTCACTGGCATTTGCTCACCCTGCTGTGTACAGGAATCTTTCTCTAGAGAAGCTAAAACCCACGACTGTTGGGGTTCACTCCCTCCCCATTTATAGTTAATGTTTTTGCATTGAATTGAGGATTATGGTATAAAAATAAGGAAGACAGAGGAGAGCAGGGGCCATGCTGGCATTTGCACACAGCATGCCTGACCCTGCCCCCCTGCCCTCCCCCGCTGTGAGGTCACTGTCCTGACCAGTGGGCATCGGCCTCCCTGGGCAGGACGTCCCGCTGCACAGGCAGGGGTGAGGAGGGATGTCCAGGGCTCTCCTATCCATAGTCATAGAGCAAAGGGAGCAGATCATGATTTGGGGGGGGAGGTGACCCTGAGCTTGGACACAGTTTGTCCAGTTTTTAATGTTTTCTACGGGTTTCTTCTTCATTTTATATGTACGCATTCGTGTTCACATGTTAACCACATTTCGTGAGTCTTCAGGAGCAGAGACTGTTTATTCCACCTGTTTAACAAGTGGTCCTCTCAGGCTCACACGGCAACCTCACTAACCTGTAAAAGCTGTAAATACATATAGACTCTGTCTTAAGGATTTTCTAATCAGTGTTGTAATCAAATCAGTTAGTTTTTATCACCGAAGACATACCCACGTTATCAATAGGCTGAAGTGTATTTCCAGAATATCTTTCTCAAACTCTTTTTCTGAAAAAATTATTGATCACTTGTCTAATACTTCAGGAGGAACTTCTCTAACAAAGTACTCTTGATTAGTTGTAGAATAATTGAGAGAAATGTAACAGAACATTGTCAATTAAATATCAAAGATTACATTTGCCGGAATGAAAGTTACTTCCTAGTTCTTTGTCATCTAAATGTGGACCAGATTTTAAGACACAGGCTTGGTTGACTCTTCTGTCAGCCTTGACTTTAGAATCAGCTGAGGGCAGCTTTGACATTCATTGAGAGTGGATCCCAGTCACCATCCCTGTCACAAACACTCCGGAGGTTTCTCAGAATCATCTCCTCCCTCCTCCAGTGAATCAGAAGCCAGAAATTTATGCTTTTTTCTCTTGTGAAAGAGACATGAGTCTTCGGATATGTGGGAACATGGATTACCCAGACCTGTAGATGTTTCCTACTTTCTGGCCTAAGTTTTATATCTGCCTTCAGCTGCAGAACATAACGTGTCTTCCACTGAGTCCTAAGCTGTGTCAGTATTCACTATGTGTACTTCAACATGTTTCTAAAATTCCGTTAAAACGTGAAATGTTATCAGTTCTACAGCAAATCGTCATGTCTTACGGAGTCTGTCCCACTATGGCGCTGGAGTATTTGAATATTTTAACTCAAAATCCAAACATAGCTGGAAAAAACAGGTATGTGTCTCAAACATCTTATTTCAGTCTTATGTTTAAATGTGGAAATCTTATCTTCTTAGAAATCTAGTGACAGTAACTTCTGTGTTTTCATCAATGGAAAAGGGAGCTAGAAAAAGGCAAAAAGGTACCCAAAGCATATGCAACCCACCCTTAGTTACCCCTAGCCTTCCCTCCCACCCTTAGTTACTGCTAGGCTTGCACAGGAAACACTCCACTGGGGCGTTCTTCTAGCTAACTTTTTTTTTTTTTTTCCAATTCATGTATTATTGCATGGATACAAGCCTTAACCCTGGTTCTGACAACATGAATTCCTCTTCCCATCTTTAACCACTGATTACTATAAACCTCGGCATACTGTTTATTTTAGCCACATGGAGCTTGGCCATTTATTCCATCTTGTCATCTGGATGAGCTTCAGATTCAAAACACACACTAACCAGAGCCCTGCAGGCAGTTGTAGCTAGTGGTTTGATTTCTGCTTTATATAATGTCATGGGTTGGTTTTTAAAAGTGAAATATTACACGTTTTTTTGGCTCAGATTAATTTTTTATTGTGGCAAAATATACATAAACTTTACCATTTTCAGGTGTACAATTCAGGGTTATTAAGTGAACTCACAGTATTGTGTAGCCATCACCATGATCTAGCTCCAGAACATTTCCATCATCCCAAACAGGAAGTCTATCCCTAATTCTTTTCTTTTTTTGGCTGTGCCATGTGGCATGTAGCAATCTTAGTTCCCTGACCAGGGATCAAACCTGTGCCTCTGCAGTGAAAGCACAGAGTCTCAACCACTGGGAACCCAGGGAAACCCCCTACCCCTGGTTAAACAATGACTCCTCACCCCTGCTCCCCCAACCCCCTGGCACCCACCCTCTTCTGTCTCTGTAAATTTAGCTCCTCTAGGAACCTCATATCAGTGGAATCCAGCAATGTTTGTCTTTTTGTGCCTGGCTTATTTCATTTGGCATAGTGTTTTTGAGGTCCATTCATGTTGTAGTATATGTGAGAATTTTGTACCTTTTTAAGGCTGAAAAATATTCCATTATATGTATACACCACATTTTGTGTATCCATTTATTGTCACTAGACCCTGGGGTTGTTTCTGCCTTTTGACTGTGAATCATACTGACCTGATGATTGGTGTACAGGCATGTGTTGGAGGCCCTAATTTCAGTACCCAGAAGTGGGATTGCTAAGTCATGTGGTAACTGCACTTAGTGTTTTAAGAGCTGCCATTCTGCGGAGAAGGCAATGGCACCCCACTCCAGTACTTCTGCCTGGAAAATCCCATGGACGGAGGAGCCTGGTAGGCTGCAGTCCATGGGGTCGCTGAGGGTCGGACACGACTGAAGCAACTTTGCAGCAGCAGCATACTGTTGTTCACTGGCATTTTACATTCCCACTAGCAGTGTGCCAAGGTTCCAGTTTATTCCACATCTGCATCAACACTTATTTTCACACTTTTTGATTTTATATAGCCCTCCCAATGGATGTGAATTTGTATCTAATTAAGGTTTCGATTTGCATTTCCCTAGGGAGAAATGTCTATTCAAGTCCTTTGTAGGGTTAATTTTTATAACTGGAATCTACTACACGACAAAGTTGTTTATTGGTAATTAATTAATAGAATAATTCTAAGATGGTTTGTGAATTTAAATTGTGTGCTAGTGCTATTATTAAAAATTTGACTTAGAATCCTGTTGGAAATATACCCAGTAGCAGGAAGGAGGGAAAAAAAAGAGCTACAATTCCCAAAGGACAGAATGTAAAGTCATTTTTAAGTGTTAGGTAACTATTTTCTGAATGTAACACTGAAAGAGAAATAACTCCTCTTGATAAATAGATAGAAGCCCAGATGGATAGGCTGAGTTCTCCCAGTTGCCACTCGGTCTCCGTCAAATGGCAGCAGCTGAGCACGGACACGCCCGCACCCCTGCAGGCCCCCACCCAGGTGCAGTCCCTGTTCCACAGCGAGCGACTCCTTGTCTACGGGCTCACTCCTCACTGTACACAGGTGAGGAGCACGCAGGCTTTTTATTATGGGAACAGCAATGTGTTTTGCTAATAACTTTCTTTTTCTTTTTTCTTCCCTTTCCTTTACCCCCAAGTCATAATATGCTACACAGTTTTTCCTGGGATCACAGTGCTTGGTTAACCAAGGGCACTGGAGAGCCTCTTAATTCTCATTAAAATCACTGAAAGAATCACTGTTGAACTAACCAGGACATTATGAAGTAGAAAAACTATAAGGAATTTTTTTTCCCATTTCAGGCAACTCTACATGCGCTGATTCAAGAGAGAGAGTATTCTACAGTGGTGTCAACTACTGAACTTCAGAAGACAACTGGAACGGTGAGATTAAAAACTTAAACTGTGCACTCACTGTTTTTGAAAGTTAAAATAATTCTGTATTTTCATATTTAATGCACCACGTCCTTCCTGCATTGTTTTCTGTGTTGACATCTTAGCACCTGATGTGATGTGGAGGGTTGTTATCTCCACAAGCGAGGACACTGACCATCAGTTTCTAAGGCAGCAGCTCTTCATCCGGGGTCTTGAGTCCAGGAGTATCCACAGGGGCATCAGTGGGCATAAATAACTGCAGTTAAACCTGGTGTTTTGTGAATGAAACCTTTAAAGGTGGTTCTCAAAGATGTGCATGTCTCCCTACAAGTTCAGTGTACCTGCAGTGCCTGGTCCTTGCCTCTTATTTTAGAATACTGAGTATAACTGTACTGGATTGCCGGGGACCAGCCCCAGCTGATCCAGGGTATTCGAAGGAGAGACAGCCTAGGCGACTATTTATATGCTAATTAGAGATATAAAGAATAATAGAATGAGGATAGCTCAGTAGGAAAATTCAGTGGAGAAAAGAGGCTGAGTAGCTTGGTTTACGCGGGAGACCAATAAAACTTCAAGACAAGAAGTTTGCACCACTTACGTAGGCCGCAGGCGCCCTCTCAAATAGCGGAAGGTGCCTCACCCTAGACACCTTCTCGAGTGGGTCTTAGAAACCCAGGCATAATTAGTAAGCGTGGTGGGTTCCGCGCTCCAGATGGAGACTCAGCTGGAAGTTAAAGGGAAGAATGACATGGGGAGACCAAGCGCTGGTGAGCAAGGCCCATAGCTTTATTTTTAACAGGGGCTTTTATACCCTAAGTTACACATAGAGGATAATAGGGGATGCAAAGTCAGCAGTCTTTGATTCTTATCAAAAACCAGGGTTTCTTTCCTGCAAATTTATCGTATACAAATGGTTTAGGTGATTTACATCATCTTCTGGCCAGAAGGCCTACTAACATTTTATGACTCTTGACAAGGACTTATCAACAAAGACTTATTTTCTCTAAGGGTAATTATTTTAAGGTTTGGCGCCATCTTCCAAAGATAAAATTGCATTCCTATAGGGCGGATGTGTAATGGGTTTACAACAAAGGAAAGAATTTATTACCTTAAGGGTCTAAAGTTACTAACACCAAGGCCACTACTTATTTTTTCTACATACCCACTATTAATTAATACACATTCAAGGATACAATTCAGAGGATGTGAAAACTTGGCAACAAGCATTGACTCATCAATGAAATCCTTTACTAGTTTATTCTGACAGTTTTTAACTCTCTGAGAGGCTCTAAGCTATTTGAATACCTTAAGCTTTCCGTGCCTCTCGAGGCTGGGAGACTGTAAACAATCGTATGCATAGCTGCAGGAGTCCGGGTAAACTTGTCAGGCGAGTTAGAGAGCCATCTGAGGGGTTTGGATTTAAACACTCCTAATTGCCCAGGACCTTTATTAATTGGAGCTGTAAGTTAACTCTTTGACAGAGAGAGCGAGATGGTGGTAGGGGACAGCCCCCAGTAAAGTCAGAGGTGAGAGCACAAAGCAATAAAGTAGGCAGACTCTGGTTTTTTGGGGGGTAGATGCTCGAGAATATCCGGGGGGACTCCTGAGGCTCGATCCCGCCTTTGCATATGCCGAGCCTCCTTCCTCATGACCTTTGTCACGAGTGGAATGCCTCACCGGCTCCCGGCACTGGATGATGAATAAAACATTGTATATTGAGGATGTGTTTTTGTTTTTCCTATTTTTGGATTAAAAGCAAATGAATTTGTAGTATTTGCATTAGTACCAAATCTGCTATAGTTAGATCTGGAAAACTCCTAACCTGTCTATGCTGTATGCCTGGAGAATTCCATGGACAGAGGAGCCCAGTGAGCTACAGTCCATGGGGTTGAAAAGAGTCAGACACGACTGAGGCAGTAACTACTACTACTATTCATAGGAGTATTTATATAGCCAGACAACCATTCCTTATTTATATCTATATAATCAGACATTGCTGTGGCTCAGTGGTAAAGAATCCACCTGCCAATTCGGGGGACGCAGGTTTGATCCCTGGGTCGGGAAGATCCCCTGGAGAAGGAAATGGCAACCCACTCTAGTATTCTTGCCTGGGAAATCCCATGGACAGAGGAACCCAGCAGGCTACAATCCACGAGGTCACAAAAGAGTTGGACATGACTTAGTGACTAAACAATAACAACAACAACAACAAAACTAAAGCAAAGCTTTCATTTTGGCATTGAATGAAAACTTATTACTTGCCAATGACTTATGTATAGAATTTAAGGGTATCTTTGTATTGTCTGAAAAACTGAATCTCAGTGGGATTTTACCTGGGAGCAGGTCATTTTCCATAAAGTCATAATTTTTATAGTTGTCTTTCCACTGTGAATCGTGGCCTTACCAGTAAAAAATGGCAGGAGTTGGAATTGTCACTGATGGGAGACGTTGCCTTTTGAGTCCTGTTGTTTCAGCCATTTGAGGAAAGGGTGGTGCCCTGGCCCTTGACTTCCTGGTGCTCTGTCTGTGGCCCCTTCAGAGTGGAGATCACAGTCAGGCCTCACAGCCCTGGGCTGGCTCTTCCAGTAGAGCAGGTCACACGTGTATAGAAAATGCCAACTATAGGGACAGAATGGAGACGAATGGGTGCCAGGACTGGAGGTGACTGCACAGCGACACGACACGAGGTTTTAGTGGGAAGAAATCCCCTTGTCTGTGTTTCAGTGGTGCTCACACACCGTCTATATGCATGTATACTCAGTCACTTCAGTCGTGTCTGAATCTTTGTGACCCCATGGACTGTAACCCACCAGGCTCCTCTGTCCATGGGATTCTCCAAGCAAGAATACTGGAGTGGGTTGCCATGCCCTCCTCCCAGGGATCTTCCCAACCCAGCGATCAAACCCTGATCTTCTGCATTGCAGGCAGATTCTTTTCAGCTGAGCCACCAGGGAAGCCCCCACATACAGTCTGTGAAAGTGAAAGTTGCTCAGTCATGTCCGACTCTTTGCGACCCCATGGACTATACAGTCCGTGGAATTCTCCAGGCCAGAATGCTGGAGTGGTAGCCTTTCTCTTCTCCAGGGGATCTTCCCAACCCAGGGATCAAACCCAGGTCTCTCACATTGCAGGCGGATTCTTTGCCAGCTGAACCACCAGGGAAGCCCACACAGCGTCTACATTAGTTAAAACTTATCAACCTGCACACCTAAAGGGGGTGAATTTCATTGTATGCAAATGCATCTCAATTATGTAAATAATTTCCTATGTATGACATGAATTAGAATCTTTTTTCCTTTGGTGCCTGAACAGATGATTCACAAGCTGGCAGCTCGAGCTCTGATAAGAGATTATGAAGATGGCATTCTCCACGAAAACGAAGTGAATCACGAGGTTTGCTTTTTCATGTGAAAGCCATTGTCTGTTTTTTTGGCCTTTCTTGAGTTGCTTTATCCTTGGAAATGTGAATGAGGATCAGCAGATGGAAAGGGACCCCTGTCATCATTGCCGTGTTTTCCATGCCAGGGTGCAGGGTGCCCCATAGTTACTTGATTTAGTTTTTAGTTAGCTTATTGAATGAATTATTGACAGAACAAAGGAAACTCAGACGCCTCCCTCAGTGCCTGTAAAGACACCACCTAGGTGCTTGTGTGTTGTAGGGTGAATGTCTCCATCTGTGATGAAAAGGCCAGGTCTGGGGGGCTGAGCCGCCTGGGGAGCTCAGCAGAGCCAAGCCCACCTTGCCCCCCCATCACTGAGCCACTGAGGCCCTGGCAGGGGACTCCCTCTGCTACCCCATACCCAGATGACTGCTGTCAAATGATGGCTGGAGCATTAGCGCTCAGCACACTCCTCCCCAGGCAGTTGGTTCCCTCAGAGGTCAGCACCCTCCTTCTCACCCTCAGGTCAGCAGCCTTGGTCCTGCTTTGCTCAGGGTCCTTTTCCATCTGAGGGCAGCTGACCAGCTGCACTGGCAAACCAGCCTGGACCAGTCCCTCTACCTCCTGACACCCCTGGGCTCCTCATCTTTACAGTGAGAGACAGACTCAATGTGACAGGTCTTGGCAGCTCAGCAGCCTTGACCTTGAGGGCTCCTTATAAACACACCACAAGCCACAAGAAGCTCATGAATATGAATTGCTGTTTCTGTACTTTAGCCTCTCGTTGAGCCCAGTTTTTGCAGGAAATGGCAGGTTAGCCACTTGAGATACTTAGGCAGAGCCATCGACTCAATGTTGCGTTGGAAATCCTAATTATAAAATTGCTGCTAAGTCACTTCAGTCGTGTCTGACTCTGTGCGACCCCATAGACGGCAGCCCACCAGGCTCCCCCATCCCTGGGATTCTCCAGGCAAGAACACTGGAGTGGGTTGCCATTTCCTTCTCCAATGCAGGAAAGTGAAAAGTGAAAGTGAAGTCGCTCAGTCGTGTCCGACTTTTAGCGACCCCATGGACTACAGCCTACCAGGCTCCTCCATCCATGGGATTTTCCAGGCAAGAGTACTGGAGTGGGGTGCCATTATCTACTTCTTATAGAAAGACACCTTTTTGTATTATGTAGTATTCATTTAATTGGTCAATAGGACATGATTTCATTTGTTATTCATTATTCTGTCTTATTATTCATTTTTCTTAGATGAAGAAGCAAACTTTAAAATCTCTGATTATTAAACTCAGTAAAGAAAACTCTCTCATAACACAGTTTACAAGCTTTGTGGCTGTGGAGAAAAGGGTATGTATTGTTAATTCACCGTCATTTTATCTATATTTGCGGGCTAAGAAGATGATTCTTGCCTTCGCTGTCACTGGTGGCCCCTGCGTCTGTGAAAAGCAGCAGAAAGCCTCTTATCCACGCAGGGCACAGGGCTTGCGTGATCTCTGCATGAGTTACCTGTGCTGTTATTTTAATGTTACAGTTGAATTCGTACACAATTAATAAAGATGAGAAATGCCAAAAATGTAACAAATTGTTGAATATGTGAATTTTAAGATATACTACAATTTGTTACATTTTTGGCATTTCTCACCTTTATTAATTCTTGACCCTCAGAAAATAAGAGAGGCCTGGGCTCCCCTTACCCTGTGAGTGGCCCTTTCGTCTACACAGTTTGAGAGGAGAGCCCTCCAAGGCACTTGGTACAGCGCCACCCAGCAGGTGCTCTATGAAGGGGACCCTCACCCCAACCTGACCATCTTCTCCCCCAGGACACAGGATCCAGTCCGACCCCCAAACATATTCCAAACCAAACATTCATGAGGCTTTAGAATTTGTAATAATAATTTAATGTGATAATGTCTGTTTTCTCTTTACCTGATTGTTATTCAATATAGTATGGTAATGAGTCACCTTCTCCTGATATTCCAAATACTTTGGAACTTATTGCCAAAGAAGACATAGATTTTCTGCCATACATGAGCTGGGAGGGGGAACAACCAGATGCCAGCAGGATGCAGGTGAGTGTTGATTACAAATCAATTGATATAATTGTGTGTACAAGTTGTGATTACAAATCAATTGATACAATTGATCAATTGTGTGCTCATGCTTTTATGATGGTAAGGGGAACCCTTCGCTAAAATAGCACCCTTTTGATCTGTATACAAGCAGATACTGATGTCTCCCTGATGATGGGAATTTTTGCACATTTTTAAAAATGCTGTTATGTGAGAAAGGCTCCATTTACAAATGTAGCTATAAAGTGCAAAAGAGGAACAATAGTGGTTACAGACAAACTGTGGTTCAGGAAGCCAAAGGCCTTATCTCTAAGAGTGACAGGCAGTTCATCCTGAAAGTAGTGATAAAAGCCTATCTAATTATCTAACTTCACCACCAATATTTATTAAAGTTTGTAGTGCTTTATGCTGTGGCCTTTGTGACCACATGATAGAAGTTGAGAAGCACAACTTAAATAAAAACTGGAAGATGTTAGTCACTAGTCATGTCTAACTCTTTGCAACCCCATGGACTCCCACCAAGCTCCTCTATCCTTGGAATTCTCCAGGCAAGAATACTGGAGTAGGTTGCCATTCCCTTCTCCAGGGAAATAAAACCTGGAAGATATATACAAAAGCAAAGGAACAAAACAGTGGTAGTAAGACTCTGGAGTATCCAAATTAGAGACGTAAAACTGCCAAAATCTAAGGATTTAAAATCCAAGGGAAAAAATTTATGTGCTTCCAAGGTGGGCCTAGTGCTAAAGAACCTGCCTGCTGACACAGGAGACATAATAGACACCAGTTTGATCCCTGGGTCAGAAAGATCCCCTGGAGGAGGGCATGGCAACTCACTCCAGTATTCTTGCCTGAAAAATCCCATGGACAGAGGTGCCTACAATTGGCGGGCTACAATCCATGGGGTTGCAAAGAGTCTGACACAACTCGGCAACTAAAGAACAAAATGTAAAGGATCTTGGCTAGCTAAAACACCTTTGAAAAGGAAGAAGAGGTTGGAGGCCTTACACCATCTGATATTGAGGCTTACTATAAAGCCACAGTAAGTAGGAAAGTGTGGTATTAACATAAAATGGACATCTAGACCATTGGAACAGCATGGAGAATCTAGAAATATATCCAGATATATAGGGCCAATTGTCTACAGAGGCCCAAGGCTATTCAATGGGGGAAAACGATCTTTTTAAAAAAAGATTCTGAAAAGATTGTATAGTCATGTACCAAAAAACAAAACAAAACCCCTCTACCCTTAGTTCACTCCATATAAAAAGATTGACTGGATTATTGGCTTAAATGTAATAGCTGAAACCTGAGTATCTGGGAAGAAAACAGGAGAAAACCTTAATGAGCTAGGGTTGTACAAAGCTTTCCTAAATTTAAAGAACAAACCACAAAAAAAATTGGTGAACTGGACTTTATTAATATCAAAAACTTTTATTCTTCAGAAGACACTGTTAAGAAAATGAAAGGGCAGACCACAGACTGGGAGAAAATGTTTGCAAAACATATCTGACAAATATGTTTATCTAAAATATATAAAGAAGTCTTACAATCCGATAATAAGAAAACAACCCAGTAAAAAAAAATAAGCAGAAGATCATTTTAGAAAACTCTCAGTTTCTTAAAGAGTTAACTATACACCTATCATTTGACCCAGCCAAATGAAATGAAAGTATGTGTTTACACAAAGACTTGCGCATGAGTATTCATTGTGGCTTTACTTGTAGCAGCCAGAAGTTGGACACAACCATCAGGAGATAAATGAGTAAACAAATTGTGGTACAGCCTTACGAGAGTAACTACTCAGCAGTAAAAAGGAGAAATAGTCTCTCAGCCGTGTCTGACTCTTTGCAACCCAATAGACTGTAGCCTGCCAGGCTCCTCTGTCCATGGCGTTCTCCAGGCAAGAATACTGGAATGTATTGCCATTCCCTTCTCCAGAGGATCTTCCTGACCCAAGGATTGAACCCAGATCTTCTGCATTGCAGGCAGTTTCTTTACCATCTGAGCTACAGGGAAGTCCTGTAGCTCAAAAAAAGGTTAAAAAGGAGAATTAACCATTGATATATACAACAACATGGATAAATGTCAGGGCAGTTATACTAAGTAAAAGTCAAAGAATATAAGCTGTAAGCTTCCATTGACACAAAATATGTGCAAACCAATCTGAAGTTACAGAAAGCAAGGAGGAGGAGTGAGATGCGGCACAAAAGGGCACGCTAAAGGAGTGTGTGCTGAATATGTCATTGCCCTCGTTGTGACAATGGTCTCAGGGATGTATATTTATGCCAGAACTCATCACTCTAAGATGTAGTTGTTTATGTCAATTATACCCAAATAAATCTATTTTGAATATCTAATTAGCTTTAACCAAATTGCCTGTTTGCATGTCCAACTCTATGGCCCCATGGACTGTAGCCCATCAGGTTCCTCTGTCCATGGAATTTTCCAGGCAAGAATACTGGAATGGGTTGCCATTTCCTACTCCAGGGGATCTACCCAACCCAGAGATCAAACCCGCCTGTCTTGCATCTCTTGCGTTGGTAGGCAGATTCTTTATCTCTAGAGCCACCTGAAAGCCCAAATTGCCACTACATAGGTTATATCAGTTCACTCTCCCATCAGAAGCACTTGAGAGGCTGTTACTCTATTCTCTCTTTAACCCAGTATATTATTCAAATTTTTGATCTTTACAGATCTGGTAGGTTAAAAGTATTTTAGTGATATTTTAATTTTCATTTATTTCTTTATGAATGAAAAGGAACATGTTTTCATATTCCTAAGAGCCCACATATTCATCTTTTCTAGGTATCGTCCATTAATGTCTTTTACCTTTTTAAATTGTGAGATTAGTCATTTTCTTGTTTATCTTAGGAAAATTATATTTTGTAGGGAAATTAGGCCTTTATGATACGAGTTGCAAAAATTTCTCAGTTTGTCATTTGTATTTTGATGTTGCTTATCATCATTTTGTCATACAGATATTTTAATGAAGTCAAGCATTTTCATCTTTGGGTTTCTTTGTTTTGTATTGCTTTGTCTTTTGTCATGCTTAGAAATCTTTCCTTCAGATATTATGCTTTATAAAAATTTCCCATGATTTCTTTCTTTAAATAGTTGTATGGCTTCATGTTTACGTTGAAATTTTCTTTCCTGGTATAAGATGGGACATATGGGAACAACTTTATTCCTTTCCAGATGACTTCCAACTTTCTCCAGCACCATTTATTAAATAAGTCTTCTTTTCCTCTAATTGATTTTAGGAATCTTTGTTGTCTTTATCATCTCCTAACTCCCCACTTGTGTTAGGATCTGTTGCTGGACCCTGTATTCTGTTTCCTAAATCAGTCTGTTATAATTGTAATTTTATAAAAGTCTTTAATGTCTGATGGGTCTGGTCCATCACTTGCTCTTTTTTCACTTTACTCATCTAATTAAGAAAAATTTAACCAGAAAAATTTAAATATTATTTTAAATGTGTGTCTTGTCCTGTGTCCTGCAGTATTAATTATATGTGCTGAGCTGTGCTTAGTCTCTCAGGCATGTCTGACTGTGTGTGGCCCCATGGACTGTAGCTTACAAGGCTCCTCTGTCCATGGGGATTCTCCAGGCAAGAATACTGGAATGGGTTGTCATGCCCTCCTCCAGGGCATCTTCCCAACCCAGGGATTGAACCCAGGTCTCCCACATTGCAGGCGGATTGTTTATCCTCTGAGTCACAAGGGAATCCCAAGAAGACTGGAAGGGGTAGCCTATCCCTTCTCCAGGGGAGCTTCCCAACCCAGGAATTGAACTTGGGTCTCCGGCATCACAGGAAGATTCTTTACCAGCAGAGCTACCAGGGAAGCCCCATTAATTATTTAAATATACACATTTGTCTGAACTGGGAAGGGACTACTCCTTTTAAAAAAAAAAACCTCATTTACATTGGTAAAACTAAAAGCTGATTATTTTCAAGATATCTCAAGGACTAGTAATTCATATAAAATGTGATTTTATTTACATGTATGTTTTTAAGGAATACTCTTTAAAATTTATTCAGATAATAGTAGTGACAGCATCCCTCATTCTCTTTTTTTTTATATATTTTCATATTCTAATATAAAAGACATTAATTTACTTAAAGCTTTGGAGTTTTTTTTTCAGTTTTCTCATTTTCTTAATATTTCTTAAAGCAGTATAAAAGACTGGAATAATTTCATTCTATCAGTTTATTTTAGGGCTGCTAAGTTGCTTTAGTTGTGTCCAACTCTCTGTGACCCCATGGACTATAGCCCACCAGGCTCCTCTGTCCATGGGATTCTCCAGGCAAGAATACTGGAGTGGGTTGCCATGCCCTCCTCCAGTGGATCTTCCCAAACCAGGGATTGAACCTGCATCTTTTATGTCTCTTGCATTGGCAGGTTGGGTTCTTTACCACCAGTGCCACCTGGAAAGCCCATTTTAGGACTAATTTGACACTATAATATTGCTTATTGTCAAGTCTTTGGCAAGTCTCTTTTATGGTCCTCAGTTTCCTCTTGTGGAAAATAAGGGATGTTTAAAATTCTGTGATTCTAAGAACAGAGAGAGATTAAGATATTTGGTGTATTTACCACTGATATTGTCTCCAGCTCTCCAACTCCATGTCTGTAAATGAGGGCACTATAGGTAAGTGACCCTGAGTGTCTGGTCTTCTCAGTGCCCTGGGACAGACAGTTTCATCAGTGCTGAGAGGTCAGCTCCTAGGAAGCCTGGCTTCTTGATCATCATCCACTTAACCTGTGCTTTCCTTATATTGTCACTTCTCTTTCTGGCAGACACTTTCAGCATCGTCTGAATGGAACCAAGAACCCAAACGTAAATGTAAACGTAAACAGACTAAAAAGAAGCGTTCATCACTTAAGATGATACTTTCTGAAGATTTTAAAGCCTTTAGCTCAGATGCCCCAGAAGAATCTGAAGCGGTCAGTTTTGTCTTCAGGGATGCAGAGGAGCCCTGGGGTTTGGGTCTGATGGAGTCATCTAAACAAACAGAAGTTAAACCACAATTCACAGAAGCTATCTCACAGAAAACGGCCGTTTCTGACATTCCTACTGCCCCTAGTTTCTTAACTACACCCCTCCATGTTGGCTCTGGTTTCTACCTTCAGGCCAGTTCAGCACTGTTTGGTTCTCCAGCTGGTCCCAAACACTTCGGTTCCCCTAAGAAGTACCTGGAAATGGGCAGTGGTGCCGACGTTTCCCTGGACATGGCGTCTTTTCCCAGGCTGCATCTCCAGGGGTCACCTTTGCAACTTGCTGCTGCTCCCAGGGTCTCGTTTAGCTCCAGGTCTCAGCTGCCCAAAACCAATCAAGGGGGTGCCACAGGCTTCAGTGCCCTCACTACCCTTCAGCCAGACCCTCTCTCACGGCCGAATCTTTTTTCCTGTTCTGCAAGTCTTCTCCCTTGTCCACTTGTAAAGTCTGTCTTTTCTTCCCCTGCCTCTCCTCCCTCCCTACCCAGGGGCGTTGTTCCCCCTCCTCCCCCTCTACCTGGGTGGTGTGGTGTTCTTCCTTCTCCCCCTCTTCCCCCTCTAACTGGGGGACTTGTTCCCCCTCCTCCCCCTCTATCTCAGAGGGTTGGCATTCCTCCTCCCCCTCCTCCCCCTCTACCTGGGTGGTGTGGTGTTCCTCCTTCTCCCCCACTTCCCCCTCTAACTGGGGGACTTGTTCCCCCTCCTCCCCCTCTACCTGGGTGGGGTGGTGTTCCTCCTCCTCCCCATCTTCCCCCTCTATCTGGAGGAATTGTTCCCCCTCCTCCCCCTCTATCTCAGGGGGTTGGCATTCCTCCTCCCCCTCCTCCCCCTCTTTCCTCTCCTCTTCCCTCTCACCATCTCCCATCTCCTAGGAGTGCCAGTTATAAGCTGCCAGTGGCTCCATCTGGCCCTGCTGAGGATGCCCGGCTGGACATTCCTCTGTTAGCTGTGTATGATAAACCTTTGTCATTAGACTCCCTCCAATATGACTGTTCATTTTTTGAATGTTCTTCTGAAACGGAAAGTGATAAAATAGGAGAACTTCTGGCAAGTAGGATTTTTAAAAAGCTGGCAGAATATGACCTGAGAAGTGGCTTTACTGCAAGTACTCAGGCACAAAAAGATGAGGATGGCCTAGTTGGCAAAGCAAGCTGGAGGAATTATGTGCCTTCGACTGAACTCTTCAGGCTTCAGACCAAGGTACTAGTCTTCTCTCTCCATAAATCTGCTTCATTAGCTTCAAAGTTCAGGATGGTGCTACACAAAGTAGCTACTCACCAGACTGCTGCTGGTCCACACTGACATGAGGAGCTAGTCCCAGAACGCAGCTTCCTTCACTGAGAAGCCAGCCAAACAAACAGTGTGCTTGAGAAAAGCTGGTGCTTACCTACCTATTTTTAACTGTTAGGCCAGAATATCATGAAAGGGAGTGTTAACATTCCTCAGTTGAAGGTTAGCATCCCTCAGTGGGTCCTGGGGTAAGACATTAATCTCCTAGGTTCTAAAACTGCTGAACTGCAATTCACACAAATTTCACATTGCAAAGTAAAGCACAAGTGTTGTAAGTACACTTTAAATATTAAAAGTTCTCAGGAATATGACTCAACATGTGAGCTTATATTAGAGATTAGCATTCCATTTGTGAAGCTAAATCACACTATAAATTTAGTTCTTGCACTGGTACTAAGACCCAATCTGATATCTGTAATTAACTTGTTTTGATGTAATATGCTCAATCTCTCAGCCATGTCTAATTCTTTGCAACCCCATCCACGGTAGCCTACCAGGCTCCTCCATCTGTGGAATTTTCCAGGCAAAAGTATAGTAAAGTAGAAAAGTAACTTGGTTTAGTGTCAGTTCAAGTCCCAACCCTTCCACTCTGTGATCCAGGGCAAGTCAGTCTTGCAGTCATCCACGTAATGAAAGTAATAAAAGTGTCCAGCTCGCAGAGAGGTAGACCAGCTGCCCGCAGCCTCCACCTGGAGAAATGCATGTGAAAACAGCATAGCACAGCAACAGTCTTTGAGCCAGAGTGTTGAGGTTTAGGTCCTGCTGCAACTGCTTGTCAGCTGTGTGACTTTGGACAACTTGCTTAAGTTTTCGTACCTCAGTGTCCTCATCTGCACAGTGGGTTCAGTGACAGTACTTCACAGGAAGCAGCTCACAAGAAAACAGCACTCCACACTAGGTGAAGGCCAGCTGGCACAATGTGTCACTCCTGTTAGTTTTCAAATTGTTGCCATAGATCCTTTCACCCATGTGCTTGCCTGCACCCCACCTTCGCCTCCACGCCCTGTGTTAGTTCACCTTGGACCTGGAGTCTGTCTGCTTCTCAGTTAGGATCCCAGGATCAGGCTTGCAACACTTCTGTAAGCATGTGATGAAGATCCGTCTTAGCTGGAGTGGGCAGAGTATGTGAGCACAAGGAAGGTAGTTTCAAAGAGCATGTTCAACATAATTTTATCTTCAGTAGAAAAGAGTCATTTTCATATTTCATCATAAGGACACATTTTAATGTTGAACAAAAGGAACCATGTTATTTAAAAGTTTGAGAAACATTGTTTCAAAGAATTATTAGAAGAAAAAAAGTATAATACTATTTTAAAAAACGTCCATACGTGAACCTCTCTACTGCTTTATTACAAATGCTACCAGATATAATACTTATTGTCCATAGTATTTATGAGATTCCCAATAATACTGTGTTTGCACATGAAGAAACTTCAATTTTACAGTATAGATGTCTTAATTCCCTGAGTGGAAAACATATTATTCATCACATAACTCATGTGATGAAATTGTAATAATGTGGCTGAAATTTTGTTTTGTTAATTTCTTAGGATGGATGCTGGAAACTTACACAAGAACTGGGATTTATATTAAAACTTAATACAAATATTTTAAACAGCTTTCTTGAGCAAAAAGGCATTCGATCTTTAGGTATGTCACTAGTTTTCTATTTATAAATGTCACGCTCTTAAATGTTACACGTTTTTGTAAACCAGTGTTCTAATATATTTGTTTCTTCCAGTCCAGCATTTCTCATGATGTACTCTGCATATAAGTTAAATAAGCAGGGTGACAATATATAGCCTTGATGTACTCCTTTTCCTATTTGGAACCAGTCTGATGTTCCATGTCCAGTTCTAACTGGTGCTTCCTGACCTGCATACAGATTTCTCAAGAGGCAGGTCAGGTGGTCTGGTATTCCCATCTCTTTCAGAATTTTCCACGGTTTATTGTGATCCACACAGTCAAAGGCTTTGGCATAGTCAATAAAGCAGAAATAGATGTTTTTCTGGAACTCTCTTGCTTTTTCCATGATCCAGCGGATGTTGGCAATTTGATCCCTGGTTCCTCTGCCTTTTCTAAAACCAGCTTGAACATCTGGAAGTTCACAGTTCACATATTGATGAAGCCTGGCTTGGAGAATTTTGAACATTACTTTACTAGTGTGTGAGATGAGTGCAATTGTGCAGTAGTTTGAGCATTCTTTGGCATTGTCTTTCTTAAGGATTGGAATGAAAACTGACCTTTTCCAGTCCTGTGGCCACTGCTGAGTTTTCCAAATTTGCTGGCATATTGAGTGAGCATGTTCACAGCATCATCTTTCAGGATTTGAAATAGCTCAACTGGAATTCCATCACCTCCACTAGCTTTGTTCGTAGTGATGCTTCCTAAGGCCCACCTGACTTCACATTCCAGGATGTCTGGCTCTAGATGAGTGATCACACCATCGTGATTATCTGGGTCGTGAAGATCTTTTTTGTACAGTTCTTCTGTGTATTCTTGCCACCTCTTCTTAATATCTTCTGCTTCTGTTAGGTCCATACCATTTCTGTCCTTTATCGAGCCCATCTTTGCATGAAATGTTCCCTTGGAAAGCTGGAATCAAGATTGCTGGGAGAAATATCAATAACCTCAGATATGCAGATGACACCACCCTTATGGCAGAAAGTGAAGAGGAACTAAAAAGCCTCTTGATGAAAGTGAAAGTGGAGAATGAAAAAGTTGGCTTTAAGCTCAACATTCAGAAAATGAAGATCATGGCATCCGGTCCCACCACTTCATGGGAAATAGATGGGGAAACAGTGGAAACAGTGTCAGACTTTATTTTTGGGGGCTCCAAAATCACTGCAGATGGTGACTGCAGCCATGAAATTAAAAGACGCTTACTCCTTGGAAGGAAAGTTATGACCAACCTAGATAGCATATTCAAAAGCAGAGACATTACTTTGCCAACAAAAGTCCGTCTAGTCAAGGCTATGGTTTTTCCAGTGGTCATGTATGGATGTGAGAGTTGGACTGTGAAGAAGGCTGAGTGCCGAAGAATTGATGCTTTTGAACTGTAGTGTTGGAGAAGACTCTTGAGAGTCCCTTGGACTGCAAGGAGATCCAACCAGTCCATTCTGAAAGAGGTCAGCCCTGGGATTTCTTTGGAAGGAATGATGCTAAAGCTGAAACTCCAGTACTTTGGCCACCTCATGCAAAGAGTTGACTCACTGGAGAAGACTCTGATGCTGGGAGGGATTGGGGGCAGGAGGAGAAGGGGACGACAGAGGATGAGATGGCTGGTTGGCATCACCGACTCAATGGACGTGAGTCTGAGTGAACTCCGGGAGTTGGTGATGGACAGGGAGGCCTGGCGTGCTGCGATTCATGGTCGCAAAGAGTCGGACACAACTGAGCGACTGAACTGAACTAAATATATTTGTTACATGTGAAAGGGATTATATTTGTTAATCATCAAAGGATGGGACTAGTTTCTGGTCATCTTTACCATTAAGTAGGGTACTACCTGTGCAGATCTATTTGCACGAGTAGCAATGACTGCTGTAGAAAGATCCAAGTAGCCTAAACACAAAGATCGCTTTCACGCACACCTCATAGTCAGGTGTCGGTCCATAGGAAAGTCCCACCCCATACAGCGGTTTGGACACGTAGACTCCTTCTATACTGCAACTCGTCCATCACCAACATGTGTCTTTACAGTTACTCCTATTGAAAAGAAGAAGAAAAGATTATTCTGGCATCATCCACCTGGTAGACCAGAGGGAGAAAGAAAAAATGTGGCAAGGATGAGGCTCTGAGCCCCACCCAGATATTAACACAGGGAGTTGGGAAATGTACTCTTTGAATTGCACTTTGAATTGCATTAGACGAAATGTAACAATGAAAACTTGCACAAGCAGAGTGTTCTAGTTTCTGGAGTGAAAGAAGAGCTGATTAACTCCTGCCCATAACATTTATTAACCCTAGACAAAGTATTTTAAAACCACTCTCTGAAGGCCTGGAATATAATCAGAAGCAGGCAGAAACTAGCAGGGACACAAACTTTGAAAGAAGAGAAACAAATTAGGTGAGCTCCACTTTTATCCAGCTTTTCACCTGAAGGTGCGTCTCAGTTCAGGAGGCACATGGAGGTTAGAACTGAAACAAAGTGTTCATGGGATGATGACACAGGGGTCAGCGTTTGAGGCTGAGAGCACCTCGAAATTAAAGGTGAGAATACTTAATGGAGGGGACCGAAGAGCAGGGAGCTCTGAAAGCTGCACTGAAAGCTCCCTCAACTTTTGTTTTGGGATTGTGTGTTTGTTTTTTGTTGTATTGATTTATTTGCTTGTTTTTAGAGAAACAAACTGCTACATCTGCTAGTGGAAGAAAATGCTTTGGTTTGCTCTGAAGATTCTGCAATTGTTCAGGTGTATCATAGTTCATAGATTGCCATGAATAATGTTAATTAAATGCCAGTAAACTTTATTTATTCTTTTTGTATGGAATGTACAAATTTCGGGGGATGATCGTATCAGTGGGCCCTGTTCTTAACTTATGTAAAACATTCTCATCAATATTGGCATCATCTGTGTAATACTCCCAGTAGATTTTCTCAAAGTCTGTTCACTTAAAATTGTATGGAATGACATAATAAAAAAATCTGACTTACGCACACACACCTCCCTCAGATCCTTGGCTGTCCCCTAACCTATACATACACCAGTGTGCCTTCAAGGAATCCAGAAAAAAGCAACAATCCAGAAGCTAGAGGGCTGAGCAGAGATTTCAGCTGTCACCAAGTGTTAGGAAGACAGAATTTGGTGTTCAGATTACAACAATTTAGACTTGATAAATGTCTCAGGCTTTCCACTGAAACCCTAGAAGAGCCATAAAGACTGTATATCATGATCAAGGACTGTCTGACAGGATGAGGGGGGGGAAACTGAACAGTCCCACCCTAACAAGGCCTAAAGCAAAGCCTTCAGAGGATCCACCAGAACAAATGTAAAACTATGAAAGTCCTAGAAGGACACAAGGAAAACTGAAAAATTGAAACATATATGGAGATTATGCAACATGTTACAGAAGAAAACGTGAGTCAAAAGAGAAATTAAAAAATACCTTAAGACAAATGAAATTGGAAATTGTGGTGGTTGTTATAGTTGTTTAGTTGCTAAGTCATGTCCAACTCTTGGGACCCCACGGACTGTAACCTGCCAGGCTCCTCTGTCACCTGGTGGCTCAGCGGTAAAGAATCCGCCTGCAATGCAGGATGTGCAGGTTTGGTCCCTAGGTCAGGAAGATCCCCTGGAGAAGAGAATGGCACCCACTCCAGTATCTTTGCCTAGGAAATCCCATGGAAAAGAAAAGAGAAAATGGAAATACAATATGGCAAGATTTATGGGATACAGCAAAAGCAGTTCTAAGAGAGAAGTTCATAGAGATAAATGCCTAATTAAAAAATAAGATGTTTAATAAGCAATCCAGCTTTTTCTGCAGCCATTGAGATGATAATATGATCTTTATTCCTCGATTTGTTGAACACATTGATCAGTGTGTGCATATTAAACCGTGATCTTAACTCTTCTCTACATATTTTGCTAGAATTCACTGTGAAGCTGTCTGGTCCTGGACTTTTGTTTGTTGGGAGGATTTTGGTGTGTTTTTTTTTCCCCCTAATTCAGTCTCATTACTGATAACTGATCTGTTTTCTACTTTTCTTCCTGATTCAGCCTTCTTGTTGTTCAGTGGCTCAGTCGTGTCTAACTTTTTGCGACCCCATGGACTGTAGCACACCAGGCTTCCCTGTCCTTCACCACCTCCTGGAGCTTGCTGAAACTCATGTCCTTTAAGTTGGTAATGCCATACAACCACCTCATCCTCTGTATCCCCTTCTCCCCCTGCCTTCAATCTTTCCCCTCATAAGGGTCTTTTCTAATGAGTTGCCTCTTCCCATCAGATGGCCGAAGTATTGGAGCTTCAGCTTCAGCATCAGTCTTTCCAATGAATATTCAGGATTGATTTCCTTTAGGACTGACTGGTTTGATCTCCTTGCAGTCCCAGGGACTCATGAGTTTTCTCCAATACCACAATTCAAAAGCATCAGTTTTTCGGCATTCAGCCTTCTTTATGGTCCAACTCTCACATCCATACATCACTACTGGAAAAACTATAGCTTTGACTAGACAGACCTTTGTTGGCAAAGTAATGTTTCTGCTTTTTAATACACTGTCTAGGTTTGTCATAGCTTTTCTTCCAAGGAGCGTGTGTCTTTTAATTTCATGGCTGCAGTTACCATCTGCAATGATTTTGGATCCCAAGTAAATAAAGTCTCTCACTGTTTTCCCATATATTTGCCATGAAGTGATGGGACTAGATGCCATGATCTTAGTTTTTTGAATGTTGAGTTTTAAGCCAGCTTTTTAACTCTCTTTCACCTTCATAAAGAGGCTCTGTAGTTCTTCTTTGCTTTCTGCCATAAGGGTGGTGTCATCTGCATATCCGAGGTTATTGATATTTCTCCCAGCAATCCTGATTCCAGTTTGTGCTTCATCCAGCCTGGCATTTCACATGATGTACTCTGCATAGAAGTTAAATAAGCAGGGTGACAATATACAGCCTTAACGTGCTCCTTTCTGAATTTTGAACCGGTCCGTTGTTCCATGCCTGGTTCTAACTGTTGTTTCTTGACCTGCATACAGGTTTCTCAGGAGGCAGGTAAGGTGGTCTGATATTCCCATCTCTTTAAGAATTTTCCACAGTTTGTTGTGATTCACACCATCAAGGGCTTCAGCATAGTCAGCAAAGCAGAAATAGATGTTTTTCTGGAATTCTCTTGTTTTTTTTTTTGTATGATCCAGTGGATGTTGGCAATTTGTCCTCTGGTTCCTCTACTTTTTCTAAATCCAACTAGGACACCTGGAAATTCTCAGTTCACATACTGTTGGAGCCTCGCTTGGAGAATTTTGAGCATTACTTTGCTAGCGTGTGAAATGAGTGCAGTTGTGCAATAGTTTGAACATTCTTTTGCATTGCCTTTCTTTGGGATTGGAATGAAAACTGACCTTTTCCAGTCCTATGGCTACTGCTGAGTTTTCCAAATTTACTGGCATATTGAATACAGCACTTGGGAGATCCAGTCTTGGAAGATCATATATCGCTAGGAATTTTTGCATTTCCTCTGTGCTGTGTTTAGTCAATCAGTCGTGTCCGACTCGTTGTGACCCCATGGTTTGCAACCTTCCAGACTTCTCTGTCCATGGGGATTCTCCAGGCAAGAATACTGGAGTGCGTTGCCATGCTTCCTCCAGGGAATCATCACAACCTAGGGACAGAACCCAGGTCCTCCCACATTGCAGGCATTTCCTCTAAATTGTCCATTTTCTTGGCATATAACTGTTCATAGTCATCGACGATCACTTTCAAAAGCAGTGTACGTCACAGGAATGTCAGTCCCCAGATCAGAAGAGTGTTTATTTTGAAAAGCTGAGGGAAGGTTGGAGTGTAAGTGGATGGATTGGAGGATGTATACAAGGGGGGCTTCAACTTAAAATATTTTCTTTCTTTTAAAGAAAAGAGAAAAATTCAAAACGTGGAAAACTGTTAAGAGTAGATAAGCTATGAGGTGATGGGGATATTCATCATATTGTTTTTTCTACTTTTCTGTAGGCTTCAGATATTTTTTAAAAAACCATTGAGTGACTTTGTTGTGGTGATGCAAACAGTGCTACGTATCAGACATTTTGGAAACAGTTAATTGACCTGGGAAACTACACGTGTACATAGGCTTGTATGTAATTCAAGTTGTTTCTTTCTCTTGTTACTCTAATGATGATGAAGATTGTAGGAGAGGAAAAATAACTCTCTCTCTACCCTTCTAGTTCTTGGCTGAGACTCCCCTGTAATTAAAGGTTAACAAGAGAGAAACAACTTGAATTACATACGTGCATATGTATGTGTATGTATGGGAGCCAAAGAAACATGAGACTCAAAAGGCAGCCAGGCAGCTGAGAAAGGGAGAGGGACAGGGGCTGTAGGGCTCCCTGGAGGGTGGGGAATGGGCAGGTGAGGGGACAGAATGTGTGGTAGACAGATATTTGCACTGCCTGGCGATCAGTCTCTCGATGGAAGACTGGCAACAGCTCTCTTCCTGTTATAGCCCCTCTCCTAATTTATTTTAGACTGTTGTGGGTGGGGGATGTAGTAAAAAGCTTTTCCTGAGTCTCCTAAGTGTTGATTGCCTTTAGCTTTTCACCAAAGTGGTAGATTCTGGGGTGGCTTATTTTGAACCCAAAAAGATGTGGAAAGTTTGGTTTCACAAAGTTTGGGATTGGAAAAGTAACAATATTTAAAATGAAAATATTTGTATAAAGTCATCTCAAATACATAGGTTGCATTTAGAAAATAAAAATGGGTCAATTTCTGGGCTCAGTAGATATAAGTATTCATTTTCAATGTTGGTATTTTTCATAATAGAGTAAAATATCTTGATTTGGATAAGGACACTGGTTACCTGTATGCACTGTTAAAATCATCAAAGAGAGCAATTTATTGATCTTGAAAAGCAAAAAGGTTTTAATCTCACACTTCATAAAGCAGGCAGACTCCAGTCTCGAGCCCAGAGAAGGCACAGTAAGGAAGGGGCTCTTAGCTTTTATAGGAGGGGGCAGCAGGGGACAGGAGGTGCCTCTGATTGACTGGTGCATATCCGACTTCTCAGAAAGACCCAGGAACAAAAAAATAAGCCGAGACCCTAGGAGCTGATTTAAGAGTTGCAGGCTTGGCTGCCTGAGTGTGTAGTGCTTCTGGTCAAGCAGAGCATTTACAGGAACATGAAAATTATCTAAATTTTGTTTTACTGACAGGGCCCCCAAGGCACCAGTAGTGCTAGAAAGTCTATTCCGAGACTACTGATCACTTAGGAATAATTTGATATTAATACAGTGGTCTAATCAATGTATCAGTTGTTCATCTGTTGTATGCTTAGGTTTATCCCCCTGAGGTATTTGCAGCAGGAGCCTAGAAACTAAATTTCTTTCCGTGAACTTCGCACATCTCTGGTTATGTGGAAAGTTAGGGTGCAGGGGGGACTCTGGATGGAATTCAGTTTCCTAACAACCATCAGGATATTATGATAAACCCTTGTTCCAGTTGCCCTCCTTTTTTATTTAAATAGCTGGTTAGTTAAGGACCTTGTTAAGTATTACAGAGTCTTGTGATGTGCTCATGTGTTATGGTTTAATAGTAATATTAATGTAATTCTTCAACAGAACTGTTATAAACAGGTACCGTTTGGGATGCAGTGTCTCTAACAGACATAAACAAATGCTTCACTTCCAGGTGTAAGAGGAAGAGAGCGCCTTCTAGATCTGATCGCCACGTTTCTAGTGCTGCAGTTCCTTCGCACCAAGTTGGAACAGGAGGGAATAATCGTCAAATCGCTGATGAGACTGGATGATGCTTCCATTCCCAGGTGACTTTAACTCATTTATATTTTCAGTCATTTCTTTTATTATATTTGCTTATTTATTTGCCCTCAGCCTGTTTGTTTCATCTTGTTTGTTTTCATCATGAGCAAAAGAAGCTATATCAAGTGTATGTGTGTCGGCCAGGTTTTTATTGTACTGTTTTGTGGATCCAGTGTAATATTTATGGAGAGTAATTCCTAAATTAACAATGATGCCCCTCTTCCCCACAGAATTATCTTAATCAAGAAAAGAAATTGTTTAGGCTACAGGGAAATACATTCCTATTAGGTACCCTAGTTAGCAACCAAACTCTTTCAGTGGATTTCTTGTAATAAGCAAGACACGGGTAGAGAGCAGGCCAGGAAGCAACTTTAGCTGCTCATAAATAGCACCCCAAGTCTTAAAGCATTATGTATAAGGCTAAAGGAAAATTTGTCTTTATATATATTTTTTATTCCAGAAAATAGTGGAGTAAATAGGGAATGATTTTTTTTTTATTTTTTAAGTTTTTGTGTATAATAAGCCTCTACATTTTGAAATCATCTTTGAATTTATCTTTAAAAATTAACAAATTTTTTCACATCCATGAGTCTTTTATTGGTCATTTATATGCCAGGTAGCAGCGTCAGCAAAAACAAACAAAACAAGCGTTTCCACCTAAAACAGCATCTTGTCTCCTCATTTGCCTTTTCATGGAGTGCTTCTCTCCCAACTCTAGATCCACATAGATGAAAACAGCTTTACTGGCAACAGATCTTAAGGGGAAAAATATTGATCAGGAGGCAAGAAAGCTATTGATAAACACCTCCCAAATACAAAAATACTAGCCAGCAGTTACTACACCAACTAGCAGTTTCACATACAGTCTCCCTTTAAGGCTAAGATGATCCTATTTTATAAGGGGTAGAGGCAACAAGTTCCAAGAGAATTCAACCTTCTTTGAAACTAGCCCACATGCTCTACAGCAGACACTATAAGCACAGCTTTTATGGCCACCGAGACCAGGGTTCAGATCCAATGGGAAAGGGAACTGGAGAGTAACAATTTCTTTAAACACTTTTACATTGAATAAAAGTGGATCATAATTTATGCTGATCAATTACAAATCAGCTATGTTTTTACAAAGTAATTGGAAGTAACTATTTTACAACTATTTCCTATTTGAAAACATTTTTTCAAGGCTGTAGTTCACAAGTGTGTGTATGGAGGGCAGGGATGTGGAAAAGATGAAGATGGATTATTTAGTTAAAAAAAAAAGGCTCAACCATTTCTTAACTACCTTGTAAGAAGCTGCAGCGAAGTATAAGCACAGAGATAACTGTTCAAGGGAGCCTCTCACCGGAGCTCTCCCACTGTGTGTGGGTCAGACAGTGTTTTCACAGGAAACGGCTCAGAGAGTTACTGTGCTGCTGGGTCCTGGTTCAGTGCTCCTCTCACTACAGCACATGGCTTGTATGTGCTTCTGGAAAATCTAACATTTCCTGGGCCTGGGACAAGCATACAAATAGAGATTCACATGCTATATGTCTTAAGTATTTAAAAATTGCAGATTAAACCTTCAGTTAAATATGTTTAAAGCTCTACTCCAACAAATACAACTTTGTAACCACCTAGAAGACCAGGTTCAGATTTAGAATTCTGGGGCCTCCCTAAGTTTTATGCTTAAATGTGGCAGCGTGTGACAAGTGTGTGACAAGTTCTGGGGCCCCAGCCCTTGGCTGATGCCTGGTACCACGGAGGCCTTGGGGGCAGGTATGAACACCCTGCTCGCTCATCGAAGCCACATCTGTACCCATGCATATGGTACAGTGTTGTGTGTGTACACATATGCACACACACATACACAGTGTTTTTTCAAAAAAGGCAAGATAAGGGGAAAACTAACAAAACTAATAAAATATTTTCTTTGGGGGAGAAGGAGGAGACAGGATGGAAGTTAGGTTTCTCATGTACTTTGTTTTATGATTTTGACTTTGAAACTGTGTAAATCTTTTACCTAATAAAGACCAGGTATCAGAGAACAGAGATTGAGCATGTTAAATTATACCATGGAAATGTAGTCAGCAGTGTCTGGAATATGAGGAAATAAATGACAAGAGAAAAAAGAGAGGAGAGGTGAAACCTATAAATTAAAGGACATTTTAAAAAAATAGAAGGACGTTTGAAAGGAGGCAAACGTAGCCCTCATTTGGATCCTGATTTGAACAAGACCCATTGTACTTTTTTCTTTTAAAAAAAGACAGGGAAATTTAAACATTACCTGAATATTTTGTGATATTAAAGAATATTCATAACTATTTTTAAGTTTCACATTTAAGAAAAAGTTGTCATCTCTTAGAGATAATATAGACGAAACTAAAATAAATAAGTAAATCTACTTGTACCTTCTCACAAGGACTGATTAAATTCTCCACTTCTGGGGAATTCCCTGCTGGTCCAGTGGCTAGGACTCCACAGTCACTGCCAACAACCCAGGTTCAATCCCTGTTCTTAGAACTAAGATCACACAAGCCACGCAGCTCAGCCATAAATAAATTAATAAATTCTCTACTCCCAACAGCATCAGACCGGAGAAGGCACTGGCAACCCACTCCAGTACTCTTGCCTGGAAAATCCCATGGATGGAGGAGCCTGGTGGGCTGCAGTCCATGGGGTCGCTAAGAGTCGGACACGACTGAGCGACTTCACTTTCACTTTTCACTTTCATGCATTGGAGAAGGAAATGGCAACCCACTCCAGTGTTCTTGCCTGGAGAATCCCAGGGATGAGAGCCTCGTGGGCTGCCATCAATGGGGTCGCACAGAGTCGGACACGACTGAAGCGACTTAGCAGCAGCAGCAGCAGTAGCAACAGCATCAGACACAAAGGAGGTACTCATAAAATAATTAACTGAGCATTTTACTATATGTAAGCAACATGTTTTAAATGAATATCTGGAAAAATACATTGAAGAACTAGTGGAAGGGACTGTTTGATTTACAGGCACAACCAGTGAGCCACCTCCTCTTTTTAAATCTTTTCCAATTATGATAGCCACTGGAATAACTTTGAGTCTCCTTTTGAATTGTAGTGGCACAAACTATTAAGTGAAGATTTTGAAAAACGGTGAAGTATATTCCATCACACATCATAACACCCATGCTGTTACCCTATCACTGTTATTGTGTGGGCAAAATTATTTGTTGGCACTTTACAACAATATTTTAAGGAATTTTTGTTTCGTATTTATGCATATTTAAAGCTTTTATATATTTTCGGCTTCATGATATATATAACATTAATGCAGTAGCACATTGCTTGGAGGTATATGATCAAAATTTTCATTTTAGTAGAACCATGAAAATTTAGAGGCCATTTGGATTCGTGAGAATATTTAAAATCATCTTGCTGCTTTCAGTAGTTAGTAACTGTCAATAAACTAATAATTAGTGGGTCTTTTTAACCATGTTGGGTATGCCAGCTATTTAGTATGTTCATATCATCATATTCAGCTAACATTTATTGATTGCCCACTTTGTGCCAGAGACTGTTTAAATTCATGCTTTTTGTTAATCCCCACAGCAAACCCATAGGATCTTGTATCACTGTCATAACTGAAGAAACAGACTTCCAGTGATAAATGAAAGCTGTAACAATATCACACAACTAGAGAATTCCCTGGTGGTCCAGTGGTTAGGACTCTGCAGGTTCACCACTGAGGGCCAGGGTTCAGTCCCTAGTCAGGGAACTAAAATCCCACAAGACAGGTGGCCAACAACAACAAAAAACCAGTATCACAACCAGTGAGTGCTCTGTGATCACAGAGGCAGGATTTGAACCCAGCTCTTAACCACCACACTACTCTGATGGCCTTTTCCCAGTTCATGGGGGGGCGGGGAAGATGGAGAAAATTCTCCAGGTTTTCAGTTTCCCCCATATTCTTTAGTATATATCAACATTTGTTTGCTAGCAAGTTCTAGCAGACAACAAACCAATGAGGAAGTAGCTAACTAATACTAATGAGCAATCCCACGGTTTTCCTGAGTCTTTAGTTTGAATAATTGACACCATTTTCTGGACACAAACTTGAAGTTTTTATGTTACGCACATTTTACAAGTAAGTTGTTCCTCGTTTGTGTGCTAAAATTAGATATATACCAGTATCTTGGGTGACTCTCAGGTACTTTACAAGTAAACAATGGAGTTGAGAATTCCTGGGACAATAAAAAGGAGAGAGAAATGAAAGCCTTTGTAAAATAGCATCAAGCTTGTCCTTGAAGGATAGAAAGGAGATGACAACAAGCAAACATGTAAAGGGCCAGAGAAGCGATAGTTGTCCTGGAGCGAGAAGAACATGTGTCACATGCGGGGAAGCTGGGCAGTGAGGGGGCTACTCTGTTTCCAAGTAGTTGAATAAGTTAAATGCACCATGTCAGACAGGTGGAAGAACTTTCACAAAACGTCAGAGGAAAAATAAAAGAGAACTGCTTTTATTAAGTATCTTAATTTTTGACAGATTTTGTCTGATTTATATAATGTGCTAGATTTGGCACCACATGACATTTCGTATGTAATTATATTCTGAAATTGATGGAAAGATGTGTTTAATCTAGGAATATTCCCTGGGATTGCGAGAAAATAAAGAAAGCCAGTGAGTGGCTCAGAAGAACTGAAGGGCAGTACCCATCCATCTGCCAGCGGCTGGAGCTGGGTAAAGACTGGGACTCCGCCACCAAGCAGCTGCTGGGTATCCTGCCCAGAGATGCCGCCTCCCCTCCTCACAGGCTCCTTAAGCACAGCCAAGGCTGACGCACATGCACTTGTCTTTTAACATGCACTCATGCCTCATGTATATGATAATCAGATATAATAGATGCCTATAATGAAATCTAATTATGATTTTATTCAGTATAGCAATCACTTTAAAATAAATGGAAAAAGGCTATTGTTTCAGTGAACTAACAAGCAACTATACAATAAAAATTTCAAGGAATTCCCTGGTGGTCCAGTGGTTAGGACTCCAAGCTTTTAACACTGTGATTCTGGGTTTGATCCCTGGTCAGGGAACAAAGATCCCACAAGCCAAGCAGTACAACCAAAAAAAACTTTTTTAGATAAAAATTCTAATATTACAGACTTTTTTTTTAACCAGAGGTTGGGGGAGGGTGGAGATTGGATGAAGGTGATCATAAGGTATAAACTTCCAGTTACACGATAAATAAGTACTAGGATGTAATATGCAGCATTAAAATATACTTAACACTGCTGTATAGTACATGTGAAAGTTGTTCAGAGACTAAATCCTGAGTTTTCATCACAAGGGAAAAATGATTTTCTTCTTCTTTTACTCTATATCTGTATGAGGTGGTGGATATTCACTAAACTTACTGTGATCATCATTTCCTGATGTTTGAGAGTCAGATCATGCTGCTGCCATCTTAATCTTATACTGTGCTATATGTCAATTATATCTCAATAAAACTGGGAGAAAAAATTAAATCACTACCCTCTTTGACCTATAAACTCCACTGGTAGGAATTGTACTTATAGAAATTAATCTTACAGAAACATGGACACATTGACACGTGCAGGTATCATATGTGCATATATACATAGTGCCATCACCCAGCGTGTGCAATAGAGCTCATTTTAAAAGTTATATAAATAGGTGTTTATGAGATAGAACTCTATAATGTCATATTCCAAACTAGTTACCTTTGTGGAATAGAAACTTTATTTCTGTCTTACACACTTTGAATTTTAAAAGTTGAAATTAAAAAAATTAAAAATTTTTACAGGGAATGTATGTATTTAGTTTTTATTTCACAAACACATAAAAGCAGAGTAAATAGTGTAATGACCCCCATCAAGACTTAAAGTATTTTGTCAATTTTTTTACATGTATAACAGTCTTCTCTCCCCTCTTGCTGTCTTACCAAATGTCTCACATTCGGATATGTCTGACTGTGTCCATTTCTTTTTCCCCATATTTCCTGTAAACTGGGAATTAAATCTGTATTCCCAAGGAGATTAAGGATCAACATTTTTGTCAACCTGAACCATGAAGTCTGGTTGATCTGCTTTAATAATGTTAACACTGATTAGCAGGTTTCCTATATGAAGTTGTTTCCGTACAACCAGCATATATCTGTGGAGAGATATACTTTGACATCCAATTCCTTATCAGTCTTTCAGCTAATGATGCTGTTGTCTGAATCATTTTAAGAAATATTGTGATTCTCTATTTTATTTCCTTCTCATTAGCTAGAATTCTGAAATAATAAGCTGTCCCCCATCAACTAATATTGCTTTATAATATTTTTTAAATTATAATTTAAATATTTTATTTTATTTAAAATATTTTATTTAATATTGTAAATATCTCAAGTTATTAGAATTGCTGTCCTTCTTTAGAGGCTGAGAGTCCCTGGAGGGCAGGCTGTGATGTATTTATCTTTATGTTCCTAATGCCTAGGATGCTCTTAGTGAGCCAACACAAAGATCTGCTGCATCAGTCGTAATCTGTTAATTTAAAAGAGTTAATTTTGTAAATTAAGTTGTCAACTAAAAACTGTCACTTGCCATCTGCCTCTACAAGGATGAGGTCATTAGTCACTGCAGTCTCTGACCTACAACACCCCCTAAAAGGAACTTGGGGCCAGGATTAGGAATGAGGCTCTGTGCTCTGGGAAAAACTCGCAAGACTGGCTTCAGATAGATATTTTCTGGAGATTTTATGAGCCCAATTCTCACACCTCCTCATACCTAGAAAAGCACTAAAGTCATTAAAAAGGACATCTGCTCCAAGCAACTAGCAGCGGCCCTCTGCCAAAGCAGGTGCTTGAGTGTGAGTACCCTCTTCACCGAAGTCACACCTGTGCTGAGCCCCCACCTCTTTGGAGCAGTTCCTCCAGTGCTGGAGAGAGCCTGTCATCTGCATAGAGTTCTCATTTTACCCCAAATAAGACTTCGCTCACAATTCTCACCTTGTGCATTTATATTAATCAACAAAATTCAAGGTTAAAGAAAAAGCTCCACTGCCACAAAGTCTCTATTTGCTTATTTGCAATTCAAAGAGAAAAATATTTCACCTAACTACTGTGGGAGCAAAGAAGAACTAAAGAGCCTCTTAATGAAAGTGAAAGAGTGAAAAAGTTGGCTTAAAACTCAACATTCAGAAAACTAAGATCATGCATCCGGTCCCATCACTACATGGCAAATAGATGGGGAAACAGTAGAAACAGTGACAGACTATTTTTTTGGGCTCCAAAATCACTGCAGATGGTGATTGCAGCCATGAAATAAAAAGATGCTTACTCCTTGGAAGAAAAGTTATGACCAACCTAGCAGCATATTAAAAAGCAGAGATATTACTTTGCCAACAAAGGTCTGTCTAGTTAAGGCTATGGTTTTTCCAGTAGTCTGAGAGTTGGACTGTGAAGAATGCTGAGCACTGAAGAATTGATGCTTTTGAACTGTGGTGTTGGAGAAGACTCTTGAGAATCCCTTGGACTGCAAGGAGATCCAACTCTAGGACTGACAATCCTAAAGGGAAACGAGTCCTGAATATTCATTGGAAGGACTGATGGTTAAGCTGAAACTCCAATACTTTGGCCACCTGATGCGAAGTACTGACTCATTGGAAAAGACCCTTATGCTGGGAAAGATTGAAGGCAGGAGAAGGGGACGACAGAGGATGAGATGGTAAGATGGCATCACCGACTCGATGGACATGAGTTTGATTAAGCTCCGGGAGTTGGTGATGGCCAGGGAGGCCTAGTGTGCTGCAGTCCATGGGGTCGCGAAGAGTCGGACACGACTGAGCGACTGAACTGAAATGTGGGCGAGAATTCATTTGGGGGGGGGGGCACTTTTTGTCAATCACTTATAACCTGGGCAAATTACTTTTTATCACGTTCTCTGATTTTCCGAGGGGGGGGGGGGATGGAGGGGCGGAGAATCCCACCTAGAACTTGGAAAATAAACGTTTTCCTTATCTTTAAACAGCACGCCCCTAAACCGTAACAGCACTATGAGTTGCGTTTGATTGGATCCTAGGCGTTTATCCTAGCTACATCACCCAGATAAGAATCCCGGTGTCTGGACAGCATCCGGCCAGGGAAGAGGTTTCGCCGGGTATCTTTCTGGCCCGCCTGCTCCACTGCCCGCCCGCTTCCCGCAAGCCCCGCCCGCCGCGCTCCCCACGGCGCTCCCCACGGCGTTCCCCACGGCGCTCCCCGCCCCGCCCACCGCGATGCCCAAGTCCCTCAAGCCCCGCCCCCCCGTCGCTGCCCGAGACTCTCGCCGCGGCCTTACGTCACGGCTCTTCCTTCCGCCCAAGGCACTTCCCGCCTTGGCCCGCCCACCCGCTTCCTGTGGGCGGTGCAGGGCTGAGGCGCGCCCGCGTTTACGTGTTTGTTGTGCGCGCGCGTCGCATCTCGGTCCCGAGCCCGCCATTGGCGCTTTCCAGTTAACCGCGCCCGACTGACCGGGGTTCGGGGCTGAGAGAGGGGCGCGCGTAGCGGCCCCTCTCCTGGCAGCTCGGAGAGCTCCGTTATGGCGGAGGCGAAGGCGGAGGCGGAAGGAGCGAGCGTGGCTACAGTTCCTGGTTCGGGTGCCGACGGCAGTGGTCAGTTGCCTGCAGTCGAAGGAGAGGGATTTGGGGCGAGGGGTAAAGAGAAGGACGCGGCCGCGAAGGGAAAAGAGGCAGGCGGGGACAGCGAGGAGGACGGCGAGAATGTGTTCGAAGTGGAGAAGATCCTGGACATGAAGACTGAAGGGGTAGGTGCGGGCCCGGGGTGATGCTGCCCGCGCAGAGGGGGCTCCGGAGGCGATGTGGCGGAGGTCCACGGCGCGGGGGCGCTGAAATCTCGGCTCCCTCCTAGGCCGCCGTCCTCGGCGCGAGGGCGGCGTCTCGGCTCCGAGAACCGAGTGTCCTCGCCGCGCTCTGCCCAGCGCTTCCCCATCTCTCGTGGGGAACCCTGCTCAGTGTCTTGTTTGACCCTGGTCCCCTCAGAGTGAGGTGCTTCCTCCGTTTGTGCCCTTACGAAACTTTGTGTAGACCTCTGTTTTACGTTTCAAGACTTCGTTCTTTACATGTTGGTAGTCTGCTAGACTGTGAACTCCCTTAGTACAGAGACTGTGCTCTTTATTAACTTGTTAACGCTGGCACTTGAATCCGGTGCCTAGCATGCAGTAATTGCTTAATGTGTATGAGGTTGTTAAGTGAGTGAATCATTTGTGGGCTGGGGGAAGGTGAGTGGGTGAAGGATGGGCAATGGGAAGATAATGTATTTTAGTAAATAGGTGTAGGGCGACCAAAGGCCCTACACGATCGTCCTCTGTGTGTTGTGTTTTTCAGTTCAGTTTCTCAATCATATCCGACTTTGCAACCCCATGGACTGCAGCACTCCAGGCTTCCCTGTCCTTTTTATTCCCTATGTTTTTTTAATTGTCTCTCATTTCCCATTTGTCGTATGCTACCTTTTTTTTTTTTTTTTTTTTTTTTTGCGCGTTCATTTCGGTAGAGTTTTGCTTTCAATTACTGCCTGGTAGGTGCCGTGTTAGGTCCTGAGGATATAGAGATGAATTGTAGCATACACAGTTGCTGACACAAAAGATTCTCTTGTCCAGTGGGGGATAAATAACTAAAATCCAATGTCGACAATATTATTGTTAGTTGAAGTTAGGGACGTTCTTATGTATTTAATTTTCCCAATTAAGTTGTAAGTACCTTGAGGTGAGAGGTGAAGCAGTCTTACACTTTTGTATCACTTGCGTTTAACATAGTGCCAGGCAGGTGGAAGATATTCAGAAAATAGTTAAGAAGGTAATGTCTTCACAATTAAGATGATTCACTTCTTAATACAATATTTTCTCTTGTTAGCTTCGAAGGATTGTAGGAACTGCACCTAAAGCCCCATTTTTAAAATCTTTTTCCTTTAAGTGGAATCTCACTATATTTGTTTGGTGTGCATCTGCTTTTTTTGCTCAGTAACATCTTTGTGAGGTTTAATCCCTGCTGTTGGAGCTATAGTTTGGTGTTTTTTGGTTGCTGCTTAGTACAGTTGACCTCAAACAACTCGGGCCGAGGAGTGCTTGGCTCCGCACAGTTGAAAAGCCAGTATAACTTTTGACTCCCTCAAAACCTAATTACTAAAAGCTTTTATACCAGAAAGGGAAGCCTTACCATAGTGTAAACAGTTAACAAATATTTTGTATGTTATGCATATTATATACTGTGTTCTAATAAAGGGCTTCCTTGGCTCAGCTGGTAAAGAATCCGCCTGCAATGTGGGAGACTTGGGTTTGATCCCTGGGTTGGGAGGATTCTTAATAAAAAAGTAAACTAAAGGAAAGAAAATACTAATAAAATTGTAAGGAAGAGAAAATATATTAATGGTATTGCCTACCCTATTTACATCATTTGTTTACAAGGTGAATTACCTGTCAGAGCCTACATCAATATTGTCTTAAATAAAACATTGTAGGTGTTGTATGTATTACTAATACTGACATCAACAATGAAAAGATAATGTGAAAAAGTTGAATGATTCAGTGTTTTATGGTAGCCTAGTGTAATCAGTCAGAGAAGGCAGTGGCACCCCACTCCAGTACTCTTGCCTGGAGAAGACCATGGCCGGAGGAGCCTGGTGGGCTGCAGTCCATGGGGTTGCGAAGAGTCAGACACGACTGAGCCATTTCACTTTCACTTTTCACTTTCCTGCATTGGAGAAGGAAATGGCAACCCACTCCAGTGTTCTTGCCTGGAGAATCCCAGGGATGGGGGAGCCTGGTGGGCTGCCGTCTATGGGGTTGCACAGAGTCAGCCACAACCTGAAGATCCGCTGGCGGAAGGCATGGCAACCCATTCCAGTATTCTTGCATGGAGAATTCCATGGACAATCCATGGGGTCACAAAGAGTCAAACATGACTGAAGCGGCTTAGCACAGCACAGCAGTCTAACCTAGACGCTAAAGAACAAATCATTAGAAAATTTTTATGGCATACAGTATTACAGTCCTATTTATAATATAGTATGAGAAACACTGTTCCATTTTTAAAGACATCATTTACCTTGAATAATAGGCTAATATTCAGTTTCTCCAATTAGAAAAGAATGATATAATTCTTTGAAAGCAGAGTTATAACACATTAAGAAAACTTAACACATTAATTTTCCATTAACTGTCACTCATCTTATACTCTTGTAGTAATAGACCAACATCTGCATATTCTTCATGCATTCTTTTCATACTTTTTTCTTAATTATTTTAACATTTCTAGACTATATATGGTTCATCTGCAATTTTTTGCAAATTGTTGAAAATCCCTAAAAATCTTTCCAATATATTTATTGAAAAAAGTCTGCATATAAGTGGATCCCACAGTTCAAACCCATGTTGTTAAAGGGTCACCTGTATTCAGTTGTATGAATATATTACAGTTTTATCTTTTCTACTACTTTTGATGGGCACCTGGGTTGTTTGCAGTTTTGAATAATGCTTCTGTGAACTTTACTGATGGAGAAGGAAACGGCAACCCAGTCCAGTATTCTTGCCTGGATAATTCCATGGACAAAGGAGCTTGGTGGGCTACAGTCCATGGGGTCACAAAGAGTCAGACACGACTGAGTGACTAACAGGCCAGGAACTTTACTGGACATGTCTCCTGGTGTATTGTGCACAAATGTTTCTCTCGGTTGTATTGCTGTGTACCTAGGAATGGGAGGTATACACCTCGGAGGACAAGATGCATATGTCTTCAGCTCTAAGAAACTGTTTTCAAAAGTAGTACCAATTTACACTACTACTACTGGCTTATGAGAATTCCTTTCGTTTCACATCCTGTCAATACTTGATATCATCAGTCTATATTTTCAGCCAGTAGTGGTGGTGTATTTGTTGGTATTTCCTACTTATAATTTATATTTTTCTGGATTTTATATTAGAAATCGGCGTTGAAATCATTGAGCGTCTTTTCATATATTTATTCATCATTTGGTTATCTTCTATGAACTGCCCTTTCAGATCTCTACTGAGTTGTCTTTATTGATTTCTTGTATTCTGGATTCAAACCCTTTGTGAGTGGTGTCATGTAAATCTCTTTTCCTGCTATGTCTTTTTGGTAAATAGAATATGATTAATGTAGGAAAAGTTAATCTTTGTCTTGGTGTTGAGTGCTTTTAATGTCTGGTTTGAGAAAGCTTTCCTTACTCTAAATATTCTTTTTTTTTTTTTTTTCTGAAAGCTGTGTTGTTTTGTCTTTCTGACTTATGTTTGCACTTTACTTGTAATTGATTTTGTGTATAGTGTAATGTAGGAGTCAAGTTTCATTGAGCACATCTTTTTTTATTCTTTAACAATGCCTTGTAAATTTTAGAATCAAGTTGTCAATTTCCTTGCACACAAAAACTTTGAGTTTTTATTGAGGTTTGCATTGAATTTGTGGATAAATTTAGAATTAAATTTTTTCAATAATACTTTATAACTCTTTTAAAAAAATATTTATTTGGCTGCACCTGGTCTTAGTTGTGATGTGTGGGATGTTTTTTGTTGTTAGTTTCTGCAGGTGTGATCTCTTTAGTTGCAGCCTGTGAACTCTCGGTTGCAGCATGCAAATTATTATCTGACCAGGGATGGAACCCAGGCCCCCTGCATTGGGAGCAAGGAGTCTTAGCCACTGGACCACCAGAGAAATCCTGTTTTATAACTTTTTATGTTTTAGTAAATTGATTTTTAGGTGTTATTGATTTTTCAGTGCAGTGGTAAGTGATTTTTTGAAAAGTTTCCTTGTCTTACTGTTTGTTGCTTATGCAATTAATTTTTGTATATTTACTCTTTGTTAAAGAGATTCCCTTTATTTCTGGTTGCTAAATACTTTTATTGTGAATGGATGTTGAATTTTATTAAATTGTTTTGCTGCGTCTAATAAGATGATTGCATAATTTGTCTCCTTTATACTTCTAATGTGATGAATTACATTGATTTCAACTTCATGTTCATAGAATAAACCAAAGTTGGCTGTGATATTATCCTTTTTAATATTAGATTATATAGTTCTTAATTATTTCATTTATTTCTGCTTTTTCTTTATGATTTTCTTTATTTGTTGGTCTTTTTCTAACATCTTGAGATGGGTGCACAGCTTTTTAAAAAAATATTTATTTTTAATTGATGATTGTTTTACAGTATTTGTTTGATTTGTCATACATCAACATGAATTAACCATAGATGTACATATGTCTCCTCCCCTCTTATCTCCCTCCCACCTCCCTCCCATCCCACCTCTCTAGGTTATTACAGAGCCCCAGTATGAGTTCCCTGAGTCATATAGCAAACTCCCATTGCTTGTCTATTTACGTATGTTGGTGCGTATGCATTCATGCTGCTCTCTCCATTCATCTCACTCGCCCTTGTCCATAAGTCTGTTCTCTATGTCTGTGTCTCCACTGCTGCTCTGCAAACAGATTTGTGAGTATCTTCCTTCTAGATCCCATATATATGCATTAATATAAGATACTTGTTTTTTTCTTTCTGACTTACTTCACTCTATATATTAGGTTCTAGGTTCATCCACCTCATTAGAACTGACTCAAAAGCGTTCCTTTTCATGGCTGATGTGATTGTATATACGTACCACAGCTTCTTTATCAGTTCATCTGTTGATGGACATCTAGGTTGCTTCCATGTCTTGGCTATTGTAAATAGTGCTGTGGTGAACATTGGGGTACATGTGTCTTTTTCAGTATTGGTTTCTTCAGGGTATATGCCCAGTAGCAGGACTGTTGTATGGTAGTTTTATTCCTAGTTTTTAAAGGAATCTCAATACTGTCTTCCACAGTGGCTGTATCAATTTATGTTCCCACTAGCAGTGTGCTGCTGCTGCTGCTAAGGGGCTTCAGTCGTGTCCAACTCTGTGCGACCCCATAGACGGCAGCCCACCAGGCTCCCCCATCCCTGGGATTCTCCAGGCAAGAACACTGGAGTGGGTTGCCATTTCCTTCTCTAATGCATGAAAGTGAAAAGTGAAAGTGAAGTCACTCAGTCGTGTCTGACTCTTCTCGACCCCATGGACTGCAGCCTACCAGGCTCCTCCTTCCATGGGATTTTCCAGGCAAGAGTACTGGAGTGGGGTGCCATCGGGTGTAGTGGTTCCCTTTTCTTGATACCCTCTCCAGCACTTGTTATTTGTGGATTTTTTGATTATGGCCATTCTGTCTGGCATGAGGTGATATTTCATTGTAGTTTTGCTTTGCATTTCTCTAATAATGAGTGGTTTTGAGCATCTCTTCTTGTGTTTATTAGCCATCTGTATGTCTTCTTAGGAGAAATGTCTGTTTAGGTCTTTTGCGCTTTTTGATTGGGTTGTTTGTTTTTCTGGTATTGAGTTGTATGAGCTGCCTGTATATTTTGGAAATTAATCTAACTCTGTCAGTTGTTTCATTTGCTATTATTTTCTCCCATTCTGAGGGTTGTCTTTTCACCTTATTTATAGTTTCCTTTGCATAGCTCACTGTTCTTAGCCTTTCTTTTTTCAAATAACATACCTTTATGTTATGTTAAATTATGTTCTCATCTTACTTTAGTTGCAGTTCATAAATTATGTTTGTTTTCATTCAGATAACATTATTTTCCAATTTCCATAAATTGTGTACAAATACATTGCTTAATTTCCAAACATTTGAGTATTCATAAATGTTTCATGCGCTTTAAAAGGATTTTTTACTTTAACTGACGTAAGTTCTTATGTTGTTTTACATTGAATATTTGCCTGATTAATTGTCTTGAAACCGTTCAACTCAGTCACTCAGTGGTGTCCAACTCTGTGACCCCATGGACTGCAGCCTGCCAGACTCCTCTGTCCATGGGATTCTCCAGGCAAAAATACTGGACTGGGTCGCCATTCCCTTCTCCAGGCGATCTTCCCTACCCAGGGATTGAACCCAGGTCTCCTGCATTGTAGGCTAATTGTTTATCATTTGATCCACCAGGGCCCAATTCGGTTACTTGAAACCTATAATACATCTGCCAGCAAGCAAATGAACCATTAGTTAAGAACTTGAAACTGTGGGAGAATGGGGAAGTAATGTGAGAATAATTTGAATGCAGGAGGCTATTCTCTGTCTCATTCAGTTTCAGTTCAGTCGCTTGGTCGTGTCCAGCTCTTTGCAACCCCATGGACTGCAGTCCACCGGGCTACCCTGTCCATCACCAACTCCCCAAGTCTACTCAGACTCTTGTCCATTGAGTTGATGATGCCATCCAAGCATCTCATCCTCTATCATCCCTTTCTCCTCCCGCCTTCAGTCTTTCCCAGCATCAGGGTCTTTTCAGATGAGTCAGTTCATACTTCATATTCTTCATATTATTGATTAGTATAACTGTCATTTTTTGTGATGTGTTTAAAGCAGTACTAAAAGATACCAGATATTTTTACTTCTTTTATTACTCATTTTTTGCCTCACCATTTTAGAATATATTCGCTATTTTTACTTCTTTTATTTATTTATTGCCTTGAAACAAGGCATCCTGACCAGGGATTGATCCCCCAACACCACATGAGAAGTGCAGTCTTAACCATTGAACCTCCAGGGAAGTTCTTGCTTTTATTATTAATATACTTGAAGTCCATTAAAGTGCCTAATTACAGTTGTGCTTTTTTTTTTTTAATTTCATGTTCATAATACACTCAGACTCACTGGCCTTGAGATTTTTTTTTTTTTAACTAATTATCTAGTATATAGAATCTTAAGAGGATAGGAGGACCATCTCCTTCCTTATAGTTTGGCTCATGGGTTAAGCTCAGCTACCAAGAAAATAGAGATTATGGTAGTTTTGAAGATAAGTTTATAGATCCCAGGACTGTCATGAAATTTTTTAGTATACAGCAAAGTCTTGGGCAATATATGGGTTGACATTATTCCTATTAAAAAAAGAAGTATAATTCAACGATTTCATTTCTTTTGTATACTGCTGTACACATAGTGACCCTCAGTAAACATCTGTTGAATGAATGAATGAAGCAAAACTGCTGAAATAAAGGCTGTTATTTATCAGTCAAGTCTGGAGCTAAAATTGAGAATGTACGCCTTATACTCAAAAATGATTATTAATATTCTTCATTGTCATTGACTAGATCAAACTTAATTGATAACTAATATTAAATTTATATCTATGTTCATTGTTGAAATAAAACTTTACTAGTTTGTTTTTTTTTTTCCTTAAATCAGAAAAGCTGCAAGAATTGTGTAGAATCTCCCACATGCCTTCACTCATATCCCCCAGTTGTTAATATTGGCTTTGTTTTTTTCCCTCTATATACCTTTTTTTTCTGCTCATATGAAAGTAAATGGTGTTTTTTTTTAAAGCTCCCTTGAGTAATAAATTTAGCATTATTTTTATCCACACAAAAATCAGGTGGCCCCAAAGCAAGGATCATTTGTTTCCATGCCCTATTGTTGGTACATTAAGGGGTTTTTCCACTCTGCTGTAACAGTGTAACTTCTCGTGTGATACTCCTACCAAGACCAAGAATACTGCTGCTTGAAGGCAGTACAGCACACTATTGACTAAGGTTTTTTTCCTTTGCCTCCATTGGTACAGTGGAGTTCAGCATCATGCAACCATGCTGTCTCACCTTGGTGTATCTGGTTTTAACTACACCTTCATAGAAGCTCTTACAATGTTGTATACTAATTCTCTTTTTCCACACTTTTGCTAAAAAAAATGTGCATACATTTTTAGTTGGTATAATCACTCCTCCCCTGCCCCCGCCCCCACAGCTGCATAACTGAACCATTAAACTGACAGACTTTTTCTTTTTTTTGGCCACTTTACGAGATCTTACCCCACTCCAGTACTCTTGCCTGAAAAATCCCATGGATGGAGGAGCCTGGTAGGCTACAGTCCATGAGGTCGCTAAGAGTCGGACACAACTGAGCGACTTCACTTTGACTTTTCACTTTCGTGCATTGGAAAAGAAAATGGCAACCCACTCCAGGATTTTTGCCTGGAGAATCCCAGGGATGGGGGAGCCTGGTGGGCTGCTGTCTATGGGGTCGCACAGAGTCGGACACCACTGAAGTAACTTAGCAGCAGCGGGATCTTAGTTCCCTGACCAGGTACTAAGAGAGCCTGCTCACCCTGTAGTGGAACCAGAGAGTCTTAACCACTGGACCACCGGGAAGTTCCTACGTAGGCTCTTAATTATTATTTTAAAATTATAAAGATTTTCAGGATTATTGTTCAAAGTTAAGAGGCTATATACTTTTCCCATCATCTTTCACTTTCTCACCCTTTTAAAGGCTGATACTGAGTCTTCCTACAGGTAGCAGAGTGTCTGGAAAGCAGTGTGGGCATGACTGGGGGCTGACCTGGGAGGGCACTCAGCTTGGAAAGCTTGTGGCCTTGGTGGCTGTGTGAATAAAATCAGACAGTGTTAAAAGCAGAGCCAGAATGGTGCTCTGCAGATTGTGCGGGAACTATTGAATTGAGGGCGTTCTTGCTTCTCAGTGAAGTTGGGCATTAAGGAGAAAAAAAAATCAGAAATCTAGAAAAGCAAGAATTTGGAATATATATGACAAAGACTTAATAGTCATCAAGTATTAAAAAGAAAGGGACCTCTCTAGTAGTCTGGTGGTTAGGACTCTGTGCCTGCTGTGGCCCAGGTTTGATCCTTGGTCGGGGAGCTAAGATCCTGCAAGATGCGTGCCATGACCAAAAACAAAGGTTTTAAAAAGAAAAATTCTTATAAATGAACAAGAAAAATGGACAAAAGACACAACAAGGAACTTTAAAATGTTTTTGTTGTAGTTTATGTATATGGGCTTCCCTGGTGGCTCAGATGATAAAGAATCTCCCTGCAATGAAGGAGACTTGAGTTTGATCCCTGGGTCGGGAAAATCCCCTGGAGAAGGGATATAGCAATCCACTCCAGTATTCTTGTCTGGGAAATCTCATGGATAAAGGAGCCTGGTGGACTACGGTCCATGGGGTCACAAAAAGTTGGACATAACTGAGCGACTAACACATACATATGCATTCTATATGTGTATCTTGAATTTTCCACTGTAACCACTCTTCAGTGTACAGTTGAGGGGTAATTAAGTACATCCACATTGATGTGCAGCAGCACCTCTGTCCAGCTCCGGAACTTTTCCATCTTCCCAAAGTGAAATTCTGTCCCCATTAAACACTGATTCCCTTTTCTCTCTCTCTCAGCCCCTGTCTCCTTTCTGTCTCAGTGAGTTTCCATGTTGTAGGTGCTTCATGTAAATAGAATCATAAATATTTTCCTCCTGTGCCTGGCTTATTTCACCTAGCATGTTTGTAAGGTTCATCCATGTCATAGCATGTGTCAGAATTTCCTCCCCTTTTAAGACTGAATACCACGTTTTGATTATACATTCATCTATTGATTGACTGATTGGGTTGTTTTCCACTATAGCTATCGTGAATAATGCTGCTCTGAAATGTGTGTTCAAATATGTCTCTGTTTTCAGTTCTTTGGGATATATGCCTCATAGTGGAATTGCTGGATTATGAGGTAATTCTCTTTAACTTTTTGAGGAATTGCTGAACTGTTTTCCATAGCAGTTGTATCATTTTACATACCCACCGTCAGTGTGAGAAGGTTCTCATTTCTCTACATCCTCACCAACACTTGTTATTTTCTGTGGTTTTGTTTGTTTGACCTAGTAGGTGTGAGGTAATATCTCGGGTTTTTTACATTTATTTTGGTTGTGCTAGGTCTTCATTGCTGCACAAGCTTTTTTCTAGTGGTGGTGAGGGGGGCTACTTTAGTTATATTGCAGTAGCTTATCTTGTGTGGCTCCCTGGCTCTAGAGCACAGGCTCAGTAGTTGTGGTGCACGGGGTTAGTTGCTCCTTGGTATGTGGGATCTTCCTGAATCGGGGATCAAACCTGTGTCTCCTGCATTGGCAGGCAGATTCTTCACCACTGAAGGGAAGCGCAGTTGCCTATTTCTTAATCCGATTGGTTTTTTTTTTTTTTTACTGTGTAGTTGTATCGGTTCTCTCTTTTGTTTTTTTGGCCACGTGGCACGCAGGATCTTAGTTCCCTGATCAGGGATCGAATCCACAGCCCTGCATTGGAAGCCTGGCGTCTTAACCACTGGAAGTTCTCAGTTCTTTATATGTTTTGAATTTGACTCTTTATCAGATACACGACTTGCAGGTATCTTCCCATTCAGGCGGTTGCCTTTTCATTTTGTTGATGACTTGCTTTGCTATTAGAAGCTTTCTAGTTTGATGTAGTGTGACTTTTTTGCTTCTGTTGTTTTTGCCTTTGGTGTGATACTTTTTTTTTTTTCATATTTGTTTATTTACTTATTAGGCCGTGCCAGGTCTTCGTTGCACCACCTGGGGTCTTTAGTTGGAACAAGTGGGATATAGTTCCCTGACCAGAGATTGAACCTGGGCCCCCTGCATTGGGAGTGCTGAGACTTCACCACTGGACCACAAGGGATACTTTTTTTTAAGGCCACTTGCTTCAGGAGAAGAACTCCCCCCACACACACATTTTATTGTTGTTGTTACTTAAAATTTTATTTTTTTTAATTTAAAAATTACTTATTAAGTGAAAAATACCATATATAAAACAGATTGAAGATGAACTCTCCTTCCGCTCTCCTCCCCAGAAACTTGGAATCACTGGTTTCTGTCTTAGAACATTTTAAGAGATGCTTTTAGGCCAGTTCATGTTAGGAGGGGACAGAAGTTAAAATGTGACTGATGTCTTATTATTCCACTGTGGTAAACAGTTGCCCTCAGAGGAGAAACTTTAGCTGGACTTGGATTGGGTAGAATTTCATTACGTGTTTTAAGGAATTCACAAATGATCTCAGGAGATGAATTTTTTTTAGATGAACCTTCTTTATCATGATTTTAATCTCCATTCTAAGTTGATTCATTTGTTCTCAGCAACCGTATGGCTTTGGAACTATAATCAAGTCTAATACCTTTTATTTGCCTGTTTTTAATTTATGTTACAGGGTAAGGTCCTTTATAAGGTTCGATGGAAAGGATACACAGCAGATGATGATACCTGGGAGCCTGAGATTCACCTTGAGGACTGTAAGGAAGTTCTTCTTGAATTTAGGAAGAAAATTGCAGATAACAAAGCTAAATCAGTGAAGAAAGATATCCAGGTATTATATTTTATCTCTTAGTGGTTTTTTTTAATATAATAAGTTTACTATAAATATAATGGTATACAAAATGTACAGTATGGAATTTACAAGGAAAAATGAAATATACAGCATGTTTATTGTAAGCTCTGTATAGCCAATTGATTCTCATAGAATGCTTTCATTGATTTTTGCCAAACTGTTCTTTCTGTAGCCAGCCTGTGATTGCAGGTGACAAACAGCTATAGTTTGGACATGTTGATTAAGTTACAAGTAAGAAGAAAGTGGGGAGAAAAGAGACGTGGGGAATTTTGTTTGTTTGTCCATGATGTGAACATTCTGTTTTTGTATACCTGAGGAATACCTTTTGTGCTATTCACGTTACTACTGCAGATACAACACACACTTTTATATTTAATCAGCTTTCAATTCAGTTCAGTTGCTCACTCACGTCCAACTCTTTGCAACCTCATGAACTGCAGCACACCAGGCATCCTTGTCCATCACCAACTCCCAGAGTTTACGCAGACTCATGTCCATTGAGTCGGTGATGCCATCCAACCATCTTATCCTCTGTCGTCCCCTTCTCCTCTCACCTTCGATCTTTCCCAGCATCAGGGTCTTTTCAAATGAGTCAGCTCTTTGCATCAGGTGGCCAAAGTATTGAAATTTCAGCTTCAACATCAGTCCTTCCAGTGAACATTCAGGACTAATTTCCTTTAGGATGGACTGGTTTGATCTCCACGCAGTCCAAGGGACTCTCAGAGTCTTCTCCAACACCATAGTTCAAAAGCATCAATTCTTTGGCACTCAGCTTTCTTTATAGTCCAACTCTCACATCCATACATGACCACTGGAAAAACCATAGCCTTGACTACATGGACCATTGTTGGCAAAGTAATGTCTCTTGCTTTTTAATACGCTGTCTAGATGGGTCATAACTTTTTTTCCAAGGAGTAAGCGTCTTTTTATTTCATGGCTGCAGTCACCATCTGCAATGATTTTGGAGCCCAGAAAAATAAAGTCTGACACTGTTTCCACTGTTTCTCCATCTGTTTACCATGAAGTGATGGGACCGGATACCATGATCTTCGTTTTCTGAATGTTGAGCTTTAAGCCAACTTTTTCACTCTCCATTTTCACTTTCATCAAGAGGCTCTTCAGTTCTTCACTTTCTGCCATAAGGGTGGTGTCATCTGCATATCTGAGGTTATTGATATTTCTCCTGGCAATCTTGATTCCAGCTTGTGCTTCCTCCAGCCCAGCATTTCTCATGATGTACTCTGCATATAAGTTAAATAAGTAAGGTGACAATATACAGCCTTGACATACTCCTTTTCCTATTTGGAACCAGTCTGATGTTCCATGTCCAGTTCTAACTGGTGCTTCCTGACCTGCATACAGATTTCTCAAGAGGCAGGTCAGGTGGTCTGGTATTCCCATCTCTTTCAGAATTTTACACAGTTTATTGTGATCCACACAGTCAAAGGCTTTGGCATAGTCAATAAAGCAGAAATGGATGTTTTTCTGGAACTCTCTTGCTTTTTCAATGATCCAGCAGACGTTGGCAATTTGATCTCTGGTTCCTCTGCCTTTTCTAAAACCAGCTTAAACATCTGGAAGGTCACAGTTCACGTATTGGAGAAACCTGGCTTGGAGAATTTTGAGCATTACTTTATTAGCATGTGAGATGAGTGCAAGTATGCGGTAGTTTGAGCATTCTTTGGCATTGTCTTTCTTAGGGATCGGAATGAAAACTGACCTTTTCCAGTCCTGTGGCCACTGCTGAGTTTTCCAAATTTGCTGAAATATTGAGTGAAGTACTTTAAAATCGTCTTTTAGGATTTGAAATAGCTCAACTGGAATTCCATCACCTCCACTAGCTTTGTTCGTAGTGATGCTTTCTAAGACCCACTTGACTTCACATTCCAGGATGTCTGAGTCTAGATGAGTGATAACACATCATCGTGATTATCTGGGTCGTGAAGATCTTTTTTGTACAGTTCTTCTGTGTATTCTTGCTACCTCTTCTTAATATCGTCTGCTTCTGTTAGGTCCATACCATTTCTGTCCTTTATTGAGCCCATCTTTGCATGAAATGTTCCCTTGGTATCTCTAATTTTCTTGAAGAGATTGCTAGTCTTTCCCATTCTATTGTTCTCCTCTTTTCCTTTGCACTGATCACTGAAGAAGGCTTTCTTATCTCTACTTGCTATTCTTTGGAACTCTGAATTCAAATGGGTATATCTTTCCTTTTCTCCTTTGCTTTTTGCTTCTCTTCTTTTCACAGCTATTTGGTGTGAAATAGTGATTAGTAAAACTAATCACCTTTAGTAACATATTTCTAAGTCTGACTTGTCTGCTAATTAAAACAATTCTTAGATCACTTTATAAAGCTATAGTTTTTAATCTATAACTTAAAAGCTATACTTTTAATCTATTTCAGATTATTCACAAGTCTGATTCAGTTTTTAGCCACTTTATTGTTTTTTAGGAGCTCTTGTTGATGCTAAGGAAGGGTAACGGATTCAAAGGAACTCAGATGAGTTAAACTTCCTTCATCAGCAGTTTGTAAAAAGACTTGATGGTGGTTGAAAGTGGGATAATGTTAAAATTAATGCACAAATTGGCTCAAGAGTTTCCTTCTAGGGGTTTATCCGTTGTTTTATCTTTGATTCTTGTATTCCACACATTATTGAATTGACTTTATTTATGAATCTTCTGAGAATTTCCTGTTTTACTATAAGTTTCATTTATAACTTTTATTTATAAATCAAACCTACTCTTGTGCAGTTTCTTCTTTTTGCTTTTAGTTTTCTTTTTTATTAGAAATAATTTTCATTTTTTAGACTGACAAATGTTCTTGAACTTAGAACTATTAATATACAGTGAAAATCACTCACAACAAAATTTCTTATTGAAGTTTTTATTTTAAGGACTGAATATTGATCCCTTCTTTCCCTACAGTTTGAATTTTACTACATACTTAGTATCTTTTAAATGACAAAAGCAATATTAGGACTTGACTGTGTGTAATGGTTGTTAATAATAATTGTAGTGATAGAGGCACCTCTGCCTGGCTAGTGCTTGTACTCTGTATGTACCAGATACCCGGCCAGCACTTTTATGGACTAGACTGGAAAACTGAGGCTCAAATGAGCTAAGTAACTAGGCTCAGTTCACCAGTTAGTACTGATGGAGCCAGACACTATGGTAGGCTTTCTTTTGGTTTAGGCTGTAGTTTAAAATTGATTTAGAAGAGTGGAATTACCAGTTTTTAAAATGTATGGTGTAGTGGCAGGGTCTTTAATAAATAGTTTTTAAATTACTAAGGAAATTCTTTAGTGCTTTTTAAATTTTTGTAAAGGAAATACTTTATGAGTTCAGATTAGAGCCTTTTTTCCTTAAGTGTTTTGCTATAGTCATACTTCACTTTTCTAGAATGGGTGCCTACTCTCTCCTTCCCTATTTCTTTCATTAAAAATACATACATACAAATCCACCCATCGTACTAGGTGATTGGTTCATAGGCAATGGCACCCCATTCCAGTCCTCTCGCCTGGAAAATCCTCTGGACGGAGGAGCCTGGTGGGCTACAGTCTGTGGGGTCGATAAGAGTCAGACACAACTGAGCAACTTCACTTTCACTTTTCACTTTCATGCATTGGAGAAGGAAATGGCAACCCACTCCAGTGTTCTTGCCTGGAGAATCCCAGGGACGGTGGAGCCTGGTGGGCTACCATCTATGGGGTCACACAGAGTCAGACACGACTGAAGTGACTTAGCAGCAGCAGCAGCAGCAGCAGCTCTCAAAAGTTAGACATTTTGATTGAGTTTTCTTAAATTTATCTTTAACTTTACTCCCTGATTAGTGAGATAAGTTTGCTGAAACTTTTCTCAGAAAGTCTTGACTCATAGAACACTGGCTTTGTTGTCCCATCACATCACCAGGGCTCTGCTTCAACCCAGCTTGCACAGGAGTCTAGATGAGAACGACTCCTGATAGACTGCTGGGTTTGAGGCTGCTTCTTAAGCTTAAAAATCCTTGTCCTAATGGGAGATACTTTTCAACTAGAAAGTGTCTTTTTCTAAGTTGTCCTTACTATTTTATAAATAACTTAAAATTTCAGGCACTAATAATGTTTTGAATCTTTATAAGACTGAAATCTCTATTTCTCTTTATTATTATTTTTTATTTTATATGGGGGTATAGCTGATTAACAACATTGTGATTGTTTCAGGTGCATAACTGAGCAACTCAGCCATGCATATACATGTATCCATTCTCTCCCAAACTCCCCTCCTATCCAGGCTGCCATATTAACATTGAGCAGAGGTCCCCTGGGGTACACAGTAGGACCTTGTTGGTTACCCATTTTAAATATAACAGTGTGTGAAAATGAATGTGTTAGTCACTCAGTTGTGTCTGACTCTTTGCGACCTCATGGACTTTAGCCCTCCAGGCTCCTCTGTCCATCATGGGATTCTCCAGGCAAGAATACTGGAGTGGGTAGCCTTTCCCTTCTCTAGGGGATCTTCTTGACTCAGGGATCGAACATAGGTCCCAGATTATGGGCAGATTCTTTACCGTCTGAGCCACTAGGGAAGCCCATATTTATACAGTATTCCAGTATTTATATTCCTATGACTTTCAACCTAATTATTAACCTAATGGTGTCAGTAGACAAGCCTATGGCAAAAATGCAACTACTCATTAACCTTTTCCCACTTTAGCAAAATAGTTTTGCTGTTCATAAGTTCTTGTGATTCTTTCACTCTAGGTGTAGAAGTAGAGAGTAGGAGAAAATGCTTCATTCATCTCGTCATCACTGTTCATGTAAGAAACAGACATGTGCCGCCTGTAAAAAACGATATTTGCCTATCACCAAAATCTTTGTCTTATGGAAAAATGTTACCAATTCTGGGAACCCTACTTGTTCAGGACTCAGTCAGCATCACATAAACAGAAATGGTTTCTACCAAAAAGTGATTGTTGATTCTATTCACCAGAAAATATACATCATGCAGAAATGGTATTTGTTCATTAAAATACTTTTTTTTAGCATTTGGATACCTTTATCTTTTGCTGACCATCCGGCAGTTTGAGATTTTTTTTAAAAAGCAATGAAGTATTGTTTAATGTTGATTTGTGTGATACAGTCTAGACCTTCAGTTTTAGTCAACTAAAAATCCACAGCTAGGCACTGGCTGGTTTCCTTGAGAGCTCTGATGATGATGTTACATGACAAAGAATAACCTCTGCTGGACCATCCCAGCAACATTTTACTGCTTTTACCTTCCTGGTTTTCTTTTTTAGGGGTAGCATTTTTTTTTTTTTTTTTTAAGTAAATACCAAGTGTCTTATATGGGCCAGACTCTTAAATGGTCGTAGTTTTATGAGAATAGATCATATCTATCTTTTGTTCTTGAGAAGCCTTACAAGTTGTCCATGTGTGATCTTACTTTTAAGAATAGTTCCATATACTTGCCTTCTGCCTTTCTTTTAAAATAATTTTTTATCAGTACATATTCCAGCCAGCAAACAGATGTGTATTTTAATAATTAACCTGTGTCCCTACTCCTCAGCTAAGAGATAGTTTTGCCTTTATTTTAAAAATTTTCTGAGGCTAGTTTTTTTAGCTTCTTGAAATACTGGCTATAAAGTAATACTGGCTAATTCGTTTTAATATAAAACAAATGAGAATTTGCACACCCAAATAAGCTTTATTTTTAAAAGTGTATATTTTGTGAAGTAAACATTTATTCCAGTAGTGCCATGAACCAAAATATTTTTAAACTTACTGTTTTGCAATTGTCTTCATAAGAATGTGAATGTCATGCAAGAAAATAATTTCTAATGACGCCTCCTTTTTGTGTGCAAAAAAATGCATGAGATGATGGTCTAACAGTGCAAAAGTGCACTTCCAAAAGTTATTTGAGCAGTGGTTGCACTGTCGAAGAGCTCATGCTTCCCAGAGGTGATTAGCTAGAGGGAGTGACCTTGAGGAGGGTGTATATTGTGCGGTGATTTTGTCATCACACCTTGTTCATCAGGTGTTGACCTAGAGGAGGAGGGTGACTGAGTCAGCCCCAGTGTATGCCTGTTGACTTACTGTAATCATGATCAGAGCCCCCCTTCATTTTCAGATTTTCCCTAGTTTGTATAATAAATAATATGCTTGTTGTGTGTGTGAAACTATTCAAGTAAGTAAAAAGACATTACTAGTGTACTGAAAGTGCTCAGGTTTGTGATATGTGTGGTTTTAATTTTATTCGCTTTTTAGTTATTTTAAAAGTTAACACTAATTCCTTTCTATCATCTAATACCTGTTTATCAGTTGGTAACTAATTTTTATATCCTGACTTCATTGAATCTGGCCAGTTATTCCAGGGCTGGATCACCCCAGTGCAACTAACCCGGCGATTCATTTGAAATCAGCTAGATAATTTCACAATGTGAAGTTACACTTTTTTCTTAATATCTTCTAATATCTAATCTGTTCAGTTTCTCTCAGTTGTCTCAAACAAAGCATGTCTTTGTTGACTTGATTGAACTAGGATTCGAAAAAGGTCTGGATATTATATATCCTTGATAATCTCTGCATCTCTCTTAATCTATAACAGCTTTTTCCTGTAACCTTCCTCCATTTTTCCCCATCATGTCTATTTGATGAAGAGACCAGATTATTTTTCTGTAGAGTTTCCCGTATTCTAGATTTTGAGCACATGGTGTCTGTTAACGTGTTCCTCTGTCCCTCCATGTTTTTGTGAACTGGTAGCAGATGGAGAAGCAGGATTGCACGGGAGTTTATTGGCTTTTTTATTGATATTTTGCGCAGATGGTCGTGAGCCTTGCTGTGACCTGTCAGAATGCCCATCTTGTCTAGTTGACTCCTCTCCCGTGAGGTTAACAGAATCTCCGAGATGAGTTTCAGTCTGATCCATGTGACAAATCCTCACATTTCCTGTGTAGGTTTTATGAGCCACTGATGGTCATTGCCTGGAATCATTATTTCATTACAGCTTGTGATTTTGTAATTCTGACATTCCTTTGCCTTTATTACTTTCATTACTGGGAAGATGATTCTGAGACGCTGTGGTCCTGACTGACTCTGGAAGGGGAAAAGGGAAGAGCTGAGTTGAGGTGGTGAGGTGCAGAATTGATGCACAACCGTCAGTGGCTGAGGGAAGAGCGGACTCAAGAGACAACTCGAATTACTGGATTGGGAACCTAGATACATCATGATGTTATTTAGGGAACAGCTCCAGTTTTGAACACATGAGACTGTAGTTACTTGCTTGTTGTCCAGGTGAAGATGGCCAGTCTCCCGTTGGAAACATGGGTCTGGTCTGAATTGAAGAGGAAGATTTTGGCTAGAAATGTAGATTGGGGAGCTGGTGGTGTGTGTGGGATACTTTTTCTTTTTTTTTACAATATTTACTCTTTATTCATTAATTTTGTCTCTGTGTTACATTTATTTTTTTTTAATTTTATTTTTAAACTTTACAAATTGTATTAGTTTTGCCAAATATCAAAATGAATCCGCCACAGGTATACATGTATTTCCCATCCTGAACCCTCCTCCCTCCTCCCTCCCCTACCATCCCTCTGGGTCGTCCCAGTGCACTAGCCCCAAGCATCCAGTATTGTGCATCGAACCTGGACTGGCATCTCGTTTCTTACATGATATTTTACATGTTTCAATGTCATTCTCCCAAATCTTCCCACTCTCTCCCTCTCCCACAGAGTCCATAAGACTGTTCTATACATCAGTGTCTCTTTTGCTGTCTCGTACACCGGGTTATTGTTACCATCTTTCTAAATTCCATATACATGCATTAGTACACTATATTGATGTTTTTCCTTCTGGCTTACTTCACTCTGTATAATAGGCTCCAGTTTCATCCACCTCATTAGAACTGATTCAAATGTATTCTTTTTAATGGCTGAGTAATACTCCATTGTGTATACGTACCACAGCTTTCTTATCCATTCATCTGCTGAGGGACATCTAGGTTGCTTCCATGTCCTGGCTATTATAAACAGTGCTGCGATGAACATTGGGGTACACGTGTCTCTTTCCCTTCTGGTTTCCTCTGTGTGTATGCTCAGCAGTGGAATTGCTGGATCATAAGGCAGTTCTATTTCCAGTTTTTTAAGGAATCTCCACACTGTTCTCCATAGTGGCTGTACTAGTTTGCATTCCCACCAACAGTGTAAGAGGGTTCCCTTTTCTCCACACCCTCTCCAGCATTTATTATTTGTAGACTACTTTTTCTTATTAACTCTGTTTCCTCTGATAATCTGACTATAAGATTGACTGTATTTTGGGGGGGAAAATTCAGTTTTAGAATTCATTTAAAAATTTTTTGAAGCAGTCAAAGCTTTGTCTGTTCTTCCTTTTCGCCCCCCACCACCACCCTGCTTTCTCCCCCTTTTTTTTTTCTTTTTTGCAAAGAAAACTTCATTAAATGCTTTGGAAAGACTGACTAAAAATGAGTCACTTAAAAAAATCACAGTTGACAAAGAGACATTACATAATGAGGAAAGTTTAAATTCTCCAAGAAGATATAACAGTTCTTAATTTGCCCCCTTTATCAATGCAGAAAATTTAAGTAAAAACAGTGTATTCTGTTTGGAAACAAGGCATCACCACTGTTTCAAGAAGGTGGAAGTCAGTTGTCAACTCTTCAGGATTGAGGGAAATTTGAGAAGGTCTCCTACAGGCAAGTAGTTCTGTAGACAGGTGTCCTGCAGAACTTGCTTAAAGCAGAGGGGTAGCTTTCTGGTGAGTTGCTTTCTTGATTGAGTTGCAGGCTTTGCCCTTGGTTTCTGCGTGTGTATGTTCGACGCAGCAGAGACCCTCTTCTGTGTCAGGGCGCGTGACACCTCAGCAGCGTCCGGCAGCAGCGCTTTTGTCCCAGGTGCAGCCGGAGTCTGGCCACACTGTGTGGGTTTCCTGGTGGTCCTGGGGGGGTCCGTCACCGACCTCTGTCCTGTCTTCTCGGTTTCCTCTCATCTAATACCCCTCAGAGCCCCCCTCCTTTTCAGAATCCAGGCCAGTAGTTTTATAGAAGCTTCTTCATATTGTAATTAGATGGATGCCAATTAATGTTAAATCACAAATCGTATTTTCAAAATTGAAATTAGATGATTTGTAGATTAAGCATAGACATTGGGCACATGTATTCTATCGGTAAGGTACATGACATCAATAGATGAGTCCTGTGTCAGTTATCTCATTGCTGGTGTTAAATTATAATTATGTGATAAAGTGAGGTCTATCATTTTTTGTTCCCTTTTAAAGGGAACTTTCCCCCCGTAAAATAGTAAGTACCCTTATAATAAGTAACCTTTCAGACTGTGAGAATCACTTCTTCAACAACCTCTCACCCATGATTTTAAGATAATTTTGAATAATTTTGCTTTAATTGGTTATTACTGTGGTGGTTGCAAATAACAACTCTTCTAATTCTGTTTTCTAAGCTTTTTAGTTTGTGTCCTATAAAGAACAGCTCCTCCCTCCCCGTTAAATTTTTTAAGTAGCGGTACACACTCTTGGAGTCTTCTTACTTGATTGCTGTTGTTAAACCAGGCCCACCCCTGGGTGGGAGGCCCTGTGGGTGAGCTCCTGCGTCCTCCTGTGGTTTCCCTGTCTGTCTGGGCACGTCTTTGCTCCCTGGACAAAGTGTCCCCATGTACTCTCCTCCAGCTCTGGCACCAACCTTTATTCAGGGAATCTTGATTCTTTTTAGGGCAGAATAGAATTTAGAAAGCAAGATGCAGTTATTGCTACTGGGATATCATTATTTCTAGGCCCTTTAGACAGAGATAAAGGGGGAAATACATGTTAGTTTTAAGTCAAGTTCATATTGATGTCTAATTTCAGTCCGTCACCACTGTGTCTTCCTGTCATTTTTAGTGTCTGTAGTTCTGTCTCTCTTTTCTTCCATGAGAACTCTGGTGTTCTTCAATATTATATGTAGTCATTTACTGAGCCCTGCAATAATTAGAAATTAGTTTCAGATTTACTATGCCCATTCTACTGTGAAATTCCAAATTTATTTACAGTTGTTTTTGTTCCTACAGTGTATTCATTTCTGGTGTTGATTGTTCAGAAGTTACTTGGATTAATTCTTTTTTTTCTTTGCTGTGGTTATCAATTTGATAAATAGGTTATTTGATGATGTTGATTAGTACCTGTTTTCTCACATTCTTCCCTTTCCCTCCACACCCAGTTTGAAATACGGATCTCTAATGACAAATCTGAGTTTCTTTCTCTTAAATGATTTGGTCTTTTTTACCTGATGCCTCAAATTTTTTTATTTTCACTGTTTTGTATAAACCAAAATTCAGCTGAGTAAATTTGAAGCTCTGATTAGCTTTATCCAATTCATGAATCAGACAGCATCTATCTAACAAACAGAAGGATGCCCCCAGGGAGCTCATGAAAGGAAAGGTTGTTAATTGGCAGATGGATACGATTCAGTTCAGTCGCTCAGTCCTGTCCGACTCTTTGCAACCCCATGGACTGCAGCACAGCAGGCTTCCCTGTCCATTACCAACTCCCAGAGCTTGCTGAAACTCGTGTCCATTGAGTCAGTGATGCCATCCAACCATCTAATCCTCTGTCGTTCCCTTCTCCTGCCGTCGGTCTTTCCAAGCACCAGGGTCTTTTCCAGTGAGTCAGTTCTTTGCATCAGGTGGCCAAGGTATTGAAGCTTCCGTTTCAGCATCAGTCCTTCCAATGAATATTAAGGTTTGATTTCCTTTAGGATTGACTGGTTTGATCTTGCAGTCCAAGGGACTCTCAAGAGTCTTCTCCAGCACCACAGTTCAAATGCATCAATTCTTTAGCACTCAGTGTTCTTTACGGTCCAACTCTGAAATCCATACACGACTACTGGGAAAACCATAGCTTTGACTAGATGGACCTTTGTTGGCAAAGAAATATCTCTGCTTTTTCATATGCTGTCTAGGTTTGTCACAGCTTTTCTTCCAAGGAACAAGCGTCTTTTAATTTCATGACTTCAGTCACCATCTGCAGAAAATAAAGACTGTGAGACTATTTCAGACCAGATCACCTTCCCTCACAGAGAGGCTGGGGGTCCTATTAGAGCAAGTAGTACCCTTCACCAATGCTGATCAGGAAACTCTAGACTGCTGGTTTATAATTCTTAGTGTGGTTAGATATTTGTCTTGGTGGGCTTAGGATCAGCGACCACATTTGGGGCCTGTTGTTTCTTTCTAACAGTAGGTGTGTCTCTCTTGCATCCTGTTGTTCTTTTTAGGTTAATTACTCTGTTCCTTTGTCTGCTTTCTCTTATAACAATTTAATAAAATACCCTGCTTTAATCAATTTATATTGCTTATATTTATATGAATTACTTTTTTGAAATTTTAGTAGGCAAAGGAGAACAAGATAGTATTTTTTAACTTCATGACTGCTGAGCAAGCTTTATTTATTTTATGAAGAATCAGACAGTATAACCTCAGACTTTATGAGGGGTTTTGGGGGCTCTAGTTTCACCCTGCCACCACCACCATTGTTGATTAGTCACTAAGTCATGTTCAACTCTTTTGCGACCCTATAGGCTGTAGCCTGCCACCACCATCACTTATATCTGAATCTTCTATTTTCTTTCCCCTTCTTTGTTTGGAATCTGATCTCAGCAGTTTCTCATGGTGGGGCCTTTTCCGGTACACCTGGCAGGGAGCATCGGCTGGTTACTCTAGAGAATGCTCAACCTGGGCCATCCCTTCACGGTCCAGTGCCCAGAGCTCCTGCCCTTTCAGCAGCTCCCTTCCCGGTGACCCGCTAGACTCTTGAGTGATTTCTTCCATTCTCCTTGCTACCTTTGCTTGCTCCTGTGTGGATATTTGTACCACAGGGGTCTTATTGCTGTTACTAGTTTGTTCCTAAAGTGAAAAGTAAAGTCACTCAGTCATGGACTATACAGTTCATGGAATTCTCCAGGCCAGAATACTGGAGTGGATAGCCTTTCCCTTCTCCAGGAGATCTTCCCAACCCAGGGATCAAACCCAGGTCTCCCACGTTGCAGGAGGATTCTTTACCGCCTGCAGTGTTTGTTCTACCAGCTTATATTCTGGGGTTCATTGAAATACTTGGACACTTAATTTTGTTGTAGATGTTGTCTGTGGTATGGGGTGGGGGGCGGGGGTTGTTTTGCTGTCCTGGTGAAACTGTGTACCTCAGGTTGGGACTTGAACCCACTGTCTTTTTAAATCCCTGATCATACCTGGGACTTAATGAAGCTCAAGTACTTGATGTCACAGAAAGAATTCAGTGAGAGACAAAGTGATGGGTAAGAAGTGAGTTCACTTAGAAACAGTCCACAGAGTGAGGGCCATCTCAGAAGGCAAGAGCAGCTCCAAGCTATGAGATTGTCAGTTTTTATAGGTGAGTAATTTTTTATACTCACCTATATTTTTTATAGGTGAGTAAGTTTTTATAGGCTGATAAGTGGGAGGAGTATGCCAGCTGTTTTGGGGAAGGGGTGGGGATTTCCAGAAATTGGACCACTTGTTGACCTTTTGTGCTCGACCTTGGAACTGTCAACACTTCCCAGGTGGCTCAGGTTCCCTGAGAGGCCCAGGTTCAATCTTTGGGTGAGGAAGAGCCCCTGGAGAAGGAAATGGCTACCCGCTCCAGTATTCTTGCCTGGAAAATTCCATGAATGGAGGAGGAGCCTGGCAGACTACAGTCCATGGGGTCGTAAAGAGTCAGACATGCGGAGCCACTAGCACTTTCATTTTCTTGGAACTGTCATGGTGCCTCTGGGTATGTCACGTAGCCTGCTGGTGTGTTACAGTGAGAGTACACTGAGGCTCAAGGTCTAGTGGAAGTCGTCTTCATCATCTTGGACCTGGTTGTTCATTGTTCAGTCACTTAACTCATGTCCAACTCTTTCGGCCCCATGAACTGCAGCACACCAGGCTTCCCTGTCCTTCACTATCTCCCAGAGTTTGCTCAAACTCATGTCATTGAGTCAGTGATGCCATCTAACCATCTCATCCTCTGCTGCTCACTTCTCATGCCCTCAGTCTTTCCCAGCATTTGTGTCTTTTCCAGGTAGTCAGTTCTTTGCATCAGATGGCCAAAGTATTGAAGCTTCAGCATCAGTCCTTCCAATGGATATTCAGGGTTGATTTCCTTTAGGATTGACTGGTTTGATCTCCTTGCTGTCCAAGGGACTCTCAAGAGTCTTCTCCAGCACCGAAATTCAAAAGTATCAATTCTTGAGCGCTCAGCCTTCTTTATGGTCCAACTCTCACATTTGTACATGACTGGAAAAACCATGGCTTTGAGTATACGGAACTTTGTCAGCAAAGTGATGTGTCTGCTTTTAAATACGCTATCTAGGTTTGTCAGACCTGGTTAGTTCTAACCATTTATGTCCTCTCCTTGGGCCATGTCATTCTTTTAAAGACTGTGCTTTACCACTCTCCCTCCTGTTTCACTAGTCACTTTTTTATGAAGTGCTATAGGAAGAGTCAGAAAGTTTTGCCAATGCCACCACATTTCCACTACCTTATTCAACTTGGTGGTGGTCTTGCTGAAGCACCACAGGGAAAACTTAAAAATACACCTATCTTTATTCTCCTTTTTGTCCTTCCCCAAGTCATTTAGAAGAGATTGTGGGGAAATAGGACCTGAAAATGCTTTGCATAGTGTTTTTATATCTAGACAGATACTTAATTCTTAAAGGGTTATTTTGACATCAAATAAATAAATCTTTACAAATTACTTATTGGTGTTTTGGAAATTTTGAAGTTGAAATTATACATAACCCACCATACATATGATGTTAGCACCTACAGCAGCACTGATAATTTCTGCCCGTCTGTGTTTGTCTGTTTCCTTAAATTGATGCTTATTGTCACCTCCATTTCTTAAGTTAGCAATGTAAGTAAGTTATACAACCTCAGTTACATAAACAATTTTAAGAAGTTGAGAAACTGGAGGAAAAAAAATTCCTACCAGATTTCATTAGTACGAGTATTCAAAACCTTTTAAATTACTGTGTTCTTAATGAGTTTTTAAATCTTTTTTATACTTTATAGAGACTGTCCTTAAATAATGACATATTTGAGGCAAACTCTGATAGTGATCAACAGAGTGAGACTAAAGAAGACACTTCTCCAAAGAAAAAAAAGAAAAAAGTAAGGCATAAGGAAGAGAAAAGCCCCGACGACCTGAAAAAGAAGAAAGCAAAGACTGGGAAACTGAAAGACAAGCCCAAACCAGACCTGGAGAGCTCCTCTGAAAGTTTGGGTTTTGATTTAAGGACAAAGAAAAGAATTTTGGAAGCCAAAGAAGAATTAAAGGAATCCAAAAAGCCCAAAAAAGATGATATAAAAGAAACTAAGGAGTTAAAGAAAGTTAAAAAGGGTGAAATAAGAGATTTAAAGACTAAAATAAGAGACGATTCCAAAGAAATTAGAAAAACAAAAAAAGAGAAATGTGTTGAATCTCAGGTGGACTCTGACCTGGGTGTACTTAGTGATTCCCCGCTTCAGGAAGAGGACTGTGAAGATTTACAGGTTGACAACAGAGAGGAGAAGCAGAAGTTTAGAGGTGCTAAAGATAAAGCTGAGCAAGAAGCCAGTCTAGATCCTGCTTCTGACATACAGCAGGATGGCAGTGTAAGTGCTGATGAGGACGAGGTCAAAGCAAGGAGGAAAAAAAAGAAACCAAGAAGGACAGAGGAACTTAAAGAGAGCAGAAAGCTAGAAAACAAGAGCCTCTTCTTAGAGAAGAAGACTACACAGAAAAAGCAAAGGAATCAGGACAAAGGCCAGAGCAGCACAGAGTTGGATAAGCCAGTGCCTGCCTCTGCTCTGACACCGCCGAGGATGTCCAGGCCCACGGACTCCCCGGGGGAGGTGAGTACGCAGGTCCGGGTGGAGGGTGGTTGGATCCCACGAAGGTTTGCGTCTGACAGAATACAGGGACGTTCCACTCAGGCTGGTGCTCTAAGTAAAGACTTGGAGACAGTGGAGCACAGCCCATCCTCATTTCGTTTCACTTAGCAGATAGTGCGTTTTTTATTAGACTGAAGGTTTGTGGCATCCCTGTATCTGAGCCGGTCTTCCTATAGTATCTGCTCACTTCTGTCTCCGTGCCCCATTTTGGTAATTCTTGCAATATTTTAAACTTTCGTTTTGCTTTTGGCCACCCTGTGTGGAACTTTGCTGACCAGGGATGGAACCCATGTCCCTGGAGTCTCAACCACTGGACCACCGGGAAGTCCTAAACTTTTTCATTATTACTGTACTTCTTACAGTGTTTGTGATCAGTGACCTTTGATTTTGTTTTTGCAAAAGCTGAAGGTTCAGGCAACAGCCAGCATTTTTTTAGCAATACAATATATATTTTTAATTAAGGTAGGTATGGCTATTTTAGACATAATGCTGTTGCACACTTAATTCTATAGTGTAAATGTAACTTATATGCACTGGGAGGCAGAAAAATTATAACTCGTTTTATTGCAATGTTTGCTTTATTTCATGGATTTGAAGCCAACCCTGTAGTGTCTCTGATGTGTGCCTATAAGAGAAGTTCTTCTACCATTACAGAGTTAATACTTTATTGGGAGATTTTCTTCTCCCTCCTAGATTCTAGGTTGCCTGGCTGCTCTAGAATTGAACTGACATGAAACAGATTAACATGGGGAAAATTAAAAGTTTACTAACACTTACACATGAAAGAGACCTAGGAAAACTGAGTAACTCTCCAAAATGGATGAAACCCTCACCTCAGACACCACCCTCAGCCAAAGACAAAAGAGGATGCTGAGGATGGGGAACCAGTCCTGGGAGGAGAAGCACCGTAAACAAGGGCGAGGTTGCCACACTGACTGGTGAGTCCTCGCCTGCCACTTGAGAACTCTTAGACGCCCTTGCCAGAGGAGATTTCCCTCAGAGTTGCAAATGTCTCTCAAAAGGGTGGCTCTGACTTGACTTTCAGAGTTTTTTCCTTGCCTGCTGTTACTTATCAGTAACCAGCTTAAAATAGTTAAAATGCTAAAGAGACTATTCCCCTACTCCCCTACTAGTCTGTCTGTGCGGTGCTTAGTCGCTCAGTCATGTGCTACTCTCTGCAACCCCATGGGTTGTATATAGCCTGGTATTCTCCTCTGTCCATGGAGATTCTCCAGGTAAGAATATTGGAGTGGGTTGCCATACCCTCCTCCTGGGGATCTTCCCAACCCAGGGATCAAAGCCAGGTCTCCTGCATTGCAGGCAGGCAGGTTCTTTATCAGCTGAGCTACCAGGGAAGCTCTGGTCTTCCCACTAGTCTGACTGGTGGGAAGCAATTATAAATGCTAATGATCCCGCTTTTGAAAGCACCTCAACTCTTCCCTTAGTCTAATCCAGACTTTCTTTTGGACTGACCGCAGCTGGAAAACTGGGGGCTAATTTGTGAACAAGTCAGGGTTTTTAGAGGAATTCAGATACGATGTAGCATTGTGAAGTAAAGCTTAGAGCTTTGTCGGCTTACTCTATTAGCTTTTCACATCCTACATATATTTTCCCCATGTTCTTTTAAGAATATACCACTTCTGAAAAAAAAAAAAAGAATATACCACTTCTGGAACTTCCCTGGTGTGTGTATTAGTTGCTCAGTTGTGTCTGACTCTTTGAGACCCATGGACTATAGCCTGCCAGGCTCTACTGTCCATGGACTTCTCCAGGCAAGATTATTGGAGTGGGTTGCCATTTCCTTCTCCAGGGAATCTTCCCGACCCAGGGATCGAACCCCAGTCTCCTGCATTGCAAGCTGATCCTTTACCATCTGAGCCACAGTGGACTCTACTGGTAGTCCAGTGGCTAAGACTTCCGTCTTCCACTGCAGGGGGTGCGGGTTGGAAACTAAGATCCCACATGAGTGCAGTGAAGCCACTCTACCCACCCCAGCTTGTGACGAAGAAAAGGGCAGCCTTTATGGGAAAGGCCCCAGTGCAAGGAGAATGGGTGTGGCTCCTGCTTGAAAACCCCAACTCTCCAGAGGGTTTCAGCATAGCATTTTTAAAGGGGGGAGAGAGCAGGTGGTGGCAGGACCTGTGATCAGTTGTGCACAACTCTCTGGTTCATTGATGGTGAGATTAAGTGATGGTGTCACAGGGTTAATATTGATCCTTAGACTCCATTAGGCCTGGGAGGGCCGTGTCTTCATGGTCCTTCATGGTCATCAAGCAGTTAACTAACACCTTCCCTTTGGTGGGGGATTTCACATCAGTAAAACTACACAGGAAGTGTGCACCGGACACTCTTACCCAGGTTCTCCAGAGTGGTTAGCTGCAGCAGATATGGGATGTGCGGTGGCGGGGGGTCTGCCCTGGGAAGGCCCCATGGGGCTCCTGCTCTGTTATTAAACTAATGCTATATCAATAACCTCAGATGTGCAGATGACACCACCCTTATGGCAGAAAGTGAAGAGGAACTAAAAAGCCTCTTGATGAAAGTGAAAGTGGAGAGTGAAAAAGTTGGCTTAAAGCTCAACATTCAGAAAACGAAGATCATGGCATCCGGTCCCATCACTCCATGGGAAATAGATGGGGAAATAGTGGAAACAGTGTCAGACTTTGTTTTTTGGGGTTCCAAAATCACTGCAGATGGTGACTGCAGCCATGAAATTAAAAGACGCTTACTCCTTGGAAGGAAAGTTATGACCAACCTAGATAGCATATTGAAAAGCAGAGACATTACTTTGCCAACAGAGGTCCGTCTAGTCAAGGCTATGGTTTTTCCTGTGGTCATGTATGGATGTGAGAGTTGGACTCTGAAGAAGGCTGAGCACCGAAGAATTGATGCTTTTGAACTGTGGTGTTGGAGAAGACTCTTGAGAGTCCTTGGACTGCAGGGAGATCCAACCAGTCCATTCTGAAGGAGATCAGCCCTGGATTTCTTTGGAAGGAATAATGGTAAAGCTGAAACTCCAGTACTTTGGCCACCTCAGGCAAAGAGTTGACTCACTGGAAAAGACTCTGATGCTGGGAGGGATTGGGAGCAGGAGGAGAAGGGGACAACAGAGGATGAGATGGCTGGATGGCATCACTGACTCGATGGACGTGAGTCTGAGTGAACTCTGGGAGTTGGTGATGGACAGGGAGGCCTGGCGTGCTGCGATTCATGGGGTCACAAAGAGTCGGACACGACTGAGTGACTGAACTGAACTGATACTAGCCTGTCTAGTCATGAGGGAAAAAGTTAAGAAAATATAATAGTTGGGGACTGTTAAATATCCACTGAAATATTATGAGGTCAGCATAGCAAAAACAGAAACATTTACAAAATGTTACGGTGAAGAAAACCATACATACATGCGAACAAAGTAAAGTAAAAATATCTATGCAGTGTAAATAAAAATAAATTTTAAACAACAAAATTATCTGTAAAATTACAGAGATCCGAGGGACAATGTGGAGAATTAAAAATAGTTATGTTTGGTTAGTATGACTCTAGATGAAGTGTTTTGGAATTTTATTAGTAGTAATAAAAAATTCTTCAAGGAAACTTGGTGTTGGGTTTTGAATGTGATGTTTTGTGAATTGTCGAGGTTGGGGGTAAACTTGACCAAGGAAGCAGTTGACGTGAGTCGTCAGGAGTCATGTGCACAGTTCACAGAAGGGGGGCCTAATGCCAGAAACCTGTTTCCCAGTTTTCAGAATCAGTATCAGTTCTGTCTGTGTTTGGGGTCTTACATGTGTCTTTTTCAGGAGAGAGAGACCAAAAAATATGAACCCAAAGAAAAATACCAAAAAAAGCAAGATTTGGACAAGGAAGAAAAAGGCCGAAAAGAGCCCAAGGCATTAAAGAGTGAGTGAATAGTGACATTTGTCATTTATGTTGGTCTTTCAGACAGAGAGTCTAGTTCATTGTGAAGACAGACTCTCTTCTAACCTGCAAAATTTGTTCACTGGGGACTTGAGAACATTATGCTACTGTTGTTTACCAGTAATCAATGTATACTAGTATAACTAACTCCTCCCCCATCTAATCATGTTTTTCTTTTTCCTTTTGGGTATGAGATGAAATACGTTATCTTCATTTTTTTTTTTAACTTTAGTTTTTTAATTGAAATAGTCAATTTACAATGTTTTAGATTCTGGTGGGAATACATTATCTTTCAAGAGACAGGAAATTAGTTTTGACAGAAAAGTAAATAAGTATCTCTTCTAGTAGATGCTGAGATAAACTTCTGTTTAATCAATTTATTGTGTTTAGCTCTGTGTCATTTGTATAAATAAAATTAATATACATTTTGATCACATCAAGATTTAACTCAATTAAGAATCTATAGTGCATGTTAGTATTAGAACAAGTACTTTATAAAACATTCACCATTACAGTGTTTGAATAAAACTGGATATTTCAGTTCACACACCAAAAAGTACTTGGAAAACAAGTTCTTGTGGAAGCAGTGATTTCTAAGAGATGGCTGATTACTTGAGAGTGTTCTCCCACAAACTGTGTACCTGAGGTAATACTAAAAGTGAGTTTGGGCTCTAAACCTCAGTTCAGACTTGGCAGGAAGTGGCAGCTTTGATGGAATCTGGGAAGGAACAGCTTTGATGGCTTGTGTGCAGGTGAGTGATGTAGAGACTATGCTTCTTCATGGTGATACTGCAGCTCTAAGCCTCTCTTCAGAGAGTGACTGGAGATTCAAAATATTGTAAGATTAGAAGTCATTAGGAACTTTTTCTTCCTCTGAGTATCTGTCAGTTTCAGGTACATTTTTACTGTGAATGTTCAGTCTGTTCCTTAAGTTCAGAAGGCCACACCTGGAGTCCGATTTTCAGTATTCCTGCTGCTAAAACCTACCTGCTTCCACCCCAAGTCCAAAAGGTGCTATGGCTGGGACTCTGCCGGCCTCACTGTGTCTGCAGTTTTTCAGAGTCTGTTGACCGTAACCTTGCAGCTTATATATACCTGTGCTTCTGTCTGATCCTTGGCTCCCAGCCTCCAGGACAGAAATAAAATTGCATTTGAGGGTATATTTTGGGAGTGTGTCAGAATCGGTGAACATGAGTCTTTACATTGCATTATGCTGTGTTACAATGGATTCAGCATCCTCTTCATACAGTAGCTTGGGAAAATACCAGAATTCAGTTGCCTTCAGATTTAAATGTGGAAAAAAGGACTTACCTGTGGAAAAAGGAAAGAATGGTTAACACTTTTATTTCTGAACATTGAATGAGATGTTCCACTTGCTATTCTCTATTTTTGTTACTGGACTGGTGTTCTATGTAAATAATCAGGATATTCAGAGTTTAAATGTCTGGGACAAGCAGCTTTAGTGCTGCCACTGTGGTATTATGTTCTGCATATGTCGTTTTGTTGTGTCATATACTTGGTGAGGTTTCCTCAAGGCACATAGAAAACAAAATTGATAAATTGCTCAGATTCCTTTCACTGTGATTTGGAAATGATACATCTTGATAGAATGAGAGCCTTTTTTTTGGACTAGCTTTCTTATAGAAAAAGAAAAGGTTCAATTTGTGTTGGTTAGCACTGCATTCATGTAATGCTTGCTTTTCCTCTGGTCACACTGTGTTGTGCCGTTAACCAGGATACCTCTACTCGTAGCAAACTGTCAACCCACTCCAGAGTTCTTGCCTGGAGAATCCCAGGGACAGGGGAGCCTGGTGGGCTGCCGTCTATGGGGTCACACAGTCGGACACGACTGATGTGACTTAGCAGCAGCAGCAGCAGCAAAACTGTTTAAGCCTATGCAGTTCTTACAGAGGAAAATAAATGAGAGATGTCATCTAAAAGTACTATTGAGAAGGTATTCCTATTTAACATAAAAGAATTCAGAATTTAAACAAAACACCTGTCTGCTATATACCTAAAATTTATAGTTGTTCACTCTGTTCTGTTCTACCCCTTTTTGGGTGTTGTTATTACAGATCTGCTGCTTTGCCAGTCTTCTCTCTGCTTTGTCTTTAAAGCGAGTGGATTATCGCAGGCATCAGGTGCAGTGTTGCTGGGCCACAGTCAGTGTGCTGACACTCTTTCATCTCCCAGTCTCCACCAAAAGTCATTTTTGTACCAGGTCACTTCCGGGCACAGTGGAGGCGGTGTCTCAGCAGAAGGGTGGTTGGTGACATGACTAGGATTATTCTGAGGCTCATGGGCTGTGGTCACCTTTGTCAAAACTGCGAGTACTTCAGACCCCCAGAAGAAGAGCCATTCACTTTGGCTGTCCTTTCTAAGTACGGAGCAGCCAACACAAAGATGAATGGAAAGGCTTCATGGCTGTGATAGTCAACCTGATCAGGCTTTCTAAGCAAGGCAGATATTAGTAAGAATTAAGAAAATATCCAGTACTTTGGCCACCTCATGCGAAGAGTTGACGCATTGGAAAAGACTCTGATGCTGGGAGGGATTGGGGGCAGGAGGAGAAGGGGGCGACAGAGGATGAGATGGCTGGATGGCATCACTGACTCAATGGACGTGAGTCTGGGTGAACTCCGGGAGTTGGTAATGGACAGGGAGGCCTGGCGTGCTGCAGTTCATGGGGTTGCAAAGAGTCGGACACGACTGAGCAACTGATCTGATCTGAAGAAAATATCTGTGTGTTTTTTTAAAACACCCAGATTTTCTTTTGATTACAAAGAAATTAGTGACATATCAATTTTATTTTTTTCCAGTAGCATTTAAGGAAATTAGAAATGCGTTTGATTTGTTTAAATTAACTCCAGAAGAAAAAAATGATTTTCCTGAGAATAATCGGAAGAGAGATGAAATACCGCCAGACTATAAAGTCACAGAAGACCACAAAGCCAAGGAAAACAAGCCGTTACTTAAAGAAAGAAGAAATACAAGAGATGAGACTGACACGTGGGCATATATAGCTGCAGAAGGTGACCAAGAAGTTCTGGACAGCGCGATCCGAGTGGAGGAGAGTCCTGGTGAGTTTGTGTGACTGTCTGCAGTTTTCTCAGGGCTGTGTGCAGAGCTCTCTCCTCACCTTCCTCTCCTCTCTGCACTTGTTATGGTCTCGGGATGGAGTAGAAAACTGTTTCAATCTATTTTCTGATTCCCTGTAGAATAGCTCAGCACATTTACAATTACAGAGATTTTTGGTTTGCTACCTTATCTCCTCTTGTCAAGTTGTCTGATTGTATCTCTTACTATATTGCTTTCAGAAAACTGTCAAAATACAGACTTATTTGTATTCTTCCCTTTCAGCTTTGTAGTAAATAACACTAAATGAGGTTATATTGTGAGTGCTGTTCTGAAATACTGGAATTAGCTGAGGAGGCAAGGGCTGTGTATAGAATGAGGAATAAAAGTATATTTATGTATTTATAACTAGGGCAGGGGTTTAGAGATCTGTCTGATAAAACTTTGTATAATTTATAAATCTTGTAAAACAGTTGAAGTTTTGAAATATTTGGGGATATATAACAAGCTAGATGTTAGGTGACCCTCTTACTGCAAAACGCCTAGGTTCTGGGATCCTTGGTAACACGATTGCCCAGCTGGTTGGAAGCTGGGTTCGTTTCTTCAGCCAGCATACGGTGGGGGTTGCAGGGGCCGGGAGGGGACTGGGCTGCCCAGATGTCAGATAGCAGCGCTGCTGTTGAGATACCAGGCAACAAAGAATAGTCCCTCATCAGAAAGATCCCCTGGAGAAGGCAATGACAGCCGATTCCAGTATTCTTGCCTGGAGAATCCCATGGACAGAGGAGCCTGGCAGGCTACAGTCCACGGGATCATAACAATCAGACATGACTTAGTGACTTACCAGCAACAAATACCTTTTTAGGGGTGGGGCTACTATACATATATGTTTGTATGTAAGCCACATCTTTGTTTTCAGAGGACAAAGGTGTGCAATTAAAAGTCAGAGACAGAGTCTGTCATACAGAGTGAAGTTAATCAGAAAGAGAAAAACAAATATTGTATATTAGTGCCTATTCGTGGAATCAAGAAAAATGGTATGCTGGTGCTAAGTCACTTCAGTCATGTTTGATTCTGTGTGACCCCATAGACGGCAGCCCACCAGGCTCCCCCGTCCCTGGGATTCTCCAGGCAAGAACACTGGAGTGGGTTGCCATTTCCTTCTCCAGTGCATGGAAGTGAAAAGTGAAAGTGAAGCCGCTCAGTCGTGTCCAACTCTTAGCGACCCCATGGACTGCAGCCTACCAGGCTCCTCCGTCCATGGGATTGTTTCTGTGTTGGGATGTCCTTAAATCCTTTTAACTTTTTTTTTCTCGAAGTATAGTTGATACACAGTGTTGTTAAAGTGTACAGCAAAGTGATTCAGTTACACATACACACATATATTCTTCTTCCGATTGTTTTCCATTATAAGTTATTACATGATACGGAATATAGCTCCTTGTGCTATACAGTAGGTCTTTGTTTATGTTATGTATAGGAGTTTGTATCTTTTAATCCCAAACTGCTAATTTAGTCCCCTCTCCTTTCCCCTTTGGTAACCATTAGTTTGTTATCTGTGAGTCTGTTTCTGTTTTGTCAGTAAATTCATTTGCATCTTTTTTTTTAGATTCCGTATGATATTTGTCTTTTTTGTGTCTGACTCACTTCACTTAATATGGTCATCTCCTGGTCCATCCGTGTTGCTGCAGATGGCATGATTTCACTCTTTTATGGCTGACTAGTATTCCTTTGGATATGTATATACATACACATATGTGTACACACACACCACATTTTCTTTATACATTCATCTATCGATGGACATTTTGGATATTTAAGTTGCTTCCATGTCTTGACTGTTGTAAATAGTGCTGCTGTGAACATAGGGCTCCATGTATCTTTTTAAATTAGTTTTCATCTTTTCTAGATATATGCCCAGGAGTAGGATTGCTAGGTCATATAGTAGTTCTGTTTTTAGATTTTTGAGAAACCTCCATATTGTTCTCCATAGTGGCTATATCAACTTACATTCCCAGTTTGTAGAAGGGTTCCCTTTTCTCCATGCCTTCTCCAGCATGTATTGTTCGTAGATTTGTTTTAATGATGGCCTTTCTAACTGATGGGAGGTACTGGCTGTCGCTTTGATTTGCTTTTCTCTAATAATTAGCAATGTTGAGCATCTTTTCCTGTTAGTCATCTGTTTAAATCCTTTAACTCTTACCATCAAACATTTGTGCCTTTCACTATTTAAAATAGTACAGCCATTTTGAGTTCTTCCCAAATGTCCTCTATTCCACTGCCAGTTAGGGAATAAAGATGTTCATCCCTAGTGTTGATGAGTCCATGGGTCGGACATGGGTTGGAAACTAGCACTTGCATCGTTTGTAGTGGGGGCGTCTCAGGGCCCTGGTGGCTGTGGGGCTTGGTGCGAGTACTTGCAGGGGGAGAAGCTTGAGCCAAGTCTGACAGGATCACAGGCAATGACTTATTTATATTTAGAGTTTACCTACATGAATATTGGAAGCAGTGTACATTCATCCCTTGTGTAACGTTAACCCTCTATCTCTGGCCCTTCTGGTTGCGGGGGGCTGACCAGCTGTCCAAGAAGAATGGCCAAAGGAACAAATCACAGGGCTTCCTCTTACTGAAGCCCTGTGATTTCTCGCTTTCTTTCAGCTACTAAAATTCATGTTCCTATTTTACAGTTAATAAAATACCTATTAGTCTTTATGCCTCTTCATGTATGACATCTAAAAGTGGACAATTCATATTACTACCCAAAGAAAGTCAGAAATTTAATGAGAAACTCAGATAATGATGTAAGTTTAAAGTGTAACATTTGGGTTAGGACACCATATGCTTAAATAAAAATGGCATTGTATTTTTTATAGTCCATAAAAGTATATCTTAATAAGGCTCTTCTGTGTCGCAGATGGCAAACAGCAGGTTCTGAGTCTGGGCATGGATCTGCAGCTGGAGTGGATGAGACTGGAGGACTTCCAGAAGCATCTTGATGGAGAAGATGAGAATGTTACTACAGCGGATGTGATTCCAAGCAGTGAGTAGTTTTGGAATTATAGGGATCTTCTTCATGAATCTAGTTATTGAAACCTAATTTATCTTTTCTTTCATTTTAGATTTATTGAGGGATGCTGTGAAAAATGGGGATTATATTACTGTGAAGGTTGCACTTAACTCAAGTGAAGAATATAACCTGGACCAAGAGGTGAAGTGTCTTTGTAAAAATCTGATGAAAGGAAGATGGAAAATAGCTCTATTAAAATAACTCAGGTTTATTCTTTAACTATAAAAGTAATACATGTTCACTTTATAAGAGTCAAACATTGTAGAAACGTGTAATAGAATTACAGTTCTTGTAATTCCAGCCCTGTATAATGCCCTTTAGTTACCATGATATGCCTGGTTTTGTCTATGGTTTAACCTCTGCATTTTGAGGGGAAAGTGACTCCTTGTTTTGTCACCATTTGTTTTTGATTGATAGTTGCCTATTTACAGCAACTGCCCCTCTCTATTGTTTTGGGGGTTTTTTTGACCATGCCCTTGGCTTGCCAGATTTTATTTCCTGGACCAGGGATTGAACTCATGCCCTCTGCAGTGGAAACACAGTGTTAACCACTGGACCTCCAGGGAAGTCCCCAATCTTTTATTGTTGCTAGGTTTTTTCACACTGATTTATAAGCATACTTTAATAGAAGCATATTAACCCTTTCTGTTTTATGTTTTTGAATCTTACTGCTTGGTGCTTGGGGAGATTTTATTTTTAGGTAGTTACATCATTTGATCTTTTCCTTTATGGCTTTTGGTCATCTAATCTTGCTTAGAAAATATTTTTATATATTCTTTTTTACTTTTCTTGCTTTAATTGTGGACTTTTTAGGTTTAATCCCTTAGGATTACATTAAAATAGATTAATATGGCTCAGAATTGACATTTTAACATTTTGAGTCTTTTTTTGAGAAACGTATCTACTCTACATTCATTCAGCTCATCATTTCTTCTCTTAAACCAAATTCTTTGGGTTTTTTCTTCATGTAGTTCTTGTACATTTATTTTAGATGCATTCATACAAATCATCTTATTGTGTTCATTGGGATCTTTCTCTCCCACACTTTTGCTACCACGTGTGTAACAAAACCAACACAGGATTCGAGCGGGATGACACTGCTGATGCTCGCGGCTGCAGGAGGGCAGGACGACCTGCTGAGGCTGCTCCTCAGGAAGGGGGCGAAGGTGAATGGTCGGCAGAAGAATGGGACTACAGCACTCATCCACGCCGCCGAGAAGGTGGGCCCTGCAGCATGCTGTTCTTTCACAGTCTTGGAGACAGAATCTGTGTCTGTGGGGCAGTGTGCTAGTCACACAGTCACATAACTTAGTTCAGTTCATCTATGACTTGTCATAAATCAGTGTTTTTATTGACAGTTGTACTTTGAAACTTCCAAATATCGTGTATCTAGCTGGAGGTGATTTGTATTGAAAAAGAACTTCTGATTAAGGTATTAATATTGATTTAATTCTTAGATTTTTAAAAAATCTTTTCCAATCTAAAGTATTCCTTTGGTTAATAATTTAATTAAAATATTCCCATGTTATTTTATTAAAGGACTGAGATGAAGAGGTTCTTTATCTTGAAATCAGTGGTTAAACTTGAGGTTGAAGTTGCTGGCAGACAGTGTGTGGCTGTGCAGGGTGCCAGTGGGAGGGGCCGCTCCATGCAGGGTCTTCCTGGGACCCTGGAGGGCGGGGGCGGGAGGGAGGAGCGAAAGTGGTGGTCTGTGGTATTCACCAACCTGCAGGAGATGGAATCTGAGTACTTTTGCTAATGGCTAGAAATTTCAAAACATCTTGAAATATCTTGTAAAGAATTTGAGGGGATTAAATCCTTTTTTTTTGTTTTTTTTAACAGAACTTTTTAACTACTGTGGCTATTCTTTTGGAAGCAGGAGCTTTTGTAAACGTCCAGCAGAACAATGGTGAGACGGCGCTAATGAAGGTAAATGCCTCCCTGGGAACATGTTCCCACAGGACCTCCCACTGCCACTGTACTGGGACTGGTGATCAACGGGGACAAGACAGTCTGTGGACTTGAAGGGGTTGCAGCTGAGTGACAGAAACAGTCCCAGAAAGACGGAGTTACTGAGTGTGACGAGAGGAAGCACAGGGAGCTGTGGGCTCTGTAACCTGGTGGCCAAGCTTTGTGGATTCAAGCTGAGCCTTGGAGGGAAGCTGGCAGCTGGCTCAGCTGCATCCTGAAGACCTAGGTTGGCTGGGATAAACCGTGTCAGTGGAAGGGGACAGGGTGTGCCCTGCAGAGACCCGGGCATGGAGCATATGGACGGGGATTCGTTACTTCACATTGGTGACTTCATCTCCTTGGCCTCAGGTTTCCTCACCTGTGTGTGGATTGTGGAAGCTTGGAGAAGTTCCCCACTCCCACCCACAGCTCCAGGTTTTCTGGCCTGAGGTGCTGTCCACCCACCAGGTTGTGACCCTGTTGTGGAGGCTGTGGCTCCCGCCTCCTCCATGAAGGGAGAGCTCACCAGGGGCTGGTGGCTGCAGTTCCTCTTCTAACCTTCTTTCCTGAGTCAGGCAGATGGTCAGACCCCTCGTTCACCGTGGGCCGGACCCTAAGGCTGTGCTGGACTCTGCCATTCTTCTTCCACACTAGGGGGTTAAAACTTGTTCACTGCTGGTGTTTCTGTTTCATTTTTGGTTCATAGAAAACTTTATTTTGTTCAGGCACCCTCTTGAATTTTAGTTATCCTTTATGTGTTCCTATTGAAGTATGTTTAGAGCATAAGTGGCAGCTGAAAGCATGAATTTAAAACTTAGTGAGAAATCACCAGGCACATTCTAAACAACAGATATTTAAATAGGAGCATAAAGGGTGTGTGTGGAGTGAGGGTTGCACAAAACTGTCTACATCTGTGCCAAGGAAGTAGGAGTTGATTCAAATAGCAGCTGGGAGCCTTCAAAAAGTTTAACCTCGAGAAAGACTTAATCCGAATAGAGGCTGGACTTTGATGCTGCTGTGTAATATCCCCCATTACAGTGGGTGGCATGGATTGGTTTGCAGACTTGTGGTAGGATTTTTATACATATTGTAAATGCTCAGGTGTTTAACATGTGAATCTTAAGCTCAGGAGAGAGGCAGGCTAAACTCAAATTGGGAGGGAAATGGCAGAGAAGCAGGAGGGAGGGACAGTCGCAGGAGGACCACAGGACTTCTATTTCCAAGCCAGTTTCCAGCCCCAGGGATCCTTCTCCATGGAGAACTCTCAGCTCAGAGAGAAACAGACACTGATCACAGCTGAGTAATTTGTACTCCTTTACTCCTGACACAGGCTTGTAAAAGAGGAAACTCAGACATTGTCCGGCTGGTCATTGAATGTGGAGCTGACTGCAATATTCTGTCAAAGCACCAGAACAGTGCGCTGCATTTTGCAAAGCAGTGCAACAACGTACTGGTGTATGACCTGCTGAAGAGCCACTTAGAGACGTAAGTGTGGGAGGAGTGTGCCCTGGATGTAATGGACAGTGTGTATGTAACAGCTCAGAAAAAGATAAGTACAAGTCACAATGGGTTTCTGGTCTAAGAAGATGAATTTTAAAAGTGGTGTACAAAGTCTGCAAGTTATTGAGGACTTAGAAACCTTCAGACTTAATGCTGTTCTATCTAGGAGTATCATCTTAAAATATTAATTACACTCTTAACTTGGCTTCCAAACATTTTCTTAAAGCCATTTAAACTTCATTGTTTCTAAGAGATACAATTTTTGAGAGCAGTTTTTAGATTCTGAGCGAAGTTGAAAAGAAAGTAGCGATTTCCCACATGCATTGTCCTACCCTGGCAGTGAGGCTGTTACAGTCAATGGACCCACCATCATGGCTGACCCGCACATCCCCCTGACCTAGAGCCCCCCGAGGTTCCCCTTGGTGTCACAGATCCTGTTTTCGGGCGAATGTGTGATGACATGTACCCACCATCGCCCTGTCACACACTCAACTCACCACCCTAAACATCCTCTGTGCTTCCCCATCTGTTCAACTTGCCCAAACCCTGGAGACCACTGATGTTTTTACTGCTAGTTGGACTCATACACTATTTGCCCTTTTCCAGGTTTGCATCTTTGTGATAAGCATTCATGTCTCCCCATCTTTACGCAGCCTGATAAACTTGTTTTAGTGCTGAATGGTTATTACATTGTCTGGAAATTATCACAGTTTAGTTATTCAAGTTCCTGCCTTTTCAAATGAATTCAAAATCATCAGATGTTATTGGAAGTCCATAAAAGTAATCTAGTAGTTTTTTATTACTTCTCTTGCTCACATGTAACAGGTGCTTCAGGAGCAGTACTGTTGTAGGTAAGGGGCTTTCTGTCAGGTAGCAGAGCCCCTCTCCTCCCCACCCACCAAGGGTAAGATAGGACTTGGATCTTCACACCTGAAAGATGGTTATTCTCATTCCAGATATAAGCAAATTTCAGACAAGAGACAAAAAAAAAAGGCAAAAGGGGGTGTTTCTAGCAACCTGGGCTGCCATCCCTGAGAGCCTCAGCAGCCAGGTATTGGTTATAGGTGGCCACCAAGTAGAGAGACTAGCCTGCCTGCTTTGCCCACAGCTGAGGGGGGGTCCGGGCATTGCTGGGCTTTGTTTCACATCTGTGAGTAAATGGTTTTGGAGATTTTATGCTCCTTAAAGCAGAGCATCTTTTGGAAGGTGGCAGGGGGGGTTCGGGTCAGATCAGTTACACTTTACCTGCAGGATAGTCTCAAAATACTTTTCTGAATTAGCACCAATCATTTTATTTGACTGCTTTCTAAACCAAGTACTATAACAAGACTTTGTGTGACAATTCTTGGCTTTATTTTCTAGCAGAATTCTTATTTCTGATTCTCCTTGATCATTCATACACTCACTTGACGAGTGTGTGTTCAATTCCAACTGTGTGCCTGGCACAACGCAAGAGACTCAGGGGGTGGGGCGTGAGAGGACATCTAAGACAGACAGGTGTGTGCTGAGCACACAGGAGTGCTCAGAACAAAGAGCAAGGGGCAGGAGTTTTTCAAGATGGCTCTGGGGAGGCTTCACTAGTCCTACTGTTTTGTGCCTCAAGATTCTTACATGAACAGCGTTTACTCTGTTTTTTTATTAGACTTTCGAGAGTAGCTGAAGAAACTATCAAGGATTACTTTGAAGCACGTCTTGCGCTACTGGAACCAGTCTTCCCAATAGCGTGCCATCGCCTCTGTGAGGGGCCAGATTTCTCAATGGATTTCAATTACAGACCCCCACAGACTATACCAGAAGGTAAGCCTTGTTTTTCTCCCACTTTGAAATGTGACATTTTAAACATTAATAACCTTTTCTTTGAAGAAAACCTTAACAAACTCCATCATGTATACTAATTATATAAAATAGGTAAGAACAAAATGCAGCCGATACCATTGTAGCTGACCCTGAGAAGTCTACACAGCAGTCTTTACATTTGTTTTAGAAGTTTAATAAGTTTAATAATACTTTTTATTAAAATTTACTGAATCTAGCTTTCAACATGGTTTAAGTCCAGAATCAATATTTTTCTTGAGTTTTATTATTGAGTCTTGCCCTTTAGAAGAGATCAAGAATAAAGAGAATGTGTTGCCCCATTGTAAAGTTGAGTAGTAAGAGATGAGAATTTCAGTCCTGCCTCCTATGAGTTTATGCTTAACAGCTACTTGGCAGGTGAGACCATGGCCGCCTCTAGGACACGGGTGCCGAATATATGGAATGGAGACAGCACTTTCTTGGCCTGAAAGGTGGGAATTGGGTTGGGTTCTGGCTTTTGTTTTGTTTGTTCTTGTTCAGTTGCTCAGTCGTGTCCCAACTCTGCAACTCTGCAATGCCACACTCTGTCCTCCTCTGTCTCCCAGAGTTTGCTCAAACTCAAGTCCATGGAGTCAGTGATACCATCTCATCCTCTGCTGCCCCCTTCTCCTCCTGCCTTCAGTCTTTCCCAGCATCAGGGTTCTTTTCCAGTGAGTCTGCTCTTCACATCTGGTGGCCAAACAATTTAGGCTTCAGCATCAGTCCTTCCAGTACACACTCAGGGTTGATTTCCTTTAAGATCAACTGGTTTGAAATGTTTTGTTTAAATATTTGTTAATGGAAACTTAAGCTACAGCTCTACCAATCAAAGCCAGTCATTCCTAACATCTTAGTTGTTAGTCAGCTGTGGATTTGACTGTCCAAGTGGACCATTTGCTGGGCACCCACACCAGTGCTCTGGTGCAGCTGGACAGCCCTGGGTTACATGTGGCTTTTTCTGCACATGCACAATGTCTGCAACCACTAACAATGTTTTCTACTCATCTGAAATCTTACCAAGACAGCCAGCTATCCTGACTCTTGAGACTTGGCATATGGTCTTCTCAGTCTGCTCTCAAAGTCCCACCCAGACCAGGACTTTCAGCCAACACCTTTAAAAGTACTCAAGTTTGACAGACATTGACCTTGGTATCTTGAGGGGTATGTAGCTCTTAAAATTGAAGGAAAACAATTTATATTGATAACCATGAAACAAATGCCAGCAAATTGACTAGAGTACCTTGGTCATACCCTTTGTTTGGATCAAGTATGTGTCTTGTCAGACTAGGGTTAAGGACCACTCTGCTCCTGGATCCCAGTCTCAGGTTGGCAGGAACATAAACATGACCTTCATGAACACGTTTTCTAATAGGATTCCCCTGTGGATGGCCTGTGCACTTAAGCTCTCATGATGTCCTCAAGCTCTGCGAGGTGCCGTCTTTGGATGGAAATTAAAATCTGTATTTACATCTCCTCGATTCAGGCTCTGGCGTCCTGCTGTTTATCTTCCATGCAAACTTTCTGGGTAAAGAGGTCATTGCTCGCCTCTGTGGACCATGTAGTGTACAAGCTGTTGTTTTAAATGATAAATTTCAACTTCCTGTTTTTCTGGTAAGTCTCTGTAGTTCATTACTGATGAGTACATTCTTCTAATCAAAAGCAGGGATGACCTATAAATTCTTCTATTAATCGCAGTTTTTGGAAATGGCAATAACCCAATAATCACTGTTTTAAAATTCTCGGTCTAGAAACTAATTTTAAATATGCCTTTAAATGCATTATAATTACAAATGTTCACTTAAAATTCAAAAAGAAAAGCATGCTGTTGATGTTTCAAAAAATCCCAGTGCAAACACTGTGCTGTTATATAGTGACCATTTTACTCTAATTTTTTTAAATTAAAAATGCCCTTGAAGATGTTCCCTGGTGGCTCCGACAGTAAAGCTGCCCAGAATGCAGGAGACCCGGGTTCAATCCCTGGTCAGGAAGATCCCCTGGAGAAGGAAATGGCAACCCACTCCAGTACTCTTACCTAGAAAATCCCATGGATGGAGGAGCCTGGTGGGTACAGTCCATGGGGTTGCAAAGAGTTGGACACGACTGAGCGACTTCACTTTCACTTGCCATATACAAAAGTCTGTCCTTAGGCTGAATTAAAATTAACTGGTTATGAAGATTTTTAATACTCATGTTATATATATATGTCTGGATACATATTAATGAAGGATTTATCTCTATATTGCTTTTCCAGATGAAGGTATCTAAGTCAAGGGAAAAGTAATCACAGCATGTTGCCTTATAAAGAAACACAAACAAAATGTATTTTCTTCTGTGTCATTAGAGTCTAAAGATGTCTGGAGTCCGGCTGTTACTAGATAGAGATGGCTGTCTACAAAAATGCTCATCTTTCATTTGCTCTCTTCCCCAGGACAGTCATTTTGTTTACTCATTCAGCCCTGTGGCAGGCCTCAATAAAATGTTCATAAGGCTGACAGAAGCACCTTCTGCTAAGGTGAGAATCCTTTCCTTGCATCTATTGTCACTGCTCGGGTGTTCCTGCCTGGATCTGAGATGGGCTCAACCCTCTTGATGTCCATGGAACACAGCCGTAGGGGATGTTCTATACTGTGATACCTAATTTTCCACGTGTATGATCACTAGCTAGACTGAATAAGGGAGTAACCTAAAAATTCAAGTACTTGGATCTTTAATTAAAATAATGGTACTCTATCCACTACACCGATAACCAATTTGAGAGTCCTGCCAAAGAGACAGGGTTTTTTCCCCCTCTCTTCTAACTAAGGAAAACTAGAAATATATCCTGGTGTTTTTTTTTTTCCTTTCAACAGGTTAAGTTGCTAATAGGTGCATACAGAGTACAGCTACAGTGACCAGAAAGAATTGGGAGAGTTTCTCTTAAGACCTATTTCTAAATACTCTTTGAAGCAGTTTGGAATTCTGGCACAGCTAATATTTCCAAATTTAAAAGTTTCTTCTGTAAGCCTCTTGCATTGAAGGCCAGTCATCTGTTACAGTCTGTTGAGATGGGACACAGTGGGTCTAACATAAAACACAGCTGTAAGTATTTGTGCAAGTGTTCTGAGTCTCAGTGTTGTGTCCAGACTATGTTTTTCCACAATGTGGAATGGTACATATGAGGATTATTTAAGAAAATTAAAACTTTTTTTTTTAACTTGAAATTTTTTTTTACTAGCCCTAGTGAATTTTTGTGTTAAAAAACCCCAGCAGGAATGTTACATTAAGTTATCCAGGCACTAAGATAAGGTATGAGTTTGCAGCCCTCAAAGTAGGATGAATCTTAAAAAAACACGAGGAAGGTTGAAGGTTTGACCTTTCCAACAAGCTGTTGACATCAATCCTGAGTAAGTGACAGCTTTGTATATGTGCAGTTATCCTTTATTGTTTGCAAAGAAAATAAACCAGAATCTGAGATATAGCAGAAAAAACAAACTGGGACATTACATGAGGCATAAAAAGTGATATTACATGTGAACTGTATCCTTGTTCTTGAACCCAAGTCATCAGATGGTCTGTTGTTCTGAACACTAGGAAGGCCAGCCACACTGTGCCTCCAGTCAAGTGATTTCCCACGGGGCTAATGCTTCCATTCTTTCAAGAAACATTTGGCAAACTAATAAACCAAGATGTCTGGATTATTGAAATGTATAAAATCATTAAGTTCGATTGGTTTTATAATTGAGTTAAATTTTAATGAAAAATTTTCAGAAATGTCTGGGTTCCAGAACCCTGTCAGATACCAAGATCCAAGATGCTCTAGTTCTTTACATGAAATGATGTTGTACCTGCATTTAACCCGTTTGAGTCGCACCTTTTACTTTCAATCATCTCTGGACTAACAGTACCTAAAACAAAGTAAATGCTAGGTGTTAATGTTAATTCTATGTAGAGGGTTCCTGGTGTGCTTTAGGGGAACTTTTTTCTGCCCTAGACTCAGGCAGAACTTGTGGATACTTAGAGCAAACCACATACACTGTATAGACATTTCAGGGTTAAACTGACTTTTCCTATAGTGTCCTCAATAAAATACAATGTTTGTCTGTTTTCTATCTCAAGTCTCAGGACTTCAGCAAAAAGGTGATGTGAAATGTCTGGAATGTCTGGTTTAGCAATAGTAATACCTGCGTTAGACTTTTCAACTGTATTGGATCCTGTACTCCTCTGCATCTGACTTCACAGCTGCGAGATCTGTGTCAGCAGCAGTGCACTTTGTCCAGGATTGTAAGAGAAGTGAGTTTTTAAAGAACATTCCTGTTATCATAAGAGCACACCTTTACAAGAGCACTGGGAATATAACCACTTGTAGAGCCATGCAGGTTAATATAGTTGTTTTCATCTAAACTCACTTCTCTCTATAGTAGGTGAACCTAAGCAGATGTGCTCTTGGGTGGGGAAATTCTGACCCTTGTGGCTTAAGGATGATGAGGTCTTGAACCTCTCAACTGCCAACTGACAAGGCAGCTGATTAGATCAGATCCTTCAGTTAATATTTCCATATGTGTATATAATGATTGCTCTGAAAAACCCAATTCTCAAGCAGTACCTTATCAAAGGTTTACAGATTTGCTGCTACTACTATTGAGTAGAAACCAAAGCCATCTCAAGCCCCATAACTACAACTGAGCTTAGGGCCACAGGAGATCTCAACTATAATGGGATTGCATTGCTCATTATCCAGATTCACTGAAGAGCCATTAGTACACATTTTTCTACTTCAGTTTTCTCTTAACTCTAAAAACCTTGACTCCTCAGCAATTACTACTTTCCAGTGTATATACTGGGAGAAGGAAATGGCAACCCACTCCAGTGTTCTTGCCTGGAGAATCCCAGGGACGGGGGAGCCTGGTGGGCTACCATCTCTGGGGTCACACAGAGTCGGACACGACTGAAGCGACTTAGTAGTGTATATACTGAGGTAAGAACATAATGCAAAATTGGGTTGTCAGTTTAACTCATCAGAGAACTGGGCAACTCTCATGAATGTGACTCCAACAGAAAGCACATTATACATCCTTGTTTAGGGTACCAGCACCAAAGAAAAGTACCTAATATACCTACCAATAAATGCTGAAGTATGGCTGGATGGGAAGTTACTGCCTTTGCTAGACATTCTCATCTTAACTCCTTAAGTAAGTGGAATGTCAGGAAGTTTAAATTTGAAGCTCAAGTGCTACTTTTAAAATTCTACTTGGAACTGTTACACTTCCAGATTTAAGTCATATGAAAATTTGCTAGTTTATTTAGTAGTAAGACTTTAGCATACAGAAAGTTGACAGACTTTAGTGTGTTTTAGGGTTAGGGTTAGGGAATAACAAAACATGATTTACAAAATAAGAATTCAGAAAATTTTGGGACTTGCCTGGCAGTCCAATGGTTAAGACTCCATGCTTCCAATGCAGTGGGTGCAGGTTCAATTCCCAATCAGGGAATTAAGATCCCACATGGACAAATATATAAAGTCTTTGAGAATTTAGAAAAATTTCATGAATGCAGTAAAATCTGTTTCACAGCATAATACAGTACAAACCCTTTTAAGTTATTCTGAAAAACATTGCTAGGTAAGCTCAGGACACTGAGGGCGTCTACACCACTTCCCTCTGCCAACCTGCAGGCAATGAAGCTCTTTTCCAGGCAAACCTGGCGTTTCCAGGCCTGACTTCTTCCAACTGGTACAAAAGAGCTTTACTCGTGGGCTGGAAAATGGTAATAACAACGGTGAGGTCCACAATCTAGTCAAGACACACTCACCCTGAGCTCCCCAAGAACCACCCTCCTGTCTGCCATCATTTTGTGGAAGAAGCTGACTTGCAGAAGCTCTACCACAGTCTGTCTTGATTCATGTCTCACTACTTCCTTCCCTTGGGCCAAGATACATGTCAGTAAAAACATGATTCTTCTCACTTGAACAAAGAAAAATTTCTTATAAGTAGTTCCTTTGTCTTGGGGACTAACCCAAAATTGTAGGTTACTTGGGGTATTTTTTTCTTTTTTTTAAAACCTACAACAATTTCTAGTTCCAGGGGGTAGGGGCTGGGTCTGTGGTAGTCAGTCAGTGTGCCAGGGGAAGGTATACAATTGAGGAAAACAAACCTGGATAAAGTGTCATGACTGCTCATCTATCCACAGGTTGTTTATAATGGAGTGGTAATAAATTGAAAAATAAAACAAAATTCTTCTGGCTCATTTCTCCTTGTCATGAATTTCTCCCACAGAATGATTTCACCTGGGGGGAAAAAAAGTAAATTCATTGTTAAAAAATAGTAATAGTATATATTTTCTAAAGAAAAAATAAGGTTTCTGTTACAAATAATTTGCTGGGATAGAATTCAACACCTGAAGTCATATATTTGACCTATAAAACTAGTATTTTGTTGTGAACTCGTATACAGAGATTAAAAGTACCTTAAGAGTTTGGAAAACCAGGTCCCTAGCCCAGAGCAGCACCACCTTGTTAAGAAAGGAAAATTCTTGGGCCTTTAAGTCACAGAGTGGGGCCCAGCAGAGTGGGGCCCAGCAGTCTGTTGTATGATTTCTGACAGAAAAATAAGACACTTCTTCCTTCTTCTAGAATTAAATATACATCTTCCATTTTATTTAACTGTCAAAGTTACTGTTTTCCTTGAATGAAGTTTCTTTTCACTGACCAGAAACTAAAGTCTGGAATGAAAAGCAGTAGATTGGCCATATAAAACCATATCTTCAGCATCATAGCACAGTTGGCCTATGTACATACGGGTTTTTTTCTTACCTGTATTTTTTTTACTTAAGTAAGGAACCTACGTACTAAAACACTTTGAAAATTTAATGCCAACAAAATGCCCAGAGTATAAAGTAATTCTCTGTAAACCTATTTTCAAAGGGCAATTATAAATTATAATTGATCAGTAAAAAAAGGGTTTTTAAAAGTAAAACATTATTTTTAAAGGGGGCAGCAGGGTAGAGCTCCTTGGTCTAGAGCTTAAGAATCAGTGCCTTCACTACCATGCCTTGGTCAGTGACCTGAAATCCCAATAAGCCATGTGGTGTGTTCAAAATTTTTTTAAACTGCTGGATCCCACCACACACCACCCCCCACCCCCTGCAAGATCCTGTTCAGTAGACAATGTGTAGAGCTGGGAATTGGCATTTCCAGGAAGTTTCCAGGTGATAATGATTCTGACTCGGAGCTTCAAGAACAACAACCCAATGTAATTCCAGGGCTGGATAAACAGCTGTCATATTGTGTGTCCATGAGACCTCAGATGCTTTGAAAAGGTGACATTTCCCAAAAGTGTGGCCCCGGTCAGTGCTGCTCACTCACTGTGGATGCAGATCCCCTAGGACCCTATTAAGCCAGTGCTCTGATGTCATCAGTCTCATCTCACAAGCGATAATCAAGAAAGGCTGAGGTTCCTGCTCCCCAAGACCACTGTAACAAGAACAGATTAAAATCACCAGATTAGGGGTGTGGGTGAGGGAAAAAATATCCTTAATACTTTTGGGATCTATTAGGATGACAATATACCATTCATGACGGTTGTCATCATAATGACTCTAAAGAACTTTATAATTTTTAAAAATATTCGAAAATCTGTTTCTAAAATCCTCTTTCAAAGGTGGAAAGCAGCAAGGGAAAAAACGGAGTTCATGTCCCAGGTTGAATCTGAGTTGACGATGTTGAGTCATTTTTAAGATTATACGCTTTCCTAAGGGACACAAGACTAAAATTTTAGGCTGAGAATGACTAGAAAACAGGAGGAACTTTTTTCTGCATAAATAGGACCCTGTTTATTGCATTTCTATTCCCTGTCCAGTCTCGCCTAAAGACTAATCAGTATATTACTACCAGTGGGGGAAATTGGAGCTAAAAATAACCTCAAATCTTCCACAAAGAAAAGAGCAGCAACCCTCTGAATCACATACAAAGACAGAGAAGCACAGGTTTCAACTCGCCCATAAACTGTTGTACTAATGCTAACACATGGACCAAGTCATTCAGCAAATCCTGGCATCGGGAAGATGAAAGCAGTGGTGACTGCAGGTGCTGGCTGACCTGAAAGGAAACTCTGGCAGGTTTTCCTCAGCTCTCAACTTTGGGCTCACACAGGAAGCCAAATTTCAGGTAGCTTCATCCATGTTTCCTTTTCTCCTAGGATTACAATAAAATCCGATTTAGCCATTTAAAAACAAGTTTAAATGATCAATTAAAAACCATGTGTTATCTCATTTCCCACAGTCCACGACAGTAATTAAGTTCCACCAAGACGCCATTTAAATCTCTACCTCATCTGATTATGTCCATTCAGTCAAGATTGCTCATCTGATTATGTCCATTCAGTCAAGATTGTTTCTTTGTTTCGTCAAAGAACATCAACTGACTTAAAATTCTGCTCAATTTTGTGTTTCAGCAGCAGAGAAAACACTTCAATCCTAGATGGTAAAGTGTCCTGTTTTCATCTTCCATAGATAGGTCCTCTTGTCTGGACTGCTGGTCCCTCATCACAGCCCTGTGATGCTTGTAATACAAAATCCTACATAGGATCCCGATTCCTATCCTATCTACAAAATGTTATTCGGCTTGTTCCAAGGTAGGGCACACAAAACCTGCTGTGCTCCATCAGATGACTTCTTACCTACCAAGACAGCATGCACTCCAGGTTTTCTGCTGGGGTACAGTTTGTGTTTATTGTTACCTCATCCGTATGAAGTGTGTCTTAATAGCATCCCTGAAATACTAGTTCCGTAGTACACAATTATAATTGAGAAGTAAATAACTAGTTTTAGGCTCACTACTACTAGTGACCCAAATATACCAGAAGTAACTATCCTCAACTGGTACTTTTCAAACCCGTTTAGGTCTCAAATTACCTGAGAATTGGATGAAGTATCACCCTCCCTGCAAAAAGCATGCAAAAATTATGTGAAAATCCTGGGTGTGCAACAGGCTCACAGCCAACTCCATAGTCCCAGTTTAAGAACCTTAAATATATTTTCAAGCAAAGCATGCCATAAATCAACAAAAATTATGTTTTATATTATTTCCATCTGCAACTAGCATTCTACGTTAGTTTTATAACTGTATTACCTATATATATTAACCTTTGGTAAAATCAAGGATGAGAAGAAAAATGGAAATAAATCAAAATGGACACCCGCATTACTTAACTCTTACAGACACAATGACACCAGGACTACTAAAGATTTTAATTATCTTCAGTGAACCCACAAATTTTGCAAAGCACTAACTACACTGAAAACTAAAAAGGTACTCTCCAGAATTTAGAAACTGCTAGTTGGCAGTCTTAAAAAGGGTGGTTTACCTTAATCCTTTAATTCAATATTAAAAAACAATCACTAGAGTTGTTTAAAGAAGTAGTCTCTGGGATTCCTTGGTGGTACAGTGGTTAAGAATCCACTGCCAATGCACAGGACACAGGTTCGATTCCTGGTCTGGAAGTCCCACATGTCCTGAGGCAACTAAGCCTGTGTGTGCCACAACTACTGAAGCCCACCCACCTTAGAGCTGGTACTCTGCAACCAGAGAATAGCCCCCACTCTCCACAACTAGAGAAAGCCTACACACCATCGAAGACCCAGCACAGACAAAAAAACAAAAACTAAAATAATGACGTAGTCTCATACCAAATGTGGCCAGATTTACTCTGCACTGGGTTGTAACCAATACCAGTAAGACACACACAGGTGTCCTGCTACCCACATCCATTCAGTGATGCTCATAATTTAGAGTTAGGAATCTGAGGAGATGTAGAAGTTTGATATACTTTTAATATGTTCTGATCCTGAGGAATATTCAAAATGTGAAGATCAACCAAAAATTGTATTTAAATAAAAATAATTTTTTTCACAGTGCCACAAGGCTTGTGGGAAATTAGTTCCCCAACCAAACAACAAACCCAGGACCGTCAGTGAAACTGCCAAGTCCTAACCACTGGACTGCGAGAGAATTCCCTAGGAAAAGTCTTTAACTAAAACCTGAAGCTGTAACTATACAAAAACTATGTGACAAACGTCCGTTTTAATTTTAGGATAAAAGGCTCAGTCAGAACTTTGTAAGGTCTTCACAGTGCATAGGAATCTGCCTGCAAATGCAAGGCACACAGGTTTGATCCCTGGTCTGGGAATATTCCATATGCTACAGAGCACCTAAGCTCTCGTACCACAAATACTGAGCCCACGTGCTTCAAGAGAGAAGCCACCACGATGAGAAGTCCGAGTACTGCAACGAAGACTAGCCCCCACTTGCCAGCACAAAGCACCCATAAATATTTTTTTAAGTCATAGGCAGAGTTACTTTAAAAAAAAAAAAAGCTGTGTGAGAATTAATGTTTGATTTTACATTCCATTCCAGTACATCTGAAATGGCTGGTAACAGTGAAAACAAAAATGACTCCAACCACACCGTAAGATTTTTTTCACATAGTCAGAAATGTGAATGGCCGATATCACATGTACTTTTCTGATGACTTTTCTCAAACAAACATTAAAAGTACAGAAGGCATATTCTTAACAGTCAACTATGTACCAATGAGATTGAGTACTCACATTCTCATTTTCCGCTGAGTTAATACAAGTCAATCATTATTACATAGTCTATTATATAAATTACATATAAATAATAGTACATTGCAAGAAATTACTATGGAAGATAAATACTACATAATTCAACAAGTATGGAGGTTGAGGAATACTCTACAAAGGTCTTCCAATTACAACACATGAATTGTAAAAACTGAATAAACAGGATTTTAATAATGGCTCATGGTGAAAAATAATACCTTGCCAGAAATCACCCCCAAAGGTAATGTTCTCCTCTGGAGCAGACTCCTGTGGTATTGAACCATAAAGGAATCACATTCTTTATTAGCAAGCTCGCAAACGCCTTCTGAGAAATTCTGAAGTTCGTAGTTATGGAGAAGGGGACATCCTCATGATTGTCACCCTCTGTGATCTTATGCAGAACCAAACATGATCCTCGGCCTTTATGGCAAAGACACCACAATAATGGCCACAAAAACAATAAACCAAAGGCAATTTACAACAGGCAAAATATGTACTGTACTCTTTACTGAAGTAATCTCATTCTGTTACCTAATACATTCTCTTTAAGCAACAAAGAATATGTCTTCAGAGATTATAGAGAAATGGTTTGTGATTAAGAGAACAGTATACCAAAAATTCAGAAGTCATTATTTTCCAAGAAAACGTAAAAGCAGTAAATCTGTTAAAAACATAATATATATATTTACAAGTTCTTCCTGCTTTTTGATGTAATACAATTTCAATTGATGAACACATGATACAAGAAAATACACCTTAAATTGACTGAATTCATCAGAAGGTAGACATTTTTTCAACATGACTCTAATTTTCATGACTTCTGGATTGAAAATCTGCAATAAAACTTAAAAACTCTAAGGCTTTGACTTTCTATCAGGTTCATGGATCTTCCACCCATGTTATCATGACAGAAGATATCACACCGTAAGATTTTTTCAACTAATAAGTTTCATCTTTCAGCTGGCATTATACAAAAATATGTAATAAAAACATTCAATTTTGGATTCCCAACATCATCTGGCTTTTCAGAATTCTAAAAGCTATCTGTACTTAAAATATACATATATATTATCTCATAGGTTATATACACAGATCAGTGAGTTTTATATCAACTAGTAATGAAACTTACACAACCTAGTTGTAAACAGCAGTTAAAAGTATGGTAAAAGAAAGGCAAATGTGCTTCACTAAAAAGGTACCTTAATGGCCAAAACTATCTGAAAAGATAATCAACATGAGAAGTTACTAGGGAAACATAATGTGCCTGCATCTCAACAGTGAATACCAACAGGACTGATGCTGGCATGGATACAGAGCTGTAGGCATCATCACTGCTCGGGCTGCAAGACCAAGCAACTCTGGAAAACTGCTTGGCTGTTTCATACGCAACACTCAGCAACTCCACCCTTAGGTATTTTCCCCATGAAAAATGAAATGTGTAACTAATTTGCAGAAGAACATTCATAGCAGTTTTATGAAGAGCCCAGATTTGTATGTGTCTGCCATATGTGCAAAATCGATTGTCATGAGAGAAAGAAAGACCTTGGAATTGAAAAACACCACTGAAAATTGTCAAACTTAATTATGTTTCCAAATTCCTACAAGGCATTTTAAGTTAAAAAAAAAAAAAAAACCCAAAACAAAGAAACCAAAACTCTTCAAAACAAAAGTGAAAAAAAAAAAAATCCAGGGACTTTACTGATGGTCCTGTAGTTAAGAATCTGCCAGCCAATGTAGAGGACACCGGTTCAACCCCTGGTCTGGGAAAACCCACAGGCCTCAGGGCAGCTAAGCCCCTGTACCACACACCGGAGCTCACAAGCTGCAACTACTGTAGCCTACGCACGCCAGAGCCTGTGCTCCACAGAGAAGCCCATGCACTCCAACTGGAGGACAGCCCCTGCTCTTTGGAACTAAAAAAAAACACATGCAGCAAGGAAGACTCAGCACAGCAAAAAAATGAAATTTTAAAGGGAAAAAGCCCAGCAGCATTATCGGGTTGTGATAGTATTTCTCAAGTGCCCTCCCCAAAAAAGCCAAAGAAAACCAGCCTCTGTGGTCGTATACTCAGGTTAAGTTTTAAAAGCAAGTTCAGCTACAGCAACAATAAACTGTGTTTTTTGCTCAAGATGACATTACTTGTTCAGCCTCCACTGTTTTCTTTAAAAATTCAATATTCCAAATACATTACTGTCACAAAGAATCCCACAGTAGTTACTTCACAAATTAACCATGTTCACATATAATGAAAAGGAAAAAGAATGAACTATCAAATGACAGTCAACAGTTATTTCAACATATACTTCAAACCACTTAAACACAGCATTTAACATTGAAGATACCATGTAAATGAACAAACTAGGAAAAGCATTTCTTGCAGAACCCATTACGCATTCATATGCAGTGAATAATATCACAATGCTGTACTTAGGAGACGTCGTTCTTTAGTTGCTCAGTTGTGTCCGACTCTCTTGCAACCCCAAAACATCAAACAAGTTTAATGTGCACTGTTGTGAGTTGATCATCTACTTAAATACAAGGTAGAAATAGGTGCTGAGCAACCTTAGTGAGGTGGCTGGAGGGTCACCATCTCAGAGACACTCTTTCACTCTGGGTGCCACCTACCAAGCCCCTCTCACGGGAACTGCTGAATTAGTGTGTCCCAAACAGTATTTCCCTGAAAATTCGGCAGGCGAAAAAAACGTCTGTTTGGGTTCTCCATAATAGCTTACAGAAAAAAATCTAAATGAACTTTTTGGCCAACTCAATACACTGAGGTGGTTAAATGTCTTAATGCTCTGTTCATAAGCACTGCACAAGATTCCAACCATTTCTTCAGAAGAAAAAAAGAAGGGGGGGCTGAAAAGTCTAAAAATGGGAGAGATTTTCAAAAATCCTGTGTCACATTTTTTAAAAGCACAAAATTTTTTTGATTATTGGGGAGTTTGAGAAATGCACACTCTGCAAACTAGATGACTAGAAAACATTAAAACAAGGCTTTTTTTTTTTTTAAACGTAAAATCATCCATCATAAATCTCATTTCTCAAACTTTTTATGTCTCCACAACATCTGAACATGCAACATGCTCACCTCAGCAAATGCTAGGAGGGCTGCTTGATGTCCCACCCCTTGGCCAACGACTCCACAACCCTTCACAAAGCACCACAGGAACTACAGAAATGTGTGGGCACTTCGGCACTCCCTTGAGTACCTTTTTAGACTATATATGCTATCGTATTTCCCCTTTTTGGTCACCATGAGGACTTATAAAGACATATTAAAAATATCTCACTGTGACTTCCAAGAACTCCAGTGAGAGCCTAGAAAGTTGCCTGCTAACTGATTTCACAAAGCGAGGTGGGCAGGGCAGCAAGAACCCCGTAAGAGCCTCAACTCATACCAGTGTCCCTCCATAAACTGCTCCAGAACCACTTTACTCCAAACAGTATTCAACTTAAACTGTACACGTACTAATGCATGAACACTGCTACTGCGGTAAAACAACAAAAGAGAAGGCAGGCTTTTAAACAGATCCCCCCTTTTCCCGTCCCAGAAAAGTCTGGAACAAAAGGCATAAGATATAGGGGCACGTTCCTGCTGAGACAAAACAAAAAGTTGAAACAAATCTGGAGTTTTGAACATTCTCAATTTGTGTGTGTGGGATCATCTAGCTACATCCAAGTGACTGAAAAATAGAAAATTTAAATGGCTTCAAGGATGAAAATCAGACTCCACACTCTCTGTCGTTTCCTGGCTAAACCTCACTGAGGCCCAAAGATGAGCTCCCCTCAACAGTAGACACCTTTGATGACCATCAAAGCTGAGCCCACTGCATCTGAGTCATCGAAAGCCTATGTGGACCAAGCCCAGCTCCCCTTCCCTTCTCTTTACTTGTCATTGGTCTGCCTGTTGCTTGCATCCTGGGCTCTCCTTCAGTCAAGTCCTTCATCAGCTGCTACAAGCCTTTCAGGTCAGGTCAGTTCAGTTGCTCAGACATGTCCAACTCTTTGCGACCCCATGGACAGCAGCATGCCAGGCTTATCTGTCCATCACCAACTCCTGGAGCTTACTCAAACTCATGTCCATTGAGTCGGTGATGCCATCCAACCATCTCATCCCGTTGTCCCCTTCTCCTCTCACCTTTAATCTTTCCCAGCATCAAGGTCTTTTCCAGTGAGTCAGTTCTTCACATCAGGTGGCCAAAGTATTGGAGTTTCAGTTTCAGCATCAGTCCTTCCAATGAATATTCAGGACTGATCTCCTTTAGGATGGACTGGTTGGATCCCCTTGCTTGGGAACTCTCAAGAGTATTCTTCATTCAATACCACAGTTCAAAAGCATCAATTCTTCAGCACTCAGCTTTCTTTATAGTTCGACTCTCACATCCATACATCAGTACTGGAAAAACCATAGCTTTGGACCTTTGTTAGCACAAACCAGGTCACATCACTGCCCAGCCCGGCCCAAGCCTTTTCTCTGGCTTCTCATTTCAAGTAAGAGTCTCGTGGCCTCCACATACGTGGCTCTAGACTTGTGTTCTCAATAGGCCAGAACTGCTCCCAAGAGGGAGAAAATTAGTTGGTCAGCAAAAATTTTAATTTTATGTATAAAGCACAAATACAATACACAAACAGCTATCTGTGGTGCTAAAATTTCACTGAATGGGATGGTTGAGGGCTTCAGTCAGACAAAAATGGGAGGAAAGAGGGGTAAGAACCCTCGGTTCACTCAATTCCAGCCACAGTCCCTTCCTTGCTATAAATGGTACCCCTCAGCTTGAACAGGGCTCACCTTCAACCTCTAACCTCCCAAGCCCCCTCCCCCTGTCATTCATATCAGCTCAAGAGCTGCCACCTCTCCTCAGGAAAACCTCCGGGGCTGTCCTGGCTAAGTGGACAACCCGCCCCCTCCCACCACCCCCAGTGATGTGGATCCCAGCTGCAGCCCCAGCACCAGCAAGGCCACACCACATGTTCAAGAACACTGCTCACCTGCACTAATAACCACCACGCATAAGGGAACAAACACCATGGAGAGAACACTCATATGACAGTAGATACTGGGAAAGTGACCTGTGACCAAGGACATTCCAATGTTTCAAAGAGCAAACTACTCAGTCCTTGGGTATACAACATACATGTAATTATTACTACCTTAAGAGACAGAAAATTTTTAATTAAAAAAGTCATTTCACGTTGTTATATAATGTTAAATTTATATAATAATTCATTGAATAACAAACTGCAATCCTTTGGGAATGAACATAAGCGTTTCTAAACATTTTATTAATTTTACACAAAACTTAAAATATAGCTTAGGGACTCCACCATTTTTGGCTTATAAATGAAGTATATCTCCCCCTCCAGTATTTCCAAGTAATATCAGATTTTAAATTCAAAGTGAAATTTTAACAACAGCAAAGAGAGGGAGGATTCTTCTAGAATAAAGAATTCCCAGTTCTTCCTACTCATGCTATTTAAGAAGTGAACTTCAAGTCAAGCACACCACTGTTAATACACTGACCCATTAGCTCTCCCCAGTTCAATCATATAATTTCTCTTCCAAGACTTTTACCATCACCTGCAAAGATGCCATTATTTCCTATCAACATATGACATTTACTGAGTTTATGCCCTCAGCTAAGGACTGCTGGGGGTAACGTTAAGTTGCCACTGTCCACAATAAGGACAGGCAGCATCTGAAAAAAAAACATTAAAAACACACATACCTGGGCTTCCCTGGTGGCTCAGTGGTAAACAATCTGCCTGCCAATGCAGGAAACATGGGTTCATTCCCTGATCTCGGAAGATACCACATGCCACGAAGCAACTAAGTCCCTGTGCCACAACTACTGAGCCTATGTTCTCTACTGAAGTCCATGCCCTAGAGCCCATACTCTTCAACAAGAAAAGCCACCGCAATGAGGAGATCAAGCACCACAACTAGAGAAAAAAAGTCCACATAGCAACAAAGACCCAGCACAATCAAAAGAAAAAAAAGAAGACCCCAAAACCACACATACCCTATGGCCTAGTACTCTATGTCCTACAGACATAGTCACACACAGTCTCTATTCTGTGTACCCAACAACATGCTACAAGGCATATAACGGGGAAAAAAAAAAGAATCAATGAAACACTATCCCCAAAAGATCTGGTACACACACCTATGACCTACCAATAAGTATAAGAAGAGTGAGGGATCATTTAGAACACTGAAAATAGAATATTGTGAGATGATTAATAGGAGTGTGTAGTTGCTTGCATATGTATTTAGAATGTAAACAAACATGCCTGTGAATGCACAAAACCTTCCAGATGGATGCACAAGAAATTGTGACCATGGCTGCTCCTGGACAGAGAAACTGGGTGATGTGTAGACAGTAGCAAGAAAGTTTCACTGTGCACCAATCTGGATCTCCGTGTTTGTGTATTAGATACATATTATTCAAAAACTCACAATATACTGAATTAGTTTATGCATCAATAGTATTTGAAGGCCTCTTGATTTTTATGAGATGTCGCTGCTGCTAAGTTGATTCAGTCGTGTCTGACTCTGTGCGACCCCATAGACGGCAGCCCACCAGGCTCCCCCGTCCCTGGGATTCTCCAGGCAAGAACACTGGAGTGGGTTGCCATTTCCTTCTCCAACGCATGAAAGTGAAAAGTGAAAGTGGAGTCACTCAGTCGTGTCCGACTCTGTGCAACCCCATGGACTACAGCCTACCAGGCTCCTCCATCCATGGGATTTTCCTGGCAAGAGTACTGGAGTGGGGTGCCATTGCCTTCTCCTTATGAGATGTTAATGCTTTCTAATACACAATGGTGTGACAAAGAATTTCCAGGTCTCCAAGGACTTGAATGCTGCTACAATACACAGCCTGCACTAAACAGGGCTTATTCCACCTCTGGTTTCCACACTGTCTAATGCTGGCCATTAACCAAGTATGAATTAAGTAAGTTATTTAAGTGTGCATTTCTAATGAATACAATGGCAGTATTCTATGGAGCCTTAAAGGTTTAGCTGTATTCCAGTATAAGACTCAGTTCACCAAAGCCTTCAAGTTCAAAACCTAAACATCCACAGAGATGTGTGAAGGGTGTATCAGCCCCTAAACTATATACATGTGCACTGGTCAACTATCCGCTTCACACTTTATCAATTGGTGCTCACTGTTGATGACTGTCAAAATTCTCAAGCCAAGATCATTTCCTAAGCTGAATGATTTTCCATACTCAGCACCCTTTCTAGATGTCACAAGAACGTGAAGAGCTCCATCCTGACCTCACAGCTCTGTTCCTGTAAGTTGGTGGCACCAAAATGGTATATCGGACTTGGGGTTCAAAACCAGTCAATCTTGCCTTTCTTCCACATAACCTCCCCAACATTCAATTAACCACCACCTTCTGATCATTCTGTAATTCAATGCTATATCTTGGTTTGATGCCTACTTTTACTCTCCAATCCTTTTCCTGATCTCAACAAGCTGTCTGGCCGGCAGTCTGAGTTTAACCAAAGTTGTCCTTCCACAATCCAGGTAACCTTGAGATACAAATCTCAGGACTTACTCTCTTGCCAATACATTCCTTATGGTTATTATGGAGTAAGAGCTGACTAGTTTTCCATTCTCACTTTGGCTAACTTCTCACTTCACACAGCTTTGTTCATACAGAGTCCTCTTTGATACCACCTGCTCCCGAAACAAGATGCAACTCACCCTGGAGACAATACTAGGACATCTCTACCTCCCCAAACCTTGGACACACTCATGAAGTAACTCTCCCCTTATGTTCTGAAGGGTCCTCTAACCCTCCTGCCCTGAACAAAAACATTCCCTTCTCATTCATAGTATGCATATCCTTCCCAACTAGTTTATCTTATTTCCATTTCTCTTCTCCAAACTCCCTGTAACAATTCTGAACAGGTTTCATGTGTACTGTACCAAGTTGCCAAGTGTCCCCAGCACTGCCACTGAACTGTGCACACAGCAGGTGATTATTTCACATGAACACACACTCTAATAAGCCCAGCACAAGGTACACTCTTTCCTGATAACAACACTCCACGACTTATTGTGTATTCACACATGCTCTCTTGAATTCTCCCTTCTGCTTCCCAATTCATGCAGATATGACCAATCTCAACCCTGCTGGTGTTCACCAGCCGTCCCTGCACTGCACTTTAGTTCCTGTGCTGTACTTGAACCGCAAGAGTTGAAGTTGCTCAAAAACATGAACACCTTGTGTCCACCCAACACTGGCTCCTTGACCTTAAATGAAGCAAACCCTTTTCGTATGGAGCTAATAGACCTTCTTTGGAACCAATGATTCAGAATCACCAGCCACTTCTAGTGAATACCTAGGCTTTATCCACATCTAACAATAATGTGATCCCTTACAATTCATTTGTGAGCCCTATACGATTTTTAAAAAATCATTTATTTTATTGAAAAATGTAGTAGTAGCATATATCCAAGTATCATGACAGCAATAAAATGTCTACATTAAATTAGCATTTTTAATACCTACATCATGATGTGATAAAATTCATTTAAAGAAAAAAAAAGCAAAATTCACTGTGGCACTAGCACCCATGGTAAGTGTATGTGCGCTCACACACTGTCCAGAAGAAAAGAACTAGTAAAGGACAAACTGGAAGAGAATTGTAGTTAACAGTCACGATGAACTGTCCAGGGTTCACTTAATGCTGATCTTGCCGAGCACATGCCAAGAGGAACACATGGATCCAGCAGAGCCCTGGAGCGTCAAGGGGCCCAGGGCCCCTGCAGCTGTTGACAGCTCGGGTGGGCGCAGACAAGGCCAGCCTCCAGAAGGCGCCACGTAAAGACAGCAATGAGAAGCAAGGGAAACTAAGGAAATGTTCAAGATAAAGGGCACTGGGAACATTTTATGAAAAACTGAGATAGTCCAAACACCTAATTAATTGGTCTTAAAAAACAATTCTCTTTCTACACTAGTAAGTATAAAGGCAGGAAATTGAACCATAATTCAAATAAATGTATTAAAACATATTTGTATTTCAAATACTACATATTTGCTATATATATAAAAAAATTAAACCTCTAACTCAACGTGATTATATTTGACCTTCATTAGAAGTTAGGACAATATACACACAACTATAACATGCTGATTTTTACCTGAAATGGCACTATATTGTAAACTAGAAAAAATTTTTGAACCTCTCCAACTGCATTTATCTCCTAACTTTTCAGCAGCTCTGACGTCAGGAGCAAAGAAATCTCAAAACAGAAAACTGCTGCTTGCAGGTTCCCAGGTGGTGGCACCCCACCCACTCTTCATACTCTGCCCACATTAAATTTGTCTTCACCGTAAAGCACCTAGTCAGAAGACTTACAGAAGCCAAAATGCAGGGACTAAGTATTATCACTATACAGTTAAGTTTACTATATAATCTATAAACATTTCAAAACACCATCTCAAAGGGAACCCAGAAAAGCAAACAATGACTGTAAGTAATTTTAAAAATCCCCAGAAGCCATCCAACTGAACAGTAATAAATGTTAACCAAAAGACCACAATAATGGAAGCAAACAAGGGAAAACAGGGTGCAGTGAAAGGGAGCCAGCAGCCTTAATCAGGGTATGGAATAATGACTCACCCTTGAATAATAGGAATTAACAACACAAAAGACCAAAAGAGAGAAAATTCTTCAAATTACGTATTACATGCTTTTTCTCCTCCCAATATTTGCACAAACTAATATCTCAATCTTTTTTGATACAATACCCAACTTACTAAACAAAGCCTGAGAAGAACAACTATTCCCTTCAAAACAGAGCATTACTGAACTATTTCTCCTGGAAACCATAACCACGGAGCCACCTGACAGTTCAGTCACTGGAGGAATTATCACCATCACCATCCGTGTCCGCTGGAGTACACATGACGATCACACTCCCTGAGAGCTGTTCTGGCCCACTTGTCCCCTTCTCTCCAGGTCATACCAATGCCAGGAAAACAAGACCGGAACCTTCAAAAACCAGCAGCCTTTGATTGACACTCAATTAGAGAACACCAGACTCCCCTGCAGAGGACAATGGCAACCTGCTGCCCTTTCTCATGTATGCCTGGGGCTCCTCCGGCACCAACCTCCACTGCACGGAGCTCAGGCACTCACAAAACTGCAGTGAGAGCCTTTTTAAGTTAGAACTGATACCAGCAACCTCGCCTCCCCAGGCTCCCTGTCCGTCCCAAATCACTCCCTTTACATTCTCCCTTCTTTCCTAGCTCCTCACTCTTTCTTTTTAGACATATTTCTATAGATGTATGTAAGGGCATATAGTCTCCCAAATTCTGTTACACATGCAGCTTTGCTCAATGTTCTGCCTCCTCTTCTTGCTCTAACTCCCCACTGTGATGACAGCTAAGAACTTGCCAGTTCTCACCGCGTTTCCCTCACCATTCACCAGACTCCAAGCTCACAGCAGGGAGAGACCAAGTCTATTTTCTTCATTATTTACACACAGGCTAAGACAAAAGCTGCTTAAAAACTGTCTACTTAATGAATAAGCAACCTGGGAGGCTCATCCACACACATGAGCTGCAAACTCTCAAGTCTATGCCATTTCCTCTTGGGTATCTCCTCAGACCAGTTCAAGAAATAGAAGTACCAACTGTGCCATGATACTGGGAACATTGATAAAAGATAAGTAAAAGGCAGGTACAACAGACAAACAAGCACCACACACTGACGAGGTGACAGTAATGAGAAGAAGTGGTCTAGTTCTGTGGGGAAAGGGTCCTCCTCAGAGACCCAGGGAAACAGGTGCCATCTCAGGGCTCAGTGTGCAAGGGCAGAAGGATGGTGGGATGGAAACAAGAGAGCAGGTCAAATAATGCCCATGGCCAACAAGACAGCAGGGGCTCTGTTCAGACAGAACTACTGCATCTGGCACAGGGTAGGAGCCTTTTAGAAGGAAGCACAGGATATTATATGGAGAATAACTGCAAGAGGGACAGTAAAAGCAGGACCAGCATGAAGTGTACTAAGTCACCTTCAGTGATAAATGACAAGGCCTTTCTAGGTCACTGTTCACCAGAGAAGCTTTATACAGTCTTTAAAACCCCAACAAACCACTGTAGGAACTCAAATCCAAAATATTACAAAACCCAGTGGACAGCCATTCTCTCCCTCAATCAGCTACACCCCATGCCCAGTCCTGAGCACTTACCTTCCGTGTCTCAGCAAACAGTATCACCACTGGCCCAGCACTCAGACCAAACACCGCAAGGTCACTAGCACCCTAACCTCCTGCTACCATCAGATTACTGCAGCCAGCCCTGGGCATGCGCAGGGGGCTGGTTCCAGAACCCCCTCAAAACACCAAAATCCACTATAATATGGCAAAGCATTTGAATATAAATCATACCTCCTATATGGTAAGTATCTTTAGATCACTTACAATACCAAATATAAATGTTATGTAAATAGTTGCCTATGGCAAATTCAAGTTTCAATTTTTGGAACTTTCTGGAATTCCCTACCCCTCCCACCCCAACACTTTTCAGTCAACTGTTAGTTGAACATGTGGATACAGAATCCAGGGACACAAGAGCCAACTGTCGTCTCAAACTGCACTCTATGTGTAAAATACTTAGCTGTAATCTGAAGAACCCTCATAAATACTAAAGATCCTGTCAAGGAGCAAGTGTAGCTGGGGAGTGGGGGTAGGGAATCAATGGTCTATGTGGTCACCTGTCTTTCCATTTATGACCTAGCCACTCCTGTCCTGACCCCTCCTCACCTCAAACTCAAAACTTAGCAATCTTCACTTCTCCACCCTGACTCCTGGCCCTGGATAGCTCCTTGTTAACTACTCATTGCCCCCGAGTCCTCTCTCCAACTCCCACCTAAAAGTCTACCCTGGGCACTTACTTACTCACCTTTAAGTCCTGCTCAAAAATGATCATCTTAGTGAAATCTTCCCAACATGAGTGGATATTCGCTTCTGGGTTTCCAGAGCACTTCCTAATTGTTTCATTACTATCAACTGGCCTAATAGTTTGCTTAATCTCAAGAAGGTGCCGTATTTTGTTCATTTTTGTATTCTCATTAGTGAATACAGAGTCTGTCTTACAGTTGGTGTCATTCATCCACTAAACATTTAGTAAGGACTTGCTAGGAACTGAAAATATATCACTAATTGACAGATAAGGTCCTTAACTTTCTCAGAACTGACATCCTAGATTAAATGGAGTAAATAAATGAAGAAAATTTCACAAAGTTTTAGGAGAAATCTTACATGACAAAGTGTCTTCAGGAGTTAAGAGTAAATATTTTATAAAGAAAGTGTCAGGTAGATAACATACAAAAGTAAAGGGAGTAAAACGTGTGTCGCTACTTCCTGAGAACTGGGAGTTCAGCCGCGCTGGCCACTCCTGCACAAACACCAACTGATCATACAGGAACGCTGTCCCACCCTGACACCTCATAGTGAGCATACACTGAGCAAACCCTCAACCTCAAGTTATTCTTTTTAAAAGATAAAAATAAACAGATTCATAACTACAGGCCATGTAACAGGATTCGAGGATTACAATCATGTAAGGAAAATAACAGAATTTGACAGTTACTATCCTAGACCAGCATTTCCCAGAAGAAAAATAATGCAAACAACAAAAGAAATTCTAAATTTCATAAAAGCAACATTGAAGGGGGAAAAAAAGCAGCAGATGAAATTAGCTTCATAGTAAACTTTATTTAACTGAATATATCCAAAATATTACCAATCTAACAAGTAGTCATATGAAAAGTTAAGATAGTTTATTCTTTCTTCATACTAAGTCTCTGCAATTTTGTGTCTATTTTACACATCTACTTCAAATGGCAAATTTTCTTCAATACTTATGTATTAGGTTTCATTAAATTTAAGATGCAAAAGTAAATTCACATATCCAAATTACCCCAAATATGTTTACTACTGCATTGATAACCGAATTTAAGTTAATTATAATGCAATTAAAATCCAGTCCCAGCCTCACCAGTCCTGTTCCAAAGACTCAACAGCAACCTGTGGCCGCCACATGGAACAGTGCAGCTACCACGTGGACTGACTGTACCACTCACTCGACCACAATTCTGTTTTATCAGTACAGACTACATTTAAGAGAGTTCTGTCCCTTTATCTCCTGAGATGGTCATTTTCCAGTCTCCTTTAATAAAACAGCTATCATTTTCTCTAGTCATCTCAACTATCTGTCACTGAGTGTCTTCAGATCTAGAATGTAAATGCCAGAGAGCTGAAGGCAGGACTGTCTTTGGCACAGCTGTCTCTGCAGTACCCAGGCTGCGGGACACTACTGCCAATATCCAACTGCTGAAATCAGTCTTGTTTACATGTTGCTAAATTATTTAGTATATGTATTATATGGATATGACCAAAAAAAAAAAAAGACTGGACATGTTGTGTCAGGCAGTGTTCTTCCATATTGTTCAACTAATTACAAGATAATTCAAATTATCAGATCTGTATTTTTAACCCAGAGAAATCATCCAGTCATTGTCTAAAAGATCATAATTTGAATAACTTGGCTTACCTTATCTCTAACACTTGAAGCACAAACACTAGAATATATATTTAGTCTTCCTGAAATATAAACACATTACATTGCAAAGCAGAAATTAAGAATCTGAATAGGTATTTTCTATATTGTACTTCACAGCCCCCAATTTGGAACATGTCATTTTCCAAGAACTTCTGATCTTCCTCCTACATATAATATACATGATTTAATGGCTCACGATAAAGGCCCATTAAGCATAATATACAGCTAACAAGCAAAAAAACAAGGTCTCTTACATTTTCCTAATAAATCATTATGCATAAATCTAAATAGCAACAACACATCATAAAACTTTGATGGCTTCCTGGGAAGATAATGGTGGGGGGCTGTAAGAAGCAAACGTCAAGTCTGAATCCAAAAACTACAGTAATATAAAAACTATAAACAGAAACCCAAGACAGTTTCCTTCTTCAAAATTTATCATTTTTCTGCATTCATATGCCTAAAAATAGTTAAGCGCTGACTTTTGTAGATGTCCAAGGACTTCCCTGGTGGCTCAGATGGTAAAGCATCTGCCTACAGGGTGGGAGACCTGGGTTCAATCCCTGGGTCAGGAAGATTTCCTGCAGAAGGAAATGGCAACCCACTCCAGTATTCTTGCCTGGTGGGCTACAGTCCATGGGGTTGTAAAGACTCAAGACAGGACTGAGCAACTTCACTTTCACTTTCAAGGACTGCCAGCCACAGGACTTGGCTGAAGAAAACTAGCAATAAACATTTAAACAGGAAAAACAAATATATTTAGAAATCTATATAAATTTGCTTTAAAGGATGTATGAAACAAAGCCTTCCTCTCATTGACCTGCATGAGAATTTCTGTTTGAAAAACAGGTTAACAAGCCACCCTAGGATAGAAGTTGAGCCTCTTAAGTCCTGGACTCTGAAGGAGCAAGGAATCTGACTCCTTAATGGGGTCTGTGGATATGATGACTTTCTAGACCACAGTTAACACTCCTTCCTGGACCCACACCCATTTCTAGCTCATAAAAGAAAAAAAAGCTTGGTCGAAGTGGATTTACGGTGTCAGGGTTATTAGTCTGGTGGGAAGCAGGACAGAGAGGCACCTAGGAGACAGCTGGATTACAAGGAGAAACAAGTCTCCACACTTGTTTGCTTTGCACAGATATTCTTAACTAACATATACCACAATGTTCTAGAAACTATATTCCAAGATATTTAGAAGGCTGCAAACCAGGCGATTATTTCTTTGCACGAACATAGTCACAACTGTTTGGAAGAAATTATTGTCAGTATATTAACTATGTGCTCTCATTATGAACCAGTTTGATTATTTCAACATACTATATAATTTTAAATAGACTTTTAAATCACATATATATGTAGCATACATATATATCAATATATGTAGCATACATATATATCACTGTAAGGTCTCACAAAGCAGGTTATAACTCTACCTAAAATTATTTAACAATTCTCATTTACTAAACTGCCAGATGGGTATCACTAAAGTGCGTAATAAAAATTGAAGCTGCAAAGCAAAAGAAATTACATTTAGTAAATATACACATGGTCTTAGAAAAAATAATTTATCAAAACTTTACCCTCAATCTGGAAAAGCAAAAGGTGAGCTCACTTACAAAACCCATTATTTCATCAAAATAGTATCATTCTATTCATATTCACCAGGATGGGAAGTAAAGATCAGCAGTTTTCTAGCACCTTCACAGGTCATCTGGCACAAGCACATTCAAATACACTGACACAAAAACAAATTATTACACTGTTTCAACCTCATACTGGTAAGGATAGCTGAGAATCAGTTAAGTGAAAAAACTTTACATTTCAAAGTGTGTATTTCTCTATACGCCCCCTTCACTTAAACTAACTAGGTTTATGAACACACACATAATAAAATCCTACTTCAAAAAGAGCATTATGTTTAGGACTCAGCACTCAATAGCCAAGCCATAGCCTGATAACAATAACAGATTTTTTGCAGTTCTTGCCAGTTGGCAGAACCTGGGAAAGCTTGAAGAGTGTTTTGGTTTCTCTTAACGATTGGCTAAGGGTTCTATTCAACATACAATGTACCAGGACAATCCCCTATGCCACCACCACCAAAAACAACCAACTGAAAGAGTTACTGTGCCTCTTCAGAGGAACACTTTAGAAAAGAGGTTTTAAAGTGGGGTCCCCAGACCCAACATATGGGTATCACCTGGGAACTTGTTACAAATGCCTGCTGTTTAGCCCCACCTGAGACCTGCTGAATCAGAAACTCTGGACTAGGGCCCAGAGGTCTGTTTTACTGAACCTCCAGGTGATTCCAGTGCACACTTAGCCTGAGAGCCATCAATTCAGAGGACATCCACGACTACTGAAATTTATAGCAGGGATTTTTTCCCCCACTGTTGTATCTCAGCTCTGGAGATGGGTCCAAAATACAAGAGGACCTCTCAATACATAACTGGTGCAACAAATAAACAAATATAGTGAATTCTTAATGACAGAGCTCCCATAAACATTTTTTGTCATAAAATGATATATTCGTATTAGATACCACACCATTTATTTCTCACAACCCAGTTTGCTAAGTTTGCTAAACTGTTGGCTTCATAGTTATTCTGTTTAAAATATTCTAACCACAGGCATAAAAATGTAAATATTTTAACCACAGGCATAAAAAAAGAAAGATTATAGATTAAATAACCACTGAGCAAGTTATTATTATTTATAACACTAAAAAGGTCAGAAATTATTAAAAGAGAATCACTATGTGAAGTTGTTTAACATCTGTTTAGTACATAAAAAGTCACACTTGTAAATCTAAGCAATGTATCATATTTTATATGAATTTACATTATCTAAATTAAAACATACCTTGACAAGAAATTAACTAAAATCATCCTGGCAAAATGTACAATGAAATAAGATGGTTTGTTTATTTTTATGTATTAGATAATATGAATAATCTGCAGAAAATAATTTTTTAAACAAGCATACAAAAATAAAAATGTACATAACTTGCACAGAACACGGCAAGGATAAAACATACACAAAGCTTCATTCACAGAAGCCTGGTTCACTGACACTTCCCATAAAAGACATCAGAACTCGAAGACTATTTCTTAAAGATCCACTCACAAATATGCCATGAAACATTATAGATTCCTACAGCTTTTTATATTATTTCATATATATATATTTTACCTTAAACTGAGATGTATAACACACAATAAAAATGAACTTGATCCTGTAGTGACAATTTCAGAGCTGGAAACAAATTCCAGGTGTAAATATCAATTCTAAAACCTTCAACAACATGCCATTTAAGACATATGGTACACTTACATTATTACGGAACCAATCAACACAAGGCCCTTGTATTTAATGAGTAAATTAAAACCATTTATTTTTTATACTTTTTAAAAATATAAAGAATACGTAGAAAGAAAAATTCACGTATTCAAATTATATACACTTCATTCTACCTAATCCTAACAATTCAAGTCAATTTTTACACAGAAGTGAACTGCCTGAAACTTGACATTTTACTTAGAAGCAATACCATCTCTTTTGAAACTCATTGCTTTAATTCGGGATGACAAACTGTAATTTTAATGAAGATTTTTAAATGAACAGTCAACAAAATCTGAACAGAGGAGTTGGTAGTTACAACACTGATTTAAGCTATAATACAATATACTTGAAAAAGAATTCTTTTAAATATGCATTACAAACTCTGGCTACATTACTCTAAGAAATGTGATATTCTTCATCTAGAAAATGAAAGTTTATCATATTGAAAGTATCTCAAAACAAAAAAGTACACACTGCTAATTCCACCAGGTGAATAAAAATATACCCTAATAATAGGTTTCAACCAAAAGGAATCCTTAAAGACACTTATAATCTAAACACGATTTTATAGAAAAAGACAAAAGGTCAAATAATATTCCCAAGGTAACACAGCACTTGGACCTTTAAATATTCAGTCATGTAAGATTCAAACTTCAATCAGTAATAACATTATTCAGTAATCAAGACCCTTTGAAACAAAGACCCTTTCAAGATATTTTTTCCTATACTCAGAAGATAGTGCTATTGATTTTAAAAGAACTAATACACAATATATAATCCTGATTTTAAAGATCAGAAAACTTTTTAAAAAATCAGATTCTATAAAAATAGTGAAATTCTTCACCATTTTCCCAGAGTGACATTCTATAAATTACTTAACCACATTCAATCAGGAAACTGTATGTGTATACTTCATTATACACACTGGAGAAAACCAGTATCTTATACTACTACAGTTTCCCATTTTTAAAAATTTAGTAATGAAGGGTACTGGAAAGGAAACAATGCTCTTGAAAAATGTAAAACTACTGTCAATTTATTTAACCATTATTTGTTTACAATGAAATAACCCATACTGGGCTACATGTACCACTTAACAGATGGCCTGGCTACTTACTCTGAAGTAGCCCCTCCTCTGACCCCAGGAGTTCCTGTGGAGGAGCATCTAACCAACTAGGAAGGAAAAGACAGGGCAACATTTACAATGGTGAAATCTAGGAGTCAGGAATGTGCCTTATTCTTAAAAGTAAGTCTGACTTTAAAATCAGTTATGCTCTCAAATTTCACGAATATGGTTAAACATACTACTACATATTATAACAAAACTCCTAACATACCAAAAAACCCACATTTAAGTATCATACTCTTCCCTAGTAAGGTATCTTTTTCATTTCTGACTAGCACCATTTGACACTAAATATCAAAAATTTTAGAGGTTTAAACACACATTTATCACATTCTTCCACAAACCATCTCCATTCAATCACACATTTATGTACTTTCTCTCATTCATAACCTAATTTGTAATTATAAACCCACCCCCAAATCATTAATGTGACTATTAACCATTCACTGTGACATTTAGCAATTATTATAGAGTTTACATGTAACACCAACTTTCTGAAACTTGTATGTTCGACAGGTACATTTCTGAATAAAATGTGATAGCATAATTCAATTAGGTATTTGAGAAACAAAATCCAATTCAGATACTGTCATTGTTGATCATCTCTGGTTCTATTAAATGGCAATTCTAGGTAAAACAAATATTTTTCCCATGTTACTGATATTGTAGGATTCAAAACAAATATTTAATATCTTCCAATGAATGCTCAGCACTGATTTTAAGCATAAAAATCTAAAAACTCAAAATAACAAATTGAGCTTTATGAAATACAAGTTAACCAATAGCTTTTTAAAGACAGAATCACGTCAAGAAGAAAATGAATACATTCATTCTCAAAATAAAAATGGAGAAATTAACAAAATACATCACTAAAATAAAACAATTAGGAAAATGGATATTCATTTTATTTTGTGCATATTAATAACAGCATATGAAACCTAAATCATGCAGACTTTAAATGCAGTGTTTCAAATCATTACACAAAAAGAAACATAATACTGTGATGTTATACTACTAATATTGTTTCATATTATCTTTTTAAGAAAAGAATTATGGGAGCATGGATGACAAAATCACATTTATTTAGAAAAGCTAATACTATTCTTTATTTTTATATCTACAAGTTTTAAGCAAATTGCATTCAAATGTTTTCCTTGGCATACTTTTCCACAAGAAAAAATAATGACTGAGCCACAAAGTTGTTTAACTGGACAAAAACACTAAAAACTTGAGTAACTAGGAGTTCACAGATGCTCCACTTGACTCACTCAGAAGCTGTTTCCAGGGTAAACTTGGTAAGAACTGGAACAAGGACTTTCTCGATGAAGGGAAAAAGCTGTGTAGAGCTCTGTTCTTGGAGCCAGAATGAGCCGGACACTAGAATGTTCAGATTAGGGCATCTCTTTGTGCAATGGTTTCAAATGTTCTTGAGTGAATCGTACGGAATTTCACAGCCTTGGCCAAAGCTAGCTTGGTATTAACATCAAGGACAAAGTTTCTCCCAATTTTAATTCAGTTTTGAAGCAAAATACAATACTAAAAATTACCTAAAGATTTTAAGAATAAAAATACAGATGACAGGAAAGGTATATTCAGGTGCAGCAGATATCACTTAAAAATTATAGCTGATGTTAAAACTCCCCACGCTGCAATTAATGTCACAAACATTACAAATTACACACCCCTTGCCAACTCACATTCACAGAAAATGTGATGAGAATAGTCTATTATTTTACAATCTCCTTATCGTGTTTTCAAAGATTTGCCAAAAACAATAGAATGCTGCCAATTTTGGAAAATAACTACATCCATATTGTTGTGTCTAAAAAAATAGAACATAAAATAGTACATAAGAAAAATTTGATACAAAAGCATGCATCTCAAGCATGCCTTATAGTCAATTGCTTTTATGCAATCTTAAGTAACCAAACTTTTTTCAAAGGATGCCTTCCAGCAAAAATGGGTATTACCATGCCTGGGTAATATTTACACACTGCTCACTTTTTTAAAACACATTCTTCTTCAGAAAAATGCTAAAAGCATGGTATAGTAACACACTGAAATGTTATGTGAGAAGTAACTGTGCTACAACCAATGCCTGATGCCTTAGATTTGTGGCTTAAATACATGATTCCTCAAATGTAATTTTAAATTAAACATGGCTAACATACAAAATTTTTAATGAGAACTGTTTTAGAATAAAAATCCTAATGTGATGTTTCTCCATACTACTGAAAATCAATCTTCAAAACATAATTGATAGGAAAGAGATCTAATCTGATTGCTGTAACACTCACCACATGAACCATATTTCTCGGAGACAAGCACACCTCGCCTGTCTGACTGCAGAGAGACTCCTGAACATTCATAGCCCTGCAGAGTCAGGCTACCTTGAACATTTCTGGAAACAAACATGCTCAAGAAGTGCCCAATTTCTTTTAAATACCACAGCAAATTCCCAACTAACATCCTAGCTAATGCTATTTATTGTTTGATTTTAAAGAAAATTTAAAGAGTAAGATCTAGATATTGACACCAAATAAATAAAAGCCAGTAAGATTAAAAATAGATATTTTATAAGCAAAAGAGATTTGCCTTCAAACATTTTTTTTCAAGATTCAAAAGATTTATTTGGAAAACTCGGCACAAGACAAAGATATCCTTAATATTCCTCCTGAGAATATCTGAATATTCAGAATCTGTATGAAATGTAGACAGCAACTCTGATTTCACAGGACATCAATGGTGCATACAGGTGTAATCCCCACACCCGCCCTCCCCCACTTGCTACTCTGTCTGCCCCTTACTGACATCAGTTTTCACTAAGCTCCTATTTCAGGGCAACTTGCACAAATGAAAATCATTGTCATTTGTAAATGGCTGGGGTTAGTTAAAGCAATCCAAGTATTACCGTTACAGCAAAGTTTAATAAAACTGTAAGAGAATACCACTAATAACAGTTTAAAATTATCCAAGATGATTTCTTTATTGAGATTAACTACACAAAATTCACAGTACTGTGGCATACTTATATTTAGCTAAAGTCACAAACACATTTGAACATTCACAATGATGAGTATCATCATTACCATTCTAATCTACAAAGCTTATGAATAAAGAAAAATACAAAAACTTCAAGTATTTAAAAAAAAATTTAAAGTCTAAATACAATAACAATAAAACTTTTCTTCTAGGTAACAGGTAAAAGTTATTTTTCTCCTCTAAACAGTCATGAACGAAAGACTGTTTAGTATCTACGACGCTTGTTAGGGCCTTCAAAGTTGGCCCCTTGGCTCCCTCTACCAAAACCACCAGGACCACCACTAACAGGACCTACGCCACTCATCGGTGCTTGAGGGGTTTCAGAACCTGTTCTACTACCCATAGGTGATCCCATCTGAGACGGTGGTCCTTGCGGAAATCTATCATTGTGCTAGAATACCACATAACAAATGTGAAGTCCATTTGGAACACGCCAAATATAAGTGACAAGAAAAATTGGCACAATCCCAAGTGGTGGTGTCATGAAGTTCAGCAGAAAGTCCAGCAGAATCAGGATCACACATAGAAGGAAGAAAGGAGCAATTTAATTAGTTACTATGTTTTAAAAATAAAAAATAAAAGAAGCATCTGAATGAAGAGTTACATTTTGCTAATGCTATGCCCCAATTTCATGAAAAACGAACTGATTTTACAAAGTGAATGCCATCTTAAACTTAGTTATTATTTTACTGTTCTCTCTTTTTATTTGTATTTATTTTTCGCTTGGCCATGCTGTATGTGGCTTGTGGGACCTTAGTTCCCTGACCAGGGAATGAACCCAGGATCACAGCAGTGAAACCACACAGTCCTAAATACAGACTGCCAGGGAACTCCCTCTCTTTCATTAAAGTTTATACTGCATGTAACAGTTCAATTAATAAACGTACTGTGTTTTAAAAATCAGAGACAAAACTGGGGAGCAGCATCACATTGTTTGAAGAAGTACTGGGTTGGCCAAAAAAGTTCATTCAGGTTTTTCTGTGCCATCTTATGGAAAAACTCCAACCAACTTTTTGGCCAACACAGTAAATATTATAAAAATTTCAACAGTAATGCATTTAACATAGAAAGTATAAATAAACACAGTTATAATTTCAGCATGAAAACTTTCAAGGAAGGTGCTTTTCTGTAAAGACTATTACTGGGGAAATAGTTTTTAGAAGTCAACAAAAGGCAGAATTAAACACGAATTATGTATTCTGAAAAACTTCACAGTAATAACTACATATCATAATTGCAAAGGTTGAACAGAACTCCCTATAAGCAGTAGTAAAATACCACTGTGAAAAAGACTAAGAGGGACATTTAAATAAATGTTACCATTTCTGTGTGAGGTAGGTAAAAGCAGACCAGTTACTTTTACTAAGTCTCTGCTGATTACATGCTACAAAAAACTTTAACCAAAGTATTTTTACAAGTTTTTACTAGCTCTCAGACACTTTACTACAAAATAAGCCTCCACTGAAGGACACAGGTACACTGATCAGTATGTAACACCGGATCTGATCACAGTCAGTATTATGTTACTTCCTCGGTATCTGTGTAGATACTCATTTAAAAAGCCTGTTGGCATATCCAGTTTGTCCAAATTCTTAAAGGACTATATTTAAAGTAAATAAAACTTAAAATAGAATAGTGCATCCATCGGTTCTAAGACCCATATTCACTGCTTGTGTCTCTGAGATCAAGAGGGTTTAGAGCTGATGGCAGGTCTGAGTCTTAACAGCAATACCTTCTCTTTCTCAGCAGTAATGGTATCTTCTATTCCAGAACTGAGCTTCCTTTCCCAAATACACAGTCAACTAATTTCCCCTTTCTTAATGTTACTTAGGACAACCATTAACAAAAACCAAATAAGAAAATGTTTTACCAATATAAAGTCTCATTTAAATAGTGACAGACTTTAAGGGAAAAGAAAATGGTATGAGTCTTGTCACTGATACTTAAAATATGAAGTACAACTGAAAAACATTTTTATAATATGTAACCCAGGCAAAGATATCTTCACACTCTCAAACCAAGATATGAAATTGCCTAAATTTAGTAGTAAATGTAACTGAAATTTCTAAGTCTATTTAGTGAGAATGCAATATCAATATGTTTAAAATATACTTTAAAACTTTAATGAAAATTTTTTTACAGTTAATTCTCTGAAATTACTCATAAGTGATTTTTTTTTAAAAAGACAGAAAACTGTGTTTTCATACATATTGGGGCTTCGTACCTCACCAAAGGTAAGGAATTCAGAGGAAAAGAACACAATCACAAAATACTAGAATGTACGCTGAATGGTGGTAAGAGGTGTATACAAATGAAAATCACTGTAAAATGACTGTAATTAACATATACATCTGCCATACACTCATATACAAAAGCATGCCGTGGATCATAATCCTAACTCTTGAGATAATAAAAAATTGCCTCTCATAAATCAACATCTAAGTTCATAATATTATCTTTTCTTCATTGGACACTGATCTTTACTGACAAAACAAATGATGCCAAATTATGTTAAGTGTGAAGTTACCTTTGGGGCAGAAGTAAATACTACTGATATAATCACAATAATGCGCATGATACATTACCACTGCTCCATTATCTGGCATCATTGGAGTTCCCATATTTGCAGCTCCTTCTGGCCCCATGGCAGGACCAGGACCCATTGGCGGGCCAGGAATAGTTCCTCTGTTGTTCATATTCATACCCATCATTGCAGGAGGACCTTGGTTACCAGCAGGTGCTGGGCTAAACGCATCTACGCAAAACAATCTATACTTAGAGCTGTCCTATCTTAGTTGAGTAAACATTTAAAATTTAACAATACTTAGGCAATCTATATAACAAGAATATTATCAAAATCATTTTACTTCCTTAAGAATGGAACACTCAATTATTGACTCTGATAGAGCACTACATTTGCTAAACAAATGTACATATAACAAATGAGAAAACTATCAATTATTTTATGTCTGAGACTATCAAAGCTTGAAAAGTTTTCTTTAAAACATCAGTATTATTTGCTGCAGTCGGCTTTTTAACCTAATTAATACTCCCTTATGAGTGAAGAAAGTATGACATCTCTCTATCAGTTTAAATTAACAGCAAAGGATTAGCACTTACAAAACCACTTAATTTTCTTATAGTCATGACTAAAAATACTGGCATGTAAACTATATTAAATTGTGATGGAAGAAACCACACCCTCATATATAGGTATATATGTGTGTGTATATGTATATATAGTGTAGGTATGTGTGTGTGTGTACATTATATATATACATATATACATACATATATAACACCCCACTCCAGTACTCTTGCCTGGAAAATCCCACGGGCAGAGGAGCCTGGTAGGCTGCAGTCCATGGGGTGGCTATGAGTCGGACACGAACTGAGCGACTTCACTTTCACTTTTCACTTTCATGCATTGGAGAAGGAGATAGCAGCCCACTCCAGTGTTCTTGCCTGGAGAATCCCAGGGACGGGGGAGCCTGGTGGGCTGCCGTCTCTGGGGTCACACAGAGTTGGGACACGACTGAAGCGACTTAGCAGCAGCAGCATATACATAAAGTTGACTGTAAACAAACTGACTTTTACATAGTTACTGAAGGCCTCCCAAAATTACAGGAGGTACTTGTTAACTTTATATAGAAATATACAATAGAAACAAACTAAAAAATTGAAATGATTCATCATGACAAAACTTTTTTCTAAAAGCAAATGCAACCAAATACAGATAAAATATTGATACAGCTATTTGAATTTTTTTTGAAATACTGAATAAAGAAATTCTGGAAATGAGAACAATCGGATACCTCAAATTTTTTTTTCACCAAGACATCCATCCACCTGCCTCATGTTAACTACAATAATGTTTAAGCTGTAATACAACATTTATAATGACTTCAAATACATTTTTAGGTATCCTCTTGTAACTTTTTAAACTTTTAAACTAGTTATACTTGTTTATTATTAAAAATTCATGACAAAGACTGAATTTTCTTCTAGTATTAGCTAATTTCATGACATTCAGAACTCAATTTCTCAAAAACACATTATAATAGGAGTGGAACTTGTCATTCAAATTCACAATTCAGTATCCAATGAAGCTCAACTTTGCACAAGGCCCAGTACAGGAGCAGCTGAGGGAGGAAGTCTGACTTCCTGTTGTCCTGGCAACATACTCTGTGGCTCCTTCTGAACCCAATCCCCAGACCCCAGCCACTTCCTGGAAAGGAAGTAGTTCCTTAATCCCAAAAAGTTCTCACTAGTAAATCTACACTTGAACTACCCAACAATGTTTCTATTCCCTTAGGATAGCTACAAATAAAATTTTTTACTGCTGCTGCTGCTAAGTCACTTCAGTCGTGTCGGACTCTATGCGACCCCATAGACCTCGGACTCTATGCGACCCCATAGACGGCAGCCCACCAGGCTCCCCCGTCCCTGGGATTCTCCAGGCAAGAACACTGGAGTGGCTTGCCATTTCCTTCTCCTAAACTTCTACAACTTTTCCCACAAGCAAAATGATTAAGGGCAGAGGCATGATCCAGGAGGAATCCTACCTCAACTTTCCCCAAAAAGAACAGATCAAGGATTAGGGTTTTGTTTTTTTTTTCTTTTAATTAAACATAATTATCACACCTAACTTCTAAGATACAATATAACTATACAAGTATGTGTATAATAAAAGACAAATATTTTCAAATATCAACAGTTGAAGTACTCTTATTTTTAGTAATTATGTTCTTCTACCAGATGGCTGTAATTAGACTAAATGTAAAGATCTAATAAGGAATGTTAGAATTATCTGGTCCCCTGAAAAGCAATTTTATAAACTGTGTTCTACGTGGAGTACACCAGAAAACCTACTGTCACATATCATCTATGTAACTGGAGAGAATATGACAATTTACCAACTGAACAGTGACAATCAACTGCATGATAAAGACTTAAAAGTCATAACTCTCACTTTGAGGATAAACTCTCACTTTGAATAAAATGTAAAAAGGAGAAAATTAAATGGAGTGGATGTTAGGGGAGCTAACTAAGTGTTCAAACAAGGTTCTTTAGTGAATAAATTGCCATCAAAACTTTTAAATCTCTTAAATTCCTAACTAAATAAGAAATCTAAAGGTATATTCTCCCATTTCTTCTAATAAAGTTGCTCATCAAGTCAGACTGTTTTCATGGTCCCTAAAACATCAGAAATATTTCAAGTTTGGTTCCGATGTTAATGGACAATCTAACAATTATAGTGGCATTTCAAACAACCTCACACTGAAAATCCTTAAATCCACCTGGATTATATTATACACCAGCCCACAATTCACTCTGAAAATGATATAAACACTCAACTACTTGTACATCACTATACCCTCAACTGTACTACCTGATTTAAAACTTCTCATGTACTCTTGGTTCTCTGATTTTTTTTCATGTACCACTGTACTACAATTGTACTACACAATTAAGTTCTTTGAGTTAAGGGCCATGTTTTGTGCTTCGTCCGCATCTCAGAGATGGTCAATAACCACTTTTTTGCAGGAAAGAAAAGTGACAAAAGTAAACAGCATTTGTCTTAAATGATTTAGATTAGCTAATTGGCAAATGGCAATAAACTGGCATGGTGGGAAGTGGTCGGTCATGAAAAATGCTCGACCTACATATTAGATGCTTTCAGATTTCTTATTCCACACACCGTGCATACATTCTAAGCACAATGTGGATCTCCTCACTGGGAGTGCACTTGACGCACTGGAGTGTTCAGGTGATGTAATCCTTGCAACAATATGTACACTTGACTTATGTAGATTTAACCTCAGCTTCTGTGAAACTCTTATAAAACTTATTTATCTAAATCTCGAAGGTGTGACAGTTAAAATTTAATAAAACTTATGAAAACATTCCACTTATGTTTCTCTTAGCTTATTTACTTAGTATTGCTCCCCTGACCACCTGGGTAGACAAGCAATCAATATTAAAGTGCTACTATGAACATTTTCTTAAAAACTTCACATCAATTCTAAAGATATACATGAGCTTAAATATGTAAGACATATCTCATTTACTTGACAAGTCACACATGTCTCCAAACAGTGCATTTCTGTGTACGATACTGTGGGCTAGTGCAAAAGAAGTTAAACATTCAGTAAAATAAATAAAAATAGCTTCAAAGTTATGCAAAATGTTATGTTAAAATAGAAATATATAAAATACTCTCAAAAAGTTTAAAGACACTATAACTCAGAAGCTAGCAAAATTCCAACACCAAAAAAATTGCAGGGCATGAAGTTTGATTTTTAAAAGTACATCATTGCTGTATTATATCATGTGATGACTACAAGTTTCAGGTTGTTAATCAAAACCTGTTTACAGGTTTCTTTCGTTGCATCTATTAAAACATAATACATCTTTTAGCCTTCGAATAAACAAAATAAAATTGTTCTTCCTAGCACGTACTTTAAATATACTGATTTTTTTCTCAGTTTAATAAATGTAGGAAATTTCACCACTTACAAATGTTGGTTCCAAATTTTTGTTACTGACATACCACAAATAGCATGTATAGTTCCCTGAAAAATGACAAGTAAGTGACAGAAGCCTGTGCTTCAAATCCCTACCTCCCATGTTTATTGCTCCACGGGGACCCATATCACCCATTCTCATTTCCTGTTCTCTCTGTAAGTAAACATAGTTGTCACAGTCAACCTATCGATCTTAGGACTTAACATTTCCCATCTAAAATTAAAAAGAAAAAGATAAATTGGGACATAATGTTCCATTAAAATTTTAAATTTCCAACATCATTTACTTAATAAGAACACTGAAAAGAAACCACTCTCACAGCCTTAATTAAACATGTTACAAATGCTTAGGGCATCCAATTTATACTTCTATATATTACCAGTGAGTAATACATAAAATCTATTACATGACATTTTTAATATTATTCTTCCAAGAGATCATAGACACATGCCTAGAGTCTAGAAGAAGAAAAATCTAGTAATAACAACCAAGAAGACCAATTATTTCTCCCACCTAGGTCTCTAAAGTCTTAAAACAGAAATGACCATTACCGCTTTCACATTCAAATGTATTCAAACACACAACACAGCTGTGGGGCACTAAGCCAAAAATAAGGTTATAGACAATTTTCATTTTTGCAATATAATTCACCTTTGCATTTTTCTTCAAGTCCTCTGGCATTATTTCACCAGGTCTTTCAGATATACCATAAACCCTCCACTACATACAAGCAATTATTGAAAGCTCAACATAATATTGCTTCCTTTATCTGAATAAGAATTTTTTTAGAAACTGAAATAAAGTGTTATCACACAGTCATCAAGTTCTGAAACAAAATGCTCTTGAGGTTACCTATGACATAAAAGGCCACACAAATGTACAAAACATTTTAAGTTTCAGTACAAAAACTAGTCCTTAAAAACTCATTTACCAACAGTTACATAGAACTAACTTCAGTGAAATCTCTAGGTGAAATTACCCAACATATTGTAATTGAAATTTACACTATTATTTAATGATCTTTTCCAATACCAAACAAGTGTTACAAGTAGCAATCATAAAAAAATTCCAAGTGATGTCTAAATCTAAAAAAAGCCTAATTTTTCTATTTTCAAAAGCAGTTTTATTACAACGAGTTGGTTTTAAAATACTAGTGAAAAGTACCTATAAAGCTAGAAATGAAGGAAATAAAAAGCCTATAAACGGAGAAAAACCACTAAGCAGCAAGTCAACTGCCCATCTAACCTAATGGAGGTACCTCTAAAGCTAACCCATAAGGAAGCTACGACATGAGAAAAACACCACTTATGTAACAGTTCCATGAAGAAATGTTTCTCGTTGCCCAGAAAATCTGAATACCAAAGCTTTCTCAAAGTTAACGTTTAACTTTCCAAAAAATAAATTTGTTTCATCATAAAACATTTGACTATTAACAGATAGTATTACTGACCAGCAAGAAAGCTAGACTATTTTATAAAACTGATTACCAATGAAGTCATGTAATTCTGAAATTATAGGGAAAATATTATTCTATAATCATACTTCACACTATTATCAATAAATTAAGCCAAGCTCTCATTTCCTCAGTAGTAGAGCCTAGTGATAACGTGTGGACTCTTTCAGCAAACCCAAAATCTTTAACGTTATTATTTACAGAAGATACGTCTCACAAAGAGCTGGCTGCACTCCAGTACCAAAGTAAAATACATGGATTTTATGGTCTCAACATGTTGGAGGGAACAAAGGTTTAACTTAGGTTTTTACTTTTGATTTGCCTTAACTATGAAAGACTAGGTAGGCAATAGCTAATCACTGACAGAGAGTAATTATTAGTCTCACCGTTTGAGACTTCAATTTTCAAATCCCCCTATGTATTCCAACACCCATACTCAATGCCTGCAATTCATGGTGGGGCATCAGAGAATCCTTTTTATTGTTTAAGCCTCTTTATGATTTCAGCTTTACCTTTCACCTTCTGAAATAGTAGTGTTTAGTTTTATCATTCATAAAGTACTTTTTAAAAAAACATATTGTATTGGTCTATTTCCTTCATTAACAGAGTTTTGCAGAAAGCATATTAACATACTGAAGAGATCTATGGTTTTAAGTCAACTATTCAACAGTGGCCGAAACAGTCCCCTTTTGATGCTCTGTTATAAACTATTTCCAGTTTTAAAATATCTTTAAATGAGACAATCAGAATGTCATAACATTCTAAGGTAGCAGATCATTGGATTACAGTAACAATTCATGCTATTACACCATTTTTCACTAAAAATGCATAATTTGTTAATATTTCCCTAAAGGAAACTTCTGAGTACTATTTTACATATCTATAATCACAATATTAAGAAAAGAGATAATACAGATGACAGATCAATTTTTAACTAATTTAGAAAAAGCAAAAATTTTAGCTCCCTAGTTGTATTTTAAGGTTATTTTAACTTTCTATAAACCCATTGCTACATACTTCCAGTAAAATGCAAGAGGCAGATATAATATTTAAGGGTAGTGTTATCAGAAGAAATTAAGACAGTCCTTCTCATAACTTGATATATTGAGTATCAATAAGGAGAAATCACTTGAAGTTCACTATAACTATATACCCACCCAAAAACAATACATAAGACCCTCAACTGCTCCTGCAAATCCTTCTAATATATTTTAAATTGGAACTGATACAATAATATGTGTGATATTTTTATAATACAAATTTTAATGACATTATTACTTAACCAAAATTATTGTGGTTTAACAGGCAACAATTTATATGTAAACAAAATCTCAAAAGACTGCAGCGCTATATAAAAGGAGAAAACTAAGATGACAGTTTTAATTAATTCAACAAATCCTCACAGCAACCCTATGAAGTAAGATCGAATGTTATCCTATTTTAGAGATGATAAACCTAAGGCCCAGCATTGTTCAATAACTTATGCAGGGTCATACGTGTAGCAAAGTGATTGAGCTGACCTATAAAAATCTGCCCAAATAGAGTTCATGGAATTATCTTCTTCACATTCTTCAAGAATCTTATTAAAGACTAACAAAAAGCAATGGTTTTTAATATGTTTTTACCATATTAAGAAGGTGTTCCTTTCAATTATAAGAATTATGCATATGTATTTTTGAAAACTGGTTAGTGAAACATGCTTAAATACACAGTTGACCAAAAACAAAAGAAAAGTACAACTGATCCCAGAGCCACATTGTATCAGAGCAACAGTTCATCAACACAAAGTTCTCAAGATGTGGTTCATGGAGTGAAAAGAATCTCCCAAGACGCGCCCAAGATGTGCACGACCTCAAAGCTACTTCACAGAACACAGTTCTAACATTGTTTTATCTGGGCTTTCCACTGAGACACTCTAGGGCACGGTGCAAGAGCAATGGTAAGCAAAAATCCTAGTGTTAAGAGCACAAAGCAAGGCATCTGCACTCAATTTTTACTAGCAATCACTGTACTCTTCACATTACAATTGCAGTTAAATAACTTCAGTCACGGCTGCCTGGGCCAGAGCACCTGGAAAAGACTAAAGATTAGATTGTAAGAAAAGAAAATATAGAAGCCACATTTCAAACACCTGTACTTTATTTTCATTCGTTGTGGCTGAGTCAAGGCATATGGGATCTTAGTTCCCCAATGCAAGCGTGGAGTCTTAATCCCTGGACCACGAGGAATGTCCTTAAAGACCTGCTGTACAACATGGGTCTGAAATAGCTATCAGTTTGTTTCACAAAGCATCTCTGAATTGTGTGCAGTTACTTAGTTGAGTAGGTCAGAACCCTGTCATGAGACAGGTGAAAGGGAAAAAACCCAGTCACAGTATTTTCTCTAGCAACAAATGAGATGTGGTGATCAGGGCAAATGAAGCCTATCAAATGGGTTACATCAGTCAAAAGACAATTCTGACCGGGCTTCAGAGATGCAGCACATCAGTTTTTGAAAAAGAGGTGTCGAATTTATGTGGAAGGGAAAGCAGACTATGGCGAATATATGGATGAAAGAAATGTGAGACGACAAGCAACGACAATTACAGCTGATGTTAAATTTCTAGGTGACCAGACAAAAGACAAGGCATAGAATGCATGATTCTTCTTTGGCCATTGTGTGGTACAGTCTTACTTCCAAATCATGACAAACAGTATTTACATTGTATAAGGACAAGAATTAAGATACTTTATATTAAAAAATAATAATTTCAGCTATGAACACCTGGATGAAATAGTAAAAAGGATTAATTTTATGAACTTTCTATCTTTAGGTACATGTCTTTAATTATTCTATGCAACAAAATAGATGTCTACATTAAGCATTTCTGCTGCATTCTGAAATAGGGTGGATATTTCAAGAAAACCACTTCTGTGACTGGGCTGCAGCTGAGTAAGACATTTTCTTGGAGCAAGATTATTACTTGAGACAGCATTTGACAGACAAGCAGATTACTGACCTGTGTAATTTCTTATAAGTGGATGGTATTAAGAAATGTGACTTGTTTTAATTTTGTATAACAAAATACATTAACATTTAGATAGTAGGTGAAACTCAAGGGATCACTATTTTTCTGTTTGGTACATTACAAACTCATGCACAGGAAAACAATCCACTCAAAGATAAGGTAGACGAATGGATTCTAATGCAAAAGAGTACTTTTAAGAAACTACTGCTTGTCAAGTTTCACTGCAGTATCAAACAAGAATATTTCAATTATCTGAAAAGGTTAAAATATATATACTTGTCTCCATTTACTTATCCATGTGAAACCAGGTTTCCTTCATGCTCTTTGACCAAAAGAGCAGTTTGCAATAGGTGGAATGCAAAAGCAAATATGGGAAGCCAGCTATTTTCTTATAAAGCCCAAAATTAAAGAAATTCACAAAGGAGTAAAACAATACCACTCTTCCACTACACAAAGTCGAGCACTAGAGAAATTTGCAAAAACTGTAAAATAAGGTCCCTCTTTCCACTACAACACATTTTCTTTTAAATGTCTCTTTAAATTTTTAATATAGCATTGATATAGTGTAATTAAAACCTTTTTGGGGTCCTCAATAATTTTTAATAGCTTTTAAAAAAGGTTTGAAACCAAAAAGCTTAAGGACCACTGCTTGTAAGTTCCTGTCAGTATTTACTCATGAAAAAGTAAAGTAGCAGAAAATTTGCCCTAATGTAAATTAACTAAACCAATATACCTTAATGTAGAACTAGACATTATTTTATGGAGAATATTGACTTTTTTCCTTAATACTTAATGTGCTAAAATATGTATATGAATGCCTAGGGTTTAGGAAACAGTAAACTAAACAAAAACTGACTTTACATAATTACCAGCTGGAATAACATTCTGCAAGCAATGATATGGTGTGTTCACCCAACACAATGATCAATCTAAGTACTCGTCTGAGTGAATATAGTCCCAACAGCTACTATCCTTCTCCTTTAATCCATCAAGTCCTTTCTCGGGTATATCTCTAAAGAAATATCTAAGGATCACGATGTGCTGTTTCAGTTCCATGTCTTAATAAAGAAAATGCTAAAAATCCTGAAATAAAACTCTAGAGAAATGTATAAGTTCTGGCAAGTAGCAATATTCAACCCATCATTAAATATTCCTAGAGTTTTTCCTAAAAATAAATTCTTGTAGCACGTGGAAATGTATCTTTTCACTAGAGAAGTTTACATAACAAGAATAACTAGACTGTTAGAGAGTCAGACTTTCATTAGAGAAGACAAACTGTCAGCATCTAGAAATATTAGGGAATAAACATATTTATCAACAAGAAAGCAACAGAAATCAATTACGTAAAATATTTTTTAAAAAACAGGTATAAAGAAAAATAAAATGACAAAAAAAGGTAGGCCACTTTGCCAAGAAATTATCCACTCATTTAAAAAGCGTTATTAAAAGGTGTGCGTCAAGAAAGTAATCTTCTAATAAACTAAAATAGGAAATAAGAAATGTTCCTATTAATAGAACTCAAATAACAGCATGCAAACCTTCCAACATAACCAACAGAGAAAGGCATGGAAGACTTAACACTCTAAATTCAAGTAATAAAAAACAGCGTTTTCCAAGACATTTATATCATTCACTGCTATATGGGGAGGGGGGAAGATATTTTAACATAAGACAACTATTAAAATATAAACTATACAGTATGTTTTCTGTTCAATTCGAATGCATGCATTCCAAAGTATCTACACCCATGAGTATGGAGGAAACATTCCTCAGTTTATGACTGCCAGAGTGAACCATTAATTCACACTTCATTAGGGAACCACAAAGAAACAGTTATCAGAACACATCTATTAGAATATCCAAAATCCTTAACAGTGACAACAGGAAATGCAGGTGAGGTCGTGGAGAAACAGGAATTCTCATTCTTTGCTGGTGGGAATGCAAAACAGTATGTCCACTTTAGAAGACAATTTTAACAGGTTTTTGGTGTGTGTGTGTTTTTTGTTTTTTTTTTTTAACAAAACTAAGCCTCCTCTTGACATATGATCCAGCAATCATACTCATTATTTACCCAAAAGTATCAAAAACCTATGTCCACACAAAAACCTGCATACAAATACGTATAACAGTATTATTCCTAACTGCCAAACAAGATGTCCTTCATTTGGTGACTGGATAAACTGTGGTACATCTGGGTAACGGATTATTATTCAGTGTTAAAAAGAAATGAGCTATCAAGCCATGAAAAAACAGAGGAGGAACCTACTTAAATGTGGATTACTAAAAAGCCAAAATGAAAAGACTCTTCATTCCAACTATGTGACATGCTGAAAAAGGCAAAAATATGGACACAAGAAGGGAATCAGTGGTTGCCAGGAATTATGAGGAGGGAGAAATACTAGGTGGAGCACAAAGGATGTTTAAGGGCAATGAAATTAATTATTCTGTGTGGGTATGTGTCATCACACATTTGTCAAAACCCAAGAATGTGCTGCAACACATATAAACTATGAACTTTTGGTGATAAGAATGTGTTAGTGAAGGTTCACCTGCTGTAACAAGTAGAGAAAGAGATCTCCGTGTGCTGCAGGGATCTAATGTAAGGGAATCTGACAGTGAGGAGTCTGTAGGCATGTGGGGTGAAGGGAACATATTTTTTATCTAAAAAAATAAGTTTACTTTTTTAAAACTTTAACTGTTTCTCTTTGAATAAATTTTATCTTAACTTACATCAAGTTTTAGTCATGAACTTGTTAAATACTGAATCAGAAACAGAAGGAACCCCAAATACAAGTAGGGGATTTTATTCTTACCTTACTGTATTCATTAACCCAAACACATGTATCTCTTAAACTACATTCACTCAACAGTGCATTTCTAAAGCCTGGTTCAGGTAACTTAGTAGACATAATGTTTGGAAGTCACTGTCAAATTCAACTAAGTAGCAAACTTAATTGCTACTTGTTAATACATAGGATGACTCTAATTGAAAATGAATTAAGTGTAACTACATATAATCTAGCCATACCCATCAAGAGATAGAAGGGAATAAATATTTTAAACAAATTAATTTTTAAATAAATTTTTATTGAGAGGAGAATTTTATTTCTAACCTGTATATCTAAGGGACATTTTCAAGATCACTCTTTTCAACTGTCATGGAAAATTCCATTTGAAAAGCTGCTTTAAAGAACTGAAATTAATTAGGGGTATATAATTATTCCTCAAATTTAGTTATTTTATCTCAAATGCTTAAAGAAATCAGCAATCTGGATATCAACTACAACACATACATAATACTTTTAATTGTATCTTACCAATGTACATATAATACAGGTGACTGGTTTGCATTTCTTTACCTATAACTTCTTACCCAGTACACTTCCATATCAAAATCAAAACAATTATCATGACTGGCCAGATCAAAGGATGAAAGACGAAACAGAAGACCAAATATCAGCTGCAAGAGAAGCGATTTCAAGTCGGTCTCACCAACAGAAGAAAGCTAATAATAAAGCATAAGTGTTTCAATGTATGAAGAATTATGTATTTAGTAGATGAGAATAACTTTTTCTATTTGTGATAGACATAAAACAAGTTATCTTAGTAGTCTACCAGAAGATTAAAATCTTGACAAACTAGTTTCTAAGTAGTTAACTCAAAGCAAGAAACTCAATATACAGTAATATTTAAAAGTACTTAAATAATACCTAAATACAATTCAAGAAGTTACTTAAAATTTACATTTATAAGAGAAACTACTATACAAGCATTTAATTTTGTTTAAAAGCAAGATTTAGGGAAAGTAACAGCACACCAAATTAAGATGTTACATCTTGAGAATCACTACTTGTAGAATCACTATACAAATTTATAACCAAAAAAGACAGGATTTGAAATGTGGTTGTACAATGTAGTGGAGGGTATCACAAGACAACTAGGCAAACTTACCCATATACGTTCAAGAACTTGGAATTCTAAACAGAAGTCCATTTCACCAGCAGAGCATGCTTATAAACTCAAGGTTCCTGCTCCCTACCACTCAGTTCAGTTCAGTCGCTCAGTCGTGTCCGACTCTTTGTGACCCCATGAATTGCAGCACACCAGGCCTCCCTGTCCATCACCAACTCTCGGAGTTTGCCCAAACTCCATCGAGTTGGTGATGCCATCCAGCCATCTTATCCTCTGTTGTCCCTTTCACCTCCTGCCCCCCCAAATCCCTCCCAGCATCAGGGTCTTTTCCAATGAGTCAACTCTTCGCATGAGGTGGCCAAAGTACTGGAGTTTCAGCCTCAGCATCAGTCCTTCCAATGAACACCCAGGACTGATCTCCTTTAGGATGGACTGGTTGGATCTCTCTACCACTAGTAGTTAGTAATTACACAGGGATACTGACATTCACATTTATCTCATTTGATCTGGTAAAAAATTCTGACATTTCAGGTGATACTACAAAGCTTCAATACAAAGTACAGAATATACAAAATACTGATTGGCCTTAAAAAAATTTTTTTTACATAGCTATCTCGTAGGATAACTCCTGTAAGAGGTTCTAAATGTTATAAGAAGTCACAAGGGAGAAGTAACAAGTTTTTATGCCTTCATAAAATGTTTTGTTATGATTTCAAGCTACTTAATAATTGAACAAAATTCCTATTATTTACACTGCACATAGTGGACATTTCAAAATCTGTGTTCACTCTAGTTCACTTGTATTGGCAAATACAAGTAAGCTCTCTTCTCCAGCCTCTCTTAAAAAGATAAACATTAGCTAAAGTGCTTACCATTCTGAACCAAGTAAGATGAGAAGAACTTACCATTTCAAATATACCTACAACACAGCAGAATAATAAATCAATCACATTAGCTTTTAAAATACACCCAATATAGCCCCTCAACAGTGCAGAGACTACACACTCTTTCTCAAGAAGGCAAATTTCTCTAAACTTTCAGAACTTTTTTTAGCTGTGTCTCTTAACCTACTCTACATAGGTCCTGTGTACCTAAAATATTCTAAAATCCTCAAAGATGTGTGTGACCCTAGGCTTGATTTCTTTCTGTATCCTCTACAAAGCTCAGGACTATTATAAACACAGGAAAAACAGTGAACAAAATTTCCTTACTAAAGGAAATCTTCAGTCTTCCTGTAAGTCTAACAATCTTGAAGGGATATTCAAGTGGAATGCGCCTACTAAAAAGTTATATGTGTGAAAACTAAGCATAGAAAATGGCTATTTTACTCTTCACTATGTGATACCATTATGAACACTACAAAAATACATCAACAGCTACGTCTCAATGCCACCTATGTTTCAAAACTACTGATGATGAACATCTGAGACTTGAGTATTCAATAAAAAATACTGAGGTTTGGTGGCTCTTAAAGAACACTCAAAACCATGTGATTGAGCTGCTTGCTGTAGTCTGAAGGACAACTATTTAACCCTCACAGTTTACATTTAAGTAACTATAACAAATACAAAACGACCGCAAAAAACTCGAGAGGTCAACTATTGAACAAAAATGTCAGAAAATAATTAGAAGGCAATATAAGTACTAAAAATCATATTAAAAATGATCCAGGATCACAGCTGGGGTGAATAGTCAGAGATTATATATGTGCTGAGCACACACATTCTCCATGAGGGAAAAAGGGATATGGTAGTTTCTGTGGAAAATAAGCCTCTTTGAGACTATAATGGAAGGTAAGGTCAAAGAAGTCATCTAATATGACACAGAGATAATTAAGTCTAACAAACTATTCTCTGATGAAGTGAAGTGTAGAATGTAGATGAAGTAAAGAATCAAACCACTTCCATCTGGATTCATTCAAAAGATTTCAAAATATGAATGATAAAACAGAGGGGGGAAAATGCTGTTCATAATCATAACAAGGGAACAAGGGTGACCACAAACACAACTTGATTTGCCGAAGATGGCTTATTGTATACCTGCTATTTAAAAAAAAAAAGAGAGAGAAAATTTTACCTAGTATCATATTCACTTGTCCTAGTCTGGATAAAAACTTAAAGTTTTCCCTACAAATAATTAGGTATTATTAAAATAAATAAATAAATCCTTTTGAGACATGATCAAAGAGTTAACAGCTGGTTAAAATGGTATTATATCTTCAACCCAAATTACACAAATCATTAAAATTCTAAAGATCATCTAGATTCTATGTTAGCTAACATTATAAAAATGTTATGTTTGCTTTTATTTGATTATAAAGTCTATGTACCATCCTAAAATATTCAGAAAAATTCTTCGCTCACTGTAATAAATCAATTAAATTATTTTAGTAAATAAATGAAACCATATTAACAACAAAAAATGGTCACAACTAGTGCATCCTATGAAAGACCACTGCAACAAACCTATTATCCATTTTAATTTTCACCATCAGGCCCAAACCATCAGAAGTGGGCTTCCATTATACCAGCAATCGGCAATGACCTTCCCACACCTAAATCTGACACCAAACCCTACACCAAATAACTCTTATTTCCATAGGATGATGAAAAGTGTCATCCTATGAAATGTGTCAGTTACTTAACCCTTCCAAAATAATGCAATTTTCTACTGCAATACAACCAAATCACTTGTTAGAACTAAATAATTTACTGAAAAAAAGAGAAGTAATAGCCATGAGAAAACCACCAAATTTTGGCAGCTTCTCTCAAAAACTCAAAAGCCATTTAAGAAAATGTATTTGGACCTACTCATTACTAAGTGACAAGTTGGCTCTGCCAGCACCTATTAATGAAACTTTATTACTGGCTAGAATTGCTGTTGAGTTTTATACAGGGAAAACGGGGGACTGTTGGGGGGGGGGGGAGGTTATAATTAAATCAAGTGATAATGATAAAGAGAAACAATAGCCACACAAGAAGCAGGAAGGGACTGGAATAAAATTAAACAAAGGCCAAATGTGGCAATCCGGATCAAAGGATTTGCCTCAACTGACTGAAAAAAAGAGACTTGACCACTCCAAGACATCAGCAATGTGGCTGTGACGCTGTATTGGCTCTTCCCATAACTTCTGATCTGACTTATAACCATGACTACCAATGAACATTCAGGACACTAATCTGGATTCTTCAGAACCAAGAATCAAGGTTCTAGGATATGAGGCATTCTGCTCAATAGGCCTTCTAAAAACACTGGAAAAAAAAAAAAACAAATTAATAAAATTACATCTTAAATTACAAATTCTTTATGAGTTTCGTTAACATGGGGCATTTTTTATAGATTCCCTCCCCTAAATGAAAGGTTGTTGCTGAGCGGTGGAAGACGTCAGGATTCTCAGCCTCAGGAGGATAGGGGGGGCCAGTGACGAGGTTGATCGCTCAGAGAGTTTGTGTGATAAGGTTTTGTTAAAGTATAAAAAAGATAGAGACAGCTTCTGACATAGACATCAGAAGCAGGCAGAAAGAGGCCCCCCCCCCACCAGTCTTTAGCCGGATGTTATATAGCTACTAACAGGATGTTAGAGAAAGGAAATGTCTCAAAACTCAGAGACTGGCATCAGGCCCCTCACCCAAAACATGCATTTTGGGATGACATTGGCACAAGGTGAGTTGTCCTGGGCCACAAAACTATTGACATGAATCTTTAAGAAGGGCAGGTTTCCAAGCAAATACTAGTCTCATGAACATAGCTTAAGAGAACATTTGCATGAGTAAACCATACTGGTTTGTCAAGTCAGTTCTGAGTCTTAGGCAGAACCAACTTGAAGACAGAGTCTAGCTTAAGAAAAACATTTCCGTTAAGGTTCAAGAAAAGTTAAGTTCAGGTGGAACCAGGTGTCGTCATGGCAACACAGAATTTTAAAAGAAACCTCTTTTTAAATCTGTATAGAGAAGGGGAAAAAAATCTAACACTTGTAGTTTGTTTCTTCCTGCTGCTTAAGAGAGAGATAAAAAACGACACTTGCAGGCTATTTCCTCCATTTGGAGACCCCTGGCCTTCCTGCCTGTTACCCTCTCACAACTTTCAAACTGGCCAGAGATCACAGGTCAGCAAACTTTTTTGGGAAAGGACTGGATAGTATTTCAGGCTCTGCTGACCATACAGTCTTGACACAACATCAGAGTTATGTCACCACTAGTCAATGCTGCCATTCTGGGGCAAAGCAGCCATAAGCAAAACATAAACATGACTGCATTCCCATAAACAGGCAGCACTCAGATTTGGCCTGACTTACCCTAGTCTGCAGACCCCCAGTCAAATGAAATATTTTAAAAACAAAAAATTAATGTATCATTTGAGACAATACTCCCTTCCATATAAAGGATGAAAGTCCAACAAAAAGTTGCCACACCAAAAACCTACAGAGCACAATTCACACAGAAGGCTGTGCCATTTGTACTGTTAACTAGGTGAGCCCTATTTCCCATGCAGAATGAACCTAAGTTCTCACTTCACCCAAAGTCCCCAGGTTCCATAAAAAATTCAAGTAGTATCACTATATTCATCTCAATATATGTCTCATTTCAACATCTGGCCAGTGGTTTCTGACCTTCGCTAATGAAAATAAGTAACCCAAAGAGCTTTTTAAAATGCTGATTCCATGCAACCCAGTCCCATTGGACTATATCTCAGGCACTTTTCTAAGTTCCACAGAAATGCTGCAAAGGTTGAAAATTACTGTATTTTCAACCAGTATGCTACCAATGGATAATCCATCAGAATCTACTAAAATCACAAAATGAATCAGTGAGTAGGATGGAGACCTGAGCACCCACCTTTTTTAAAAGCTCCCTGATTCCTTACTATGCATGATCAGAAATACTACCAAGAAGAGGCCTCTCTCTCTTAGCTGGGCTGCATCCCCTCACTGCTTGTGGCCTTGCTGTCCAATCCCAAGAGCTACAATGGACACCTCTGACTAAGGAACGAGGGTCAAATTACTGCCTTGGCATGTAATAAACATTCAGGTTTTTATGCATATGTTCAATTCTCCAGGGCTATTCCTACCTACTCAATAAGGAATAAAAATTACATATATATATATATGAAAAAGATATGAAGCGCTATTCTTTTCTTTACTAAAACCCAAACATTAATATTGACCATGCCAGCCAAAGAAACTACTTAAGTTTTAAAACAAAGTAGCATCCAATCTCAGAGAAGGCAATGGCACCCCACTCCAGTACTCTTGCCTGGAAAATCCCATGGAAGGAGGAGCCTGGTAGGCTGCAGTCCATGGGGTGGCTAAGAGTCGGCACGATTGAGCAGCTTCACTTTCACTTTTCACTTTCATGCATTGGAGAAGGAAATGGCAACCCACTCCAGTGTTCTTGCCTGGAGAATCCCAGGGATGGGGGAGCCTGGTGGGCTGCCGTCTATGGGGTCGCACGGAGTCAGACATGACTGAAGTGACTTAGCAGCAGCAGCATCCGATCTAAGCACTGATCCAATTCTCCAAGTCGAAGTATTTTATAATTACATGATACCACTACTAAAGCCAGAAAGATATTTACATGTTTTATGACATCGTCATTTTTCCAAGAATTACTCCAAGAAACTGCATTTTTAAAATATTCTAATTAAAATTTCCTCTTTACTCCAATCCAAGCTATATCCACAAATAAAGACTGGTACATACATAGCAGTACTTAAATTTTAAACTACTGAATCTACAAGCAGCAAAACAACCCAATTAAAAAAAAAAAAACAATCATACAGATTCAAATTCTTAATGTTAACTGAATAACTTCTGTGTTCAAAGCTGTAAAATTGTGAAAAGTAGAAAATTTCAACCTAGAAATTGGTCTGTCTAGAAAATGGTCCCATTATACTGTAGTAAAAACAAACCTAAATGAAATTAAGGAACGGCATAAAAATATATACAGTGTTACAGGAGTCAAAAAAATATTATATTGCAGGAGTGAAAAATAACATGTTTAATTTATAATTACAAATGTATTATCAAAGAACATGACTTCCTCTAAGGAGAAATAAGGTATGAAATTAAAATGACAGCTTCTAATTGATGAAGAGTTGGCATATTCTTCAAACTCTTAAAAATATATTCCTATGCATGTTATAATATTATGATCAATTTGAAAGCTAACAAAGAAAAACATGATCAAACATAATAGGTCTTTTGCTACATTAAAAAATATATACTATTCAAGACAAAATAAGTATTTATTTTATACTCCGAAGCAGCTACTATTTGTTGTGTTGGAATATTCCTAACAGGAATATTAGAAAGAAGTGAGAGGTGGCATCTTAAAACAAACCAAGTAAACCTACATGACTTTTATTACTCAGGCAAGCTGAACACTTACCATGTGATTCCTCCCTTTACACTGAACAGGGAAATAAGAGAAGCACATAAGAGGGCCTAATTTCAAAGCTTTTAAAAACAAAAACAAACATTAAAATTGTTCAACAAATTTTTCCAGAGACAGTTTTGAAAGTAAATGAAGAATAACTGATGCAACAATGGCCTCGATGTTTTACTATTAATACAAACCACTTAAGACCAGTAAAGAGCTTTTGTTAATATTTCTTTAGTGCCTGATTAGCCTGATTAGTTTATACTAACAAGCATTATGAAGCTAGGAACCAAATAAAACTGAGACCAAAATGATGAAAAATTTATCTATTCATAGTTTCTTATCTCAGAAAAAACTAAAAATAGAATGAAGACTGTATTTTCCCCTACATATTAAATATCATTGCTACATACTATTTTAAATGATTCCTTTCCAAAAAAAATTAAGAACATACTAACTTTGGGGCCTAACATGACTATTAATTAAAAAGAAAAAATCACCAATTCCAGCCCACTGTTCAGTAAACTTTTTCTGTAAAGAGTCAAAGAGTAAGTCTTTTAGGTTTTAATGGTCACAAATACTGTATAGTAGTCTTTTTTTTCCTTATCTATCAACACTTTAAAAATGTAAACACCATTCTCAGCTCTGCAGTAGGGTGGTACAAAAATGGGTGGAGGTTCCAGGCTTCCTTTGCAGACCTGTACTCCACCCAAATTAATCCTATGATGCTTCAAATATGTAAAACATTCTTTTGGTAACTATTTAAAACTCTATGTTAAAATATTTAATCATCTAACTTTTCTGACAGCATAATCGTATCAAATAATAAATGAGCTACTTCTGAAATTCCACTAAACCTGCCATACTTTTAAATATCTAATTTATTTATTCTCAAAGTTCCCTGGCTATTACATCTTACCCACCATTAAAATGAATTTGAAACATTCCAATGTTTTAAGTATTTGCAGAATTTCAATTTTAAACTGTAGCAAGATTTCTAAATAGTTTTTGCATTAAAAGTGAAAACTATCTGTCCTTCATTAATTATGCCTACCACTTGGACATATTAAAAAATATTGATGTAGGTTTTTAAAAACTGTGAAATTTCAAAGAATCAGAGTTTGTAATCAAGCTTTCGATGTAGCCAACTTAAGTTTAACAGAACATAGTAATCATTTCCTTCTGGTCCCTTAATGACTTAAATCATTAGACACAGCTACATAGTTGCTCCAAGGACATAAAGTTCATGCCAGAAAAATTTTAAGAAAGCTAATCCCACCGGTTTAACTATAGACAAGCACTTTAGAAACTGATATACTGAGGTACACAGAAGAACTAGGAAGAATTTCCTAGTCATCAATGGAATGAAATAAAATTTCTCTAAAAAATGTATCACATGTACTTTTCTATATTTTAAGATTAAAACACTTTACTACTTTTCAAAATATACACATTTGGGAACATTTTTAAATTCCACATTCTTTTACCACTGTAAAATATTCTCACATTGATAAATCCAACAAATTTATATTAAAATTTAACAGTGAAAAAGAAGACCACAATTTTAAAATGTCACTATGTAAGTATTATGTACCCAAGAAGAAAAGAGAATTGCAATAAAGCTAGAAATTACTAAAAAAAAAAACCCAATGCTCAGAAAACTTACTCAACTAATTTGCTAATGGGATTTAAAAATCTATTAACTTTTAGTGTGATTATAAATAACAAAAAATTTTCTAAGGGAATTTAAATAAAAATGTAATTTTCATTCAAAGGATATTTACTTGATGGAAGGCAAAATAAAAAGTTCTTGATTATTATTCTACTTAGGATTTACTTTGCTGTATTCATTTTAATTTAAAAAGCTTTAAAATTTTTCAGGGACAGAGACAGTCAGAAAAAAAAGGCCCCGGTGATTTGAATTACTACATTTAGCCTCAGAAACTTTAGAATCATGGCTTTAAAACAGAGAAAAAAATATTGGTAAGTATTTTTTAGAGTCAGTTGTTAAGCTGGCATTCATCTAAGGTGAAGAACAAGACTCTGTTATTTAGAACCTGTGGGTTATAACACATTTGAAGTATCCTTTTTTGCCCTACCATTTTGCCTCCCTAAAACAAAAACCTGAGTCAGATAAAGTCTCTAAAACTAACTTCCAGTTTGTAAGAAACTCAGGCATAAAAAAACTTGTTGAACATCACTGCCAGGATATAATCAACAAGATCCAGGATGTGAAATATTCTTTATGACGGGCTGTTTCTTTAAAAATAAAAACAGTAAGGAAACAATGGAAAAAAAGAAAAAGAAAGAAAACCTACAGATTAAAAAAGAATGGATGCATCAACCCATTTGAAGAAACCAAATAATTTTTTTAAAAGATTGAAGACTTGGACAAATTGGGGCTTTTACTACTTAAGTAACTGACATCTTTTAAAGTATGATAAAGAAATTTTTTGAGAGTCCTTATCTTTTATAGGTCTACACTCACATAAAATTATATGAAGTCAAGGTTTTCATATCAAAAATTTCAGGATTACTTAAAGATGAAAAAGATCAGCCAAGTACTAATAACTGTTATGGCTGACTAATAAGCATATACTACTCTACTTTTCTATATGTCTAAAATCTTCCAAACTAAAGAACTGACATCAATTAATGGTGAACATCAGTCAAGTGGAGATGATGGGATTTATCAAGATTCCTAATTTAGCAACAATTAAAAAATGATAAAGTGAAATAAAGCACAATTTAATATCCATTTCATAAAGCATGATTATCTTCAGAAACTAATTTTGGTTTACTACCTGTAAGAGGTTAAGAAACTTGTTAGTTTACCATAAACATGACGATTCAGAAAGATTAGAAAATACAGTACTACATAAAGCAGTGTATAAAGAATTCTAAGTATACATCGTCCACCTGACAATATAAAATCACTTTAGTTAACTAGTACTTTACTTACATTTTCCATATAGTTTGGCTTAAAGCCCTCCTGCTGTCGCCTCAGCTCCTCCTGTTCTCTGTGTCGGATCATTTCCTCTTCACGACGACGGTGCTCTTCCTCATGCCTGAGAGATTTGTAAATAAAAACTCAGGGTGTGACATATAAGCCATAACCAGATATCTTATTTCAGGCAAAAAAAATCATTAATGTGTATCATGTATTTATACATTATGCCAGTCTTTGATAATGAGTGGCTTATCAAATTTATCTTCCTTTTATTTTGCTCTAACCTCTAATAAATCAAACAAACCAATGAAATGGCAATTATCTAGGGTAAATTAAAAAAAAAGTAAAATAACAGCATCCTAGCTATATGCTTACAGTCAAAAAAAATCCAGCCTCCAAAAGCTCAAACTAGTACTCTATTACGGAACAAAGAAAAAGCCTGGGATTCACCATTGGCAAAGCAGTTAGTACCAACCATTGCAAATTACCACACTGCTGAGACAAAAATCCTACTATGTACAGAAGGAAGCCTTCACAAGCCCCCTCTCCCTCATTGCATCAACCCACTGAGGAAATCTCCTGGGAGCAGGTATCTATATACCACCTATTTTTGTAAATTTTGGAACAATCGTTCACTCACTGTCTGTGGCTACCTCTGGGTTAGAGCACTGTTAAATAGTTGAGACAGAGACCATATGACATGGAAAGCCTAAAATATTTACGAAGGAGCCCTTTCCCAGAAAATGTTTGCCAACCTCTGCCCCAAAGGTATATTCAAGCACGGAACAACAAAAATCCAATGTGTATGTAAAGGATTACTATTAAATAATAATTAGTTGTAATATGATCAAGAGGGAAACTCACAAAATATTAATATTATTGAAAATATTATCTCAAAATATTGAAATACATTGAAAATATAATAATATTTAAGACATCATGCTATTGCACACTTAAAAGACTACAGTATAGTACAAAGGTGACTCTTTATTGAGGTATTCTCTTGATTGTGGTAGCCTGGAACCAAACCCACACTAACTCTTTGTTATGCCTGTATTACTGCAGTATTCATTCCTTGGTAATTTTCTCTCAGGCTCCTTTCCTATTTATTATTTGGATTCTACTTCTAACAACTAAGGAAAAGCTGTCCATTCTCCTCCGTTTATTTACTTATTCATTAAATTACTTTTATCACCACAGACTCATGGGTATTTGACCTGAATAAATATCATTTGACAAATGTACAACCTATCATTTCTTATTTTGTTGTTGAAATTGTTCCAACTTTGGCCTTTAGGAGCGTCTTCAGTTTAGCTCCTGTGTTCTTTCAACAGGCCTGAGCTTAGTTCAAGGACTTCCCTTCACTCTGGCACAACATCAGTCAACTTGGACTTTTTAATACTGGAATCAGCCACTTTTCCAAAAAGCCCTGGTTCCTTTTATTGGAGAATGATATTCAGAAACAAAAATCTGGGCATTATTCCCGAGGCATCACTGCTTCTGGGTAGACAGAGCTAGGAAATATATGTATGTATACATATGAACCCACATATATACACATCTATATATATACACATCTGTATTTCTGTATTTGTCTAGACTAAACGGCACTCAGTTCACACTGATACTGATCCCCACTGAACATGACAGGATTCATTTTCATTTTAGCCTTTCCGCCTTCTTTCTTTCTCCAACAATGAGAAACCTCAGGTCATATTTACCTAATTTATTCATTTAAGAAAGTATATACATTATTCTCAATAAAGTCTTGATCAAAAGGGAAAAAAGTAGTTTCAGAATTGCAAACCTATATCCTCTATATATTTTTTCATTATGGTTTATCACAGGATACTGAATATAATTCCCTGTACTATTCAGTAGGACCCTATTGTTTGTTTATTCTATACATAATATTTTGCATCCCACACTGCTTACTTTTAATTACTTATTATTTCAGCATAAGTAAAGGGCACTAATTTTAAAAGCCTAGCTGTAAAGGATAAATGTAAAAGGAGAAAGCTAGATTCAGAAAGGTTTATTTTAGAAGAGAGGAGGTTTCCTTTTATTTGGACAAGTAGAGACTTAAACACAATTACACAAAACAGAAAAAAGCAGTAAGAAAGAAACTGAGGATGTCCCTAGTGGTAAAGAATCCACTTGCCAATGCAGGGGACATGGGGGTTCAACCCCTGGTTCGGGATGATTCCACATGCCACAGAGCAACTGAGCCCACGTGCCACAACTACTGAGCCCGCACCCTAGAGCCTGTGCTCCACAACAAGAAAAGGCACAACAACAAGAAAAACGTGCACTGCAACTAGAAACTAGCGCCTTCTCTCTGCAACTTGAGAAAGCCCATGGACACCAACAAAGACCCCAGTGCAGCAATCAATCAATAAATAAATAAAAATTGTTTTAAGAAAAGAAAAGACACTGAAAATGGCCCCTCGGGAAAGGAGTTAATTGGGAGTTTCTTTTACAACAGTGGTTTCCTAACTTTAGAATGCCTCAGAGTCACCTGGAAGGTTTATCACAACACAGGTGAGTCAGCTTATGACTCAGCAGTACTGAGGCTAAGATGCTGATGCGGCCTGCCAAGTACTATAAATTGAGAGTAAGTAGGTTAGGGTACGGAGAAGGCAATGGCACCCCACTCCAGTACTCTTGCCTGGAAAATCCCATGGACGGAGGAACCTGGTAGGCTGCAGTCCATGGAGTCACTAAGAGTCGGACACGACTGAGCGACTTCACTTTTACTTTTCACTTTCATGCACTGGAGAAGGAAATGGCAACCCAATCCAGTGTTCTTGCCTGGAGAATCTCAGGGACAGGGGAGCCTGGTGGGCTGCCGTCTATGGGGTCGCACAGAGTTGGGACATGACTGAAGTGACTTAGCAGCAGCAGCAGGTTAGAGTAAAATCAGAGTAGTCCTAATACAGAAACACACATACACTGGTATCATCAGGTACAAAGTTGAAAAAAATATACTATACGAATATACCATCTACCTCCAGACCCTGAGGACACGTCAAACTCATTAATAGCTTTTCACTTTCTTTCATTTCCCATGATCACCTTACTTCCCATCACAGCACTTAGTACTTTAACGGCACTTTCAAAACAAAATTTTAAGCTTGCTTTAATCTATCATAGCCGTGCTTACAATTCCTAATTAAGACTGTTGAAACATGTAAGAGTAATATTTATCTTGTATTTTACAATTAAATCTTGCAGATGCAAGAAAAATTGTTACTATTTCTTTCCACATCTTAGATCAACTACTCCCTTAAACTTCCTTCCTTAACCTAAAAGATTTTAAGTTGCCCGTCTATCATGTACTGAGATCTCTGATGCTCATATTGTTTTCACCGTGGATTCCACCACCAGATTATCTTTTTTAAGTAAATTATCAGAAGAACAAAAATGAATAATGGCATTCAAACCAGTCTTAAACACATGGAAAAATCAAAACTAAGAATGCAAATATATGCATCTATAGAAAAACAGTCCAGTAAAGCACAGTCCATTTTTACAATAAATTGTATGAAATAATGCCTAAGCCCTCTAAGTTCACAGTGTCTGTGAAGTGTCCACAACTGGCTAGAAACAATCATATTGATAGAATAATGAATTATGGGAGACTGTTAGTAATCCAAATAACTGTAGTCAAAAATGGACAATTCTGTTATTAATATTAAATACAACTTGTCAATAACAGACATTGGAGTTTTATTAATAACATACGCAATAAAAGCTACATATATTCATATATATGTTATAACGATGTTCTTTACCTCAGCTGTATTTGCTTTCGTTTTTGTAGCTCTTGATTTCTGAGTTCTTCCAAACGTCTGAGTTCCTCTTGACGCCTCATTAAATCTACAAAATATTGACTACAGATTAATATTTTTAGCTTCTTCTTCTGTATTTTTACATCTATAAGCATAAAGGTTCTCCAAGACTGGCAATATATATAGTAACTTATTTATACTCATGCACCTAGCTTCTCTTTTTAAAGTCTTACCGCACCATTCTACAATGAAAAATTATAAGCTTGTAATGAACCAGATCAATATCATTCCTGGGCCCATTTCTTCAGGTATATGAAGAAAATAAAATCTACCCTTATGCTAAAAAATTAAAATGGGTAGTAACTGCTTTAACACAGGGTCTGGAACATACTAAAAATAGAATGAATAGCTACATTTTCATTTACACAGTTTTAAGCAATTACAATTTTTTTCAGCAGCAAGCTTGAAGCCCAAAATGATACCTTGGGAAGCATCAGCAGAGGGCAGATTAAGCATCAGACCAGGAACAGTAGGAAAAATGGGATTGGACACAGCATAAAACCCCAAAACATCCCTCCCAACACTATGAGCACGTTTCCTCCTGCATCAAGTCAGCGTCACATGAAGAAAAGAGGGGACAGTTCCTGAAAGGGGAAAAAGGGCTGAACACTGATGTGAACAAGCCCACTTTAAACAGGACAAGCATTCCCACTGTCACGAACTCATGTCACATTATCAAGAACAAGGCTTTCAGAGTGAAGCAACACAACGAAAGATGCCCATTTGAGAAGCAGTTGATAAACCTCCCAAGTGTTAAAAATATCTTTGTACTATCCTACCAAATTATACATGCATGCATGCACTAATAAATATATTTTAAAATATATATAAGTACTCCAGATAACACAATTATTGGTTTTCTTTTTCCTATAACCACGTTATCTCAAATTTCTAAAATGAACATAAATTATCTCAAATATTTCTTAATAAAATACTATATTCAGAATTCTTATAATCCTAATGGTTCAAGTTAAAATCCCACAGGCAAATAATTCTAACATCTTAACTATAACAACAGGGGCATCATAATTATAAAAAGGTAGTATTATCCTCCCTGAAGGTTAAAAAAGATTGAATTATGTATTAATTATGTAAACAAAAAAAGATTCAGACAGATTATATGGCTCTAGTCATCCAGGCATGATATGGTTCACTGGGATATATAGCCAAATCTCTCAGTATTCCAAAGCTCCTTCCAAAATGCCACATCCCAGACCTGGATGTTCAGTCTCAATTGAGAAACTTAAAAAAACAAAAATTAAAAAAAAAAATTGGGGGACTCTGCTCAAGGAAAGTCTATATGCACCAGGAACCAGGTGATTCAGATAACATTTAGCTATCTAAAAAACATGACGACAATGATCTTCTAACAGTTTTACCATTAACTGTGAACCTTACTAGCTCATCAGAACTGCTCAAGTGCCTTTTAACCACAGATCAGTTAAATCAAAATCTCTTGGGATGTGAACCAGCTATGAGTTTTTTCTTTTTTGAAGCTCCCTAGATGACTTCATTATACAACCAATATTGAGAGCCCATAACTGTCATATAATTTCTATAGCTGGTGAGACTGGTAAAGACCAAAAATATACAGTCTATTTATATTCCTAAGGGGAAATGCTTCAATAAGACAAAACATGGCAAGGCAAATATCTTACTATCATTAACTAAGAAGTCAATACAGTGTATCCTTTAACAATTTTATTGATTTTCTAGGTTTGCTGCTCTTAAAACAGGAACATACATAGTAATATAAAATACATAAAATATATAAAAATATAAAATATATAAAATATATATAATATATAAAAATATATACTATATTTTCTTCCATGAAAAGGAGTAAGAAAAGAGCATGAATATTTCCTGAAAACTGAATTTTCTTCTTTTAAGCTGGGCCAGTTAAGAAAGCTGCTTTGCCCTCTCAGATCATGCTTCCTCACCAGAACAGGGTACAATAATTAGCTCAAAGGATCTGACAATCAAATTATCTGATAAACACACTATCTAATATGAAGCAGGAGCACGATCAACTTACAACATTTTGTATCTTCCAAATTAATTCCTTTAAGTTGCTAATACCCAAAGTTTCTGAAATTTCACAAAAAGTTATATATTTGTATACCGCCATAATAATGTACTTCTGGAGGAAAGTATTACCCAAAAAATATGTAACCTGAGGTGTTTTTTATCCTTTAATCCAGTAAATAACACTCACAGGAATTCTTCTTAAAAAAAAAAAAATAATAATAATCCAGGAGGCTTCCCTGGTGGTCCAGTGGTAAAGAATCTGCCTGCCAATGCAGTGGACACAGTTGTTCAAACCCCACTCCAAGAAGATACCACATGCCATGGAGCAACTAAGCACTTGCACTACAACTTCTGAGCCTAGAACCCACAAGCCACAATTAATGAGCGCCTGTGAGCCACAACTACTAAAGCCTGTGTGCCCTGGAGCCCATGATGCGCAACTAGAGAAGCCAACACAATGAGAAGCCCACACACCACCACAAAGAGCAGCCCCGGCTCACCGACACTAGAGAAAGCCTACATGCAGCAACGAAGACCTAACACAACCAAAAGGAGGTATTTTTTCAAAGATTATAAATATAAATAAAATAATGAGTATTAAAAATAACAGGCAAGAAGAGTTACGACTGGAGGAGGGAAAGAAGATGGGAGATGGTAGAGCTGAGGAGTCGTCAGCAATAGGAAACAGGGCAAGCTGCAATTTCACTCACACTTGATGCAGATGGAACACATCTTTGAAAGCTTGCAACTTTAAGATTCCTATTGAGAGGACTTACCGTATATATTTAAACATACTAGTGTATGATATGAATGAGTTAAATTTTATTAGAAAAAGAGGGACTTTACAGAAACATTAGGTTTAGGGTACCAAAAGAAACCAAAAATATCTGACTAGTTTCTGTTATTTGCTGAGCTGGATTTTAACTTACTTGGCACCAGCAGTTATTCAGTGACTTGACTGAAACTGCTTCAAAAACATGAACTAATTGTGTTAGTCGCTCAGTCGTGTCCAACTCTTTGCAACCCCATGGACTGCAGCCCACCAAGCTCTTCTGTCCACGGAATTCTCCAGACCAGAATACTGGAGTGGGTTGCCATTTCCTTCTCCAAAACATGTAATGAACAGGCTAAAAAAAGCTAAAGTGGATTTTATACTAAAGAAAATGATAATCTACCATATAAAGATTTACAGATGAATGCTGACCAAATGGCTGATTCATGTCAATGTATGGCAAAAACCACTACAATAATGTAAAGTAATTAGCCTCCAATTAAAATAAATACATAAATAAAAGAAAATACTGGCTCTAGTATAAAGAATAGTTTAGAGGAGGCCAAGATTAGATGACATAAACTCCAATAAGAAAGCCTCTGCAAACTTCCCTGGTGGTCCAGTGGTTGAGACTCTGTGCTCTCAATGTAGGGTGCACAGGTTCAATCCCTGGTCAAGGAACTAAGATCCCAAACGCTGTACAGAAAAAAAAGACTAGTTGAGTCAGTAAAATTATTTCACACTTCACTTCATAAAAAATAAAAACAATGTATAAATATATAAAAGAAAGAAGGTTGCCACAGAAACCAGGCAGCTATCTGTAGCACCTTCATCTCTGACGGGCAGCCAAGAAAAGATAGATAAAGGTTCTGTTGTTATTGTTGTAGTCATTAAGTCGTGTCCAACTCTTTTGCGATCCCATGGACTGTAGCCCACCAGCTCCTCTGTCCATGGGATTTTCCAGGCAAGCATACTGGTGTAGGTTGCCATTTCCTCCTCCAGGGGAGATAAAGATTTAGTGAAATACTAAATTTAAAAAAAAAAGGCAAAAAATTTAAGAGCAAAGTAGAAAGCAATTAGATGCTTTAAAGAAATGCAAAATTCTGGCAATTCCCTGGTGGTTCAGTGGTTAGGACTGCACACTTTTACTGCATGAGCACAATTTCAATCCCTGGTCAGGAAGCTAAGATCCTGCAAACCACACAGCACAGCCAAAAAAAAAATTTAAAGGAAAAAATAAATAAAAAGTTTTATGGAAAATGGAAAAGTGATACGAAGAATCAGAAAAAATTACATGGAGTATTAACAGAAAAGAACAAAGGGGAGAGAGAATATTAAGCAGACATAATAAGAAACCTAGAAACAAGGATGGGAAAAAGTTAAGCTTCTGATATATACTTAAGCAGCTTGTCACATTAAGTATCTGACCAGTGAATATTAATAAATGTATGTTATGCATAACACCTGCTATGAGTGCTCTTAAAAATTCAGTTAACAACAAAAAAATCACACACACAAAAAATTCAGTTAGCCCTGTCTCAAGTGTTCAAAGTGTTCTTGCAAAATACTAAGAATTTAGTCTTCCTAAATTCCCATATCCATCAGCAAACCTGAAATCTTTTTCATCTCTGCCAAGGAACATCCATCTGTAATCTTTTGACACGTAATAAGAATCTTAAATAGTCAGCTTTTTTAATAATTTTTTTTTTTCATAAGAAAGTTCTCTCAGAAAAGCAAAAATTTTATTTCTAGTATTTTGAGTTTGAACTGTCTTGAAACTCTTAACTAGCAACTTCAATAGTAACAGTTATCAATGAGAAAAGTACCTTGCCGCATGAGCATCAGCTGGTGCTCGTGCCGGGCCGCTTCCATCTCCGCCTCCAGTTTCTCTTTGGCTTCTCGGATGTTTCTGTCAACCTGCTCGCGCTGCTGCTTCTCCATTTCATCCAGAGCCTTCCATCGAGATGCATACTCAAATTCAAATGTCCCAGGCTGAGCAAAACGTGGTGGCTGTTCTCTTTCCCTAAGTTTACATGAAAAGACATTAAAAGTTTTTAAACATATGTTTAAAAACTAAAACAACATCTAAGAACAACAAGCATTACCATTAACTAAGCCTGCATAGTGTTCATGGCACTATCTGAAAAGTAACCTCCAAGAAATACTTCACAGCAATGCTGTCAAGCACTTTAACAAGCCTAAGTTTAAGAAACTGCCCAAAGATGCCCAACTAATTAATAAGCAATAGAACCAGGATTCAAACCAAGACAACAAGATACTACAACCTGCACTCCCCAAATTACCACCTCCAATAAGGCCTTTTTGGTTTTCAATCAACAATTTTATATAAGGCAGTCTGTAACATATGAAGCAAATGTCCCCCAAGTTAATGGTCTGAAGTCAGATTTTTCTAAAAGTAATAACTTTTAGGGACAGTAATAAAGCAGAAACAGTTTGTTGAGTGTTATGTGCCAGGTTAATTGGCTACACCAAATAATACAGGCCTAATTTACTTCAAATTGTTTTACACTTGTTTGCCTTGCTAGACTGTAAACTCAATGAGTATATGAAATTCCTGTAAGCCACTGTACCTAAGTACCTAGCACATACCTAGCACATTGTACACATTTAGTATTGATTTCTTAAATGAATGAATGTATGACGGGGAAAAAAATCTTTTAAATGAAGACCTATGAATGTACCCAACATTCAAAGAATTTCAATTATTCAAAAGTATTTTTATAAGAACACAATTCTCACCCACCAATAAAACTACAGATGCCTTGTAATCATAAATTTTAACTTTTATTTGGGGATGGGGAGGGGAAGATGGTGGATGGGACAAAGTTGGGAGATAGAGGAGGAGGTTGTCACAGAGGGAAAACATAGTGACAAGAAACAGCTTCAAAGATATTCAGGGGGTAGATAAAATCAAAGTTAACCATGATCAAGGGATTCCAGACCTAAAAATAGACTTGGATCTTTTTCTTTTTAAAGCACTGACTGGAAAAGGGAAAGGAATAGAGAGATCCACCACCCACTAATTTTTCTGAAAGAACTGTTTATTAGTTAGCAGTTCCTAAGTCAGGTGTTGACTACAGTAATAAATATAAAAACTTCATTTTCTCCCAAAAGAAACACTATTAGAAACAATATGGATTTGGGGGCACCAGAGCTGAATTTGAATCTTGACTCTTAAGTTTCATGAATATTCCCTTCAGAGCATAACTCTTTAGCAGTAAAGTTTAAAAATATCATGAGATCATGTAATATTTGCTGGAATAATTAAGTCATTATATAAACAAGTTTGATTTTGGTTTTGTTTTTTTTTTCCAATAAACAAGTACAATCTATAAATTCTACTTCTTTTAACACCTTTATAATTTCAGTTCTCTAATTCCTGAATGCAAAAGGATGCTCTACTTAAAATCTGTAATAAGCTATAACCAGAAATCAAATGAATAGGAAATTAAATGTAAGCCTTTGAGAAACAGCATTTAAGAGAAATTTACATGGCTGAGTTACAACTGATTACTACCAATCCCTTGCTTCTAGGACACATTCTGCTGGGTGTCCCTCCCACTGCTCCCACTCAGTCTCTGTTGATTCCTTTTGACCTTCCCAACTTCTGTCAAATGAGCAATCTGGAGTTGGTCCTTTGACATTCTTTTCCATCACACTGGTAACTTGAGCCCAAACAGCACATCTGAATTCCAGACACAAATCCAACTATCTTGACAACAGATCCCAAAACAAGGTTCCTGATCCTACTCCCCCAAATCAACTCCTCCAGGTTCTCCATGTCAGTCACTAGCAAGTCTATACTTTCCAGTTACTTAGGCCAAAAACCTCATCATCACTCTTTTAACTCTCTTTCTCCCACATCTCCATATCCATCAGCAATATCCAATCTAGTTTCAAACCACATTCAGAATCTGACCACTTCTGGTCATCACCATTGTAACCACTTCCTGTCAGCAGGATCCTAAACTTACCCCCCCAATCCCACCATTGGCTCTTTATAATCTATTATAACAGAGCAGTTACAAAGCTGCTTTAAATTTAAAATTAAATCACTATCCTGCTTCTTCCTTTCACATGAATCACAGAAGTCAAAGTTAGTTCAATAGACCACAAGCCCCACAGTCTACACTCCTCCCACTATGTCCTAAATCCTCTTGATCGCTACAAGGCTCCCCATACTCACCCTGGTCCAGTTAACCTAGCCTCTTCACTGCACCTGCACCATGCCAGTCCTCCCCCAAAGCCTGCAGAGCCGTACCCCTCAGCTGACTGAGATCCCTATCCCATCTGGTGCCCTCACCTCCCACCCCCTTCCCCCCTACCCCCGCTTTCAAGTTGTGAATCAAATACTACCCTCACAAAAGCTTCCTTAACCACCTGTATAAAAAGAGGCACAATCTTCTGCTCCCCTACACCCACTTTTCCCTGGTTTTCTGCCATCTTTATTTTATTGTTTACCCCCTTCTTCCCAAGGGCTTCCATGATAGCTCAGTTGGTAAAGAATCTGCCTGCAATACCAGAGACCTTGGCTCAATTCCTGGGTCAGGAAGATCTGCTGGAGAAGGAACAGGCTACCTACTCTGCCACATAGCAAGAATTTCTGGTTTATTCTGTTCATTGATACATCTCCAACACCAGTTAAAAATAAGCACCCAGGGACTTCCCTGGTGGTCCAGTATTTAAGAATCTGTCCTGCAATGCAGGGGACGTGGGTTCAATCCCTGGTCGGGGAATTAAGATCTCAAATGTCGTGGAGCTACTAAAGCCCTCCAGTCACAACTATAGAATCTGTGTGCTACAACAAAAGCCAAATCAATCAATAAAAAAGCACCCACATTTGTCATTTAAATCAACTACAAGGAGAAAACCAGTCTAAAATCAAAGAGTGCTATTAAAACGTGTAAAACGTTATTTTGAACACAAACTATCAAATCTTAAAATCATAACCATTTTTTGGTCAGGATGAAGAGAAATAAATACTTTTATGCATACACCAATGAGTATAAATTGGTATAATATTTTGGGAGAACCATCTACCAGAATTAATCACCATTAAATATGCATACTGTTTGATCTTAGCATCATACCTCACTTTAGTGGTTTTAAATGGTATTTCTCACTACTTAGTGTATTTATTAAAACATTATTCTTTGGTTCAGTATTTATTGTGTAGCCCTGCCACTAGAAATGTAAGCATCATGAGGGCACTGGCAGCATCTAGGACAGTGCCTAGCACAAAGGCAGTCCAATATTTAGGTTCATGCACGCAAATATTACAGTGTTTTTTGTTTTTCAGTCACATCACATAGCATGTGAGATCTTAGTTCTCTGACCAGGGATCAAACCAGCGGCCCCTGCTTTGGAAGCACAGAGTCTTAACTAATGGGATCATCAGGGAAGTTCACTACAGTCTTACTTATTATAACAACTTAGTAGTTAAGAACAACACAATGTATTCACACAGTCAGCTTACATAAAAATATCTGAACCACAATGAATGAAAAGTAATTGTTAAAAGGTTATTTTTCTTTTTCATCTCTAAGAATTCTTTGGAGAAGGAAATGGCAACCCACTCCAGTATTCCTGCCTGGAAAAATCCCATAGACAGAGGAGCCTGACAGTCTGTAGTCCATGGGGTTGAGCAGGACACGACTGACAGAGCATGCATGCATACACACACACACAACTTTGGTAGATACCACAGATTAATAAACTTTTAAAAAAAGAAGAATTCTTACCCTTTCCCAAGTTCTTTAACTAGAATCATCTTTCTACTCCTGACAAAGTCTCCTCTTAATTCATAATATACCTGTAGCATACTCAATACAGAAACTTTTGCATCTAAAATTCACTGTTTCTCTGGCATAGGTACTACAGACAGTATACGCTTATGGAACCCACCCATGCCCCAGTTATAAAAGTTGAACTTTTCGAAGTCAAGTTAACCTTTTAACAATATACACAAGAAAACTAGCATTCCATGTAGACCAGCCCACTCTATTAACCAGATTGTTACTGGCTAACAAGACTAAATAAAACACCTTATAATCCAACAATATTCAATAACAAATGTAAAGTAATAAACACCCTTGAAAGCACATTCTAAATTTATCAGAATTTATCTTCTTATAAAATCTTACTTATGATACTGCTGAGTTTTCTGCATTAGTTTCTCTGGCAAACCATCTTCATCATCAAACTGTTCCATGGGCTCCACAATGACCGGACGAGGGGTCCTGGACAGGTAAAAAGCATTAATAAGAATTAAAACAGTATCTAGAACTAAAATCCTCCTAGAAATCTTTTATAATAATTCCAAGATACATACTTGGAAAATTTATCTGAGAAAAAAGTCTTAGTAAGTATCACATATACACACAAAATCAGTCAATAAACACTGGCTGCACCAACACAGGTGAACATATAAGTCAAAGATGAGTGCTTATTTTTAGAGCATGGAGTCTATTCGGGACCACAGAAAAAAACATCAACATAGACCTGCCTGACCACTGCAGTTAACTTCTACAAAGAGCAACGCAGAGGAGCAAGTACCCAACTCTACTGTGTGTCTCATCCACACGCATACCGGGACCCCCATCCCCTCCATGGCCTCAAACTCACAACTCCACCCAGCTCCCAACCTTCCATTGTCCAACCAGTCTCAAAAGGAAAAGTCTTTCTAAAACTTAAAATATATCAGCCTAAAAGATATCAGTCAAGCAAAAGGGAAGGGGGTGTAGAGGGGCAGCCAGAAGCAACACAATCAAGGAAGAAATGGGGTGTGGGGACAAGAAGAGTAGATGATCAAAGAGCTGACCTGGAAACCCTCCTTCTGTATTGTTTTCCTAAGGAAGGGAAGGCTCACTGAGGAAAGACAAGAGAAATAAGTGGAGGAGATGACATACTAATATTAAAGTTTCCTTGCTATCAGTCTCTCAGCATGAAAGCAAGTCTGAAAAATGAACAGAGATGCTTTAAAGAGAAAAAAAATCATGGCTAACTTCTGAGGTGTTAACAGAGGAGCTAGAGAGGTGAAGGAGCTTTCAGGGTTCAAAATATTTCTTTCCCTTTATAAAGACCCAGAGATTAACAGAGACTAAATCCTTCTCTATATGGAAAGTAAAGCTATACAATGGTCACATAAAAAATTATTCCTGAGCTAGTGAGACATTTGATAGAGAAAAAGAATTACAAGCACGTGTAGAATACCTCGGAGTAATGAAAACAATGCAATTAGAAACCTCAGGTAAAGTGAGTGGAAACCCAAAAGAAAAGGAACTTACAGGCCTCATTCTCCAGTCTGAGACCTCATGTCCAAGAAGTAAAAACAGAAATGTAATAAAGAATGAGTAAATACAGCCTCAGAGAGTTCACACAACTCAGTGAAGTTTGAGAAAGCAGCTGAGAACTGAACCCACCCAGCCGACAGGAGGATGTGGTACTTCTAAGAGGACCCAAAAGGGCCCAAGGACAAAAGGAAGACACATCATACGGACCACTTACCCCCCTAGAAGCTGAGGCAGGGCCACCAACATTCAAAGAGTAATAGAGCCAGGTAAGAACTACACCTGAGTAATTAAGTGTTATACAATTCCAACTTCAGGGACTTCCCTGGAGGTCCAGTGGTTAAGACTCTATGCTCCCAACACACTGGGGGAAGGGTTCAACCCCTGGTTAGGGAACTAAGATCCCAGATGCTGCAAGGCTTGGCCAAGAAAAAAAAATTCAATTTCAACATAAATGTGGCCACTAGATACTTTTCTACAAGTTCTCTAGCAGAGAACTTGACAAACACACACTAATGTTATATATTTACATCTTATTTCCACTATTCCATTTCTCAAGAGATACACGAGTGAGTAAGGATCACACAACCATTCATCATATTAAGACCATGCATGTTGTATACAAGGGACATCTTTAAGGGACCGTGTCTTGTTTTATTGGGATACGTGCTAAAATGTGAACATTTATGGTTTCACTGTATGCACCATTCCTGTGTCCAACCGACTTTGTTTATTTAAGTTTTAAACTTAACATAAGGACTCCAAGTTCTCACTGCTGAGGACCTAGGTTCAATCTTTGATGAGGGAACTAAGAATCCACACCCCCAAGATTTGGGCAATGTGGCAAAAAAAAGAAAGAAGGAAAAGCTAACTTAAATTTTGTCTATAGGACTTTCCTGGTGGCTCAGTAAGTAAAGAATCTGCCTGCCAATGCAGGAGACACAGGTTTGAGCCCTGATCCAGGAAGATCCTACAGGCCCTGGAGCAACTGAGCCAATGCACCACAACTACTGAGCCTATGTTCTAGAGCTAGGGAGCTCCAACTACTGAAGCCCAAAATGCACCACCACTAGAGAAAAGCCCATGCAGCAACAAAGACCCAGCAGAGCCAAATAAGTAATTTTTAAAAATTTTGTTTATACATGTAATTATTTAATTTACTCCTTCTACAAACATAGGTAAATATTATATAGAAAAAAAGACTGACAACCATGTGTTAAATCTGGAATTGTTGTGATACCTTTTCCTTCTCACGCTGCCCCTAAATTAATCATTACCTTGACTGTAAAACTGATAAATGTTCAACTGTGAAAAAATTTAAACAATATAGTATTTTTATGTAAGAAAGTAAGACCCAGGACTTCTCTGGTGGTCCGGTGGCTAATACTCAGCATTCACAATGCAGGGTCCCGGGGTTCAATCTCTGCTCAAGAAACTAAATCCCACATGCCACAACTAAGACCTGGTGCAGCCAAATAAATAAATAAGTAACTTTTTTAAAAAGTATAAAATACATTGATAGGCAATGGAAAAATTTTTAATATTCAATTAAGATTAAATTCTGACATTCAATATTAAATAATATCAGGTAAGCGTTGTTTCCTCAGTGTGACAATTACACTGCAGTTCTGCAAGAGAATATTCAAAGGATATACATGCCAAGTACTGTAATTCAGTACTGTACTCTGCACCTGACTCAAATTAATTGGCAAAGAAAAAAGAAAAAAAAATATGTATGTATTTCCCATAATGAAAAAGCTATAGCAAAATGCTAACAATTAGTGAAGATAGGTAACATTTACACTAACATTAAAGGATTCTTTAAAGGGAAAATACCTTTCTCTAAATTGAAATTAAAAGACACATTTTCCTGTTTCTAAGGAAGCAATTCCCACAAAATTTTTAGGGTATAATTCGGAAAAGAGTAAGAACAGACCACTACATCTTCACTTAAGTTAACCTGCAATGATTCTTAAAACAACAACAAAAAAGTGAAAGAAAAATTCGAAAACTGAGCACTTTTCATTATCATTATGCCTCCTCAATTTGAGTTCTAAGCATGAGCACTTCTGCTGCTCTAGATATGATTCTAAAGTTTAAAGATGTGGGCATACCATTATAATAATAAATTTTTTAAATTAATTTTTAAACTTTACAAATTGTATTAGTTTTGCCAAATATCAAAATGAATCCGCCACAGGTATACATGTGTTCCCCATCCTGAACCCTCCTCCCTCCTACCTCCCCATACCATCCCTCTGGGTCATCCCAGTGCACTAGCTCCAAGCATCCAGTATCGTGCATCGAACCTGGACTGGCAACTCGTTTCATACATGATATTATACATGTTTCAATGCCATTCTCCCAAATCTTCCCACCCTCTCCCTCTATGATCCAGCAATCCCACTGCTGGGCATACGCACTGAGGAAACCAGAAGGGAAAGAGACACGTGTACCCCAATGTTCATCGCAGCACTGTTTATAATAGCCAGGACATGGAAGCAACCCAGATGTCCATCAGCAGATGAATGGATAAGAAAGCTGTGGTACGTATACACAATGGAGTATTACTCAGCCATTAAAAAGAATACATTTGAATCGTTCTAATGAGGTGGATGAAACTAGAGCCTATTATACAGAGTGAAGTAAGCCAGAAAGAAAAACACCAATACAGTATACTAACGCATATATATGGAATTTAGAAAGATGGTAACAATAACCCTGTGTACGAGACAGCAAAAGAGACACTGATGTATATCATCATAAATTTTTAATTTTCCCTTTTTATTTTTCTGCCTCGTTAGTAATTTCAAAACAGCATAGATACATAACTTATACATACTTTTTCAACTATGTGTTAATCATTATACATACTGTATACAAAGCTGTTTATCTAAAGCCATGTACAGTATACATTTTATGACAATTTAGAGATATTTTCAAGAGAAATCTTAATTATAAAAGATGTCTACATTTCGAAACAAAATCCCTGTAATATCACCTTTATAAATCACTTGTATTAACTAAGATATGTGAGATTCAGTTAGTCAATAAATCTGATCACCTAACAGGTTCCAAGACTAGTTGGAGCTAGGGATCCAAGGATAAACAAAACAATCCCTACAAGTCTTCTAAAAACTGCTCCCGCCCCTACATGAGAAAATAAAAAGATCATTTTAGGGCCAAGAAAAAACCACACTGTCAGAAGGAATAAGAGAGAAGCCACTTTAGATAAGGCAGTCAGGAAAATCCTCTCTATAAATCAACACTTCAACTGAGACCAAGTATTCAAACAGCAGGGAGGACATCTGGAGCTCCATGAGAAGGTTTAACAAAAGACCTGAGCAAGAAGAATCTACAGAAAGTATAAACCACTCCACCTGTGGCATACTGTAAGAAGCAAGGAATTTGGCATCAGACTGAACTCCACCATTTATTAGCTGTGAAATCTTAAGCAAATTACTTAACATCTCTGAGTCAATTTTCTTATCTGAAAAATGGGACGAATAATAACCAGTTCTCCAGAAATCCAAGTGATCGTGATTAAGAAATAAGACAGATAAAATGTTCAACACCTTGCCCATTCCCTCTAAGTGCTGTGTGTTAAGTGTTAGTCAATCAGTCATGTCTGATTCTTTGTGATCCAGGGACTGTAGCCAGCCAGGCTCCTCTGTCCATGGAATTCTCCAGGCAAGAATACTGAACCAGGAGAAGGAAATGGCAACCCACTCCAGTTTTCTTGCCTGGAAAATCCCAGGGACAGAGGAGCCTGGTGGGCTACAGTCCATAGGGTTGCAAAGAGTCAGACATGACTGAGCGACTTCACTTTCACTTAAAATCACTGCAGATAGTGACTGCAGCCATGAAATCTAAAAAAAAATTTTTTTAATAAAAATAATAAAAAAAAAGAATACTGCAGCGGATCACCATTTCCTTCTCCAGGGGATTTTCCCAACCCAGGGATTGAATCCAGGTCTCTTGAATTGCAGGTGGATTCTTTACCATCTGAGCCACCATGGAAGCCCTCAAAACTGTATATAAATTTTTTTTTATATAAAAGTTAATTGAGTGGTCTTCTGGGGGAATCTGATGCATCACCAGTGTATTACAACTGGACCACTAATCTTGTAGCTTCATCAACATTAACTGGTATATTTTCACGACACTGCTGAGAAACCAACTGTTTCTGCAGCAGCTCAAAGCAAAGGCCTTTTGAGAAGGCCTTTGTTTATCCTCTTTGTTATCCTCTTGTTTATCTACAAAAGCTTTATTCACTGTTAACTTTTTCAGCATTCACAATGTTTATATTCTTAAAGATTAGTGGTAACAGGTTTTACTTTATTTTTAACCTTAAAGCTTTTTTGGCTAGTTATGTGGAATACATTTCTGGACTTCTGCCCTTTTAGTTTGTTCTTGGCCATCATCAGACCTCCAAGATCCTTGTGCAGCTGCTCAAGTTCCAGGTGATGCCATCTGCATGTCATTTATAAAGTATTCTAAAAGCTACCTGTAAGAAATACTTTGGCCACCTGAGGTGAACGGCTGACTCACTGGAAAAGACCCTGATGCTAGGAAAGACTGAAAGCAAAAGAAGAGGGCACCAGAGGATGAGACAGTTGTATGGCATCATGGACTCAATGGACGTTAATCTGAGCAAACTCTAGGAATTAGTGAAGGACAAGGAAGCCTGGCATGCTGCAGTCCACGGAGTCACAAATGTCTGACACGACTTAGTGACTGAACAAGAAGAAATAGTTAAATATTTATCAGTGCCCGATTATGACTTTAACTAGCAGCAATTAATCAAAGCTTACAGCAGAAAATATATACTAACTACATGCCTTGCCTACTGCTTTAGGACTTACCTTCCTTCACTCTTTAAATAACTATTGCAAACTTACTAAGAATCCAGGAAAATACCAGAATACAAGTGTCAGGATTACAGTGTTAAACGAGACATAGTCCCTACCCCAGGGGAGCTTACATTCTAGGTAGAGAATGCAACCTTAAGTGCTATGAAGAAAAGTTAAGTTGGAGAGTAAAGCATTAGGCTATTTTAACGTAAAACAGTCAGCTTCCCTTAAGAGATAATATCTTACCAAAATGTGAATGAAATGTGAGGGCAAGACCTGTGATGACAGGGAAAGAGATCATCTCTCTAAAGGAAAGGGAATGGGAACAAGACCAAAGTCTCTAAGAGAACAAGCTGGCAGAGCTGTAAAATGTCTGCTCTACAAGAGCTTCAGCACAAATGCTTAACTGTCAAAAACAAACTGAAAAATGCTTCACAAGTCACCAAACTAAGCTCCCTGGAGGTAGAAAACAATTTTTCTACATTGTCTTTGTATCCAATTCCCCAAACCCTAAATATTTGAATGATTCCAATCAATAGCTCAAGTGCCAGAGCTAAAAGAAATCCATTCAATAATCAACTTAGGAACTTCTACAAATTCAGTCTGAAGACTAAGAATGCACATTGAGAACTTTCTTGTGGACAAACTGAAAGGAAAGCCATGTTAATATGGCAACAGGTTTAATGACCACTATAATTACTTTAAAATATTTTTAAGTAAATGGAGAAACACATCACGTTCATGGATTGGAAAAGGGCTGATACTGTGAAGATGTTAATGTTCCCCAGAATGATCTGTAGATTCAAAGCAATTTCAACCAAAAGCCCAGCAGAACTTTTTTAATTGACAAGCTGATTTTAAAATCAGTAAGGATATACAAAGAAATGATAATAACCAGAACAATTAAAAAAAAAAAAGAATAAAGTTGGATGCTACTATCTGACTTCAAAGTCTAGTATAAGGTAATTAAGAAGTACAGTAACAGCATAATAGACATACCGATCAAGAAAACAGGAAAGAGAGCAAATTTGTTTCCAGTTATTTGATAAAGGTAAAAGGTAACAAAGGGAAAATCATAACCTTCTCAATTAATGGTGCCAGAACATTAAAGCAATGAACTGCTACCTCACATCATACTCAAAACGTATCACAGGTTTAAACAAAAAGCTACAAAATTTCTCAAGAAAATACGAGAAAGCTTTGCTACTTTAGGAAAGGCAAAGATTTCATACACAAAAATTCCAAGGAACAAACCAAGTAAGAAAATAAATTGATAAACTGGACTTCACAAAATAGAACAACTTCTGCTCTTTGAAAAACACGATTAAAAAAAATTAAAAGGACTTCCTGGTGGTCCAGTGGCTAAGACTCTGCGGTCCCAATGCAGGGGACCTGGGTTCAATCCCTGGACAATCCAACATGCCGCAACTAAAAATCTTGCCATGTGGCAACTAAAGATTCCACATGCCCCAATTAAGATGGAAGATCCTGCTTGCTGCAACCAAGACCAGGTGCAGCCAAATAAATCAATTAAATAAATTATCTTTTTTAAAAAATTAAAAAGCAAGCCACAGACTGGGATGAAATAGTGTTAATACAGGCCTGGACCCAGATGTGTTAAAAAAACATTACGACAAACCAGCCAATTAAAAAACAGGCAAGGAACTTCTCTGTGGTCCAGTGGATATGACTCTGTACTCCCAATGCATGGGGGCCGGGATTTGACCCCTGGTCAGGGAACACGACTTACCTGACTTAGCAGTAGCAGTAGCAGGGAACTAGATCCCACATGCCACAACTAAGCCATGGTGAAGCCAAATAAATTTTTTTTTTAAAGGCAAAAATATCAACAGACATTTCACAAAAAGACACATATCCAAAAAGCACATGAAAAGATACTTATCGTCAGTCGTTAAGAAAACAATATTTAAACCACAAAGAGACATCACTACACTTACTAGAATATCTAAAAATTTCAAGTGTTGCTGAGGGGACATGATCATTAGAACTCTCTTATTCACTGCTAGCGGGAATGTAAAATGATACATGTATCTGGAAAACAGTTTGGGAGTTCCTTATAAAGTTGAACATACATTTGCTGCTGCTGCTGCCAAGTCGATTCAGTCGTGTCCGACTCTGTGCGACCCCATAGACGGCAGCCCACCAGGCTAGGCTCCCCCATCCCTGGGATTCTCCAGGCAAGAACACTGGAGTGGGTTGCCATTTCCTTCTCCAATGCATGAAAGTGAAAAGTAAAAGTGAAGTCGCTCAGTCGTATCCGACTCTTATCGACCTCATGGACTGCAGCATACCAGGCTCCTCCATCCATGGGATTTTCCAGGCAACAGTACTGGAATGGGTTGCCATTGCCTTCTCCGGAACATACATTTACTTCCTCAGTATTACCAAAGTCACATGAAAGTATACTGTTCCGAAGAAGTTTTATACACAAATGTTCGTAATAGCTTTATTCACAAAGGCCAGTACTTGGAAGCAACTTTGGGTGAACATCCACCCAAAGGTCACCACAGTTGTAATTTGGCCATAAAAAGGAACAAAATACTAATATAGTGATATGGATGAAATCTCATAAACATTATACTAAGCAAAAGAAATCACACACAAAAGAATACATACTATTAATATATAACTTCATTTATATGAAATATAAGAAAAAACAAAACTATAGTAACAGAAAGATCAAGAGCAGTCTAGGCAGGGATAAGAGGAGTAACTGCAAAAGGACAAAAAAGAATTTTTGTTGGATGCTGAAAATGTTATCTTGATTGTGGTGGAGGGTAAATGACTACATACATTTTTTAAACTTCACATGCAAAACTGGATGCATTTTAACATATGTAAATTACATTTCAAAACTGATTAAAACCTCATTCATTAAATGTAACGTTTGGCTTTGCACCTAATACACATTCAGTAGGGTGAATAAAAATGGTAACACAAAACATTCCCGAGATTCCTTATGGATTAATACACTGAAGTTTGAGTAAAGTATTGATTCTCGACTCCTGGAGGTACACAAATATACCCTTATTTGTATTCACTGAGTACTTACTCAACACCTACTTACCACATGCCAAGACAACATACAGGGAAGGAACTACAAAGAAAAGAGGCAGAACAGAAAGAACCCTATGTGTAACTCTATAAAACAAAGACTTTTAAACTTACGTTGTTAGCAAGAACGCCCCATCACCACATCTTTCCAGAGCCTTTCGTGCTGGAGGTTTTGCTGCAAATTCCACAAAACCTTTTCCGGTGGCTCTACCACGATCATCCACAACAACAACAGCTTTCTCTACTGGACCAAACTGGGAAAATGCTTGCTCTAGTAGCTCATTGGAAACCACCGGAGAAAGGTTCTTAACAGTTAGGGCTGCTCCATGTGTAGCAAAACGAATTCGGAGAGGTCTGCTCTTCAATATGGTGCCATCCAGCTCTGCTTTTGCAATTTCAGCCAGTGTTCTGGACTCCTTTTTAGGAAGAAAAAGATCACTTTTTAAAAAATTACAGTTAAAAAAATTTTAAATAGTGGCTTCTTTCTAAAGAGGGCTGGGTAGTTTTACAAAATGGCTGATAGGGCCACTTTGTTTCTGTGTCTTTCAGTTATGGTATCACACGTATTTTATTAATTTTTGTAAGATAAGTAATTTTAAACATTTTAATAGAAAGTTCCAACCCCAACGTTGTTAAAAATCATCACTTAAAGATGATCTGTTCATAAACAGATTGCTATTGTTTAGTCGCTAAGTCAAATCCAACTCTTTTATGACCCCATGGAGTGTAGATTACCAGCTATTAAATATGCAAGCAGTATCTTTTATAAGTCTCCTAAATGTATTAAAGGAAATACAGAAATACTTTTTAAGACGAAGTATCAGTTACTAGAAACTATTATTGAAAATAGTTTCTCTATACACTTCATGTTTGTTATTTATATCTTAATAATGTGTACCACCTCTCCAATGACAGACAAACCCCTTTTCATTTCCATTTCTTTTACATTATCTGTAAAAAAAAAAAGCTGTCATCAGGTGTTATTAATTACTTCTTCTAAAACATTTTCATGGGCTACACATTTCTCCCACTACACTAAGAAAAGCAAATACCCATTCATGGGCTATAAGAAGTCTCTCCATTAAACAGAAAAGCATGTACACATATCCTTATTATTATAAACTAGAGAATATGTTCATTGCTGAACTACAAGATAAGAGAATTTCCTTCTTGAAGAACTCAAAAGTTTCTACAAAATACAGGCATCTAATACAGCAAACTGGTAAACTTACTACAGGTATGTTCTTTTTCAGTTGTGAGAACTTCCAGCAAAAAACTGAAAGAGGCTTAATATGCATTTTGTGAGAAGAGTACAAATTGCATTTTCTTATGAAAAAGTCTTAAGATCACAACAGCTTTTTATTCAATCTCTGAAATGTTCACAACAGCTTTAAACTACTTCACTTATGCGAAAATCTACCTACAGAATTAATTTTACAAAAACAAATGAACCTAACCTCTTTAGCTATTCAAAATGGCCATTTTATTACTCTTCAACTGTAGTAGCAATAGTACCAGCAAACATTTCACAAATACCTAATAAGGGTTATGTCCTTTGCAGCTAAGATGTCAGTAATTCAACAACTGTTGAGAGGTAACTTTTAGGAATGGAGACTTGGATTAGAATGCTGTCACACGTATAACTAGGAATGAGAAGAAACATGAGCAAATTTCATGGGGTGATGATAGTATCTTGATCTAAAATCACAAGATTATACACTAAGTATCTATGCATCTCATTATATGTAGGTTTCAAATACCTCAAAAAACAAAATTGGACTCTAGTTAATGATAAGCATGCTGAGAGTCATGGACTGATGGATGGACTGAGATAGAGATGAACAGATACGTGAAAAAATTACAGCAAAATTTAATTGTAGACTCTAGGTACTGAATGTATGAATATTGAAGTATATCAGTGTTCATTTCCAAACTCTGAAATTAGTCATAATAGTATGTTTGTGGGCAGCGGAGGAGAGAGAGCCTGGTGAGGACTCCATAAAGTGTTTCTAGAGAGCATCTTCTGTTCAGATTCAGTCAGATATAATGACAAAGTGTGACATGTCATTTTTCAAGATAAACAAATCTTCATTTTTATGTTAAATCAAGTACTTTTTTATTGTTGGCAACAAATACAATTTTTAATACTTTCTAGGACAAATAATAAAATGTTTATGCTATCAAGAATTTCATGCCATAGTGCATCTTCAAAGTTTATACTTTTGGTCTTAAATGGTTGTACATCAGAGTTTCCCAACCTCAGCATATTATGAACAAGGTAATTCTTACTGTGGGGGCTGTCCCGTGCCCTGTAGGATGTTTATGCCAGTAGAACCACCCCTCCACTACCACTGTTTAACAACCAAAAATGTCTCCAGACATTGCCACATGTCCTCTGGGAAGTAAAACCACTCCATTTGAGAACTACTGCTCTGTATGTGTACTGAAGTAACTATCAAGACAATTAAAATTATGTACTTGAAACAAACCAAGGATTTCCTTACTTCATAGCTCAGAAGTGACAATAACTTTTACTAAATGGTTATTACATGCCAGTCATTTATTCCTCCCCCATCTATTAATACACATACACAGGTCTTTGCCTTATCCTTCATCAGCCTCACCAACAATCTCATGAAGTGGGTTTTGCTACTATCCTCATTTCACATAGGGAAACAGGCTTATAAAGGTTCAAGTAACTTGTCCAAAAACACACACAAATCTGATTTGAACCTATCAAAATCCACAATCCATCAATACAGCCTTCCAGCTCTATCTCTGAATCACACTCTTCATAAAACGTTCAAATTACAGGTTCTTAACTAAAGGAATACAGAAAACAAAAAACTGAAGTTACTACCCCAAGAGAGACTGCTTGAACTTGGGTCTAACAACCTCCACTGGCTCCACTTGCCACTTACACAGCACAATGGCTGTAGTGTGTTGTTTAGTTGCTAAGCTGTGTCTGACTCTTGTGCGACACCAAGATCTGTAGCCCACTAGACTCCTCTATCAATGGGATTTTTCAGAAAAGAATATTGAAGTGAGATGCCATTCCCTTCTCAAGGAGATCTCCCCAACCCAGGGATGGAACCCGCCTCTCCTGCACTGCAGGAGAATTCGTTACCACTAAGCTACCTGGGAAACCCCACACCATTACCAATATTCAGATCAGGTACTTATATTCAGATCAAGTATGCACTATGATTTTCCTAAACAGAAAAAAAAAAGTCTAATAGCTCAGAAATATTTTAAGTTTTTAAATTCACCTGTTAAAAAAAAATAAAATAAAATAAATTCACCTGTTAAACACAGAGTTCAGATTAAACAGTAAAGTTATCCATGAAGTCAAATCTCAAACTAAATTGTAATTTCCAACTGAAAAATTTTTAACATTCTTACACAAGTATTTAGGGTGATGGCTCTGAAGAAGCATATCTCAAAAGAGCAGACAATAGCAGCCCTTCTCACCTCCCCATTTCACAATCCTATAGAAAGCTTTTTTAAAGAAAAGTGAGGACCTATGTTATACAATAATAGCAGCCACAAACCACATGTGGCTATTTAAACTGAGAACAAATAAAATTTAAAATTCAACTCCTCGGCCGCAATAACCACATTTCAAGTGTTGAACACTCACATGGTTATACTAGTGTCACTTAATTAAGATCACTTTTCTCCATATTAAGATTTTTGCTTTGTCCACTCACGGAGAGAAAACCTATTAAAGTACTTGAAATGAACCAAAGATTTACTTCATAACTCAGGATAATAACTTTTACTAAGTGGTTATTACAGGCCAGCCATTAATTCCTATCAAGGTTTAGATGAAACGGGAAAAAAATGTGTGCTATTCTACTACCACAGAGTGTAAGGGAGACACAGAAAAGCGGTAAGTCCTCGTGGGAAGTTCCCTCACGCGAGCCATGCGACAGCAGCCCGGCTCTGGGGCGGGCGGGGGGGTGGAGGTGACGGGGAGTCGGGGTGAGCCGGGGACAGGAGAAAGGCGAGATGAGCGGAGGGAAAATGAGGGACCTCGCAGCGCCCCAGCCCGCCCCTCACCAGGCGGATGAAGCCGAAGCCGCGGTCGCGGTTGATGAAGACCTCGCTGGGCTCGCCATAGCGTTCGAACAACCGCTTGAAGTCGTCCTCGGTGATGTCCGTGGGCAGGTTCCCCACGAAGAGGCGGCAGCGCTGCGTGTACGTCTTCTCGCCCGGCTTGAGGAAGCTCTTAATGTCAATGGTGAAACCGCCCTCGTCAGCCGGCCGGTCCTCTCCGGCGGGCGCGGCGGGCACCGGCGGCTCCCCTGGCAGCGCGAGGGCCAGGGCCGCCGGGTCCCCCTCTCCGGCCGCCGACTCCAGAGCGCGGAGGCGCGCCGGGTTCTTCTCAATGCGCACTTGCTTCAGGTTTCCTCTCAGCATCATCTCAGCGCGTGCCCCCAGAGCCGGCCTAGAGCTCGAAATGCACGTCGGTGTCGACCCACGGGACAGAGATCGGGAAGAACTAGCTCCGAGACACCTCCGACCAGCCGCCCGCACTCACGCCCAAAATGGCGCCGCTATAGCCGCGGTCGGAGGGAGAGACGCCACGCAAGCCCCGCCCCTCCAAGGGCGCGCTGAGTCCGATGCGCCTGCGCACTCCTGCGCCAACGGCGCCCTGGCGGCGTGCGCATGCGCACCAGTGTGCGCGCGTTCCTGTTCCCAGCCTTCCCAGGGCTCGGAAAGATGCAGGTTCGAGATAACAGTGGCGGTGGGTGTTGCAGCAGTGTGAAAACGCGATGATTCAGGGAAACATGCACATTCTCCTTGACATCCAGCTCTATTTTCAATGACAGCGGGAAAGTGAAGACTTGCAGATTTTATACATAGCATGAATAACAATGTATTTCCCAGTAATTGAAACAAGTGAAAACACATTTCCGCCCTTTTAAAGAGCAAGGTTATTATATTTCGTAATGAAAAATCCGGTTCTATATAATAGTTGTGATGTTGATTATTCACGTCAAAGAAGGACTCCCTGAACTATGGACCACTCTAGGACAGGGTCATCAAACGTTTTCTGTAAAGGGCCAGATGGAAGATATTTTAAGATTTTCAAGCCATATACTATGTCGGCCGAACTACTCAATTCTGCGCGGTACCGCTCCCGGCAGGCACATGGTAGGTCTTCATCAAGTATTAAAAAGAAATGCATTCACGGTCACTTTACAAACCCTTCAGCAGTTTCTCGTGAATTTAAATGCTTACTTTAGAATGGGCAGTGTTGCTGTGCTGTGCTTAGTCGCTCAGTCGTGTCCGACTCTTTACGACCCCATGGACTGTAGCCCCCGGACCCCTCTGTCCGTGGGAGGCAGGAATACCAGAGTGGGTTGCCATGCCCTCCTCCGGGAACCTTCCCGACCGGGGAAGATCTCCAGGGTCTCCCTCATTGCAGGTAGGTTCTTTACCCACTGAGACACCTGGAAAGCCCAGAACGGCAATAATACTTAGTAAATCTGTCGGCCAAGATTTTGCATGAGACGTTTAAATTAAAAAATTGGAGAACGGCAATCCCTCTGCTATTTACCCAGCTGAAATGAAAACCTGTATTCACACAAAGACCGGTATGAAAATGTTTATAGGGATTTTATTTGTAATCAACGAAAACTGGAAAGAATCCAAATGTCCAACTGGTGAATGGACTAACTGGTACATTCATATAATAGAACATATTCAGCAATAAAAAGGAAAAAACTACATATAAATGCAATAATGTGACTCAAAGGCTACACACTGAATATATGACATTCTGGAAAACTAGCTACAGTGGTTGCTAGAAGCTGGAAGAGAAAGTAAGGTTGACTAAACAGAGATACAGAGAACTTTTTGGAAAGACGGAAGTAAATCTTAGCGACTGCCTGACAGTCCAGTCCTCATGGCCCCAGGTTCAATCCCTAATCGGAAATAAGATCCTCCCCACGTCACTCATAGCTGATATTGTCAAATTTGTTAATTTCACTGAAGAAAAAGACAATCAGAAGAAAATTGCCTCATTCTATCAGCACCAAATCAACCCACTTAATTCCATATGTAGCCAGCCATATGTGCTGCCTTATGTCCTGTTATTAATAAAATGAATGGTCAAAAATCCCCTCTAAGGTCAAACCACTGGATGGCATCTTTTAAGTGCTTTGCTTCTACAGTTACCTAATCCCCTTCCAAAGTGAATTGTTACTTGATCTAATAGTTAATAGATCATTTCTATTGAACTATTCAGTTCTACTGAACTATTCCCACCAGCAGAAGAAACTGTTGATGAAACTAGCATCTTGAAAAAAAAAAAAAAGGGAAAAAACTCTTCCACGACCACAGGTTGTCCTTTAGTTACCATTTCTTGTTGAAGACTCTTGAGAGTCCCTTGGACTGCAAGGAGATCCAACCAGTCCATCCTAAAGGAAATCAGTCCTGAATATTCATTGGAAGGACTGATGCTGAAGCTGAAACTCCAATACTTTGGCCACCTGATGCAAAGAGCTGACTCATTTGAAAAGACCCTGATGATGGGAAAGATTGAGGGCAGGAGGAGAAGGGGATGACAGAGGATGAGATGGTGGGATGGCATCACTGACTCAATGGACATGGGTTTGGGTGAACTCCAGGGAGGAGGATGGACAGGGAGGCCTGGCATGCTATGGTTCATGGGGTCGAAAAGAGTCGGACATGACTGAGTGACTGAACTATAGTCAAGAAAGAAAGGAAACAAGAGTTGTTTGCTTTGTCTTGATTCACTCATCACCTGATTTCTCTTTCAGCCACACGAGCAGATGTCTATCCCACATTCCATCCCACTGAAACCTCTCTTGTCACCATGGGCAATATCTCTCACTTTGATCAGAGACAGCTGTCCTGTCACAGATCTTGCAGTAGCATTTGACATTGTAGATCTGGGCCTGAGTTTCATCATGTGTCATATGGAAAAAATACCTTCTTTGCAGAGTTTTTGTGCATGTTAAACAAATTAATTCAAGTACAGTCTGCGACTTCCCTTGTGGTCCAGTGGCTAAAACACACTCCCAGTGAGGAGGGCTTGGGGTTTGATTCCTGGTCAGGGAACTAGATCCCACATGCTGCAACTAAGATGTAGTACAGTTAAAGTATATAGTCTTAGGGAAATAGTCTGGCATCATAAATACAACTCGATTATTAATGATCACTTCCCTCCTACTTTCTTAAAACAGTGTTTTATCTTCTGCACTATGATATTCCCTGATATTCTCACAGCCACTGGCCACTCTTCACTCTCTGTCTTTCCTGGGAATCTGCACTTGAGAATGTTGGAGAACCACAGGTCTGAGTTCTCCTCTCCTCTTCTGCCACACTCATTCCCTAGGTCAGACCATCCACACTGAGGTGCCTCAGAAGCATTGGAACAGGTTTTCTTAACTTCAACACTATTGATATTTTGGACCGAATGATTATTTATGGTAAGGAAATGTGTAGCTGCATGGCTGGCTTCTACTTACAGGGGTGCTATTGTACTGGGCATTACTCTAATTGCTTTTACTTATTAGCTCATTAATCATCACAACAATCTTTTAAGATATGTATTATTATTATCACCTTAAATTTTTTTTTTTTTTGGTTATGCCGAGTCTTTGTTGCTGTGTGGGAGCTTTCTCTAGTTGTGGTGCTCAGGCTTAGTTACTCCACAGCATGTGGAATCTTCCTGGACCAGGAATAGAACCCTAATCCCCTGCATTGGCAGGCATTCTTAACCACTAGACTATCAGGGAAGTCCTCATCTTTTTTTAAGACTCTTTTTTGGAGCAGTTTTCCATTGGCTGCAAAATTTAAGAGGAAGGAATATGCTTTCCTATACACTTCTTGCCCCTACACCTGCACAGTCTCCTCTACTATCAGCATCCCCCACCAGATGGGACATTTGTTACAGTCCACGAGCTTACACTGACACGTCATCAACAACCAGAGTCATAAGATGACATTAGGGTCACTTTTCATGTTGTACATTCTGAGTCAAACAAATTATAATGACATGTATCCAGCATTGTAGCATCACACATAGTATTTTCACTACTCTAAATCTCTTCTGTTCTCCACTTATTCATCCCTCTCCCCATCCAACCCCTGTAACCCCTGATCTCTCTACTGTCTCCATAGTTTTGCCCTTCCAGAACATCTCAATATTGAGTCTTCCTATTCATCAACATGGTATGTCTCTCCTCTTATTTACTTCTTTGATTTCATTTATCAGAGATTGGTAGTTTTCCTCATATACATCTTATAGGTAATTTGTTAATTTTTATCTAAGTATTCATTTGTTTTGGGTGGTAATGGCAGTGGTATTGTGTTTGTAATTTTAAGTTTCACATGTTCATTGCTGGTGTGTAAAAACATTAAAGTCCATGAGGTCCCAGAATCAGATACAATTTAGTGACTGAACAACAGCAACAACAACAAATTACTGACTTTTGTGTATTAACCTTGTATCCTTCAATCATCTACTTACTCTTTTTTTTTTTTGGCCATACTATGTGGCTTGTGAGATCTTAGTTCCCTGACCAGGGATGGAACCCGGGCCTCCCAGAAATGGAAGCACAAAGTCCCTAACCAGGGAATTCCCCCATTTAAATACTTTCAATTTATATATGCCTTTAATTTAAAGTGGATTTCTTATACATGACACAGAATTGGGTCTTGCTTTTTGACCCACCCTGACAATCTTTTTCTAATTAGTGCATTTAGATCAATGACATTCAAAGTGATTACTGATATAGCTTGATTACTATCAACCATTGTTTTGGAAAATTTATTTATTTAACTGCATCAGGTTTTAGCTGAGGCACTAAGGATCTTTCCTGGCAGCGAGTGGTCTTACTTGCCCTATAACATGTGGTAAAGATTTTAGCTCCCCAACCAGGGGTTGAACCCTCGCCCCTGCCTTGCAAGGCAGATTCCTAACCACTGGACCACTAGGGAGGCCCCTATAATATTTTTATCATTTTCCACTTGTTGCTCTTATTCTTTGTTCCTTTTTTTAATGGTTTTTAATTGAAATACAGTTAATGTACAATGTTATATTCATTACTACTGTACAGCAATGTGACTCATTTATACACATATATTCTTTTCCATTATGGTTTATCAAGTTACTATTTTTGTATACCACTCTTTCTGCCTTTTGTGATTTTAATTAAGCATATTATAGTTTCATTTTCTCTCATTCATAGCGTATCAGTTGTATTCATTGTTCTGCTTTAAGTGGTTGCCCTAGATTTTGCCATATACATTTATTTACAACTAATCCTAAGACCACTTTCAAATTATACTGATTACTTCACTAGTAGTGTAATTTATAACAGTAAAATAATCCTGATTCCTCCCTCCCACCCCTTCTATCTCTGCAGTCATTCATTTCATTTATATATAAGCATACATAAGTGGGTAGCCATTCCCACACTTACATTCCCAACGTAACCAGGGCTGAGAGCTATGGGCCTCCCCAAAGCCTTTCTCGACAGGAGCTTGTGGATTCCAAATAAGAGTATCTAAAGCATTGTCTGAAACTTTTCAATTATGTACACGGAGCAGGGTTTTACACTCAGATAATCAAACATGCAAACAAAAATAAGCCAGGAGATGAAGAGGAAGGTCAAACCAGTTAGAGATGATGCACACAGAACCTGGAGTCAGGACAGGGTCTGCTTCTCAGGGAAACAGGAGGATTAGAAAGGCAAGTCTCTGAGGGATGAAAGGAAGGATCATGGATGAAGCTGAGAGTACAGATGGTCAGGCCTGATAGGCAGTGTCCTTGTACCAAGCCCTGAAGCTGGTGTGTCCTCTCGAAACCCCTATGTTCAACTCCTGTCCCCGCAGGACCTCAGAATGCAACTGAGGATTTGAAGATGACATTTTAAAGAGGTGATTAAGTTTAAATGACGTCATTCAGATCAGATCAGTCGCTCAGTCGTTTCCGACTCTTTCCGACCCCATGAATCGCAGCACACCAGGCCTCCCTGTCCATCACCAACTCCCGAGTTCACTCAGACTCACCTCCATCGAGTCAGCAATGCCATCCAGCCATCTCATCCTCTGTCGTCCCCTTCTCCTCCTGCCCCCAATCCCTCCCAGCATCAGAGTCTTTTCCAATGAGTCAACTCTTCGCGTGAGGTGGCCAAAGTACTGGAGTTTCAGCTTTAGCATCATTCCTTCCAAAGAAATCCCAGGGCTGATCTCCTTCAGAATGGACTGGTTGGATCTCCTTGCAGTCCAAGGGACTCTCAAGAGTCTTCTCCAACACCACAGTTCAAAAGCATCAATTCTTCGGCACTCAGCCTTCTTCACAGTCCAATTCTCACATCCATACATGACCACAGGAAAAACCATAGCCTTGACTAGACGAACCTTTGTTGGCAAAGTAATGTCTCTGCTTTTGAATATGCTATCTAGGTTGGTCATAACTTTCCTTCCAAGGAGTAAGCGTCTTTTGATTTCATGGCTGCAGTCACCATCTGCAGTGATTTTGGAGCCCAGAAAAATAAAGTCTGACACTGTTTCCACCGTTTCCCCATCTATTTCCCATGAAATGGTGGGACCGGATGCCATGATCTTCGTTTTCTGAATGTTGAGCTTTAAGCCAACTTTTTCACTCTCCACCTTCACTTTCATCAAGAGGCTTTTGAGTTCTTCTTCACTTTCTGCCATAAGGGTGGTGTCATCTGCATATCTGAGGTTATTGATATTTCTCCCAGCAATCTTGATTCCAGCTTGTGCTTCTTCCAGTCCAGCATTTCTCATGATGTACTCTGCATATAAGTTAAATAAACAGGGTGACAATATACAGCCTTGACGAACTCCTTTTCCTATTTGGAACCAGTCTGTTGTTCCATGTCCAGTTCTAACTGTGACGTCATTGGGGGGCCCCAATCTGATGTGACTGTTAACTTTTTAAGAGTTTAGGGAATTCCCTGGTGGTCCAGTGGTTAGGACTTGAGACTGTCAATGGGTCAGGGTTCAATCCCTGCTTGGGGCTGTGTGGCATTGCCAAAATAAATAAATGGGTAAGAGAGGATGGCATATAATATTTCTTTCTTGTATTATTCTTGTTAGGTGTTGTTGTTTACTTGATATTTGTTATATTTGTTACTTGATATTTGTCTAGGGTATTTCTGACCTTGTAGAACAAGCTAGGACGAGCCCTTTTCTTTCCATTCTCTAGCAGTGTGTGTTCAAGATATTGTCCCTGAGGAAGAGAAGGAATCTGAGCCTATGGGTTTCTTTGTGGGAAGGCTTGTAATTTCAGAGTCAATTTCTTCAATAGGGACAGGCTATTCAGATTTTCTATTTCTTCTTGGGACAGATTTGGTAAGTCTTTCTCAAGTGATTTGTCTATCACATCAAACTTATCAAATTCTTGACCTAAGTTGATCATAATACCTCATGCTTTTAGTGTCCATAGGATCTCCAGTGATCTTTCATGTTAGTTATTTCTCCCTTTTTTGATCCCCTAATCAGTTTCAATAATGAAACTGAGGAGAACCCTGTGGGGTCTGCCTAGGTATAAGCCTCTCCCTGTTCCACAACCTTTTGTCTGTAGAAGCAGCTTGGTCTCTGAGACCTTCCCCAAGTTCCTCCTCAAGGAATGTAGGTAAAAAACTGAGCACACCCTTGAGTCATTTTACAGAAACCAGGGCCCCACCACATGGAATCAGTTCAATTCAGTCACTCAATCATGTCCAACTCTTTGCAACCCCATGGACTGCAGTATACCAGGGCTCTCTGTCCATCACCAACTCCCAGAGCTTGCCCAAACTCATGGAAACTGCTTAACAAAGCCAGCGCCCCCGGACACACTGGAGCCAGAATGACGGAAACCTGTTAAGACCAACCAATCAGAACCATGTCCACACATTTAAGATCCTTACCCTTAATTTTAGTCTCTAAAAACACTTGCCTTGAAGCCACCAGGGAATTTGGGCCCTTTGAGCCCTGGCTGCCAGGTTTACTTGCTGGCACCTTGCAAATAAACATTACCTTCCCTCCCCACAAGCTGGGTCAGTGCATTGACTCTGGTCAGTGCCTCAGGTGGGCAGACCAGAGTTCGGTTTGGCAAACTAGTGGTTTACAGTTCTATTAATTTATAAGCATATGACTTATGAAAGTCTTTTTAACACGTGCCTGACTGAGGTGTTAGTGCCATTTCCCAAGTTTCAGGTTTCCCTTGCTTTATACGTAGGTATGAAATGAATTAATTGCTCTTCACTTCAAATGTGACTTCCACAGCAGAGACTCATAACCATCTAGCAATACAATCTCAGCTCCTAAGACTTCCCTGGCGGCCCAGTGGTTAAGACTCAGTACTTCCACTGCAGGGGGCATGGGTTCGATCCCTGGTTGAGGAACAAACATCCCACCTGCAGCAGCCAAAAACAAGAGTTTTTTCAAAACCTTCTCTACTCTGGAACATTACACCACTATCTTCCCAAACTATCTTACTTTCTGAAAAACCAAGACATAGGTACTTGCTCACATTTTTCTTTCAGCTCTAGTTAAATTCTCAGATCTCAATTTCATCCTAATATGGTCACCCTTTATAGTTCAGTATTATAGAGGACTGCTCCACTTCTCAAATTTTGTACTTTGTCGTTATCCACAACCTCTTTCCCTACTGTCAGCCACTAATAACTGTAGCTAACAACCTTATGCCAAGCAACTGGAGTTTCAAACTGAAAGCAACGGGGAGCTTCCAAGCTTTGAAGCAGAAGTGATGCAACCTATAATGATACAGCATCATTCCTTCCACTGAACTTTAGCTGAGCTCTTTACTCCAAAACTTAGCTAAGCTCTTTACTCATTCACTTCTATATCCTATGCAGTAAATTGTGACTTGTACCTATGAAGGGGCTATTAGCAACTCTTACTTGACTACAGTAGTAAGTAAAGGAGGGACGGGGGGAATCACAGGAAGAAAATGGCTCAAATAAGAATCTTAAAGATAGCAATTTTGAAAATCTGAGGTTGATAAAAAAAAGTCAGTTGTCCTCTGTGATATTAACAAAACCAATAAATTACCATTTTTTGAGGACTGTTATTCTGAACTGTCTTTCCTAATCTTTGATATTAAATTTGCAGTAGAGGATAATTTTTTTTCTAAGACTTGCATTTGTTTCCTTCCTTCCTTCCTTAAGGTGAGCACATACTAATTTTACAATGTAAAAAATAAGAGCTAGATAAGGAAAAAGAAACTAAATGATTCACCAGGCTAGAGAGATATACTCTTATCATCTTCAGAATTTACAGTTTCTTCAACATCTCACTATGAAAAATTCATACACTAAAAAGTTGAAATTTACAGTGAACAAGGATAAACTCAGCACCTACATCTTTTGAATTTTTCACACCTAACTCATTATACATGCCTCACAGGTGTGCCTGCAGTGTGCTGAACATGGCCACTGGTTGATTTCATTAGTTTGGTCAGATTACACAAGCGTCTAATACAACCACATGACACATCAGTAATTCAATTAACTGGTAAGTGCTCACAAAATAATGGGCACACAAAGCATTTGCAGAGTAATTTCAGAACCTGTTATGCTCTGGGTATCCTCGCGGGCCTCTGAAGAAACTGGATTTTGGAATTATTCCAAAGCCTCATTCAGACCCAAGTATGAAACACACTGAAAACGACCCAGTTGTCAGGAAGCAAAACGGCTATAAACTAATGAGACTGATGTTCTGGGTTATTTCCCAAAGTTTTCTGTGCTGACAGAGTCTGTAAGTGCCCCATGTCGTCCTGCTCCAGCCACCATTCACATACCATTTTGTTTCACAGGAAAAGCCTTGAGACAAGGGTATGTAAGGATGGAATATATGACAGAACTGCTATCAGAAACCAGAAACAAGGGAGAGTTAGTAAATACATGGTGAAGGAACATGACTGACTACCTGAAAAAAAAAAAAAACCCTTCTTTCAATTTTCATGAGTGTATTTTTACTTCAGATGAAAACCAAAAAATTGCCACAACACATAAAGATTAACTTAATATATTTTTATTTTAATATTTATACCAACAATATATTTTATATTTGTACCAACATAAAAATAGGTATATTCTTTATGCTTATAGTTTTCACATGACAATAAAAGCTAAAACATTTATAAATTAAAACAAAACCAAAAAACAAATTAACCACCTTAATTCATTTAACATAACAAATGATGCTGCTTTGTTCAAATAATAACATTTTGCCCAAATGAAATAAACCATAAGTATTTGGTTTACTAGCAAAAAGCTGCAGTTTCAGATCCCATTCTATTTCTAAATAACAATACTTGTTCACATAGGTATCTTGTTCAACTGGTATTGATAAATTCAAGGCTTTTTCTCCCTCTTTCAAGATAATCAGAACAAAATATTAATCACACCAGTCAAAAGTCAGTCCTGAAATGCCCATTTTAAAAGATGTGAATTGAAAGACTGAAAAGATCAACAACTGCCTTCACTGGAATGGGCATTAATCATGAGAACCTGGAGCAGAAACCATCTTTACGAGGTAACTTGCTATAATTACTAATGAGCGGAGGAAGCACTATCTGGGAACCTCAGCACAAAGCACCAACTATCAGGGTACAACTCTGAATAAGTATTCAACCTCTTCATGTCATGTCAGATCAGGTCTAAGGTGTACAACAGCTTCACACCATCCTTCCCCTCTCTCTCCTGTAATCTGTGTTCTGAAGCTTCAACAATTTTACTTGTTTTCAAATCAGATTTTAATTTTGAATATTTAACGCTATTGTTGATGTGCATTTCACTCTCCTCGTGTTTGCTAAGAATATGTGATAAATGCTGCCAATCTCTGCACCCATTCTCATTCTTCAGTTGATTTTTTCCCTCCCCAAAGAGTTTGCAGTACAGACAAAACACAGAATCTTTCGAGGTCGAATAAAGTAACCAGGATCTAGTGGTTTTCTCACCATTTGCAAGAATTCTTGTATAGTAAGTTTCTGAAAACTTCCTCCCTGTACTGTCTTTTGGGAAGTTAAAATTTCTTACTTGAGGTGGATCATTTTCAACTAGAGTGTCCCTCTGTTTAATACTCAAAATTCGGGGCCATGTACCTGGATCTGCAGAAAGCACAGCTGGAATAATGGAGTCTTCTGATGGTTTCTCTCCCAGTTGCTCTTGAAGTTTATCAGCTATGTCTGACACGGAAGGAGGTAAATTCACATTCTGTTGGACCACTGATGCGTCTAGGCTACATTCTGCTGAAACCTGTAATTCTGAAGTCTTTTCCTTTTTTTCTGGTATTTCTTCTGTTTTTTCTGGAAGTATGTTCAATGATCCATATAATTCTCTTTCATTTTCTTCTCCAACAGCATTCCTTTTTCTGTTTTCTGATGCTAGTATTTTTTTTAAGTTTGTTTCTATCATCTGAGGAAAAATAGATTATAATTTTCTTACATTATTAACACTGAAAAAAGTTAATGTATATACAAATGCCCAGTAAGCATATGAAAAAGATGCTTATCATTAATCATCAAAGAAATACAATTCAATACCATTACAAATCACCTCATACCCACCAGGATGCCTACAATAAAAGGAGTGATAATAACAAGTGTTAGCAGAGATGTAGAAAAACTGGAACCTTCCTAAGGCACTGATGGCAATGTAAAATGGAAAATAATGCAATTCCTCAAAATTAACAGTCACTCTGTAAGACACCCTATGTCATCCTATGCTGACACATATGGTCACCATAGTGACCCTATGCCACTTTTGAAGAGTGGCAATTCAAAAATGAAAATACATTAAGACTTGTACAAAATGATCACAGCAGCATTATTCACAAGAGCCAAGAAAATAGAAATAACAGTGTGGTATTATCCATACAATGAAATATTATTTGGCAATAAAATTAAGTGTGGTAAAGATACATGCTACAACTTGGATGAACCTTGAAAACAGTATATGTGAAATTCAGTCACAAGGTACCATATAGTATATGATTTCATCTAATAAAAATTAAAATTAGCTATTCTGGGGTCAAAAATGTACACACACACACACGAGTCAAAAAAAGAAATGTATGCACTGTGAAGGGCATCTGCTAGCTCTAGTATTTTAGTACAGGGTACAACCTGACCACGGTAAACAATGGAGCTCAGGAACCAAGAGCACTGCTCTGAGGCAGTCCTGCATGCAGAAGCAGCACCGAGGCAGAGCAGGAGTGACATGATGTGGCGTGTGCCCTGGAAGACCACCCTGACTGCACCCTGGTCTCCAGTGCTCAGGGAAACCAGGAAACAGAGACGGCCAGGAGGCTGTGGGGCCAATTCTGGCAAGAAGGGACGGCGGTCAGGTCTAGGACTATGGTAGTGGGCACAGGGCAGAGCCAGGAGTGGGTTAGGAAGTAGAATCCAGGTTAGTTGGGAAATGAGTGGCACTGGGGGCTAAGACAGAAGAGTAAGGAATAACCCAAAGTTTCTGCTTGGACACCTGACTGGATGGGGGGTTATTTACTGATTTGGGAAACAAAGAAGGAAAGTAGGCTTGGCGTGTCAGTTGTGGACAGAGTTCCAAATATTTGTGGAACATTCAAATGGAAATTAGACAGACATACTGGTGTGAACCTGAATAAATATATATTCCAGATATATTCTGGAAGTCATCAAAATACATGTTAGCTGAAACTATGGGACTGGTAAGACGATACCAAAAGAGCATATTTAAGAAGAGACAGAATGCCAAGGACTATTGCTAATGTTATTTTTTTAAACAACCAAACTCAAGCCTTGGTCTTCTTTCTTTCCTTCTTGAGTGTCTTGGTAATGAATAGGTAGTCAAGTTGTCACAATTTCCCCCACATCTAAGACTCATCTTCCTGGGGATCATTAAATTGAATTCAGTGTAGATCATCAGGAAACTCAAGGCTTACATATAATTAAATGTTGGCATCAGAGCGAACACAGCATATACATATACATATTTTCTTGCAGGATCTTAGTTCTTCACATTACCTAAGGTATTATACATGAGGTAGAACCTAGCTGTGTGACTCTGGGGAAGACCCTGTCTGAACTTCAGTATCTTTAATACTATTTCGAAGGTTTTATTTAATTGAAAGTTAATAAACATTTAGTAAAGAGAATCAACCAGTTACATCTAATTAAAAGAAATAATTCTATTAATTAAAACATCCCTTTTCCCAGAAGTACTTTGAACATTTTTAGATGATTCTTTCCATATTTATTTCCAAGTATCACAACAACATGTTTGTATCACTATTTACTGATTTTTCCTCCCACTTTTAGGCATTGCTATCGACTTCTCAATGAGGAGGGTGCAAGTTTAGTTCTCTCTGCCACTGTGCTTACCACACACAGTCACCCTCCAGCTGCCTTCTCATCCTTTTTCAACTTTGGCACCAATGATATATTGGCCAGGTCATTCTTTGCTGTGAAGGCCTGTCTGGCCCATTGCAGGTCTGTCTGCATCTTTAGCTCCCACTCACTGATGCCAAGCTCTTAGCTGCAGCATGCGGGATCTAATTCCCTGTCCAGGGATTGAACCTGTGTTCCCTGCATTGGAAGGCAGAATCTTAACCACAGGATCAGTAGGAAAGCCCTCCCACACAAAATTAACTTGAGATGGATCACAGATATAAAATTTAAACCTAAAAAGAAGACAAGATAGGTAAATATCTTCATAACCTTGGTAGGCAAAGACACCCTAAACAAGAGACAAAAAGTATTAATCAGAAAAGCAAACAGTAAATTGGACTTTACCAAAATGTAAAACTTGGGCTTTTCAAAAACACTGAGAAAAGACAAAAACACTGTCCAATAGAAAAATCTTCCAAATACATTTTACAAAAGAAATGTATCTTGAATATATAAAGAATTCCTATCACTCAATAACAGAAAAGACAACCCAATAAAAAAAGTGAACTAAAAAAAAAAAGTGAGCTAAGACTTGGATACTTTACAAAAGATATACACGTGATAAAAAAAGGAACAGCAGTTATCAGGAAATTAAAACCACAATGAGATAATCATTTCATATTCACTAGAATAGATTAAATCAAAACAGACAACACCAAATATTGTTGAGACTACGGAGTAATTGGAACTAGTGGGGACGCAAAACGGTACAGGAGAAAATTACTTCTTGTAATGTCTGCAAAATGTCAAGTCTTAAAGCAAGCAAGCTTAGATCAATCAATTTCAATACTCATTTGAGAGTAATATTCAATGAAAGACTGACAAAAGAACTAAATGAGATTCTAAGAAAAATCTGCTTAATGAAAGCTATCAGGACGGTTACTGCAAGCTTGATCATTTAAAACTCATTAAAAGAGAATTACCTGTTTATACTCGTTAACACAACTTTGGCAGCAAAATCGCATCTGCTGACCTTCAATGACCAGGACATTGTTCCCAGCTCCTTTGCCGGGCAGGTACTCGCCACACTGCTCACAGCAATTCATCACTAGACCATTGGCCAGCCTGTACTTATTAAAGCACTGGTTACTGCATAGCTTGTGTGTCACGTTGTTAACGCTGACTTCATGCCGAATCTAGAAGAAAAACCAATTTACTAAATAAATCAACCAGATTTGCGTCATACCTGATATATCTATTTTTTTTTTTTCAACAAAGAATCTCCAGTAATTTCTCAGTGGAAGAAATATTCAGGTAAAAGACATTAAAAAGCACATTATACTACTCTTTTATTTTTATCTTTGATTTCTTGTAAAAAGGAAAAATAAGATTCATAGAATAAAAAGCAGTAAAATAAGAGATATTTAAGAATAACAGAAAATGAATTAGATAGGTTTTGATATGACTTGATTAAAACAAATGGATAGGGAATTTGTAGGTATTATAAACTTCACTGCCCTAGAAAACAGGGGTGGGGGATGGCCAGTGGGCACCAGTATCACCCACTTTCAGGATGGTGTCTGTAAGGACCTAAGTTCTTGCTCTGCTCAGCTCTGTGGTAGCTGAGATAAAATCCTGTCCAGAATTTGCATGGCTACCTGGTAACCCAGACCAAATTCAGCCAACTGAGCACTCCCTGGATGCCTGGGAAGACAGCAGTGACACCTAGGAAATGTGGGATGACCTACATAGGTCCACTCCATTTATTCTATGTGTTCTTCTAGGACTGGTTGTTTCCTTCATGTCCTGAACCTACATTCATTGTCATTTAGTGTGGCCAATAAGAACAAAATCCACCATGAAACCACTGCTTTCTTTATGACTGCATTCAATTCCACATAAGCACATGTTTACTCCTCATTCTATGGGACGGGGACGTTTGTTAGGAGACAACTCTAACATACGCCTATTCTTCCCTTCAACTTCACTGAGGGAATTCAGGACACATCTATTAGGTAGATCGCAGAACATATAGTAGCACCTAAAAGTTAAAATTATCCTGGTTAATATAGATAGTAACTTAAATAAAACTCCAGACCTCTGTTAGTTTATTGCAGATTGTACATCTTGATTTGTTCAGAACTCTTTTTCGAAGATTCTGGCTGTCTTCATAGGGAGACAAATGAGATGTACTAAAACATTTTGGGAAGGGTTCACTTGACTCCCCTTGAGGAACAACAGTAGCTTTTTTGGTAGGTGCATCTCTGAAACGCAAAGGACAGACACAATTTAAGAACATTTCTTTTTGGTCGTGCTGTGTGGCTTTCAGGATATCGGTTCCCTCAGCACCCCAACCAGGGACTGAAGCCAGGCCACAGAAGTCGCCAAGGAACTCCCCAGAATACTGCATTTTAATAGAAGTCAAATATATGAATAACAACTGACATTTTTCATTTTCTCAAGATTTAATCCTAGGAATCAACTATAATTTTTGGATCCATCCAGAAAAAATCCACATTTTGGTTTCACTGCTAAGAGTTCCTAAATAATATGGGAAGAGATTCAGAAATATTTTGTTGAGACTCATGGTCGTCCAGTGGCTAAGACTCTGTGCTCCCAATGCAGGGGGCCTGGGTTCAATTCCTGGTCAGGGAACTAGATCTCACATGCCACAGCTAAAGATCTTACATGCCACAATGAAGACTGAAGATCCCAAGTACTGCAACTTAAGACCCAGCACAGCCAAACAAATAAATAACCATAAATTAACTAGAGCAAGTATTGTCATCATAGGTTGACCTTTAGAACCTTGCCACAGGTTATGACTTCTAAAAGCATACAAAAAGGGGACAATCAACCAGGTAGACAAGATAGAGCGTGGGGGAAAGGGTGAGGAAAAGGCAGTGGAAAAGAGAGGGTCCATTTATCTCAATACCTAAACTCCATTTTCCTGCCAAGAGTAAGTACAGTACAAATGACCCACAGCTCTGATGTACGCTAAGCTAACTCAAATTCTGTAAAGTGGAAGACACCTGTGCATCGATTCTACCTATCGATCTCTGCAACTCTGTAAGGACATTCAGAACACACATGCATACTACCAGTGTCCAATCATATGGAGGTGTGTTGAAGGGTACAGCTTACTTTTTACATGTCACATTGCGTTTCTTTGGAGTACGCTTATGAGAGAAGGAAGAAAGGCAGGTGGTAGAACAGAAGAGATGAGCTGATCCTTTTCGCTGATAAGCTGTCTGTCCCTTCTGTAAAGGTTTTTTGCAGTTTGCACAAGTGATTTTAGCTGCTTTAGTGGGTTGCTGTTGGGCAGAAGACTGGAATATCTGTTTAGGAAGCGAGGCCACTGGTGATAAAGAATCCACCCCTGGCTGTTTCTGATTACGGGGAAAGGATGCTGACTGGGAGATCCAAGAATCTTAAAAATAAAACACACAAGAAAGTCACGAAACAGTTAAACATTCACATCAGAAAGATACTTAAAAATTTTCATTTTGCACAACAGAGTATTAAGGCAGGCTTGTTTTACAACCCAGCAGAACAATCTGCTTCATATTCTAAGTGAATAAAGCTATACTGTGCCAGCAACAGAAATGGTGGTCCTGGAATAGTACACTGAGTAACCAGAATCTCTAAGTAAGACCCTCTGTGCTACAAATTTGCAAGTAATTTAAACTGAGCCTTGGTTTTCTCAGCTACAAACTGCAGTAACACCCGACCTATCAGTGTCATGAAATCTAAATGAGAGGGAATTCCCTAACGGCCCAGTGGTTAGGACTCTATGCTTTAGGTGCCAAGAGCCTAGGTTCAGTCCCTAGTTGGGGAACTAACAAGCCAAACAGCAGGAAAAAAATAAAACGCCGAATGAGGCAATGCATATACTAAAGCATCACTTTTGTACACAGAGCATTTCCTAAAGCACTTTTTCTCTTCTAAGAAAATATTAACACATTATAAAAAAATGTGCAAATATAGACTACAATCTAGTATGCTGCTGCTGCTGCTAAGTCACTTCAATCGTGTCCGACTCTGTTCGACTCCATAGACGGCAGCCCACCAGGCTCCGCCATCCCTGGGATTCTCCAGGCAAGAACAATGTAGTGGGTTGCCATTTCCTTCTCCAACTCATCAAAGTGAAGTCCCTCAGTCGTGTCGGACTCTTCGGGACCCCATGGACTGTAGCCTACATCATGAATGTAGGTAGGCTCCTTCATCCATGGGATTTTCCAGGCAAGAGTACTGGAGTGGGTTGCCATTTCCTTCTCCAAAAATCTAGTATATGATATCCATTTTGATAACAACTTCCCCCTAACATTATGAAAAATTTAAAGTATATAGAGAAGCTTAAAGAATTTTACTGTGAACACCCACATGTCCACCATGTAGATGCTATACTATTTTACTGGTTTTGCTTTATCACACCTTTCTATTTATTCATTTATTCTATTTATTCATTCAAGATAGATTCTAAATAATCTTCTTATGTAGTTCAAGTAACTTGTAGATATTAGTACACTTACCTCCATAATACTTCAAAATACATGAAATTTAGACATAGCATTTTAAAGCAACTCTGTCTACAGGTACTGTAGACTATTTCCAGGTATCAGTGAGGTGGTATGGGCAGGAGACCCAGCTCTCCTACCTTTACACAGGCACTCTGCTGTTTGCCTCAAAATGGTACAGGTTATGTATGGGTTACAGTGCCTTAACATGCATACGATCATTTGGGAATCTTGTTTACACAGAGATTCTAAACTAGTAGGTCAAGTGAGGAGCCTGAGATCTGCATTTCTAATTCACTCCAGGGTAATGATGAAGCTTTGAGAGAAAGCCCAAGAGTGAGATGAGAAAAATGGCCCAAGAGTACTGAATTATTTTGTAATCGCTCTTCAAAAATAGCTTTTGTCATTAGCAAAAGGCCTATGGCCCCCTCACTTATTACAGCTCCAAACAACTTTCAGAATACTAGCAATATTAACAACTCTATTTTCACTTCTAAATTCCCATGTGCTGCTTCTAATTTTGTCCTTTTTGACATTTTATCTTAATAGGCAAAAACAAAACAGAACCAAAAAAGTAACCAAAGAAATTCTTTCACTCCACAGGAAGATATGCTGGCAAACATGAAGTATATTCCAATAAAGATTTTTAGATTTCTTTTTGGGTATAAAACACATCTTATAGCATCTTATTTCCTTGACCAGGGATTGAACCTGGGCCCTCATTCGAAGTCCTAACTACTGGGCTGACAGAGAGTTCCCCTGATAAAGTTTTTATTACCAAATGCCCGTAAGTTTATTGCTTCACCTGCCTACTTCTGAACTATTTCTTTAGAAAACAAAAATTACATGTTCCATCTATAAAATACAGGATGCATTCTGGGATCAACTTCTCTGTAGATCATGTGGATAACAAAGCAGATTTAATGACAGAAATAAATGCAAAGCACTGCAAGATTTCCCATTACCATTACTATGAAAGAAAAACTGGGCTTTTTATTTTTAGCCATGCCAGGTGGCTTGTGGGATTCTAGTTCCTTGACCAGGGACCAAACCCATACTCCCGGTGTGAAAGCATGGAGTCCCAACCACAGAAACGCAAGGGGATTCTTTGGGCTTGTAAATTTGTATACTTACCCACACTTAAAGGGGACACAGTTATACATAATTATGAAAAGTAAAACTTCTACTGCTAAAAAAATAGATTTTCTTTCACTTTAGCTTTGACGCATACATAAATAGAGCAAATGTTTTCTTTGTTCATACTGCAACCATTTAATTTACCCTAATTTCCAAGTTTATTTTAGTATTATTTATCTTTGTCTGCACTGGGATTCTGTTGCTGTGCATGGGCTTCTCATTGCAGTGACTTCTCTTGTTGCTGAGCAGGGGGCTCTAGGGCCCAAGGGCTTCAGTAGTTGTAGCTCACTGGATCTACAACACAGGCTCAGGAGTCATGGCCCACGGGCAGCCCTGTGACATATGGGATCTTCCAAACCAGAGACCAAACTCATGTCCCCTTCACTGGCAGGTGGATTCTTAACCACTGGACTGCCAGGGAAGTCCCTCAAAGTTTCTTCTTCCATCAAATTCCTATTTTATTAGTGTCTCCAGGTTAAATAAAAGAAGTCTCAATCACATTTTTCCACGCTCTGTCCCCAGAGTAAATTTTAAGAGAAGGGGCCCAGTAGATTAATGCAAACCCCTCCTTACACGCAAGAAAAACCAAGACTTAGAAGGCAGAGGTGGTCTGCCTGAGACCAGTACATGCCAGACACACTATTTTGAGTTTTAGGTATTCTTTCTTCGCACATCCAAACTCTACTTCCTAAAGAATAACATCTTAGTATTTCTTAAATGTTGGTCTGAGTGAAGTTACTTTAGTGTCTCAGTGGGGTTTTTTAGTTGTTAAAGAGCAACACATACACGTGAAGCTTGAATATCTTAAGTGCAGAGCTCAATAAAGAAACCACCTACCAATGCAGGTGCCACAGGAGATGCAGGTCTGATCCCTGGGTCAGGAAGATCCCTTAGAAAAGGGAACAGCAACCCACTCCAGTATTCTCGCCTACAGAATCCACTGGAAAGAGGAGCCTGCCAGGCTACAGTCCATGGGGTCACAAAGAGTCAGCCATGACTGAGCATGCACACACCTATACTTTTATGACCACCACCCAGATAAACACACAGAAAGGTCCTCCTGTCTTTTCAACTCAATCACTTCCCTTCTTTCCCACAAGCCGTACCTGTCCTGACGTCAGAGTAGTTGTCTTATTTTGAACTTCACATATGTCATCACGTAATCTGTACCCTGAGTTTCACACACACTGAAGATAGCTGTTCATCTGTTCCCACTGTTGAGTATTCCATTATGTGGTTCATACTATTTATCATTCTATTTCTGATGGACATTTGGAATGCTTCCAATATTTTGGGCTGAGGGGACATCAACAATTTACTGGATAGGGGGATCTGATAAGCAAGGTCTTGAGTGACATTTCACTGTGTATGACACAGAGTGGGCAGGACACAGGACCGATCTTTGCTACTCAGGGGAGGAAGTTACAATGTATAGGGGGAGGACTGTCTTCCAATTTTTTTTTTGTCTTCCAATTTTTGACCATGATTTCTGTACATGTCTTTTAATGGTTTCCAGGGTATTTATCCTGTTCAGTATTTGTAAAGATTCTCGAATGCAAAGGTTAATGTTTTTTCTCCATTTTAGAAAATCTTCAGTTACACCTCTTCTGCCTCATTTCTTTCTTCCTTTCTGGGACATTAATTACATGTCCTTTTCATCAAGTATCCTAAGTCTCTTCCGTTCTTTTCTGCATTTCCCCCTTTCTGGTTCTCACTCAGTCTGGATAATATTCTGATAAACCTAGTTCATTCACACTCTCTTCAGCTGTTCCTACAGGTAACCTACAGTTAAAATGTAGACAGATAATCCTATTACCACACCCCTCATGGACTCACTTCTAGCATCTGCTTTTTTCTCTTGATTGTGTTGTTAGATGGCCTGCCTTCTCATATCCCTGACTACCATTTCTATATGAAAAACTGGGGAAAACATTGAGACTCTGGATTATGCTCACATTCCCAATCCACAGGTCAATGGTTTTTGTTGTTTGTTTTGAAACCAGTGTCCTTCCTTGCAGGCCCCCATGAGTCTGCTAAAAGTCCCCTTTAACTCAGTGGCCATTTCCGGAATTGACCAAACTCGAATTACAGAAGAGCAACCCCAAGAAGATAGCGTCATCTCAGATATGACAAACCTCATTTTCCCAGTGTATTTGTAGCTCTATAATGCTTCTGACATTTTATACATTTTGTCTCCCCGCCATTATTCTCTGTAGGAGGGACAGGAGTTACCTATCAATTGTTAGTTTAAAATCTATTATTATCAGAAGCAGAACTTCCTAGAATCAGTATCCAGGCCAAAAATGCTTATAATCCAACAAAGATACAACACAGATGCCAAGAACAATTTCCAGGTATTCTCTTGGATGAGATTTTTGCCATTTACATAAAGATACATGATGACCGAAGAACTTTCAGTGTAATACAGTATACCCTAAAGGTTAATGAAAAAATTAAATAACACAAAGTCCATTCTAATGGACACAATTCTATTTTCATAAGCTGTTAAACAAGTTTTATCTGTCATTTATGCAGAGCCATAATTTTTTTAGGATAAAATCTGAACCCATATATTTAAATATAACTCAACTCCAGAAATTCTCATCTTGCTCTTTTTTTTTTTTTCCTGTGCTGCAAAATATTCACAGCAATTAAAGACAGACACTTTGAGGGAGCTTTGACTCTGAATAATAACAATTTCAACAGTAATATAATTGCCGCCATCTTATTCTGTATGTCTTCTGATAAAATTCATTAGTTTTACCAAAGCTGACAGCAGGCAAAAACAAAATTTGGGATTAACACTAAAATTAGACAGCTTTCAAGATGCTATATTCCATTTTAACAAAGAAAAAAGCAGCAACAAGGCATTCCTTTTGAAAAGTGACTCCACCTTTCAGAAAACTTGACACATCTTCACCATCACTCTTCACCTGACAACTTGGTAGACACTCTCTTAAGAATTCTGGACCAAGTGGTATTATTTAAAAGGATATAGTCTGTAAATTCTGTCCCCCAAAGTAGAACTTCAGAGAACCCAGGAACACTGTAAATTCATTCAAACTTCATAGATAACAGGAAGGAATTGCCTCAGCATACACAAAATAGTTCAAATGTAGCTAAGAACTTCTTCATATATATGAATGAATATCAAGTGAGTCCTTTAATGCTTGTTTTTCTGCTATATTTTAAAATCACTGATATTTCATGTCATGAGAAAATATCATAGTAATATACAGTTTTGAATTAATGAGATAAAAGGATGACAAGAATGAAAATACATCTAAGTAATCTAAACAACTTTTGCAAGTTTCAATTATGCCCACTATTTGAGTGGAGTGACAGTATCACATCTAACCACAGTATGCTCCTTTATAGTTAAGTTTATCAAGTTTATGTGCTATGCTTTTAAATTGAAAAGCATGTTATTGATCCATTTCACCATTAAATACACAACTTCAATTTACTTCAGAAAGTGAAAAATAGGTCAAGGCTGAAGCATCAAAGATATACATGGCAAGGTTTATAATTTTAACTTAAGAGCTTATATGTACATAATATTGAATTCATGCTTCCACAAATATACATCTAAAATTTAGGAAATAATTACAAAACAAGAAATAAGTGAAAGAAACAAATCAATTATATTAGAAATAAAAATTTTTTAAAAGAAGAGTGAACAGATCCAAAAGAATGATTTTTCAATGAACATTATTTCAAGTCTTCAACATCTTCAACTGTTTTTAAGCTTATCACATCATTCTTCACAGAGATCACAAGTTTTTTATATTATTTCTCATGTTTCACTCAATCAATAAATAAAAGATGTACATGGTAATAAGTAGATGACAAACATGAATGAATAAATTTATATTTTGCAAATCTATTTTTAAAAGTTCAGTGATATATAAATTTGGGCTTTCCTGATAGCTCAGCTGGTAAAGAAGCCACCTGCAATGCAGGAGACCCTGGTTCAATTCCTGGGTCCAGAAGATCCCCTGGAGAAGATAGGCTACTCACTCCAGTATTCTGGGGCTTCCCTGGTGGCTCAGCTGGTAAAGAATCCGCCTGCAATGCAGGAGACCTGGATTTGATCCCTGGGTTGGGAAGATCCCCTGGAGAAGGGAAAGGCTACCCACTTCAGTACTCTAGCCTGGAGAATTCCATGGACTGTATAGTCCACGGGGTTGCAAAGAGTCAAACACAATTGAGGGACTTTCACTTCACTTCAAAGCATTCTTGGCTAAAAAATTCCATGTACAAGAGCCTGGTGGGCTATAGTCCATGGGTTCGCAAAGAGTCGGACATGACTGAGCTACTAAGCAAGCAAGCATGATATATATATTAAGGAAGTTATCACCTTTAAATGGTCAGTTTAGCAAACATTAAACAATATTCCTACTCCTGAGGACAGTTTACAACATGGAAAAAAGCCCAGAATTTTTTTATGAGGGCCATTTTGCATTTACCATGAAAAGCTTTAAAAAACTGACATCTGACTTAGCCGTTTCACCTACAGAAACTTTTCACTAGAAAATAAGTGTGCTAAACTTAGAGATTTGACATGTCAATCAATATACTACTGATGAAATGTCAAATGCTTCCCCCCAGGTCAAGAATAAGACAAGGGAGTCCAGTGGTTAGGACGTGGTACTTTCACTGCTGAAAAGTTGGGGTTCAATTCCTGATTGGGGAACTAAGATCCCACAAGCCCCACAGTGCTGCCAAAAAAAAACAGACACGACTTTATACTTTGATCACTCCTATTCAACATTACATAAGAAATAAAAGAGGATGTGCCAGGCTAAACTATTTTCATAATAAAACAGATTGTCTTTTTCACTATGCTGGCATTTGCACTAATGGTGCAAAAGCAATGATGAGTAAAACTGCTCACAGTGGAACCCAACTGTACTAGAAAAGTTGTCCTCACTATCAGGCACATTTACTTCTGCTGTTCTTCTTCCAATACCGACAGGTCGACACGATTCTGATACTAAACACCTGGAGTGAGCACCAGCCCTGCTTAAAGACACATCCACAACAAGACTGCCCTCCCTTCACATGCCACCTGGATTCCTGGCCAACTGGCTGCAAATCTGGGAGCTTCCTAAGGCCACTTCAGGTTTGATAATTTGCTAGAATGACTCAGAGAACTCAGGAAAGCTTTATACTTATCATCAGTATTATTTAAAGGATACAAATCAGGACCTGCCAAATGAAGAGACATACAAGCTGAGGAGAAGGAGGATCCCAATGCAGAGCTTCTGCCCATTCTCTGTCAATCAGGTAGTGTCACCCACCGGGCATGGATGAGCTCACCAACCAGGAGGCTACACTGATCTCAATGTCGAGAGTTTGTACTGGGTTTCATCACCGTGTGGACATGAATGATGGGATTATTTGCTGCAGGTGATCAGACAATCTCAGCCTCTTTCTCCTCCATGGAGGGTGTGCTGGCTCAAAGGCCCAACTACTTGAATCACATGGTTGGTCTTTCGACCTTCCCTTAGCCTTAGAATTGGTTAATCTCAAGGGTTCAGCCTCTCTCCCAAGAAACATGGACAAAGACCAGTGAAATTATTTATTATACAAAAGAAGTCCTTGATGAAAAAGTAAAACTTAGTATGAATTTTACTAAATTTCAGCCTCTGATTACATCTTAATACTCTGTATGATGAACGAGGAAGCTGTATGATGAATGGGGAAGCATCCAGAAGCCACTTCCTTTTCATAACAAAGTACAATGAGACACAGTGGAAAAGCACTTGCAAAACTTGCACTGCAGGCTGAACTAGCCTTGAAAGAATGACAAACTGGTTACATTTTCTTAAATTAAGCTTTTCATTTCAAAAAAATAACTGTTTGTTGCCAATGAGAAAATTTGATGTTTCAAGTGAAAATCAGAATGTTTGAAAACTTGCATCTAACACTGCTAGCTTTCTAAGGTGTCAACATTTAGAAGACCTAGGTAACTCAGTGAATCAACACTTACAAATAATGAAAGCACAATGTTACCAATTCATTCAAAGGTAAAATTCATCTGAAGATTAATGAATTTTAGTGTAATAATGTATGAAAAGTTCATTATACAGTTTCAGATTCCACACTGTAAGAACTTTTAAGAAATGACCACTTATCAAGTTTTGGAGCTATGTCAAAAGGAAAAGAAAATATCCATAATTAACTAAAAAGACTAGTAAAATATCGCTCCATTCTACAATCATGCATGTATGTGAGGCCAGATTTTCTCCTTATACTGCAAACAAAAGAAGACAATGCAACACATTCTATGTAGAACTCAATCGGAGGAGCTAAATATACTGTCTTCAACTAAGCCAGAATAACGTCACTTTTTTCACTAAATTTCTTTGAAAGTAGTTATATTTCATTAAAAATGTCACATAATACATAATTATTGTTAAGTACTTTTCAAATTTAAGTTTTAATTTCTAGTATGATAACAGATAAAAACAAACAAAAAACTCTGGGTTCCTCAATCATTTCGAAGAGTGAAACTGAGTTTGAAAGTTTGAGAACTGTCCTTTAGAAATAATAAACAATGTAAACAAAGACATTTAGTGTGTGGAGTTTCAACAGTTAAAAAAAAATGACAAAACATAAATGCCTTTAGAGGAATAAATATCTCAGACAACAGAATATTTTATAGTCACTGAAAATTCTGTTTTTAAAATGACATAACATACTTAAAACTTACATTAAAAAAGTCAAGAGAACACAAAACTATATACAATATGCTCTAAATTCTATTTTTAAAACCACAGAGGCAAAATGACTGATAGCAAACAAACTAAAATTTTAACAGCTATCAGTCACTTCTACTTAGTGGGTTGGTAACAGATACTAGTTCCTTATTTCTAACTATGATTTCTTTCAAATGTTGTGTAATGTTCTCATTATCAGAGAAAAATATTAATTTTAAAAAATTTTAAAGAAAAAAATATACTAGCATTCCATTAAACAATAAGTGATTCGGTTCTTAGCTCTTGTTACTTTCTAGTTCTTTTCTAAAATTCTAAGTTGATAGATGGCCAAAAGCAAACACAAACAAAAACCAAAGAACAAACAAAAAAACAAAGGGCACATTAAGTCATGAAAAAGCTGAAAAAAAAAGATTTGCTAAATTTTAAATAACTTTCATTGTATTTTACCAGAACACGAATGGCCACAGAAGTGTATTTAAAATATAGATCTCTGATTTAAAGAAAGTTTTCCAAATTTAAAATGAAGAAACTAATAAAGTGCTAATTTAAAACAAAAATCAGGAACAGTCCAAGAGTAAACACTTGAAAAATCTGAAAAATCAAGTTATGTAATTACAAATTAAATTATTATGTAATATTACTTTAATCCTTTAGTTCACTACCCATCTTTTATCCTAAGAATTTTACATTAAAGATGGTAAACAAAGATGGAGGTAAGAATTATGGGAGTTTTCAGTTAAAATACAAAACACTTGGGTAAACTGCAGTTTTACTAAGTAAAAAAAAGTCTATTTTAATATGAAAGTTAACAAAAAAAATTTCACATATAGAATAAATAAACTGGATATAGGTACTAAGAGTAAAAGCCAAAAGCTTACAAATTTAGGGTGAAAGGAAAGTATTTAGTATCACTCACTGCTTACCAGGACTATGATGAGTTGTAAATCCTCCATTCTGAAATTCACCTCCTGCCACATTCATTCTACCAGGATTAAAAGGTCCTACTGCAGTCTTGGTCTGTGAAGTTAAAGACGGGGTGTATGTTTGCATATTAACACCAAAATTACTTGACTGAAGTCCTTTAGCGACATCTCCCAAGTTGGAATTCTATAGTGATGTTATATTTGTAATCATTAAGTTCATATCTCGCCCATCATTCAGAGCTTAAAACCTGCTTCTAAAGTTGTAACATTAGTAATATGAATTTCACAGTCGATTCTGTAGTGATAACACCATTACCCATTCCTGCATTTACCTTACTTCTTGAAAGACTGGAAGTGGAGAAATCCAAATCTTTGGTTCTGTTTTTAGTTCCAGGAAATCCCCATTCAATAAAACTGGAAGAAACTGTCTTTTCCCTTCCATTTGTTTCCATGTCCTCTTCATCATCAATAACAATTGTCTCACTTGTATTTCCCTTCTGAGAAGCCAAATATCTTGAGGAAGGAAGAATTACAGAATAATGTCCTTGAAGCTTTTTATTTCTTGATGCAGGAAATACAAAATGTCTTTGATCAGCTATTACTGGAGCAGAACTTGAAGGAGGTTGTATAGATTCAATAAAAACAACATCATCATCATCACCATTATCACCTTCCACCAATGAGTTTCTAGATCTATTAACTAACGGACTAGCTGGGTCACCAAATGAGTCTCCTACATCCATGAGACTAGCTGCCATGGCTTTACTCCCTAATAAGATAGGAGTCTGTTCAGTCAAGTCTAATCTTCCTGCTGAACATTCACCCATGCCAAAGAACCTGTAACAGAAAAGAAAAAAAGTTCGAGTAAATTATGATTATTACATTTTATTGCAATTAAATAGCATAAGTGAAATTTAAAATTCTTTTCTGTGATTCTATTAGTAAGTTCTTCACTGAAATAGAAAATAGCACAAAATAATTCCATCTCCAATAACCCAGGGTCCAAATACAGTTAGTATACCAGATATATCTTTATCTACTAAAATTATTATATTGTCCAAACTATGTTTCCCTAGTGTGTGTTTTTCAAATTCTCTGCTTCCAATATAACTATGTAATTAAATCATTCTGAAACTTTTTTTGTCATTGTCCACAAATTGCCAGATACTATATTATAGGTTTACGTAAAATTCTGAAAAAACCCATGAGGTACATATAGTTTAATTCATTTTATAGATCAGGAAACATATGGGTAAGCCCGAATAGCATTTCCACTCAGGGCTCTAATTTTAGGCCCCAAATTCTTAGCCTTGGTTTTATTTAACAAACACTTCTGTGTACCTATATGCACTAGAGAACGACAAAGGAAAGGATCCAGATCCAAATAATTGGAAGAATTTGGAGAAGTGAAAGATCAATGGAGCAAAGCTCTCAAAGCAGATGAGACAAGAGGAGGATGAGGATATGCACAGCACCAGGTGGTAATGAAGCTAATCATGAACAAGAAATCACCTTTATCTCAAAAGCAAGAGGGAAAAGTTAAGTGTATGGCTGTCCCTCAGTACCCACAGGGGGTTTGGTCCCAGGATATCCACAGAGGCTCAAGTCCTACAGTTGGCCCTCCGTATCTGAGGTTCCACATCCACAGATTCAACCAACCCTGGATCCTGCAATACTACAGTATTTACTGAAAAAAATCTATGCATTAAGTGGATCTGGGCAGTTCAAACCCATGTTGTTCAAGCGTTTGTCCAATTATAACTGGAACGTATATAAGTATGTAGAAACAATAGATGGAAAGCTGAGCTAAGTTTACAAATGCTGGTTTCAATTTTCTTAGAAGCTCAAGACAGTGAAAGAGGTGGGATCTGTAGGGGTACTGAATAATTAAGAGAACTCATACAGCAGTCATCATTCAATTTTAAACATTTCATACTGAAATATGCTAAGTAACATTCTATTCTAAAATTTTCCCAACTAATTTTAAGCGATAGTACTTAGTCATACAATAGATAATGTTTATTCTTAATGGGTGCTGTATCATTAAATATAGTAATTCAGTAAATGCTTAAATAAGTGAGGTAGGAACTATTCTTTGTCTCATTTTACTGATCAGGAAACTAAGACTCAGAAGACGGTAAGGAATCTGCCTGGCCTGCCCAAGTCTCCACTGCTGGAAAGGGTGGAATCAGAAGTCAAATCCAAGAAATCTGACTCTATAATCTATTTCATAGACACCACATTATATGCAATTATTGTATACAATTTCTTAAGTCCTTGTTTTATTAAGATGAAACAAAATTAACAGTCATGTAACTGTACTTCAAAGATAAATAACAAATCTAAGGAACCAGTTAAAAGGGTTATAAAGGAAATACGAAAATTAGGATCAGAATTAACACCTATCCAATAAGCTTATAATGTGGTTGATTTTCAAATGAAAGAGGCAATAACTCGCCTAAACTAAATCATGAAATTTAAGAACTGTTATTTACACACACACAAATTCTTGTTAGTTCTTTCTGTATTTGAATAAATCTAAAAAGGAAAAGAACAATTTCTGGGGAAGAGCAACAGCTGACTCCATGGTGCCCTCTGGTGGCTGTTAGGTTCTATCTTGATCTTCCCAAAGAAAATAATAGGGGATTCTTTATGCTCAGCTCATTCCAGTCATCTATTTCTGAAAAAAAGATTAAGTATTTATCTATTTTCAAATTTCAGGTTGTAAAAAAGTTAAAACCCAACCCTGCTGCTGCTGCTGCTGCTAAGTGGCTTCAGTCGTGTCCGACTCTGTGTGACCCCATAGACAGCAGCCCACCAGGCTCGCCCGTCCCTGGGATTCTCCAGGCAAGAACACTGGAGTGGGTTGCCATTTCCTTCTCCAATGCATGAAAGTGAAAAGTGAAAGAGAAGTCGCTCAGTCATGTCCGACTCCCAGCGACCCCATGGACTGCAGCCTACCAGGCTCCTCCGTCCATGGGAGTTTCCAGGCAAGAGTACTGGAGTGGGATGCCAGGGCCTTCTCCGAAACCTAACCCTAACCACTATTAAAAGTCACTGTTTATATACTTTAATTATCATTTTCTTAATTCTATAAACATAAGCCTACAAAAAAGTTTTAAATATTTCTATGATATTATCCAAAAAGAGAAAAGGTTAAAGTTTAGCTAAGGCACTAAGCAAATTACCTCACTTAATTGAGTTTTACTTTTCTAAACTGTGAACTTGTTCATACTATAAATGGGGATAAAAAAAAAAGACTGAGGTTTTTATTGTGATAACTGGACATACAGGTCCCTGGTCTCTGACTGGATCATATTAAAGAGTGCAAAAATGATAAATCTCTCTCTACCGAGAAGGTATTTAGGCAAATACTTTGGCTCCACCCTAGGATTTCAACAAATGTCTCAGATCAGATCAGTCGCTCAGTCATGTCCGACTCTTTGCGACCCCATGAATCGCAGCACGCCAGGCCTCCCTGTCCATCAACAACTCCCGGAGTTCACTCAGACTCACGTCCATCAAGTCAGTGATGCCATCCAGCCATCTCATCCTCTGTTGTCCCCTTCTCCTCTTGCCCCCAATCCCTCCCAGCATCAGAGTCTTTTCCAATGAGTCAACTCTTCGCATGAGGTGGCCAAAGTACTGGAGTTTCAGCTTTAGCATCATTCCTTCCAAAGAAATCCCAGGGCTGATCTCCTTCAGAATGGACTGGTAATTAATCTTAAATATTTTGTCTTCCTGTGGTATCTTTTGGAGAAGGCAATGGCACCCCACTCCAGTACTCTTGCCTGGAAAATCCCACGGACAGAGGAGCCTGGTAGGCTGCAGTCCATGGGGTCGCTGGGAGTCGGACAGGACCGAGCGACTTCACTTTCACTTTTCACTTTCATGCATTGGAGAAGGAAATGGCAACCCACTCCAGTGTTCTTGCCTGGAAAATCCCAGGGACGGGCGAGCCTGGTGGGCTGCAGTCTATGGGGTCGCACAGAGTCGGACACGACTGAAGCGACTTAGCAGCAGTAGCAGCAGTGGTGTATTTTTGTTAAAAATCTTTATTGAATGTGTTACAATGCTGCTTCTGTTTCATGCTTTGGTTTTCTGGCCAAGATGTATACGGGATCTTAGCTCCCTAAACAGGGATTGAACCTTCACCCCCTACATTGGAAGGCGAAGTCCTAACTCCTGGACCACCAGGGAAGTTCCCTTCCTGTGGTATCTTATTCATCTACAACTATTTAATTTTCATCTCGATACAATGAAAATTAATATGAAATTAAAGGAATATCCACACAGAGATGTGTGGAATCTAATGGGAGTTCCCTGGTTGCTCAGTGGTTAGGATTCCAGGTTTTCGCTGCTGTGGCCCAGGACTCAATCCCTGGTCAGGGAAGTGACTTCCCACAAGCCTCACAGTGCAGCCAAGAGAAAAAAAAAATTGGACTAGAATTTCAGCCTAACTAAAAAACTAGGCTGAAACCCAAGCAAGACTCTTATATGCAAATTATCTCTAGGCTGTAGGTAATAACCTTGCAACGTTAAGAAGGTATTTCATTATCGGTAAAGGTAAGAGTTAACACTAAAACAAAGACACAAATTAGGGTCGTTTGCCCTATTGTGTTTACTTTTATTCTAGTTTTTATTTCCTAACGATTGCTAGTTATCTTTTCAAAAGATTACACTAAAATATATATAACATAAAATGCTATTTTAATCATTTTTAAGTATGCAGTTCAGTGTTGTAGTTTTTTAAATATGCCTTTTTAAAGCTGCAAAAATGTCTGCTGAATTCTTAAGTTACAACTCAGTATCATTAATTTCCTGAGATCACCTTCAATTAAAAAAAGTTGAATACTTTACTAGCCAGTCAATACTCAATTATGTTTATGCACAATTTGGTAGAACTTACATATTAAAATGACTCAAAAAACAGTAGCTAAAATAGAAATGGTGTTATTAATATGACAAGATTAGCACTTGATGATAAAGGTAAACAAACCTGCTCACAAGCCTTCAAATATTAAAATCACCAAGAAAGTATTTTCAAATATTTAATCACTGCTCCAAAGGTTCATTTTTGGCTACCTATTACCACATCTATATCTTCAAGGCTCTATGAAACATAAAGGACGCATGCTATAAAAATTTGTTGATCACTTAGTAAGTTCTAGAACACATTCTAGGGCATCTCTGAACTTATACTGTAACAGATCTTTTGTAATATAAAAATATTTGTATATTTACATAAAAATAACATCAATTTCAAAGTTAGCTTCCTGTTACAAGGATTCCCATTTAAAATCAAAAACTAAATAAAGGTGTATGATGATTCTCGAGGTTTTACTCACAACTGTAAAGAGACAGGAAAAGGAAGAATCAAATGAACAATCACAACAAACAGCAGGAGAACTACTTAAGTACCTAATAGGCACTTAAGAGACGGTAGATTGATCACACAAAACTAACTTCAATCCCTTCTAAAATCCCCATAAATGACAGTAAAGTTCCTACTCACAATGAAAAACTAAAGAAGAAACAAAAGCAAAAAATCTGATAAGCTGAAGAGCAGGTGGATGAATAGTTAACCAACTCTGCCTGAGACAGCCTAACTCTAAAACAGTAAAGGAAAAAACTGAGAAACCTCTGACTTAAGCTGCGGAATCATCAAAAGGCTCAAAGCCTGTAACTCCTGATATCACTGGAATAGGGAGCAGACAGCTAAAACAAGGAGGATGTGAAATTCCAGGTCCCTTCCCTTTCTCACTTTGATGATCACAGGTCTTCCCCCTTTCTGGCCCAAGTTCTAGACTTCTCTTCTTTGGAGAGGATAGAACAAAAGATCTTTGTTTCAGGTTTACCAGGCACTGGTGAATGCTTCAATATCATGTATTTGAAATGCTCCCTTTCCCGGCTGATTTCCAGAGAGCGGGCATCCAGACTTCAATCTTTCAAGCAGCAGACTCTTCCCCAGAAAACTTCTTTCTCAGAAACACTCCTTTCTGTGGAATTAGGAACCCCCCAAAATGAAAGACCTAAAGATAATGACTTCAGAGGTTCTCCATCAATTGGCTAAAAAGATTCATCCTACAGTGAAGCTCCAAGTTGAAACATTCCACTCATTTTTCTAATCTATTTTCTATTTCTCAATTCTTAACCATGAGTAGACCAACCAAGGATTATAAAATATCTGAAGAAATCCTCAAATAAGAAAAACAGTCCTGACATATATATATACTATTGATACTGTGCATAAAATAGATAACTGAGAACCTACTGTACAGTTCACTAAACTCTACTCAATGCTCTGCAGTGACCTAAATGGAAAGGAAATACAAAAAAAGAGGGGATATATGTATATATACAGGTATAGCTGATTCACTTTGCTGTACAGTAGAAACTAACACAATGCTGTAAACATAACTATACTCCAATAAAAAATAATGTAAAAGAAAAAGTTGTTAAAAGAAAAAAAGGAGAAAGAGAAAAGTGCAGGAAAAAGAAAACAAAATCGAAATCCACACAACTATCAGAACTCTAGCTGGACACATGACAAGCAAAAGACCATAAAAAATTGCTATTTCTAGTATTAAAAAAGAACTTCTAGAAATAAAAAGCTTACCAAAAATGGAAAACTCAGTAAAAGGACTGAAAAATAAAGCTGAGGAAATATCAGAAAACAAAAAACACAAGAATTGTAGCTACTGTTAACAATGTGTGTGTGTGTGTTTCACATAACTTACGGGCTAGGCACTGTACAATCTTCATAGCAATTGGGAACACAGACACAATTTACTCACGTATAAAATGTGGATAAAAAAGTGTATTTAATTGAATAAGATGTGCATTTATAAAGGTTCAGTTATTGACTCTTATTTAGTTTGCACTTGCCAAAGTAATAAGAGAGCAGAGATATAAACCAGGTATGAAATCTGACTGGCACTAAACCTAGTCCTTCCCACACTGTGCTCACCTATGCTAGGAACCTGCTGTTGAGAAAAGTGGATTTTCTAAGTGGTAATAACTGAGCCAGCGATTTGTTATCCTTCCAATCTTTTAGTCTCCACTAGTTCCCTTTTCCTAATAAAGTCCCTCATAGCTCTAGAACCCTGTCCACATTCCTTCACCTCACACAACTACCACATAATCTGAAATATCATTTCAGGTATCCTATGAAAATCACCCAGTCAAAACAATATCCATTCCTAAAAGCTGTCTAACTAATGAAATGTGCCATGAAGCATATCAGAGTAAGTGCACAGTCGAGTCTGGCAAGAAGCAACAACAGCAGAGGGAAGGCAGGAATAATACTATGAGAAAGAGCAGTATTCACAAGTTTCTTTTTGATGACTGGTGAAAAACTGACCAGCTGGAAGGACAAAATAGGCAGGATCTAAGACTGTACAGAATCCCAGATAATAAATGTAGAATCAGAGATTTTTTTTAAAAAATCATTTTGAGACACTTTACAAAATTGACTCAGGCAAGGATTGGTGTTAAAGTCATTAACGCCAACAGGTGACAGGGAACTGGGCATTTTATTGTACCAAAATGAACAGCACTTAGGTTACTTTTTAGTAACAAGAAAAAAACACACATCAACTTGGTAATGGAGACTGTCACTACCAATTTAGTAATTCGGTGGTCAATGAGAATCGCTACTAGGGTAAGAACTAGATTATCTCTTAAAAAAAAAAAAATCTCCTGATGTGATGCTTGCCAGAGTTTTATCAGGATACAGAAACACAAATCTTCCTCAAATATAAGACAAACACACACACAAAGTATTGTGTCCATCAACCTTAGAAAACGATAAGATTCAATCAGTCTAGTTAATTCAACAGTATGGAAAAAATTATTTCTAACCATTAGAAAGCAAAAAAAATGTTAAGAAAGCATTAAAAATGGAACATCTTAGAACTCTAAGAGAACACCAGTGGTGTAAATATGAGCAGGCACTCCCCATGCTTTCCCAGGGACTTCCCTGGCTTGGCTCTGGGGACAAGGTCCACTCCAGAAACTAACTCTCTGCCTTCAAGGTAAGAGAAAGGTAAGTTCCACAGAAGCACACTCTGCTGCTGCTGCTAAGTCGCTTCAGTCATGTCCCATTCTGTGCGACCCCACAGACGGCAGCCCACCAGGCTCCCCCGTCCCTGGGACTCTCCAGGCAAGAACACTGGAGTGGGTTGCCATTTCCTTCTCCAATGCATGAAAGTGAAAAGTGAAAGTGAAGTCGCTCAGTAGTGTCCGACTCTTAGCGACCCCATGGACTGCAGCCTACCAGGCTCCTCAGTCCATGTATTTTCCAGGCAAGAGTACTGGAGTGGGGTGCCATTGCCTTCTCCGGAAGCACACTCTAGTACTGCGCTAACTGTATTCCACAGACACGCAGGGTAAAATTACTCACCGTCGACGCTTTCCTCCTTAATTACTATCACCGAACTATCACCAGACTGTCCTGAAGGTGATTCCTGGCCCTAGAACGAAGAATGAAAACGGACTTCGTTATAGCCAACCTAGACGCAGCACCAGTTCACCAGAGAGGAAGCAAAGGGACAAGAAGCCTCAGCGCTCCTCCACACACACACCCCCCCACCACGGCCGCCGAGGCACCAGGTACACAAACACCGAGGCTCCGCCACCACCACACAACCACACAGTCCCTGCGAGCCAAAGGCGGGAGGCGGAGGGCGAGCGCGGCCTCGAGCCCGCGGAGACGCCTATCCCCCGATTCGGCCCGCTCGCCGCCGCTGCTGTCCCTCAGGAACCCACTCGCCCGCAGCTCGCGTCGCCGCGGGGCGGAAACCCCCGTGTTGGCCCGGAGCCCGAGACCTGCCCGCTCCGCGTCCGCCATTAGAAACTCGCCCAAATAAGCCGTGAGAAGACGCCGCGCCAGGGTCTGGGCGGCCGAAGAGAGGACCTGGTGCGGGGGAACTGTGTCCTCACCCCCAAACGTGCGGACCCAGGGTCGCTGCCGGGAGAGTACGAGCTCGGCCACGAGAGCCCACAGAGGCGCCCCTTCCCCCACCCGGCGACCCCCGAGGCCCGTCGGCGGCCGCCTCACTCCGCCCTCGCGGCCGCGCCCGCACTCCCGCAGCCCGCGGGCCACCCGCCAACGCGCCTGGGACATCAGCGGAGCCGCCGGCAGCCGGAGGCCCCGAAGCGGCAGCGGCGACGGCGGCCGCGCCGCGGGGCGCTCGTCCCGGGTCGGTGGGAGGCTTCGGAGGCCGCCCTCACCCATCTCCGCCTCCCGGCGCCCCCGCCTCCGGAGGCTGCGCCGCTCCCGGCCACCCCCACTGTCGGCGGCCCTGGACTGGAGACACGGCGGGGACAAGCCTCACCCGGTTCTGGATGCGGCTCAGCGGAACAAACCTCCCCGCCCCCGGCCCACCCCCCTTCGGCAACACGCGCAACTACGCTCGGTCCAGTGCCCGCATTAGCGCTGGTGAGGAGGCGGAGGCGGCGGCGCGGCCCGACCCGGCAGGCCCTGCCCGCTGCGCCCTCACTGGCGGCCGGGAAGGGCGGGCTGGGCGCCTCGGGGACGCCCACTGGCTGCGTCCGCCTTCCTTCAGGACCCCCTCCTTGAGGGGGTGGTCCGATGCCCTGTCCGTCAGCCGTAGGCCACACCCCCGCGCCTCCATTGCACTCCCCGCCTTTTCCGCCTGGATCCCCGACCGGCGCGTCGCAGTGTAGATACAGTCTGGTGCTAGCTGCAGTGGCCAATGGTTGTTGGGCCGCAGCGGCCCGAAGACCTGAGCTGGGCCACTTGCCCTCGCAGCGGCTGCTAGCGCCGCGGCCTCGATGTCCCATTCGCCCTCCCTGTCCAGTGTCTGGGAGCCCCGGGAGACCTGGGCGGGCAGGGGTTTGGAAAGCCGGCAGCGGGGACCCGCGCCCTCCGAAGGCTGGAAGCGCTTCCCTTCCCCTCAGCCCCGTGGGGAGGCGTCTCCCGCTCCCGTCATGGCTGCTGGAGGAGACGACGTCCTCCATCTTGTCGGGGCCGCGGGTGGAACTGGGGACAACTCCGACTGGTCCCAGGAAGCCGGGGCTGGGCCCCGCGGCGGAGACGGCGCCTGATGCCGGCTCCGCACCTGGGCCCGGCCTCAACTAGAGAAAGCCCCCACGCACCAGGAAGACCCAATGCAACCATATAAATAAAATTTTAAAAAAGAAGATCAACAAGAACATAGTTGAACTCAACACCATCACTCAACTGTATATAATGACATCAAAAGTCTTATCCAATATATGGTAGAATATATATTCTTCTCAAGCTCACATGGATCATTCACCAGGACGGTTCTAGGTTCTCAAACACACCTTAACAAAATTAAAAGGACAGAAATTCTACAGTGACTGATCTTTGACCATGATAGAATTAACCTAGAATTAAATAACAGATAGCTGGAAAATCTCAATAAATGAAGACTAAACAACACAGTTGAGCAAGCTCTGGGGAGTTGGTGATGGACAGAGAAGCCTGGCCTGCTGTAGTCCATGGGGTCCGGTCGTAGAGTCGGACACGACTGAGCGACTGAACTGAAACAACACAGTTTTAAATAACACAAGTCAAAGAAGAAGTCTCAAACTGAAAAATACTTTGAAATAGATGAAAATGAAAATACAATTTATCAAAATTTGTGGGATACAGTGAAAGTAGTACTTAGAGGGAAATTTACAGCACTGACTTCATTGACTGGAAAAGAAGACCTAACATTAATTAGTCAGCTGAGTTTCCACCTAAGGAAACAAGAAAAAGAAAAGCAAATTAAATACAGAGTAAGCATAAAAAGGGAAATAATAAGACTCAGAGCAGAAATTAAATTGAAAACAAGATGTCAATAAACAAAAATCAATGAAATTAAAAGCTGTTTCTTTGAAATTTCAACCAAATTAATAAGCCTTTAATTAATAAGCCTCTAAACAGGCAAACGGAGAAGGCAATGGCACCCCACTCCAGTACTCCTGCCTGGAAAATCCCACGGGCAGAGGAGCCTGGTAGGCTGCAGTCCATGGGGTCGCTAAGAGTCAGACAGGACTGAAGTGACTTAGCAGCAGCAACAGCAAACAGGCAAACTAAGAAAAAAAGAAGACACATTGGACTTCCCTAATGGTCAGTGGCTAAGAGGCCAAGCTCCCAATGCAGGGGGCCAGGGTTCCATACCTGGTCAAGGAACTAGATACCACATGTCTCGACTAAGAGTCGGTATGCCACAACTAAAAGACCCCACGAGGGTCAAATGAAGACCCTGTGGACCACAACAGACATCAAAGGTCCCACGTGCTGCAACTAAGACCTAGTGCAGCTGAATGAATAAATGTCTTGAAAAAGAGAGAGAGCACAAGAGAGCAGACACAAATTATTAATATCAGAAATGAAAAAAGGGGGAAGGGCTTCCTTGGTGGTCCAGTGATTAAGAATCTGCCTTGTAATGCAAGGGGCTCCAGTTCAATCCCTGGTCCTGGAAGCTCCCACAGGCTACAGAACAACTAAGCCCATGTGTCACAACTACTGAGCACCAGCACCTAGAGCCCTTGCTCTGCAACAATAAAAGCCACTGCAGTGAGAAGCCCACACACCTCAACATGGAGTAGGCCCTGCTCTCTGCAACTAGAGAAAGCCCCGAATACAGCAACAAAAACCCAGCAATGAAGACCTAGCACAAAAATAAATAAATACATATTTTTTAAAAATAAATGAAACAAGCTGCTGGCCCCGGCTAGGTTCCCGAGTGTCTCTTCATCTCGGTCAAAGTTCTACATTCAGGAACCGCCACATGGCAGTCCTAACTGGCTGAAAGTTGGCTTGACCTTGGGCACCTCCGTTTTTTTGTGGATCTATCTCATCAAACAACATAACGAAGATGTTTTAGAGTATAAAAGAAGAAATGGGTTGGAATAAACTTTTGAAATACTAAAACAGTGTGTTCCGTAAAGTGATTATAGCAGTTCCTCTGGATTCACGAATCTGTTGAGTTGTAAACGTGAGAGAAAGAATTACGTGTGAATATATGTCAAGTCAGCATTTGTGTTTTACATGATTAAATTAAAAATACTTCTGTATTCTTCAAAAAAAAAATAAATAAATGAAACAGGGAACATTACTGAAGATCCCCGGACATTAAAAGGATAATGAGAAATAGTATGAACAACACTATGCCCACAAATTTGGGCATAACTTACTGGAAATACACCAATTCTATTTCCAGTAGAAAGATACAATCTGCCTAAACTCACATGAGAATAAATGGACAATTTGAAAACTATGTAATTTTTAAAAAACTTTTAACAAAAAGTTTTTTAAAAGTACACGTGAGCCAGCTTTAATGGGTCTCACTAGCTATAAGAGACTGAATAACATCCTCCAAAGATACCCAATTCCTGCAATCTGTAAATGTTTCTTTATATGGCAAAGGTTTGCAAATGTGACTAAGTTAAGGATCTAGAATTAGGGAGATCATGGGAGCATAAGTGTGGGTCCTAAATGCAGCCACATATATCCTTATAAGAGGGATTTTTGTAAGATCTGACACACAGAATAAAGCGATGTGACCATAGAGGTACATGTTGGAATTATATGACTTCAATTTAAGGCAAGCAGTAGCCACCAGAAGATGGAAATGGTAAGGAGTACATTTTTTGCTAGACCCTCCAGAGGAAATCCAGACCCACCAACACCTTGCTTTGAGCCCAGTTAAACTGATTTTGGACTTCTGTTGCCCAAAACTATGAAATTACATATTTTTTCATTTTAAAAAATGCAGTGATTATTCCCCCATTTCTGTGGGTTATAAACCCAGGGCTTAGCTGAGTCCTCTGTTTCAGGGTCTCATGAGGCTGCAACTGAGGCATCGGCCTGACGACTGCATCCTCACATGTAGGCCTGACAGGAAAGATGCCACTTCCAAGGTCAGTAAGGCATTTAACGAAATAATTTCTCTAAGGCTGTCTGACTAAGGGCCATAGTTTTTTTCGCTGGCTGTCAGCTAGAAGCTGTCTGGAAACTCTGGAGGTTGCCCACAAGCTCTGGGTATGTGGGTTCTTCCCAGATCAGTGCTCTTATCACTGAGCCAGAGAGGAGAATCTCTCTCTCTTCAGTCTAAGAGGGGTCCTTACATGATGCAACTTGATCAAGAGGGTGACATCCAACACCCATGTGTGCCTGGTGAGGATCCAATCACTAAAATCGTTTCCCACTAAAAACCCAGGCTCCTTGGAGAAATGACTGCATCAGGTGGGGGGCAGGACATGTGTCAGATGATCCTGAAACATCATGTCATAACAGAGACCAAGGAAACCAGAAGGATAACTCAAATCACAGTGAAAGGGCTTAGGAGCAAAGCTGAAATGACCAGAGTGACAGATATGACCATTAATAAATAATAACTACAGAAGAATAAAACTATCCTATATGTTTCAGTCCCTGAGTTAATAATGTGCTTATTCTAATAAAATAATCTCTTTGAAGGATAACTGTAAAACAACTCATGATCTTGAAAACTAGCAACTAAAGTAGTCAAGATTTATTTTGCTATAGAAACTGTATCTCAGAATAAGGAAATTACAAACACAAGGATCCTCTCTAAATATTCCAACTAATCAAATATTTTAACACCTATAACCTGTAACAGATGTGTTGTGAATGCAGGTCTGGCCTTTGCCCTTAGGTCCTCAGAGGTGATTTCTTGGTCTAGGGAGCAGGAGAATCTTTGTTTGCCTATAGCTTTGACCACCGGAGAAGGCAATGGCAACCCACTCCAGGACTCTTGCCTGGAAAATCCCATGGACGGAGGAGCCTGGTAGGCTGCAGTCCATTGGGTCCTGAGGAGCTGGACACGACTGAGTGACTTCACTTTCACTTTTCGCTTTCATGCATTGGAGAAGGAAATGGCAACCCACTCCAGTGTTCTTGCCTGGAGAATCCCAGGGACAGGGGAGCCTGGTGGGCTGCCGTCTATGGGGTCGCACAGAGTCGGACACGACTGATTCGACTTAGCAGCACCAGCAGCAGCTGTGACCACAGGACAATCTGTGGCGTGATTTAGGATGGGGGCTTCAACTGTGCCACATTGGTTCCAACCTCAGGGGAAAGTGGAGACTGAGGAAGACTAGAACTCAGTTCTGCCCAGGGGGGCAGCAGGTGATTGCCTGCTAATAAAAATGTGAACCCCGAAAGTGTAGTGAGCTGACTGGCTGGCAACACTGTGCACACATCACACCCGGGGTCGGGGGCGGGTAATATCCCCAGAGGGGGAGAACAACCAGAGATCTGCCTTGGGACCCCTTCTTCGCCCTAGGAAGATTTCTACCTGTATCCTTTCTCTGTGGAGAAGGAAATGGCAACCCACTCCAGTATTCTTGCCTGGAAAATCCCATGGATGGAGGAACCTGGCAGGCTACAGTCCATGGGGGTGCAAAGAGTCAGACACGACTGAGCGATTTCTCTCCACTTCACTTCGTTTCTCTGCAGCACACCAGTGAACACAATAACTTTCTGAGTCCTTCACAAGCTGTCACATATGAGAGACAGTCTGTGTACTCGATCTTGCAATTTGACTCAGTACACAAACAGGAGGCTGGACTGCCAGTACCGGCTGGCCAGGAGAAGCACGACCAAGGTGACAGTCTGAGGAGCGACTGCCACCTTAAAGGCCAAGATGGGGTCCAGGAGGACCCGCCACCTTCAGGGCAAGGACCAGACCCTACTGCAAGAAGACTCAGACGGACCCCAGGACGCTCCCACCTTCAGGGTCTGCAGGGTGTGGTATGACCATAAGTCTCAATGTCCGAGGATGCTCCTTGGGGCGGCACCGACATAACTTTCTGGAAATCTACTCCTTAGCGCTTACTAAGGTTCCTGATGCTGTGCCTAGGTAACTTAACTGAGGCCTGCTCCCAGGAACTCGCTGAGATTCACTCTGGCTCGCCTGGTCACTCCTGCCGTGGGGTTGGCTCAGGGAAGCGGCCGCTCCGTGCCGGGCAGGCCCAGGCCCCTTGGAAGCTGGAGCCTGCGGGGAAGGACCCGTGGAGGCCCCAGGCTGCAGGCGGCCGGATGTGCAGCGACCGCCTGGACCACAAACCACCGGCAGGTGCGAATCCTTTCCTTCCATCAGCGCGCTCTCCAGCGCCCCCTGCCGACCACCTCGCGGTCGTGCCGGCCGGAGGAGGAAAAGCACCCAAGGCCCCCACGCGGTTCGCCAAGGAGGCGGAGACCGTCTGTCCTGACGCACCTGGTGAAGCAGCCTGGCAGCCCGCTGCCGCCGCTGCCGCCGCTGCCTGGTGGCCCCTGCAGCCATGGCCAGGACCTCTTTCCACCAGGGTCCTTGTTTTAGCTCTCCTTGAATTAGACACGATTGTTTTAATTCATGCAGTACGTGATTATTTGTGCTTTCTTTTTTTCTTTTCCTTTTTTTCTTTTATTCACACGCTCTTTCTCTACCATGTTTCCTGAATGCCACTCTTCAGGTCTTGAGTAACATTCCTGCTTGTTCGCAGTACCTCAAGAATTAATTCTCTCAGTGAGGGTCAGTGAGGGGGAAACCCCACAATCTCGGCCAGGGGAAGTGTTTGCTCTTACTTCTGAAGGGCTGTTTAGGTAGGAACAGAGTTCGAAGTCCACCACTATTTTCCCTCAGCACAAAAAAAAAAAAAAAACACTACTGCATCGTATTCGGATGTGTATTGCACCTAATGAGAAGTTTATGATTATCCTAATTTGACTTTTAGTATGAACACTTTAATTTCTCTTTTAGAAACGTGTTTTGTGTCTTAAATATTCTCTCACTTTACCATGATTGTTTCTGTGAGGACTTGTTTTAATTAACTTGTGTAGAACGGAGTATGCTTTTTCATTCTGGAATTCATATCTTTCTTTAATACTGGAAAATTCTCAACTATTTAAAAACAATTCTAATTATCCCTAATTTTTCCTTTTGGAACTCTTAACAGACATGGACACACAAAAAACTCCTATTAAACTTTTTTTAAATTGTGGTACAATACATATAAAATTTACCTGTATATTTTGGCCACGTCCCAGCAGTGAAAATCTAGAGTCTGAACCACTGGATCACCAGGAGATTCCCCAAATTTGCCATTTTTTAGGTGTACAGTTCAGTGGTGTTAAGTACATTCATATTGTTGTGAATGTACATCACTACCATCCAGCTGGTATTTCATCTTGTTAAACTGAAATTCTGCCCTCATTAAACATAATCTGTCCAATCTCCCCTCCCCCAGCTCCTGGCAACCACTATTCACTTTCTGTCTTTATGATTTTGACATATAAATGGAATTATATGGAATCTGTCTTTTTGTAACTAGAGGCAATGGCAACCCACTCCAGTACTCTTGCCTTGAAAATCCCATGGACTGAGGAGCCTGGTAGGCTGCACTCCAGGGGGTCACAAAGAATCGGACACGACTGAGCAACTTCACTTTCACTTTACTTCACTTAGCATAATGTCCTCAAGGTTCATCCATGCCTTATTTTTTTTACTTTTTCTTGCCTAATTTATCTGGCAATTTGGGAAAAGAACAGTCTTTTCAACAAGTGATTCTTAGACTACTATCTATGTGGATATCTACGTGGAAAGCAATGAACTTTGTACATTTTTACAAGTGGTTTATATACAAAAATTAACTAAAAAAACAAAATCACTCAAAATGGATTAATGACCTAAATGAAAAAGCTAAAACTCTAAAACTCTCAGAAGAAAACATGGAGTACATTTTCATGACCTTGGATTTGCCAAGGATTTTTGAGCAATGAACAATTAAATAATTTGAACTTCATCAAAATTAAATACTTGTGCATCAAAGGCAATTACCAAAAAAGTGAAAAGACAGCCCACAGAATTCAAGAAAATAGTTGCAAATCGTATATCTAATAAAGTCTAGTATCCAGAATATATGAAGAACTCTTAAAATTCGACCATCAAAAGACTCTTGAATCCATCAAAGAAAATCACTTCTTTTTATAAGAGCTATCATAATGAGCTCATGGTTTTAAACATATCTGATGTGTTTCAGTCTATTGAGCTTCTTTTATTTACTGCTCAGTTTGCCTTATCTTTGTCAAGCAGGAGCCTCTTCACTTTAGCTTTCAAGCACTTCAAACACAATGCCACTCGTGTCTTCACTACCTCGGTGACACGATGCTCTGGCTCCTAGTGTACATTTCCCACCCAAGACAGGAAATCAGTCATGCAGCCCTGGCTCTTCAATAGACAGAGCAAGGAAATCCCTGTCTCTGTCTACATTCCCTCCACTGCAAAGAGGAAACACTTCCTGAGTTCACATCCATACTGTCAGTTTAGGACTAAAGGTGTTCACTTAACCTAGTCAATTGTATATCTGTGCTTTCTTTTTTTTTCACACTGAAAATAATTATTCTAATACATATTAGGAGTGATATAAACAGGCTATAACTCCTCTTATGCTGTAGCCCATAATATTCATAAAACAGATTTAGAATAAAAATAACATGGGATTTTAATAACAGAAGTTTTTAAAAAAACATGTTTGTCTATGCTCTCCTTTAACCATTTTCTCCACAGTTTTGTTGTGTCTAGTTTGTTAGGGTGTATAGTCATTAAATAGAATTTGCCCCAATTTGCTATGTCACATATTCATTAAACACTATATTCTCTTCCTTGTATCCCAAATATATTCCGTGTTCTATATGGAAATCCAGGCTCACCATTTCTTTTTAAGTCAATCAGTGTCATTCCTACTACTCTGGTGCCCCAAAATAATTCTCCAGGAGACTTGGAAGAAAGGACTTGGGAAACAATATTCTCAGTTTTTTCCTTCAAGTTGTGGACAGTTTCTCTACATCCTTCTGACTTGAAAATTGCTTGCTGGCTATAAGATTCTTGGTTCATATTTTTCCCCTTGATTTCTTTTTTTTTTCCCCCTTGATTTCTTAACTATATTAATTGTCTTCTGTCATAAAGTATTGCCATCAAGAATCTCTGGTGACAACTAGCTTTGTTTCATTACCTGTACTTTGGGACCCAAAGAATTTTTTTTTTTAATTTTTTTTAAAAAGTCTAACAATTTAGGACTTCCCTGGTGGCTTAGTGGTAAAAATTCTCCTGCCAGTGCGGAAGACACAGCTTCAGTTCCTGATCCAGGGAGATCCCACATGCTGAGGAGAAACTAAGTCTGTGCACTGCAGCTCCTGAGCTTGCGCTCTAGAGCCTGGGATCCGAATAAGAGAAGCCACTCCACTGAGAAGCCCACACAGTGCAGAGAGTAGCCCAACCTCGCCACAACTAGAGCAATGCCTGCTCAGCAACAAAGATCCAGCACAACCAACACAGCCAAAAAATAAATAAATACATAAAAATAAATGAACAAATAATTCATTTAAAAGTCTAAATTAAAAAAAAATATGTTTTTATGTTTGTCATTCAGGGTCAATTTTCCTAGATGCAGAGTTTATCCTTTCAGTTTTTAAATGTTGGTACAAAATTTTCTTGAAATACATATATTTCTTGTACTTATTTTTCCTCTATATGTATATTTATTTTTAGCCATGCCATGTGACATGTGAGATCCCTAACCAGGGATGGAAGCCATAACCCCAGCATTGGGAGCACTGTTTTAACCACCAGTGAAGTCCCTTGAATTATATCTTAAAATATTTATTCCTTGCTCTAATTTCGCTTCCGTGACTTTGGCTGCATTCCTACCTGTGGAGCCTTGTCTGACTGTCTTCTCTATCAGCAATTCCTCTTAAGTATTTTCTGTCCTTCTTCACTACTTATTTGTTTTTTGTCTTTTTCTCTTCTATAAGAACTTCTCACATTCATTTTTGTTCTAGTTCTTTTTTTGTTTCTGAGGTGATTCTTTTCCGAATTCTGTTACCTGATTCCTGATTTCTCTGGTTTTTATTTACATTGTTTTTCAATTCTTTATAATGTCTTCTATCCAGTTGTGAAATACTAGGCTGTTGTTTCTGTTTTGTAAGCACGCAATCCTTTCATTTTCTGTGTGGAACTTGTCTTGTTTCTTCTCTATTTTTTGAAAATATTAACTTTGCATAAGATTCAGCATGGATATGTTTCAGTTAATTTATTTTTACATTCTGTAAATAAAAGTTTCCCAAACTGTAAGAGATGTAATTCAGTATTGTTTTTCTAACTTTACAGCTCTATGGCGCCATCTTCTGTTGCCTTTCGATTCAGTTCAGTTGAGTCTCAGTCGTGTCCGACACTTGGCAACCCCATGGACGGCAGCATGCCAGGCTTCCCTGTCCATCACCAACTCCTGGAGTTTACTCAAACTCATGTCGATTGAGTCGGTGATGCCATCCAACCATCTCATCTGTCATCCACTTCTCCTCCTGCCTTCAGTCTTTCCCATCATCAGGGTCTTTTCAAATGAGTCTGTTCTTCACACCAAATGGACAAAGTATTGGAGTTTCAGCTTCAGCATCAATCCTTCCAATGAATATTCAGGACTGATTTCCTTTAGGATGGACTGGTTGGATCTCCTTGCAGTCCAAGGGACTCTCAAGAGTCTTCTCCAACACCACAGTTCAAAAACATCAATTCTTCGGTGCTCAGCTTTCTTTACAGTCCAACTCTCACATCCATACATGACTACTGGAAAAACCATAGCTTTGACTAGGCAGACCTTTGCTGGCAAAGTAATGTCTCTGCTTTTTAATATGCTATCTAAGTTGGTCATAACTTTTCTTTTAAGGAGTCTCTTAATTTAATGGCTGCATTCATCATCTGCAGTGATTTTGGAGCCCCCCAAAATAAAGTCTGTCACTGTTTCCATTGCTTCCCCATCTATTTGCCATGAAGTGATGGGACCAGATGCCATGATCTTAGTTTTCTGAATGTTGAGCTTTAAGCCAACATTTTCACTCTCCTCTTTCACTTTCATCAAGAGACTCTTTAGTTTTTCTTCACTTTCTGCTGTAAGTGTGCTGTCATCTGTATATCTGAGGTTATTGATATTTCTCCTGGCAATTTTGATTCCAGCTTGTGCTTCATCCAGTCCAGCTGGATGAAGAACATCCAGTTTCTCATGATGTACTCTACTCTACATATAAGTTAAATAAGCAGGGTGACAATATAGAGCCTTGACATACTCCTTTCCCGATTTGGAACCAGTCTGTTGTTCCATAAGTGTTTCTTACTGTTGCTTCTTGACCTGCATACAGATTTCTCAGGAGGCAGGTGAGGTGGTCTGATATTTACAAATATCGGGTGGTCATCTCTTTAAGAATTTTCCAGTTTGTTGTGATCCACACAGTCAAAGGCTTTGGCATAGTCAGTAAAGCAATAAAGTCTGTTGCCTTTATGAAAAGCTAAAAATTAAAAGGCCACTGACTTTCTGAGATCCCACCCTGCCTCTCACTCCACCCTGTTTTACCTGGGGTCTCTTTTTCCTTTTCATCCTTTGTTTCTGAGCTGCTTAAATTTTTAACACTCCTGTTGTCATTGTTGTTCAGTCACTATGTTGTGTCTGACTCTTTGTGACCCCATGGACAGGCTCCTCTGCCTTCTACCAACTCCCAGAGCTTACTCAGATTCATTTGCATTGAGTCAGTGACGCTATCTAACTATCTTGTTCTCTGTCACCCCCTTTTCCTCCTGCTTTCGATCTTTCACAGCAACAGGGTCTTTTCCAATGAGTCGGCTCTTGGCATCAGGTGGATAAAGTATTGGAGCTTCAGCTTCAGTATTAGTCCTTCCAATGAATATTCAGGATTGATTTCCTTTAGAATTGACTGGTTTGATCTCCTGCAGTTTAGTTCCCATGCAGCAACTAAAGATCCCACGTGTCACAGCCAAGGCCTGGTGCAGTCAAATACATACATAAATAAAAATAAATACTAAAAAGATAAAAATAAAATGTCCTCCAGTTGCTGAGTTTCTTATGGTGCTCACTGATACAGGATTCAGTACCAGGAAGTAGGTGCAACTCAGAAGGGTTGGAGGAGTGAAAACTAGGCTGTGATGGCTAATTTAACGCCTGAGCTTCTCCAGATAATGGGAGTGCCCAAATATTTGGTTACACATTATTCTGAGTGTGTGTGGTTTTTTTTTAATTTATTTATTTTGGCTGTGCTGGGTTTTCATTGCTGCTCAAGCCTTCTCTAGTTGCCACCTGCTGTGCGGGGTTCTCATTGCGATGGCTTCTCTTGTTTCCAAGCATGAGCTCTAGGGTGCTCAGGCTTCAGTAGTTGCAGCACGTGGGTTCAGTAGTTGTGGCTTCCAGACTCTAAGACTCCAACTCCAGACTCCAACTACTAAGACTCAGTAGTTGTGGTGCACAGGCTTAGTTGCTCCACGGCATGTGGAATCTTTCTGGATCAAGGATGGGACCCGTGTGTCCCCAGAATTGGCAGGCGGATTCTCAACCACTGAACCACCAGGGAAGTGCTCTGAGTGCGTCTTGAAAGGTGTTTCTGGATCAGGTTGCTGTTTGAGCTGGCTGTCTAAAAACAGCAGACCTTCCCCCCAGTGAAGGTGGACCTCAGCCAATGTGCTGAAGGCCCAGATATATAAAAGGCTAAGTGAGGGAAGCTTCCACCTTCCAGACTGTCTTCCACTAGGGATGTTGGTCTTCACCTGTCTTAGGACTAGGACTCAGAGTGGAAGTTATAGCATCTCACTGTTCCCAGGCCCCAGGATCTGGACTAGACTTAGACCATGACCTCTCCTCTTTTCAGGCCTGTAGCTGTCCTGTCCACTGTCTCTGGCTGCCAGCCTGCTGACTGCAGATAGTCACTGAGCCAATACCTTAAGATCTCTCTATCTCTGTTTCTTTCCACCTATCCTATTAGTTCTGTTTCTCTAGAGAACCCTGACCAACAGATTTTGGTATCCACTGGTTCTATAGGAGAAGAGTATTAAGGGTGAGTTTTCTGAATGGGTTCTGGGGTTTCTGAAATTGGCCCCTAATCTAATTATATAAAGATGCTGTTGACTATTTCCAGTAGTTAAGAGTTTCCTAATAGTCCATGGTGTGATTTGGTGATAGAGATGCACAAAGTTTCTCCACTGACTACTTGTAACTGACCGCTTATAAGAAGCAAGGAAGTAAATGACTGTGTATGTGATATTTTAAGCATTTATCTTTGTAGCCTCAGAGCTAAGATGGCGGAAAAGAAAAGCACAGTCTTGTCCTGTGATTTGCAGCTTATCACCCTGCAACCTGGACGGCCAGTCTGGCAGTGTATTTGCTGTTGACCTGAAGGCGCTGCTTTGGGAGGATGGGAATGCTGCATGGTGGGGTGAAAGTGTGTAGGAAGACCTTGGGGAAAGTGGGGACTCTGAGCCCCAGGTGCTGATGAATCTTTTTGGACAGATGGAGAGCCCCCATCCCCCAGGGGAAGTAACTCCCCCTACCCCACCTGCCACAACTAGAGAAGCCTCTGTTCCACCATACAGAGTCTGCCCAGCACGCCCCCCCCCCAAAAAAAACTGATTAGATCTAATAGACTAATGGACTCAGTGATCAAAACACTTGTAATAAAGAAAATTAGATGTCTTTTCTAGTGATTTCTTAATTCATTCTATAGAGCTACCACAATCTGATACCAAAGCAGGACAAAGACACATAAGAAAACTAAAGACTAATATCTTTTGTTGCTGTTGTTCACTTGCTAGGTTGTGTCTGACTCTTGCAACCACATGAACTGCAGCACACCAGCCTTCCCTGTCCTTCACTATCTCACAGGGTTTTCCCAAACTCATGTCCACTGAGTTGGTGATGCTACCTAACCATCTTAGATATTATCTAACCATCTGCAGCACCCCCTTTCCTCCTGCCTTCAATCTTTCCCAGAAACAGGGTCTTTTCCAATGAGTTGGCCCTTGTCATCAGATGGCTAAAGTATTGGAGCTTCAGCTTCAGCATCAGTCCTCCCAATGAATATTCAGGACTGATTTTCTTTAGGATTGACTGATTTAATTTCCTCCCAGTCCAAAGGACTCACAAATCTTCTCCAACACCACAATTTGAAAACATCAATTCTTCCACACTCAGCTGTCTTTATGGTTCAGCTCTCACATTCCTACATGATTAGTGGAAAAACCATAGCCTTGACTTTATGGGCCTTTGTTGGCAAAGCGATGTCTTTGCTTTTTAATAGGCTGTCTAGGTGTGTCATGGTTTTCCTTCCAAGCAACTGTCTTTTAATTTCATGGCTGCAGTCACTGTTTGCAGCGTTTTTGGAGCCCAAGAAAATAAAATCTGTCTCTGCTTCCACTTTTTCCCCTTTTTCCACTTTTTGCCATGAAGTGATGGGACTGGATGCCAAGATCTTAGGTTTTTTTATGTTGTGTTTTAAGCCATCTTTTTTACTCTCTTTTACCCTCATCAAGAGGCTCTTTAGTTCCTCTACACTTTCTGCCATAAGGATGGTATCATCTGGATGTTTGAGGTTGTTGATATTTCTCCTGGCAATCTTAATTCCAGCTTGTGATTCATCCAGCCTGGCATTTCTCATGATATATTCTGTGTATAGGTTAAATAAGCAGGGTTACAATATACAGCTTTGACATATTCTTTTCCCAATTTTGAACCAGTCCATTGTCCCATGTCTGGTTCTAACTGTTGCTGCTTGACCTGCACATAGGTTTCTCAGGAGACAGGTAAGGTGGTCTGGTATTCCCATGTCTTTAAGAATTTTCAATAGTTTTGTTGTGATCTGTAGTTTTGTTGTGATGCACACAAAGGCTTTATCATAGTCAGGGAAGCAGAAGCAGGTGTTTTTCTGGAACTCCTTTGCTTTCTCCATAAGAATGTTGTAAATTTGACCTCTGGTTCCTATGCCTCTTCAAAACCCAGAATTGTGAGTGAAGTAGAAAAGGATAGCTTTATTGCTTTGCCAGGTGAAGGGAGATGAAGGGAGACACTCTTGGCTTCTGCCTGGAAAACTATGTGTTTCCACCCCAGAGAACCTGATGAGGGTTTTTGTAACAGTGGATCAAAGATGGCATCTATGACAAGACTAGGGTGTGACAAGACTATGTATGTGTATGCTCAGTCATGTCCAACTCTTTGCAACCCCATGGACTGTAGCCGTACAGCCTCCTCTTGTCGATGGAATTTTCCAAGCAAGAATGCTGAAATGGGCTGTCATTTCCAGGGGATCGTCCCAGCCCAGGGATTGAACCTGAGTCTCTCACATCTCCTGCGTTGGCAGCAGATTCTTTACCACTAGCACCACCTGGGAGTCTCATCTCAGGTGATCAGTCACCTAATGAGGAGCTTCTCTGGTTCCTTTTGTCTTGTCTCAGGTGGTTTTTTGGCTGCTCCTCCCTTGGTTAGCAACTGTTCAAATCCACCCTTTGGAACTCAAGGTAGGTCATGGAGGCTGGAGTCTTGCCTACAAGAAATGGGAAACTGAAAGGCCTCCATGCCTGGGAGCCTCACAAATCCCCCCTCGGTTTCGTACTGGCATAAAAAACCTATAAACAAGTGGAAGAAATAAAGAGCCCAGTATAAACCCTCACCAATGCTGTCAAGTGACTTGCAAGGGGGCCAAGACCACCTCAGTAATATTGTAACAGCCTTTTAATAGACAAAATTCTCCCAAAATTGACTTCAGTAGTGAGGGAAGCCAGCCTCCTGAGCTAGGCCCCATCTTAACAGAAATTTAATCCATCTTTTTCTAACTCCTTTTCAAGAAAGCTGCAAGTTCAACTGCCAGCAATTCCTGATCCTCCAAATGCTGACGTTATAACACAAATTATTGTCCATTTGGAGACACTCCTGCTTGGTAGACACTGGCTTATCTCATTGTGTCCAGCATTGCAGCACCTCCATGGTGCTCAGAGAGGCAGGGATGACAGCCCAGCTGTCCACTGAAAACCCTTCTACAGCAAGTCTCTCACCCCCTAGCTGCGCATCACATTGCGTCCAGCCCAGCTGTAAGGGATGGCTTCTATACTGATATTTTCCTCACCAATTCTCTGGGCCAGAGTTGCTGCTCAGTAATTTTCCTGCTGTGGGATATGGAGGAATATCCTAGGAAAGACTATCAGATAATGTCCAAGTCTAGACATCTGTTCTAGAGCTACTTTTCAGTGAAGTAAAAAATGACTATTAGCAAACACTCATTAGCTATGTGAATGGCAAAGGTATTCACCTCAGTGTAACCCTTTTTTTCAGCTTCTATGTCAGGAATCAAAAAACACAAGGAGGGTTTCAAGAGAGTCTTTTTAAAATTCTAAGCATGATTTGTGTTTGTTAGATGGAATGAGGGCCTCTCCAGTGAGCAACAATAAGGTATTTGAAAATCTTAGTCTCTTCTATGCTTTTTAATTCTCAAAGTCCAACATGTACAAGTATAACATGGAAGAATGTCTTTGTAATATTATTTTCCAAATACTTTTCCAAAAAGTATTTATCATGAAGACAGTTTGCTTCAGGCTTTTCCAGAATTAAAGGATTGTATCGTATGCAATTTTTCCCATAAAATAACCTCATCACATGAATCTTAGAAAGAACATTTAGTGGTTTTGGTACACATAATATTTTATTCTTGTCTGCTCATTTAATCATAGATTGTACTATTAAGAAGCTTATTTTTGCAGATGAGGGATTTTCTAAGTCAGGAGAAGTCATATAATTTTTTTTCAAAAGAAGAGAAAGAACTTGAAAAGCATTGATGAATAGTCTGCCAAGTAAAAAAGGTTCTTAGTTTCTTTCCTAGTATCTAGTAATTTCTATAATTCATATATTTACTAGATCTTTTTTTTTTGGCCACATGCACGTGGGATCTTAGTTTCCATGACCAGAGATGGAATCTGTGTCCCCTGTGCTCTGAGTCCTGACCACTGAACAGCCAGGGAATTCCCTGAAATCATTCTTTTGTTATGCACCTTATCTAGGGCCACTATCCTGTTTTCTCCATCCTGAATCCCTCAGGAGACAGGAGACCTTAGGGTGGGGGTGGGGCAGCAGTCCCTGAGAACTTTATCACTACATCCTTTGTATACTAACATGACATTTTTTGTCCACATGACCCAAGTTAACCTTCCACTTTGACATTTTGACAAAAGAAAAAATGTATCTGGATTAGCTTTAAAACATTTTCTCATAAGTATTTAATCTACTAGATAAAGTGAACATACTCAGTGGTGTAAAACATTTTGTGATCCCGTTGACTGTAGCCTGCCAGGCTACTCTGTTCATGGAATTCTCCAGGTAAGAATACTGGAGTGGGCTGCCATTTGTTTCTCCAGGGGATCTTCCCAACCCAGGGATCAAATCCAGGTCTCCCACATTGCAGATACTTGACCCTCTGAGCCACCAGAGAAGCCCTTAGTAGGAATACAAACTGGTAGATGAATGCAAATAAAATTTACATATGCTATGATCTCATTCTTTTCTTTTAATTTTTTTTCAAATTAATTTCAAAAAATTTCAATTAATTAAAAAATTTCAAAAAAATTAAAAGAAAAGAATGAGATCACAGTATATGTAAATTTTACTTGCATTCATCTACCAGATTGTATTCCAACTATTCATATATGAGAGTAACTAACTCTTTCCTCATATTTCATCAGCACTGGTTGTTAACAGTTTTGGCTGAAGCAAAAAGTTAAGAAGAACTAAAGAGCCTCTTGATGAAAGTGAAAGAGGAGAGTGAAAAAGTTGGCTTAAGACTCAACATTCAGAAAACTAAGATCATGGCATCTGGTCCCATCACTTCATGGCAAATAGATGGGGAAACAATGGAAACAGTGACAGACTTTATTTTGGGGGCTCCAAAATCACTGCAGATGGTGACTGCAGCCATGAAATTAAAAGACCCTCCTTGGAAGAAAAGTTATGACCAACCTAGACAGCATATTTAAAAGCAGAGACATTACTTTGCCAGCAAAGGTCTGTCTAGTCAAAGCTATGGTTTTTCCAGTAGTCATGTATGGATATGAGAGTTGGACTATAAAGAAAGCTGAGAACCAAAGAATTGATGCTTTTGAACTGTGGTGTTGGAGAAGACTCTTGAGAGTCCCTTGGACTACAAGGAGATCCAACTAGTCCATTCTAAAGGAAATCAGTCCTGAATATTCATTGGAAGGTCTGATGCTGAAGCTGAAACTCCAATACTTTGTACACATGATGCAAAGAACTGACTCATCTGAAAAGACCCTGATGCTGGGGAAGATTTAAGGTGGGAGAAGAGGCAGATGACAGAGGATGAGATGGTTGGATGGCATCACTGACTCGATGGACATGAGTTTGAGTAAGCTCCAGGAGTTGGTGATGGACAGGGAAGCCTAGCGTGCTGCAGTCCATGGGGTCGCAAAGAGTTGGACATGACTGAGCGACTGAACTGAACTGAACTGAAGAAGCAAAAAATTGTTGAGAAGTTAAAAATTGTGTAATTTTTGTTCCAGGATGCTCACTGAAGCTAAATTTGTGACAGTAAAAAATTGAAAATACCCTAAACAGTAATCACTATATGAGTAATTGCAAATTAGGGAATATACTTATTATGAAGGTGAAAGTGGTAGTCGCTCAGTTGTGTCCAACTCTGTGTGACCTCATGGACTGTAGCCCACCAGGTTCCTCTGTCCATGGGATTCTCTAAGCAAGAATACTGGAGTGGGTAACCATTCCCTTCTCCAGGGGATTGTCCCAACCCAGGGATGGAACCTGGGTCTCCTGCATTGCAGGCAGATGCTTTACCATCTGAACCACCATGGAAGCCCATTTATTATGGAATACCTACTACTAGGCATGAAAATGAAAGAGATGGAACTACAGGGTTTTTTCCCCCAACCTCTGGTAGTACATAGGCCCTTGTGCCAGGACAGTATTATAATAGTACATCAAGGCTTTCAACTCTGATTACAACCCCATATGATAAAAATGGACTATCATCATACCTAACTTGTGTTAAGAACAAAATTTAGCTGTGTAAATTTGGAGAGCTAATTGGTTTTTTCAGTGATTCATGAACTGGGTAGCATCCATTTTAGGAGACAGCAGGGCCCTCTGAGGGAGCTGTGCAGAACAGAAGCTTTTTATAAGCTGTAGGGCGGGGCAAGGAAGTCATAGCAAAAGGAAAGAAAGGGTTATTTGGGGCCAGGACATCGTTTTTTGGGCAAAAGGACTGGTTTAATCCTGCAGACTGTCTCTCCTTCCTCTGGGTAGGGGTGGGGAAAGTGTGAGGATTAGAGAGGACCCACATGAAAGTTATTTCATTGGTGCCAACCAGAAAACTTCAAACTGATTGATTAAGATTACATTTTTAGGGAAGGTTGAAACTGAAATTAGATTAGGTATTTAATCTAGGTTGTACCATTGGCTTTAGCACAAGTGATGCCATTTTGGGCCTATAATTTTTCCCTTTGACAGCTACAAATGAGAGAAGCAAGGCAGTATGGCATAGCAGTAGTGTGGACTACAAAGCAGCAATTAAAAAGGATTAGGTGGACCTATTAATATTTGTACTGATCTGGAACACATCTGTACTATATGGCTAGCTGAAAAAGCCAATGTGAGAGTGAGAAATGATAGGATTCCACTTGATATTTTAAGAATATGAATGTTTATGTAAACATACCTGTGTAAACACAGAACCAAATACAGAATATTATTTAATTCATAATATGGACTTGAAAGATTTGTGAAGAGGGTTCCAACTGATGTCTTAGTATCTAATTTGTGTATATGTGTGTGTTAGTCTCTCAGCTGTGTCTGACTCTGTGCAGTCCCTTGGACTGTAGTCCATCGGGCACCTCCGTCCATGAGATTTTCCAGGCAAGACTACTGGAGTGGGCTATTATTTCCCTCTTCAAGTATCTAATTTAACTAATTTTAAAGGAAAGAAAGGAAAAAAAAAAGAGGGGGAAGGAAAAGAAATAAAATATATGAAATAGAGTACACCCTTGGAACTTCCCTGGTGGAACAGTGGTTAAGACTCCACGCTTCTAATGCACAGGGGCGTGAATTAGATCCCTGGTTGGGGAACTAAGATTCCACAGGCTACAAGGCCAAAAAATAAAGTTCATCCTTAATGGTAAGCCAAAACTGGGGGTTAGGCCATGTGTTAAGCAGTTGTTTTCTTCCATACAGTGATACAGAGAAGAAAATTATTAATCTACTCAGATTTTGGAAGCAATTCAAAGCCAAGACTTTCCCTTACTTTATATAAATAAAGTCGTTAATTTTTCTCCAGTCATGCTACATTACACACTGGTCACTACGACACCAGCTTCCTGTCCATCCTTTACTTGCTGTACTAACTGGTCTCCAGATTTTTTTCTGAAAACAACAAATGATTTTGTTTCTTAAGCCCATTAGTTTCTCTAATCTTCATTTAGCTTCTCCATGTTTCTGTAAGAGAAGCCCACTAGACTATACTACAAATGGCTTGGGGCCATTTACTCAGTTCCAATTAAATTTCTCCAGGTAGAAACAGACATTTTTTCAGTGCATTTGGGGATTAAAATGCATATTTTCCCAGAGGGATGCTATAACCTACTCCCACTGTAAACTGTAGGACATGCTCTGTATTAGGAAAAATTTTATGAACTATATAATAGAAATAAATTAGGAAGTCCCCGGTGGCTCAGTGGTAAAGAATCTACCTGACAATGCAGGAGACACAGGTTTGATTCTGGAATCAGAAGATCTCTTGGAGAAGGAAATAGCAACCCACTCCAGTATTTTGGCCTGGGAAATCTCATGGACAGAGAAGCCTGGCAAGCAACAGTCCATGGGGTTGCAAAGAGTCAGAAACAACTGAGCAACCAAGCAGCAGCAACAGCAGTGTATACATGTCAATACTACTCTCTGAATACATACGCCCTCCTTCCTCCACTGTGTCCTTAAGTCTGTTCTCTAAGTCTGCACCTCTATTCCTGCCCTGCAAATACATTCATCAGTACCATTTTTCTAGATGCCATATATATGCATTAATATATGATATTTGTTTTTCTCTTTCTGACTTAATCCACTCTGTATGACAGGCTCTAAGTTCATCCACATCACTTCAGCTGAGTCAATTTCATTCTTCTTTATGACTGAGTAATATTCCACCGATGGGAATACCAGACCACCTTACCTGTCTCCTGAGAAACCTGTATGCAGGTCAAAAGCAAAAATTAGAACTGGACATTGAACAACACACTGGTTCCAAATTGGGAAACGAGTACATCAAGGTTATATGTTGTCACCCTCCTATTGTCACAAAGAAGATTTAACTTCTATGCAGAGTATATCATGCAAAATTCCGGGATGGATGAAGCACAAGCTGGAATCAAGATCACTGGAAGAAATATCAATAACCTCAGATATGAACATGACACCACCCTTATAGCAGAAAGTGAAGAGCCTCTTGATGAAGGTGAAAGAAGAGAGTGAAAAAGCTGGCTTAAAACTCAGCATTCAAAAAACAAACATCATGGCATCTGGTCCCATCACTTCATGGAAAATAGATGGGGAAAAAATGGAAACAGAGACAGACTTTATTTTCCTGGGCTCCAAAATCACTGAAGATGGTGACTCCAGCCATGAAATTAAAAGACGCTTGCTCCTTGGAAGAAAAGCTGTGACCAACTTAGTGTTTAAAAAACAGAGACATTACTTTGCCAACAAAGGTCCATCTAGTCTAAGGTACGATTTTTCCAGTAGTCATGTATGGATGTGAGAGTTGGACTATAAAGAAAGCTGAAAACCAAAGAATTGATGCTTTTGAGGTGTGGTGTTGGAGAATACTCTAGAGAGTCCCTTGGACTGCAAGGAGATCAAATCAGTCAATCCTAAAGGAAATCAGTTAAGTTCAGTTCAGTCACTCAGTCGCGTCCAACTCTTTGTGACCCTGTGGACCATGCCAGGCCTCCCTGTCCATCACCAACTTCCAGAGCTTGCTCAAACTCATGTCCATTGAGACAGTGATGGAGTCGGTGATCCCATCCAACTATGTCATCCTCTGTCGTCCCCATCTCCTCCTTCCTTCAAACTTTTCTTTCCTAGCATAAGTGTCTTTTCTAATGAGTCAGCTCTTCACATCAGGTGGCCAAAGTATTGGAGTTTCAGTTTCAATATCAGTCCTTCCAATGAATATTCAGGACTGATTTCTTTTAGGATGGACTGGTTGGATCTCCTTGGAGTCCAAGGGGCTCTCAAGAGTCTTCTTTTTTTTTTCCATTGATTTATGTATTTTTATTTGGAAATGTTTATACCAGTACAGTGAAACTAAATTTTAGACACTGGATGTCATTAGCTTGGATATCGTTAGTTTATTATAAAAGAGAAACATGGAAATTATTTACATGATGAAAGATTTCAGAACTTCAGTGGAATGGGCAGCTTCACGTGATGCCATTTCAAAAGAGTCTTCTTTAACACCACAGTTCAAAAGCATCAATTCTTCTGCACTCAGCTTTCTTTACAGTCCAACTCTCACATCCATACATGACTACTTATAAAACCATAGCCTTGACTAGACGGACATTTGCTGGAAAGTAATGTCTCTGCTTTTTAATATGCTGTTCAGGTTGGTCATAGTTTTTCTACCAAGGATGGTCTTTTAATTCCATGGCTGCAGTCACCATCTACAGCGATTTTGGAGCCTCCAAAAAAAAGTCTGTCACTGTTTCCATTGTTTCCCCATCTATTTGCCATGAAGTGATGGGACCAGATGCCATGATCTTAGTTTTCTGAATGTTGAGTTTTAAGCCAACATTTTCACTCTCCTCTTTCACTTTCATAAAGAGGCTCTTTAGTTCTTTGCTTTCTGCCATAAGGGTGGTGTCATCTGCATATCTGAGATTATTGCTATTTCTCTTGGCAATCTTGATTCCAGGTTGTGCTTCATCCAGCCCGGCGTTTCTCATGATGTACTCTGCATATAAGTTAAATAAACAGGGTGACAATACACAGCCTTGATGTACTCCTTTCCCTATTTGGAACCAGTCTGTTGTTCCATGTCCAGTTCTAACTGTTGCTTCCTGACCTGCGTACAGATTTCTCAAGAGGCAGGTCAAGTAGTCTGGTATTCCCATCTTTTTCAGAATTTTCCACAGCTTGTGGTGATCCACATAGTCAAAGGATTTGGCATAGTCAATAAAGCAGAAATAGATGTTTTCCTGGAACTCTCTTGCTTTTTTGATAATCCAACGGATGTTGGCAATTTGATCTCTGGTTCCTCTTCCTTTTCTAAAACCAGCTTGAACATCTGGAAGTTCACGGTTCATGTATTGCTGAAGCCTGGCTTGGAGAATTTTGAGCATTACTTTACTAGCGTGTGAGATGAATGCAATTGTGCGATAGTTTGAGCATTCTTTGGCATTGCCTTTCTTTGGGAGTGGAATGGAAACCGACCTTTCCAGTCCTGTGGCCCTGCTGAGTTTTCCAAATTTGCTGGCATATTGAGTGCAGCACTTTCACAGCATCATCTTTTAGGATTTGAAAGAGCTCACCTGGAATTCCATCACCTCCACTAACTTTGTTGGTAGTGATGCTTCCTAAGGCCCACTTGACTTTGTATTCCAGGATGTCTGGCTCTAGGTTGGTGATCACACCATCATGATTAACTGGGTCATGAAAATGTTTTTTTGTATAGTTCTGTGTATTCTTGCCATCACTTCTTAATATCTTCTGTTTCTGTTATGTCCATACCATTTCTGTCCTTTATTGTGCCCATCTTTGCATGAAATGTTCCCTTGGTATCTCTAATTTTCTTGAAGAGACCTATAGTCTTTCCCATTCTATTGTTTTCCTCTATTTCTTTGCACTAATCACTGAGGAAGGCTTGCTTCTTCCTTGCTATCTCTCCTTGCTATTCTTCGGGACTCTGCATTCAAATGAATATATCTTTCCTTTTCTCCTTTGCTTTTTTCTTCTCTTCTTTTCACAGCTATTTGTAAGGCCTCCTCAGACAGCCATTTTGCCTTTTTGCATTTCTTTTTCTTGGGGATGGTCTTGATCCTTGTCTCCTGTACAATGTCACCAACCTCAGTCCATGGTTCATCAGGCACTCTATCAGAGCTAATCCCTTGAATCTATTTCTCACTTCCATTGTATAATCATAAGGAATTTGATTTAGGTCATACCTGAATGGTCTAGTGGTTTTCCCTACTTTCTTCAATTTTATTCCCTACTTTCTGAATTTGGCAAAAAGGAGTTCATGATCTGAGCCACAGTCAGCTCCCGGTCTTGTTTTTGCTGACTGTATAGGGTTTCTCTATCTTTGGCTGCAAAGAATATAATCAATCTGATTTTGGTATTGACCATCTGGTGATGTCCATGTGTAGAGTCTTCTCTTGTGTTGTTGGAAGAGGGTGTTTGCTATGACCAGTGTGTTCTCTCAGCAAAACTCTATTAGCCTTTGCCCTGCTTCATTCCAAATCCCAAGGCCAAATTTGCCTCTTACTCCAGGTGTTTCTTGACTTCCTACTTCTGCATTCCAGTCCCCTATAAAGAAAAGGACATCTTTTTTTGGGTGTTAGTTCTAGAAGGTCTTGTAGGTCTTCATAGAACCGTTCGATTTCAGCTTCTTCAGTGTTACTGGTTGGGGCATAGACTTGGATTACCATGATATTGAAAGGTTTGCCTTAGAAACAAACAGAGATCATTCTGTTGTTTTTGAGACTGCATCCAATCAGTCCTGAATATTCATTGGAAGGACTGATGCTGAAGCTGAGCGCCAATACTGATGCAAAGAACTGATTCATTGGAAAAGACCCTGATACTAAGAAAGATTGAAGGCAGGAAGAGAAGGGAGCAACAGAGGATGAGATGGTCTGATGGCATCACTGACTCAATGGACATGAGTTTGAGCAAGCTCCAGGAGATGGTGAAGAACAGGGAAGACTGTCATGCTGCAGTCCATGGGGTCGCAAAAGAGTCAAACATTTCTGAGCAACTGAAAAACAACAAATATATGAACCACATCTTCTGGCATATTTATTCTTAAAAGTTTTATTCTGGCAATCATCCTATGATATTGCTCTGCAACAGAAATATGTAAATAGGTTTCAACTGAAAAATTTCTAGGCCCATAAAACTAAGTGTTAAACATTTTTTAATGAATGACATATAGATTAAATTGTTAACTCTTTGATTAAACAAACACAATGTATTACACACTTCAATTAATATTTTATAAAAAGTAGGACTTCCTTGGTAGCTAAGTGGTAAAGAATCTGCCTGTCAATGTAGGAGACATGAGTTTGCTCCCTAACATGCCTCACAGCAACTAAGCCCATGTGCCACTACTGTTGAGCCTGTGCTCTAGAGACTGGGAGCTGCAACTGCTGAGCCCAGGAGCCATAGAACCTGTGCTCTGCAACAAGAAAAGCCACAGCCATGAGAAGCCCCTGCACTACAACCAGAGAAAAAGCCCACACAGCCACCAAGACCCAGCACAATCAATAAATGAAGTGAAGTGAAGTGAAGTCAAGTCAAGTCGCTCAGTCATGTCCGACTCTTTGCGACCCCGTGGACTGTAGTCAACCAGGCTCCTCCGTCCATGGGATTCTCCAGGCAAAAATACTGGAGCGGGTTGCTATTTCCTTCTCCAGGGGGTCTTCCCGATCCAGGGATCGAACCCGGGTCTCCCGCATTGCAGGCAGACGCTTTAACCTCTGAGCCATGGGACAATCAATAAATAAGTAATTTTTAAAATTTATAAAAAGTAGAATTTTATATTAACACTTACTTAAGGTTATTTTTTCTACCCCATGCCCAAGGTCAGGGGTGGCAGCCGGGAGGAGCTACCCCACTCCTGAGGTCAGGGGCGGAGGCTGAGAGGAGCAACCCCACGTCCAAGGAGTGGTGGCTGCACGGGTGCAGGAGGGCGGAGAGGAGCTACTCCACGTTCAAGGTCAGGAGGGGCGGCTGTGAGGAGATAACCCTTGTCCAAGGGGTATGTTGGATGGCTGCGCTTTGCTGGAGCAGCCATGAAGAGATACCTCACGTCCAAGTTAAGAGAAACCCAAGTAAGACGGTAGGTGTTGCGAGAGGCATCAGAGAGCAGACACACAAACCATAATCACAGAAAACTAGTCAATCTAATCACACAGACCACAGCCTTGTCTAACTCAGTGAAACTAAGCCATGCCGTGTGGGGCCACCCAAGACAGGTGGGTCATGGTGGAGAGGTCTGACAGAATGTGGTCCACTGGAGAAGGGAATGGCAAACTACTTCAGTATTCTTGCCTTGAGAACCCCATGAACAGTATGAAAAGGCAAAACAGTAGAATACTGAAAGAGGAACTCCCCAGGTCAGTAGGTGCCCAATATGCTACTGGAGATGATTGGAGAAATAACTCCAGAAAGAATGAAGGGATGGAGCCAAGGCAAAAACAATACCCAGTTGTGGGTGTGACTGGTGATAGAAGCAAGGTCTGATGCTGTAAAGAGCATTATTGCATAGGAATCTGGAATGTTAGGTCCATGAATCAAGGCAAATTGCAAGTAGTCAAACAGGAGATGGCAAGAGTGAACGTCAACATTCTAGGAATCAGCGAACTAAAATGGACTGGAATGGGAGAATTTAACTCAGATGACCATTATATCTACTACTGTAGGCAGGAATCCCTTAGAAGAAATGGAGTAGCCATCATGGTCAACAAAAGAGTCTGAAATGCAGTACTTGGATGCAATCTCAAAAATGACAGAATGATCTCTGTTCATTTCCAAGGCAAACCATTCAATATCACAGTAATCCAAGCCTATGCCCCAACCAGTAACACTGAAGAAGCTGAAATCGAACGGTTCTATGAAGACCTACAAGACCTTTTAGAACTAACGCCCAAAAAAGATGTCCTTTTCATTATAGGGGACTGGAATGCAAAAGTAGGAAGTCAAGAAACACCTGGAGTAAGAGGCAAATTTGGCCTTGGGATTTGGAATGAAGCAGGGCAAAGGCTAATAGAGTTTTGCTGAGAGAACACACTGGTCATAGCAAACACCCTCTTCCAACAACACAAGAGAAGACTCTACACATGGGCATCACCAGATGGTCAATACCAAAATCAGATTGATTATATTCTTTGCAGCCAAAGATAGAGAAGCTCTATACAGTCAGCAAAAACAAGACCGGGAGCTGACTGTGGCTCAGATCATGAACTCGTTATTGCCAAATTCAGACTTAAATTGAAGAAAGTAGGGAAAACCACTAGACCATTCAGGTATGACCTAAATCAAATTCCTTATGATTATACAGTGGAAGTGAGAAATAGATTTAAGGGACTAGATCTGATAGAGTGCCTGATGAACTATGGACGGAGGTTCGTGGCATTGTACAGGAGACAAGGATCAAGACCATCCCCGTGGAAAAGAAATGCAAAAAAGCAAAATGGCTGTATGGGAAGGCCTTACAAATAGCTGTGAAAAGAAGAGAAGCAAAAAGCAAAGGAGAAAAGGAAAGATGTATGGATGAGAGAGCTGGACTGTGAAGAAGGCTGAGTGCCGAAGAATTGATGCTTTTGAACTGTGGTGTTGGAGAAGACTCCTGAGAGTCCCTTGGACTGCAAGGAGATCCAACCACTCCATTCTAGAGGAGATCAGCCCTGGGTGTTCTTTGGAAGGAATGATGCTGAAGCTGAAACTCCAGTACTTTGGCTACCTCATGCGAAGAGTTGACTCATTGGAAAAGACTCTGATGCTGGGAGGGATTGGGGGCAGGAGAAGAAGGGGACGACAGAGGATGAGATGGCTGGATGGCATCACCGATGGACGTGAGTTTGAGTGAACTCCAGGAGATGGTGATGGACAGGGAAGCCTGGCGTGCTGCGATTCATGGGGTCACAAAGAGTCGGACACGACTGAGCAACTGAACTGAACTGAACTGAAGCATCTGAATGCAGAGTTCCAAAGAATAGCAAGGAGAGATAAGAAAGGCTTCCTCAGCGATCAATGTAAAGAAATAGAGGAAAACAACAGAATGGGAAAGACTAGAGATCACTTCAAGAAAATCAGAGATACCAAGGGAACATTTCATGCAAAGATGGGCTCAATAAAGGGCATAAATGGTATGGACCTAACAGAAGCAGAAGATATTAAGAAGAGGTGGCAAGAATACACAGAAGAACTGTACAAAAAAGATCTTCATGACCAAGATAATCATGATGGTGTGATCACTCAGTAGAGCCAGACATCCTGGAATGTGAAGTCAAGTGGGCCTTAGAAAGCATCACTATGAACAAAGTTAGTGGAGGTGATGGAATTCCAGCTGAGCTATTTCAAATCCTGAAAGATGATGCTGTGAAAGTGCTGCACTCAATATGCCAGCAAATTTGGAAAACTCAGTAGTGGCCACAGGACTGGAAAAGGTCAGTTTTAATTCCACTCCCAAAGAAAGGCAATGCCAAAGAATGCTCAAACTACCGCACAATTGTACTTATCTCACACACTAGTAAAGTAATGCTCAAAATTCTATAACACGGCAAGACCCGACAGCTGTGACGCGCCGAAGGCTTTAATGTCTGTTGCTCCAATTCTTTGTTGTGGACAAGACAGAACCGAGGAGCGTACACTCACCTGACAGTTAGGACTAAGTTTGGGGCTTCCCTGGTGGCTCAGACGGTAAAGCATCTTCCTGCAATGCCGGATTCCTGGGTCCCTGGGTCGGGGAGATCCCCTGGAGAAGGAAATGGCAACCCACTCCTGTACTCTTGCCTAGAAAATTCCATGGACAGAGGAGCCTTGTAGGCTACAGTCCATGGGGTCGCAGAGTCGGACATGACTGAGCGACTTCACTTCACTTCACTTCACAATTCTCCAAGCCAGGCTTTAGCAATACATGTACTGTGAACTTCCAGATGTTCAAGCTGGTTTTAGAAAAGGCAGAGGAACCAAAAATCAAACTGCCACCATCTGCTAGATCATGGAAAAAGCAAGAGAGTTCCAGAAAAACATCTATTTCTGCTTTATTGACTGTGCCAAAGCTTTTGATTGTGTGGATCACAATAAACTGTGGAAAATTCTGAAAGAGATGGGAATACCAGACCACCTGACCTGCCTCTTTAGAAACCTATATGCAGATCAGGAAGCAACAGTTAGAACTGGACATGGAACAACAGGCTGGTTCCAAATAGGAAAAGGAGTACATCAAGGCTATATATTGTCACCCTGCTTTATTTAACTTATATGCAGAGTACTTCATGAGAAACGCTGGGCTGGAAGAAGCACAAACTGGAATAAAGATTGCTGGGAGAAATATCAATAACCTCAGATATGCAGATGACACCACCCTTATGGCAGAAAGTGAAGAGGAACTAAAAGCCTCTTGATGAAAGTGAAAGAGGAGAGTGAAAAAGTTGGCTTAAAGCTCAACATTCAGAAAACGAAGATCATGGCATCTGGTCCCATTACTTCATGGCAAATAGATGGGGAAACAGTGGAATCAGTGTCAGACTTTTTTGGGGGGGGGCTCCAAAATCACTGCAGATGGTGACTGCAGCCATGAAATTAAAAGACGCTTACTCCTTGGAAGGAAAGTTATGACCAATCTAGATAACATATTGAAAAGCAGAGATTACTTTGCCAACAAAGATCCGTCTAGTCAAGGCTATGGTTTTTCCAGTGGTCATGTATGGATGTGAAAGTTGGACTGTGAAGAAAGCTGAGCGCCGAAGAATTGATGCTTTTGAGCTGTGGTGTTGGAGGAGACTCTTGAGAGCCCCTTGGATTTCAAGGAGATCCAACCAGTCCATCCTAAAGGAAATCAGTCCTGAATATTCATTGGAAGGACTGATGTTGAAGCTGAAATTCCAATACTTTGGCCACCAGATGCAAAGAGCTGACTCATTGGAAAAGACTCTGATGCTGGGAGGGATTGGGGGCAGGAGGAGAAGGGGACGACAGAGGATGAGATGGCTGGATGGCATCACCAACTCAATTGACATGAGTTTGAGCGAACTCCGGGAGTTGGTGATGGACAGGGGGCCTAGCGTGCTGCAATTCATGGGGTCGCAAAGAGTCGGACACAACTGAGCAACTGAATTGAACTGAAGTGAAGGTTATTTTTTAAATTCCTGTTTTAATTTCTTCCTTGACCCATTGTTTTTTTAGAAGCAAGTTGTTTAATTTCCGTGTAAACTTTTTTCTTGATTCTTTTTCTGTGGTTGATTTCTGGTAATAGTTTCATGCTGTTATGGTGAGAGAAGATGCTTGGCTTCAGGGAAGATGGCTCTGAGGACCACACAGGGCGGGACTGCACAGCTAGCAGGTGAGAGCCGAGGCTCTCACAGGTGGGGTGCTGTTCTGGCCCCTAAGACCAGGGTGATGCAGAGGAAGAAAACTGACCCAGGAGCCTGCTTCTGCCCCTCACGTCCACTCATCCCAGGCAGCATTCAACTAACAGCACACTGAGTAGAGCACAGGGCAGAGGGGAGCTAGTGTGGTCACCCAAGCAAGCGGGGGAGAAGGGCCAGCAGCTCAAGAGAGGACAGAGGGTCGTCTGGTCCACGATGGATGGTCGGGGAGGTCTGCAAAGAACCAGGAGGGCCCAGTCCTCACAGGATCCTGGTGAAAAGGGTGATGATAGATGGTTCGGTCCACCATTTGGTACCTTCCCATCCTGGAGCTGTTCTCCAGCAGACTTTCCCACATCTGCACCCGCCCCGAGGAGGGCCGAGCCCGGACTACCAGGAAGGACCATCGTGGAGGGAGCAGAAAGGCCCTCTGCTGTCCACCCTCCGGCTGGGGGTGGACCCGGAGGAAGCCATCTAGGGGGTGCAGCTCGGGGGCAGGACTGGAAGTCCGTGACCTAGCCCTGGGGAGAAAGCGTGTGGGACAGATCCAGGGTGCAACCTGAAGCCAGAGGTTTGGGAGCGGAGCCGCCACCCCTCACCTGGGATCCAGCTGCTCACCAAGCGTCCAGACGCAGTTCAACCCCTGAGGCCGCGAGGTTACCCCTGCCCTGGACCCACGAAGCTCCGCCGCCACCGCCCCATGGTCGGACTTCCCCAGGTGTCCCCTCCTCGGCTCCCCAGTTGTAACACCCCCGCTCGTCCCCCCGCTGTCCCCCCTCGTCCCCCGTGGTGCCCCCCGCCCCGTCCCCCCAGCTGTGACCCGCCCCCGCTCTCCCCCCAGGCTGCCCCCTCCGTTGACCCCCCGGCTGTCCCACCCCGCTCGCCCCCTCAGCTGTCTCCCCCAGCTTTCCCCTCTTTCGCCCCGACAGCTGTCCTCCCCGTCCGCTCCCCCCAGCTGTACCCCGCCCCGCCCCCCCAACTAGCTCCCCGCCCGGCTGTCTCCCCCTCCGCTCGGCCCCCCAGCTGTCCCCCCCGCGGAGCTCCCCCCGGCGCGGCCTCGGCCTCCGCGGGGACGTCCAGGAGATGGGGAGACCAAACTGCCCCCGCATCTTCCAGCTTGGCCTGGGCGCCTCCCTCCCTCTTCCAGCGGTCAGTCTCCCTCCACCCGCCTCCGCTGGGGGGTCCTGCAGTGCGGGCTGCGCCTTGCCCTGAGAGGCTACCCGGAGCCCTGCCCCGTTGTCCACGCGGCCAGATACCTCCCCCAAGGTCTTATTTCTGGGACACTCGGGCAGCTGGATGGTTATCCATAGACACCTGGGCAGCCTGTGCTGTGCTCTGTCGCTCAGTTGTGTCCGATTCTTGGCGACCCACAGACTGTACCCGCCAGGCTCCTCTGTACATGGGATTCTCCAGGCAAGAACACTGCAGTGGGTGGCCACGTCCTTCTCCAGGGAATCTTCCCAACCCTGGGCAACTGGACGGTTATCTATAGACACCTGGGCAACTGGGTGATACTGTCTATGCTCCTGGGCAGCTGGGCCATTACATATAGACTCTGGGGCAGCTTGGTTAACTGGAAAACAGGGGAAACAAGAACAGAAGGAAAGAAAATCCGCTTCACTTTTTTTTTCATACTGGGTTATTTCTAATATTAAAAAGAACTGTTGTGGTGTTATATGAAAGTAATTAAATTAGAAAAATAGAATTTGGACAGCTTTGAAATTAGTTATAAGTAAGTCATTTATTTGTATTCAGAAGCATTTATGTATTTCTAACTGCTGTTTTTCCATCTAACTGCTGTTTTTCCAAGTTTGTGAAAAAAGAAAGTAAAAAGCATTCGTAAGTAAAATGCTCAATAACATTTTACTTACAAATTTTGGACTCTGTCAAAAATCCAATCAATTCAAATTAGGATTAATTTCTTGTTCTATTTAGGATGCCTCCAATCAGCTGTCCTTGTTGATAGAGAGCTTCTATTTTTTTTTTTTTTTAATGTACTTAATTCCTTTACCAGGTCTTAGTTGCAGCATGCAGGATCTTCAGTTGTGCATGTGGAATTTAGTTCCCTGACCAGGGATTGAACCTGGGTCCCCTGCACTGGGAGCAAGAAGTCTAAGCCACAGGACCTCCAGGGAAGTCCCTAGCTTCTATCTTTTTGTGAATCTTCTCATCTGTTCTTGAACAAAACTGATCAGATTTGCTAACACTTTGATATCAGAAAGTCTTTGCATATAAATTTCGAACTAGCTTCTTAGTCAAAGATTTTTGCCTCCCCTGCCCCCTGAAGTTAGGGATCTTACTTCCCCCAGCAGGGATCGAACCCGCACTGTCATTGGTGATAGCACAGAGCCTAACCACTAGATCACAGGGCAGTCCCTTCCAAGTTTTGGCACCTCACACAGTCAGTCCCCTCTACTGACTTCACAGCAGAGGCTGGTCTGGCCCAGACCACTCTGGCCACCCTTGAGCTAGCCTCCCAAAGTGCTCAGGGTTATCTGCTTAACATGTACAACATCAGTTTCTTATCGCCTTTTCACTTAAAAACCCTCTTTGTGGCTTCTCCATGACTTCCCTGGTGGCTCACACGGTAACGCATCTGCCTACAATGCAGGAGACCTGGGTTCGATCCCTGGGTCAGGAACATCCTCTGGAGAAGGAAATGGCAATCCACTCCAGTACTCTTGCTCAGAAAATCCCATGGACAGAGGAGCCTAGTAGGTTACAGTCCATGGGGTGGCAAAGAGTCGGACCAGACTGAGCGACTTCACTTTCACTTTCATGCACTAAAATAAAATCCAGACTCCTCAGCAGGCCTACAAAACCCTCCTTGAACTATACTCTTGCCGGCTCTCCTGGCACCTGTGGTGTCACCCCTTCACCTGACCCTCTACTGTCTACCCTAGTCATCTCCAGATCTTAGGAGGATGAGCTTAATTCTTATTTTTCCTGCTGCCTACAATAATATTCCCCTTGTTATTCTTTTTTTTTCCCACCTTGCAAACTTTAAACTTTTTATTTTGTATTGGGGTAAGCTGATTAACACCCACTTCAGTGTTCTTGCCTGGAGAATCCCAGGGACAGGGGAGCCTGGTGGGCTGCCGTCTATGGGGTCGCACAGAGTCGGACACGACTGAAGCAACTTAGCAGCAGCAGCAGCAAGCTGATTAACTGTGGTAGTTTCAGGTGGGCAGCAAGGAGACTCAGCTACATATATCCATATATCCATTCTCTCCCAAACTCCCTTTCGTCCAGGCTGCCACATAACATTAAGTAGAGTTCCATGCACTGTACAGTAGGTCCTTGTTGTTTATCCATTTTAAATATAGCAGTGTGTACATGTCCATCCCAAACTCCCTATCTCTTTCCCTCCATCCCCCTGCCCCTGCTCCACAACCATAAGTTCATCCCCTAAGTCTGTGAGTCTCTTTCTGTTTTGTAAGTAAGTTCATTTGTATAATTTCTTTTTAGAGTCCACATATAATTGTGATGCTGGAGAAGACTCTCGAGAGTCCCTTGGACAGCAAGGAGATCAAACCAGTCAATCCTAAGGGAAATCAACCCTGAATACTCATTGGAAGGACTGAAGTTGAAGCTCAAATACTTTGGCCACTTAACTCGAAGAGCTGACTCATTGGAAAAGATCCTGATGCTGGGAAAGATTTAAGGCAAAAGGAGAAGAGAGAAGCAGAGGATGAGATGCTTGGATAGCATCATCAATTCAGTGGACATGAACTTCGGCAAACTCCGGGAGATAGTGAGGGACAGGGAGGCCTGATATGCTGCAGCCCATGGGGTTGCAAAGAGTTGGTTACGACTGTGACTGAACAACAACATGAGAAATGTCCTATGATATTTCTCCTCCTCTGTCTGCCTCCCCCTTCTTATTCTAATAGCTGCTCCTAGGGCAAATCTCTTTGGGCTTCCCTGGTGGATCAGTTGGTAAAGAATCCACCTGCAATGTGAGTGACCTGGGTTTGATCCCTGTGTTGGGAAGATCCCCTGGAGAAGGGAAAGGCTACCCACTCCAGTATTCTGGCCTGGAGAATTCCATGGACTGTATGGTTCATGGGGTTGCAAAGAGTAGGACACAAGTGAATGACTTTCACTTCACTTTCAGGGCAGATCTCAATGGAAAGATCACTTGCTCAGAAAGGTGTACCATGGTCATTAGTACAGGTCCTGTACTAATGGAGATCATTAGTACAGACCTCAACAGGTCTCCAATGGTACTCCCTATTAACCAGCTCTGTTCTCTTACTAGCTCTCCGCTGTAATTACTTTATTCATTTCATAGATTCTTTGTCATGTCTAATCTAGGGTAGACTATATGCTCCATGAGGCCAAGGATTGTATCCGTCTTATTCTGTGTTCTAGCCCTCACACTTATCATAGTATCTGGCATAACTTAGACACTCAGTTAATATCTGTGGAATGAATGCATATACATGTCTTAAAAATTCCACACTATGCTAACAACAATGACTAATTTTTGTTTCTACCACTAAGCATTAGGTTTCTCTTTTTCAATTTTATTGAAGTAGAGTTGACTTACAATTTTGTGTTCATTTCTTCTGTACAGCAAAGTAACTCAGTTATATATATATACATATTCTTTTTCCTCTTCTTTTCCACTATGTTTTCTCACAGGATATTGAATACAGCTCCTGTGCTCCATAGTATCACTAAGCATTAGTTGATAAAACTTTTCTGTCTTATCAAGCTTGATGAATCTAACACTGGTTACATTTCTTCTTTATTACATTTAAAAATGATGATTGAACTCAAAATTAGTTTCTTATCAGTACAGCTATGGTGTCTCAAATGCATTTCCCACTAATTGTTTTATGTCACATCACATAAAAAATAAGCTTTTTTTTTTTTTTTTTAATCTCCCTACCTGTCATGAGTATGCAGCCATTCTGGGTCCTGCTTTTCCATAGGTGGGTTCTTGAGTTGATTTCTGTCTTAGAGGCAGAGGGAAGTCAAAGTGCAAGTCTTCCATAGCTACACATATTTGTCTCCACTGTATGCACCTCATCTTAAAATCTTTTTACTTATCTGACAACAATAAAGATGATGACTCTATTCTCAAGGACAATTTTATTCTTCTAGGTATCACCAGATTTTTTTTTTACTGAATCTCTTTTTCACTTCTATATCACATAATAAAAAATTAGCAAGATATACTTCTTAAGGATGATATAAATTTTTGAAAACATTCTGTGGAAAAATATTGATACATCAAAATGTTAACAGCAAGTAGAAACCACCTTGCTGTTACACACCTACTAAATGGTGAGAAACCAGAACACTGAAGGCACCAAATGCTGATGAAGACATGGACGTCAGGAACTCTCCTCATTACCAGAGGAGATGCAGAAGTTCACTGTGAAAACAGTTTCTTCCAAAACTACACGTACTCTTAACATAAGATACAATAGTCATGCTCTGTGGTATTTATCCAATTTAGTTGCAAACATATTTATAAAAGAGCCTGAACATAGATATTTATAGGGGTTTTATTCATAATTGCCAAAAATTTGGAAGCAACCAAGGCTTCTTTCTGCAGGTGAAAGAATAAATAAATGTGATATGTCCAGACAATGGAATATTACTCAGCACTGAGAAGAAATGAGCTATGAATCCACAAAAAGACATGGAGGACTGTTAAATGCTTACTGCTTAATGGAGGAAGTCAATCTAAAAAGGCTGTTTACTGTATGATTCCAACTATATGACATCCTGGGAAATATAAGACTATGGACAGTGTAAAGGTCAGTGATTCGCACGAGTTATAGAGATAGAGAGTTAAATAGGTGGAACACAGAGGATTTTTACGGGAATGAAACTATTCCAACATCCATTTGTTAAAACTTATAGAATGTATTTATTAGTGTAACCTGTGTAACAGAAGTGAACCCTAGTGTAACCTGTGGACTTGAGGTGAGAGTGTTGTCAATGCAGGTTCATTCCCTGAAGCAAATGCACCACTTTAGAGAGGTTGTTGATAGTGGAGTGGGCTGTGCATGTGTAGGGCAGTGGGCCCAGGACACTGTGTATTTACTGCTCAGTTTTGCTGTGAACCTAAAACTACTGGGGAAGAGCATATGACCTGTTACCAAGAGCCAACCTTGGGTGAAGAATTACAGGTAATTTTTTTCTTTTGCTCTTTTTGCACTGGTTTTCCAATTTTTGTTGTTGTTATTGTTTGCTTTTTGTTTTTGTCACTGTGTGTTTGTTACCTATGGAAGTACGAAAAATATTTTTTAAAAAAGTATGCTAAATTCATGGAGAAGGCAATGGCAACCCACTCTAGTACTCTTGCCTGGAAAATACATGGACAGAGGAGCCTGGTAGGCTGCAGTCCATGGGGTCGCTAAGAGTCCGGACATGACTGAGCGACTTCACTTTGACTTTTCACTTTCATGCATTGGAGAAGGAAATGGAAACCCACTCCAGTGTTCTTGCCTGGAGAATCCCAGGGACGGGGAGCCTGGTGGGCTGCCATCTATGGGGTCGCACAGAGTCGGACACGACTGAAGCGACTTAGCAGCAGCAGCAGTAGCAGCATGCTAAATTCAAAGTTGTTGGATTTGCTTAATTTTAGGTCTCAGTCTCTTAGAGAATTGTAACCTAGTACAGAAACTCGAAAAACAATAGTTGATAATATAAGGAACTCTTAAATGGGCAAAAATTAAGCTTTAAATCATTATTTTCAGCTAATGATTTTATGAAAATCATAGAATTTGATTACTGGAAAGGACCTCCATAATCAGGATACAATTTTCTTTTTAAAAATTTGCTTCTATTGTAGTCAGGACCTCTAAAGTTTAGAAGGCAGTTGGGTGGGCAATGCTGCCTGGGAAGTAAAATGAGAAACATGGTGGGTCCTTGCATTTCAGCATGGGGGAAAGTTTATACATACATATATATAGTAAATATATTGGGTTATTTAATAATTTTTAAAAAGCCATAGGAAATGAGAGGAAAGCAATGTTCATAATAAGTTGGGAAAGTGAGAAGAGATGGAGGAGACATTGGGATCCCGAGGGATGAAAAGACTGAAGAGACAAGTGGACTTTTATTCAAGGGCACATTATGTACAATTGCTTCATTTTATTGATGGAGAAACTGAGGCTCTGGAAGGTCTAGGGTCACAGAGCTGAGGAATGGTGGAGTCACATCCATGTCAGTTCTGCATTCTCATCCAGATCAGAAGAGAAGCAAACTTGCTCAAGGGTTTGAGTGCCCAAACAAGTATTTAAAATACAAGTCCTCTGCCCAAATCTTCATGTTGCTTTCTTGCAAAGCTTAGTCTGCTTTTGTGATTAGTGCAGAATAACTCCACACACACACATTTTTGTAACAGCCTTCTCAAGTTATAATTTCATGTGTGCGTGTGTGCTAAGTCGCTTCAGTCATGTCTCACTCTTTGCGACCCCATGGACTGTAGAATTCCATACCATATAATTTGTCCATTTTTTTCAATTCATCCATTTAAAATGAACAATTCAATGTTTTTTTTTGCATATTCAGAGCTGTTGTCCAATTATCACTACAATCAATTTGCTCCAAAAAGAAGTTCCCTACACTTTAGCTATCACTCCCTACCTCCCCAGGCCTAGGGAACTAATCTATTTTCTATCTCTATAGATTGCCTTGCCTGGACAAGTCACATAAATAGAATCATGCAATGTATAGACTGCTTATTTTTCTTAGCATAGTGTCTTCAAAGTTCATCCATATTGTAGCCAGTGTCAGAGCTACATTCCTTGTTTTTGCTGAATAATATTCCATTGTATGGATCTACCACATTTGTTTATGCATTCATTAGTTAATGGACATTTCAGTTTCTACGTTTTGGAAATTACAAATAATTCTGTTGTGAACATGCAAATATTTGTTTTTATAGGTGCTTTTCTATAAAATTAAATGTAGCTTTTATTTAAATTATGACACAAAACATTCCCCCCCCCCACTCCCCCAAGTTTTCAAGTCTCAACTAAAATTCTCCCTGATATCATGTAGGTAATCTAGTGAACATTTTCACAAATGGATTTGAATAAATACAAAATGTGACTAATATATACTAATAAGCAATTATTACTCTTGTTAATTATAAAACAGCAATACAGTTAGATAATTAGTGTCAATATGGAGCTTCCTTAAATTAAACGGCATGCAGCAATCCAATCTGTCACTAAAGTCTGTGACAGAGCTTATTTGGAAGTATCTCTACTTAAGAATCACAGGGATGGGGGAGCCTGGGGGGCTGCCGTCTATGGGGTCTCAAACAGAGTTGAACACGACTGAAGTGACTTAGCAGCAGCAGCAGCTACTTAAGCCATCTAATTATAAACTCAATGAAGAGAAGTTATTGCAATGGTATGTGGTAACATAAAGGGGATGATGTAAGTTTTCATGGACTGATTACAATGTTATCCCGCATTTTGTAATAGCGGACGTTTCTGTCATGAAGCTGGTGACGTGAAGAATGTCAGTGTAAAACGGTACTGTGTAATACACATAGTCTTACAAGGATATTTTGTTTTTATTGAAAACTGAAAAACTTTATAATTAAGAAATAAAATGCAGAAAAATAAATGGTACCATTTTGAGGAAGCGGGTTGAAATGCATATTGAAATGCATATCTTTCAATTTAAATAAAGAGCAGTATATTCATTGATTTATACACAATGAGACTCACTTTCTACTAGACTGTGCTCTGTAAGTAGCGTCTCTTTAAGATCAGTCTTTTCTGAGACCTTCATGGATGATTATAATTTCATTAGAAAGTTCATGTTGTCCACCATCGTGTTGAACTTTAAAGTTGAACATCACGCGTCTGTTTACACTAGCACGCGGTGTGTGAAATTAGGTCCACTGTTTCCATCCATTTACGCCCCAACGGCGCCGGCTGCAGTCCCACCGACAGCCGCCAGGGCGGCCTCCCCGCCCGCCTCCTACGTGGAACCTCCGGACCCGCACAGCCCGTGACGCGCGCCCGGGACGTAGGTGTAGACGGCGAACAAAAGCCGAGCCCTGCGGCCCAAGTGGCTCCTTGGTAGGAGCTCGCCCGGTCCCGCCCGGCAGGCCTCGCACCTGCGCACCCTCCTGCCCCGCGGCCTTGTTCGCCGCGAGGCCGACGAGCGCGGAGGCCGGGGCACGGCGGGCCCGGCCCAGCCCTTCCGACAGGCGGGCGCCGGGATCGGGGACCCGCAGTCGCCTCCATCTTGACCGGCGGAGCGGGAGTGGCGTCCGGGCCGGACCCCGTCGCGTCGGCCGGGCCCAGGTTCGCAGCCGGCAGGGGCGCCGTCTCCACCGCGGGGTCCAGCCCCGGCTTCCTGGGACTAGTCGGAGTTGCCCCCAGTTCCCCCCACGGCCCCGACAAGATGGAGGACGTCGTCTCCTCCCTCAGCCATGACGGGAGCGAGGGACGCCTCCCCACGGGGCTGAGGAGAGGGGAAGCGCCTCCAGCCCTAGGAGCGCGTGGGGCCCCCCGCCAGCCTTCCAGACCCCGGCTCCCGCCCCCTTCGCCGAAGCCCCTGCTCTTCCAGCCCTCACGGGGCTCCCAGACACTGGACAGGGAGGGCTTGGGGGACATCGAGGCCGCGGCGCTCCTGAGGAGGCGGCGCTCGTAGCCGTTGCGAGGGCAGGTGGCCCGGATCAGGTCTTCGGGCCGCCGGGGCTCGACAGCGCCCAGCCCCAGAGGCCGAGCCGCGGCCGGTGCTGCGGGAACCGGAGTCGGCGGCCCGACCCTGACGGGCCGGGCCACGGTGGGGGCGGGGAGGGGGGGGGAATGGAATGGAGGCGCGGGGGTGTGGCCTGCGGCTGACGGACAGAGCATCGGACCACCCCCTCAAGGGGGGCCCTGAAGGAAGGCGGACGCAGCCAATGGGCGTCCCCGAGGCGCCCAGCCCGCCCTCCCCGGCCGCCAGTGAGGGCGCAGGGGGCGGGGCCTGCCGGGTCGGGCCGCGCCGCCGCGGCCGCCGCCTCCGCCTCCTCACCAGCGCTAAAGCCGGGACTGGACCGAGCGGAGTTGCGCGTGTTGCCGAAGGGGGGTGGGCCGGGGGCGGGGAGGTTCGTTCCGTGGAGCCGCAGCCAGAACCGGGTGAGGCTTGTCCCCGCCGTGTCTCCAGTCCAGGGCCGCCGACAGTGGGGGTGGCCGGGAGCGGCGCAGCCTCCGGAGGCGGGGGCGCCGGGAGGCGGAGATGGGTGAGGGCGGCCTCCGAAGCCTCCCACCGACCCGGGACGAGCGCCCCGCGGCGCGGCCGCCGTCGCCGCTGCCGCTTCGGGGCCTCCGGCTGCCGGCGGCTCCGCTGATGTCCCAGGCGCGTTGGCGGGCGGCCCGCGGGCTGCGGGAGTGCGGGCGCGGCCGCGAGGGCGGAGTGAGGCAGCCGCCGGTGGCGGGGGTCGCCCGGGGCCGCCCGGGGCGGGGGCCGGCTGTGGGGGTCGCGCGGTGTGGGGGTGGGGTGGGTGGGGGAGGGGCGCCTCCGTGGGGGCTCGGGGTCCCGTTAGCGCTCTCCCAGCGACGGCGCGAGGTCCCCGAGTTTGGGGGCGAGGGAGCGGGCCCCCCGCGCCGGTCCCCTCCTCGGCCGCCCCGGCCCCGGCGCGCGCGCGGCTCGGCTCCGCACGTATTGTTTGGCTGGGTCTCTAATGGCGGACGGGGAGGCAGCGCTGCCGGTCGCCGACTGCGGGGGGGCAAGTCTCGGGCCCCGGGCAAGAGCCGGGGGCACAGGCGGGGGGTTTCCGCCCCGCGGCGACGCGGGCTCTCCCCAGCCCGGCGTGGGTGCGGGCGCGGCGGAGACGGCGCTGGGCGGGCCGATCCGGGGGATCGGAGTCTCCGCTGGCGTCGAGGCTGCGCTCGCCCTTCCCTTACCCCTCCCCCCCTTCCCCCCGAGCAGGCCTGATGCCCTCCGCCTCCTCCCCCCAGGGTTTGCCTTTCACGTGGGTTTTGGTCCCAAATAAAAATTTTATGCCGTTTTGCTCTACTTTACGTTGGAGGGGATTGTTGGTGCCTGACTAGGGAGCAATAATCGAAGGTCCGAACCTCCTTGACCTCTTAGTTCTCTGCCTCCTTCTGGTGGAAAAGGTTTGGTTCTCCCACCTGGTTAGATGTTGTTGATCCATTTTTTCATTTTTTCTCTTATCCCAGGACCAGGACTTGAATTCATCCTTACCTGGTGCATCTTTGGCTGAGCGTGAGGAGGACAACACCCCGATTGTGAGTCTTTTGCCCCTAATTTGATGCTCCTAGAAGACGTTGGCAGGTTAATGTAGGGCCTCGGCCTGGGGACCGGTGCGTCCCCGTTGTTTTGAGGGGGAGGAGCTTCCCCCTGGGTGGCACTGCCCCCGGGGCGCAGCTTGGATAATGGCTGGTGAGGCAGCTGGGAGTGGGCGCTGCTGTTTGCACCGCTGCAGAGAGCGCTCCTGCTGCAATACCAACCTCAGCAACCAGAATACGGGCTCCTGCAGCTGCTCACGTTACCCGGGAGGAGGGGTGGAGGAAGGAGGGCATATTGCTGGCGCCCTCTAGAGTTCCAGGGTGGGAATTGAAGTCGTTTCGTTTGACGCCTGGTCTGCAACCATCTTTTAACACTTTCTCTTCCTTTTCAATGGAGAATTGATTGAAGGGGTTGGAGAAGCAAAACGACGGATTTAGCTCTGAGTGTGTGATGTAAAACACAAATTTTGACTCTTAGGGTTCATGAGTTGGTGGATGTCTTTAAAGTGTTTGCTTAGGAAAGGCATGAGGCCCCCTCCTCCTGTTGTCTTACTTTATCACCTAGTTCCCTGCTCTGGTTACTCTTAGCCCCAAATCTTTTGTGATGCTTAGTGTTCCCTTGAGTTGTTCCTGACGTGTTAAGTGTTACCTGAGAGTTATTGTTTAATGCTTGCAATTTGTCGGTTTTAAAGTAGCCTCGTAATGTGCTAGACAGTAAGATAAACATAACGGGTCATTTTCCATCCGTTGTTATGAGTTACAAAATATCAGTGAAGTTACTGTTCTGGACACATTATATCTCTGGAGCCCACCAATAGTTAACTTGCAGGTCTCTGCCAAAGGTGAGTCATGAGTATGGTCGCTTATGCTTAAATATTAAGTCTCAAATGGGTCAAAAAATAATAGACAATGAACACAAACTGAATACTGATTGTGAAGGATGATGTGAGGATGGCAACTTGTATTAAGCAAATACCACTTTAGGCAGGTCCCCGGTGCTTTCATGTATTATTTCCTTTAAGGAAATCTTGGCAAATGGCCTGCAGGGGTCATAAAAATAGCATGTATTGAGCCTGTATTGTATGCTAGCATAAGTTTTTTTTCTTTAAAGTTACTATGGCAACTATCAACTTTATGAGGGAAAATAGTATATTGAACCTCTGTGTACCTATCATTTACATTCTATAATTATCAACACATGTCCAGACTAATTTTTAACATATTAAATAGTTTAATCTTTATAAAAACTTAGTGTTTTTATTCCTAATTCTTAGAGGAGGAAACAGGCCTAAGCAGATAACCCAGGTAGTAGTATTTGTTTAAACAGGATTTGAACTTAACCAGTTTTGGTTACAGGCCTGAGTTCAGCAGCTGTGGTGTCCTGTTTTATTTGTGAATTTTCATTTTTTTAATTTATTTTTAAATCTTTGGGCCACACTAAGGCCTGTAGGATCTTAGTTCTGTGATCAGGGATCAAACCTGTGCCCCCTGCATTGGCAGTGTGGAGTTGTAGCCACTGGATTTCTAGGGAAGTCCTTTGTGTTGTCCTGTTTTAAAGTATATAATATGCTTGTTTCACAAATTTAGAAATTGAAATTGAAAAAACTGGAAGTTACAGTCTTTTCAGCCTGTATTCTTTTGCTGGAGACCAGTGGGTAAACAAACATGGAATGTTAAATCTTACTGAGTATCTTTAAGAAAAAAAAGTAGTACCACAGTTATCAATTAGATAACTATTAGATAATTATTTGACTGGTTTTAAACTAATAGGGTCTATTTGAATCAGAAATAATATATTCTTCTTTCAGTGTGTATGTGTGCAATTTAGTATCTACTTCTTAAATACTGTAACTTAAAATGAATATAACTTCTGTAATAAGTTTAAAGGTCTTTTCAGGCATTAAATCATTCAGATATAGTGGATCAGGGATTAAATCTTTCAACTATCAATAGATGGGTAAAGCTTATATTATCACCACATATTTTCCTAGAAGATTTACCATTCTAAAATTTTTCTTTGTATTTATTTGTGATGTCGGTGGAGGAAGGTTAATTGGTTATGTTAAGTACACATTTGGAGATGAGGACATACAAAATGTATAATCAGGACTTTACTGTAATGTCAACATATGTATGAACATATGTATGTATGAAAGCTAAGATTCTTTCAAATACGGTTGACCCTTGAACTACATGGATTTGAATTGTGGGTCCCCTTATGCCTGGATTTTTTTTTAATAGTGCTGCAGGCAGTTGGATCTGCTGATATGAAGGAACTCAGTAAAAGGGAGGCCCAACTATAATTTGTACACGGATGTACTTTTTTCTGACTGCACTGTGCAGCATGTGTGATCTTAGTTCCCAAACCAGGTATTGAACTTGTGACCCTTGTAGTGGAAGCTCAGAGTCCTGACCACTCACATCAGGGAAGTCTCAGTTTTTGAAGGGATGTGGTTCTTGTTTTCCTTAACGATTTAGCTCAGAATTAAAAATTCTTTTACTTAAAAGCATCAACTAATGGTGCTTTAATGCACCAGGCAAAAAGATAACCTGACAATTTTAAATTCACTTTGATTAAATCAAAGTTCTTTATTATATGTAAATTTATCGTGCACTTAATGTGAGTTAGGTACCTTTAGGTGTACTTATGAAGTATTTTGATATTTAAAAATACTTCACATGTTTATGGTACCTTCTTTAGTGCATCCTTAATAGTATGTGTTCCTCCTCCTGTCATTTGTCACACAGTTGAGGGAAAGGGAGAGTGGCCCTGCTTTTCTGAATTCTTCTCCTCTAGGTTCTCTTGCATTGGACTCTTGTACCCCATGTGGTGGGACAACTCTGAGTACTCAGATGTCACACCGATGCTGACAGTGAACATTTCAGACCTTTGTGTGGGTATGGAGCTTGACATACCATCTTCGTACAACACTGTTCCTATTTTTTGAAGTTTTATTGTATGTTGCCCTTGTTTGAGGTACAGAGTGCCTTACTAATGCATTTGAGGGAAAGTGAATCCTTACCTTTGGTCAGATGCTGTGTTGTAACTGTTATGTAAAGAATATGTATGCATGTTGGAACTCTATTGTTGTCAAAAGGTGTGGTATAATTAGAAATTTTGTATCTTTTTCTAGGCATTCATATCTGTCTACTGGTAATATTCACACATATATTATGTTGAATAACACTTATTACAAGAGGACGTTGACATATTCACCTTGCATGTTTTATTTAAGCGATGCAAGATGAGCCTAAACCCAAGTGCTTTCTCCCATTGGATTAACAGTATTTTATGTAGGGCATTTTAAGTTAGGAAGCAAGTATGCTGAGACAGTATGTTGATTCCATGTATTTTCCATTTTTGATTTCAGTTGGTTAATTTTTTTCTGTTCCTGTCAGAGCACAAATTGGGATTTTAGAATTGAACAGAACTTTTAAGATATTCTCTGGTGGCTGAGATGGTAAATAATCTGCCTGAAATTCTGGGGACCTGGATTTGATCCCTGGCTTGGGAATATGCCCTGGAGAAGAGAACGGCTACCCACTCCAGTTGTCTATCCCAGAGAATTCCATGGACAGAGGAGCCTGGCAGGCTACATACAGTCCATGGGGTCACAAAGAGTCAGACGGGACCAAGCCACTTTGACTTTCACTTTAAGATATTCAAATCTCAAAGTTCTTATGGACAGCTCCAATATGTAAAAACTATAAATTGTCATTGAGAAAGTTACTGTTGCTGATAAGTCACTTCAGTTGTGTCCGACTCTGCGAGACCCCATAGACGGCAGCCCACCAGGCTCCCCTGTCCTTGGGATTCTCCAGGCAAGAACACTGGAGTGGGTTGCCATTTCATTCTCCAGTGCATGAAAGTGAAAAGTGAAAGTGAAGTTGCTCGGTCATGTCCGACTCTTAGCGACCCCATGGACTGCAGCCTACCAGGCTCCTCTGTCTATGGATTTTCCAGGCAAGAGTACTGGAGTGGGTTGCCATTGGCTTCTCCGCACTCCAGTACCCTTGCCTGGAAAATCCCATGGACAGAGAAGCTGGTAGGCTACAGTCCATGGGGTCACAAAGAGTCGGACACGACCGAGCGACTTCACTTTCTTTATTGAAGTCTAGAGTTGTAATGTGTAGCAGTTGTTGTTCAGTCTCTTAAGTCATGTCCGACTCTTTGCAAGCCCGTGGATGGCAGGACACTAGGCTCCTCTGTCCTCCACCATCACCCAGATTTTGCTCAAATTCATATGCATTGAGTGGGTAACACTATCTAATCATCTCATCCTCTGCCACCCCCTTCTCCTTTTGGCTTCAATCTTTCACAGTGTCAGTGTCTTTTTCAGTAAGTCAGGTCTTCACATCAGGTATCCAAAGTATTGGAGGTTCAGCATCAGTCCTTCCAATGAATACTCAAGGTTGATTTCATTTAGGGTTGACTGGTTTGACTCTTAGGAGTCTTCTCCAGCACCATAGTTCGAAAGCATTAGTTCTTTGGCATTCAGCCTTCTTTGTGGTTCAGCTCTCACATCCATACATGACTATTAGAAAAACCATAGCTTTGACTGTATGGACCTTTGTTGGCAAAGTGAAGCCTCCACTTTTAAATATGCTGTCTAGGTTTGTCATAGCTTTTCTTCCAAGGAGCAAGCATCTTAATTTCATGGCTGCAGTCACTGTCCACAGTGATTTTGGAGCCCAAGAAAGTAAAATCTGTCTCTGCTTCCACTTTTTCCTTCTATTTTGCCATAAAATGGTGGGACCAGATGCCATGACCTTAGTTTTTTGAATGTTGAATTTTTAGGCAGCTTTTTCACTCTCCTCTTTCACTTTCATCAAGCATCTTAATTTCATCAAGAGGCTCTCTAGTTCCTCTTCACTTTCTGCTATTAGAATGGTATCATCTGAATATCTGAGGTTGTTGATATTTCTCCCAGCACTCTTGATTCCAGCATGTGATTCATCCAGCCTAGTATTTCACACGATATACTCTGCATGTAAGTTAAATAAACAAGGCAACAGAATACAGCCTTGTCATACTCCTTTCCCAATTTGGAACTGATCAGTTGTTTCATGTCTGGTTCTAATTGTTGCTTCTTGACCTGCATACAGGTTTCTTAGGAGACAGGTAGGGTGGTCTGATATTCCCATCTCTTTAAGGACTTTTTCACACTGTGATCCACACAGTCAAAGCTTTGGCATAGTCAGTGAAGCAGGTGTTGAGGTTTTTAAGTTAAGTATTTTAAGTAAGATTGTGATGCACAGCTAGAGGTTTCAGACAGAAAAAAGTTTATGAGGTCCCTCAAGATTTGTATTTTTAAAATAACATGATTTTTTTCATTCTCAGCATACTAGTCATTTTGCATATATACTATTATCAACAGTTGACATTTTGGGAACTTCTTTTGTGGTCCAGTGGCTAAGACTCCAAGCTCCTAATGCAGGGGCTCAGTTTGATCCCTGGTCAGGGAACTAGATCCCACATGCTGCAACTAAGACCCAATGCAGCCAAATAAATACATAAATAAGCAATTGACATTTTTGATAATCCCTTTCCTTATGTTGCCAAGGTCTTCAGCAGATTAATGTGTGAATTGTACTGACCAGTGTGTTAGGCTGGTCCACAAGCCTCAGTTCTGTGTGGTGGTGATAGTAGCGCAAATTCAGCAGAAGTGTGAGGAGCCTGTTGTTAGCAGGGTGAGGTCAGGAGGAGCCTTAGAGTGTCAGGTCCAGGGCACATACGCAGACAACCATGTGTGCTCCGTCCTCAGTCCTGTCTGACTCTCTGCCACCTGCATGGACTGTACCCGCCAGTCTCCTCTGTCCATGGATAGGGATTCTCCAGGCAAGATACTAGAGTGGGTTGCCACGCCCTTCTCCAGGAGATCTTCCCAGCCCAGGGACTGAACCCAAGTCTCCTGCTTGACAGTCGGGTTCTTTTCCACTGAGCCACCTGGGAAGCTAGATACATTAACTTCCCCCAAATGGCAAAGATTGGAGGAGGGGTAAAAACGGTGAAAGGAAATTCAGATGACTTGGATATTGGGAGTAGGTGGTTTGGGGCTTTGAGACACCTCGACTGAGATGAGTTAATCAGTCTGGGCATTGAGGTTTTATTTAAAATCAGGGGAGTGGATGAGATCCCCAGAGAAAGTTAAAATTATTTGAAATTATCTTGCAGTTAAAGTTTGACCCTATGGAAAAGAAGAGATTATTCCTTAACTTGGAAATTCTACACTCTAGAGGTAACTTGAATCAATTAATTGATTTATTCATTTATTTACTAAATCAGAAGAGATTAGTTTTTAGATGCTGGCATAGCCCTTGAATGGATTTTTAGTATGTTAATTAAATAATTCCTATCAGCTTCTAAAACCAGAGTAGCATTGTCCCATATCTGATAAAGATATTAAGAGATTTTCTTAAAAGGGATTTTGTGGCTATATGGTAAGCAACATGAAGTCATAATCTGTGTTCATCTATCATAGATCTCCTGGCTGCTTTCCTCACTTGCTCAGAGATTAGTAGTAGTACCAATTTAGTGTGTATTACTCTAAATCCTTCCTGGGCATATATTAACATGTACCTGTAATAATAAATTAAACTTATATGTGCATGTTGAAAACATGTGTGCTATATGCCATATTTTGGCCACCTGATGCAAAGAGCCAACTCATGGGGAAAGACCCTGATGCTGGGAAAGATTGAGGGCAAAAGGAGAAGGGAGCAGCAGAGGATGAGATGGTTAGATAGGATCACCAACTCAATGGACATGAATCTGAGCAAAGTCTGGAGATACTGGAGGACAGAGGAGCCTGGTATACCACAGGTACTGTCCATGGTGCCTCAAAGAGTCAGACACAGACACGACTTAGTGAGTGAACAATAATAAACAACTATATACATCTTCCTGCGTCTTGGTTTTTTCACTTAGTAGTATGTCTTAGACATTTTTCTGAGTTAGTATGTAAGGATTTCTTTTTAAAATGCTGTGTGGCACTTCATGACATGCACTTTTTTAGCAGTTCAGATATTCCATTGGTGGACATTTAATCTATTTGGGTTTTTTTGTTATTTACAGTGCTGCATGAAATATATGTGAAGTAGTTTCTTTGGGTTCATGTGTGTTTTCTCTGGGGGAGATTCTGGAGAACCAGTCAGCATGTGGCTCCATGGTAAAGAACCCGTCTGCTAATACAGGAGACAGAGGAGACAGGGGTTCTATCCCTGGGTTAGCAAGATCTCCCAGAGGAGGAAATAGCAACCCACTCCAGTACTCTTGCCTGGAAAATCCCAGGACAGTTGAGCCTGACTGGCGATAGTCCATGTGGTCCCAAAGACTTGGACATAACTTAGCGACTGAGCACGCACACGTGCATATTACACGTTTTTATAGACGCTGCCAGATTGCTTTCGACTGGACCACAAAACTCACTGCCCTTTCTACTAGTTTTTCCATGTTCTTGCCAACACTGAATGTTATCAAATAGTTAAAGTTTTGTCAGTTTAATTTGTCTTCTTTCTAAAGTATGGAAATCAGTTCTTGTTATTTCAATTACAAGTATATATACATTATATAGCATGTGTCTTTTTCATATTTTTGCACCTTATTTATAGTGTTTCTTTGCTATGTAAACATTTTATGATGTTATGGGAAAAATCCATTTTACTATTGCAAGCAATGGGAACAACTATAACAAATATGCAAGAATTTTATGAAGCAAATTGTAAAATAATATAGTAAGACATGCAAGAAAACCAGAATGGACAGATTTACATATATCTGAATGGGAAGGCTTGAATAATGTAAAAGATTAATTTTTTTTTGTCCTCAAATATGTCTAAATTCAATGAAATGCTGACTAAATCCCTTAATATTGATAGATACATATGGTACATACAACTGTGATTAACTATAGAGAAAATATTTGGATATAGTATACCTAGAGTGGGACTGCTGAATTTTATGGTAATTCCATTTTTCAATTTTTTGAATAACCTCCATTCTGTTGTGAATAGTGGTGGCACCTTTTTACATTCCCAATAGCAGTGCACAAGGAATCACCCTTTCTTCAATCAGCTAACCAATTTCCCTTCACTGATATTGTTACTTTTTGTTTATTTTGATAGTAGCCATCCTGATGGATGTGATATCTTTCCTGGTTTGATTTGCATATCCCTAATGACTGATTATGTTGAACATCATTAGAAAGAATTTGAGAAAGAACAGTGTTAATTCTTCTTTAAATGTTTGGTAGACTTCACCTGGTGAACCTGGTGAATTTCTTTATTGGGAGATTTTTTGATTACTTATTCAGTCTCTTTGCATGTTATAATTCAGATTTTGTGTTTCTTCTTGAGTCAGTTTTTGTAATTTGTGTTAAAAATTTACCCGTTTTTAAAAATTTTTTATTTTGGGTTGTCCAGTTTTTTGGCATATAATTGCGAAATTATATTCAGTCATTTCTATAAAGTCAGTAGTGATACCTTATTAATATTTCTGATTTTTTTTTTTTAAATTATATTTGTTATGCTAGTCACATGTCAATTTCTTTCTCTTTCGGTTGCACTGCTTGGTTTGTGCGATCTTAGTTCTTGGACCAGGGATCGAACGTGGGCCCTGGCAGTGAAAGGGCCAAGTCCTAACCACTGGACCACCAGAGAATTCTCTTTGTTTCTGATTTTAATAACTATAGAGAGTTTTTTCCTTGTCAGTATAGCTAAAGGTTTGTTAATTTTTTCAAGGAGCCACATATTTGTAATTTTGTGTTTCCTCTATTTTTTCTTTTATTAAAACATTTTTTTTTCACTCTTTTTTTTCCCCCTTTTTTATTTTGTACTGGATTGTGTGTGTGTGTGTGTGTGTGTGAAGTTGCCTCAGTCGTGTCCAACTCTTTGTGACCCTATGGACTATACAGGCTCTGTCCATGGGATTCTCCAGGCAAGAATATTGGTGTGGGTTGCCATGCCCTCCTTCAGGGCATCTACCGGACCCAGCAATCAAACCCATGTCTCTTATGTCTCCTGCATTGGCAGGCAGATTCTTTGCCACTAGCGTCACCTGGGAAGCCCTTCCTTTATTTTTCTGTTCTTTGTTTTGTGTATCTGCACTGATCTTTATTACTGCATTCTTTCTGCTAGTTTTAGTTTATTTAGCTCTTTTTCTGATTTCTTAAGGTGTAAAGTTTATTGGTTTGAGATTTTTAATGTAGGTGTTAATAGCAGTAAGTTTTCTGCTGAATAAAACTTTCACTGCATCCCTTAAGTTTCAATTTGTTGTGTTTTTGTCTTCTTTTGTCTCATGAGTATTTTCTCATTTCCCAAGTTTCTCTTTTTAATCAGGGCTTTAAAAATTATTTATTTATTTTTGCCTGTGCTGGCCCTTTGTTGCTCTGTGGGCTACTCTCTAGATGTGGTGCTCGGGCCTTCTCTTGTTGTGAAGCACAGGCTTTAGGGTGTGCGGGCCTCGGTAGTTGCAGTTGCCAGGCTCTAGAGCTAGGCTCAGTAGTTGTAGCTCAAGTGCTTAGTTGCTTTGTGTCATGTGGGATCTTCTTGGATCAGGGATTGAACCTGTGTCTCCTGTATTTACAAGATGGATTCTTTACCATTGGGCCACTGGGGAAACCCTCTTGTTAGCTTTTTTGACTTAACGTTTATTTTGTCCAATATCCACACATCCACTGCATTTCTGTTTTGGGTATTATATGCATGGGATATCTTTTCTATCCTACTTTCAACCTCCTTGTATTTTTTTTATCTAAGATGAGTCTCTTCTAGATAGAATATAGATGGATTATGTGTGTCTTTTTATCCAGCCTAAGCTCTTTCAGTAATTTAGTCTATTTACATTTAAAGTAATTGTTCGAAAGGAGTAAGGAGAAGTTTACCTCCACCATTTTGTGGCTTGTTTTCTGTTTGTCTTAAATCCGCAACCCCCCCGTTTCTTTTATTATCACCTTCTCTTGTGTTTAATTTTTTCTAGTGTACCATTTTGATTCCTTTCTTTCCTGATTAGTTTATAATTATTTTTATAATGGTTACTTTGAGGATTAAAACAAGAATCTTAGTATTACAACAGCTTACTAGGAATGATACTCTTCATTTGAACAATCTGTGAATGCTCTGCCTGTTACACATCTCTGTCCTTCCCTTTACATTAGGTTTGTTGCCAATAACATCTTTATATGTGTGTGTTCATTAACATATTGATAATTATTATTGTATGCTTTTGCCTTTTAAATCATAGGGCAATAAGTAGTTATAAACCAAAGATACATTAATACTGGCTTCCTGTTGCTTTTTTTAAATGTATTCATTTGTGTTCTGTATTTCTTAGAGCTTCAACTTACTCTGTAGTTTATATTTTTGCTTGAAGAATTCCCTTTAGCATTTCATATTGGGTAGGTTTGCAGGTAATAAATTCACCTTTGTTTTTCTGGGGAATGTCTTAACTTCTCATGTTTGGAGGAATATTTTGTTGGATATAGAATTTTTGGTTGACAGTTTTTTTTTCCCACCATTTTAAATATCATGCCATAGCTTTTCACATCCATGATTTTGGATGAGAAATCTGGTGATGAGGATCCATTGCATATGGATCTTACTTCTCTCTTACTTCTCTTACTTCAAAATTCTCTTTTACTGTTGGGTCCACAATTTGATTATTACTGTCTTGGTATGGCCATCTTGGAATTGAGCTTCTTGGGTGTATGTGTTTATCCTCGTTATATTCATCATATTTGGGTAGTTTATAGCCATTATTTCTTCAAATATGTTTTTTGTTCTTTTCTGTCTCTTTTTGTTATATATATTGGTGCACATAGTGGTGTTTCACAGATTCTTAGGCTCTATTCATTTTTCTTCATTCTTGTTTTCTTGCTCTTCAGACTGGATAATTTTAATTATCCTGCCTTTCATTTTACTGATTCTTCTGCTTGCTTAGATCTGCTGTTAATCCCCTCTAGTGACTTTTTTCTTTTCTGCTATTAAATTTTTCATCTCCAGGATTTTTGTTTGGTTAATTTTTTTTTTAATTGAAGTATAATTGATTTACAGTGTTGTGTTAGTTTTCAGGTATACAGTGAAGTGATTTTAGTTTTATATATATATTCTTATTTGTATTCTTTTCTATTATAAGTTACTGTAAGATATTGACTGTAATTCCCTGTGCTTTACAGTGGGTCCTTGTTTATTTTATATATAGTGTGTATCTATGTGTTTTTTTTTTTAAAGACTTTTTTTTCCCCCCTGTGGACCATTTTTAAAGTCTTTACTAGATTTGTTACAGTGTTGCTTCTGTTTTAATATTTTGGTTTTTTGGCCAGGAGACAGTATGAGATCTTAGCTGCTTAGATTCCTAACCAGGGATTGCACCCACTGCATTGGAAGTTGAAGTCTTAAACCACTGGACTGCCAGAGAAGTCCCAATACTGTGTATTTGTTAATCCCAAACTAACTTATCCACCTCCATCCCCCTTTCCCTTTTGGTAACCATAAGTTTATCTTGTGTCTAGGAGTCTAAATTTGTATCATTCTTTAGATTCTACAAGTGATGTCATATGACATTTGTCTTTATCTGACTTCCCTCATTTAGTATGATAATCTCTAGGTCCGTCTATGTTGATGTGAATTCTTTCTTCTGACTGAGTAATATTTTACTGTGTATATATCCACCATATCTGTATCCATTTCCCTGTCAGTAGACACTTAGATTGCTTCCATATCTTGGCTCTTGTGAATAGTGCTACTATGAGCATTGAGGTGCATATGTATCTTTTCTAGTTTGAGTTTTCATCTTTTCCAGATATGTGCTCAGAAGTAGGATTGCTGGATCATATGATAGCTCTGTTTTTAGTTTTTTTTTTAAGGAACCTCTATACTGTTTTCTATAGTGGCAGCACTAGTCTGTATTCCCACCAACAGTGTAGGCGGGTTCCCTTTTGTCCACACCCTCTCCAGTTGTTTGTTTACTTTTTGGGGGCTTGCACCACAGGGCCTGCAGGATCTCAGTTCCCTAACCAGAGATTAAACTTATGCCCCCTACATTGGAAGCACAGGGTTAGATAGTGGCAGTGGTTAGGTGTAAAGTCCTAACCACTGGACCACCAGGGAATTCCCAGGGATTTTTATTTTAAAAAAGTTTAATTTGTCTTACTGCCTCAGAACTATTATAGGTGCCATAAACACATGTTGAATAATAGCCTTTACTGTAGAGACGAATTTGCCTTAGCTTTCTTTGCACCTCCTTTGGTACCTAGAAAGCTTGGGCTCATCAGTGAGAAAATGATGAATGAATATTTTTCTTGAATCATTTGAAATGCTTTCTTTGTGATTTTCATTGAAAGTTAACCAGATTTTCTTACCTACTAGTAATACTTTATTGTAATGAATGTCAACATTTTATTTATTTATTGGCCATGCCATGTGGCATGTGGGTTCTTAGTTCCCTGACCAGGGATAGAATTAATGCCCCCTGAATTGGAAACACAGAATCTTAACCAACTGGACCTTCAGGGAAGTCCCAAACATTTTATTTTTTAACTACCTTTTCTTTTTTCCTGAGAACATCAAGTATTGGGGTTAATTGATTCTCATGGAATCAAAGACCAAGTAAAGCTGTGAAAGCATTTATAATTTATGACGATTGTCTCAGTCTACTTGGGCTGGTATAACTGAAGTACCAGGGACAATAGACCTTCATGTCTCAGAGTTCTGGAGGCTGGAAAGCCCATGGTTGGGGCTTCTGCAGACCAGGTGCTGGTGAGGGCTTGCTTCCTGTTCACAGACAGGCTTCCCTCTTCCTGCTGTGTCCTCATGTGGTGGGAGAGGGAGCTTTCTGGTGTCTTTTATAAAACAGTCACTCATCTCACTCATGAGGGCCCCCCCACCTTCCTGACTTAATCTTCTTGTAGAGGCCTCGCCTCCTTATACCATCTCATGAATTTGAAGGGGGAACACAAGCATGTGGTCCATAACAGTGAAGCAGTATCGCAAGGAAGCCTAAAAATGAATTAGAAACTTAACCAAAATCTTGAGGTACAGACAAAACTGCCTGGTGATTGTTAGGAGTTAACAATGTGTTAATTGATTTTCACATTCAGTTATCTTTTTAAATTCTAAGAAAAACCATAAAATAAATGCCATTTATTTTAGGGAAAATTGAAACCCAGAAAACTGAAGTTATTTACTTGGTGTTAAATAGATAATTAGAATTGATTTAGTGTAGAAAAGTGGCTGAAGGGAATAGATTTTATTTGGATAAGGTAGAAGTGACCAACTTGAATTAGATTGTCTTTTCTTTATAGGGCTCAGTGAGTGGTAGTTGAAGCATATTCTCTGTGGCGTATAGAAGTGACCACATTTATAGTCTAGGATTTGGAAAGAACTGTTACGGGTGAGTAATTACTCTGTTTTGAAGCGTGGGTTACTGCAGAGAACTGTGCAGCAAGAGAAGTCTCCTCTCCCCACGGTTACACTGGGAGGAGACATGAGGGGATACCTCACGGCCACCAGAGGGCACTGGGGATTCAGTTCTGTCTTAAGCCCCAGAAATTGTCATCTTGTTTTAGGTATGCTGAAATATAGAAAAGATCCAAAAAACTCATGCTTTAAAAGCCTTTGCATTCCCTAAGTTCAATGGATTTACACCACATTCTTCTGAAAATTGTTACGTTGATGAAGATCCTTCCTTCCTTCTGACAGATAGATGTTAACTACAAGTCAGTTCCATTTGTGTTACATCTCATCTTACCCTGGCACTTTGGGCTTGATATTTCTTCCTTTTGATACTTGTATTTTTCACATACTGATTTGGTTACTTTTTTATTGAATGGTGTGTTCTTTTTTTTTTGTTTAATTAATAAGAGTTGTGCTATATTATTTTATTGTTTAATAATAACATATTATATAGTAGTTACGAATATTCAGATCCTGACCTCTCCCATTTTCTCACCGTGGTCTTGGCAGCTTACTTTAAGTTTTTTTTGTCTGTGGTATGTGGGATCTTAGTTCCCTGACCAGGGGTCAAACCCATGCCTCCTTCAGTGGTGTCTCTTAACCACTTGACCACCAGGGAAGTCCTGGGCAGTTTACTTTAGATGATTGCATTTTTAAAAAAATCTGTATAAGGGAGATAATGATTTTACTTTTCATTGGGTTGCTTAAATGTTTAATCGTCATGAATATTTGGTGCATAATAAGTATTAAATACATGTTAACTATTACTGGATGAATGTACTTGTATTTTAAGAGAACCTAATTGAATCAGTTATTAAATTTTTGAATCAAATGTCATTCAATTTATTTCAGCATTTAAAACTTCCTGTAGCGAGGTTAAAAATTTTTTATGTTTACTTAAAGTTAAGTGAAGGCCTTGTATGAAGGTTTCTCCCAGCACATGCTGTTGTTTTACCATAAACAAGTCTTCCTTATTAGGTTAATATAGTATATATTTTAATATTTGAAAGTGTATTTAAAGTGTCTTAGGGAAATTCCCTGGTGGTCCAGTGGTTAGGATTCTGCACTCTCACTGCCAAGGGCCTGGGTTCAATCACTGGTTGGGGAACTAAAATCCTGAATGCTGCATGGTGCAGCTAAAAAAAAATAATAATAATACTTAAAGTGTCTTAGAGCTTAGAATGATAATTTTTAGGTCTTTGAGTAAGGCAAAATAGTCACCCCTTAAATTTTTAAATGAAATTATCTATTTTCCTTAAGCAGATATAAATGTATCTTTTCTCATTTTCCAATATTATATCTTCCATCCTGAAACAAACAGCTTAAACAAGAAGAATGAAGAGAGTTGTAGGATCAAGCTTTTTTAAAAAAATAAAAGATTTATTTATTTTTGGCTGTGCTGGGTCTTCATTGCTGTGTGGGCTTTCTCTGTGGTGTGTGGGCTTCTCATGGCGGTGGCTTCTCTTATAGTGGAGCACATGCTCTACAGTGTGGGCTTCAGTCGTTGTGGCTTGTGGGCTCTGTGGTGCTGGCTCAGTAGTTGCGGAGCATGGGTGCAGAATCTCCACTGAACATGGGATCTTCCCGGATCAGGGGCTGAACCTGTGTCCCCTGCATTGGCCGGTGGATCCTAGCCACTAGAGCACCAGGGAAGCCTTGGAGCCAAGCTTTGTGCAGAGTGTGTAGAGTCCTGACATTGTCTTGGAACCTTGGGCACTTCTGATGTATATATCTGAGCTACTGCTTTTTCTTAATTGAAGTATTGATTTATGATATTCTGAAAGTTTGAAGTGTACAACATAGTGATTCACAGGTTTTTTTTTTTTTCTGGCTTGTGGAATTTTAGAATAGCTCCTAGTGGTTGCTTGAGTCCAGGCCTCGGCAGTGAAAGCCTGGGGTCCTAACCACTAGTCCATCAAGTGACTCCCAGGTTCATGATTTCTCATGGCAGGGGTATTGACCTGTTTGGTTTATTGATTTTTCTCAACGCCTCAGACTGTGTCTTGTATATACTGGGTGCTCTATAAATCTTTGTTGAATGCAACTATTAACCTGACTTGCTGACTTTGGTGAGTTCTTTGCTTGTTTTGTATCTCCTCTCATCCTGTTCCCTTCCATGGACCTGGACCTTGTTCCAGCCATGTTTGGCCTTCACCCCAGTGCTGGAAGTGTCAGCCTTGTTCCCGTTGGGCTTCTTTGGGAGCTGCCCTCACTCTAGTTTCCCAGTTAGCTCTTGCTCATCATTCCAGGTCTCAGTGAAGTATCACCTGCTCACAGAGGTCTTCGGTCTTTTTTCTTCATCCTGTTACCCATTGTTTTTTCTAAAATTTAAATTTTAACTTAATAAGTGAGAAGTCATGCTCACAAATTCAGAAAATGCACCAAAACACACACTGAATAGTTTCTTCATGCCTGTCAGCCATCTGTCAACATGATAATTATTTATATTAGGGTGATCGTCTTCCGTCCAGAGGCTTTTGTCGCAGTGTAAGCAAATGGCTGTATAGATGAAGCAGTGTTTGTTTGTAAGCTTCAGTGTTATCAGACTGGGTTGAGTGGCCTTAGGAGAGAAGAAGGGTTACCAGGCAGTTCACAGTTGGCACTGGGCCCTTAGACCAGGTTTCCACACCCGCACAGCTGCAGTCTTGTCTCCTGTGAAGGTGTAGGGTACAAACCACTTCATGGTCCTGTCTTTGTGCAAATTGACCTGCAGTCTGTACTCACCCTGCATTTTCCCTTCTTGTTTTTTTCCAGTTTAGCCTCTGAGATGAAGGTGATCCATGTTCAGGACTGGGTCTGCTACTATCCGTGCCCATCACCTCATCGTCTATCTGCTCAGTAACTTATTTTTCTCCTTTCTGACTGTTTTACTGTTAACTTGCTGCTATCTCTTTGGCCTCGGCACAGCTCTGCCTGTGTAGTAAGTGCTCAGAAATACGAGTTGATGTGGCAGAGTCATGAGAAGTTTGGACTGTTGCGGTGAAAACCTGGGGATGCATTCTAGCTGTGTGACTTGGTTAGTTAGCGTCTCTAAGCCACAATTTCTAAGTCATGAACATGGACAAATATTACAGCTATATCAGGGTTATTTTAAAGATGTAACCAAGGGGCAGATAATATTTTCCTAGGACTATTGTAACAAATTACCACAAACTTAGCAGTTTAAAACTGGAAGTCACAAGTCAGAAATTGGTGGCCTGGGGCTCAAGCCAAGGTGTGACCAGAGCTAAGCTTGCCCAGAGGCTCTGGGGAGGGCTCGCTCTTCACCTCCTGTAGGTTTTGGTGCTGTGACATGCTGGGCTGTGTCGTTCCCTCTCCGCAGCCGCCTCTGGTCTCAGTGCCTGTCATCTCCTCCACCTCTTGATGGGGTACAAGAGGTGTGTGCAGGGCCCACCCAGCCAAGCCCATTTTTAAGTCCTTTCTCATCATCATCTCTGCACAGACCCCCTTTCCTTGTAAGGTAACAGTTACAGGTTCCAGGGCTTAGTATCTGATGTCGTCAGGACTGTTATGCAGCCCAATAGATGGACATGAAGGGCAGGGCAGTGGGCATTTATGCTTTGTGGATGCGGTTGGCAAAGATTTCAGATTCTCAGAAGGATTTAATCACGCAGCTACATGGGAGCCAGGGAATGTGAGAACAGTGGATTTTAAAAAAAAAAGGTAAGCAAAGTTGGAGATTAAATTATGTCATTTTATTCGATACAGTGAATAAGGATAAATATCAAGAGATTGTCATGATCAGATTTTAGTTATTTTTTTGTTCACATGTGTGTGGAACGATTTATGTATGTTTTCAGTGTTAAAATTTATAGGGTAGGCAGTGGTAGAGAAGAGAAGGTTGCAAATATACTGCATATTCTTACTGAAAATTGTATAATTACCTGTATTTTTATATCGCATGTTATTTTTATATCACATAAACTATATGAAATGATTAGTGAATGAGGGAAGATCACAGAATGGATATCAAATTTTTCCTGGATCATCGATAAGAATCGTTGTTACTTAGAGTAAGAAAGAAAGTAAAAGTACCTTCAAAAAATTCTTTGAATTTGAGTCGCATCAAAAGCCATATACTGACAATTGTAACGTGTGTCTTTTTTCTGTCTCCTTAACAGGGTCTTTGGCATGGACACAGGTTCAGCAGGAGGATTGGAAGTGACTGATCAGACTCCTGTTCTGTTGGGGAGGACAGCCATGGCAGCTAGTCTCACGGATGTAGGAAATTCGTTTAGTGGGCCACCTAATCCTTTAGTGAATAGATCTAATAAATTTCAGAGCTCATCAGTGGAAGACGATGATGATGTTGTGTTTATTGAACCAGTACAACCACCTCCTCCTTGTGCACCAGTGGTGGCTGATCAAAGAACCATAACATTTACATCATCGAAAAATGAAGAGCTGCCAGGAAATGATTCCAAAATTCTTCCTTCCTCAAAAGAATTGGCTTCTCAGAAGGGGAGTGTAAGTGAGACGATTGTCATTGATGATGAGGAGGATATGGAAACAAATCAAGGGCAAGAGAAAAATTCCTCCAGTTTTATTGAACGGAGACCATCTGAGTCTAAAAACAGAACCAATGATGTGGATTTCTCCCCTTCCAGTTTTTCAAGAAGTAAGGTAAATGCAGGAATGGGTAATAGTGGTATCACCACAGAACCAGACTCTGAGATTCAGATCGCTAACGTTACGACCTTAGAAACAGGCGTCGGCTCTGTGAGTGATGGCCAGTTAGAACACACTGACGGGAGAGACATGAACCTGATGATCACACACGTAACATCCCTGCAGAATGCCAGCTTGGGAGATGTCTCTAATGGACTGCAGTCAAGTAATTTTGGTGTTAATATGCAAACATACACCCCGTCTTTAACTTCACAGACCAAGACTGCAGTAGGACCTTTCAATCCTGGTAGAATGAATGTGGCAGGAGACGCATTTCAGAACGGAGAGTCTGCAGCTCATCACAACCCTGGTAAGCAGTGAGGGTCCTCTCCCGCTCCCCCTTTAGGGGTTGTTTACAGGCAGGTTCTTCTTTCATTGTCCTAATTGGTGCTACTTTGGTTAGTTTACTCATGTAAGATGTGTTAATTCTATTGACTTTCAAGTTTCAAATTTTAACTAATAAGAGATGTAAACTATGTATGTAATATTTCTCTGTAGAGTATTGGAAAATTAATCAGAACAAAATACTCTTTATAGTCACCATATTCTAATAATTTGGCATCCTATTTGTCATGTACTCATTTTATGCTCGTGTGTTTTTAATGGTATGGTTTTAATGTGCAAATAGAGAACGAAAAGATATTTAGTACATGTGAGGAGCAATATAATGTTGTGTAATTGCGTTTAGATTTGTGTTTTAATTTTGATTGCCTGTCTGATTTTAATTTTTACTTATTAGCACTAATTTTTTTTTAATATGTAAAGATTGGTAAATTTCTTGACTATTTGAAAATACTTTCTGCAGGCAGCTTTATTCTGTGGAAACTGTGAGAAGAGTTCTGTGGCTTTTCCCGACCACGTGAGGCCTGCCTGTCTCTCGTGTACCTTCTCTTCTTGGGCTTCATCATTTTAAGCTTGTTAGCAACTTTATCAGCCTAGGATTGTGGGGAATAATAAGAAATGACTGAAACCGAAGCTGTGTAGAATGTTTTGTGAAATGCTAGTTGTTTTTCTTACTTATTCTTTTCGGTTATGATAGTAATGTCTAATTACTGAAGAATATTTGGAAAATCCATAATTAAAAAATGGGGGGGAGAAACCCTTATAGGTGATTAACTGAAGGTTACCTACCACTGTTGATAATGGTTTGAGCGGCTGGTTGTCATTCTTTCTCCTTTGTACTTCTTAATTTGCTTGAGTGAAGTTATTCATAATGTTCTTTCTTGTTTTCCCTCCACTTAATGTGGCTCTGTATTTTTTCATATCACTAAAATTGTTTATACATGGAAGTTGTAATGACTGCACAGTGGGTTTCATTATACCAGTCGCCATATTTGGCTTTTACACCATTTTCCTTTTTTGCTGTTGTTGGTATATGATGAACTTTTTTCCCCTCAAATTTCTGATGATTTCTTAGCATTTACTCCTAGAAGTAAAGTTACTGGGTCAGAGAGTGTCACTGCTTCTATCTGTCCAAAGATCATTGGTTATAAAAAGGTTCTGGTTTATAATGATTTTGAAAAAAGTGTGTTTCTTAATACTCAGTTTTGAAAAATTCTAATGTCTCCCAAGACCATTTCCCCTTGTATGTATTTACATATATTTGTTGGTAGGTCATTGATGTGCATATGTGTACATGAATTTGTGAGAGCATTTTTAAGTTGTGGAAATAGTTTGTCATGCTGCCTTCTGGAAAGGTTTTACCAATTTAAACTGCTATCAGCTGTATATTAGAATATCTTTCCTACTGGCTCACTTTTTATAAAAGTTTAAGACATGATAATAGTCAAATTAGTTTCAAAACAGCTATTTTGTCTCATAATTTTAAATATATTAAAAATGTATGAAAAAGAACATAGTGTGCAGTCTTTACTGTTGAGGAAGGTACATTTAATTGTAACCTGAGATTGCAGGATAGGTCTAGCTTTGCACACTTTCCCTTCCTCCCTCCCCTTTAAATAAACAGTAGATTTTTAACTTTTGACCATATCAAGAGTATATGTTTGCATTTGGTAATTCTCTGTTTAGTTCAATTCCAGTTTTTAGTATTTAAATAACTCTTAAGAATATTCTTATCCATGTGTCTTGGGACCCCTAGTACTTGAGGACTGTTGCTGAGTCAGGGAATGTCAAGTGTGCATCAGAAAGCCAGACAGATACACCTCTTGCTCCTGAGTTTACCGATTAGCTCTTGTGTGTACCTGCGGTCTTTGTTTGTAATGGAGAATTACAACATCCTAGCTGTTTATGCTGGCTCTTAGACTAATGATGACTTTGGCAAATTAACCTCTATTCCTTGATGTCCCTTGTGTAAAACAGAGGTTTCAGACAGAATGCTTAAGTTCCTTCCATTCCTAAAAGTGTGTTGATGTTGGAGGAGGTGAAAATTTGAAAGTAGGGGAAATGTAAGAGTTAAAGTATAGCTAAAAGGAGCTACTGTGTATTTAGTTTACAGGGCCTAAAACTAAACTGAAAAAAAAATTGCCAATTTTCAAAGTCAAGTTAATAGATGATTTTAGGTTTAAATAGGTTCCTTTAAGTATATATTCAAATGAGAAGCCTACAGAGTTGAAAATTCTAAGGATCCACTTTATGTTGTAAAAGCTATTCCTTCTAACATATATTCAAATAAAATTTTTGTTTGACGGCCCTTCATGAGATGGAACTGCCATTTCAGTGATTTGCATTCTTCGTGTTCTTTAGTATTTTTACCTCTTCATTAAAACCGGCCCTCATGGTGTCAGGATGACAGGATTCCAGAATGCACTTTGTTTACTCTCTGTATAAAGTATGGATTTATTTGGAGGGGTTTGTGGATTAGGTAAAATTTGACTAGCAGTATATGTAGCACCTGGAAACCATTAGGTCAATGAATGGACTGGTCAGAACCAGGAACTTGCCCTCTTTAAGGTTTTGATAGTAAAGAAATGTCCTCATACTCTAGATATTTTTGTACTTTGTTTTTCTTATAAAAGGACATCTTTTTTGTATGGAAGTTCAAATTTCACAAGGAGCTTGAAAGGAAAAATATTACAAGAGTACAAAGTAGTAGAAGTTAGAAGCAATAGCATGAAAAGTTTCAAAATGTAAAACGTTAGCCGTATTGGTATTGCTACAGTCTATGGGGTTGCAAAAGAGCTGGACACAACTGAGCAACGGAGCACGCGCACACACATTGGTGTTGCATCGGGAGGCTGTGGAGCAGTGACCAGTGGTGGGCTGGAAACTCACTGCTCATCCCACTGAAGCGGTCTGTGAAGGAGAGAGGGGTGGACCTCTGCTCCCCAGCATTGGGCTCCCAGCTCTCAGTGCCATGCCCGGTAGGCTGTGCTGCTGGCAGGGACAGCACCCCTGGGTGATGGTGCGTTGGTCCCCATGTCTGTTTAACACTCTGGTTTCTTTGATATTATGTGATGTACTTGGAGGCCATGGAATGAAACATGTATATGGAAAAGCTGTTCTCAGAAAGATTTATTTTAAACTTTTTATTATTTAAAATTTTTTTGGCTGTGCCATGCAGCATGTGGCATCTTAGTTCTCTGACCAAGGATCAAACCCATGCCCCCTTGCAGTGGAAGCATGGAGTCTTAGCACTGGACTGCAAGAGACGTTCCTAGAAAGATGTTTTGAGTATAATCATTTGTAAACTTTATCCAACCTATGTTATATTTGTCAAAGGTTCTGGTTGGTCGAGATTTTATTATACTTTTATGTTGATATATGTGTTCCTTGCTTAAAGTCATATTCTGTAAGTTCTTCCTGTTTAATAACTAATGGCTAATACTTTTTAGCGCTTCCTATATGTCAGTCACTGGTTTTTAAACCATGTATTATCTCGTTTAAAGTTTCTGTTTGCAGTTGAGAGACGAGTTAGGCTCCAGGTGAGTAACTTCCTGGGCTGGTAGGTAATGAAGCCTGCATGTCAGCCATGCTGACTCCAAAGTCTATGCCTTTGACTGTCCGCTGTACTGTGCCTTCCTGATGTCTGAAACGTGTACAGAATGTTTCTCTGATACAAATTTCAATGTATGTGTGTGTTTTTTTTTTTAGATTCTTGGATCTCCCAGTCAGCATCCTTTCCCCGTAATCAGAAACAGCCAGGGGTGGATTCTTTATCACCAGTGGCCTCGCTTCCTAAACAGATTTTCCAGCCTTCTGCCCAACAGCAACCCACTAAACCAGTTAAAGTCACTTGTGCAAACTGCAAAAAACCTCTGCAGAAGGGACAGACAGCTTATCAGCGAAAAGGATCAGCTCACCTCTTCTGTTCTACCACCTGCCTTTCTTCCTTCTCTCACAAGCCTGCTCCAAAGAAACTTTGTGTTATGTGTAAAAAGTAAGGTTTACCTTTCAGCATATTTCCATGTGGTTGAATATTGGTGATATAAAATTTGAGAAAAATTGTTTTAGAGGTGAATCACCGTGTTTTGAAAATGCATAAGCTAAGCCAGACTAAAATTTGTAGAACATTAGAGTGTTCTCTGTCAAGCTGAGGTGGTTTAGGAATAAAGAGCCTCCTACTTGGATGGGCTTTGGGGTTGATTTAGATCCTCGATCCCTGTAATTAATTTTATCTGTGATCTCCTTTGGACTTCTTGAGTTTGTAAAAAATACATACATGCTTATTTACATTACTAATTATAAGAATTTAGTTCTAGCCCGATAAAATTCTTACACAATTTATGTGTGACTAGTTTTGTATTAAAATAGGTCAAAATTTAGAGTACTTGCATGTTAAGATTGTTTAAAATTGGCAGAACTTTGGTTATTGTATGCATTTATTTATGTTTGTCTTAAATTTTAGGTCATTTTTTAATACTTACCTTTTGATGACTCAGGTACCAATTTTTTGACAGCCTTGTAGTGAATCCTCTCCTGCTGTTTCTACGTCTGGCCTCACTAGTTAAAAATGAGATGAATATGGCATATTCTGTACAAGGTCAAGCAGGTGGATTTTCTGTACCATCTCTTGAGCAGCCCATGTTTGTGAAGATGTTTTAGATCTTAGAAATTTGAAAAGGGCTGAGTGCTCTGTGTAAGTTTAGTAAATTCAAATATTGGTGCAATTGTTATACATTTTTTGGTTGCTTTACAGTAATAGGCTTGCATGCAGTAGTGTAAGACCTGAAAATTCAGAATTAAAGGAAAATTTCTAAAGTCATCAATGTGGTTGTTTCTTAACATTTTTAATTGTAGTTGAGAGCTGTACAGAATGGTCAGTGGGGTTGTTCTGGGTTATGGGATATATTTAAATTCACTTTTGCTCTCTAAAAGGATGTTGTATTCCTGTGACCTAGATATCTCATGCTTTCTGCTTACCTGGAGAGGAAAATTGCATAGGTATCATAGTTTATACCTCAGTAAATTAGGCCTTGACATTAAACTCCACATTTATAACAAAAACTTTTCTTTTAAAGTGTTTCCAGTGTCTGAAAGCCTTGTTAAGGAGCTTGAAGATGAATTGAGTGGTGGCTGGGGTTTAATAGTACTGCTTCTCAAGCTTCTATGTTCATCATATTTTTATGAACCAAGAGTTTTTACATAGTAAAGGTGATGTAATGAATCTAAAAATGGTTCCAGTTTATGGAAGTTAAAAATGTCACTTACTTTTTTTGTATTTGATTTATTTTTAAGTGGAGCTTGACTTTGCTGCTTTTCAGAGATATAACTACAATGAAAGGAACCATTGTTGCTCAAGTGGACTCAAGTGAATCCTTCCAGGAGTTCTGTAGCACATCTTGTCTGTCTCTCTATGAAGACAAACAGAATCCTACTAAAGGAGCTCTGAATAAATCAAGATGTACAATTTGTGGTAAACTAACAGAGGTTTGTATTTCTGTGCTTTATCACTTAGTTCTGATTAATAGGAATATTTATGACTTTAACTGTTAATGATGTATCATCAGTGTGTGTTTCCTTAAAAGTGAGGGTATATGAAATCTGTCTTATAACTATCCCTTTATGTAGTTATAAAAAAACTGAAATATAGCATCAGTTGACTTTTTCCTTGATGTTGGGAGCACTCACAGACAAAACCATAGTGTTTAAACGGTGCTAAGCTTCAAACAAGAGGCAACAATCTTGTCTAAGCAGTGAAATAAGTGGTGGGGATATTTTGGAGGATTTCATTAAAAATATATTATGGTTTTGGCATTTTATGAAATAAAAAGAAATCTGTGTATCCATCCTTATTTGAATTATTTATAATAGTTCTCCCTATTCTGTATAGCAATGTACTTTATTTATATTTCCGTTTGGATTTAGCTAAAGATTTCCAATCTGTTTTAGAAGTTTTATACTACCTAGACTGGGTTGCTTCCTATCACTTATAGAGACCTCTAGAGAAGCTTGTATTATGATCCTGGTGGTCCTCCCTGCTTCCTGCCATACGTGTATTCCGTGTGTTTATTAAAGAAAAGTTTAAAAATGAAATGTACTTTGTTTTGCCCTTTTCTTAAACAAGCCTTACATAGAAAAATAGAGGTATTTTCTTTTTGTTGAAGCACCTTGTGACTTAAGCTACATGTTGTGTATTAATTTGTGTTTTAAAATTTTGCTTGTTGTTTTTCTTTCAGATTCGCCATGAAGTTAGCTTTAAAAACATGACTCATAAGCTGTGCAGTGACCATTGCTTTAACAGATACAGGATGGCTAATGGCCTTATAATGAACTGCTGTGAGCAGTGCGGCGAGTACCTACCCAGCAAAGGAGCTGGGAACAATGTCCTGGTTGTTGATGGTCAGCAGAAGAGGTTTTGCTGCCAGAGTTGTGTCAGTGAATACAAGCAGGTAATTCACCACTGGTTTGAGTGTGTTTTTAAATTGCTGTAATAGTTTTACTCTTAACAGCATTTAGTAACCAGATTTATCTTGGGATCTCATTTAGTTCCATTATTGTCTTAACATCTTAGAGATAACCTTATCTCAGATAAATGTGGAAATATATGTAGATGGTTGGAAATAAGGTTGTGATTTTACCATAGGTAAATGCTTACCACAGTGATTCTTGTTTTGAATTTTTTTTTAGGTGGTGGAGAGGGGTCACAAATACGATTTTTCAGATTGTTAATGCTTAGGAATGATTATCTTATTTGTAATATTAATTTGAAATTTAAGATGTTTTTGATCTAGTTTATTTTTTAATGATTTCAAAAGTCAGAAGTTGGCCCCATTTCTCTCTTCTGTTGGTTCCTACTTATTCTTTATACATATCAATTTTTAATAGTATTTTCTTTTCTGTTCTTTCTGAAAAGTTAAGGAAATAATTTGTTCTTAGTTTCTCTTTTTTCCCCTGTACAAAAGGGAGCATACGGTTATGTGCTTTTACTGTACATTTGTATCTTGGACGCATCCCCTGTCAATATATTCCTTATTCTTCTTTTTTTCATGGCTTAGTTTTTAGGTATTTTGTGAGCTGGTTGTTAACCCATTGTTAAAAATTAAGTTTGAGAAACTTATAAATTCCATTTGTATTAATCTGCTAGGACTGCCATAACAAAATACTGAGGGGTTCAGACAGCCAAGAATTTTCTTTCTCATAGTTCTGGAGGCTTAAAGATCAAGGTGCCCTTCCAGGGTGACTGGTGAGGCCACTCTGCCAGACTTGTAGGGAGCCTTCTCTCTGTGTCCTCATGTGGTCTTTCCTCTGTGCTCAGGAGAAAGAGTGTCCTGTAGGACTTGGTTTAGTCTTGACTGCCTCCCTAAAGCCCCTGCTCCAGATACAGTCTCATTGGGAGTAAGGGCTTAAAGATAATATATTTGGGGTGGAGGGAGACACAGAGTATTGAAAACAAAGAAAATAAATACTTAAAACTTAGAAATTCCTAATTATTTTATTATATTTTAATGTTATCTGTGCTCTTGAAGTTATTTCCATGACTGTATTTGTGTGGTGGCGATATCGTACGTAATGGAGTGCATCCGTGTCTCCCTTGCTGACTTCATGTTCATTTTATGCTGGTGCCATGTGGATTATGGTGTTTCCTCTCACCTCCCAAGAACCAGTGGTCACCAGTATACAAGACTACACTGGGCTAACTGTTGTTTATTTCGTTACTTTGCTGTGGATGGTACTGCGTTATCTCTGTTGTTTTGCTGCTACAGATAACCAATGGTGAATAACCTGGCACAGGCACAGCTCAGAGATGTTTGGGTTCAGTTCCAGACCACTGCAGTAGATTGATTGACTGACTGAAAGTTGCTCAGTAGTGTCCGATTCTTTGTGACCCCAGGGACTGTATAGTTCATAGAATTCTTCAGGCCACAATACTGGAGTGGGTAGCTTCTCCCTTCTCCAGGGGTTTTCCCAACCCAGGGATCGCACCCAGATCTCCCATGTGGCAGGCAGCAGAACGAATATTAAAGTGAGACTTAGACTACTAAGTGTGCAAGTAGCATCAATGTCTAAAATAATGTACATACCTTAGTTAAAAATACTGACCATCATCTGAGCCTTATTTTTCTATAGGATCATTAAAGTTATGTAATAATTATTCTGTAAGCTGGGCGTTGGCACTAGGACAGAGCAGACAGGCATTTGTAAAGTTGGATGAGGTTGTTTTAAGTCACGAAATAGGTAATTAAGAATCAGCTTTTGCAGGTTGCTTGTTGACCTTTCAGTCTGGGAGCCTTTCTTTATATCTTTTTATATGGACCTAGAATCTATTAGATAGAGTGAAGTGAGTCAGAAAGAAAGATAAATATTGTATTCTAATGCACATATATGGAATCTAGAAAAATGGTTCTGAAGAATTTATTTGCAGGGCAGCCTTGGAGAAACAGACATAGAGAATAGACTTATGGACATGGGGAGAAGGAAGGAGATGGTGAGATGTGTGGAAAGAGTAACATGGAAACTTACATTACCATATGGAAAATAGATGGCCAATGGGAATTTGCTGTAGGGCTCAGGAAACTTAAACAGGCTCTGTATCAACCTAGAGGGGTGGAATGGGGAGGGAGATGGGAGGGAGGTTCAAAAGGGAGGGGATGTATGTATACCTATGGCTGATTCATGTTGAGGTTTGACAGAAAACAACAAAATTCTATAAAGCAATTATCCTTCAAAAAAAAAAATAAAGCCTTTTAAAATCTTCTTTTAGGTAGGTAGCCATCCAGGCTTCCTGAAGGAGGTTCGAGATCACACACCAGACTCTTTCCTCACGCAGCCTGAGGTAAGTGGGAATGTGGCCTGGCCATGGCCTCCACGTGACACATGCTGCTACTGCCTTATTGTGTGTCTGAGAATCATGTGCATTTGGAAGCATATTACCATTTCTGAACTTAAAATCTGTTATGATGATGATCGTTTTATCTCTTCAGACAAACAAACTTTCATTTCACTAAATATTATGTGTTTTCTTATGATGTATTCTATTGATTTTAGGTATTTATGTTATTAAAAATTAGTTTAAGATACAGATTTTTAACTCATAGTCCTTGACCACAGTGAGCATTTAAATGTAGAATATAAAAGTCCTTCTCTTGGACCTACCTGAAAGAGGGGGAAAAAACCCCTTTCTTTCAAAAACTGTTTCCAAATCTATATTTGTTAAACTGCATGAGTAAATTAGTATTTGAATAATAAATGTATACAATTAACAGTAATTAAGATTGTAGTACAGCGATCAAAATAAGACATTTTTAATACTGCTGTTTGGTTCATCTATAGACTTTATTCAAAATTTGTTCATTAATGTCTGTTATAACAAATTGGAAAAAAGATTTATATAACATCTAATCCAGAGTCATAAGCCATTATTTAAAGAAACCTTTTTTTCAGTTTCTCCCTCTCTCCTCCTGAGACCCTAGTTCCAGGTGTGCTAGACTTCCTGCTCCTGCCCCTGGTCGCAGTGGCTCATTCATTATTTATTGAGGTTTTTTAAGTCTTGTTTTCCTTCTTGCTTCCTACTAGAGACTTTCTATTGTATCTTTGGTTTTACTGGTTTTACTCAGTTGTTTCTAACCAACTGTTAGTTCAGTGTGGTGTAGATTTTGGCTTGGCCTTTGTGTTATCTCTAGAGGTTCTGTCTGGGTCTTTTTTATGTCCTCTATTTCTGGCCGCATTATGTTCATGTTCCTCCATGGGTTTCTTGAGTATATCAGCATATTTATCATAGTGGCTCTTTTCATATGTCCTTTTTATATAAACTTTCTATGTTTTACAGAGTTATACAGTTGGCCCTTTATATCCACAGGTTCTGCATCTAATGGATTCAATTGACTGAAAATGTGTTGGGGGTGGGGGTGTGGCAAAAAATTCCGAAAATCACAAGTTAAATTTGCTGCACACTGTCAGCTGTTTACATAGCATTTACATTGTTTTAGTTATTATACGTAATTGAGGGAGATGTGCATACTATACCATTTTATATAAGGGACTTCTGAACTGGTCCCTGGTCTGTCTGGTCCCAAGGTCTTTTGTGACCTTGATATTTCTGAGCACTGCACGACAGGTGGTGAAGTGCCCTTGAGTTAGGTTTGTCTGCTGTTTTCTCAGGATGACACTGAGGTGGTGCATGGTGGGCACGAATACCTAGGCAGCAGTACACATCCTTGTGCAGCGTCAGACCAGCAGGCACGTGATGTCTGCTGTCCGCTCTTGTGCATTGGCTTGGCTCACTCGGTCAAGGGGGCGCTGTCCCATTTCTCCAGGGCAGTTGCTGTTTTCCCCTCCATATATAAGTTATTTTGAGGGGATGTATTTTATACTATGGAAATATCATGTTGCTCAGCAAACTTCTCACTATTTTTAGCATCTGTTGTCAATTAGAAAAATTCTAAAAATTGCAAAACTAGTATATATGTATTGAAAGAAAAATTGTAAGCTATACAATAGTGAAGAAAAGTCAAGCATGATGGTGTGTAAATTTTTTAGATCTTTATTTTTCTGCACAAACATCTTTCAACATGAAGGAAGAATTTCAGGGTTTTTTTTGAATGAATGAAGTACAAGGTTTGCTTGAATTTATCTCTTAATCTTCACTTAATATAGAAATTAGTATAATATCATGTCATTGTTGACAGTTTACCACTGCCTCTCCTCCACAGATTTAGTTCTTCACTATTCTTATGCTTTGGACTCCTTTGGTAACACAGTTAGATGGATTCTCAGAATGCTGTTAGATGCATAAATAAAATATCTATGATTACAAATAGGACCAGTTATTCAAAATATAGTTTTAAAAGTATTAAATGAAATGTGATTTATGCACGTGGTATTAATGCATTAAGTAGTAAGGTATAGTGTTTAATAACTATAATGTTTTTTGAGGTTGACATCTGTGATACATTGATACACCTGCCAATATAGATAAAAAGTTGGGAATTTTTATTTTTGACAAAGTCACATGTTCTGCTAACTAGTGTGGTTTATTGCCTCTAATGGAAATGAAAAACAGAGCTGCATGTCGGTCGGTTGGATGTTAATGAATTTGAAGGGGTATGTTTCTCCATGCGGTGTTGCAGACAGAAGTTAGCTTTCAGTTGTTTCTGGACGTGGCCAGGAGTTGGTTTTGTGCAGCCACACACATGCCCATTTCCTGGGTTAGATTCGCAGTTACAAGTCCATCCAACCTTTATTGCTTGAGCACCTACCACTGCTGTCCACTCGCTTGGTTAAAAAAGTAATAAATGAGATATTTTGCTTACATAGTAAAGGAAAAAATGGGAAAGTTTTGGAATCATGTGATTGATTTTTATATTCATGTGGAGTTGGTTAATACGGCACTTTTTTTCAGTGAGTAGACTGGAAATGAGTCCATTTGCCACAAATACCCCATAATTTTTACCTTTTACACCAGTGCTGTTTCAATCAGATCTTCTTCATACTTTTTTTTTTTTTTTTTACTGAATTTATAAGTAGGTTTCCCCCATGCCTGAATGGGGAATGTAATAATTGTGAATTTGTTTCACTTAATTTTGTTCCTTAAACCACTCAGTGCATATTTATAGAAGCATGACATTTAAATATGATTATGTTGATTGTTTACATAGGAAGCAGAGAAAACGCGGCGTGGCAGTGTATGTCTTTTTTGATAATACTCTCCCGTTGCTGCTGCTGCTAAGTTGCTTCAGTCATGTCCTACTGTGTGCGACCCCATAGATGGCAGCCCACCAGGCTCCCCCGTCCCTGGGATTCTCCAGGCAAGAACACTGGAGTGGGTTGCCATTTCCTTCTCCAGTGCATGAAAGTGAAAAGTGAAAGTGAAGTCGCTCAGTCCTGTCCGACTCTTAGCGACCCCATGGACTGCAGCCTACCAGGCTCCTCCGTCCATGGGATTTTCCAGGCAAGAGTACTGGAGTGGGGTGCCATTACCTTCTCACTCTCCCATTAGGTGGGCCCTTTCAGGGTTGAAATAGTGGCAAACGTAAAGGTGGCTGTTATAGTGTTCTCAGTATTGATGATTCTGTCTTTCTCAGTGTCTTCACATAAAACTTGTTTCTTAGTGGGGACCAGTTGCTCAGCTTCTTGTTTTTTGTTTTTTGTTTTTTTTTTTCAGCTTCTTGTTTACTTGACCCAAGTTAATTGATCTACTTTTTTTTGGTATGTCTTAAAAGTTACTAATGATTGATATTTAGCCATTCTGACAGTGAACTCATTGTCAACTTGAAGGATATTTCTGATAAGTTAAAACATGTAATGTAGGTTAGAGTGGATGATTGAGCCTTGGTTATGTTGGTAAGACAGTTCTTCCTAGGAGCTGCCTTGTGGAGGTCTCACGTCCACTGCTGAGAGCCACTTTGCTTTTCTCTGTGTAGATCTGTGACACAATGGCAGGTGTCTGATATTTTTAGTATTCCCTATTTGTGCTGTAGTGCCAGATTTTAAACATTCTTTTCTTTTTTCTTTGTCTTACTGATTTTTTTTTCTTCCTATATAAAATGTAAATTATTAAGCTCCAGGAAAACATATTTCGTTCCAAACAAAAAACCAGCCTTTTCCTCTGTTGTCCTGTAACCTTGGGAGAATCATAATTAGACTTAACAGGTTTGCAGTTATTCTTACTTTTTTTCCATGTTAGCATTCTTTTGCTGTTGATAAGTTTTTTGGTTTTTTGTTTTTTGGGTTTTTTTTTTTTTTGAGCCTTTCAGAGATTGAATAAAGAGATGAGTTGGTTTCTACTTTGAGAAGTAATGTTTATGGCTTCCTTTAGGTGTTTGAGTAAATAAGGAACCAGTATGAATATGACATGCATTCCTGGATGTAAATAGCTGTTTTCTCGTAACTTTTCCATTTGTTGTATGCTGAGGAAGTTTTTCTTTTTTTATCGGTGTTGTTGTTTTTGTCTAATGTTTTTACCTTCAGTTTATTATTTTGTTTTCTCAAATCCTGTGGCATTTGTGAAATTTATCCATGCAGTTTGCTCATTTTTTGTTACTTTTGGCCTGATTGTCGTTTTCCCCTGACATCTCTTATTCGTTTGTCCATGGAATGTCCTGAGGCCTTCTTATATCATCATATTGTACTGCGTGGTGTTGGGTGCGAAGATAAGGGAAACAATCTAAACATCATGTGGAAGGATGGATGCTCAAGTCCCTTCCATGCGATGAGCTTGTGTCTGCAAATGCAGAGGACTGAAAAGATGATTACTTTGCGTTGTGAAATGTGACGTTTGATGTAACTGATTATGATAATTCTGTTACCACTCAGAAAAAAAACATCAAATAAAAGTTGCACTTAAAGGTTTGCTTTTAGTTTTGTTTGACTTCAGGGTGATTCTTGTATACAGACACACCAGCCTCTGGGTGTGTTGTTGGAGACTGTGCAGTGATGCTGTTTTTGTCCAGTAGATTCCAGAGTGGGCCTCCTGTGCCTTCCCTTGAACTTCACTCTCTCCTTGTTCTCTCAACTATACAGGGTTGGCAGTATTCATGTTTGGCACAATTGACTTTATTATTACCTATCGACTTAATTATTAACTTTAATAACCAAAAATAATTTTGAATGAAGTTTTTAATTAAAAAATGTAAATGTTTCTGTGTTTTATGTTGGTTGAATGAGGTTTTAAATGTAGTAGAATGGTGGTAAATCAGTTTTAAGGGAAGTATCAGAGTGCTTGAAATAGCAGCAGCTCAATGGAAAAAGTATTTAACATCTTCAAATTATTCCTTTGAAGGACTGTAGTTGTTTGATTATTAGGATTCATTGATTTTTTCTACCATAAGACGAGGAAGTGTGTCATCATGGTGAACAGATAAACCTTAGATTTTTTGCCTTAGATTTTCAGTTTCTGTTTACTTATGTGTAATGATTTGGTTTAACTTAATAGGGAAAACCACTATTTTTGAAGGAGACTTAGATTATACTTTTGTTTGACCCTAGTATAGCTGCATTGCAGTAAACTCAGCCTCAGATGAAGACTTTTGACCCACTAAGCCTGATTAGAGATGAACAAAATTGTTTTACAGAGAGAAAAAGTATAATGAAAAATACTTTTCTAGTTAAATTCTTTATTTTCTTTTTGTTTCAATTTTTAGAAATATGGAAAACTGACCACTTGTACTGGTTGCCGAACACAGTGCAGGTTTTTTGATATGACTCAGTGTATAGGTCCTAATGGGTATATGGAGCCATATTGTTCAACTGCTTGCATGAACAGTCACAAGACAAAATATGCAAAATCACAAAGTAAGTTTCAGGTATTTGGAAAGTTTAAGAACTTTAATAACATTAATAATTTCTTAACTATTTCTTCTCTTTTTATGCTCATTTTAAACCACATAAATGGTTTATTTTTATCATCACACTAAACTTTGTTAATGTAAAAAATTTTTAATGGTTTTGATAATTTAGTTTTTAAAATATTGGTGTGGAGTTTGTCCATGCCTGTGTTCTTAGCTAAAATTGTTTTTCCATTTAAACATTATCTAAAACTGAGATTGTTTCATGTATCTGTGTTTGTTTTGGAGACATGGTATCAGACTCTTTTATGACAGTATTTTTTTAAGGTGCAATTAATCTCAGAAATTAATAAAATAATAATATATAGAAAGTTTCATTAGTAGACTAGTCTGAGAGGTCAGTTAAGATTTTTAGGAAAAACCTTGGCTATTTCATAAAAAATCTGATACATACTTTTTCTCTCTTAGGTTTGGGAATTATTTGCCATTTTTGTAAGCGGAACTCTTTACCTCAGTATCAAGCCACAATGCCTGATGGAAAGTTGTATAACTTTTGCAATTCCAGTTGTGTGGCTAAATTCCAGGTTTGTTTTTTATTTTGCTTAATGCTTCTGATAAAATATAGGTAGAAAATGAACACTGTGACATCTGTATTTAACATGCTAAGTTTTACATGATATTGTTGACGGTCAGATTGGAGGGTGGCGATTCTGGGCTAGAGCAGGTGTGACTTTACCAGTGATCTACTTAGTGTGGGTACTCAAATTGGCTTCTTAACTGTTATTTGTGATACTGATCTTGAAGGAAAATATATTTTAGTTATCAACCTTTAAAACAAAAGAGTAGGTGGTCTAGCCAGCAAAATCGAGTTCATTTGGGAATAGCCAATCAGGAGGCACCACAGACAAGTCTGGAGAACAAAGGAGGGTTAGGGTTGCCTTGGGGGTGGTTTTGAGCCCAAGTTACCTGGAGGCTGGAGAAGGCAATGGCACCCCACTCCAGTACTCTTGCTTGGAAAATCCCATGGGCGGAAGAGCCTGGTAGGCTGTAGTCCATGGGGTCGCTAAGAGTTGGACACGACTGAGCGACTTCACTTTCACTTTTCACTTTCATGCATTGGAGAAGGAAATGGCAACCCACTCCAGTGTTCTTGCCTGGAGAATCCCAGGGATGGGGGAGCCTGGTGGGCTGCTGTCTATGGGGTCGCACAGAGTCGGACACGACTGAAGTGACTTAGCCGTACCTGGAGGCTGGTGAGAATCTGAGTTGTTGATGGCCATGGAGACAGTCTCCCTCCTGCTGGGGTCTGTGGGGTGAGCTGACCAGGCTTCTTGGCTCTGTTTTTCAGTGAGATTTTTCTTGATTCACTTTCACACAGTTTCATTGTGCTCAGTGCCTGCTGTGCAGTGTGTTCTTAATAGGATGGTTTGAGTAACATCTGACTCTTAAGGGGAAGGTTCTATTTTGTTGTTCTAAGTGGATGGAAAAGTAGGATGTGAAGAGGTACCTGGAATAACACTCAAGTTTGGCCTTGGAGTACAAAACAAAGACTAATAGGGTTTTATCAAGAGAATATGCTGATGATAGCAAACACCCCCTTTCCAAAAACCCAAGAGATGCCTGTACACATGGACATCACCAGATGGTCAGTACTGAAATTAGATTGATTATATCCATTGCAGCTTAAGATAGAGAAGCTCTATACAGTCAGCAAAAATAAGATCTGGAGCTGACTGTAGCTCAGATCATGAGCTCCTTATTGCAAAATTCAGGCTCAGATTGAAGAAAGTAGGGAAAACCACTAGACCATTCAGGCATGACCTAAATTAAATCCCTTATGATTATACAGTTTAAGTGACAAATAGACTGAAGGGATTAGATCTGATGGAGTGCCTGAAGAACTATGGATGGAGGTTTGTAACATTGTACAGTCAGGCACTGTACATTCAAAAGAAAAATAAATGTAAGAAGGTAAAGTTGTCTGAGGAAGGCTTACAAATAGCTGATGAAAGAAGAGAAGAGAAAGGTATACCTTTCTGAACTCGAGTTCCAAAGAATAGCGAGGAGAAATTAGAAGGCCTTCTTAAGTGAACATGCAAAGAAATAGAGGAAAACAATAGAATGGGAAAGACTAAAATCTCTCCAAGAAAATTGGTGACATCAAGGGGAATATTCCATGCAAAGATGGGCATGATAAATGACAGGAACAGTAAAGACCTAACAGAAGCAAAAGAGATTAAGAAGAGTTGGCAAGGATACACAGAACTATACAAAAAAGGTCTTAATGACCTGGATAACCATGGTGTGTAACTCACCTTGAGTCAGACATCCTGGAGTTTGAAGTCAAGTGGGCCTTAGGAAGCGTCACTGTGAATAAAGCTGGTGGAGGTGATGGAATTCCAGGTGAGCTATTTCATATCCTAAAATATGATGCCGTTCAAGTGCTACACTCAGTATGCCAGCAAATCTGGAAAACTCAGCAGTGACCACAGGACTGGAAGGGGTAAATTTTCATGTCAGTCTCAAAGAAAGGCAATGCCAAAGGATATTCAAACTACTGTACAGTTGCGCTCATCTCACATGCTACGAAAGTAATGCTCAAAATTCTCTAAGCCAGGTTTCAACAGTACGTGAACCGTGAACTTCCAGATGTTCAAGCTGGATTTAGAAAAGGCAGAGGAACCAGAGATCAAATTGCCAACATCCACTAGATCATAGAAAAAGAAGGGAGTTAAAAAAAAAATTTACTTCTGCTTCATTGACTATGTTAAAGCCTTTGACTGTGTGGATCACAACAAACTGTAGAAAATTCTTAAAGACATGGGACACTCATGTTGGCTTATCTCACTTCAACCTGTAAATCCTTTTAACTTTTTAAAGTGTAATGAAACTGAAATTCCTGGTTATCCATTCATTGTTGTTCAGTCACTCAGTCATGTCCGACTCTTTGTGACCCCATGGACTGCAGCACGCTAGGCTTCCCTGTCCTTCACCATCTCACAGTTTGCTGAAACTCATGTCCATTGAGTCAGTGATGCCAGCGAACCATCCTGTCCTCTGTTGTCCCCTTCTACAAATCTTTTCCTCCCCAACATTGCATGTAAAAAACATCGAGAAAAATTATGAAAAGACTATTTTCACGGATGCACTTGGAATGAAAATGATTGCAGTATCAGCTGTTACAGGCAGAGTTGGGAATTACGTTCTTCTGTATTTCGTTACTGGTTCAGGACTTGGTGGATCGACCTCACTATTTATTATTTGTTTATATTTTCTTAAAGAAAAAATCACAGTTGAACTTTATATTTTTTTCTTTTTTCATCTTTAATAGAAATTGTGTGGTAAAAAATGAAATTCAGTTTCATCAAACTAAACAGTATACTAGTATTTTTAAAGACAAAATTCAAAAATGTCATTCTATATGTTGAGGAGATAAGAACTTAAAGATGTGTATTATTTTCTGGATGTAGTTGGTACTCGATGGTTGTCACAAATAAAACTTGTAAAACCACCTCAGACTTGGTGTCTCTTGCTCTGTTTTAGGCTCTCAGCATGCAGTCGTCTCCCAACGGCCAGTTTGTAGCGCCAAGTGATATTCAATTGAAGTGCAACTATTGCAAAAACTCTTTCTGTTCAAAGCCAGAAATCTTGGAATGGGAGGCAAGTCATGTTTTATTATGCATGCTATCTTCTGCTACAGTAAAAGTCTAGTATAGTAAACATGGCATTTTCATTTGAGCAACTATTTCCTAGTGAATAAAGATTCATTTTTCAGATTTAGTGAAGATTGGATTATTTGCTTTTTTTTTTTTTTTAATGTGGGAATAGCACCAGGAAAGGACCTGTTTCTTTTTAAGTCAAAGAGCACACTGAAGTCATACTCCACATTGTGTTCATGGTAGTGTAAGGAGTCTTTGCTTGGTCACATACCTACAGCGTCTTCTGTGTGGAGTGTTCCTGTTCCCACCTTTCTCCCCACCTTGTGTTTATAAGCATTGTCTGTGAACTGTAGGATCTTATACTGCCTTAGGTTTATGTTGTGATGTAACATTTTATAGTTGTGTTTTATCAAAGAATCCAAATATGAATTTTTTTTCCCTTTCTTAACCACCCTTGTCTTCACCGGTATATTAATTTACTTTGCCATATCTTTTCTCCAAAGCAGAAACTCTGAGCATTAATGTTTGTTTTGGAAAGGGGCAGTAAGGAGTGGATGGAGGGAGGCAGGGAGGGAGGGACAGGGTGGCCCGGGCTAAACGCAGCTTCTTGAGCTGTGTTCACCTGTGGTCATTCTTTCATGTTTTCGAGGGCATGGAGTGTGTGATAAGATGGTCACAAGATGTAGTGCTAAGAGCCGCTGACCTTGAGCCAGACCTACTAGTGGCTCTTGGCTTGTCCCTGGTGTCTTAGTCTCAGGCAGAAGCTGGTCCCCAGAACGGGACCACGTGATTTCTGAAGTACTTTGGAAATCCGAGGTTGCATTATTTAGCCCCTAAAATTTTTTTTGTTTTGCTATTTTGTTTGGTGCTGTCTTAAGGGTATTTAAATTGGTCATTCTTTGAGACTGTTATTGGCACCAGTGATGGTTTTCAGTGACTGTTCCCCTCTTTAAATCACAGCAGGAAGGATATTAGGCCTGTAGGAAGGAGTGAAGGGGTGCTGAAGAAGGAGGGGAGGGTGCATAGCATAGCGCACACAGGAGCCAAGAGCCCTGCACACACTGGGCCTGGCGACCCAGGTGAGCAGGGTCCCCACAGCAGCCCCAGGCTAGTGCTGCCCACTCTGCGTTCCCAGCTGTGGGTCTTTATACGAGGCTGAGTGAGCCTGTCCCATAGGCCTCTTGCTTCTTGTCCCACGGTTGACAGGCTTCTGGGAGGGCTTATCCCCTGTAGGGCAGCTCGGCTCACTCCTGGGGTGTTTCCAAAACCTTGGCCTTTGTCCCCTTGGTCTTTAGATAGTGCTGTGAGTGTCAGGCAGATGGTTTGGACCTCGTCTCTGTGCTCTGTAGTAAGAGAGGGAAGGCTGCCGCCCTGGACATGTTACCTTACCCCTGCTCAGCTGGCTACTTGCGAAGTCACTCTGGCTCTGGTGGGTTTGGGGACAGGAGACACAATTCTGTGATTATTAACCTGCTCCACTCAAGGGAACCAGCTTAGACTGGGCACACACCGTGCAGTGGCCCCTACTAGGGCTGTTACTATTCCACTCAAGGGAACCAGCTTAGACTGGGCACACACAGTGCAGTGGCCCCTACTAGGGCTGTTACTGTTAATGCTGTGGCAGGAATGCGACTGAGCCCACTTGACTGTACTCCACAAAGAGTACTTCTTTTAAGTGAAAATCATATTATTGTCCTAGTTCTTATCTTTTTGTAGCTTACCCATGTTGTACCTTCCTTTGTTTTCCCATTTCTCCAGTTCTGTTAGCAACACTGGACTGCCACCTTTTCTTAGTGATACTTGCACTTTTATTCTTTGAGTAATTTTAGAGTAGTTAATGGTATTGAATTTTGTGGAGCTATATCTAAATACAGCAGTGAATTAGTTAAATTAGGTGTTTGTGGCCTATTATAGGAAATGTATCACTAAGGATTGTAACATTAAGTAGGTAATGATTTAACTTTGTTTCTGTAAAAGTGGCTTGTTTATTTCTTAAACTTGTTCTTGAGGTGGTTGTCATATACTTACCAAGGTTCCCATTGTGCATTTAGAACAAAGTTCATCAATTCTGCAGCAAAACTTGTTCAGATGACTATAAGAAGCTGCATTGCATAGTTACATATTGCGAATACTGTCAAGAGGAGAAGACTCTTCATGAAACAGTAAATTTCTCTGGCGTTAAGAGACCTTTCTGTAGTGAAGGCAAGTGTATATACAGTGTTGTTCATAACTTTCATTAATATTTAATGTTAATTTTTTGCCAAAATATTTTTGAACTTTATCACTAAATATGTTCAGAGTAGCGGTATAATTTTAGTATAGCTGAACAAAAAAATTGTTTGCTTTTCTACTGTTACTAATACTATAGGTAGATAGATCGCTCGATCTCTGGGCCTCACAGTATTTGATCTCTAAGAATTTGATAACATGTTTTTCCATTACAAGGAAGTTTTGAGGATGAAAGAAAAGAAAAGCATTGCCACACCAGGTCATTTCTAAACAGGCAAATAGTGATCTGAAAGTTGATTTTCCAGGTGGATTAGTTACTGTCCACTGGCTCCATTCCCTGCCCAGTTGACTGCTGGTCTGCAGAGGTATTCCCTGTATCAGTGCGGGCATCACCATAGCCGGAAAAGACCTCCAAGTTTTCAGTCTGGGAGGCCAGGGAGATGCTGGCCCTGGTTACAGTACATCCGGAAATCCTCTTTCAATGTATAGTTTTTGCTGCTCTGGTCCCAGGCGGCAGGTTATAGAGATGAACTCCGTTTCCTCATTCTGATTCTCCAGAGATAGGAATCAGGATTGTAGCTATGGGCTTTGGACTCTTATTTATTATATGTGGCTCTCCCTTCGATTCTTTGGCCCCAGGCACTGGACTCTGCTTTTCTACCTGCTGTCCTCATCTGTTATTTCCCAGTTTTTTTTTTCCCCTTCTTCCTGGATCCTCTTTTTCTGTCGACATCTTCTGCTGGTTAGAGGCGAGAGCAGGGTTGGGAGATCCTAAATGCAGTAGAGTAACAGCAGTATCAGAAGATTCTTAGTCCATCATCAGGCGTCTTCAACACACGAGGCCATGACTCCAGGCGGCACTGCCTACAGCAGGCATTCCTGCACATTTGGGTCCAGCCCCCTGGAGAAGAGCAGTCACGATTACTGTGAAGATTGTAGCTTAATGAAAAGTAACATATGCTTCACTGAAAAGAATGACTAAATTAATTTAGCTCTTCTACCTGAATTTTTGTGCAGTGGCAGTCTCAGTGATTCACAAGTTGGAACATGTCCTTGTCAAGGGCTTGCACACACATTAATGGTCTTGTACCATTTGGATTATGTAGATTTTATGGAAATGACGGACAATTAGCAACAAATAGATAACTGACATTGAAGAACATAATTTTCAGTTAGAGGAACTTATAGCTTTGGGCAATAAAAGGTTAAAAGGGATGTGTATTTTTTTCTGTTTAATAATATATTTTGTGCTTTCTCTTAACTACACCTAGTTCTCTGCTGGAACCTGTCAGAAATAACAAAACATGTAATACCTGGTACTACCATCAAAAGCTAGTTAGAAAGATAAAGCTAATAAAGGTAAAATATTAAACATGTTTTAAAATATTGTTCACAGTAATAGAAAAGAAGTCATAAGGATGGTTCATAAGTAATGGCCTAGTAAATTACGTAGCAAACAGCTGCCATCCTTATTAAAGAGTGGGTAGGATTTCATAAATACAACAGCAGAAGTTCATTCTTAGGTGCACATCATGAGTAGAAGTGTGAAGGTTATTTAATCCTTATAAAGATACAGGGAGTAAAGAAGATTTAAATGTAAGTTAAAATAATGCATTTATATAGTAGGTAAAGGAAGTGTTTTAATAAAAGAATAGAGTAACACTGCTCTTGTGGGCAAGTCATTAAACCAGTTTTACTTCCCTGAAGGTCCTTTAGGGTGACAGACACTTGTAAGGTTAGAGACTTGAGCTAAAATGCCTATTGAGCTGAATGTCTGCTCAGTGCCTCTCAACAGTCTCCATGTTTCAGTTCTCTAAATGCCCATTTGTGCTGTGTTGATAACACTCAAGCAGGATTATATTTGCACAGAGCAGGTATAACAGTTCTGAGTCATTACCAGATTTGAAAGCCTTACTACATTGATTATTTGAACCTGCATGATATTCTAAATCTAATATTACACGCTCTGTTCCACTGTTCACAGGCTAGTGTTGATCACACTAGATTTCACAGTTTTGATCAGGAGAAAAAGAGGACTTTATGTGTGAATTTATAAACACTTTTCTAAAGCCAGTGATCTATTTGACATGTCAACTCTTTCTTACCTTAAAAATCAGTTTTTGTTTTAATACTAAAATCTTATATTTTTCAGGCTGCAAACTGTTGTACAAACAGGACTTTGCAAGGCGTTTAGGACTGAGGTGCGTGACTTGCAATTACTGCTCTCAGCTGTGTAAGAAGGGGGCAACAAGGGAGCTGGATGGTGTGGTGAGGGACTTCTGCAGCGAGGAGTGCTGCCGCCGCTTCCAGGACTGGTACTACAAGGCAAGTACCCCCGCCGGCCTCACTCCACGCCTTGAGGCATCACTCCCTCAGCAGGGTGTGTCTTTGCAGTAGGGTCGTTTAACAACATGGAGTATTTATCTAAAGTTTGTGTGTCATTAGTTCACTAAATAGAAATATTTTTGATGGGTTCTTTATCAATTATGAATATTGGCAGGTTATTGTTTTAGATACTCAGGAGGTGTTTTAAAATATTATTCTCCCCCTCCTCCCTCCCCCTTTAATTATGAATCTTTGAAGAATTTCAAATGGAAAGGACACTGTGGATGAATAGAGACTAGAAACATTTATCTTGAAATTGTGAATACATATGTAAATGTCTTAGAAATACCTACTTTTTAAAAAGTAGAAGAGAAGCCCCTTTTGGTCCATTGCTTTGATTTCTTTTTCAGTAAGAAAATGAGTATAAATTTGGGCTTTATTTAGTCAAATAAAAACTTCTATTACCTGATGAAAACCATGTTAGTGCTAAAGCTTTGCTGTGAATACAGTTCTAAAGCACTTAAGGCCAGATGTCATTGTAACCTCAGATTTGTGAAATACTGCTAAAGAAACTAACAATAAAATTGTTGAAACATATACAGTAATTTAGTCTCTTAATGAAAGCTACTAGTGGTAAAGTGACAGTACGTAAGAGAATTGTAGGAATTCTCCATGTAGGTCTTGAATATACAGCTTGACATAGTAACAAGCATCTGTTAAATAGAAAGAGAAAAGTTATACTTTACAAGTTGTCATAGGCGAAGATTTTGTTGCAGTTTTAAAGTTAGTCACTATTTTACTGTTGTTTCTATTTTTTAAGCCTTAGAATTAAGGTTCAGATTTTAGAAACACACAGGATAAGTACTAACTAACTTGAACACACATGCCTTTCCGTCTGAAGCAGCACCTTGTTACAGATGAGACGTCACTCAGAAGATGTTACTTCAGTGACTTTAAATGCTCAGTTTCAGTTTAGCACACACAAGTACACCTTTTCTTACATCATGTAGAGGTTTTAAAAATCAGTTTTTGATCATTTGAAAACAGTGAAGGTGTTTAGTGGCACAAATGTGGAAACTCCATTTTATTCTTACTGTCACCTTTTTCATCATCTGTTTTATTGTTTGAGACAGAAGTTGTTCCCATGTTGTACTAAGTATTTCCCTGTTATTATTTTATTATACAGATTTCTGCTGAATTGTGTAATTGTGAATTCAAAACTTCGATTTTAAAAAATATGTTAGAAGATATTGCTTTCTATTCAGAGCACATGAACTGTATTTCTGTGTGGCTTCTTTCTTTGATTTGATTCTTTCTGTTCTCTTTTATATTATCTGTAATTAAAATATAGAAATCCTTTGGTTTCCTTTTTTCTTTTTTTGGGAAGCAAAGAAGTATTCTTTGACAGAAGACCAAGTTATTGTAGATGTCGTCTATTTAAAGGATAATTGTAGCTCATGTTTTTATGTGCTCAATAATGAAATTTCAGTGAGGCAGTACATTTCAGAAAGTTGAATAGTTAATTAGTGACAATTATGTTTAATGTCAGTATTCTATACATTAAACATTTTAATTATTTCTTGCTTTATTTTAAACCCAGCATATCTTTGTATAATGTATGACATAGCATTATTATAAACTGTGCTAATTGGAGGAGTAAAGGTACTTGATAAAAGTTTGTGAGGCATGTAGCAGTGATGATTTTAATGTAATCAGTAGGATTACAACCTACCAGATGAGGAGACTGTTGCCCCTCCTGATCAATCATTGTGCCCCTGTGGAGGCAGCCGGTACTGATTCAGAGTCGCTGCCTGTGAGTCTTCCCTCAGCCATCTATGTTTTCTGCACTTACCATGAGTCCGCTTTAGTCACTGTTACTGTCATGTGGTCTTGAAAAATGTGTTAAATTGAGTCCCAACCAAATTACATTTTTTTGAACCTCTCTCCCTTTCCACTTTTTAAATTTAAGAACTCAAAATTTTAGATTTTAGTTCATTAAACAATGTGACCAGTAATCCATAAAAAGTGCCTCATTAGTGAGTGTTTACTAACGAGAGCAGGTAGCCCGGCAGAGCGCACACACCTAGTTTCCACCTTTTCTCATCTTCCTTCTTTGGTTTGGGAGATGACCTAGAGTGTAAATGGCTTTACATTTTTGTCTAAGTTTAAGTATTTGATACTATATTTAAAATTTTTCTGCCTATGTTTGTTTAGCTAGACAAGACATTTTGAATAATCTGTGCAGGTCTGTGTAGTGGTTTGCTTTTGGATTTAAGATAGAGGTTAATTAAGTACTGTCTCATCTAAATTAGAATACAAAGACCATTGAAATCATGCAACCAGGAAATGGTGAGAGTAAAATTAATGTTTCTTCTTCTCCCAGATAACTCTTTAGAAGGAAGTAGGTTTTACTTTTCCTCAAAGTTATTGTTTCCAAGCATAATGTGAAACCAGGTGAGAGGATAGTTCTTTTCATTCCCGTAAGTTTTACACTTTTTTTGAGAAAAAGGATTTAGTATTGTAATAAAATGATAGCTAGGTAGGTGTTTGATATACAGCGAAGATAATTCAAAAGTCCCATGGTTTCCCAAGAATGCTTTCCTAGTACTCTCTTTAATAGAACTAAGGAGCTTTTCTGAAACTTTCTTCAAATTACAGGTTTTTAGTACAGGTTTTGATTTGTTTTAAAAACCAGTAGGGAAGGGTGACAGTGTTAAATTCTTTAGCAAATGCCCTAATGGTTGAGTAGTGGAACTTTGAGCTGTAGTCAGATTAATACTTAGATTTTAATAAGCCTTAGTTACAAAAGGATGACTGAATGAAGAATATTTCGGGCTTCTGTGTTTTTCTTTTTTGTCTATAAACTGCTAGAAATATTGATTTTAAAAATTACTCATTTTTTGACATTAGATTTAGAAAGGAAGTACCTAATATTCTTGCTTTTAATGTGCCTTTGGGTATAACTGACGAATTCTTAACACTTCAATGCTTTGCATAGTACCCGGTGCCCAGTCTTTTATTTCTGCATTCGTTTTTAAAATAAATGACTATAAAATCTTCTATTTCCGTTCCATTCATGGTTCCCCCTTAGAAAATCAGGTGTGGTTGGTGAAGTAGGGAACAAGTGGGTGGAAGGTTTCAAGGATGTGGGTGCATCAGTCCAAACTGTCCACGACAGGTCACGGGCTTTGTGAGTGTAGTGTCTGTCCAGTGGCCTTCCCTGGCTTACTGAAGAGGGGCTCTTAGATTAGTTGCGAGGGGGGATTAACATTTTTGAATTAATAATTTAGTTTCTGCCTATTACTTAGATTGCTTGAAACAGTAACTTTTTTTCCCCCTAAAAGTAATACACAGTCCTTGATTTTCTACAGTGACGGGAAAGCCATGAAGTGAATGATGATGCAATATTTGTTAAAGCAGAAACATGTCATACTTCAGTTCTTATGCTGTAGACATGTTAAGCTTTCCTAAGAGTTCCATCTCATGAGTGGGAGGCAGTGGTGTTGGTGTTGGTAAGGAATGATGGTCTTTCACAAGGTTTTCTATTGATGCGGATTCCACAGTTTGGAGAAGGCAATGGCACCCGACTCCAGTACTCTTGCCTGGAAAATCCCATGGGCGGAGGAGCCTGGTAGGCAGCAGTCCATGGGGTCACGAAGAGTCAGACACGACTGAGCGACTTCACTTTCACTTTTCACCTTCATGCATTGGAGAAGGAAATGGCAACCCACTCCGATATTCTTGCCTGGAGAATCCCGGGGACAGGGGAGCCTGGTGGGCTGCCGTCTGTGGGTCGCACAGAGTCAAACATGACTGAAGTGACTTAGCAGTAGTAGCCACACAGTTTACCAGGAGTTTGTTTGAGTGACTGAGTAAGGGAGAAACAGCCCAAAGCAAGAGGCTCATAACCTCTAAAATTGTGATTTTCGTATTAACTTCAAATTAGTATTGACTTCTGTTATTACCCTTTATCCTGAAAAAAATACATAAATATTTTGTTTCCTTTTCAGAATTAGCATTAATCTTGCTCCTTTTTGGGGGTAAGTGGGGTAGAAACTTTCTAAATTTGTTTTGAATTTTCTGGGAAGAAGGAGCTTAAGGTGATGTTAGGACAAAATTCCAAATGTCTGTAATTATAAAATAATGAAGTGAGTTTACTGTTCAGATTCTTTGGGTGGAATGTGCTTGGTTGTTGGCACTAGGCCTACAGAATTACTCTATAACTGGAAATATTACCATGTACGAGAAGTCAGTACTTTGTGTGCAAGTACAAATTAATGTGGGTTTTAGATGTTATTGAGAACTGTCAAGCATTTCACATCTGTTAGGATTTGTGTTTCTGGTTGACCATAGTAACTCACTTGGATTTTTCATTGTCTTTGTAATGGGATGCCCTACAGAGAGCCTGCATTCGGACTTGTGTCTGCTTGGACCCTGCATTTACTTCAACATTGGGCCCTAGAAAGTCACTCACTGTGCTGTGAGTGGAGGGGGCAGTCAGGCCCTTGTTTCAGGTCCTTATCTTCACTTTTGCTGTGTTCTTGATATATAGCTGGTGCTTTGGCTTTTCTTTGAGTATGAAGCATAAAAGGGAAAAACCCCGGAAACCTGCAGCATGTCAGTGGTTAAAGAACAATCTCTGCTGGTGAGAGTTTTATGTAGGGACTTTTTTATTATCAAGTAAACCAAGACCTGGTTGATAGTGCTAATGTTACTGAGGTTACCATGTAATATTACCAGGAGTAATAGCATTTAAGCTCATAAGTTTGTGGACGAGAGATATGATATTGGCATCACTTAGTAGTGATACTGTTCATCTTCATTCATTTAACATGTATTCGGCAGGAGAAATACCAGACCTGGAGAAATAAAGAACCCATGTTCTAACTGGGGTATGTTTGTTATATAAGACCTGTTTACCCACACAGTGCTTTGTTCATGTGCCAGCTAGAATTTGTTGTGTTTATGCGTGGGACTCCCATGGAGGCAGGAAAAGGCTGACTCAGAGTAGTGAGGGGAGCTTCCTTGGGCCTGTTACCCACCACCAAGTACTTGGCATTTATTGCTTTGTCAAAACTTATAAGTTGATGGCTAAACTAAAGGGTGATTTCTTAAATTACAGTAATTTATTTCTCCTGTAATTAGATAAGAACTAAATTATGAAAACTATTATCTTTAAAATTAATTATTTATACCTTTTGGTCTACTCATTGATCAGAGTATTAAGAAACAGTGAAAATGGGCAAAATCTAGGCAGAATGGACTCTCCAAAAATTCTGTCTCTAGGTTAATTGATTGACCATCAAAAAGGACAACTTGTTTATGTATGAATTCTAGTTGGTTTTATTTTACGTATTAAGTTATAGACTAGTTAGGACTGATTGTTTTCCTGGATGTAGTTCAAATTTGTGGTCTTAAAATTTAATTGGTTTTTAATTAATTAAATGTTGAGTGTTTTAAAACAAAAAGTTGAAGTTCTAGCTGTTAATACAGTATATTTATGAAAGCCCTTCAAATTTATTAAACTGTTGAAACAAAACACTTCAAAATAACATCTATTATTTTTCTTAGCATAAGTGCTGGCTTCAAAATTATTCTGGCCTGTACAGTTGTATAAATTGGTCTATTATGAGTTAGTTGATCCTGGGGAGTCTATTCACTACTCAGAGATTTCCAGTGTAGTGTGACTGGGAGACTTGGACCTGTGTATCAGTGTGGCTCTCAGTTACCTCGTAATGTTAAATCTCACTGGACCAGCCTGGTCTACCATTGTGCACTTGTTTTGGTTATCCTATCTTTGTAATGCTGGTCTTTGACTTCTGGTAAGTATAGAAAGGGATTTTGACAATTAGCTAAACTACTACTTTTAAAATTGTTGTGGATTTTACTCTTACGATTTATAGTACAGTTTTATTTTTTCTTTGTCAGACATTGTTTTATCACATTTGGCATTAATCACTGAAATGCTAGAACTCTTATAAAACTCATGTCTTGTAAAACATGTCTGGCTTTGTAAACCTTCTCCTGGGAGATGCTGACCCCTTCCTTGCTTCATTAAGGCTGCCAGGTGTGACTGCTGTAAGTCTCAAGGAGCCCTTCGGGAGAGGGTGCAGTGGCGTGGCGAGATGAAGCACTTCTGTGACCAGCACTGCCTGTTACGCTTCTACTGCCAGCAGAGCGAGCCCAACATGACGACCCAGAGGGGACCTGAGAACTTACACTACGGTAAGGGTCCCTTCAGGTAGTGACCTGAAAAGCCCGCTGAGCAGACCTGGATTCAGGGTGGTGGTAATAAACAGTTGATTTCAGGGTTAGTTTAACATCAGCTTCTGTGGTTTCTCCAGGTGGAAGTGCCTGCAGTGACGTTTTGCAGTTTGTTTTTTTACTCTCTTAAAAATTTAATGGTAGTTGATAAAAATAGAGTCTAGTTGGGGTAGAGAGAATCTAAACAGAATTATAACGAAAATTGTTTTTAAAAATTTCATCTGCCTTGAATAGATAAAGAAATTTTGGTACATATATGCAATAGAATATTACTTATCCATAAAAAGGAATGCATTTTTTTTTTTTAAAGGAATGCATTTGAGTCAGTTCTAGAGAAGTAGATAAACCTAGAGCCTGTTATACAGAGTCAAGTAAGTCAGAAAGAGAAAAACAAATATCATATAATAATACATATATATGGGATCAATAAATAAGGTACTGGTGAACCTGTTTGCAGGGCAGGAATAGAGATGTAGACACAGAGAACAGACTGCACACAGCGTAGGAGGGAGAGGGTGCAACAGATTGCAAGAATAGCATCGAAAACGTGACCATGTGTAAGATAGACAGCTAGTAGGAAGTTGCTGTCTAGCACAAGGAGTTCACCCAGCTTCTCTGTAACAACCTAGAGGTTCAGGAGAGAGGGCATGTATTGCTGATGTATGGTAGAAACCAACACAACATTGTAAAGCAGTTATCCTCCAATTAAAAAAAAATTTGCCTATTCACTTGCAATTTAAATGAAAACATTTTTCAGCAAATTGTATGTGCTCCAGGGTCGATAGGACAAACAGCAAAACCCTTTAGATGATGTGATTTATTTAAGAGTTAAATCTAAGAAAATAGTATTGCTCCCAAAGCAGTATATACTTTCTAATGGAACGAAAGGGGGAAAGAGTTAATTCCACAACTTAGCTCTGTATTTCAGCTCTCAGAAGAATATGAAATATTTCCATCAGTGACTATTTCAAAAAAATCCATAAAAATTAATGAGAAATATGGATTTAGAAAATCCTGAAGAAAGTGATATTTGTCTTATTTTAAATTTGTTTGTTTTTAGATCAGGGTTGTCAGACGTCCCGAACCAAAATGACAGTAAGTATTGCTTAAGTAAAGTGCTAAATACTGACTTTTATAGTGTGGGCATAAAAAGTAATTAGTCCATTTTAATCTGATTATAATAATAAAAGATTTTTTTTTTTTTACTTACCTGTTGAGATGGTTGAAGTATTCATATTCTGTTGAATTACCCAAAATAAAAACAGGTCTTTTTCTGCCTGCTGAGGGACACAAAGGTGGATTAGTTGTGGCCCTCACCCACGTCGGGCGAGATGACACATGAATACTCGTGTCCCTGGGCAAGAGTAGTGGAGCGTTTGCAGTGGGCGAGCGTGTGTGGTCCGGCGGCTGTGACAGAGCTTCTGAACAGCCAAGCAGAAGGTTGCCAGTGGACGACGATGAGCCGGAGGAATGTGGTGTGCAGAGGTGTGCACGTTTGTCCAGACTGCTCCCTGAGGCCAAGCTCGGAGGGGCCTGAGGTGGAGTTCTGGGGAGCCGGGGCAGGGTGGGCCGGCCGGCGCCCCTCAGACAGGATGGGGTCTGTGCTGGGGGCCAGGACAGCATAGTCAGTGGAATCGTCCCATGCTCACCAGGCACTTGGTCCACGCTGAGGAGTGTAAAGATGGTTGCTTCCTGTTGGTCCTCTTTGTGCAGCCATAAGGCAACTCCCAAGCTTGTTTCCAAGCTTTTGACCAAGGTTTCAAGACACCCCTTCACCTGCACCGAGGCGAATGAATACTTGTCTCTTCCAACAGCCCCGAGACCTTCTCACGGGAAGATGGGAGGACAGAGGGGGTGTGACCTGGGGGGAGCTGAGCCTTGCAGCGTCACGCTCTGCAGTCCGGAGTCCTCCCCACCTAGTCCTGTGAACTCTGGGAGCCTTAGTTCCCTGCTGAGGAGTGTCAGAGGATGAGAGTCAGCTGTGTAGTTGGGGGCAAGTCACTTCATGGTTCTCTGTGTGACTTTACCCTCGTTTGTAAGTGGGGCTTTGCTCCTTGTGGTGGAACCTCCTCAGGATCATTACAAAGAGCGCTGAGACAGAGGCCTGCATCAAGGAACTGCTGGGGCCCTGACTTCAGAACTCTTCACTCTGTCACCTCTCCCGGCCATGCATCGTCTGAGCCTCAGTTCCCTCGTCTGTAAAACAGGAGGAGAAAACACCTGCTGCCCATGTGGTGCTGAGAGGGTTAGAGGGCTCATGTCATAAGGTGCTGCAAGGGTGCTGTGCATGGAGTCCTGCCCATGGTAGCTGTTATATATAACAGGAGCTGTAGCCAGAAGCTGTGCCTGCCAACAACAGCACGTGTTTCTCAGAGTTCTGGGGCTTCCAGCAGACCCAGGGCCTAGTGAGGGTCTCTTCCTGCTTCCTCTTCCTGTCTTGCCATGTGTCCTTATGGGAGGGGAGGGGCTGTGGGGGCCCTTCTGTGAGGGCCCCAAGCCCATTCATGACCTTATCGCCTTCCAAAGGCCATGCCTTCAGGTGCCATCCAGTTGGGGTTCCATCTCAGTGTGAAGTTTAGGGGACACAGACACCCAGCCCTGCAGCAGACACTCAGGAGGTGTGGTGGCTGTTGTCATTGTAGTCTTCATTATTGGGGGTCCTTCAGCATTCGTTTTCAATAGGTATAGACCTTGCCTGTTGACTAACAGGAAAGGAAGGAACTTTTACCAGGTGACCAAGTTTAGTTGACATGGTGCCCTGTTTGTAGAGTGACAGGAGTGGAGCACGGGCGACCAGGACGTCTTGACTTGGACCTCTGGTTCATAAGGGGCTTCGAGAGCATTTCTCTGTTAAGACCCAACTTGCCTGGGTTTGGTGCCCACATTTTTTCTATCGCTCTCCCCATAGCACCTTTGTTTCTGTCTTTAGGGACAGGGCTTCAGCTTCCTTTATAGAGTGTATGCGTGTGTGTGCATGTGTGTGTGATGTGAACAGGCTGAAGCATCTGATAGACTATTGATACGTTTCTAAAATTACCCTGAAACACACAGCTTAAGGTTTAATAGCATTTATGGCAATTCTTTTCATCATTTTTCTTTTCAGAGTTAGTACCACATTAACAGTTTATGTAGTAGAAAAACCCAGAGTATCAGAAAGCCATAATAATTTCAATAATTTTTTTCTTTCTCAAAAAGAGCCTAATTATTTTAAAATACTGGGTTAACAACCTTGCTTTTTCACTTAGGAGTGAGACTTGTCTCTTATATTTTTAAAAATTTTGCTGTGGGGACTTACTGGCAGTCCACTGGTTAAGACCCCACACTTCCCAGTGGGGTGGGTGCAGGTTCACACCCTGGTGGAGAGCTAAGACCCCACATGCTGCAGGACCAGACAGTGTGCTGTGGTGTCTTGACGAGCAGATCTGTAGAGGGGTAATTACTGCGCTTTGCCGATAGTTGGGGTAGGTTCACATTGGTTCCATGTGTGTTCCCTCCACTGGAACACACTGGATATTTTTTAATAGCAAAAGCAGTAAAAATTCGAGGCAGAAATAAAATGTCTCTCTTTGTTTCTCTGTAGGGTTCAGCACCACCCCCTTCTCCAACCCCCAACAAGGAGATGAAGAACAAGGCAGTTCTGTGCAAACCTTTGACTATGACCAAGGCGACCTACTGCAAACCCCACATGCAGAGCAAGTCCTGTCAGACAGGTGACCCAGGCCCTGCCCTTGAGTGACATCCATAATCTTTTCAGCAGTGGCTTCAGAGTATATTTGTTGGGTTGTTTTGTCACTTTCTGTTGATTTTCTGGTTCTAGACATGCCTTCAGAATACAGCATATCATTTACAGTCATTAATAAAGATCAGTCTCTACAGAGGTGTGCAAGTTATGTCACCAGTGACCTGGTTTCCTTGGGGGCCAGGGCCCACTGAAGTTAAGTGAGCTCCTCTGAGAATACCATCTCTTTGAGTGTGATCTGTAACCATAACTATTCTGTTTCCTTGTCAGAGTGAGTTGAAATCATTCAAACCTGTATTTTCACCAAATTTAAATGTTAGCTGTATTCTGTTGTTTAAGTAAACCTTTTTGAGGGGAGTGTGAGGGGAGTGTGCTGGGGTGTCTGGAACCATATTATATTTCAAAAAATGTTTTCTTTCTTGTTAAAAAACAAGTCTAGGGACTTCCCTGTGGTCCAGGGGTTAGACTCCCCACTTCCACTGCAGAAGCTAAGATTCCCACATGCAGTGCTTTCTATAAGTTAGAATGGCTACTGCATTCAGTTTTGTTGTTTTTAACTTAACTAATTTTGTGAAAACTGGGCATTTTTTAAAATGGGTACTCAGGGCACCCTGAGCAGCTGGGTGGGTGGCGGTTGAGGCTGGTTGCTCCCTGACTGCCTTCTGTGTCCCCAGATGGCGACTGGAGGACGGAGTACGTGCCTGTGCCCATCCCTGTGCCTGTGTACATCCCAGTGCCCATGCACATGTACAGCCAGAGCATCCCCGTGCCCACCACCGTGCCTGTGCCCGTAAGTCACACTGCATGGGCTCCCCCCCACCAAACGTGTGGGCTCAGTGGGCAAGGATGAGGCGTGGCTGCTTCTGACCTTCACTTGAATCTGTTGGAGGCTCTGCCAAGGGTTGCTGCTGCTGCTAAGTCACTTCAGTCGTGTCTGACTCTGTGCGACCCCATAGACGGCAGCCCAACAGGCTCCCACATCCCTGGGATTCTCCAGGCAAGAACACTGGAGTGGGTTGCCATTTCCTTCTCCAGTGCATGAAAGTGAAAAGTGAAACTGAAGTCGCTCAGTCATGTCCGACTCTTCGTGACCCCATGGACTGCAGCCTACAGGCTCCACTGTCCATGGGATTTTCCAGGCAAGAGTACTGGAGTGGGGTGCCATCGCCTTCTCCTTGCCAAGGGTTACTCTGTGTTTAATTAGATATTAGGTAAATAGTTCCAACCTATGTCTGTGTCTGCTTTACATATGCTGTGTTTTGTATTCATGTTTGTTTTAGAAGAAAGTAAGATTTGTGAGCCAGAAGGTTCACACATGGTATGGAGCCACATACAGATGTCGTCATGTGCACTGCTGGGTCCCTGTGCAGGGTGTGGCTGCTGGAGGCCTCTGGTGATGGCAGTAACCTCAGAAATTAATTTTTACTTCAAAAAGTAGCTGCCTGTATTTGGGGCTTTCCTTGTGACTTTCCAAAGTTTCTAAGAAATCCAGTATTATGAAGTAGATCACATGTCAGAGTAATTTTTAATTTAGAAAAATACCTTGTAAGCGAGTGAGCCTGATAGTAGGTCCTCTGTTCCCTTAGGTGCCAGTCCCTGTGTTTCTCCCTGCCCCCCTGGACAGTGGTGAGAAGACTGCTGTGCCCGAAGAGCTGAAAAGCACAGGTTCTTCAGATGCCCTGGGCACAGAGCTGCTGACCATGACGGACATGACTGAGGACGAGGGGAAGGCGGAAGGCGCCGACCTCCACAGTGAGCTCCCCACTGCCCAGGGTGGGCAGAGCGGGTGGGGGTCTGGGCTGGCCCCTCACTGAACTTCAGCCTGGGGAGGTGTGGGGGACGCACTGCTGCAGAGGTGATTGCAGGTTGAGACCCACATCAGATCTGCAGTTGCTCTGTGATGCCAAGCCCATGTTCAAGCCCAGCAATTTATAACCTATTTCAAACAGTCTCTTTTAATGGTTGACAAGATTTGGTTTTTAAAATCAAATCTAAATTAATGCTTGTTTCAGTGGGTGAGCTCAGACACAAAACTGACTTTATAGTAGGTTTTATAAATATCCAAACTGTTATTTTACGATGGTTATCCCCAGTTTTGTTTTATTCATTTATACGAAGAAAGTAAGTTGGATTATTTAAACCAGGGCTTGTGTTAGGGCAGTGCTGGCCAGATGGGGTAGCTGGATGCGTGTGTGCTGGATGCTTCTGTGTCTGAGCACGTTTCTCCATGTTTGTACTCCCGTTCCCCTCACCCAGAGCGCGGAGCTGTGTCAGCATGAATCCCTCCTAGAAAGGCTGTTATTTTGTACAACTTTTGTTTCCAGTGTGCACATGTCTGTTTCCCACCGCACCCTGAATTCAGTAAGATGCCTTTCTCAGTGGGTTTCAGTACAAAAGTGTTTAAAACAACTATTCAAAACACTAGAAGACAATTGTAAATAAGCATGTATTGAATGATGTGGAAAACCTAGGTCACAATTCAAAAAGAATGTTGAAAATTCCAGTTGTCTGTGCTCATAAGTTTATTTTTGACCAGAGATTGCTCTTAGAAATACTCTATAGAGTTGTTTACTCTTAAAACATGCTTTTTCTCTTTGTAGAAGCACAGTGAAAACTTACAGGATTGAAAGTTTTTGTGTATTCATGATTATCTAATTCAAAGCTTATAGTAGCTTATATTTGAAGGTAGATGCATGCTCTTTCCTTTTGTGATAAATTAAAGATTCTTATTTTGCATTTATAATTAAGTATCTTTTCACAGATTAAATATCAGTATTGTTGCAGTTTTCTGTTTTGTTTTCTGATGATACTACGGCTTGATTATAGATGTCATTATTGAAACGGACATAATTGGTTCTGACCTCTTGAAGAGTGCTGAGCCGGAGACCCAGTCCAGCATGCCCGATGTGCCATATGAGCCAGACTTGGATATTGAAATAGACTTTCCCAGAGGTACTGTGCATGCAGTTTTGCTCTTGGAGTATGAAGTGTGTTTCTAGACTTTAGCTATGGGGTCATCATTGTGGTTATGAAACAATCTCGTGTTCATGTCATTGCCTGTACTGTTATTTGTCTTTTTCATGCAAATAAAACTCAACAGTTTTCTTCCAAAAGGAAGCACATGTTGAATTGTAGGAGCTTAATTAACAGGATTTCCCAGAGCCTTAAAAACCTTAAAACTATTTCATTATAGGAACTTTTAGAGATAAAGAATAAAGAAGTGTTTGGTGTCTTTTTAAAAATTTAAATAAAATATTGATAGTATTTTTCTTAAAACCTTTTTGAAAATTAAGTTAACCTTCACAGGGAATAAAGATGTGTTTAGGTCTTTTGTTGTAAAAGAAGTGTGTTCTGTTTTTCATTATTTTCTTAATCTACTTAAGGCCAGTGAGCGTACTGAACAGGATATAAAGCGTTTAACTTTGGAAAAGATGTAATAGCTTGAAATAGATTTGTGCTGAGATCATGTAGATCCTGTAATTGAATTTCAGGTTTTAGTAATTTTTCTATCACACATTCCGTGAAATTCCATGTTGATATGCATTATACTTGTGTTTTAAGAGTCTAAACAGATGTTATCAGATCTCATAGATCAGGTTAGGTAGAGAAATGGTTCTTCAGCCAGCACAGGCTGCCCTGTGCGTGGTATTGTGCAGAGTCAGGGATTGGTCCTTTTGTTGGTTGAGTTTATGTGATGCAAGCCTGTGCTATTATGTTTGGAGTGAAAGTTCTTCTGATTTGATTGTCAGCTGCTGAGGAGCTTGACATGGAAAATGAGTTTTTATTACCACCTGTTTTTGGAGAAGAATATGAGGAACAGCCTAGACCTCGATCTAAAAAAAAGGTATGAATCGTGATGGTGTTCTTGTACTCATATCACATCTGTGCGAGTAGTGAGCTTCAGTTGTACACCAGAATATGGGAAGATACTTCCTTTTCCAGGATTAAAATGGCTTAAAGGTAAAGTTTTTATTACTTCATTTCTAAGTAAAGGATCTTCTGTTGTACCTTCATAGAAGAGTGAGTATCATTGCAACTTAGCTTTTATTTTTAATTTTTATCTTGATTAAAGGCTGACATACTTTCTACAAAAGTAAATTCACTACTTTTACAGCAGTTGATACTGTTTTCCCCCCTGTGACTTTTGGTGAGGCTGGGGTTCACAGTTGGTTATGTTTGGTCTCTGTGAAGCCTTCTAGCACATAGGAAGATGTGCTGGAGAATTCAGTCATTCAGGGCTCTCAGACCTAAACAAACGAACAGGTATCATTGTTCTGAAAGTTTTAGTAACAACTTGCTGTATTTCTGGTTTCCAACATAAAGCAAGATCTAAATAAAAGAAAAAGATGACTTTGACGAATTTCTCCATAAAGAAAGGAAAAATTGAAAGAGGAGTGAGACCTGTGGTAGGATGAAATGGGACTTTTACTTGACACCACGCACAGAAATGAACTCAGAGTGAGTCAGAGACCTGAATGTAAGAACTAGAACTCTGGGAAGAAAACAGAGGCCTAAATCTTGTTCAACTTGTGTCAGGCATAGTTTCTTAGATCTGACACCAAAAGCTCAGGAACAAGAGGGAAAATAGAAGAATTGGATTATATCCAAATTCCAAGTTTTTGTGTGGCAAACAGTACATCAGGGAAGCAGGAGGAACTGAGGTATTCCCTAAGGTGGAGCTTGGGAGAAGTTCTTTAGTTCTGTCTTACATAAATATTTGGAATCCTCTTACTTCAGATCTTTAGTTTATTATTTGTGTCTTTATTATCTCATCATCAGTCACTCTCACAGCAAAAGTTAATATGATTTTGTTATACAAAGTAATTTATGCACAAATACAGCATTCTTGGAGAGAGATTTCATGTTGTAGGTAGCTGTTCTCAAATCAGAAGTTCCAGTCAGCTCTCTGTAATATGCATTTGTTGAGAGATGGCTTACTTAAAGTCGTGAGATAAATAGGCTTAAGGAAGAGAAGATGTGACTATGGTGTTTCATGACCAGGGCACCAAGAGGAAGGCGGTGTCAGGGTACCAGTCTCACGACGACAGCTCTGACAATTCCGAGTGCAGCTTCCCTTTCAAGTACGCGTATGGGGTCAATGCTTGGAGACACTGGGTCCGGACGAGGCGGTTCGAGGAAGACCTTCTGGTGTTAGATGGGCTGACACCTCGTAAGTGCTCTGGTTCTGTCTTCACTGGTTCCTGTTTAAGATCAGGCTTTTTGTTATCCACCACCTTTGAATAGGATGACTGGAACTTAAAATACATTTGAATTCTTATAGAATAAAGTGATTTCAGGAGGTTTCTTAATCTTCAGACAGTAAAATTTCTTTTCTTAGCTAAGTCAGTGAAGTTGAAAGAGGATCTGCTCTCTCACACCACGGCTGAGCTGGACTACGGCCTGGCCCACTTTGTCAATGAGATCCGAAGGCCCAATGGGGAGAGCTACGCACCCGATAGCATCTACTATCTCTGCCTTGGAATTCAGGAGGTCAGTAATTCCACAGCTCTGAAATACAATGTTGTTAAGGAAGGTTGTTATGGCAGTGCTTCTAGAGAAAAATGTTTTCTTCTAAGATATCATGTAACGTAAGGATTTATTGGCTTACCAAGCAAGGCAAAGATAATTTACTTGAAATAGGGTTTTTGTTGTTCAGTTGCTAAGTTGTGTTATACTCTTTTCAACCCTGGGAACTGCAGCACACCAGGGTCCCTTGTCCTTCAGGATCTCTAGGAGTTTTCTCAAATTCATGTCCATTGAGTCAGTGTTGCTATCTAACCATCTCATCCTCTGCCATCCTCTTCTCCTTTTGCCCTCAGTGTCTGCCAACATTAGGGTCTTTTCCAGTGAGTTGGCTCTTTGCATCAGGTGGCCAAAGTATTGGAGCTTCAGCATCAGTCCTTCCAGTGAATATTCAGGGTTGATTTCCTTTAGGATTGACTGGTTTGATCTCCTTGCAGTCCATGGGACTCTCAAGAGTCTTCTCCAGCACAATTCCAAAGCATCAGTTCTTCAGCATTCAGCCTTCTTTATGGTCCAACTCTCATATCCATACATGACTACTAGAAAAACCATAGCTTTGTTGGCAAAGTGATGTCTCTGCATTTTAATAGGCTGTCTAGGTTTGTTGTAGCTTTCCTTCTAAGAAGCAAGTGTCTTTTAATTTCATGGATGCAGTCGCTGTCCATAGTAATTTTGGAGCCCCAGAAAATAAAATCTTGTCACTGCTTTCACTTTTTCCTTTTCTGTTTTGCCATGAGGTGATGGGACCAGATGCCGTGATCTTAGTTTTTTTGTATGATGAGTTTCGAGACAGCTTTTTCACTCTCCTCTTTCACCTGCATTAAGAGGCTCTTTAGTTCCTCTTCACTTTCTGCCATTATAGTGGTATCATCTGCCTGTCTGAGGTTGTTGATATTTCTCCTGGCAGTCTTTAATTCCAGCTTGTGATTTATCCAGCCTGGCATTTCGCATGATGTACTCTGCATATGATTTAAATAAGCAGGGTGACAATATATATAGCCTTGACGTGCTCCTTCCCCAATTTTGAACCAGTCAATTGTTCCATGTCCAGTTCTAATTGTTGCTTCTTGACCCCCATACAGGTTTCTTAGGAGACAAGTAAGGTAGTCTGGTATTCCCGTCTCTTTCAGAATTTTCCACAGTTTGTTGTGATCCACATAATCAAAGGCTTTGGTGTAGTCAATGAAGCAGAAGTAGATGTTTTTCTGGAAGTCCCTTGCTTTTTCTGTAATCTAATGAATATTGGCAATTTGCTCTCTGGTTACTCTGCCTCTTCGAAACCCACCTTGTACATCTGAAAGTTCTTGGTTCACATTCTGTTGAAGCTTAGCTTGAAGGATTTTGAGCATAACCTTGCTAGCATGTGAAATGAGAGCAATTGTATGATAGTTTTAACATTCTTTGGCATTGCCCTTCTTTGGGATTGGAATGAAAACTGACCTTTTTGAAAATACTAGGGAATTGTAAAGGATTTTCTTAGCTGCTCTGTGTATAGTTTTGTATACTTTTACTTCCACCATTGGTTTATTTTTTATGCATCTTAGGTGATTTCTAATGGATTTTCAACATGCATCTTCAGTGACTTATTATCGCCCTTCATATCTTCGTGCCCCATTACATACATGACACTCTAGTGTTGTGTATGGTCCTGGTTCCCACCTCCCAGGCTTTGTGCTCGTCCCATGTTTCCCTTATACTTTATTTTTACTCATTGGAGATGGACTTTGGTGTTTACATCATTCTTTAACAACTCTCACTGTTAAGGATTGTCATAGGAAGCGATAAGATTCATAAGTTTGCACTGACTTGAGGAGAGTGGAGCATAGAGAGCCTCTTGGGCTGCTCAGCGAGGCCATCACAGGTGTGGGAAGCCAGCCCCCGCCCCGAGCCTCAACCTGCGTCCCCTCGACCCTGTATGTAGTAGTGGAGCCACCTGCTGTGTTCTTACCTGACAGACTGACAGCTCTCATCCTCTTACATCCTGAGTTCTTAGGTGTATACCTCAGCTTGGAGTGTTTTCAGGAACAGATTAATTGGTAACTTAACGTTTCTTTCATTTTCTAAGTATATAGATAAAGATAATTTCCGATTTTATAAGTGTGCTAATAGACATATAAGGCGTTTATTTTTTTCTTAGGAAATAAAGAGTATAAGTGATATACAATTAGTTGATTCTCCTTCAAGGTGTGTTTTTTTTTTTTTTTTTTTTCAGTACTTGTGTGGTAGTAATCGAAAAGACAACATATTTATTGATCCAGGATACCAGACATTTGAGCAAGAATTGAATAAGATACTCCGAAGTTGGCAACCAAGCATACTTCCAGATGGTAATGCTCCTTTAAATACAGTAGCAGTGACTTTCTGCTGGGATCTCCTTGTTTTTATAGAAAGTGTGGCTAAAATTAAGAAATAATTTAAATTAGAGAGTACTTATTTATGAATGTATCAGATCATCCTTTGTTGAATTAGAACTGAATGTGATTGATAACTAGTGTTTATGAAGAACTTTGTGATAAATGTGACTCAGTTTCTCTAGAATAAGAAATAAACTGGATGTTTGTTTCTCAAGCCCTTTAGTAGAGATTCTGATATAAATTTCTCTTAGAAACCTGTTTTAGACGTATAAAGAAAACTTGTTTGAATGGAAATGACCTATTTTTTTTCAGGATTTCTACAGATTTAAATCCCCTTCTGACCACAGTCTGCTCGTCACCTGGAAGACCAGGAGCAGACCCCAGGCCTGGCCCCAGGGTCTAATTGTGTAGTGTGTTATGGTTCTGGCTCTGTGTTGTTTCAGAGCCATGTAGGGGATGCTGAAATTCATTCTAGTTGCCCTGGAGTGAATGGAGGATTGGATTAGGTTTGTTCTTGAATTAACTATCTGTTCCTAGACGGTTACAGGAAAACTGTTTATTGTAATTCTTTAAAAATATTTCTCTCTATTTAAGGGTCAATATTTTCTCGAGTTGAAGAAGATTATCTGTGGAGGATAAAACAGCTAGGATCACACTCTCCAGTAGCTCTTCTGAACACCCTGTTCTACTTTAACACTAAGTATTTTGGCCTGAAAACAGTGGAACAGCACTTACGGCTTTCCTTTGGCACTGTGTTTAGGCACTGGAAAAAAAACCCTTTAACCATGGAAAATAAAGCCTGTCTTCGGTACCAAGTGTCTTCCTTGTGCGGAACAGATAGTGAAGGTAGTGTAACCGGTCTCTTTTGGGATTGGCTGTGGCAGGGATAGCTGCTTCTTGCCTGACTGGAGGCCACATAGGTCCCTTGTTAAGAACTCAAGGACTGTCGCTTCCATAAGATAAGACAGCCCATGTCGTGTTAAAATTAGGAATTACCAGAAGCCACAGCTTCTGGCTCTGAGCACACCCGGTCCCGTCCTTTGGTGTAAGAGCAGTGGGAGTGAACACAGTGAGTCGGGTCACCTTTCTTGAAGGCTGGTCGTAGAGAGTTTATGTCGGGTCACCTTTCTTGAAGGCTGGTCGTAGACAGTTTATGTGATTTTTATTTCTTAAGATAAAATTACTACTGGAAAAAGAAAACATGAAGATGATGAGCCAGTATTTGAACAAATTGAAAATACAGCCAATCCTTCTAGATGTCCTGTGAAAATGTTTGAATGCTACTTGTCTAAGAGGTGAGTATTTATGATACTTGATTTTTTTAAATGGTAGCAACAGTTAGGTGCTGTGAATTTATCAGAGGTGACTTTTTTTCATTGATCCTTTTTAAAATTTTTCTCTTTTCTTATTTCAATTATGTTTTTAGTCCTGTTATAAAGCACCCAGCTTGTATCTCTTAAGCATATGTTAAGAAATTGCTCTCTACTAAGGAAGTTATTGCTGTTGTAGAGGGTGAGACAGTAAACAGTGTAAAGTTTGGGGGCTGTGAGTCTCTCTTGCAGCCAGTGAAATTTTTAGAGATCACAAATTATTTTATGCTTGTTCATTATTTTATATATGTACCCTCTAATTTTTAAAAGGTAAACATGAACTCAGAATGTATTTTCTTAGGTAATCAGTTTTATAAACTGTCCCCAGGTTAGCTGTCAAGAACCATAAAAACAGTAATGTCACCTCTAGGATGATTATTTTTAATAATTAGTATTTCAGGTGGTTTTGGGTAGCCCTCTGTGGCTACACCAGTATTTGGATCTTCCAGTCATATTTTATTCTGTCTCTGGAACTGGGATGAATCTTGAAGTATTATAATTGGCAGTGCTTTACTTGTTTAATGGCAGTATTAAAATAATGATTAAAAATAATGTTTCTATCGATGATGTCTTGGTTTCAGTGAAACACAGAATTTAAATTATGGTGGGAAAATACTCTTATTATAGAAATTAACTTTCAGAATGTCTCAAGTGATAGAATATTTAATGTAGTTAATCATGCATGTGGTCTGCCCATGTAATGTGGTAATGGTAGCAGAATTATTCTTAAAATAAAAAAATAAGTTGTGAGGAATTTTGTATACATACTGTGAAATTGACTTTCTTCTTTCTTCCAAAGTCCACAGAATCTTAATCAGAGAATGGATGTTTTTTATTTGCAACCAGAATGCTCTAGCTCTGCAGACAGCCCTGTCTGGTACACGTCCGCCTCACTGGACCGAAACACCTTGGAAAACATGCTCGTACGGGTTCTTTTAGTAAAAGATATTTATGATAAAGACAATTACGAACTGGATGAAGACACAGACTAAAAAAAGGAAGGATTCAGAAGCAGTCAGGATAACAGCGTTAGGCAGTCATGCTGCTAGATCTTCATTATGGAAACATTTCAGGTTTACTCCTCCTGTTCTGGGTTTTGTAGCAGTGCACCCACACCGGGTACTACCATGTAAATAATCTGTGAGTGAAGTTGCCATTATTCTATGTAGTGGTTTTAGGATACTTACAAATACATTCAAATTCTTTTTTTTTTATTATTATTTATTTGATTAGGTATGTTTGTAACTTTTTACATTACAAAATATGAATGAGAATGTGCCATGTATAATTTTTTCTTGTAGTAAGAAACATCCATATTGCACCACTCTGCTGTTGCAAAGCTTCCTGGAAAGGGGGCTCTTCTGCTGGGTTTCTGACCGAATGGTTGTGTGTGGGGAGCACCTACTAAAAGTTTAGAACTTGCAGTGTCTTTCAGAATTTTTAAAATAAACTGTAAACTAATGGGCTGGGGTTTTTGTTTTGTTTTTCTGGGGGTTTTGTTTGTTTGATTTATGCTTTAGTTCCTAAAGCCTTACAAGCTTATGTAGAGAGATACCATCTTTTGTACCAAAAACAGATGAGGGAATGCTGTTGATCCTGGTGTGGATGCTGGTGAACTGTTATGTGAGTCCATACTGCAGGCCGACCTCTCTGTTCCCTGTATTAAAACCTTGGTGTCCTTTCCTCACTGGTGGCTTTCTGTAGCATCCCAAGCAATAATAATTATATATATATATATATATACACACACACACACATATATACATATACACACTTGTATATATATGTGTGTGGGTGTATGTGTGTACATTCATGTACACACATACACACATATAAAAGATGATGTTAATATGTCCTAGAGACATTTTCTTTGTAAAAACATCTGATGAAAATATAAAATTCTGTTTTTTATGTCAACCCTAAGCACCCCTTCACTATATAGGCATTGGTTTTCCTCTGCCCTTGAGGACACAGATCACGTTTGGGTCCCTGGATAGGACTCTGTAGCTTTAAAACTTTATGAAGATTCTTGTACCTGCCCTCATGCTAGGTAAAATTATGTTCAGAAATGCCACTCCTGAGACCGTCGTCATGGAAGAGAGTGAGTTGAAATAAGATAGGAGCCGTTTCACTCTGAGGATTAGCAGTACAATGACTCTGCCAGTTCAGGTGATTGGAGGGCAGAGAAGGAGACTGGATCAAGTGTATCTCGAAGGAAATCACGTTCCATGTTAGACTGTTTGGCTTTTACATTTTAATTACTTCTTATAGAAGATTGCATTAAAAAACTTTATACTGCCGCATGTTGATTTATCCATTCAGACCTTTTCTTTTAGAACAAGGAAGTTTATATAAAATCGTACTGTCTATACTGAGGAAGTGCCAACTGTGATTATCTTGAAGAAATCCTTTGGCTGACTTCATAGAGCTTGAGTGTGATCACATGGTCTTGTTTCCGGTTCCTGAGTCACTTCAGTGATGTTCATTATTAAAACTGTTTGGGGGAAATTGGGCTACTTTCCACAGTGGTTAAGCAGTGTCTACACATCCCTTAAACATTTCTCTCTTCCTTGGGATAAATGTTAGCATTCAGAAAAAAGTCTCCTCAGTCATGATTTGGGAAATTTCACGAGTGTATTCAGCTGTATATTTAAGCAATAATTAACAAATATTTTTGACGTAGAAATTACTCTGTAAGGTTCTAACTTGTTTTATAAAGTTTGAATAACATTTCTGTCCCTTAACTGGTTTTATATTTGTGGATTTGATAGATTGACAGCAAATCTGATATTACTTAAAAAGATATAGATTGCTCATTGTTTAATGAAGTAGGTAACATTTACAATAACAAAAATTTTCTCATCCTCACCTTTTTAAGAACTACAGCTTTAAGCACTTTTCCTATAAACACATGTTGATTAAAGGTGATTAATCCTAACCATCTTTTGTTCTTTGAGGTGGTGCAGTATTCCACCCAGAGCAATAACGTTTTCCCTAAATGTCACCTCATGTGTGTTTTACCAAACGCCATACATCCTGCTGTGGCCCCACTATTCATAGCACCTTGTCTTGCTATTTTCTTTCTCTTTATTGTGAAAAAGGCTTCCCCCTTTTCTCAACAGAAATGTCCGCATAGTTCTGATGTGGATACGATTGAGGATTTAGAACTTCTGTCTTTGTCTTGACTGCAGTCCAAGGACTGGTTAACGTGACTCTCAGGAGCAAAAGAATAAAATAATCCTATTTTGTGAGGACTGTTTGTTCTGTGAAACCACTTCATCTGGAGCACATTTTGTTGCTTCCTGGACCTCCTTGGTATGTGGTCCTACATGACCGTGAGAAAGGGGCAATGAAATGATAGTTCATTTTGCTCCTCAGTGGTTCTGATGACAGTGCCCTACAACTATAACGTGGTTGCCTTCAGATTGCTGTTGGAGATGCTCTGTTTTTCTGTTCTAAAGAAGATTTTGCCATTTAAAATGAATTAATGAAAAAAATTTTATTCATATTGAGAAAAGTGAATTTCCCATGCAAAATTGAATCTTCATTAACGCTTTTCTTTTTATTTAGACTTCTAACTGTATTGGGTAATGTAAGATATTAAAGGACTTTGCTAGGTAAGAAACTCAACTCTTCTTTTGGCCATAAACAGTACATTATTTTAAATAGTACCTAATGTTTCTCTGCTGTGTGGAGCTTTTACCAGCGGATTACACACACTGAGACAGGGAGAGGAGGCTGTGAATTGTGTTGTGCGTCACACATCTGTTACTGCCTCCTAATGGGGTCTCGTTCTGTCCTGGGCGACTGTGGCTTGTGGTTAGGTGGTTGTATGTGCACCATGTTACGGGTCACAGTGATGCAGACGTGATAACATTGTACAGTTTTGGTTTGTACTACTCTTAATACCGGTCCATTTAACCTGAGATCTTAAATGTCTTGCAGTCTTAAATACATTTCCAGAATGTACTATTACACACATATCACTTATGTTCCCACGTAAACACTGCCTGCACGGTCATCTTGTTTCCCTCAAGCAATATGGTCATGAAAGTGCGTGTGAAAATGTTTTTTAGAGAGTAAATTTCTTTAATTAAATTATAATACAGTTGGATTTTCCCCCTCAATAAGCCCCATACTCATTTTTAGAGCAGTTCTTTGGATTTCAGTTATTCCATTCTGCTATGTTCTTAGAAATAGACAGTTGTTAATGGTTTTTTCCCCCAATATTAAGTACTTTTTTTTTTTTTTTTTTGCCATTCCTGAGAATAACATATTTGAAAATGATACCACTATAACAAAATCTTACAGATTAGAATTTGATGTCCAGAACAGGTTAACTGTGTCAGTCTGAGTAGAAACACTTAAAATGGTGTCTCAGTTTGTACTTCCCCCCACCTCGTTACTTAGAAGCTAGATCTTAGAGAGGTACTGCAAGTAAATTGCTGTTACTACCTGAAAATGATACTGGACAAGAGAAAGTTCTTAATATCTGGACACATAATGTCCTAATTCATTACTGAGTTAAACAGTCCATGAATTTAGGCCTTTTGAGAAGAAAAGAACGAAAGAGAAACCAAGATTTAATCTGTGAATAAAGTGTATATTAGGAATAGAACCAGAGGGGCCCACAGACCCTGTGGGTATACCATTGGAGGTCCCTGTTTTTGTTGAATGAAGCAGATGTAGATCCTGCCGGGGTCCAGAGGAAGAGCAGTCGGCTCCGGGAATAAATAAAGGACCAGGTCCTTTATTCTGTCTGGGTCTCAGTTTATTTGTAAAATGACGGCTTTGCCTTGGATTTTTGATTGTGGAATTTCAAATTAAGTATGGTTAATATTATACTTAAGAGACTTTGTATTAAATTTTTGCAGATTTATGTTTGCATCCATATGATTTATTTAGCAACATGTTTTTTTGGAGAGTGGAGTGATCTCTCCTAAGATAGCCTGAACATAAAGGGCATTAGACCTAGTTTTGTGAATCCTGTTACTGTTAGATAATCCCATGGAAATTCATTATCACAAAACCTAAACCACAGATCTTCATTTCATATTTTCTCTGTGCCAGAGAGCTACTGCGAACTATGGTAGTTAGGAAGAGAAAGTAAAAGATGAAGTTAGGGTTCCAAAGGTTACAATTATGAGGGTGAACAAGATATACTTGTAAGGATATTGAATTCCTGAGGAGCACTAGGGAACGTATCCATGATAGTTTAAAGCAGAGATGGTGGATACTTGGAAATCGTCTGATAGTCTGTTAAGATCTAGTGTAGTCTTCATAGACGTCATAGACTTCAGCCACCACCTGTAGTTTATTTAGATTCCTGTAATCTTGACATTGCTCATGACTCTGTAGCAAGTGGTCAGGAGCCGTTACAGGTTAGTTTAATGGTTCCATTTTGGTGGCATCCCTGCTCACCTGTGGGTTCCAGACCAACTTGTAACAGTGCTTAGAGGGGCAGCTAGCGCTGGTGAGTCAGAGGCGATACCAAACCATGGAACCACATGCAACTAAGGTAACCGCTTCTAGGTTGTGTGATGTGCATGGAACACATAAGATCCAGTATATTGCGTCAACCACTGAGCATTTATTTCATAGCAGTTGGTCACCAGTGTGCTGTTCATAGCCCTGTGTGCGAGATTCAAGTTTTCCATTTTGATTATGTCTGTGCTTCTAAGCTGCTGTCAGCAGGTGGCAGTAGTGTGCAGCCCCAGGCTTCAGTTGCTCTTTTTTGTTTATACAACTGTAAATATACTGTACCTCTTTATCGGAAATTCTTGGGGATTTAGGATCCAGAATTTTCTTTAAAAAAATGTGCCATGGGACTTCCCAGGAAGTCCAGTGGTTAGGACTCAACACTTCCAATGCAGAGGGCACAGGTTTGATCGCTGCTCAGGGGACAAAGATCGTGCATGCAGGGCCGAAAGTACAAAAGACTTTTGGGGTCTCAGAGTTGCTGATGAGGGATTGCAGGTCTGTAATAAAAGTAATGGCAGATCTACTGTTTTCATTCAATGAAACACCTAGTATTTTTTTTCTCTTGTGTTGCTCAGTTGGATAGAGGTAATGGAAAGCTTTCTGTAAAATTTGCCTATTGAAAATGGCAGGGAACAGGCATAAATACAGTGGGAGTTGTAGAACCATCATTGAATTCTGAAGCTTAAGAACAACTGCTTTTATTTTCCTTTTTCCTCAGAAATTGTAGCATGACTGTTCTGCTCAAAAGCCTTTTTTGAGTGGCTCATGTTATGTCCCAGAGCTGTTTATTCATCCAGCACACACACTCAAGTGACTATTATTCTCTCAGGTGCCCTAAGCAAGGTGCTGGGAACACAGTACCTCTCCTCAAAAGATGTCTACCTGGGGAGAAGGGAAAGTGTGATGGAATACCAGAATAAGATGGAGCCATGGGCCTTACTGAACACGACCACCTGTATTAAACAATAAAATTTAATAGACAGGTCAAGTAATTTATACAGACTGCTCTTAGCCCAGCTTTCTGACCCTGACTGTAGGCCAGGCCAGGTCTCTACTGTGCTATTGGCTTCCCAGCTGCCAGCCGTGGTTGTGGCCCCCCAGGTTCCCGAGGGAGCCGCGGGGCAGGGGCAGGTGTCTCACCAGAGATAAGGTCACAGGCAGAGGTGAGTGTGCATCCCGGCTCCACCCCCAGCACCTAGAAAAACCCTGCACAGGGAAGGTGTTCATAAACATTTGTTGAGTGAATTATTGATTGTAAGCACTTTTAAAGTCAAGCACCTAGAATGTGACCTGTGGGAAGGATGACCCACCATCCATGAAATAGCACCTGCTTTGGGTAAGTAGCACCTGCTTTGGGTTCACCTCTGAACGCTGGTCTGCATCTCCAGGAGTCAGTCTGATTGGCCCTGTGTTCATTCTCTGGAGCTGCTGGTTGCCCGTGACCATCCGTCTATGAGGGCTGAGGGAGTTGAGATGTAGGTCTTGGTGGTTCATAGTTATGTTCAAAATAGAAATACTTAGACGTCACTAGTGAAGCGTAAAAGGCAGATTTCTGATCTGTCTCCAGGAGGTTGATTTAGTAGATTCAGAGTGGGTCCCAGAGAGCTGCATTTTTTACACCTGGGTTCAAAACCCAAGACCTACAGTCACAAAGACCTCACTAACATTTCCTTTAGAAGAGATGGAAGAGAAGCCAATACAGGCATTTTTCTTATGAAAATTGTTTTGTACTTGTGTATTGGAACATATGCTTTTCAAAGTTTGAAAGCGTCCCTTTGGGAAGCCAAGAGGAAGCCTACGTTTGTGGAAGGACTCGTTAACTGGAGTCTCCGGTTCACTTAGTCGAGCTCCAGAGAACTGTGAACTATTGCAGACACAGCTTTTACCTATTGCCGTAACCAAGGGGCATGTGGCTCATTTGAGATGGGCCTTTTCTCTGCCTGTTTCCATAACTTTGAGGATATTGTTTCTCAAGAGTGGCCGTGGGGATGAGCTGAATAGTCACTGGCCTCCTTTCTGTGGGGAAGCACATAGAGTGGTGTTGACACCAGCTCAGTAAGGGGTGCAGCTGGGCCCCTTTAGGTCTTGTGGGCAGTGTGCCCCTTCACCCCTGCTGGTCCCTTCTGGTCTACCCCAGTCATCTGGGAGCTGCTGCTGTTGCTAGAACAAGTATTTTGTGAGCAGATACCCGGGCAGGAGTAAAGACAGCTGCGGAACATTCGAAGGTGGGGAGACAGACGGGGCCACAAACAGCCCCCATCCCCCCCTCCCCCACTGCTCTATCCACTCACTGTTTCCATTTCCAGACCTTTTCCTCTCACATCTCTTATACTTTCCCCCATTCTTAAACTCAGAGGTCAGCAAACCCATGTAAATAGGACCAGAGGGTCAATATCTCAGGCAATGTGGAGCATAGTGTGTAGGTACTTAGGAGAAAATTTTCCACACATTTTTTACTGACAAAATTCAAAATATAATTGAGAACAAGATTTCCTAACAGCTACAATGAGGGGGATGGAAGGTTTTGGGGGAGTGCCCACCTTGCTTAGTTGGGTTTCAAAGTCAGTGGTTCACTATCATCAAAGTTGATTGCAAAATTCATCTGTTAGGTTTCATGTATTTTATTTTGGGGGTAAGTGCTCTTAAAAAAAAAATCTGGCTGTGCTGGGTCATAGTTGCAGTATGTGGGATTCAGTTCCCCAACCAGGAGTTGAACCTGGGCCCCCGACATTGGGAATGTGGAGTCACAGCCACTGGACTTCCAGAGAAGTCCCCTAGGCTTTGTGAGCCTCTTAATAGTTTTGGTGCATGTTCTTTTTTTTTTCAACCTTTTAAAAACGTAAAGCCATTCTTAGCCCACAGGGTATATAGACGCAGGCTGTGGACCAGATCCAGGCTGTGGGTTGCTTTATGGCCCTCTCTATGAGCAACTGTAGGGTAGCTGTGTTATTACTTCACTTTTCAGATGGAGAAGCTGATGAACAAAGGCCCAATAACTTAGCGAGCTCAGCACCCAGGAGGTGACAGAACCAGGGTTCCCATGGGCAGCTCCAGACACCACGTCACTCTACTATGGTGTCCAGACGCCGAACCTATCCAACAGAGCTAGTGATTTATGCCCCAGCATCTCAGTTGGAGGAGCAAGGTAGCCTGAAGATAGGGTGTAGGAGTGACCCCACAGACTTAGAGCCCTCCAGGCTCCTCTGTCCATGGAATATTCCAGGCAGGGATACTGCAGTGGGTTGCCATTCCCTTCTCCAAGGGATCTTCCTGACCTGGGGATCGAACCCAGGTCGCCAGCACTGTGGACAGATCCTTTACCATCTGAGCCACCAGGGATGCCCCGGTATGTGGTTTAAGAGTCTGTAAAAGAAGCCATTCCCCTGCAGTGCACTTTCCCCACACCCATGGGGTCTGGAGGTTTAGGGGAGGGTGAGACCCAGGGCCTCAGGCACCATGTGTGACAGGTGGAGGCTGGAGGGAGACCTGGTCTGGTGCCCAGAAGGCTAGAGGGCAGGCTAGCCCAGGATGGGAGGCAGAGATCCCAGTGTGCACCGTGAGCTGTCCCTGAACCTGGCAGGAGCCTCCACTTGTGTCTGCAGCCTGCTGTCAGGTGTCTTCTCATTCTAGAGCAAGGATGGAAGCTTTCAACAGGGAAGATGGACATCAGAATAAAAGGAAGGTGGAAGGAGAAACTGCAGTGGAAGACGAAGAAAACTGGAAGTGATGTTCAAGGAAAGATAAACACACAGTAAACAGAGGCTATGGAAAAGGAATGTAAGACAAGAAAAGAAAAATATTGGAAATATCAAGTAAATAACAAGTTTGAGAAGATTTTCATAAAGTCCTGTAAGAAGATGAAGAAAGGCAAAGAGAAGAAAACTCAAGGTTCAGGAGGTGCAACGTGAAACAGGCAGACTTCCAGAAAGAATAAAATGCAGGGGAGGAAGAAGGAGCAGGTCACCCCGGGTGAAAGGGCCCCCAGCCCACAGAGTGATTACTTCAGGGACTCAGACCAAGACACAATGCTGGGAAAAAATCTGCATGTGAAGAAAAGGTTCTAAAGGGTTCGCCAGAGGCAGAATAAAAAAAAAAAAAAGCTAGGGAGTGCGAGTGTCATCAGGCTTTTTAACAGCAGTGCTGCGAGTTAGAAAACGATACCCCAGTGCCTTTAAGATTCCAACAAAAAAATGATTATTCCAGTTTGGAATTCGTTATCTCAAACTACCAGGATGTGTTCAGATATAAAAGTTCTCAGAGAGTTTACCTCTTAGGTGCATTTGTCAAGGAGTGACTCTTCCCAAAGTGAGGTGACTGAAGGAAAGGGAGACATGGGTCCAGGGACAGGACGGGAGGGAGCATTGAATGGAGGTGGAGGATCAGGACCGGGTGATCTCTGCCGGGAAATTTCGGACCCGCACCCTTCCCTTTGCGATATCGCTGTGGGGCCTGGCGGAGGGAGAGGAGGGAAGGGGCTGGCGCCTCTTAAATTTAAGGCTTCAGGCCACCAGGGTTCTAGGGAACCTCAGTGTTGGCCCCTAACCCACCGCTGTCCCCAGCAGACCACGGGCGCACCAGGTCCACCCGGGTGGGATGGGCAGTCTCCCTCCATCCTGGCGACAGCAGCTGGTCCCCACCACCCCCACTCCCCCCATGGTTGCATACTTAAGAGTCATCTTTTATGGCATCCTACTCCAGTATTCCTGCCTGGAGAAGCCCATGGATAGAGGAGCCCGGCGGGCTAGTTTGTGGGGTCTCAAAAGAGTAGGACAGGAGTGAGCGACTCAGCACACATGCACTTGAGCCTCAGCTGGAGCGTGAATATTAATTCGCTGTTTTTCGTGCGAAGTCAAGGTGCGCCCCTTCCTCACCTGGGTCGTGATTTCGCCCCAGAGAGGAACCAGGTGTGTCCGGGGTTGCTCGTGGGTCCCAGCCGCCCGTCCCCCAACCAGGGCGCACCTGGGGCTGCAGGGGGCGGGGGTGCACAGCAGTCCTCGCGGAGTCCCCGCGGTCACACAGGACTGACTGCAGAGAGACAGATGGATGGGGAAGGAGAGGGACCGGGGCGCGGGGCAAGTCTGCAGTCAGGGACTCCTGTCTCGTGCTCAGTGGGCGGGGGGAGGGCGTACGCCTTTCTCCCGCGGTTCCGCAGACCCCCGAGCCCGAGTCTGGCTGAGCGGTGGACAAAGCGCTGTGTTCGGGGGCCGAGGCTCCAACAGCGTGATCCCGGGTAGAGTCACCATCTGGGAGGCGCTAGGCGGCCGGCGAGGGGGTGGTTTGCGCCGGGGGTGGGGCTGCTTTTGCGCCAAAGAGCCGGCGTGAGGTCCTCGGATGCTGGGGGTCCCGGATGCGCGGGGTGCCCAGATCCGCGGGTCCCTGGATGCTGGGGTCCCGGATGCGCGAGGCTCCTGGATACAACGAATGCTGGGGATCTCAAACGCTGGGGGTCCCGGATGCCCGGGGTCCTGGGTACGCGGAGCACCTTGCTCTGGTGTGGCCCGGATTGGCCACAGAGCTCACTGGTTCCTCAGAGCAGGCCGCGAGGGGCGGGCTGAGCGCGCTGCTGGCACGGTTTCCACACAATCTTTTTAAAACATCTGATTGCTCGTTTTTTAACGGGGTTGCTGACCCAGAAGTGGCAGCGACTCGAGAGGCCTGGATGGAGTACCAGCCACTCTGAGGTCCGCCGGGGAGGCCTTGGTTTGTACCCAGTCGGCAGACAGAGGATCCTCTAGAGGCGACAGGGCATCCGTGCCGTGTCGCTTCTCCCGGGGGTTTCCCACCAGATGGCTCAGGTCAGCCGCACCTGCTGCCCCTTCTGCAAAGTCCATCTTTCTCCGCCTGGTTCCGTTCTGGTCGTGTTTTGTGCCTGTAGACTGCGCCCCCGCCCCCATCACAGGCGGGCCGGCCCCCACTTCCCACCCCAGTACAGAGGAGGGGCTAGCCTTGCAGCCACGCTTGGGCACAGTGGGTGCTGAAGGGCGGCCCTTGTTACTATTATTACAGGATGTCGACTGACAAAATTCATACAAAATTTCAGTTGACAAGCTGCAGAAGGAAAATCATGCCCTTTCCCCAGAACTTGAAAGAAAGAAAGAAAAAAAAATCTGTATTAAAGTACTAGCTGTTGTCTGGGGACCTGTCTAGGTACACTTGAGCTCACTCCTTTGGGTGAAAAAACTGTGTTCTGACAACCTGGTAGCTGGTGAAGCAGCTCCAGGCCCCACAGTTTGGAAGTCTTGTGTTTGTTGGTTGGGCACATTCACACACGCACACACACACACATGACCTGGTGTGCCAGAAGGGACCAGGTTTACCCGCTGGCAACATGGGGGACATTTCCAGTGACACGGGGGAGTATGAGTCAGGAAAGAAGCAGGTCACCTTTGTAACTGAAGTCAGCTTTGTGGTAGATTATGTGGGTCCCTGCTAAGTCGTGTCCAACTCTTTGCTTCCCCACGGACTGTAGCCCAGTAGGCTCTCGGTCCATGACATTTCCCAGGCAAGAATACTGGAGTGTGTTGCCATTTCCTTCTCCAGGGGTCTTCCTGACCCAGGGATAGAACCTGAGTCTTCTGTATTGGCAGCTGGATTCTTTACTACTAGCACCACCAGGACAGATTATAGAAGCTCTCAAATCTAGATATTTGTGAAAAAGCAAACCTTCTGAAATAAGAGGTGTTTATTTAAATCCCCGTTTGTCTTTCTCCTTCTCCCCTAGCCTAGTGATGTGGCCCAGAACTCCACTTTGTTGAACTGAATCTCTGAAATAATCATGTGGTCAAACTTTCAGTCAGCATGCAACCGAAGGCCACAGCCACTCAGTGACCCTGTGGGGAGAGGCTGACGGATGCACTCGGTAACACTCAGGAAACAGGGGAGGAGGCAAAGAAGATTCTAGAGAGCTTTTTAGAGGTGGTAGAAAGTGACTACATTTTGGAATTAGGATGTGTAAGTAATGGCTTTCTGGACAATTCTCATTCTTTTTGGTAAATATTCTGCTTTAGACTTGAAAAAATATTTTGGGCCAGATTATTTTGTGGAAAGAATAAATAATACTAAATTTTTCCCATAAGGGGGAAACATCTTAATACAACAAATATATCTGAAAGTTCATCCTCTTGGAGTATTCACATTCTGCCCACCTGGTCCTTACCTGTATGCGCACATAACTGGTATATAAATACAATTACATTCATACTCCACTTTTGCACCAATAGAGCATAAGTATTTTTTACGTAGTTTCTCTGAGAATTGTTGATTACATAAACTATTTCTGTAGTTTACTATGACTTCTTAAAATTTTTTAAGCATAAGGTCATTGGGAAAAGGCCTCCCTTGTACTTTACTCATTGCTGCTGATTATTTTAAGATTAAGACTCACCTGTAAAATACGTGTCTGTGCCAGTCTTAAAAGAGAACAAAACAAAACCTCAGCCCCCAAACACAAAGGATCTTCTCCCCAGGAATGGTAGAAACAGCACTATTCCCTCACCCACGCTTCTTCACATGGTCAGTATTGATTGGCATCAGCAGTGGACAAGACAACTCAGAGGACACATGGTCACAGAGCAATCAGGGAGCCTGGATACCGGCAGGCACACCTGCACCTTTGGATGACACGTGACCCAGGGGATGAGAAGGCTGCAAACTCAGGGCTGTGGTGCAAGGAGGCTGAAGGAGCTGTCGTCCACCTCGGTGGTGTGGGGAGATGTCTGGAGGGGTTGGACTTGAAATTGGGATGGAGAATGGTTTGGGAAAGACAGAAGACATTCAACTCTCAGAGACTAAGAGGAGCAGTTCCTGAGGAAGGACCTGCACTGGGAGAACAGTGGGTACTGTGGGTGGTCTCCCTCAGTGCAGGTGCAGAGTCCACGCAGGAAAACGGTGCCCCAAAAAGCCAGTAGCAGCTGGAGCTGGATCATGCGGCCTCAAAGCTTTATTTATTTATTTATTTTTTTCGAAGCTTTATTTAAATGGGACTCACAGATGGTTTGTAAGTAGGTGTGTGACTTTAAAATAGAGCTTTAAAATATAAATCTGAATGGTTTTGTTCCAGATGGGCTGAACAGGGCCCAGCCTGCAGGCAGAGAACACAGTTGAATGGCCAGGGAGCAGGTGGCAGAAACAAATGTGAGACTTGCCAGCAGAGAAATGGGCTGAAGAGGGGACACGATTTGGGATAGAGGGAAAGGGAGGTGGTGGTCGTTTTGAGGTTTTGAAGGAGGCCCATCAGGAACAGCGTCCAGCCCTGGCCAACCCTCTGTCAGATTTGGCTGTGTTCTGTCTGGGATCCAGGTGGGGCCCTGAAGACTGGGGGCACCTCCTTGATCACAGATCAGACTAGGTGTGGACAGGCTATCAGAAAACTCTAAAGGGAGGAGAGAAAAGGACAGGGACTCTGGGAATGGCCACATGTAATGGGAAGAGAGAGAAGGACCAACAGGCCATGTCTAGGAGCTAGACCACGGGGCTGCAGGGGTCCATCTCTGCATATCAGCGGAATTTCCTTTGCCTCCACCCTCAAATCCCTACACCAGCTGACATGGGACAGCCTAACTCCAAATGTCAAATGCCAAGCCTAGTGACAGATTCAAAGAATCTCAGGGCTGGAGGGGACCCTGGAGGTGACAGTCAGGTGAGCACCAAGGGAAGCTGCTGCCTGCCAGCTAGGTCATTCCCTGGATCTCTGGGGAACTGGGATGGTTTCTGGCGCTCAGGCCACAGGGGCTCAGAGTCTGCCTGCCTTCAAGCAGTGGCGAAAGAACTGAGCAGTGCCACCAGAGACTGTCTGGCTTGAAACATCTAAAATATTAACTATCCATCCCTTCACAGGAGATTGGAGGAACCCTGGCAGATACAGCTGGCTACCTAGCTAGCTGTGCTCCTATTGTGAACAGTCAGAACTTTCTCTTTTGACCTGGGCAGATTGCGATGCTTTAAAAAAGCACCAGGAATGCTTTTTGGGAATCAGAGTTTTCCATCATGTGACTTGGCCAGATTCCAGGGAATTTATTCATCGACAGAGGAGTTGGATAGAGGACAAGCATAAACACAACCCTCAGACCTCACTTTTGTCCCTGCTCATCTCTTGTCCTTTGAGCCAGCACAATGAAAGTGCTTCAATAAGCAGGGTCAAGTAGGATGGACCAGAGAGAATGTGAAAGCGAGATTACGGCTGTGATTAGAGGCTGAATGCCCTTGGTCACGCGGCGTGAACTAAGACCACCTTTATTATAAACAGCAGCCTGACTCTTGGAGGCATAGAATAGATGACGACTGCATTTTAAACTGTTTTGTTCAAATGAATGAAGCACAGTCATTTTGGAAAACAGGGAGGCAAAATTTTGAAAGAGCTGAAAAGGTTTTCAAATGCTTGTTATTTTTAACATTCCTGAGGGACTTGGGTCACTTGCCTAGGGAATCCCGTGGACAGAGGAGCCTGGTGGGCTATAGTCCACGAGGTCGCAAAGAGTCGGACACGACTGAGTGACTTCACTTTCTTTTCTTTCTTTCTGGGTCACTTTAGTCCCCACGCAGTGTAGGAACTGATGCCCTTTTACTAGTTTAGAAGCATTGGATTGTTTGGCTTTGGATCCATGTGTATGTGAGAGTTGGTCGATTTAGGAAGTGTGTCCACCAAGCTGTTTGGAATTCACTGGAGTGACCTTGGGTGGGAAGGTGTCCTCCCATGGGAGTGCTGGTCTCTTTGGGAAGCAGAGGGACAGATACATCACAACTCTCAGTGCAGTTTGTGTCTTTTGATCAGTAATTCCATTTCTACAAATGTGTCCTAATGAAACAGGGATGTGGAAGAGATTTATGAACAACATACATTATTTAAAATAGTCAAAAACTGGAAATAATTTACAGGTCCAACATATAGATTCTGCTTAAACAAATTATCATATATTTATATGGTAGAAAGTCAAGAAGCCTTTAAAATTATGAATTTGAAGAAAATGTATTAACCTGAAAAAATGTTCATAATATAGTAGGAAAAAATATCAGAATAAATATGATCACTTAGAAAATATCTATAAAAAATAAAAATGTTAGCAAAGATTTATCTCTGGGTGGGATTTTAAATGTCCTGCACATTTTTCTTCCTGCTTTGGTCTTTGTACTTTCAGTATCACGTGTCTTGGTATAGATTTTTTTCCTTTGACTTGAGCTTTATTGGGCTTTTGAAGCTTTGGGTTGGATCTTTGATTAATCCTGGCAAATTCTCAGCTGTGTCTTTTCAAATATTGTCTCTGCTCCTCTCTGTTCCCTGTCCTCCTGGTTACTGATTAGGCATGCCTGGGACCCTCCGTCTCTGTCCTCATGACATGGAACTTCTTTTTCATGCGTCCCATTTCTGTGACTCTCTGAGCAGCATTCTAGTCATCCCTTCAACTGTACCTTTAGTATTTCTTCAGCTGTGTGTTAAATCTATTCATTGTCTTAAATTTCAACTATTATTTTTTAAAATTTCTAGATCTTCTGTTTGGTCATTAGTTTTATAATTTCTTGTTCTCTGCACTTACTATTAACCTTGCCTTTTAATTCTTTAGACATAGTAGGCATAATTCAATTATACTCTGATAAGTCTAGAATCTGAATTCCTTGTAGGTCTATTTCTGCTTTCTGTTGTTTCTGTTTAATCTCACTCATGGAGCCTCATTTCATTTCTTTTTTAAACTTTTATTTATTTATTTATTTGCCACGCAGCTTGTGGGATCTTAGTTCCCTGACCAGGGATTGAACCTGCATCCCCTGCCATGGAAGTGTGGAGCCCTGGGGTGAGGACCTGAAGGAGAGGTGACCAGAGGGGCACAGGAGCCCATGGATGAGGGGTTTAGCCCCAGAGCTGGTGGCACTTTGACCCACTCAGGGGAAACTCGAAGTCTGTCTCAGTAGAGCTGGTTTTACAGAAGGAATCCCCCAGCCTGGCCAGGAGAGAGTGTCTCTGAAACCATACCCTCCCCTGCTCCAACCTGCGTCAGAGGAAGTTCAGACGGTTCGAGCAGAACCCAAGCTGGACCCAGCCCATTTGAAGTGCAGGGGTGGGGATGAGGGGGTGCCCCTTCCAGGTGGCCCTGCCTGTCCTGCCCATCCCTCAATCCATGGGGGACCTGGCAAGACAGAGGCTGGGCGGGACAGTCTCAGGGTGTCCATTCCTGGCCCTTGGGCCTCCTGCGGTCCCACCCCCCTCCATACAGAGGCCACGGATCACTTCTCATCAGGGATAGTGTCTCAAGGCAAAGCTTAGATGGTGAGTGGAGAAAATCTTGAGTCCTGGAACACAGGGGAACAGGGAAGGACTGTTCCAGCTTCAGCTAGGTTTGCCAAATGGGTCAACTCCAAAATGTGAGGGTTCCTGGTGGCTGTTTTGTGTCTCATCCAGACTAAATCATCTGAGTATGGAGGCGGTCTCGGAGACCTGGCTGTGCAGACATGCCAGATGGAGATTCTCCTGTTGTGTTAATGGTTAAAGAGCTAGTTTCTTAACCATGCCTTCAGCGAGGCTGAGAAGGGATGTGCCTTCCAAGCAGGCACTACCAGCCAGCTCCACACAGTCATCCTTTCATCATATTGTCAGTGGGTCACTGTTTATGATATAAAACACAGTCTGCCGTGGAGTGTGGCCGCACATACATCATCAGGAAGGTAAAGTTATTCGTAAAAAATGAACCAGGTGGGACAAGGTACAGTTTTGGGGACAAGGACTGATGAGATGCAGGGGAGGTGCGAGGTGAGGTGTGACAAGCACCAGGCTCAGCATCACCACCGTTCACTAGCTTGTAAACAAGGAGCCACTGGGACCCTGTGCTGTCGTCCAGCCACGGGTGCACAGAACCTGCCTCTGCAGTCAGTGTAGCAACAGTGTGGACACCTTAAGGCCCTGTCCCAACCAGTACCCATGTATGCAACCACGACACTGTCACTCACACCTCCAAAAGCAAACAGGCTACCCACAAAGAATGGTTAGGAGACTTGAGGAGTTTTATTTTGTACTGTTAAAAAAATGTAGGTCATGGATTCATCTGTATAAATAAGTTTTCTGGCAACAGTAGTTAACTTTTAACCTCCCATTCAAAAACTTCACAACTTCAAGCATTTGAACTGCACTTAGAGATTTTCCAACGCTGGCTTCAGTTGTATATGGTACATTTTCACAGTAATTAACTGACTCATAAAGTCGAAGAATTTCTTTTAAAGTTCAAATCTTTACTAGTATGCAAAAGACAAATTTGCACTCTTTTGATCAGTATCCATTTTAATAGGACTATTTGCTTCATTTTTCCTGAAAGATAGTAAATGGGGAAAAATAGGCATATCTGTACAATTCATATCAAAGCACAAAATGCCATTTAAAAAATAAATACCTAAGGCATACTTGTCACACTTTTACTCAGTTTCCTTGGCCATTCAAACTTATCTAAAGGGTCCGCCTCTTGCAGGCTCTCCTGCCTGCCCGCCACATCTCTGCCCCTGGAGGGTGGCTGCTCCTCAGTTGTCATGAAGGGTGTGGTTTGATGTCCTGGGCTTCAGAGACCTGTCAGAAACTCAGTGACTGTATGGAATCTTTTTTTAGTACTGTTTGGCAAATATCCCAAATGAAATTCAACTCTAAGTTAAAGTCTCAAACAGAGATAAGACTAAGAGCTTCTAGACTTGCTGGGCGGTCCAAAGCCTCGGGGGGCATAGGGCTGGAAAACCGTTGACCCCAACCTGAAGTGACACAGACCCTCTGCCTTCCCACAGCAGACACCACAGCCCCCACCGGGCCGCAGCATCTCCGGGAAGGCCTCCGGGCTCCGGGCGCGCAGGCTGCTGGGACAATCTTTGGAGGCCCCCGGCCCCTGTGCCCCCTCCCGTCTCGGATGCGCCCCTCACTACCTCACAGCGCTAGGAACAGCAAGCACTGACACACGGACCCGACCCTCGCTCGCCCCCTCCACCCGCTCCAGCCCCTCCCGCCTCCAGGCCGCCCCCCGCCGGTGAGCGCCCTGGGCCTGGACGCTGGGCCGCTGCTAGATGGCCAAGTCGCCGGCCCTGGCCCGGCCGCCGCTGGACTTACTGGCCTTGCTGGACCGGCCGGGGTCTGCGGGGGGCTCGGGGGGCGCGTGCAGCTCCACGGCCGTCACCGCCCCCTCCCCGTCGCTGTCGCCCGAGCTCCCCGCCGCGCCCTCCGGCAGGGACTGCTGGGGGCCACCCCCGGGGCTCTCGGCTGCAGGCGGCGTCGGCGCGGGCGGGGAGGCCTTCCTGGAAGAAGTCTGCGGCTCGGCCTCACGGTTGGCCCAGTTCTGCGCCCGGGCGCGCAGGCCCTGGTTGCCGCCGCCGCCGGGGGTGCCGGGGGTCCCGGGCAGGGCCGCGGGCGGGGGAGGCTCGGGGTAGCCCGGGGCAGACGCCTGCCCCAGGGAGGAGGCAGAGGGCGCGTAGTAGGGCGGGAACCCGATGGTGACGGCGGGCGGGGCGGAGTTGGGGGGCAGGAGGAGGGGGCTCCCCCCCACCGGCTTTACGGATCCCGCCCTGGAACCAGGGGTGTCCGGGCGGAAGGGGCTGGTCATCCCCTGTTTCAGCTTCTTCCAGCCCAGGTGGTAGATCTCCAGCACGTTGAGGAGCAGGGACACGCAGGCCACGGCCAGCATGAAGAGGATGAAGATGGTCTTCTCCGTGGGCCGTGAGATGAAGCAGTCCACCGTGTTGGGGCAGGGCCAGCGGTCGCAGCGGTATAGCGGCTTCAGCTGGAAGCCGTACAGGAAGTACTGCCCGGCGATGAAGCCCACCTCGAACAGCGTCTTGAAGATGATGTTGAAGACGTAGGTGCGGAGCAGGGCGCCGGCGATGCGCACCTTGCCGCGGTCGTCGCGCACGGGGGCCGGGTCCTGGTGCCCCTCTGGGCCAGCGGCCTTCGGCGGCTCCTCCTCACGCTCCTTCCGCTTCTCTTCCATGCGCACCAGGTGCAGCACGTGGCCCAGGTAGATGAGCGTGGGCGTGGACACGAAAATGATCTGCAGCACCCAGAATCGCACATGCGAGATGGGGAAGGCGCGGTCGTAGCACACGTTCTCGCAGCCGGGCTGCTGCGTGTTGCAGGTGAAGTCCGACTGCTCGTCCCCCCACACCTCTTCGGCCGCGGCCCCCAGCACCAGAATCCTGAAGATGAACAGCACCGTCAGCCAGACCTTGCCGATGACAGTGGAGTGCTCCTGGGCGTTCTCTAGGAGTCTCCCCAGGAAGCTCCAGTCGCCCATCGCTTCAGACTGCTAACCTGCAGGGGAACAGGCTCGTTACTAGGCCTAGGCCGGCCAGGCGAGCCGAGGGCACGGCCCCCGGGCAGCCCTGGGCCCCGATGTGCGTGGGATATGCTGTCATGGGGAGCTGTGCTCACCCTCCCCAGCGGGAACCCTCCAGGGAAGGTTGTGAGTGTCCATGCGGGTATGCAGGAGCAGGTGTGTATGTACATGCACAGGTGTGTGTACATGTCCAGCTGTGCATGTACATGTACACGTGTGTGTGCAGGCACAGGTGTGTGTATACATATACAGGTGTGTATGTACATGTGAAGCACAGGAGTGTGTGTGCATGTACAGCTGCGTGTATGCACACATACAGGTGTGTATGCACACGTGCAAGAGCAGGTCTGTATGTGCATGTACAGATGTGTGTACATGCACAGGTGTGTGCGCATGTACAGCTGTGTGTGTACATGTACAGGTGTGTGTATGTGCATGTACAGGTGTGTATATGCACATGTGCATGTACAGGTGTGTGTATGTGTGCAGCACAGGTGTGTTTGTATGTGCATGTCCAGGTGTGTGCACATGCACAGGTGTATGTTCATGCAAAGTGTACATGTACAGATGTGCATGTGTGTGTATGTGTGCAGACACAGGTGTGTGTATACATGTACAGCTGTGTGTATGTACATGTGAAGTCACAGGTGTATGTATGTGCATATACATGTGTGTGCACACATGTATAGGTCTGTGTGTACATTATGGGGGTGTGTGTGTACATGTATAGGTGTATGTGTATGTGTGCAGGCACAGGTGTGTTTGTATGTACATGTCCAGGTGTGTGTATGTATATGTATGGGTGCAAGTACAGGTGTGTGTGTGTGTGCACCGATGCAGGCACAGTTGTGAGCATGCCTGTGTCTCTCCCTGAGGAGGGTTTGGTAACTGTCCCCAGCACCTGTGGCCCTGAGCAGAGGTCATGCTGCACAGGTGCCAGCAGGAGGGAGGCAACCGCAGGCCACGAGGAGGACTGCCTGAGAGAAGCCCCAGCCCACTCCCGGCCTCCTCGCTCTGCACACAGCTGGGCCGATTCCTAACCTGACAGCTGGTGTCGTTCAGAAAGAAGGGCCTCGTGAGGTCTCGGGTGACTGCCGAAGGCCGGCGGGTGATAGGAGGGTCGATGGGTGGCGGGGAGGACAGAAAAGAACACGTCGTGAAAATGAAACAGAGCAGGACTGGTGTGCGTGCAGACGCAGGGAGGACGGGCCCTGGGCGCGGGGCCCTAGCCTGTCCTTCCCGAAGGAAGGGGCCTGTGTCCCGCGCCTGTTGGGCTGGACTTCGGGCTGCAGTGCTGGGGCGGGGCAGCCGCATGGCCCTGTGTCCTGCGGAAGGACCGGTTGGAGGGAGACCAGCTGGAGAGGTCTCCCAGCCGGGAGGGTACTGGGGGGTCCAACTACGGGGGGAGGGCCAGGGCTGAGCCTGGACGGAGGCAGGGCCCTGGGTGGGGGCCGCGCGTGCTCCAGGGAGCGTATGCTCTGAAATCTTGTTTATCTGTTATCTGTATTACTATTTTCCCCTGAGTCTTCTGGGAAAAGTGACTTCTAGGAAATTCTAACCTTAGGGGTACAGAGTCAAACAGCAGCCCCAGCTTCCCCAGACCAGACCCCGTGGGGCAGCAGGTGCGGGGGAGGGGGTGGCGCACCTTTGAGGGCCCCCCCAGAGGCCGGAGGCCAGAGAATGGCCCGAGGGGCTGGACCCGCGGAGGTGGGGACGCTGGCGGGCTTCGGGGGAGCCGGTGACTAAGGCGTCCACTCCGGGAGAAGCAGCAGAGAAGAGGCCCTTTGATCTCACGACGAGGAGGCCACGGACGCCCTTCCAGTGACCCGGCCGCGGGCCAGGCCCGGGGAGCACGTGGGGCGGGTTGGAGACCCGAGGGTGAGGGGGACCTGTCAACCTGTTCCCCGGAGGAGGATGGGCGGTGGAGGCTCATGTCGCCCGGAGGAGGGAGGGGGCGGGGGCGATGGGGGAGGGGCGGGGCAGCTGCAGGGAGATGAGACTCCTCTCCCGAGTCAAGAGGGCGTCTTTCAGGCAAGGACAGGCCCTGAGCTGCAGAAGAAGAGTTTGCAATGTGGGAACATAGCAGTCGAGCCGGGGTGCCCTGGAGAAGCCGGGAGCTGGGGGTGGAGGAGGCGGGGCTTAAGGAGAACCCGGGCATAACAAGGCTCTCAGAGGGGAGCAAGCCTGCTGGGCAGGGCAAATGAGGACTGAGCAGAGGAGACCCCAGTGGGGAGGGGGAGGGGGGTGGGAGGTAGAGGTGAGGAGGGGAGTGGGTGTCGGGTGGGGGGAGGGGGTGGAGGGTGGGGGTGAGACTGGTGGAGCAGGTCAGAGATCTGGTGAAGGGGAGGCAGGTGGACCACAATGGTCAGTGACCAGAACCTGGGCTCTGACTCCAGGTGAGTTGGGAAGATACTGGGTGGGGGGAGGGGGTTGAACAGCTGTGATACAATCCCATGTCTTCCAGTGGTACTGGTGCTGAGAACTATCTCCAGGGCAAGGGTGAAAGCAGAGGGTCACAGGGTGGAGGGTGAGGGGCGGGGGCAGAGGACGATCAGTTTTATTTAGGAACGTTCAGCCTGAAATGTCTATTAGACACGCATTAGAGGTCAAGTCATCACGGACCTCCTCAGTGCCCTGAGACAGCACTGAGGAAGTCCTCTAAGGACTGGGATGGGGACGGACGGGGGCGGGGGTGGGGGTGGGGAGGGCAGTGCAGAGGGGCTGGAGATCAAGCCAGGTGCTCCAGCATCCAGAGGACCATAAGCTGGCCATCTGAAAATGCCAGTTTTAGTTGAGACTCTAGAATGAACAAGAGCAAAATGTACAATTTGCATTGCACTAGATTCCCTTTTGTAACAGACTGACACTAGAAACACTCCTACTTGGTTTATAAATTGGAGGCAATAGAATGACCAGGCATATTCATTCCGTGTTTTCTTGTGATTTTCTGGAACACCACAAGTAGGATCTGGATACTGACGTACAGGCTAAACCAGAGAGTTCTATGTTTAACTAGTAACGTTTGCCAGGGTTTGCCAGGGTTTGGCATGGGCAGTGGTGGCCCTAATGCTATTTTTTTGCAATCCCTGACTTGGTACAAAGCTAAAAGGACTTGGTAGGCCATGAAAAGTGGGCTTGGTATAGTGAAAAGTGGGCTTATCTGGTTATCTTTTTAGCCATTGGAAAGACTGTTTCTTTCGCTTTTTTTTTTTCATATTTTACATGCCTGTTTCCAGCTCTCACACTTAAGACAGTAATTTCTAGATGCCAAGAAACCTAGACTATGGTATTATGTACCTGCATGCATATTGACACAATGGACATCACCGACTCAATGAACTTCAGTTTAAGCAAACTCCAGGAGATGGTGAAGGACAGGGAAGCCTGGGGTGCTGCAGTCCATGGGGTCACAAAGAGTCAGACATGACTGAGCAACTGAACAACAATGCATGCTATGTCGCTTCAGTCGTGTCCAACTGTTTGTGACCCTATGGACCATAGCCTGCCGGGCTCCTGTGTCCATGGGATTCTCCAGGCAAGAACACTAGAGTGGGTTGCCATGCCCTCCTCCAGGGGATCTTCCCAACCCAGGACTGAGCTTGCATCTCTTATGTCTCCTGCATTGGCAGGCGGATTCTTTACCTCTCAGTTCAGTTCAGTTCAGTCGATCAGTCGTGTCCGACTCTTTGCGACCCCATGAATTGCAGCACGCCAGGCCTCCCTGTCCATCACCAACTCCCGGAGTTCACTCTGACTCACGTCCATCGAGTCAGTGATGCCATCCAGCCATCTCATCCTCTGTCGTCCCCTTCTCCTCCTTTCCCCAATCCCTCCCAGCATCAGAGTCTTTTCCAATGAGTCAACTCTTCACATGAGGTGGCCAAAGTACTGGAGTTTCAGCTTTAGCATCATTTCTTCCCAAGAAATCCCAGGGCTGATCTCCTTCAGAATGGACTGGTTGGATCTCCTTGCAGTCCAAGGGACTCTCGAGTCTTCTCCAACACCACAGTTCAAAAGCATCAATTCTTCGGCGCTCAGCTTTCTTCACAGTCCAACTCTCACATTCATACGTGACCACTGGAAAAACCATAGCCTTGACTAGAAGGACCTTCGTTGGCAAAGGAATGTCTCTGCTTTTCAATATGCTATCTAGGTTGGTCATAACTTTTCGTCCAAGGAGTAAGTGTCTTTTAATTTCATGGCTGCAGTCACCATCTGCGGTGATTTTGGAGCCCCCAAAAATAAAGTCTGACGCTGTTTCCACTGTTTCCCCATCTATTTCCCATGAAGTGATGGGACCAGATGCCATGATCTTAGTTTTCTGAATGTTGAACTTTAAGCCAACTTTTTCACTCTCCTCTTTCACTTTTATCAAGAGGCTTTTTACGTCCTCTTCACTTTACCTCTAGCACCACCTTTATCATACTTATCACACCTTTTTATAATTTTGGTCTGACTCTTTAAAGAGGAAATAGAACTGAAAATAAGTTTCTTAAAATAACAAAAGATTCATTCTTCTTCTGCTCTTTGGAGATGACCCCAACACATAGCTTTGGAATCCCAAGAGCAAGATGGAAGCCAGGCCTGTAAGAGCCTGCACAGAAAAGATCAACCACAGAGACAAGCATGAAAGAGGAAAAAGCCAAACCTCCAAAGTTTCACACTGACTAACGGGACACTTGTTCTCCAGAAGAAAGGGACTGACCACAGCAAGAGGCAGGACACCCAGTGGTAGTGGCTGCAGACACACTTCACGCTTCAAAAGACAAGTCCTCCAGCTTCATTCTTCATATTTGTCACAACAATTTATTTTTATTTCTTGCATATGAAGTTTAGGCAGAACTTGTCAAGTTCCACAAAAATCTGAGACACAGTTTTGATTGGAATTGCATGGAATTCACAGATGAATCAAATTTACCTCTGTACAATCTAGTGCTCCCACTGCTGAGCACTACTGCTCCATAGATGAAGGGCATCTTTATGCCATTAGGATGCTGTCCCAAAAGGTCTTACACACCTTTTGTTAGACTTATTCTGAGATAACTTTGTAGTTGTTCTAATTCTTCATTCTAAATAGTTGTCTTCATTATAATTTCTGAGTAGTTGTTATCGGTACCTAGGAACCTTATTCCGAGAAAGCAATGGTAACCCAGTCCAGTACTCTTGCTTGAAAAATTCCAGGGACAGAGGAGCCTGGAGGGCTGCCATCTATGGGGTTGCACAGAGTCGGACACGACTGAAGTGACTTAGCAGCAGCAGCAGCAGCAGGAACCTTATTTCTGTATATTGATCTTGTATTCAGCAACCTGGCAGAAAGCCCCTCCTAGATGGACCAGTCAGGAGATTCCTTTGGATTTTCTGTGAAAGACGCAGAATCCTATCCTCTTAAGGAGAGATGTGTCTCTTCCTCTTCTAATTTGAATCCCTGTTTTTTCTTTTTCTTGTCTTCTTGCATTGGCTTGGACTTCTGGTACAATGTTGAATGGTGACATTTTCCCTGGTTTCAATCTGAAAATGATGCTTCTGAAGTTTTATCATTGAGTGTGATGTTTCAACTTGTATCAGGTGGAGAAATTTTCCTTCAGTCTTTGCTTTGTTTTCTAAATCATGAATGAATATTGGATTTGGTGGAATACTTTTTTCTCTGCATCTATGGTGACTTTTAGATGGTGAAGCATCTTTTGGGTCATGACTTTAATATATGATCAAATTAAACTGGCTACAACTTTATTTTAGATTATGGTTTGTTCATACTTGAGATTGATCTTATTGTTTTTTTGTACTGTCATTGGATTTTGAAAAGAAAGTTATTTTAAAATTCTCTGTGTAAAAAGCTTGTATAAAAATGTCCAATAGGCTGCACTCACCCTCTGTGATGGCCCACACTCTGTCTCTGGAGTGTGCTTCTCTCTGAATCTGAATAAATCTACTTCTTATCTAAAAAAAAAAAAAAAGAATGTCCCATGAAAGCTCTTGGGCCTAAAGTCTTTTTGTTTATTTTGAGTGGTTGGGAGGACTAGATCACAAATTCAATCTCATTAACTGTTATTAACAGAAGTAGGTTTGCTAAAGACATTTTTGATCATTTATATCTTTTAGAGAATTTTCCATTTCATTCAAGTTTCTAATTTATTGGCATAAAATTATTAATGGTATTTTCTTATGATGCGAAGACTCCATGATATCTGTAGTTAGATTCCTTTGTTTGGTTCCAAATATTGTTTGAGGCTGTTAAAGTATTAGTCTTGCTAGAAGTGTTTCTTTTAATAAAGAATCAATTTTGATATGCTTGAAAAAAGTGAGAGTTTGTTATTTTTTCCAATGTCTTATCATGTATACCGTATTCACAATAAATAGAATACATCTACCAAAAACTCCTAAGGATCTTTTAAATAGATAATGAAGATTTTAGTGTTTACTGATGACTTTGTAAATGACACATATGCAATTTAAGAGTATCCTTGACCTTAGTGTAAAATTATTTCTTATTATATCCAGGGGTTTCCCTTCCTAATTTTAAATGGAAATTTAACTTTTCAATAATCTGAAGCTCTGGCAGGAAATATCACTCTCATCCAGAACTGACTGATTTAGTGGAATTATAAAACACTAACTTTCCAGCTTCTTTATTAGTAATTCTAAAGCATTTCTAGGATTGTATATTTTACTGTCAAATAAAAAATCTCCAGAAACATGAAACTGTTTTAAATTCATATTTTAATTTCATTATCTTATTTATTCATTAAGAATATATGAAAACATTTATAATAGTTCCTGCCATCCATGTATTACTATTATTATTCTCACATCTTCTCTTTCACAGAATTTAATTACTTATGAATATGCAAAAAATCATGCTCCTAAATCTTTATTTGGTGAAGGTAAATATGGGTGACACTTTGATTTTTAGTCAAAGGGAAGGACTCACTAGTCTTTGTTTTTGACCTTCTGTAACATACAAACTTAGTGAGAGCTAATTTTAAGTCAAAAGCAATTTAAACAACTATGTTAAAGAACAAATGTCTTCAAGCTTGTATATTCAGGAATGGCAAAATTAAAAGTACACTTAAGGTTTTAGCCATAGTATTTTTTCTTAAAATACTTGAATAAAATAAATATTCCCTCCAGATAGGAGTATCACATAACAGTTCCACAATTAGAATTCTAATATTAAGCTAGAAAGTTACCAGCTGGTCGTGCTTCAGTTCAGTTGACAGAAAACGTAGATAGTCTGCAGTGAAATTAGAAACATGACTGTCTTCCAAGGCTATTCATGCCACGCTGGGCACCCTCTCCAAGCCCTTCAAACAGTCCCCTGCCCACTGCCTCGTCAGCTCCTCCCGTCCTTTATTAAACCATGTTGCACATTTCTAGAATGAACTCTGCGAAAGACCTAAGAACACCATTAGTGATTTTCACTCACTCAAACATTTTATTTAGACATTTTAGTGATGTGTTCGGAGAAGGCAATGGCACGCCACTAAGCACTCTTGCCTAGAAAATCCCATGGACGGAGGAGCCTGGTAGGCTGCAGTCCATGAGGTCGCTAAGAGTCAGACACGACTGAGCGACTTCACTTTCATTTTTCACTTTCATGCATTGGAGAAGGAAATGGCAACCCACTCCAGTGGGCTGCTGTCTATGGGGTCGCACAGAGTCGGACACGACTGAAGCGACTTAGCAGCAGCAGCAGCAGTAATGATGTGTTACTTTTAATGTACTTCAACATTAGCCCTCACGGTTTTAATAACTGAATAGTGGGAAAAAAAGTTGTCTCCCTCATGGCAGTGCACAACCTTCTGAAGGCTGGTTTGGGCCAAGAGTAAATAACAATCAAGGAAACTATGGGGTGTGACGGCTTCCTGTGTTCTGAGCAGCTCATCATGCCTGAAACACAAGGTCAGCATGTCTCAATAGTACACCAGACAGTGACCTCATGAATGCAGTTAAAAGGTAATTTCCCTATGTAAATCCCAGTGACACCTTTCAGGAATCTTATTCATAATCCATGAAAGGAACATGGAATCGCAGCATCTTAGAGCTGGAAGGACCTTAGAAGTGGCCCTACTGTCATCCTCACTTTACAGATCAGAAAATGGATGCCCAGAGAGGTTCTGTGATTTCCCTGAGGTTGCATAGCATGCAGGGCTGAAGTTGGCACAAGAACTCCTGACTTTCTGCTCTGGGTCCCCGTCCACGTGACCTCATGGGATTAAGCACCAGGCACATGGTCCAGATGACAACAGGTGCCTTTTGAGCTGTTTCTACCACACTTTAAAAGAAATGTGTAGAAACATGGGTTAGAGTATGTTTTAGGCTTTGCTCTTTTCTTCCAGTCCAGAATGTCTAAAATTGTCAAATATTTTTTATTGCTAACAACAGCCAGCTACCTCATCATATAAATTGGAATTGTCATTTTAAAGCAAATTCAGGTATTATCTTTATTCTTGCTTAGTGAACAAAACGCACAGCCTTATAATTATGGCATTTTATTGTTCCATTTATATTACAGACACAAATTACATCTGTCAAAATGTTTTATATGTTCTGCAGAAATAATAATTTATATAGTATAAATAGAATCTGAATTTTCTTATTTGAATCTATTTCTATTAGTACAAAGCAGAACTCTCTTCTCTGTTCTAGAATAAAAGATTCATTATAAAACTAAGAGGAAATGGAGTTTCATGAACAGATGAGCATTCAGGAGCTAATCATGTGATCTGAATGAAAAAAATTAAGTGATTTTTACATTAAGCATCATTTATCAATAGTCTGTTAACAGGAAACTTAAAGCAAGCCACAAACTTCAAATTAAAGAAAATGTAAGAATGCAGAAACCTTACATGAACCGTTAGTGTCACACTTTTGAAGACGCAGAGATCCCAAAAAGCAAGCTGCTGCTGCTGCTGCTGCTAAGTTGCTTCAGTCGTGTCCGACTCTGTGCGACCCCATAGATGGCAGCCCACTGGAGTGGGTTGCCATTTCCTTCTCCATTGCGTGAAAGTGAAGTCGCTCAGTCCTGTCAGACTCTTAGCAACCCCATGGACTGTGGCCCACCAGGCTCCTCCGTCCATGGGATTTTCCAGGCAAGAGTGCTGAGTGGGGTGCCATTGCCTTCTTCGAAAAAGCAAGCATCATAGTACTAATCTAGGTCTCAAGATAAATTTTCCACCAGTGTAGGAATGAAAAGTAACATGAAAATCTATTGCTATTTTATTGCTTTTAAGAATTACATTGAAATTGCAAAAACATAGTGTTTTTAGAGACGTGTATGCTATTTAGGGACGCAGGTATTGGATTTTTTGCCCTCTTTAAGGTAGTAAATATTTATCAAATGCTTATTACATGTGTGGGACTGTGCTACACATGGAGTGACCAAAATAATCCAGATCCAGTCCACCCTCTCAGACAGCAGGAAAGGCATGCTTGTCACACTGCTCAAAAGGTAGCACCACACGTGTTACACAGCCCTGGGCTTGGCCTTGGAGGGTGGGGAGACCTGACACAGTACAGGGAGAAAGAGGGAGTACACTAAGATGGCAACTGAGTTTGGCTGAATTTTTTCCCATACGGACCCTGGGCAACCTCAAAGGCCTTCACACTGTCTAGAATGTTCTGGGAATATTTTAGTACATTACAAAGACTATGTGCTTATTGATATATTTATGTGCTGTACTGAGGTAAAGTCCTAAAGACATGTATGTCCTATTTATTCTGTGTTAGATGTGTGTTCAAGTAATGGTAACAAGTGAGCGGCAAATTAGATTTAAATTCTTGACTCATGTGAGACTGTGTAAAATGGCTGTGACTATAATTATTTTAAAGTTTCAAATGTGCAGGGTAAAAGTTATCTTAGTTAAGAAAATGAACACAAAATGTAAGAACATTCAAAGAAATTATGTCAAAATTCTCTTTCTCGTTAGCCAACAATGAAATCCTGTTACACGCCATTATTATAAGGCAGCTTTAAGCCAGTTAGCATTTGCTGGTTGACACGAACAGCATTGTCTAATCTGTTACAGTTGTAAAGTTTCTGTGAATTACTTTTCACTACAAAACACGTGCACTGCCCTCAACAGATGCTTATCTCGGCAAGAACCAAACTGCTGAACCAGTGGAATCGGCGCCAGATTAGCTGAGGTTTACTTTGAATACACTGACCTTCGGGAAATAAGTCCGTTTTCCACTCTAATCTTTTAATGTCTGATTTGCAATACATTTCCCAGCACCCGGAAGGCCTGCCAGCGAAGTGAAGCACATGTCATAAACCATCATTTTGAATTCTTGGGTGATTAAAAACCAAAGCACCATCCACTCCCCTGCTGTTGGCATATGAACATTTTTAAATGGCACATTTGGGCGAAACCTTGATTAAGCAAACCCTGGCGGACTGCCCTGGTCGCTGAAGTCCGTGTCGCAGCTGCTCTGGACCGAGGGGTCTGCCCACCGGGATGAAAGGGTCTCACCCGGCCGGACAGCGAGCACGTGCCCGCGTCCGCAGCCCCAGAGCGCTGCCCGAAGAGCGCAGACGCGGGACCAGCCCACTCTCCGCAAATTCTGCTGAAACCCGCGGCAACAAACGAGGCCGAGGCGCTCAGAGCCAGTCTGTCTTTAAAAAAACTTTCAGAGAGTTTCTTAAAGGAGCGCAGGCGAGCCAAGACCTTGGGGAAGAGCGGCGCGCGCCCCGCGGGAGTGCCGGCGCCACAGGGGCGCAGCCCAGGGAAAGGTCTGATGCCATCGCCGGCCACCCCCCACACCCCGAAAAAGCCATCGCCGCGCCAAGCTCCAGAGTTCCCCAGGGAGTGCCCAAGTCGCGCCGACCTGCCCGCTGCTCCCAAACTTGCCAGGACCCTGAGGGGCAGCCCGCAGCCCACGCTTACCCGCCGCGCCGACCCGGTCGCTTCTCCCGCGGGCAGGGCTCGGGCCGCTCTGCTGGACACCCCGTCTCCGTGCGCTCGGCTCGACGCGTGCGCCCGGCCACCCGGGCTCCCCGCCCCGGCGCCATCCCCGCGCCCCGCGCTGCGCCCCGCGCCCGGGCCCCGCGCCCCGCCCAGCGCCCCGCCCCATCCCCCGCCCACACCCCACATCCCACACTCGCACCCCCCATCCTACACCGAGCGCCAGGGCCCCGCGCCCCGCCCCGCCCGGCCCCGCGCACATCACACATCACACATCCCACTCTGGCACCCCGCATCCTACACCCGCATCCCGCTTCCCGCCACTAGTTCACACGCCGAACTCCCGCATTCCACACCCGCATCCGCCTGCTTCTCCCCGGCCAAGTTGTGGCTCCACGTCCCCCACCCCCCACCCCGCACCTCCCGCCCGCTTGCTTAGGGCAGTAGGGGTGCGGGTGTGGGACTTGAATGCGGGGTGCAGGTTCCACGCCGGGTGCGTGTTGCCTAGTCGCAGCGGCCCACGCTGTCGCGGGGGCGGTAGTGGTGCCCTGGCCGGGGGCTATAAATAGCGCAGCGAGCCTGGCTCGCGTCAGACACACTTAATTCAGTCCAGGGCACTGGGATTCCTGTTGGTTTTTTTTTTAAGAACAACCGAGTCTCTGGTTGCTTCCAGGGTTGCTTGATTAGCGCTCAGATCTGACGAGCAAGCTGCGCACCCCGCAGAGTTTACCTGTTCAGGTGGGATCTGAACTTGAGGGCAACCCAGGGGGAAAGAAAGCTAAGCTGCTAAAGGCTCGTCTAAAACACCTTCCCTTGTAGAACTCGGACGTGTGTGTGTGTGTGTGTGTGTGTGTGTGTGTGTGTGTATTTAGTAGGTGGTGGTTACCTGGACCTAGGTTTTTTTGGTTGTTAGGGGGGTTTTTTTGTTTTTAGGTTTTGTTTTTAAATTGAGAAATATTACTATAGAAGTCTTCCCTGGTGGCTCATACAGTAAAGAATCTGCCTGCAATGCATAATACCAGAGTTCCATCCCTGGGCCAGAAAGATCCCCTGCAGGAGGGCATGGCAACCCACTCCAGTATTCTTGCCTGGAGAATCCCAAGGACAGAGGAGCCTGGCAGGCAACAATCCATAGGGTCACAAACAGTCAGACACGATTGAATGACCAACACACACACACACACACACAATAGGTCTTCAGGTATTTTCTCACTTTTTAATTCTCTCTGAGAAGTACAAGAATGGTTTTATTTTTTCTTGATCATAGAAGAACTAAAATTTCTTAGTATTTATAGTCTCTTTGCGGGACACTCATTGGTATTCCAAGGCTAAAACGTGTAAATACAACATTGCAATGATTTAAAAACTTTTCATTAAAAATGCAGATTTAAAATGATGTTGTGTCACTCAAATACTTGCACACCATGTCATAGCAACCTGATTCACAATCGCCAAAAGGTAGGGACAACTCCATGAATGGCTTAAAAAATGTGCTTCTATGTAGAATGAAATATTATCCACCCTAAAAAGGGGAGGAGATTCTGACACAGGCTGCCACACAGATGACTCTTGAGGACATGATGTTAAGTGAAGTCAACAGTCACAAAATACTGTATAATTCCACTTATGAAGTATCTAAAGTTGTCAGAAAGTAGGGTGGTGGATGCAGCGGCAGGGCTGGATGGGAGTTAGTGTTTAGTTAGTGTTAGTTTCAGTTTGAGAAGATGAAGTTACGATGGTGGTTGCAGAGCAGTTCGAATGTACTAACACAGAGAACTGAATGATTAAAGTGGCTAAAATGGTAAATTTTATATTATGTAGGTTTTATTACAATGAAAAGTTTCAGGGACATTGTGTAAAGACTACCAAAATTAGGAAACAGTGGTTTCTTTGCACGTATACTCTCTAGGTAGACAACTAAGATGTTAATCATATGGTTTCGGTTTTAGATGTGAAGACTCCCCATTTGGTTTCAAGAGAGATTGTGCTTAGGATAATTTCAGGGGAAAATACATATATATACATATACATACGCATATGCTAACCTGCTGAGAGCTGAATCCTCAAACGATAGACCCCATTTCCACATGCTATTAATATGTGTATCTGAAAAAAGCGTGCAGTGAAGACAGCCCGGAGACCCCAGCTCGTGGTCCCGCGAAGGCATCGCCCTCTCTGGTCTTTCCCGGAGACCGCGAAGATGCGCTCGCCTCTGCTGCCCTCTGGCGGTCAAAGACGGAACTAACCTTCAGGGCCTGTGTTGAACCTGGGTGCATCTGCGCTTTGTATACAAAGAGAAGTTCAACAAATATTCAAATATTCGTTCAATATAGATGCCCTTCCTGGACACGATGACCCAGAGTAAACACAGTGACCCTGCCATAATCGTGTTCAGTAGAATTTAATGGTGTGGCTCAGACGATAAAGGGTCTGTCCGCAATGCGGGAGACCCGGGTTCAATTCCTGGGTCGGGAAGATCACCTGGAGAAGGAAATGGCAATCCACTCCAGCACTCTTGCCTGGAAAATCCCATGATGGAGGAGCCTGATAGGCTACAGTCAGTCCATGGGGTCCCAAAGAGTCGGACACGACTGAGCGACTTACTTCATTTTCACTTTTCTTTAAATAGCCAGATTTAAGGTTCATAAAAAGTTGTTACTTGGTTTTTTCCTTTTAGTTTAAAATTCATTACATACTTATACTAATAGGTGATGCGTGGTATTTTAGTTACTCGTGAGGTATACATATCTTCTACTGTACTTTTGAAAATTAATTTAATTACTATTTTTATAAAACATCTGCTCATTCAAGGCCGTGGATGAGTGCTGGAAGAGGTGTGATGATCCCCACTTTCTCCACTCAAAGAATTTCTAGTGCTGAGCTCTGGGCCCTATCCTGCCCACTGGAGCAATTTGCAGCCTATTCTGACTTGCTGTTGTTGTTTTGTCGCTAAGTCATGTCTGACTCTGTGACCTCATGGACTGTAGCCCTCCAGGCTCCTCTGTCCATGGGATTCTCCAGGTAAGAATACTGGAGCGGTTGGCCACGTCCTCCTCCAGGGGATCTTCCCGAAGCAGGGATTGAAGCCGTGTCTCCTGCATTGGCAGGTGGATTCTTTACCACTGAAAGAACCGGGGAAGCCATGGAAAACAGTATGGAAGTTCTTAAAAAAATTTAAAAAAAAAATAGACTTACCATACAATTCAGCAATCCCACTTTTGGGAATTACCAAAAAAATTGAAAGCAAGGTCTCAAAGAGATGTTTGTCCAGTGGTGTTCACAGCAGTGATAGTCACAGTGGCTTTAAGGCAGAGGGAAGCCAGTGTCCATAGACAGATGAATGGATTAGCAAAATGCAGTCCATGCATACAGTGGAACATAATTCATAATTCAAAATGTGGTCCATGCATATAGTGGAGCATAACTCAGAATTCAAAAGGGAGGAAATTCTGATGCAGGCTGCACGTGGATGAATTTTGAGAACATTACCCTAAGTGAAATAAGCCGGTCACAAAAAGACAAATACTGAGTGATTCCTCGTAAAGGAGGCCCCTAGATTAGTCAGATTCAAGGAGACAGAAGGTAGGATGGGTGAGGGCAGGGAGGGAGGTGGGGAGCTGGTGCTTAAATGGGGGGCAGAGCTTCAGTTTTGCAAGATGGACAGAATTCTGGGGACAGATGGTGGTGGTAATTGCACAACATTTTGAATGTATTAAAACCATTTAACTGCATACTTAGAAATGTTTACAATGGTACATTTTATGTTATGTGTATTTTACCACAATAAAAAAGTGGAAAAAGCCCTCACACTTACTGTATGACCCTAAAAGAAACGTGAACAGAGAGGTTAACAGGGAGGTGATCCCGGCGGCCGAATTCCATCTCCTCAAATTGAAGAGTGTGATTTCTAAAGCAAGTAGAACACAGCTGATAAAACAAGCATGTGGGAGGCCCTGCTTGCTGGGTTATCACCCCAGAGCACAGGCCTCTTCCTGGCGTTTCATGCTTTTCAGAAATAAAGACCGTTTGGGTTGAAAATGATCTTCCCTCCGACAATAACAATGCAACTGCCCACAGCTGCTCGGTGGTTTTTAACTTTTAGTTTTCAAGCTGCTTGATCAGACCTGAGCCTCACAACACAGGTGTGAGGGCAGGGGCACTTCCTCGTGTTCTGGAGAAAGAAGCCGAGTTGCAGGGAAGCGACCTTTACCACTGCTGGTAAACAACTCAGCAGCTAACACTTTGGACTATGAATCTATTCATAGTACTTTTTGTGTAACACCTCAAGACTTGTGAGGCTGATGAGGAGAACTTTGTCGTTTATGAATGAGGAAAGTCCTGTAACACCAGGGAAGGGTCAGGCCGTGGGTTGTGATGCTGGGCTGGTGTTTCTGGGGTCCTCACGCACTTCCATCTCTCACTGTCTGCAGAAGCTTTATCCTCTGTCATTGCCTGGGGAGATGTTATGTTATTTTGTCTATTTGAGAACTGGGGAAACTAAGACAGTGCTGTGAAATGAAAAGATGCTTGCCTGCTCCTTGGAAGGAAAGTTATGACAAACCTAGACAGCATATTAAAAAGCAGAGACATTACTTTGCCAACAAAGGTCTGTCTAGTCAAAGCTATGGTTTTTCCAGTAGTCGTGTATGGATATGAGAGTTGGACTATACAGAAAGCTGAGCACTGAAGAGTTGATGCTTTTGAACTGTGGTGTTGGAGAAGACTCTTGAGAGTTACTTGGACTGCATGAAGATCACACCAGTCTATCCTAAAGGAAATCAGTCCTGAATATTCATTAGAAGAACTGATGCTGAAGCTGAAACACTCCAATACTTTGGCCACGTGATGGGAAGAGCTGACTCATTGGAAAAGACCCTGATGCTGGGAAAGATTGAGGGCAGGAGGAGAGGGGGATGACAGAGGATGAGATGGTTGGATGGCATCATGGACTCAATGGACATGAGTTTGAGCAAACTCTGGGAGATAATGAAGGACAGGCAAGCTTGGTGTGCTACAGTACATGGGGTAGCAAAGAGTTGGACATGACTTAGTAACTGAACAACAAAGACAGTACATGTGTACTAAGTCACTTCAGTTGTGTCCAACTCTTTGAAACCCAAAGGACTGTAGCCTGCCAGGCTCCTCTGTTTATGGGGTTCTCCAGGCAAGAATATTGAGTGATTTGATTCTTCTCTATTTTTATCTTGATGAGTCTGGCTAAAGGCTTGTCAATTTTGTTTATCTTCTCAAAGAACCAGCTTTTATTGATCTTTATTATTGTTTCTTTCATTTCTCTTTCATTTATTTCTGCTCGGATCTTTATTATTTCTTTCCTTCTACTAATTTTTTTTTCTAATCAACAAAACTAGAAATGAAAAAGGAGAGGTTACAACAGACAATGCAGAAATACAAAGGACTATAAGAGACTATTATGAACAACTAAATGGCAATAAAATGGATAACCTGGAAGAAATAGACAGATTCTTAGAAAAGTTCAATCTTCCAAGATGGAACCAGGAAGAAATAGAAATTATGAACAGCCCAATTACAAGCACTGAAATAGAAGCTATGATCAAAAATCTCCCAAAAAACAAAAGCCCAGGACCAGATGGCTTCACAGGAGAATTCTATCAAACATTTAGAGAAGAGCTAATGCCTATCCTAAAACTCTGTCAAAAAATTACAGAGGAAGAAACACTTCCAAACTCATTCTATGAGGCCACCATCACCCTGATATCAAAACCAGACAAAGACAACACAAAAAAGGAAAACTACAGGCCAGTATCACTGAGGAACATAGATGCAAAAATCCTCAACAAAATTTTAGCAAACAGAATTCAGCAACACATCAAAAAGCTCATATACCATGATCAAGTTGGTTTTATTCCACGAATGCAAGGATTCTTCAATATATGCAAATCAGTCAATGTGATATACCATATTAACAAATTGAAAGATAAAAGCCATATGATAATCTTATTAGATGCAGAAAAAGCCTTTGACAAAATTCAGCACCCATCTATGATTAAAACTCTTCTAAAAATGGGCATAGAAGGAACCTACCTCAACATAGTAAAGGCCATATATGATAAACCTATAGCAAACATTATTCTCAATTATGAGAAACTAAAAGCATTCTCTCTAAGATTAGGAGCAAGACAAGGGTGTCTACTCTTACCACTATTATTCAACATAGTTCTGGAAGTCCTAGCTACAGCAATCAGAGAAGAAAAAGAAATAAAAGGAATTCAGATCAGAAAAGAAGTAAAGCTTTCACTGTTTGCAGATGACATGATATTGTACATAGAAATCCCCAAATATAGTATTAGAAAATTACTAGAGCTAACCAGTGAATTTTGCAAAGTTGCAGGATACAAAGTCAATACACAAAAATCACTTGCATTTCTATATACTAACAATGAAAAATCAGAAAGAGAAATTAAGGAATCAATCCCATTTACCATTGCAACAAAAAGAATTAAATATCTAGGAATAAACTTACCTAAGGAGACAAAAGAACTGTACACAGAAAATTATAAGACACTGATGACAGAAATCAAAGGTGACATAAACAGATGGAGAGATATTCCATGTTTCTGGGTAGGAAGAATCAATATTATGAGTTTAGTTCAGTTCAGTCACTCAGTCGTGTCCAACTCTTTGCAACCCCTTGAATCCCAGCACTCCAGGCCTCCCTGTCCATCACCAACTCCCAGAGTTCACCCAGACTCATGTCCATCGAGTCAGTGATGCCATCCAGCCATCTTATCCTCTGTCATCCCCTTCTCCTCCTGCCCTCAATCCCTCCCAGCATCAGAGTCTTTTCCAATGAGTCAACTCTTCGCATGAGGTGGCCAAAGTATTGGAGTTTCAGCTTCAGCCAGAGAAGGCAATGGCACCCCACTCCAGTACTTGCTTGGAAAATCCCATGGACGGAGGAGCCTGCTAGGCTGAAATCCATGGGGTCTCGAAGAGTCGGACACGACTGAGCGACTTCACTTTAACTTTCATGCATTGGAGAAGGAAATGGCAACCCACTCCAGTGTTCTTGCCTGGAGAATCCCAGGGATGGGGGAGCCTGGTGGGCTGCCATCTACGGGGTCGCACAGAGTTGGACACGACTGAAGTGACTTAGCGTAGCATAGCATTCAGCTTCAGCATCATTCCTTCCAAAGAAATCCCAGGGCTGATCTCCTTCAGAATGGACTGGTTGGATCTCCTTGCAGTCCAAGGGACTCTCAAGAGTCTTCTCCAACACCACAGTTCAAAAGCATCAATTCTTCGGTGCTCAGCCTTCTCCACAGTCCAACTCTCACATCCATACATGACCACTGGAAAAACCATAGCCTTGACTAGACGGACCTTTGTTGGCAAAGTAATGTCTCTGCTTTTGAATATGCTATCTAGGTTAGTCATAACTTTCCTTCCAAGGAGTAAAATGACTATATTTCCAAATGCAATCTACAGATTCAATGTGATCCCTATCAAATTACCAATGGCATTTTTCACAGAACTACAACAAAAAATTTCACAATTCATATGAAAGCACAAAAGACCCTGAATAGCCAAAGCAGTCTTGAGAAAGAAGAGTGGAGCTGGAGGAATCAAGCTTCCTGACTTCAGATTATACTACAACGCTACAGTCACCAAGACAGTATGGTACCGGCACAAAAACAGAAATATACACCAGTGGAACAAGATAGAGAGTCCAGAGATGCACCCATGCACCTATGGGTACCCTATTTTTGACAAAGGAGGAGAGAACATACAAAGGGGCAAAGACAGCCTCTTCAGTAAATGGTGCTGGGAAAACTGGACAGCTACATGTAAAAGAATGAAATGAGAATACCTCTAACACCATACACAAAGATAAACTCAAAAAGGATTAAAGGCCTAAATGTAAGACCAGAAACTATAAAACTCTTAGAGGAAAACATAGGCAGAACACTTGATGACATAAATCAAAGCAAGATCCTCTATGACCTACCTCCTAGAGTAATAGAAATAAAAACAAAAGTAGAGTGAGACCTGATTAAACTTAAAAGCTTTCGCACAGCAAAGGAAACTATAAGCAAGGTGAAAAGACAACCCTCGGAATGGGAGAAACTAATAGCAAATGAAACAACTGACAAAGGATTAATTTCCAAAATATACAAGCAGTTCATACAACTCAATACCAGAAAAACAAACAACCTAATTAAAAAGTGGGAAAAAGACCTAAACAGACATCTCTCCAAAGAAGACATACAGATGGCTAACAAACACATGAAAAGATGCTCAACATCGCTCATTATTGCTGCTGCTGCTGCTGCTAAGTCGCTTCAGTCGTGTCCGACTCTGCGACCCCATAGATGGCAGCCCACCAGGCTCCCCCATCCCTGGGATTCTCCAGGCAAGAACACTGGAGTGGGTTGCCATTTCCTTCTCGACCCCACGAACCATAGGCCTCCCTGTCTATCACCAACTCACGAACCATAGGCCTCCCTGTCTATCACCAACTCCCGGAGTTCACCCAGACTCACGTCCATTGAGTCAGTGATGCCATCCAGCCATCTCATCCTCTCTTCTCCTCCTGCCCCCAATCCCTCCCAGCATCAGAGTCTTTTCCAATGAGTCAACTCTTCCCATGAGGTGGCCAAAGTACTGGAGTTTCAGCTTCAGCATCATTCCTTCCAAAGCACACCCAGGGCTGATGTCCTTTAGAATGGACTGGTTGGATCTCCTTGCAGTCCAAAGGACTCTCAAGAGTCTTCTCCAACACCACAGTTCAAAAGCATCAGTTCTTCAGTGCTCAGCTTTCTTTATAGTCCAACTCTCACATCCATACATGACCACAGGAAAAACCATAGCCTTGACTAGACAGACCTTTGTTGGCAAAGTAATGTCTCTGCTTTTTAATATGCCGTCTAGGTTAGTCATAACTTTCCTTCCAAGGAGTAAGCGTCTTTTAATTTCATGGCTGCAATCACCATCTGCAGTGATTTTGGAGCCCAGAAAAATAAAGTCAGCCACTGTTTCCCCATCTATTTGCCATGAAGTGATGGGGCCAGATGCCATGATCTTAGTTTTCTGAATGTTGAGCTTTAAGCTAACTTTTTCACTTGCCTTTTTCACCTTAATCAAGAGGCTCTTTAGTTCTTCTTCACTTTCTGCCATAAGGGTGGTGTCATCGGCATATCTGAGGTTATTGATATTTCTCCTGGCAATCTTGGTTCTAGCTTGTGCTTCTTCCAGCCCAGCGTTTCTCATGGTGTACTCTGCATAGAAGTTATATAGGCAGGGTGACAATATACAGCCTTGACGTACTCCTTTTTCTACTTGGAACCGTGAAACAGATAGCCGACAGGAATTTGCTGGTATTACTCAGGAAACTCAAACAGGGACTCTGTATCAACCTAGAGAGGTGGGATGGGAAGGGAGATGGGGAGGGAGGTTCAAAAAGGAGCGGATATATGTATACTTATGGCTGATTCATGTTGAGGTTTGACAGAAAACAACAAAATTCTATAAAGCAATTATTCTTCAATTAAAAAAAAAAAAAAAGACTACTGGAGTGGGTTGCCATGCCATCCTCCAGGGGATCTTCCTAACCCAGGAATTGAACCTGGTCTCCTGTGTCTTCTGCATTGTAGGCAGATTCTTTACTGTCTGAGCCACCAAGGAAAGAGAATGGCTTTTGCTTCAATCCATCACAGGTGCCTGGAGTCCTCTAGAAGGGGGTGGTTCCCGCTGCTGGAAGCCCTGCAGGGTCAGGTTGGGGGGCAGGAAGGACGCAGTGAAAGGTGCCAGGACTGCACCTGTGGAGAGGTGAGGAGGCCAGCCTTCCACAAGGGAGGAATGAGTTCAGATCCCATCAAGGCTGGATACCAGCTCGGTGTGTCAGTGCATTAAATAAAACCTACTAGGTGCCCCAGCTGATCTTGGACATTTGTCAGAAGGACATCTGAGCCATCTTGTGTAAGGGCAGGAGGTGGGGGGCTTCCTCATCCGCTGGGAGCCTGGGGTCCTCTGAGACCGAGCGTCCAGGGCACAGAGCGAGAGGGGCCAGAAGAGCACTGGCCGCCCTGGGCCCCCTGAGATGGCTCCTGATGCAGCCTCTGCCCTGGGGTGCGTAATGGGGACAGCCGTGTCTGAGGCTCGGCTCCACCGCAGCCTGGCTCTTGATTAACTGGACTTTTTTCACTGATCACCTGTTTCAACTGCTTTCTACTTGTTTCCTTCTTGACTTCTACCGGTTACATTTTCTTCTTCATCACCTTCTCATTTTAATTTTACTTTTGCCTAACGTGTCATTCTTGTTTTCCTCCCCTGACTCCTCGGGGTGGACGGCTCCCCCTCCACACCCCACACCTACACCTGTGATGGGAATGAGCAGAGGTGGGTGGGCAAGCCCCCCTCCCCCCGATAACTCCTGCTTACAGAGTCCCTGCCCTCAGCAGCGATGATCAGACAAGAGCTAAGTATGTTCTTCAGATAACTGAGAGGATGTCTAAGCTCAAATCATAGACCTGACCCTTATTGTCTCCCCATTCATTAAGGTTCGCTTGCCCAAAATAGCACGAAATAGAGAGCATCTACGTAGTCTGTAGTTTTCTTTAAGAGGTCAGATTTTTTTCCCTTAATTAATTTATTTATTTGGCTGCCTTGCATCTTAGTTGCAGCATGGGCTCAGTAGTTGTGGTGCACAGGCTTGTTGTCCCATGGCATGTGGAGCCTTCCCAGACGAGGGATTGAACCCGTGTCCCCTGCACTGGGAGGCGGATTCTCTGTGTCACCAGGGAAATCCCGTGGGATGGTTTTGAAGATGAATCCAGGTGGCCCGGGTATGAAATAGTCTAATACAGTACACAGCTGCCGCCCCCAAGTGGCTCTTATTACTGGTACTTGGAAACTTTTCCAGCAACTTATCATCAATGCTGTGACATTTATATTGTAACTTACAAGAGTATCGGTCCCCAAGAGATGAGGGGGAAAAACAATCTTTCACTGCAGACAGTCTGAGAAACACTGGTCTGCACGTCATGATTCCTGTTCTTGGGGAAAGTTCTCTAGAGTGGCCAGAGGTGCATCTATAGTTAGTAAAGTCCTCAGAAAATTGCTGAAAGAAGCAATTGGGGACTAAATGTCACAGGTCAGTTCTGAGTGAACAGGCAGACACAGGACACCCTATTACATCCTCTTTCTCCTTTCTGTTCCTCCACGGCCCCCTGGGGGCCAGCAGGGCAGAGGCAGAAGGGATGCTGGGCACCTGGCCTGAGCCCCTGCCCTGTGCATGCACACCGAGGCACCCAGACCAGGAGCCCCGTGTCCCCACACACGGGGACAGACTTACTTTTCTGCGTGTTCCAGATTCATTTCACTTGATGCATGGGAACGTGTTTGTAAGTGGCTTGCAGCTGCTGGGAGTATGCAGATGTGTCATTGTCTTCACATCGCCGACCCTCTGGGGAAGAAAAAAAAACTGACACTGCTTTCAAGTGATTCCCGTGTAACGTCCCCGAGGCAGAGAGTGTTGCCACAAGGGTGACAGGAAAGATCATGTGTGCAGGTTTCAGGAAGCAGCACTCTCTTTCCAGAGGCCGGGCTGGCCTTTGGCCAAAGAAGAGAACACACAGGCCGTGTGCACTCTTGCCAGCACTTGTCCCTCGAGAAGAATGAGGCATGTTTAATCCTTTCCTTTCTCTCAATGAGCACAGGCCTGTTGGGGGTAGACGCTCTCCATCCAGCTTGAACGCCATTAACTCAGCAAGTGCCTAGTGCAGGCAACGCCGTCGCAGGGAATCTGAGCTCTGCTGGAAGCGGCGAGGACTGTCTGCTCCCTGTGAAGGATCCGCCACCCATCTGCCAGGAGCCCGGCAAGGCATCCACCAGGCTAGGGGCGAGGCCGCGGGCTGAGCCGGTCACTGCGTCCTGGAAAGTCGCAGTCCAACGTGATGGCCACCAAACAGTCACCTTCCCAGCACACACGCTGAGCTCCGTTGACTCCAATGCACAGCCGATGGTAAATGGTCACGAAGGCAGGTCTTTAGTAAAAGCAAAGCCATGTAAAGTGAAGTTTTGAGAGGCAGGGATCCCTCTGCTTTGTTCCACTAGAATAAAGGCTCGGTCATGATGCTGAGATGTCGTCAGTGGTAGGACACAGCTCTCTGCTTCAGGGATGGTCAAATGCGAAAGAACCAAGGAACTGTTTGTCTTAGAATCTGCAAGTGAGCGCCATTCCCTCCCCAGTGCCATCCTCTCTGACTGAAGGGCTCCGAGGCCTGGCCAGCCCACTGCTGCCTCTATCCTGGGGGCACCGCTCGCCTGCTCCCTCCGGCGCTGTCCCTGGCTGTGAGGAGGTGAGCAGTCCTCTCTCCTGCAAGGAGAGCTGTGTGGGGCCAGCCTGGACGAGTCTAGAACTGTTCCTTCTTCATCCCTGGGGTCAGCTGCTTTTCCTCACCGGCCTCTGGGCTTTCCTGCGCATGAAAGTCCAAGTGCTGAACATCTACCCGTTCAGGTCTCTTCTCCTTCCAACCGGACCACGTGTCCACCCTCTGCTCTGAGCTCTGGTGGAGCAGTGCACGCAGTCTGGACAGTGACCCGGGAGTTGGGACAGAGAAGCTGAGGACTTGAGGGTCCTGGAGGACAAACTGGGAGGATGGGTTGACGCAGGTGCAGAAAGAAGCATGGGGAGGAGAGGCAGGACCTGGGTGCCCTTCATTAGGGTCTGGGGGTAAGGCAGGGCTGGTCAATTCAAACAAAAGACTGGGATTTTGTTCAGTTCCTTAGGGTCTCATCTCAGGGCACACGGGAGGCTTGGGCGGGTCAGGACAGAAAGATCACGGGGGCTCTGCCCCTGCTGTCCAGGGTCTGAGTGCATGAAGGGCTAGGGTCCCCCTACGCCACCACCTCCCACGCCCCCAGCCTCCTGGCCGCTCAGAATGGCGCTGAGGCAGCAAACACGCAGCAGCTCAGCTCTGCCTCACCACCTCAGGCAATAAACAGAAGGACTTTCCTGTCCTGACAAGACAGAGACAAATCACTTTTCAAAAAAGGACGACAACCACAGAGGTGTCCATTTTCTGCTTCTTGTAAAGATGATGGCTCTCTTTGCTGTTCTGGGAGCTTTGTGTACGTTTTCAGAAATGCAAAGGTAGTCATGATGCTTGAGAACAAAAAGCCCATCAAAATGCTTTTTGTGAGTAAAAGCTGTGCTGACTGTCAGGAGCAAACTCTTCCCCTACATGTTTCTGGACTTGTGTGAGTGTCACAGGCGCTTCTGTGTCTGTCTAGGGCAGAAGTGAAGCCCAGGCCGTCACTGCAGGGATGCAGTGCTGCAGTGCTCCACCTCTGGGGGCCCGGGATGTGCGTGAGCTCTCACAACCTGGCCATGGGCATTTCCTCTGCCTTTCATCTCTATCCTGAGAGTACCTCTGTTTGCAATGTTCTCCTGACACAGGCGGCAGAGACCACGGTGAGCACTTCTGAGGTGAGGAAAAGTCCCTCCAGTGTCTGAACATGGGCTTCTTCTCTGGATGACCTGACCGCACTTGAAAAGGAGTGTTCTCTGTGGGGCAGGAAGGCTCCAGGCTCAGACTTGTGTTTGCGTCATGTTTACAGTTAATCTACGGGCTTAGGGAGTTATTTGGGGGCATTATAGCACTAATAAACTGGTTTGGAGACGTTCGTAGTGTTTGAGGTATGTCTGAGCCCAGAACTCTTCTTAGTGCTTATGGTCACCAGCAGTGTCTTGTGTGAAGACAATCCATTGTCTCTTGTGTTGAGAAAAGACATCTTAAAAAATTACAGTAAAATATACATGACATAAAATTCACCGTATTAGCTATTTTGTGTGTGCACTTTGAAGCACACTCACATCACTGTGAGACCATCCCCAGCACCAGCTCCAGAAGCTTTTCATCCTCCCAAGCTGAGACCCTCTGCCCATTAGTTATGCCCCGTCCCCCGGCCCGAGACCATGGAAGCCATCCTTCTATCTCCGTGAATGTGACTAATCTGGGGACCCCAAGGAAGTGGAATCTTACAGCCTTTGTCCTTTTGTGTTTGATTTATTTCACTGAGCATAATGTCAGGTTTCACCCATATGGTAGCCTGTGTCATAATTTCCTTTTTTTTTTTCAGGCTGAGTAATATTTTATTGTGTATGTGAGCCACATTTAAAAAAATCTGTTCATCTGTTGATGGACACCTGTAGTGCTTCTAGTTTTTGGCAAGTGTGAATAAAGCTGCTACGAACACAGGCAAACACATATCTGTTAACACTGAGATCTGTTTCTTTTGGAAAAGGTAGGGCAAATGAGAAAAATTAATGCTTTATTGAGTTCTTGTGAGTCACAATTGCCCAAAACCATTTTTAATGTCTTGTAAATATTAATTGTGTAAATATCACAATTAATAAAGTGCCTGAAAATTTTGAGTGGAATGTTATTAGGTGATTTTCCCATCTATAACAGAATTAAGACCAAATAACACTGAATATTTAGAGCTGCTGTGTTAATATTAGATGATGGTTTAAAAAACATTTTAAATACGAGACTTTCCTGCCCCATAGATGAGTCCTGAATAAGAAATAATCTCAGCAGAGCATTTACGGCCCTGGATGGTAAGATTTCAAAATACTGGACTCCCCAGAAACCGGCCAGCCAGTCGTATCACCAAGTGGTAGAAAGAGGCCTTGATAAGTCATGCAGCATCTCAAAGAAAAGGAAGAATGCCAGGCTGAACACTGTCTCCCTTCCTGGCCAAAGGCTGCATCTTCCTTGGTTTACTTTGTGCTCCTTTTGGCCCCAAAGAAACCATTTCCAGCCCAGTTCTCTCCTGTGGTGCTTGGCGTGCCCATCACCCCCAGCATATTTCTGTTCTGTTTGGACACACCTGCCCTCCACACCATGACTGCTTCTGGAATCATCTGTGTTTATCAGTACCCCCCACCTGCGGGGACCTCGGTGAGTGTGTCCTTGGAGAGGATACCAGATTCGTAAACGCACTCAGGCTGTTCGCCCAGTCTGTCATAATATCCTTACTCTTAAGAAGAAAACGTGGGAACCAGAGACAGCTAAATACATTTACCTGGAAAACTCCAAACTCAAATCCTGCTGGTAAATGAACTGTGGTGGAGCGCAAAGGAAGAGTCTGGAGGCATTCCACGGTCAACACTTATACTGGCTGAAATGGCCTTAGGCGCGTTAAACTGACAGGTGACATGAAGTTGGAAGGAATTGCTTCCAACATATTCATATAAACTGAATATGCGGCCTGCTGCTGCTAAGTTGCTTCAGTTGTGTCCGACTCTGTGCGACCCCATAGACGGCAGCCCACCAGGCTCCCCCGTCCCTAGGATTCTCCAGGCAAGAACACTGGAGTGGGTTGCATTTCTTTCTCCAATGCATGAAAGTGAAAAGTGAAAGTGAAGTCGCTCTGTCGTGCCCGACTCTTAGCAACCCCATGGACTGCAGCCTACCAGGCTCCTCCGTCCATGGGATTTTCCAGGCAAGAGTACTGTAGTGGGGTGCCATTGCCTTCTCCATGGAGGGTCTAATGAAGCCGAGGCATAGGCCAAGGTCAGCAGGTTGGAATCCACTTGGGAAAACGCAAAGCCCTGAGTTAGGCTTGAAAATCCACATGGTGCTTGCTACAAAGGGAAGTGTAGTTTTCAAGGAGATGGAGGTGCCAGGGAGCAGGGAAAGGGGGTTGCTCTTTGTGAAAAACTGGTAACAGTGTGACAGCTAGGCACTAACAAGCCACAATTGCCGCTCTGAACATTCAGTTCAGTTCAGTCACTCAGTCATGTCCAACTCTTTGCCACCCCATGAATCGCAGCACGCCAGGCCTCCCTGTCCATCACAAACTCCCAGAGTCACCCAGACTCACGTCCATCGAGTCAGTGATGCCATCCAGCCATCTCATCCTCTCTTCTCCTCCTGACCCCAATCCCTCCCAGCATCAGAGTCTTTTCCAATGAGTCAACTCTTCGCATGAGGTGGCCAAAGTACTGGAGTTTCAGCTTCAGCATCATTCCTTCCAAAGCACACCCAGGGCTGATCTCCTTTAGAATGGACTGGTTGGATCTCCTTGCAGTCCAAGGGACTCTCAAGAGTCTTCTCCAACACCACAGTTCAAAAGCATCAATTCTTCGGCACTCAGCCTTCTTCACAGTCCAACCCTCACATCCATACATGACCACTTGGAAAACCATAGCCTTAACTAGACGGACCTTTGTTGGCAAAGTAATGTCTCTGCTTTTGAATATGCTATCTAGGTTGGTCATAACTTTTCTTCCAAGGAGTAAGCGTCTTTTAATTTCATGGCTGCAGTCACCATCTGCAGTGATTGCGGAGCCCAGAAAAATAAAGTCTGACACTATTTCCACTGTTTCCCCATCTATTTCCCATGAAGTGATGGGACCAGATGCCATGATCTTTGTTTTCTGAATGTTGAGCTTTAAGCCAACTTTTTCACCCTCCACTTTCACTTTCATCAAGAGGCTTTTGAGTTCCTCTTCACTTTCTGCCCTAAGGGTGGTGTCATCTGCATATCTGGGGTTATTGATATTTCCCCCCGCAATCTTGATTCCAGCTTGTGTTTCTTCCAGTCCAGCGTTTCTCATGATGTACTCTGCATAAAAGTTAAATAAGCAGGGTGACAATATACAGCCTTGACGTACTCCTTTTCCTGTTTGGAACCAGTCTCTTGTTCCATGTCCAGTTCTAACTGTTGCTTCCTGACCTGCATACAAATTTCTCAAGAGGCAGGTCAGGTGGTCTGGTATTCCCATCTCTTTCAGAATTTCCACAGTTTATTGTGATCCACACAGTCAAAGGTTTTGGCATAGTCAATAAAGCAGAAATAGATGTTTTTCTGGAACTCTCTTGCTTTTTCCATGATCCAGCGGATGTTGGCAATTTGATCTCTGGTTCCTCTGCCTTTTCTAAAACCAGCTTGAACATCAGGAAGTTCACGGTTCACATATGGCTGAAGCCTGGCTTGGAGAATCTTGAGCATTACTTTACTAGCGTGTGAGATGAGTGCAATTGTGCGGTAGTTTGAGCATTCTTTGGCATTGCCTTTCTTAGGGATTGGAATGAAAACTGACCTTTTCCAATCCTGTGGCCACTGCTGAGTTTTCCAAATTTGCTGGCATATTGAGTGCAACACTTTTACAGCATCATCTTTCAGGATTTGAAATAGCTGAACTGGAATTCCATCACCTCCACTAGCTTTGTTCGTAGTGGTGCTTTCTATTTAACTAAGATGACCATTATATCTACTACTGCGGGCAGGAATCCCTCAGGAGAAATGGAGTAGCCATCATGGTCAACAAAAGAGTCCAAAATGCAGTACTTGGATGCAATCTTAAAAATGACAGAATGATCTCTGTTCGTTTCCAAGGCAAACCATTCAATATCACAGTCATCCAAGTCTATGCCCCAATCAGTAACGCTGAAGAAGCTGAAGTTGAACGGTTCTATGAAGACCTACAAGACCTCTTAGAACTAACACCCCAAAAAGATGTCCTTTTCATTATAGGGGACTGAAATGCAAAAGTAGGAAGTCAAGAAACACCTAGAGTAACAGGCAAATTTGGCCTTGGAATACGGAATGAAGCAGGGCAAAATAGAGTTTTGCCAAGAAAATGCACTGGTCATAGCAAATACCCTCTTCCAACAACACAAGAGAAGACTCTACACATGGACATCACCAGATGGTCAACACTGAAATCATATTGATTATGTTCTTTGCAGCCAAAGATGGAGAAGCTCTATATAGTAAACAAAAACAAGACCAGGAGCTGACTGTGGCTCAGATCATGAACTCCTTATTGCCAAATTCAGACTTAAATTGAAGAAAGTAGGGAAAACCACTAGACCATTCAGGTATGACCTAAATCAAATCCCTTATGATTATACAGTGGAAGTGAGAAATAGATTTAAGGGCCTAGATCTGATAGAGTGCCTGATGAACTATGGAATGAGGTTCGTGACATTGTACAGGAGACAGGGATCAAGACCATCCCCATGGAAAAGAAATGCAAAAAAGCAAAATGGCTGTCTGGGGAGGCCTTACAAATAGCTGTGAAAAGAAGAGAAGCGAAAAGCAAAGGAGAAAAGGAAAGATATAAGCATGTGAATGCAGAGTTCCAAAGAATAGCAAGAAGAGATAAGAAAGCCTTCTTCAGCAATCAATACAAAGAAATAGAGGAAAACAACAGAATGGGAAAGACTAGAGATCTCTTCAAGAAAATTAGAGACACCAAGGGAATATTTCATGCAAAGATGGGCTTGATAAAGGACAGAAATGGTATGGACCTAACAGAAGCAGAAGATATTAAGAAGAGGTGGCAAGAATGCACAGAAGAACTGTACAAAAAAGATCTTCACGACCCAGATAATCACAATGGTGTGATCACTGACCTAGAGCCAGACATCCTGGAATGTGAAGTCAAGTGGGCCTTAGGAAGCATCACTACGAACAAAGTTAGTGGAGGTGATGGAAAAGGAGGAGCTACACACAGACCTGGAGAGAGTTCTGGGGCGTATTACTGAGTGAGACACCATCACAGAGAAAATGACCTAAGAAAAGCAGACCGACATGGCCGTGTGTGTCTGTGCGGGTTTGTGTGTGAATATCTGCAGTGCAGGACCTCTGGGGCAGGTTTGCATCCACGGGTTAATACGGACATTGAGTAAGGCTGCAGAGGAGACCTGCACCTGGACTTGCTTCCGTATTTAATCTCAAAGCCAATGTACTTCTATATTAATTTCACAATCTCATACATCACATCACTGGCCTTTTTGATTGATCATGAGGAAAGATGGGGCGGCTGTTAAAAAGCAAACTCGAGATCCCACTGCTTTAGCCACAGGCCGCGTCCATCTGTGGCCGGGCTATCTGTGCTCAGAGGACTGGGAAGAGCCCCTGCTGCTGGACCTGGGCGGGGACTAACCGGGGCTCCACGGCAGAGGACAGGGCGAGGCCTGTCTTGTTCCTTCTCTTCCTGGACCTGGTGGATCCGGACACAGGAGCTGTTTCATCGTGATGAATAAACGAGTCAGAGTCTGCTAACGGGAACGCAGACCCATGTGGCTGGAGAATGAAGTCAGGGTTGAACTTGGACATGTTCTTGGTGACGGGAGGTTCCTGAGAGGCAGACAGACTCCTCTGGGTCCAGCAGAGGGCAGGATAGATGCTGGAAGCAGGTGTCCTGGAGGAGGCGTCACCCCAGCCCAGAGGCCTCCCCTTGGGCATGCTGTACCGCCTGGCCCCTGGCACCACTTCTTTCCCGCTTATTTCTCTCCAGTGCACTCATCTTCAGGTATTTGTTGGTATTTTGTTTGCTCCCAGTCCTGTTGCCCAACAGTTCCTGGTGCTCAGTGGGCGCTCTGTAAATCTTGGCTGAGTAGATAAATAATTAGCGACAGGCAGGAACGGAAGGCGGTGTCACCAGAGCGGGCCCCTCAGCCCTGCCGGTGCAGGGTGAAAAGGCTGCCAGCTTCCGGAAGTAACTCCCCAGCTCCAGAATTGCACGCCCCCCACCGCCCCTGCCCTGAGCTGCGCCCCCCACACGGAGGAGGCGTGGCCACCCCAGCTCAGGAGCACTTGGTAACTCGGAAGGAGGTGTGAAGTGACCCTAACAATGTGAATCAAAGCTTTTTTCTTTCGAGATCTTTCTCCAGGTGCAGGGTAACAGAGCCTCTCCTCCCCTTCTTGGTGGTCTCAGCCACTCCACCCCCTGCCCCCCCAAATTGTACTTATTTCAGGCTTTGAGTAAATGGACGCTTTCCCCAAGCTTTGGGAGGGTCATTCCTTCTAGAACCCCATCCATCCACCCCCCAGCCTGGGATCCACCTGATGGAAAACAGAGACAAGTGTAATCACTTAGCGCTTTGCTGCGTGGACACTTTGATGTAAATTATCTTATTGGGTTTCTGTGACCCTCAGATACTGTTCAGCTGGCGCTTTAAGATGAGGAACCAAGTCTGACAAGTGAGTGAGCTCCCTGTACCCACGACAGACCCCTCAGCACCCTACCTCTCCTCAGGCTCTTCCCTGAGGTCAGGGACAGCGTGAGGGACCGCTCAGGCCCTGGCCACCCCCAGATTCCCACCTTCGTCTTCCTGATTCAACCCAGATTTACCTGCCCACAGCTGCCCATGCATGGAAGGGTTGAGGTGTCCTAATAAACCCTGAACAAGAAAGCCTTAGCAGCTGGGCTGTTCCCACTGCCTCTTACGGGCTTGCTGTGGCCAACCTGACACAGGGAACTTGGGTGGACTCTCCACAAATAACACAAAAGTAGAGCTTTTTTTCACCTACAACAAATTAGAAATGAGTGGCTTGAGATATATATTAGGATGATCGTTTTTAGAGTTCAAGCTCTAATTTTCAGGCATGAGGCCAAACCTGTCTATAAACTCTTAAAAGCGGTCAGTAGTCGTCTGTAATTATTTTGACCCAGTCTTTTAATACCCAAGAGTCATAATCTTCATAGCTTGTGAGTGCATCTATTTAAAAAGTCACATGTTCCTGTAACAGGCTGTGTGGAGGGCAGCCTGGAAGGTGGCCAGGGACCATTTCTTACCCCTTCTCTATCATCTGGAGGAAAAGTGACTGCTTTCTGTCCTTCTAAACCCATCTACAAATATGGGCTTCCCAGGTGGCTCAGTGGTAAAGAATCTGCCTGCTAACGGGCAGGAGATGTGGGTTCAATCCCTGGGTCGGGAAGATCCCCAGGAGAAGGAAATGGCCACCCGCTCCAGTATTTTTGCCTGGAGAACCTCACGGACAGAGGAGCCTGGCAGGCTACATTCCAGGGGGTCACAAAGAGTTGGACATGACTCAGAGGCTAAACAGCAACAAAGGAGCGTATGGTTCCTCATAAACACACTTGTAATTACCAATGTGTAAAGCGCTTTCAGGTCCCTGGATGAGATCTCTGACCACCTTGGGTGTTTCTGGCATCCCAGGAGTGCGCTGGGCAGCAGGCCACACACACGGACTGGAAAGTGCTCCCGGAACAGAAGGCAGGTGATAAGACCAATTTGGTTGCACACAAATGGACATGAAACCCCATAGAAAACCCCATAGAAAAGACACCTGATGGAATTTTTCTCATGGCTCAGCCAGCCTTGACTGTAAATAACATTTTAACATCTTTAAATGATTCTTCTAGGAGCCAGCCTGGTCACATGACCCCAGCTTAGCATCCTCCAAGCAGCAAAGCCTGTCCACACCCACACTGTGCGTATTTCTCAGGAACCCACTAGTGGTGAGCATAGGGCAGGAATAACCCTTTTGTCTCCTTCCCCAACTATCTTTCTGGTGACACAGGCTTTTCTGTAACTCGGGCAGAAGGATCCCAGAGTCTCAGACAGACACAGTGGTAACTTACCCATTTAGTGTTATGAAATTTTTCATATACTTTTACAAAACCAGCTATAGATGAAATTAGAAGCTACTATTCTATTCTATTCAAAGGGCTTCCCAGGTGGTGCTAGTGGTAAAGAACCTGCTGGCCAATACAGGAGACATGAGATTCAAGCAGCACATCCCTGGGTTGGAAAGATCCCTGGAGGAGTGGCAACCCTCCACTATTCTTGCCTAGAGAATCCCATGGACAGAGGATCTTGGAGGGCTACAGTCCATGGGGTTGCAAAGAGTTGGACGTGATTGAAGCTACTTAGCACACATTCTGTAATAGATTTTAAATAACCATTATATGAATCAATTATATTTTAATATTTAAATGATATATGAGATGTTACAAAATTATTTTAATTACAAGTATGTAATTTAAACTATTATGTATTATTACAAAATGTTTTTATAAACTATTCTTGGCAACAGTAAAGTATTTACTCTCATTGAAGTATACTGAGTACCATTTTTTTGAAACCATGTCAAGCATCATGAAAATATTAGGATTCTGTCTGTCCTATAGAACTGCTAAATAGTTATCTAAACCCTAGTTTCTACTTTTAAAAAAATGTCTATTAAATCTATTTTCACTTTAAAAGCCTGGATGCTGAAAAGGGAAGTGAACAAACCTTTGAAGTAGATGAAACTCATTTTTAATTGTCAGAATTTAGAGTCTAGTTTTTACACCTCTTTTTTAGAAACAGTTACTGCCCCTTCCCCCGCAGTTTTCCATTTTCTTCTGCACCATTAAATCATACTGTGGCAATAAAATAGTCCCAAGCAATCTCTGTAAGTCAGCATTCTACCCGTGGGAGTGGAAAAGGCACCATGGTAAGGAAGCTCAGGGTGTCTTGAACCACCCCACCATTGGTAGTAACTCATGGTATATAAAGTCTTCATTCCTCATGCAAAATCACATCTAAGCTTTTGAAACGAGGCTGTTTGCTATTAGAAGCCATCGCCAACTATTAGAAGCCCTAGTCTGTTTCATTGAGGGAAGCTGAAATGCGTTCCTGTAGCATACACCACATGTCACACAATGGACAGCCTCTTGGGGGCAGTGTAAACCACTCACACCTGAAAGGCCATAGTTAAATTCAACAAGAGCATCTAATTATACCCCGTTTACATATCATAATCTGAGCCTTTGAAAATAAGAGGAACCTATAATGAATGGTTCCTTGCAGATCAAAAGAACACGTCATATTTTAAATTTTCACTTAAAAAACGTGTAACAGAGTTTGAAGCATTAGGGACCGCGTCCACTGTTGAGGACTGAAACGTCAAAGCAAATAAAAGAACCAAGATTCTCTGTGTTCACCTTTAATGCAGGGGAAATGGCAAAGAGAGCCCTAAGTGGATCAACCAGACCCTGTGCTCTTCAGGCCCTGGCGTTTCTCTCCTTTCCTCAAAGAAACGGAGACAAATGCCATGTCCTTTGCCTAAGTAGGCATGGCCACCAGGGCCAGCTTTGCCCCACGAGGACTGGTTTTAGAGAAAAGTGGCAGAGGCTCTGAGTCTGCCTTCAATGTGACACTTTCAGGGGTGGGGTAGGGGGCACAGCCTCTAGGGGCATCTGGGGTTGCATGTGCGATCTACTGGGGAGGGGGTCAAAGGTGGCCCTGAAGCCGAGCTGTACCCGGGGTGGGGTGGGGGGTACCACCGGCTGACTGTGCCCCACGGCCGAGCACAGATCGCACTCCTCTTCTATCTAAACACGACGACCACTATAGTTACACTGGTTTTTTGGACTTTCCGGAACAAAATCGAATCAGCAAGTAACACAGCTCAGTGACATTGAGCAGGATGCAAATTCCAGACACTGCGATCATGAAGACTGTGAAGACGGTCTTCTCTGTGGGCCTGGACACGAAGCAGTCCACCGTGTTGGGGCAGGGCCAGGCATTGCACTTCACCAGGCGCTGCATGGCGAAGCCATCATACATCACGTAGAAGACATACATGAAGGCAGCCTCGAAGATGACGCGGAAGAAGATGCTGCCCGTGTAGGTCCACCACAGAGAACCCTCGATCCGGACCTTTTGCTTCTTGATCTCTTCAATGTCCTTGAACTCGGTCTTTATCTCTCCCCTGATGAACTTGCGCTTCTTCTCGTGCCTGTAGTAGGCCACGTGCATGGCCACCAGCAGGGCAGGTGTGGACACAAAGATGAGCTGCAGCGCCCAGAGCCGGATGTGCGAGATGGGGAAGTAGTGGTCGTAGCACACGTTCTTGCACCCAGGCTGCAGGGTGTTGCACACGAAGTCGGCCTGCTCGTCCCCCCACACCTCCTTGGCGGCCACCACCAAGATCATGATTCGGAAGATGAAGAGGACGGTCAGCCAGATCTTGCCGATGCTGGTGGAGTGCTTGTTCACACCCCCCAGGATCGTGTGCAGTCCACCCCAGTCCATCGTCTCGTTTGGGCGGCTTGTGCTGGAAAAGAGAGCGACACAGCGCAACACGGGGTAAGCATGTGGGACCAGCTTGGGGAGGCTCAGAGAGGCTGGCCCATGAGCACCAGCCATCTCAAAGGGCCAGTTCTTACACAGCCTCCCTCAACAAGGGGAAACAAGAGCAACCAGGCTTGCCATGGGGTTTGCAGTGCAGCAGGCAGTCGACCGTGGACGCGTTCTCTGTTCTCTAGTAAAGAGGGGTGTACTCACCCCAGTAACGCACCCAGCCTTCAGCACAATGAACTCGTGGGGTGGGGAGGGAGCACCCCAGCAAATGTGCCCACTGACCCAGGGCCCTGGGTGTGCTGACCAAACCCTCAGCAGACACCCCGTTTGGGTCTCCCTGACCCTCCAGCAGCATTCAGCACTCCCAAGTGTTTGCTGGCCTCCAGCTCTGGATGGTACTCTGGGCTCGTGCCTGCTGGGGCCAACCTCGCCTTCAAGGCCAAGAGGCCATGTCTCCACACAGCACCTCCTTCCTTAAGTTATTTCAGTTTTCTGGACATGGGATGCAGTGGCGAAATGACTGTCCCCAAGGGTAAAATTCATGTTTAACATTTCCCAATGGGTTTCACTTCCTTTCCCTGTACAAAAGGGAGCCAGTTAGAAACGGTCCTTCCTCAGGGAAGAGCCAGTGTGTGCCTGGGTTTCTGTGTGCGCTCTGTGTGAGGGCTGGGGTTCTCGTTGTCCTGCTGGGACTGACCAGTCAGTCAGTACTCAGGTTTGAAAACTGTTCAGATGGTGCATTTTTATTGTGGCTATGGTTTTAATTTAGACGTGCTTCTAAAGAGGTGCATCGTAAGAAAATAAATAAAAGCTTAACTCAGTGAGTCCCCAGGGACTGGCCGTTGCAGGCACCCTCACGGTATTGAGGGTCAATGTGGACGCTGGGAGGTGACATGCTGCTCACTGGAGAGGACCTGGGGAGCCCGGGCATTCGCCTCCAGGAGCTGGTGGCCTTCTCATCGCAGGGTATGAACTGTCTTCATTTACGTGCAGTCACACCCGTCTGTCTCAATCAAGCCTCTTATAACAAGGCTCCACCCTCCACACAATCTGATGAGTAATCTGTGTCTACACCTTCCGAACTGGTTCTCAGTGCTTCTTCTTGCTTAAAAGCTTAGTGTTCTCCTTATTCTGAGCAAGTCGGGTCCTGTTTCCCGCTGGACTTCCCGAGTAGCCAGGGTAGGGGGGGTGTGCAGTCTGATCACCCAGCCGCCTATGGGGCACTGCTTGGGGCACCCAGGCCTGGCTGAACCATCCATGGCCACTCCTTCAGAGGAGGCAGCCCAGACACGAGAAAGTCAGGACAGGAGAGCTATGAGCACTGAGACACTTGGGCAGCTTGGCTTGAAAGAGGGAAATGTCACCTGGAAAAGGCTCAGCCCTGACCCTGAACACAGATGGCCTGGAGGCCTTGAGTTCCTCTAAGCTGGCCCGTCCTGGCCGGCAGCGTGACCACCATCCCTGTGAAATCAGACCCTCCACTTCTCGGCCTCATTTACTAAGGGCCAACAGGACACTCTCTGAATTAGCCCGTGTGACTTGTATCAGTGCATCTGGCTAAAGATTCGGGGTGGGTGGATGCCAGCTCAGGACCCGCATTCCTTTAACCAGTCAACCAGTGGCTGATGTTCAGAAAACAAAGTGGAAAGTAAACCCTCCATCCTTGTCCTTTTGTAAAAGCTCTTGGTTGGGCGGCAGCTTCCTGTCCAAAGATCCCTGAGGCAGAGGAGCTAATTAAAGTTTGACCCCATGGGACAGGGTGACAGGAGAGGAGGGCTGGCTTGGTGACCAGGCCGGACAAAAGCATTCTCAACATTCATCCTGGCACTGACCCCTGCCCTTCCTGACCTGTCCACACCACCTGCTCGGTGGGCGGAGGGGCGACCTTGTCGGGGGGTGGGGGGGTTGCTGCTGGGTGAGGCGCAGGTTGTATAAAGGTCACCAGGAGTCCTTCACCCGTTAATTCCTCAACCCTCACTTTTTGGGTGGTGGCCCTTGTCTCCACAGACTCCGCCCCCGACTCAAAGAGGGGATGGGGACGCGGCTGTCACCGCATCTAGAGACGGGGGGCGCGGGGTCAGCTCTCAGGATGCGGGAGGACGGTGAGGCCTGGGCCCCGGCAGGCGGGGGAGCCCCGAAGCACGGCTCCCCGTGTGTAACCGGCGCCCCGAAAGCCGCCCCCACGACTGCGCTTGGAAGCCCAGCTAGGAACTCGAGCTCGGCGAGGGAAAGAGGCCATGCCGGCCGCTGGGCTCCCGCTCGGCCGCGGAAGGTCAGCTTCCTGCAGGTTGAGCTTCCGCTTCAAGCCCGAGACCGCGTTTTCTTTCTGAGCGAAACCTCCGGCGACCGGAGGCTCCGGGTGAAGAGCCCGGCGGCCGCGCCAGCCTTGCCGGAGGAGCCGCGAACACCCCGGGCGAGTCCGCGCACCTGTCCGCTCCCGGCCCTGCTCCCGCTCGACCGCGCGCTGCGCACCAGACTCGGCCCGAGGAGCTCCGGCCACAGGTTCGCGATCGCCTCCCGCCCGGAGCCCAGAGCCGCTGTGGCCACTGGCCCGGGCGCGGGGCCTCGGTGCGCGCCGGGTGCAGCCTGGGGACCCGGGTCCCTCCCCGCGGGGTTCCAGAGCCCCTGGAGGTCCCGGGGTCCCTCTCCGAGGGGCTCCACAGTCCCTGGTGGTCCCAGGCTCCCTCTCTGAGGTCCCTCTCCCCAAGGGGTCCCACAGCCCCCTGCCTTTCTGGGCAGCCGAGAGTGGTCGCCGGCCTTACCGGTGGGAGCGGGGCGCACGGGCGGAACGCGCGGCGGCTGCGAGGGAGTTGCGGGGATCGCGGGGGTCGCGGGGGTGTCTGAGTCCGGAGAGCGCGGCGCGCGGGGCGCTCAGGCCTTCGACACCTGTTGGACCGGCGGCGCCTTTTAACCGCGCCCCGCACCCCGCCTCCTCCCGAGAGGTGTTGAGAAAGTTCGGAGGGGGCGGCTCCTCGGCGTCCGGCCGCCCCCAGCGCCGAGGGGCGGGGCGCGCCGCCGGGGGTCCGCGGCGCTTCCCCCGGCCCGAGCGCGGTGAGGCTGGGGTTCCCAGCGTCTCGGGCGCAGGGTTGGGGGGTGTGTGTGTGTGAAGTGAAAGGTTTGGTGCCGTTGCTGTTACTGTGGTTTCTGCCTGGACGGGTCCTAGAGTGCTGTGGTGGTCAAAGCTCGGATTTAATTAATTAATTACTGCAAAATAGTTGAAGAGAGTGTTCAGGCGCGGAGGGCCGTTACTTCCGAGGCTCTGCGGGCGCGCGGGTGCCCGGGCCGCTTCCCTCCTGGGAATGTGGGTTCGCGGTGGGCGAGGAGGGGCAGCGCTGCGCTTGGCCGAGTGCCTGCTTGTTTCTCCCCCAAACCTCACAGGCAGACTCACAGGCAAACGTCTCCTTGAGTTTCCTGTGTGACTCCATCCCTCAACTATGCGCCGAGGGCCGGGGCTGGCGGTGGTGGGGAGACCCTGCGGGCGCACCCAGGCCTGCGCCCCAGCGAGGGTGCTCGGGGCCCTGCCGGTGTACTCCGCCTCCCACGGCCGAGAAATCGCGAGGACGTTACCCAACTCGGGGTCGGGGGGCCGCCACGAATGAAGTCCCCAGACCCCTGCCCTGCACACTCGCCGGGAAGGGGAGCTCGACTGGGGTTTCTGGAGACGATCCTGGGGAGCCAGCTCCTCTCCCGGAAGCCTGGTCTCGGATTACAGGGTTCATTGTTCCCCTGTGGTTGGGTATTCTGAGGTCCACAGACAGCGGATGGAGAATTAAAATCGCAAGACTGGGCCGGGTCTGGGAACCTGTGTCTAGCATGAGGGGTGGGAGTGGGGGCCAGGATCTGGCTCCAGGATTCCCTCAAAGAGGGCCGCCGCGAGGTGCGGGCGTACTCTCTCCCACCTCCGCTTTACTTGAGTCGTCTTTAAGTTGAGCAGAGATGATTCACCCTGACAGGGCAGATCTGGCCTTACAAATGAGTTTCCCATGAGTGCCAACACTGGCGTAAAGATATTGACTTTTCCTTGTAAAATTTGTACCCCATCGTCACGGGCCAGCTTGGACCTTTCTTGCCTGGAGAACCTGACTTTGTCCCGCGGTCACTACCCGACCTTGCTGCCCAAGGTCTTAGTTCGGCAGGGAGTGTTCACAAACAGAGGAAGTCCAGGAAGGCCCATCTGAAAGATGTGCTGAATCGGCAGGTTGGAAATGACGGCAAAGGCGGGTGGCTGGGGGAGAGCTCGCTGCCCACCCGCAGCCTGGGGCCACCCTTCAGGTGGTCAGGGGCAGCGCTCTATGGGGGGTCTCACATTGGAGTGAAGGAAGGATCTGGCATCTTTGTAGAAAGCCAGCTGATAAAGATGGCTTGCAGATTGAAAGTTGATTCGCTTTCTCCCACTGACAAATTTCTCCTGGCTTTTTGTGTCTATAGCAAGATTGCAGGTTGCTGTTCAGCTTCTCTTTCCTGTTTTCCCTGACTTATTCTCCTGATTTGCATAATGACTGCCGGGTTGTTGGCTAATTGTATATCTAGCCACTCTGCGTTTTGGGTTTTATAGTTAGAATGCCTACAGCTCTTAACTCTTAATTACAACTCAGCACTTGATTTCCTTCTGTTTGTTGTGACTTTTGTTATTTTCTGTGTGGGTGCTTTCTTCCCAACCAGACTTGGATTCCAGTGGAGCAGGAAATCCCCTGGAGGTATTTCTGTGTCCTCCAGAGCAGAGAAGGGGAAGAGGAAGTGATTGAACAGGGTCTCAGGTCTGGACACGTGGAGTCACCATCACATGATCTTAGATGGGTATGCACTTAGCAGATCACACCAGGGGTTAATCATTTTTCTTTATAAATCCTGTAATCATGTTGTGAACAGTACACTCATGTTGCTGCATTATTTTTGGTTAAAAGCATTACTGTGTTATACGTAAACATTGAAAATAAGCCTTCATCCTGTGACCCTGGGTTCAGGTCTTCATTTTGAATATAACAGCCCCCGGAGAAGGCTGCCTACCCCCACCCTGACCTCAGCTCCAGCCTCCCCAGCCTGATGGGCACACCTCTCTGGCCTTGTCTACTGGGCGCCGAACACAAGAGAGGATAGGTTTGGAGTCTGATGGAAGAGCTTGGTGTCTCCGGGGTAGGGCTCAAATGAAGCTGATATGGAGGACTGGCCCTTTCCAGGGATGGCCAGGCCCTTCCTTGCTAAGTCACTTCAGTCGTGTCTGACTCTGCGACCCCATAGACGGCAGCCCACCAGGCTGCCCCGTCCCTAGGATTCTCCAGGCAAGAACACTGGAGTGGGTTGCCACTTCCTTCTCCAATGCATGAAAGTGAAAAGTGAAAGTGAAGTCGCTCAGTCGTGTCTAACCCTCAGCAACCCCATGGACTGCAGCCTACCAGGCTCCTCCGTCCATGGGATTTTCCAGGCAAGAGTACTGGAGTGGGGTGCCATTGCCTTCTCTGAGGCCCTTCCTTACTGAGTAACTATTAATGACTAACTGGTGCGCACCTGTCACTTCACAGTGTCAGCGCTGCGTTGATGAAGCATGCTTTGTAGCAAGCAGTCAAATCCCAGGTGTTCACAATTGAGCTGAACCTTTGTGCAATTGTCGGGCTGTAAAGGGAAATGCTAATGTAAAAAGCTATTTGATATTTTAATTTGACAGTTGTTTTTATCAGTAAACCAAAAAAGTTGCTATTGAGCAAGAAATCAGTGTGAGACAAATACGTATTTCTTAACATATTGTAATGAATGATTGCCTGCCAGCTGCCTGATGGGGCAGCCCCCGGAACTTCCCTTGGGGAGGATGCTCTGAATGCATGTAAAGAACGTGTCAGTGAAATTTCTGACTCACAAATCCTATGTAGGTGATATCAGAAATGCTCCAGACAAGAAGGGACTTGTGAGAGGTGGGCGCCCTGCCTTAACTCTTGGCAGCTTGGGGGTCACTGGATGTCTCTGAGCTATTGGTTATAAGCCATTAGCTACTGGTCTGCATGCACTTTCTTGACTTTGCTGTTGAAATATTAATCATATTAATAATTGACAAAAAGGGAAAATTCAACCCTCAGATGGGCAGATATTAAGAAGCCCTGGAGTCTCTGTGTAATTAGTTAATAATGACTTACATATGATAATATCATTTTAAAGCAGGAATGGCCCTGGTGTGATCCTTTCACAGTCTTGTGGAAAATTATCCCAGGAGAACAGCATCACACTGAGATTTATCCCTGCACCATATTTAGCAACCCACACCCTCACTTGTACACCCTGAAAATTGTTAATGTCAAATAATTTTGGGGAAAAAGACAAACTGTTCCATTCCAAGTAAGTAGAACAGAAAAAGACTTCAGATATGACTATTTAATTGTTTTCTTCACTTTCAAATTAAAGTCATAAAAATTCCAACTTCTGAGTTGTGACTGAAACTGTTAAAGGCCTTTCCGTTTTCCTCATACTATTTTTGGGGGCAAGGGGTGCCCCCCACCACATGGCTTGTGTGATCTTAATTCCCTGACCAGGGATCAAACCCAGGCCCTTGGCAGTGAGAACGCAGAGTCCCAACCACTGGACCAGGAGGGAATTCCCCTCACTCTATTCTTATGTTCATACATAAACTATTTGGGGGAAGTTTGAATTGTTGGATGTGTTGGTGGCAAGGAAGTGGTAAACAAGTTGATTTCCTTGGCCTTACTGGATGGGTACATGCTCCTACTGGCAAATGCATTGTGTAGTTCTTGTTTGCAAACTGTGGAGAAAATACAAAGATGTTTCCAGATGTATTTGTATCAAGAGCTTGTGTTGGTCAGAAGTGAATCAGATCAGATCAGATCAGATCAGTCGCTCAGTTGTGTCCGACTCTTTGCAATCCCATGAATCGCAGCATGCCAGGCCTCCCTGTCCATCACCAACTCCCGGAGTTCACCCAGACTCACGTCCATCGAGTCAGTGATGCCATCCAGCCATCTCATCCTCTGTCGTCCCCTTCTCCTCTTGCCCCCTCCCAGCATCAGAGTCTTTTCCAATGAGTCAACTCTTCGCATGAGGTGGCCAAAGTACTGGAGTTTCAGCTTCAGCATCATTCCCTCCAAAGAAATCCCAGGGCTGATCTCCTTCAGAATGGACTGGTTGGATCTCCTTGCAGTCCAAGGGACTCTCAAGAGTCTTCTCCAACACCACAGTTCAAAAGCATCAATTCTTCGGCACTCAGCCTTCCTCACAGTCCAACTCTCACATCCATACATGACCACAGGAAAAACCATAGCCTTGACTAGATGAACCTTTGTTGGCAAAGTAGTGTCTCTGCTTTTGAATATGCTATCTAGGTTGGTCATAACTTTCCTTCCAAGGAGTAAGCGTCTTTTAATTTCATGGCTGCAGTCACCATCTGCAGTGATTGTGGAGCCCCCAAAAATAAAGTCTGACACTGTTTCCATTGTCTCCCCATCTATTTCCCATGAAGTGATGGGACCAGATGCCATGATCTTCATTTTCTGAATGTTGAGCTTTAAGCCAACTTTTTCACCCTCCACTTTCACTTTCATCAAGAGGCTTTTGAGTTCCTCTTCACTTTCTGCCATAAGGGTGGTGGCATCTGCATATCTGAGTTATTGATATTTCTCCCCGCAATCTTGATTCCAGCTTGTGTTTCTTCCAGTCCAGCGTTTCTCATGATGCATAAAAGTTAAATAAACAGGGTGACAATATACAGCCTTGACGTACTCCTTTTCCTATTTGGAACCAGTCTGTTGTTCCATGTCCAGTTCTAACTGTTGCTTCCTGACCTGCATACAGATTTCTCAAGAGGCAGGTCAGGTGGTCTGGTATTCCCATCTCTTTCAGAATTTTCCACAGTTTATTGTGATCCACACAGTCAAAGGTTTTGGCATAGTCAATAAAGCAGAAATAGATGTTTTTCTGGAACTCGCTTGTTTTTCCATGATCCAGCAGATGTTCGCAATTTGATCTCTGGTTCCTCTGCCTTTTCTAAAACCAGCTTGAACAGCAGGAAGTGAATACAAAGCTGTAACTCCCCAGGCAAACTGGTAGGGAGAACTGACTTCTATTAAATATAAAAATTAAATTCTGTAAGCTCTGGTGAGCTGGTCAAATGGAAACTCTGCACAACTCATAAAGGAACAAAAGAGAGTTGTACATTTTAGTTGTGTTAGGACAATATTGTGTTATATATCATCTTGAAGAGGTCCCTAACTTAGAATAAGTTAGGATCTAGTAAATACACTGGCTTTCCTGGTGGTGCTAGTAGTAAAGAACCCATCTACCAATGCAGGAGACCCAAGAGATGCAGGTTCGATCCCTGGGTCAGGAAGATCCCCTGGAGGAGGGGATGGCAACTATTCTTGTCTGGGAAATCCCATGACCAGAGGAGCCTGGCGGCTGTGGTCCATAGGGTCCCAAAGAGTCAAACACGACTGAAGTGACTTAGCACACAGCACACACACAGCACCCTGGTGGCTCAGTGCAGGCCACCTAGTTCGATCCCTGGGTCAGGAAGAACTCCTAGAGAAGGGCATGGCAACCCACTGCAGTATTCTTGCCTGGGAAATTCCATGGACAGAGGAGCCTGCTGGGCTACAGTCCATGGGGTCTCAAAGAGTTGGATAAAATTGAGCAACTAACACTTTATATGGATTGCTTTAGTAAAAAAAAAAGAGAGAGACATAGGTTTGATAAAGGGCAGCAGAGCAATGAGTCCTGGTGTGAACTGAGTTTGCTGGACCCTGGCAGATTTTTGTGCAATGCTCGTGTGGACTGTTCTGGTTTAAATCTGATACTATCTGGAGTCCACTGTTCCAGGTCAGTCTTGCACCAGGCGGCTATCTGTTCTCTGGTTGAAAGCCCTCTTTGGGAAATGGACATGGAGTCTTTGATATTAGAACTGAGAGCTGGGTTTGTCCATTAGCCACCCACCTAAACCTCTCCTTGAACTGTTTCAGAACCTTTCTACTTTGGGGGAAGAAGTACATAGTGGTGTATTGAGTTCTTTGATTTCATCTCATTTTTGCAAAATCACTTTCATGCATTGGAGAAGGTAATGGCAAACCCATTCCAGTGTTCTTGCCTGGAGAATCCCAGGGACCGCGGAGCCTGGTGGGCTGCTGTCTCTAGGGTCGCACAGAGTCGGACACGACTGAGGTGACTTAGCAGCCCCAGTGCTGGGAAAAAGGCACTTGTAACACCCAGAGTACCCAGTAGATGGCACTAGGAGGACTCGACCAGGGGACACCGGGAGGATCCAGGGCCAAAGAGTATCTTTAAGTCCTAGCATTACTGTGAACAGCTCCTCAACAGACTGGGAAACAAATGTCTTTCTTTCATTCACAATGGAATGAAATAGAATAGGAAAAATCAGAACATGGTGCTCTTAATAAGAGTTAAGTCATGTTTCAGGCAGTGTTTGTTTCATGAGTGTTTTCATCTTCACGTGGGTGCTGGCTCCAGGGTAAAATGTACCTGCTGCTATAGATTTGTCATTCCCAGGGTGACAAGATAGTCCCTGTGGCCTCAGGGGAAGCGGTGTCACAGCAGGAGAGAACCCCGGCCCCGAGCTCGGCCGCCTGCTCTCCTGGGCCTCCTCCAAGCTTGGCTCCCAGGTGCTGCAGACCCTTCTCAGGCTGGCAGCGGACCGCCTCCATTAGACTTGTTTCTCCAGGACTCTTCTTTGGTCTGAGGACGTAGGTTCCAGGGGTGGAGGAGAAGCAGCAGCACCATTTGATTGAATCTTTTACAAACTTAATAAAATTATTTGTCTAAAAAAGGAGCCACGTATAATGGTCTGGTATCCAGCATACTCAGGAGTCATGGGTCAGCTGTTTCAGTGGATCACGTATTTAATGTCAAAAGTGTGGGTTGGACTACTGTGCTGTGGGAAATAGGAGAGATAAATATACAGCCTTTCATTGTTTCTTTGTGGCCTTTGATCCGTGGTGGTGGCGCTTGGACCCCCTCTCCTTAGTGATGCTCCATCTGTTCAGTGGGTGGTAGGTGGAGATGCTGTGGGTCAGCCTGGAGGATCTGAGCATCATCTGGTGGGAAACATCCATCTTTCCTCACAGGCTCCATGACATTGCACACGAGGTTATTAGGTTGCTAGGCTTTGGAACAACATAGTCCCTGCCTACAGTTTACCAAAGGAAAAGATAGACTGTTGCAGAGGTAATGGATCTGAATGACTAACTAGGTTGTGTGACTGACATACAGAACGCACAGACACAAAGGAAGGACTCCCTGGGTATATCCAGTGCGAACGGGTGAGCCACTGACACGTGGCTGGATTTCCTGAACTGTGCTCAGTGCTTTAGATTTACCTCATCACACAACTCCAAGAGGGTATTTCTAGTCCAGCCTAGCACCCGGCTTGCAGGAGAAGCTAGAGAAATTAGAGTCCTCCTGGGTTTAAAGGGATTCGATTTGATAAAGGAGGGAATAAGTGTTGGGGAAGAGACAGCTGTGGGAGACATCTGCCTCCATCCTCGAGGGAAGATGTGGTCCAGACATCCACTGTGGTTGAAACCGCGGGCCCAGGCTCACCTGCCACCAGGCCCCGGCTCTGGACCTGCCAGAGCTGCAGCCCCCTGACCCAGGGCAAACTAGGACAACGGGCTGTCACCGCATGATGGACTTGGCTCCTGACCTCCTGCCTATGTCGGGGAAGATAAGGAGAACCCTTTGAAAGGGAGGAGAAAGCAGATAGCAGTCAGAGAACAAAGCAAAGGAGCTGGCAGGAAAGGGCGGCTGAGGTCTGGTTCCGAGGAATGAAGAAGGACGGCAGGTCCCCAAGAGCGCTTCTCAGCAGCTTTAGTGCGGTTTCATCTATGCAGAGAGTGAGGGCCCGGCCGCCCGCAGGGTATGTGCTGAGTGACCACACCGGACGCCCTCCCAGGGCAGAGACAGGACAGCCAAGACACTCCCCACAAGTGGGACTGGCTGCTTAAGCCGCTGGGAGGACAGACTCATCTTCTGTCCATGGGGCTGCAAAGGGAAGAGTCAGGCCCTCGGGTAGGTGCAGGTTTTATCATCCTGCGTGCCAGGGTCTCAGAGGTATGGGATACAATTGTTTTTGAAATTGTTCCTGCCTGAAATTCCACGTGTCTGTGAGTCTAGCATGAGGCTCCCCATGCAGGGGAGATGGGAATGTAGGACCCCCCACCCTGGGCTGGCTGAACTTGACCCTGGAGTGACCCTGGGACAGGTGCTATGAATGACACTGAGATCTGACTGCTCTGTGGGAAGGTGGAACCAGGCTGGCCATGTAAAAACCAGCTCAAGAGCTTGTTAAACATGCAGATTCCCGGGCTGTGGGGCCGGAGAGGCTGTCCCAGTAGAGGTGGGAACCGTGGTCTGTGATCCACGTTAGTTTGTCCTCATGGTTTTGTGACTGAACTTGGCGTTGTCTTGACAGACGTGCTTCAGAGAAACTCGGATCCTGACCCTACGATGTCCACTCTGCCTGCACAGTGTCTGCCTCCTGTTTGGATCGGAACCATGGCGTCCAAGGCAAAGGCGCAATGGGATAAAGCCCCAGACCCCAGCGTCTGGTGAGGAGGAGCCTGGCAGGTGGCCAGGATCATCTCTGTGGTGTGAGCACTGAACACAGATGTTGGCTCCTGACGACTGCTGGGCGCCCCTGCCCCTGGCCTCCAGAACAGAATCCAGGCCGTTCCAGGTCCTTTCGGGGCTGAAGTTCATCCAGAGAAAACCAATTCCCTTCTTGACTTAGGTCTTCCTCTTTCTGAATGTCAACACTGTCTCGGGTTGTATTCATGTTTTGGGTAGAAACTAATCTCTTAGCTAATGAGGTGAGTAAGGGTAACCGCATACAAAGAAACCTCACTTACAGCTGAGTGCTAACTACATTTTAAACCACCTTAACCCCAAATCCAGGTATGATAGCAGAAAAGCTAGAAATAAATTATTTTCGTGTCTGTCTAATAAATCACACCCAGAAATGATTTAGGTTAACAAGAAGCTTCACATTTCTGAGGTTGATTAATGATGGAGTCTATGAGGTCTGCAATGTCATCTTTACAAAGACTCTTGGCTTTGGTTTCACCGTTAACTTTAGTTCCTCACGGTGGAGAGTTTCCTGTTGTGCTCTTACATCTGAATGGCTCCAAGGCATTCTGTCACTTCTCCTATGTCCCCTCTGACAGTGACCTGAAAAGGCCTTGGGCAGCCGTGTCTGCAGATAGGTGTCCTGGGTGCTGAGGCTGTCTGCAGATAGGTGTCCTGGGTGCTGAGGCAGCCTCGGCTGGGAGGTCTTCTCTGAGACCTTAGTCCCCCTTGGGAGGGTGGGGGATAAGCTTCCCACAGCCCTGGCCCCCAAGCTGGGGAGAGAGGGTTGTGAGCAAGACCCCAGCGGATTGCACACACACCCCCACCGGTGCTCGTGCTCAGTGCTAGTGCTCGTGCTTGGTACTCGGTGCTTGTGCTTATTGCTTGGTGCCTGGTGCTCATGCTCAGTGCTCAGTGCCCAGTGCCAGTGCTTGTGGTGTGAAGGACTGTGTCTTGGGGGTACAGGGAGCAGGGTTGGCTCTGCCCTGCACAGAGCCCCCACCCTAGTGGAGAAGCAAGGACCCTGGAGCACAAAGCCCACAGTGACCCTGTGGTGGGGGTGTCCTGGGAAGGAGGAGGACAGATGGGAGGAGGGAGCTGGCATGATGCCCGGGAGGTGGGGGGTGGAGGGGGGTGAGGGGTGGGGGGTGGAGGGTGAGGGGTGGGGGTGGAGGGGGCTGAGGGAAGGATGAGGAGTGGAGGGGGGTGGGGGCTGGGGGGCTGATGGAGGGGTGGGGTGGCATAAATGGCCCTCAGGAATGCTCCATACGGGAGCACCGAGACACCAGTAAGAGAGACTCTGGAATAATCCCAGTGTCACATCGACTCTTGGTTTATATTGTAGAAAACACGAGGATGGAAGACCATGTACACCACCATGAATATGCAAGCCACAAAGTCCAGCCTGTGAGAAACTCTGGGAGACAAATGACCCAGATTCTGAGGAAAAAAAACTCGCAGGAAAACAGAAGGGGAGGGTAATGAGCAGCATAAAGAGGCGCAGGAACAAGTTGCTGCCCGGGCTTCAGTGACCTCGGGTTGGCTGCTGTTTCAAAAGGGAATTTTCACTTCCAGGAAGGTGCTTGATGTACTTTTCCAATTCTTCTAGCCAAGTAAAACTTAAATCCTGGAAATCAGATAAAAAATAAATGTACTTTACTCCAAAAAAAAAGCAATAGCTGTAAATGCTGGATAGAAGTCCAGGCAGGCCCTGGCCTGTGGTCCTGGGGAGGGCAGGTGACAGCCTGGCTGAGGGTGGGTCAATGTGAAGTGTTCTGGTGGCTCAGCTGGGGCCTGGCCTGGGGTGATGAGGGCAGGGGGGGTGGGTGTGAGGGCAGGGGGGCACTGGCCGGGCAAGTGACAGCCTGAGGGAGGAGGTTGCAGGAGTGGGAGAGGGTTTGGGGTTGGTCAGTGGCTCATGAAAAGTGCACATCACAGAAGAGTTGTCTGCTGTCTCTAGGAATTCCCCAGCCCTGGGAGGGGCCATCTCCCCAGAGTTAGGGAGGCCACAGGCACCAAAACATCAGAAGGAAAAGGTGGGCTTAATACAGGGCCACTGAAAAATCTCAGAACATTTAAAATAATTGAAACGGTAGTGTGTTCTCTGATCACAGTGGAATCAAAGTGTAAATCAACAATTATTAATCAATAAAAAATGGAAAGAAAGAAAACAGAAAAATCTCTGAACACTTGGAAACTAAAACACTCTTCTAAATAAACCATGGGTTGATACAGTGTATTGAATGAAAATTAAAAATTGATTGTATCAAAATTTTGGGGATACAGTACAAGTGTGTTGAGAGGAGATTAATGCAAACAGGAGTGAAGAAGGAAAGACTCAACCATCTATGCTCCCATTTCAATAAATGGAAAAGTGAAAAATAAGCCCAAGGAAAATGAAAGAAAATAATAAAGGAAAGAGCAGAAATCAATTAAACAGAAAAAGAATAGAGCAAATTGAATAAACAAAGAGCCAGAAATATCAATAGAATTGATGAACTAGCAAGACTGACAAAGGGGGAAAGAGAGAGAAGACAAATTACCAGTAACAGGCATCAAGAGGGCACATCAGTATAGACCATAAGGACATGAAAAGGATAACAAGGAGTACTGTAAACAATTCTATACTTATAGACTTGCAAGTTAGATGAACTGGGTCATTCTCTCAAAAAACACTCACCAAATATGAAATAGATTATATGAAGATCCTTTTAACTATTAAGGATTTTGAATGTGTAATCTTAATTACATTTCTTGAGAGTTTCTTAAAACTCTCAAGAAATGTCCAGACCCAGATAGTTTTACTGGGAAATTCCACCAAACGTTTAAAGAAGGATCACACCTGTTCTGCATGACCTCTTTGCGAAGACAGAAGAGGCGAGAACATTCCCAGTTCGTTTTGTATTGCTGGTGTTACCTGGACACCAAACCAGACAATGACAGAAAAAAAAGGGAGGGGGAAGCTACAGACAAGTATCCCCCACAAATGTTGATGTAAAAAGGCTTAATAAAATATTAGCAAATGAATTTTTCATTGAATATATAAAGAGGATCACACACCGTGACCAAAGAGGTTCATTTCAAGGATGCAAGGTTGTTTCTGTATGAAGATAAGGTAATCCATCATGTTAATGGGCTAAAGAAAAAGTCACACAATCATATCATGCAGTGCAAAAGTTTTTTCCACAAAATTCCACACCTATTCATGATACAAACTCTCAGAAAAATAGGAACAGAGGAGAACTCTCTCAACTTGATAGCAAGCATCAACAAAAACCCTACAGTTAACATCATACTTAGTGGTGAAAGAATGAACCTTCCCCCTTGAGATCAGGAGCAAGAATTTCTGCTTTTACCATTCCTATTCAACACAGTGCCTGAGGTTCTAGCCAGGGCTACATGGCAAGAAAAATTAATATAAGATACACAAACCATAATGGAAGAGATAAAACTATCTCGAGGACTTCCCTGGTGGATGAGAATCCACCTGCCAACGCAAGGGACGTGCGTTCCATCCCTGGTCCAGGAAGATCCTACGTGCTGCTGCTGCTGCTGCTGCTGCTGCGTCGCTTCAGTCGTGTCCGACTCTGTGCGACCCCATAGACGGCAGCCCACCAGGCTTCCCCGTCCCTGGGATTCTCCAGGCAAGAACACTGGAGTGGGTTGCCATTTCCTTCTCCAATGCATGAAAGTGAAAAGTGAAAGTGAAGTCACTCAGTTGTGTCCAACTCTTCGTGACTATGTGCTATGGGGCAACAAAGCCTATTCACCAGAACTACGGAAGCCCCGGCACCCAGAGCTTGTGCTCTGCAACAAGAGAAGCCTCTGCAGCAAGAAGCCCGCCCACCACAATGAAGAGTAACCCCTACTCTCCGCAACTAGAGAAGGCCCACGCCCAGCAGCAAAGACTCAGCGCAGCCAAAATAAAAACAAAAACACAAACTACCCCTATTTGCAGATGATATGACTGTCTATACATAAATCCTGGGGAAACTGTAAAACTCCAGAACTGATACATGAATTCAGCAAGATCACAGGATACAGCAAATAAACCAAGAAGTACATTTATTTCTATATACCGGCAATGAACATGTGAACACTGAGATTATAATGCTATTCACGATCACTCAAAGAAAATGAAATACTTAAAAGTAAATCTTTTTACTTTTTACATAAAATAAAATGTTTGTGACTCCTATGCTGAAAACTATGAGATGCTGATGAAAGAAATCAAAGATGATGTAAATAAACAAACATGCTGTGTTTACGGATAAGATTTGACAAAATAAAGATGTCAATTCTCTCCAAATTGATATACAAGTTTAATGTTTTTTAATAAAAAAACACAGCAATAAAAAATGCAGCAAATTTTTTTGTAAATACAGACAAAATTATTATAAAGTTTATATGGAAAGACAAAGGAAATAGAATAGCTGAGAAAGTTTGAAAAAGGAGAATAGAGAGGGAGGAATCGCTCTGGCATTCATGACTTATTTATGTAGCACAAGAATCTGGTCCGTGGTGCTGGTGAGAGAACAGGGGTCAGAGGAACAGAGAACCGAGAAGTAGCCCCACACAAAAAGTGCCCTGTTGATTTTTAACAAAATGCAAAAGCCACTCAATAGGGGAAGAGCACCTTTCATCACGTAATGCTGGGCAGCTGGATGCCGGCAGGCTACAAATGAACCTCATTTGTTAAAAAGTCTCAGACCTTTTATAAAAATTAACAAAAAAATGACCACAGACTTCAATGTAGAGCATAAAACTAGACGGCTTTTAGCAAAATCATAGGAAAAAACTTTGGACTCTAGGACTAGGCAAAGAGTTCTTAGACTTGACACCAAAGCCACAACCCATAAAGTGAAAAGAACTTTCAACTTCATTAAAACGAAAATCTGTTGCTTTTCAGAAGACCCTATTAAAAAGACAAAAAGAAAAGTCACAGAGTGAAAAATATTTACAAACCACTATCTCTGTCCAAGGACTCATATTTACAGTATATCAGTTCAGTTCAGTCGCTCAGTCGTGTCTGACTCTTTGTGACCCCATGAATCGCGGCATGCCAGGCCTCCCTGTCCATCACCAACTCCCGGAGTTCACCCAGACTCATGTCCATCGAGTCAGTGATGCCATCCAGTCATCTCATCCTCTGTCGTCCCCTTCTCCTCCTGTCCCCAATCCCTCTCAGCATCAGAGTCTTTTCCAATGAGTCAGCTCTTTGCATGAGGTGGCCAAAGTACTGGAGTTTCAGCTTTAGCATCATTCCTTCCAAAGAAATCCCAGGGCTGATCTTCAGAATGGACTGGTTGGATCTCCTTGCAGCCAAGGGACTCTCAAGAGTCTTCTCCAACACCACAGTTCAAAAGCATCAATTCTTCGGTGCTCAGCCTTCTTCACAGTCCAAATCTCTCAAAACTTCAACAGTAGAAAAACAACCCAGTTAGAGAATGAGTGAAAGACATGAAGAGGACAGAGAGATGGCAAATAAACACCAAAATGTGGTCAAGTTCAATAGCCATTTAGGAAATGCACATGAAACATGCCTATCACAATGACAAAATGACATGGAAGCTATATTCAGTGTCTTGTAATAACCTATAATGTGAAGCAATCTGATAAAGAATATACATATATTCAGTTTATATATATAAACTGAATCACTTTGCTGTTCACCTGAAGCTAACTAACACATCACTGTAAATTAACTGTTAACTATACTTCAATTAGAAAAATGGTTACTAAAAAAAAGGCTAAATGAAATATAAATGGAACGTAGTGACCACACCAAATGCTAAAGAAGCTCAAGAAAGACCTGGTGACTCAGATGTTGCTGGTGGGGATGTGTAATGATGCAGTTACTCTGGAAAACATCTTGGTGATTTTTAAAAACTGAAATGTGCAACCACCATGCAGTCCAGCCATGGGGACAAGCTCTTGGTGTCAGGCCCGTGTAAACCTCCAGAGAATAACACTGAGGAAAAAAAGTCCAGTCCCAGTCCTTGCACACTGCATGATTCCTTCCATGCAACTTTTGGAATGATGAAATCAGAGAAATGGTGAGCAGATTAGTGGTTTCTAGGAGTGGGTGGGATCGGAAGAGGGGGTTACTGGGTGTGGGTATAAAAGGGCCACGGGCTTCCCCACTGGTTCAGTGGTAAAGAATCCGCCTGCAGTACAGGAGATGCAGGCTCCATTCCTGGGTGGGGAAGATCCCCTGGAGGAGGAAATGGCAACCCACTCCAGCATTCTTGCCTGGGAAATCCCCTGGACAGAGGAGCCTGGCAGGCTACAGTCCACAGGATTGCAAAGAGTCAGACATGACTGAACACTCAGGAAAGGAGCACACCAGTTGTGTCTGACTCTTTGAGACCCCATGGATGTAGCCCACCAGGCTCCTCTGTCCATGGGATTTTCCAGGTAAGAATACTGGTGTGGGTTGCCTTTCCCTTCTCCAGGGGATTTTCCTGACCCAGGGATTGAACTGGGGTCTCCTGCATTGTAGGCAGATTCTTTACCACTGAGCCACCAGGGAAGCCCTATGTCTACATGTGAGTCTATAATTACCTCAAAATAATAAGTTTAATTTAAAAAAGAAAAGAGCATCAATAGGACAATTTGGGAATTATGAACATAGACTGGCTTTTTAGTGTGAAGGTGGCATTGTGTTTTTGTTTTAAAAGTTTAGTCTATGCTCCTTAAAGATCCATACAAAAATATCTCCAGATGAAATCATCTGTCTGGGATTTGCTTTAGAGTCATCCAGGTGGTTGCTGGAGCCAGGTGGGAGGGGATGGCCTCGTGGTGTCATGGTCCCCAAGCAAGGAGCTTTGGGAGCCCGCAGTGAGGGCACCGACCCCAGACACCGTCAGCCTGCTTTGAACCTTGGCTCTGCTGCTTATTAGCTGGGTGAGCTTGGACAAGTTATTTGACCTCTCTGACCGCAGTGGCCTCATCTGTCAAGTGGGGATAACATCTCATAAGGAAGGGTGCAGGAAGGGAAGGAAAGGTCTCCCTCAGAGGAGGGGAGGAGCCAGTGCAGGGTTGGGGCAGTGCCTCAAGGAGAAGCCACTGCGCTGGTGTCAGAGCGTCACAGGCCCTCCGGGCTGGGGGGAGGCGCTGGGAGGTGGGGGGCGGGGGGAGGTAGGCAGTGTAACCACCGCCTCAGACCCTGATGGGTGGCCAGAGACGGCTCTGGGAGCAGGAGCATTGAGGATGGTGAAGGAGCAGAGAAGAGATGGAAAATGGAAGAGGCAGGGGCCGGCTGAGAGCCCCGAGAGGAAATACCTCTCCCACGCGGAGGGGGTGCCACCAGGGCCGTCTCACCCACCTCCCAATGCTCCCCCTTCCTGTCTGTGGGCTTTTCCGGAGACCTGTGCAAACAGCCGTTTATCCAGAAAAACCGTCACCGGGATTACGGATGCCGGCTGGATTTTGCACGTGGAGATTGTAGTTTTGCTTTTATTGGCTGTGCCATGTGGCCTGTGGGATCTTAGCTCCCCAATCCAGGATCTAACCCAAGTCCCCTGCAGCGGAAGCTCAGAGTGCTGACCACTGGACTGCCAGGGAAGTCCTTGTGGCTTTGTTTTTATAGGTTAGATCTTGATTTTTGTGGATCACTACTTAAATATTTATGGATGAGAGAGTATGTCTGAAATTCAGACTCTGAAGGAAATGAGACTTACCGTTTTGTTTTTCTGGGGTCTACTCCAGGGTCTGGAACCCTGGAGACCATCCCTTGCTTTCTAGGTGTCTCTACACTTAGCCCGTGTGCCAACTGCATGCTTTCACAGGGGTGGCCCTAGTGTGCGACATCTGCGGAGTGACCGGTCCTGGGTGGTGCCCCAATGCCCTCACTAAGAGCATCTGTGTCCACCCATGAACCCCAATACCACCTGTGGGCATAGAGCTGGGTGCTTGCTGGTCACCATGGACCGAAGGGGCCCCTCCCCCAACAGAAGGGTGTAACCTCCCCATCCGCCTCCGTCAAGGCTGGGCTGACCCTGAGGACACTTTCCTTGTCCTGGAGCAACTGACCCTAACCCTCCCCTCCTCAAGGGACGTGAAGAGAGAGCAGGAGTCCATGGACTCCAGCCACTCCGGCCTCAAGCCCGCAGCCTCCCCGGCAACTGCTCCAACCCACTGATCAGGTCGCCAGGGATGTGACACCCCAGATGGAACAGAAACCCTGAGCCAGATGGCTTCAGCAACGGACTCATCTTTATTGAGAGTGTATTCTTGCATCAGCTGTTCATAAGGATTGCAAATCACCCATTTGAAAAGCTTCCCCCTTCCATATAGCTCTGGCCATGCCCAGAAAGCAGTGAAAATACATTGTACAGCAAACACTTTCCACCCTAACAGCCACGACAGCTCACGACAATGCAGATATCTACAACAGGACAGAGTAAGTTCAAATATTAGACACTTATGGGATGATTCGAAAACTAACTGTGTTTTTCCAGGTAAAGAAGACCAGTCATTATAAAAATACTTTATATAAATTCAGAACTAAAACATTCAATCCTATAAAAATATCTTCTCCTAATAAAAGTATCGATTTCTAGATGAATGTCCTTTATCGACATCAGTTATGTCCTTAAGTTTTCAGGAAATACCCCCATGTCAGACTGTCCATTGAAACCCACATGTAAAGTCACACCATGGCCTGGTTGTCAAGAACGGACCACATGGTCCCGTCCCGGTTATTCTACAGGAAGTTAACTCAGGTGTCTATGAATTAGGAAAGCCAGTTATGCGGTGCCTTCCACTGTTTAACTGGGAAACCCGGTGATGGCGTTCTGCCCGCCCTCGGAAATCAGCTCGTTCATCTCGTTCTGTTTACTCTCCTTGAGGGCGTGGTTGGGGGGTGCTTTCTGCGTCTGCGCTCGCTTGGACCTCCTGAAACACACTTTGAGCAGCAGGTAGCACAGCTCGGCCACGTTGAGCAGCATGCAGATGACGGATGCGGAGATCATGAAGATGGTGAAGACCGTCTTCTCGGTGGGCCGGGAGATGAAGCAATCCACCAGGTTGGGGCAGGGTTGAATGCCGCACTTCAGCACCCAGGGCAGGTGGTACCCATTGTACAGGAAGTAGAAGACATACATGAAAGCAGCCTCGAAGACGATGCGGAAGAAGATGCTGCTGGTGTAGGTCCACCACAGCGAGCCCTCGATCCGGACCTTCTGCCGCTTGATGTCCTCCAGGTCCTTGAACTCACTCCTCGTCTCGCCCCGCCTGAATCGCCGGGCAGCCTCGTGCCTGTAGTAGGCCACGTGCATGGCCACCAGCAGGGCAGGCGTGGACACGAAGATGAGCTGCAGCGCCCAGAGCCGGATGTGCGAGACGGGGAAGAAGTGGTCGTAGCACACGTTCCTGCACCCGGGCTGCAGGGTGTTGCACACGAAGTCCTCCTGCTCGTCCCCCCAGACCTCCTGGGCGGCCACCACCAGGATCATGACGCGGAAGACAAAGAGGACGGTGACCCACACCTTCCCGATGCTGGTGGAGTGCTTGTTCACGCCCCCGACGAACGTGTGCAGAGTGCCCCAGTCCATGCTGCCGCTTCACCCTGCTCAGGTGAGAACAAAGCGTTGTGAGTGGGGTGGTCCCTCCGTGTAAAACAGCTCTAATGTCACAGACGGGAGCCTTTCTCTTGACATCACCCTCTTGCCTGCGAGTAGGCAGGTCTCTGGTGGCGGGGAATACCCACCCTGAGAACACTCTCAAGTTCTCATAAGGGTTTAGGATCATCTTTTTTAAAAAAAAAGGAATATAATTGCTTTACAATGCTGTGTTAGTTTCTGCTGTACAACAAAGTGAATCAGCTATATGTATACATAAATCCCTTCTCTCCCACCCTCCATTCTACCTGTCTAGTCATCACAGAGCAGAGCTGAGTGCTCCGTGTTATACAATAGCTGCCTGCTAGCTATTAATATCTATTTTACACATGGTAGTGTATAGACATCTGGAGAAGGCGATGGCACCCCACTCCAGTACTTTTGCCTGGAAAATCCCATGGACAGAGGAGCCTGGTAGGCTGCAGTCCATGGGGTCGATAGAGTCGGACACAACTGAGCAACTTCACTTTCACTTTTCACTTTCATGCATTGGAGAAGGAAATGGCAACCCACTCCAGTGTTCTTGCCTGGAGAATCCCAGGGACAGGGAAGCCTGGTGGGCTGCCGTCTCACAGAGTCGGACACGACTCAAGCGACCTAGCAGCAGCAGCAGCAGTATATAGACGTCAATTCTAATCTCCAAGTTCGTCCCTCCCTCTCTTCCTACTCTGTGTCCACAAATCCGTTCTCTACGTCTGTGTCTCTATTGCCGCCCTGGAAATAGGTTCATCTGTACCATTTTTCTAGATTCCACATACATGCATTAACACAGGATATTTTTGTTTTTCTCCTTCTGACTTCATCTTGATTCAGCTGAAGTCGAATTATAAGTTAGGTTGCTGCCTGACACTGACCCAGGAACACAGGCAAACACATTCGTTTATAAGCTCCCTTTTAATTCTCGTTTCACTCTGGTCAAGGGATCACAGGTTTCTCAGTAGATTTTATGCATTAAATGGCTTATCCGAGGGGAAAAAAATCATTCATTTTACCCAGCAAACTAAGAAGGGACTCGAACAACATTATTTGTCATAATCACGTGCTCTCAGGAAGCCTAGTACCATAGCTACTCCAAGACCCTCTTCCAGAAGAGAACCACAGGCTTCTACAAACAGGCTGACTTTGCTCTCCCGTCACTGGAAGTGCCGGTCCATGCTGATGGGCTCCAAGTTCACACCGAGAGCTACAAGTGGAGGGCCAGCCCCTCCTGCAGTGGGGTTCCCCCCGACAACACCCTGATCCAGTATCCTGAGGTAGAGCCTCCACTGTGAACCTGCACAGTTCACATGGTGGATGCCTCCGCACCGCCAAAAGCAGACCTGAGAGCTGGTCAGCATCTACTCAGAACAGAGGAGAATGGACCCTTTGAGAATCTTCTAAAAGGGAAAGACCATCTCCTCAGAAAAAACATGCTCACCAGGTTCTCATGCCCATTTACAGGGAGATGCCCCCAAAAACCTTTTGTCCACCACCCCAGGAGACTTTCTTGCACTTGAATGTGGGTCAGGCTCCTCTCTTTCAGGCTGACTCCCCACAGTCTCTTTAGGGTCCCCCACTCTGTCCACCACCTGCTTCCTTGGCATCATACTGGCTAATACTAGGAGGCAACTGGGGAGGTGGAGGTGGTGCCCAGTTGCACTCAGGTGAGCCCAGGTGAGTCCAAGTGTATCCAGTTGAGCCCAGGTATACCCAGGTGTGTTCAGAAGCCAGCTCTCTCACATCCTATACTGTGAAAGGATGCCCCCATTTTGGTTGGCAGTCTGAGAAATTCGTCTTTTGCCCTTGGTTTGACTTTTAGAGCACATGTTCTTGGGAAGACTCAAGGTCTCAGGAGGCCGTGCCTCCATCCACGTCACCCTGCATGGGACCCTCCTCTACTGTCTGGTGGGGGTGAGATGGGCGCTCACTGGGCAGGGGGATGGAGCACAGAGTGCTGGAAGCATCCTCTTCTGTCTTTTTCTTTGTCCAGAACAGTCAGAGCCAAGTACAGGGAAAGCCCTCCCTCCCTCCCTTCCGTCACCAGGGCCAACCAAACGACAGACCCTAAGCGCTGGTCAGCACTCATTGAGCATCTGCTGGATGCAGACATCAGCCATCACCCTTTAATCCCCGGGCCCAGCAGGGTCCCGGCCAAGGGGGCTCTCACACTGTGAGAAGCTGGCTGTGTGTCCAGGGTGTGCCAACTGCTGCAGCCAGTGTTCTCGTGTCCCTCATGAGGGACACCCGCATGACAAGGTGTTGGGAAGGTTCGAGAGCTCAGGCTGGTGAGGACAGTGGAGCCCAGTTTCCCCAGGCAGCTCTTCACTCATGTTCCCGGAAAGACCTGTACGCAGAGGGGCATCGACCTGGAGGTGGGGCAGAGCTGGAAGGAGCCCCGTGGGTGCTCGCAGCCAGAGGCTTGACTCCTATGTGGATCCAGGACAGGACCCAAAGGCAGATCTGCAGTCAGAAAGCCAGGTTTTTGCTTTTTTGAAAAAAAGAGCTGAGGAAAAACAAGCACACCTCTTTAAAAGCACACTCTTTAAAGTTGCAGTTTCTACTCTTTAAAGTTGCAGTTTCTGGTCCTTAAAGTTTTGATTGGAGTCGGTATGAGTGCCCAGAGGGTGGGGACATGGGGACCTTGGTGGGGAACACTGGTCCCAGGCTCAGACCACTGACCCCATGGGCTGATGAATTTCCAAGTCCACGGTAATGAGTCTTTGATCTAAAAGCCTTGTTGGAGACGATGTGGACTGTAGGATTGACTCAGCTCCTGGTGAAAGTTGTCAGAATAAATCCTCCCAGCCATCATCCTCGCCCTCTGGAAGCACTGGGATACGCCCAGTGGGAGGAAGAAACGTGGTCGTCTGATGTCTGGACATACTTCACGGTGGCCGCTCACCCGGAAAGTCCCTTCTGTCTGTTCACAAGGTGGAGATGTTCTCCGGTTAACCAGAAGACCTCTCCCACAAAAGTGGGGTGGACTCAATGCCCAACCAGCAAGCTTTTGATTGATCAAATAAAGGTCACAGTTTCTCAAACTCTTCGAAGTGTAGAGAATTTAAACTCTCCCACTGGTAAGAAGGCTCTTTCCTCCCTGAGTTCTCTCTTCACAGCTGCCTGAGAAAGGCACAGCCCCCACCCACCCCCCAACCCAAGAGCCAGAGGCCACACTGGTTAGGAGGGATTCAGAGAGGCTGACGTCAAGGGAGAGGTCAGGAGGTCACCCCCCAAGTAAGGACCCCACTTTCTAGAGCAGATTCCTTCACTCCTGCCCCTGGAGCATCTCCTTAAAAAACAGGGACAATTATCCTGGCGGCAGCTTTATTTCTTTCAACTTCTCTGGGGACTTTGACTAAAATCAGCAATTTGCCTTTAAATAAAGAAAGAGTATCTTCCTAGGCTGTCCGCACCCTTCCTGGTGTCTGTCATCCTGGAGGCTTCTGTACTAGGAGCACTAGGGGACTAGCTGGGGGTGTGGACCCAGCAGCTGGGCAGTAGCTGCTGCCCCCAGGCCTCTTCCACGCCAGGACCGAGGGCAGCCCCCCATCCCCTGAAGGAGAGCCAGGGCTGAGCCTGTTGGAAACATTTTGGTTGCAGGAGACCTGCAGGGGAAATTACTTTCCATAATAACTGCCTGCCTCGGAACCACCACAATTAGTATTAAACAAAGTGCCTCTTTCCTTTCAGGCTTCAAGCAGGCTGCAGCCAACGGGAGGAGCTTTTTCAATAAAAAGTACAATATTAACTCTTTCCTTGTGGCCCAGATTGGTTTCTTTCAACTGGCGCCTTCCTGACTCTCCTTTAAGGAAAGAGTAGGTTTGCTTGGCCCCAGTCTCCAGCTGTAGGAAGATGGTGACGCTCAACCTCCTGGAGGCAAAGACCACTGGGCTGTGTGGTGTCTGTATTCACTGGACACATGGCTGCAGCCCAAGTGCTTTGCTCTGAAAATAGGGAACCAGGGACCTGACTTATGAAGAGACAGTGCTAGGAAGAGAGACTGTGCTTCCCTCTTACAATTCAAATAGTTTAGGTCCATTAACATTCCGCCTCAGCAATAGTTTTTTGTTTTAAAACTTATTTATTCACAACTAGTTTGGCTGACAAAGCTGTTCCAGTGTCACTGGTAACAGAAGCTAAACTAAAGGCCCAGGAACGACCGCATCCTTCAGCACCCGCCTCCAGGCGAAGATTTCCTAGGGCAGGACTCCCTCCAATGACTCATCCCCGAGTCTCTGATGGACCTGAGGACAGGACACTCCTCACTGCGTCTGCATCAGCTCTGGATGATGGAAAAGCCTGTGCTGATAAGAGGCAATCAGGCCAATGCAAAACCAGCACCCTGGGCTCCGGTCAAGGACTCACGGCTCTTCGGCCAGAGAGGACTCCAGGTGAGGGTCCCTCTTCCAGGCCATTGTTTTCCTGCACCATCAATTACCGATCACCCATCACCCCGCCTCCAGTGGCACTCAGCATCCCCCAGGAACAGGAACCCAGTGCACCTTTCGAGGGCAATGAGTATGTGACCCAAGAGGGAGAAAGAGTAGCTGTGCACAGCCCTTCGGCTCCTCCCTGGGTGTCCACTGCACGACCCTGGTGTGCCAGTTTTCCTTCATCCCCAGAACTGTTATGGGGGTTGTCTAGCCCCTGCCAGTTTCCTGATGCTGCGTACTTCAAATACACAATAAAATAAAAATAAAATTTTTAGTGTGGATTCTTTTGCTTATCAAAATAATAATAACAAAAAAACAATAATGATAAGAATGCCCAATGCTGAACCTCAAGCCCATTCCCTTCTTTAAGAAAAAGAAGATGGAATTTGAGGAATCAAATATACTCCCTCAGCCCCAGGTCAGCAGCCTGAAAAAAAAAACAACCTTAAACTCTCTCCTTAATCAAAAAGAGTCTTTTCCTTTTGTCTCTAGAAATCTCAAGTCATCCAAGGGGACAATGTGATAGCTGATTTTTAAATTTTAGTACTCAAAAATTCATCAACTGTCCATTCAAAGTAATGACCAGTAAAAATAAAATGGATATCATGTATGAAACGAGATGCCAGTCCAGGTTCAGTGCACGATGCTGGATGCTTGGGGCTGGTGCGCTGGGAAGGCCCAGGGGGATGGTATGGGGAGGTTGGGAGGGAGGAGGGTTCAGGATGGGGAGCATGTGTATATCTGAAATTAAAAAAAAAAAAAAAAATCAAAAAAATAAAAAATAAAATGGATTTAGGACTCATATACTTCTTCAAAATTAACTCAGTAAAAATGAAAAAAAAAAAATCCAGTCTATGGAGTCTAAATATAAAAGTGGATACTTCATAGAATTATATGTACTTCTTAATCCATTTAAGAATTCAAAGAGTTAAAAAAAAAATTTTTTTTTTCCCATTTAGCCGTTTCTGTTCATTCAAGCAAACCTGTGTGCCTTCCAAACATTTAGGTCCAGCTGGAGTTAAATGATCCTGGGAATAAAAACAGAAAAAGCCCTCAGGGACCCAGTTTCATTCTCACGGATCAAGTGTGTCAAACAGAAATCTTAACATGACAATGGAGTCACCTTTGCAGACTTGGAACCCTGGGCTGGAAATTATTTTCCCACAATTTCATTCTAACATTTTAACAAAAGTATACAAACCACTCACAGCTCCTGGGACACTGAGAACTAGCTGGGGAGTGTGGTGAGTCTCCTCACACCCTATTGAAATTGTTCAGTCAGAACCTCTGCTGGTTCTTTTCCTTCTTAAAGCTCTCATAATTCAGAAAAGTCAGAAAAGGAGAATGAAGTGCCCGTTTCCGGTATCAGACTTTGTTTTCATACAGTGGAGCAGCTGAACCGACTGGCATCTTCCGGGTTGGGTCAACGGGGTGACGGCAAGTGGGACCCCCCCAGTTATGTCGCAGGCTCCTCTCTTCATAACCCATCTCCCCTGCCTGGCAGGGTTCCCATGTCACCCCAGAGTCTCCGGACGAGCAGCACACAAGGCTCTGTGAGTCCTGCAATTCTAAGGAGCCTGGCTGGGGCAGGAGTCTCTTCTAGAACACTGGCCAGAGCTGGGGCAAGAAAAGGCTTCTGTGGCATCAAGTCTGCCTGAGAAAGAGAGCAAGGGCGCCTGGATGAATTCAACCAGGCACTCAACTGACAGTGAAATGCCACCTGGGGAGGCGATGCCAGGGTCGCTGGCCCCTGCCTGTGTGGTTGCAGGCCCCCAGCCCCTCGGGGTCCACAGATGTGTCCAGCTCACACTCATCTTACACTCCGTCCGCACTCACCTCACACTCTGTCCACTCTCCAGGAAGGGCGGCCAAACCGGTCACAACCACACACCTGTGCCAGGTGATACCCGGCCCGTCTCCCCCACCAGAGGGAAGAGGTCTTTGGTGCCTCTGCCTTTTAACTGAGATGTGTCACCAGTGACACTTAATTACTGTTGTCCAGTGACTGTTTTCTTGTCACGTGTGGCCCACAGGCGCTCCGGCTGACATCACGGGCCACTCCCGCCAGTTCTCCCTGGGCTTGTTGGTTAGTCCCGCGGCCCCAAACGCGAGCCCGACCTTGCCAGTGACCCGTGAAAGCCAAGACACACCAAACCGCAGCAGAGGAAGTGGGGAAAAGGGGCCCTTGAACACACTCGGCGTGAGGCTTCTATAAAACCTGCTGTGCAAGTCCGGGGGGACCCGGGGAAAAGTCAAACCAGTCCATCCTCGTTCCTGCGAGCAAGCCGGCGGCGGGCGGGAGGATGCGGGGCGCAGGAGGATCTGGCCGACTGTACGCCGGAACAGGGTCGCCGACAGGGGCGCGGAGGGGGGTTGCTGAGGGCCAGGGGACCGCGGGCGCCGACCTACCTGCTCCGGCTTCTGGATGCAATTTCTGCGGCCGAGATGGATGGCGCGCCCCGCTCCCGCCGCTCGCCTACTGCGCGCGCTCTGGGCGCGGGGTCCCAGGGCGGCGCCCCCGCCTCGGTCGCAGCCGGACTGGCAGGAAGGGCCGGGCGCCGCGGGCTCGGCGGTATGGGGCGTCTGCAGGGCCCTCCGCCCGCTCCTCTTGGGGATGGCCCGGCTCCCACCTGCAGCGCCTTTTAACCGCGCCCCACCCCGCCTCTGTCCTGACGCTTCTCTGGCGGGAGGCGAGAGGCCAGCGCGCGGGGATCAGAGAGCGCCCGCCCCGGGGCACACGGGGGTTGGGGGCGCGGGGCTCACGGGGATGCACGGGGGTGCGGGGCTCACGAGGGCGCATGGAGGTGCGGGGCTCACGGGGTGTGGGGCGCACGGGGGTGCGGGGCTCGGGGTGCGGGGCAGGCCTCCTCTTCTTCCTCCATTTGGGGTCGCGGGGCGCGCGGCCTGGCTCAGTCTGGTCCCGGACTAGTGAAGCGGCTCAGGTCTCCCCGCAACACCGGGGACTGGGGGGCCAGAGCCCGCCCTGGGGCAGGGCGGCTTCTCGACTGAGAACCTGGGGGCCTGACTGGGGTCCCCCAGGGACCTCCCGGGCTGGTGGGCCCGCAGCGAGGCTTCCGAGGCCGAACGGGTTGCGCTCAGCGTGAGGGAGGCGGTGTCTTTGCCCGACGCACCCCCGCTTTGCCAGGTGCCTGCAGGGCCCTCTCTCCGAGAGCAGCCTGGAGGCACAGAGACTGTGGGTCTTCATTCATTACTGAGGGCTTGTTAGAATTATACAGGATGCTTGGGGCTGGTGCACTGGGATGATCCAGAGGGATGGTATGGGGAGGGATGTGGGAGAGGGGTTCAGGATGGGGAACACGTGTACACCCGTGGCGGATTCATGTTGATGTATGGCAAAACCAATAAAATATTGTAAAGTGATTAGCCTCCAATTAAAAAAAAAAAGAATTAAAGCGGTTGTTTTACTGGTCACTTCCACCCTTTGCCACCTCCTCCGGAGGAAGCAGAGAGGGCCTTCTCCGCCACCCCCGCACCACCTCCAGCAGGTCACCTTGGAGCCCCAGGGGCGCCCCAGGTAGTGGCCACAGGGTCCAGTGCGGTGGGAATGGTGGAAGCCACTTAGAGACCAGGCTTTACAGGTTCAAACCTGTCCCACTGCAGACAGGGGACATGTCTTGCTTATTTCAATGAACTGGTAACTGAGTCCTACCCTCTTCCCCAAACCAGGGGCTGTCATCTGCACTTCTCCAAGGCAGAGGGTTGGTGGTGAGGCCTGAGATGTCTCTCTGGGGTGGTGGAAGCTGAACCAAGACTCTATATTAAAAACCCTTCTTTCTAAATACTGTATTTGAAGAGAAGGAAGTTCTCTGAAAATTGCTTTGGAGACAGAGAGAGAACACAGTTGGGCCCCTGGAATGTCTTGTAGGTAGGGGTGGAGAGAGATAAAAATCTGTTCCAGGGCTTTTCCAGGAGACAGACCTGCTGCCATCATGCGTTTGTGGCTTTGAAGGTTTGGCGGGTCCTCTATCACCCTCCACCCTCCTCCAACAGGCCCTTTTCCAGTCTCCTTCCCCGCCTCCCCACCAGACAAATGTTCCAGCCAGGCACAGCATTAGTGTAGTAAAATACCTCAACTTTATAAGCAGGCTGTAAACATCTTTGGGGATTATAAGCATTTCAAGACCTTTTCTGGGCTTCCCTGGTGGCTCATCTAGTAAAGAGTCTGCCTGCAATTCAGGAGACTTTCGTTTGATCCCTGGGTCAGGAAGGTCCCCTGGAGAAGGGCATGGCAACCCACTGCAGTATTCTTGCCTGGAGAATCCCGTGGACAGAGAAGTCTGCAGGCTACAGTTCATGGGGTCACAGAGTCAGACACGACTGAGCGACAAGCGGGCAAGACCTTTTCTAATTTCCACAGCACCAGGCAGGGTGCTTCCCACTCAGCAGATGAGGCTCCATCAGGGCTTGCATCTTGATTGATTTGTCTCTCGACACAACAGCTGATCCTAGAAACGGCTTTTGCTCTTGAAGAAGGACTGCTTACGTTCCCACTCCAACATGGGATCCACGCAATGCCGCCTGAGCAGTTTTGCTCTGGAGTGATGGCAGCTGTTCCAGGACCATCGAGGAAAGAACCTTCCAGAGCAGCCACGAGATTGTGTTGCATTTGCTCGGGTGACCAAAATGGGCCAGCTCAATGCCAGACAAAAAGCATCTCTTTCTCCTGTTCTTGTGATCTGTACCAGCCCCATGGTGCTGACTTTTTTCCTGTTATTTGTTTCTTAACGTTTCAATGCTTTCTCCTAAGATCAGGAACAAGGCCGCACCATGTCCATCAACATCCTACTGGAGGTGCCATTTAATGTAACAACACAAGAAGAGGAAATGCAAACTCTTACAGATATGGAAGGAAGTGGAATTAACAAAACTGTCTTATTTTATACATGACAAAAAAGAATCAATAAAAATTCTCTTGGAGCTAATAAACAATTATAGGAAAGTTACAGGATACAGGATTAATATGCAAAAGTCAATTGCTTCCCTATATGTCAGCAATGAACAACTGGAATTTGAAATTGTAAACACTGTAAGCTTGTAATAGCACCAAAAAATTAAATGTGTATTATGTGTGTGTGTTACAGAGAAGGAAATGGCAACCCACTCCAGTATTCTTGCCTGGAAAATCCCATGGACAGAGGAGCCTGACAGGCTATAGTCCACGGGGCTGCAAAGAGTTGGACACGACTTAGCGACTAAACCACCACCGTGTGTGCATTAGCCACTTGCAACCCCATGGACTGTATCCTGCCTCTGTCCATGGGATTCTCCTGGCAAGAATACTCAGTGGGTTGCCATTTCCTTCTCTAGGGGATCTTTCCAACTCAGGGATTGAACCTGGGTGTCCTGCATTACAGGCAGATTCTCTACCATCTGAACCACCAGGAAAGCTACCTCCCCTGCCCCATCCTGGCCTTCAAAAAAAAAAAATTAAATGCTTAAATATAAACCTAACTAATGTGCACTATATGGAAAAAAAAAAAAAACCTCTGGTGAAATAGATAGCACATCTAAATAAACAGAGATAGTTCATGTTTGAACTAGATTTTTAGTGCTGCTGTAAACAAGCTATCAGAAACCAAGTGAACAAAACAACAGAATTTTTTCTCTCACAGTTCTGGAGTCTAGAAGTTCTGTGCAAAGTTAGGGCCAGGCTGTGCTCCCTCTGAAGACTGCAGGAGCCGCTCCCTCATCTGTCGAGCTTCGGGTGGTGGCCTCCCTCCTGTCTCTACCTCCGGTGTCACACGGCCTCCCTGGCTGTCTGTGTCTCCCCTGCGGTCACTGTTCATTCCTCTTGAGAAGGCCATGGTCATGTTGAGCTTCAAGGCCACCCTAATCCAGTGCAGCCTCATCCTCACTAATCACACCTGGAAATCTCTCTTTTCAAAGAAGTTCACATTCACGAGTCCTGGGGCGTAGGACTTCAGCATATCATCTGGGGACCCAATTCAACCCACAGTAGTGTTCTTGCACAGGGTGACTCAACCTTACCAAGATGTCTGCTTCTCGCAACTTGGTCTCTAGATATAGAGCTGTCTCCATCTAAATCTCAGGGAGATATTTGTGGATACATTAACAAGCAAGCTGATTATAAAACTTATACCAGAAAAAGAGCAGTGGGGCAAAAGTCCCAGAATAGACAGCAAAATACTGAAGAAGAACAAAGTTGGAGGATGTTTGCCATCCAGCTTGAAAAGTTACTCTAAAGCTACAGGAATCAGGATAGTGTGGTGCTGGTTAAAGAATGGAAAAACAGATCAATGGAGGAGAACAGAGAGCTGGAGACAGACTCAGGTAAATAAAGTGAACTGAATTTTGATGAAGGAGCAAAGGGAATTCAATGGAGAAAAGATAGTCTTTTCAATAAATGGTTCTGAAACACCTGGACTTTCACATGCAAAAAAAAAAAAAAAAGTGAAAAAGGAAGAAAGAAGAAAGAAGGAAGGAAAAACAAGGAATCTAGACACAGACCTTTCACAGAAATAAATTCAAAATGGATCACAGCTCTAAATGTAAAATACAAAACTGTAAAACTTTAGAAGACAGCCTAAGAGATGAGATCTAAAGGTGACCTTAGGTTTGATAATGACTTTTTAGCTACAACACCAGAAGGATGGTCCATGAAAGAAATCATGGCTAGGCTTATTGTTGTTTAGTCACTAAAGTGTGTCCAACTCTTTGTGAACCCCATGACTGTAGCCTCCCAGGCTCCTCTGTCCATGGGATTCTCCAGGCAAGAATACTGGAGTGGGTTACCATCCCTTCTCCAGGGGCATCTTCCTGACCCAGGGATTGAAGCTGTATCTCCTGCATTAGCAGGCGGATTCTTTACTGCTAAGCAACACGCTAGTAAAGTAATGCTCAAAATTCTCCAAGCCAGGCTTCACCAATATGTGAACCGTGAACTTCTGATGTTCAAGCTGGTTTTAGAAAAGGCAGAGGAACCAGAGATCAAATTGCCAACATCTGCTGGATCATGGAAAAAGCAAGAGAGTTCCAGAAAAACATCTTTTTCTGCTTTATTGACTATGCCAAAACCTTTGACTGTGTGGATCACAATAAACTGTGGAAATTCTGAAAGAGACGGGAGTAGCAGACCACCTGACCTGCCTCTTGAGAAATTTGTATGCAGGTCAGGAAGCAACAGTTAGAACTGGACATGAAACAACAGGCTGGTTCCAAATAGGAAAAGGAGTACGTCAAGGCTGTATATTGTCACCCTGTTTATTTAACTTATATGCAGAGTACATCATGAGAAACGCTGGACTGGAAGAAACACAAGCTGGAATCAAGATTGCCGGGAGAAATATCAATAACCTCAGATATGCAGATGACACCACCCTATGGCAGAAAGTGAAGAGGAACTCAAAAGCCTCTTGATGAAAGTGAAAGTGGAGAGTGAAAAAGTTGGCTTAAAGCTCAACATTCAGAAAACGAAGATCATGGCATCCGGTCCCATCTCTTCATGGGAAATAGATGGGGAAACAGTGGAAGCAGTGTCAGACTTTATTTTTCTGGGCTCCAAAATCACTGCAGATGGTGACTGCAGCCATGAAATTAAAAGATGCTTACTCCTTGGAAGGAAAGTTATGACCAACCTAGATAGCATATTCAAAAGCAGAGACATTACTTTGCCAACAAAGGTTCATCTAGTCAAGGCTATGGTTTTTCCTGTGGTCATGTATGGATGTGAGAGTTGGACTGTGAGGAAGGCTGAGCGCTGAAGAATTGATGCTTTTGAACTGTGGTGTTGGAGAAGACTCTGAGAGTCCCTTGGACTGCAAGGAGATCCAACCAGTCCATTCTGAAGGAGATCAGCCCTGGGTGTTCTTTGGAAGGAATGATGCTAAAGCTGAAACTCCAGTACTTTGGCCACCTCATGCAAAGAGCTGACTCATTGGAAAAGACTGTGATGCTGGGAGGGATTGGGGGCAGGAGGAGAAGGGGACGACAGAGGATGAGATGGCTGGATGGCATCACTGACTTGATGGACATGAGTCTGGGTAAACTCTGGGAGTTTGTGATGGACAGGGAGGCCTGGTATGCTGCGATTCATGGGGTCACAAAGAGTTGGACACGACTGAGCGACTGATCTGATCTGATCGATCTGAAGCAACCAGGGAGGCCCATTGCTAGGTTGGGGCTACGTTAAAATTAAAAATATCTGCTCTGCGAAAGAGCTGTTAAGGGAAGGAAAGGACAGGCCACAGACCTTAACTGCTGCTGCTGCTAAGTCACTTCAGTCGTGTCCAATTTTGTGCAACCCCATAGACAGCAGCCCACCAGGCTCCCCCATCCCTGGGATTCTCCAGGCAAGAACACTAGAGTGGGTTGCCATTTCCTTCTCCAGTGCATGAAAGTGAAAAGTGAAAGTGAAGTCACTCAGTCGTGTCCGACTCTTTGCAACCCCATGGACTGCAGCCTACCAGGCTCCTCCGTCCATGGGATTTTCCAGGCAAGAGTACTGGAGTGGAGTGCCATCGCCTTCTCCGACAGACCTTACCAGACCTCACCAAAGGAGACACACAGACGGCAAATAAGCACATGAAGAGATGTTCCACATTGTATATCACCAGGGAAATGCAAAGGAAAACAGCAGCAAGATCCCACTACACACCTATGAAAACGTCTGAAAATCCATTGAAGTCCAAATGCTGTGCGGCAACAGGAACCCTCGCTCCCTGCTGGTGGGAATTCAAAACTTATAGCCACTTTGGAAGATGGTTTGGCAGTTTCTTACAAGTCTCACCACAGGAATCCAGCAACTGTGCTTGTGGCATTTACCCAAAGGAGCTGGAAACTTATGTCCACATGAACATAAAAACCTGCACACAAATGTTTGTAGCACTTTTATTCATAATGGTCAAAACTTGGAAGCAACCAAGATGTCCTTCAGTAGGTGATGGATAAATAAACTGTGGTGCATCCAAACAATGAAATATTATTTAGATATGAGCTGTGAAGCCATGAAAAGACATGGAGGAAACTTATGTGCACACAACTAAATGAAAGAAGCCGATCTGAAAAGGCCAAACACTGTATGATTCCATCTACATGACATTCTGGGAAAGGCAAAACTATGGAGACAGTAAAAAGATAAGTGGTTTCAGGGTTTGAGGGAGGGAGGGATGAACAGGTGGAGCACAGAGGAATTCCAGGGAGGCTTGCTTTGTATGAGATGATGATGGTGGATACACGTCATTGTCCATGTATCCAAACCCGTAGCAAGTCCAATGCAAGAGTGACCCCCCAGTGTAGACCACGGACTCTGGGCAACGATGACATGTCAATGTGGGTTCGTCCACGGTATTAATAACAAGGGTACCATGTGTTTGGAGGATGTTGAAATTGGGAGAAACTGTGTAGGGGAGAGGTGGTATATGGGAGCCCTCTACACTTTCTGCTCAGCTTTTTTATAAGCCTAAACCTAGAAAAATAAAGTCTGCTCATTAAGAAAATCAATAAAGGAAAGCCCTGGGCTCTTTAGCTTAAGGTCTGGCATTAATTCACAGAAGAGTGTTCATTAACTAATAGCATTTGCTCACAAAAAATTTCAACAAAACATTGAAATGTTGAAACAGCTTGTTCTAATAGACGTGTCTGTATCACACTGATCCCCACAGATTTTCTTTTCCATTTGCTCAGCAAATAGGTGAGGACTCGCCATGTTCCAGTCCTCACACAGGGCCCAGCACGTGTGGAGCGAGGGTGGGGACCCTGCTGTGGCCCCCAACCCTCTCCCCTCTGGCCCCTCGGCCTCCTCTCACCTTCCTGTCTGTCAGAGGTGCCCTGGCCTCCGCACTCAGGATCCCTCCTTTGCAGGATCTGTGTGGTGGCCGCTTGGAAGGTTTCAGTTCAGTTCAGTTCAGTCGCTCAGTCGTGTCCGACTCTTTGCAACCCTATGAATCGCAGCGCGCCAGGCCTCCCTGTCCATCACAAACTCCCGGAGTTCACTCAGACTCACATCCATCGAATCAGTGATGCCATCCAGCCATCTCATCCTCTGTCGTCCCATTCTCCTCCTGCCCCCAATCCCTCCCAGCATCACAGTCTCTTCCAATGAGTCAACTCTTTGCATGAGGTGGCCAAAGTACTGGAGTTTCAGCTTCAGCATCATTCCTTCCAAAGAACACCCAGGGCTGATCTCCTTCAGAATGGACTGGTTGGATCTCCTTGCAGTCCAAGGGACTCTCAAGAGTCTTCTCCAACACCACAGTTCAAAAGCATCAATTCTTCGGCGCTCAGCTTTCTTCACAGTCCAACTCTCACATCCATACATGACCACAGGAAAAACCATAGCCTTGACTAGATGAACCTTTGTTGGCAAAGTAATGTCTCTGCTTTTGAATATGCTATCTAGGTTGGTCATAACTTTCCTTCCAAGGAGTAAGCGTCTTTTAATTTCATGGCTGCAGTCACCATCTGCAGTGATTTTGGAGCCCAGAAAAATGAAGTCTGACACTGTTTCCCCATCTATTTCCCATGAAGAGATGGGACCGGATGCCATGATCTTCGTTTTCTGAATGTTGAGCTTTAAGCCAACTTTTTCACTCTCCACTTTCACTTTCATCAAGAGGCTTTTGAGTTCCTCTTCACTTTCTGCCATAGGGTGGTGTCATCTGCATATCTGAGGTTATTGATATTTCTCCCGGCAATGTTGATTCCAGCTTGTGTTTCTTCCAGTCCAGCATTTCTCATGATGTACTCTGCATATAAGTTAAATAAACAGGGTGACAATATACAGCCTTGACGTACTCCTTTTCCTATTTGGAACCAGTCTCTTGTTCCATATCCAGTTCTAACTGTTGCTTCCTGACCTGCATACAAATTTCTCAAGAGGCAGGTCAGGTGGTCTGGTATTCCCATCTCTTTCAGAATTTCCACAGTTTATTGTGATCCACACAGTCAAAGGTTTTGGCATAGACAATAAAGCAGAAATAGATGTTTTTCTGGAACTCTCTTGCTTTTTCCATGATCCAGCAGATGTTTGCAATTTGATCTCTGGTTCCTCTGCCTTTTCTAAAACCAGCTTGAACATCAGGAAGTTCACGGTTCACATATTGGTGAAGCCTGGCTTGGAGAATTTTGAGCATTACTTTACTAGCATGTGAGATGAGTGCAATTGTGCAGTAGTTTGAGCATTCTTTGGCATTGCCTTTCTTTGGGATTGAAACGAAAACTGACCTTTTCCAGTCCTGTGGCCACTGCTGAGTTTTCCAAATTTGCTGGGATATTGAGTGCAGCACTTTCACAGCATCATCTTACAGGATTTGAAATAGCTCAACTGGAATTCCATCACCTCCACTAGCTTTGTTCATAGTGATGTTTTCTAAGGCCCACTTGACTTCACATTCCAGGATGTCTGGCTCTAGGTCAGTGATCACACCATCGTGATTATCTGGGTCGTGAAGATCTTTTTTGTACAGTTCTTCTGTGTATTCTTGCCACCTCTTCTTAATATCTTCTGATTCTGTTAGGTCCATACCATTTCTGTCCTTTATCGAGCCCATTTTTGCATGAAATGTTCCCTTGGTATCTCTAATTTTCTTGAAGAGATCTCTAGTCTTTCCCATTCTGTTGTTTTCCTCTATTTCTTTGCACTGATCGCTGAGGAAGGCTTTCTTATCTCTTCTAGCTATTCTTTGGAACTCTGCATTCAGATGCTTTTATCTTTCCTTTTCTCCTTTGCTTTTCCCTTCTCTTCTTTTCACAGCTATTTGTAAGGCCTCCCCAGATAGCCATTTTGCTTTTTTTGCATTTCTTTTCCATGGGAATGGTCTTGATCCCTGTCTCCTGTACAATGTCATTCCATATGGAATGATGAACCTCATTCCATAGTTCATCAGGCACTCTATCTATCAGATCTAGGCCCTTAAATCTATTTCTCACTTCCACTGAATAATCATAAGGGATTTGATTTAGGTCATACCTGAATGGTCTAATGGTTTTCCCTACTTTCTTCAATTTGAGTCTGAATTTGGTAATAAGGAGTTCATGATCTGAGCTACAGTCAGCTCCTGGTCTTGTTTTTGTTGACTGTATAGAGCTTCTCCATCTTTGGCTGCAAAGAATATAATCAATCTGATTTCAGTGTTGACCATCTGGTGATGTCCATGTGTAGAGTCTTCTCTTGTGTTGTTGGAAGAGGGTGTTTGTTATGACCAGTGCATTTTCTTGGAAGGTTTAGGGGCTTCTAATAACCTCAGATATGCAGATGACACCACCCTTATGGCAGAAAGTGAAGAGGAACTCAAAAGCCTCTTGATGAAAGTCAAAGAGGAAAGTGAAAAAGTTGGCTTGAAACTCAACATTCAGAAAACGAAGATCATGGCATCCAGTCCCATCACTTCATGGGAAATAGATGGGGAAACAGTGGAAACAGTGTCAGACTTTATTTTTTGGGGTTCCAAAATCACTGCAGATGGTGATTGCAGCCATGAAATTAAAAGACGCTTACTCCTTGGAAGGAAAGTTATGACCAACCTAGATAAGCATATTTAAAAGCAGAGACATTACTTTACCAATAAAGGTCCATCTAGTCAAGGCTATGGTTTTTCCTGTGGTCATGTATGGATGTGAGCGTTGGACTGTGAAGAAAGCTGAGCGCCGAAGAATTGATGCTTTTGAACTGTGGTGTTGGAGAAGACTCTTGAGCGTCCCTTGGACTGCAAGGAGATCCATTTAGTCCATCCTAAAGGAGATCAGTCCTGGGTGTTCATTGGAAGGACTGATGCTAAAGCTGAAACTCCAGTACTTTGGCCACCTCATGTGAAGAGTTGACTCATTGGAAAAGACCCTGATGCTGGGAGGGATTGGGGGCAGGAGGAGAAGGGGATGACAGAGGATGAGATGGCTGGATGGTATCACCGACTTGATGGACATGAGTTTGCGTAAACTCCAGGAGTTGGTGATGGACAGGGAGGCCTGGTGTGCTGCGATTCATGGGGTTGCAAAGAGTCGGACAGGATTGAGCAACAGAACTGAACTGAACTGAACTTTACAGCAAACCAACACAACAGGAAGGGAGCAGACCAACGTCACAGGTCTGGGTTCTCAAAGCATTATTATCTGAGATGCAAAGAGGGTTCAGACAGTTACTCATCTACACCCTGGGGCTGTTTGCAGAACCTGAGGGCACTTCAGCAGCTGCGCTGTCGGAGCCCATGCAGGACTTGGACCCAGAGCTGCAGCTGTTTCACTCCAGAGGCTCCCCCATCAGTTCACAGCTCAGGCCATCCAGGTAGACAACCGTCAGTCTCTCCTGGGAACAAGGCTGTGCCCACTGCTGCTCTGTTTCGTCTTTGATGAAAACCTCTGCACGGCTCCGAGGAGAGTCAGGCATGTTGCCCAGCAGCATCTGGAGGCCTGGCATCTGACTGTCTCACAGCCGATGACTGGTCACGTCCTGGCATTGATGTCCCACTGGGCCTGGAGCCTCTGGGGCCCCAGCCTCCCCAGGCCTCAGCCTCCTCCTGGTGGCCCCAGCCTCCCCAGGACCCCTCATCCCAGGGGTCCAGCCTCCCCTCACTGGCTTCAGGGTATCCCTGGGCCCTCCTCTCCCTGGGGGCAGCACGTTGATCTTGCCTGTGGTTTCTCTGTTCTCACCTGTCTGCCGACGGCATTCAGGTCCTCGTCACCTTTTCATTGGCTGATTCTTCTGTTCACTTTGCCTGTTTGAGGGTTCATGCATGGGGGGGTGCGGGGCCCTGGGGACACTGGGGCCTGGACCCTCTGTCCAGGGCTGTACTTTCTGGTGCCAAGGGGCCTCTGGAGGCTAGCGGCTGTCGGCCCCGGGGCTGGGTGTTCACGTGGGCATCTCAGGGAGAGTTTCCAGCAGCAGAGCTGCTCCTGAGGGGGCCCCACCATGTTCCCACTGTATCCCCACCCCACCCCACCCATCCACCCCCTTGACCTCCCACTGGACCTACCCCACTGGCCACGGGAACACCTGTGGGGGATGGCCCTCTCTGCACTTGGCATCTCTGGGTGGGGCTGTTCCTGCGGTCTGGGTTTCGCTTTCTTCATCTGGGAAACTCACTCCTGCTCTCAGGGCTCAGTTGCTTTTCTTGGTTCTAGGAGTGATTGTCATTTCCCTCTGACTGTTCTGTGTGTTGTTCACACAATTACTCTGCATTGAGATCATTTGGTGATATGGGATGCCGAGAGTTTACTTACCTGTTTTTAGGGGAAAAGACCCCTGAGGACAGAAATATCACTGCCTCTTCTAGTGCCCAGTATCCAGCACTCAGTACCCAGCACCTAGCACCCAGCACCAGCACCCAGCACCAGCCTCTGGCAGGGCAAGTGCCTTGCCCACAGCAGGTTTTCAGAGAATTTTGTTCAGTGAGTGCCCACTTCTCTAACCCGAGTACTAATTTTAGACTCTTCCTTTATTAAGAAAAGTTCTCTGCAGAGTTACCATCTATGGGTGGTATGTTGCTGCAAATTTTCATGCAAATTTTCTTGCATGTAACTAACATCTTGTGTCCTGTGATAGCTGACACCCAGGTCCATGGAGTTCAGTATGGTATAAGGAGTGACCCTGATGTGGTTTTTACCCTGAGCCGGGGGGACGCGGTTCGGCCCCGCAGAGGTGACGCTAACATAAATAGGCAGGTGTGGTTGAAAGGTGGACCTTTGTGGGCCTCAAATGCTGCATGGGCTCAGGTGACATCGAGGCAAAGCCTGGGTCACCCCTGCAGGTGTGACGGCCAACTCCGCTGGCAGCCCCGTGGCCCGCTGGCAGGGAGCCCCACAATGTGATTTCTCAGGGTCCTCAGCAGTGGAGGGGGGCCATGCGCACACACCACCCGCTGTCTTTGCCAATGGATTCTGCAGCGCCTTCACACATGGGAGCTCACTGCAAAACAATTCCCAGATGAGGTCAATGTTTGCCCTTACACAGAAGGAAGCTCAGGGTTCAGAGACAGTCATTCATTTCTTCATTTCATAAGCATTTATTGGATGGCTGAGCCAGACACACAGGCAGGCACTTGCCCAGACAGGGGATGTGTCAGAACCCAGACTCCTCCTGATTCCCGACCTGAGCTCTTCCCACTACCTCATATGCCTGGAATGAAACGCCTGAAGAAATGGGGGTGGCAGGAATTCTCCCTTCTGTGAGGAGTAGAGATGAGATACCGGGAACGGAGGTGACCAGGAGAACGCGGACATGGACCAGACGTCTGTTGCCTTTGCAGGAGCCCCTGGGAGACTCTGGTTGTATGAGCTCAGCCCTTCTTCCAGTTTTTCACAGAATCAGGGCCTCTCTCTTCTTGGTCCAGCTCATCTATGACATTGTTTCATCAGCTCCCTCACTTGAGAGGTGCCCAGAAGGACGGCCACCTGCTCACCCTTCATTTCTGTCCTTTACAACCATCCCCACAGAACTGTCTGGGCAGGGCCCTGGGGGTCCCCAGCCCTGATTCCTCCAGGTATGGTGTTTGTCTCTGACTTGCTCATGTTTGTGGCGGCCTGTGTCCAGCAGTGACCTGGAAACCTGGTCTTTCAGCTGAACCAGCACTTTCTTAGGACTTGCAGATGAGTGTCACCCATGTGTTGTTCAGGCATCGCTTTCACAGGTGTTTGTGTGCAGATAATGCACTAGCAGGTGAATCTTCTCAACTGATTTTAAGCCTCACTACAATCCTTGAGATGCAATGTGATCCCCAGTCTGTGGTCGAGGGTTAAGTGGTGTGACCACAGCTCATAAACGGCAGAGCAGAACATGAGCTCCTATCTCCCGGCCTCGGAGCAGGACCCCAGGCATCACGTGGAAGATTCTTAGTCTGGAGCCCACGCTCTGCCAGCAAAGCCACAAGGATGGACTTCTGGTCCCTAAGCTCCATGTGAACATACACAAAGCTTGTGGTCACATGTGTCTTTCTCAGGAAGACTTTGTAGCTTTAACTAGACTCTCAGAGAGACCCACAGCTGCAGGGGAATGGGTAGCGGGTCGTGACGCCAGGTCTGCATGACTGCTCTTCTTGTCTGCCCACTGAGCTCCTGGGGAAGACCAGCTCTTTCCTGCCTAAGTTTCAGGCCTTTTGAGGTCTTGGAAACGTAGCATCAGGTTTCATTTACCACGTGAGTAATTCCGCCCAAACTCCAGGAGACGGTGGCGGAGCCTGGTGTCCTTCAGTGCTTGGGGTCGCAAAGAGTTGGACATGACTTAGCGACTGAACAACAACTCTGCCCAAACAATCAACTTCTATGAGGTTGGTCATAAATACTTCTAGTGACAACCAGTTTTCCTCTGTCATCTGTGATGCAGTGTGGACCCAGACTCAGGTGAAGGGGATGTAGTAATGTTTGGGGGTAAATGTTGTAGCCATGAAAGATTGTCCCTCTTGGAGGCTTTTTACATCCTCTCCTTGGAAAGCTGACCCTTGATTCTGCTTCCTAAGATGAGCGGCCGCGGTCAGCGTGAAGCCCACCTCTGGTCTCCATCTCTTCCAGTCACCCCGTTCCCCCACCGCCCCACCGTCCTCTGGGTGCTGCTCACGAGACCAGCTCTGACCTCCCTGTCAGGAAAATGAGAGGCGTGTGGCCCAGGGTCACTGCCCCAGCTCTTGATCACAAAGCTGTGCTGGGCAGGCAGCATCTGGGTGCTGATCCCCTGAGGAACACCGGGGAGGTGGCCAGCTCAGGAAGAGTGACAGGTTCGTGGATGGTCCGAGGGTGACTGGGCAGGGGAAGGACCAGCCCCCTATGCAGACCTGCTTGAAGCCTGGCTGTAACGCCGGGCCTGGTGCCTCCACCCCTCACCCCGGGCAAAGCACCTGGGCCTGGCAGCCCCCTGCTTCTCTGGGGTGACACGGACCTGGCTCACATCTCCGGGGCTGTTTGCCCTGCTTTTCTGTAGTATGTGGAGTGACTATGTCAGTGGATATTTGAATTTTAAAAGGAGAAATTAAAAAGAGTAAAAATCTGAATTTTATTTCTAACAAGCCAACGGTGTGGGCCCTGGGGGAGGGCTGGGGAGGTGGCTGAGCTGGTGGGTTTGGATGACCCTGGTGCCTGGCAGGTGCCCATGTGCCTCCCTGCCGCTCCATCTTCCCACCCTAGGACAGAGGCTCTGTTCATGGATGTGAACCCAGAGGCATTTAGTCATTCAGTGACGACTTCCTCTTCAGAGTGGTCTGTGGAAGGAATAGAGCTTTGTCAAGGATGGAAACGTCTTTAGAACTTCTATTAGCGTTATTTCTAAAGTTATACGTCCTGAGTAGCAAACTCGCCAAATCTTGGTGGCTTAAACATCCATTGGTTTTTTATTTCTTGTGATTCTGTAGGTTCTGGGCTTCCCTGATGGCTCAGTGATAAAGAATCTGCCTGCACTGCAGGAGACACCAGAGATGCGGGTTTGAACCCTGGGTCGGGAAGATCCCTCTGGAGAAGGGAATGGCAACTCACACCAGTATTCCTATAGGGAAATCCCATGGATAGAGGACCCTGGTGGGCTATGGTCCATGATGTCACAGAGTCGGACACGACTGAAATGACTGAGCACACTGTGGGTTCCATCCATCTCACGTGGGGTGTCCTGTGCAGCTTGTCCAGTGGGAGCTGAGCTGGGGCCGACCTGCCCAGGCAGCCTCCTCCCCTGTGGGGCTCTCTCCTTGTGGGGTTCATTCTGAGCCCCGTCAGGGCCCCCGGATGCCCAGGCCCGGTTGTTGGTTCTGCTGGACTTGCCTGGTGTGGCCACGGCCCCGCCTTCAGTCTACCGTGGGTCTCTGTCTCCGGAGCCATGCTGTTGCTGGTGGACAGGGCACAGAGCCCGTCTACACAGTCATCCTGTGCTATTTACACCTGAGGACCCCTATCTGAGACCAGGACAGGGGTGAGCCCCACATCCCTTCAGGAGTAAGAGAGGACCCTGAACTCGCCCTTCTGACCTGGGCCCCGTGGCCACGGAAGCAGCTCCCGGAAGAACCTTCACCAGCAACGGACCTAGGTCTTGAAAATGTCTGAAGGTGTCTCTGCATCCAGGCTGCTCGCACAGAAGTGGCTGAGCTGGAGAGGCACCAACTGGTCCAGTGAGGAATTACGTCCCCGCGTGGCTCAGAGACGCCGCCGAGTGGACATGGACGCGAGTGTGGCCCGAGCGGGTGTGCAAGTCCCCAGTCGCGGCCCCAGGTCCCTTCATGAGAACAATGGTCTGGGGATCCCCTCTGGGCCCTGATGCGGTCACCAGCTCCCTGTGGGTAAATTCTGCTCCCCCGTTCTTGTTTCTGGTCAAGCTCTGTTCAGAAAGATGCTGGGAAGAGGGAAGCTTCGAAATGAAAACTTTTTATCTTTAAATTTTTTCTCCCTGAACGAGTCTCCCCAGTTTTTCTTTCATTTCCCTCTCACCTTGTTCTCCCCATTAAACACCGTCACCCCCACCATAGAAGTGAGTCGTTTCCTTAAATCTGATCCATTTATTCAGTTCCTTTTTCTGCGCTTTCACAGCGGGCAGGTCACCTCTCCCTGGGTGACTCTCAGGATTTTCCTTCTTTTTCACGCACAGAGTTTGACATTCATTCTCGTGAAGAGAGTGCTTTCACAGGGCTGAGCTCAGCCTCTCACTTTCACGAGATCAGGGATTTTAAAAACATTTTCTTGGAGCCTCAAAATGTTCTGTGCATTTTTCACAGCAGTGACGTATCTGTAGGATTAAACATTTTGCCCTTTGTTTCTTTCCCTGGAGAGTTTGTTTTTGTTGCTTCAGTTTTTTTTTTTCTGTTTTTTTTTTGTTTTTTTTTTTGAGGTGTAGTTAACATCTAACATCATATAGGTAACAGGCATACAATATAGTGATTCTATATTTGTACATTCTGTGGAATGATCATCCCAGTTAGTCTAACGAACATTGATCAGCATCCATATTACAGAATTTTGTTTTTTTCCTCATGAGGAGCACTTTTAGGGTCTATTCTTAGCAGCTTTCACATATGCATACAGAATTATTACCTACAGCCGCCATGCTGTATGTGGTATTCTAATGATTTATTTATTATATAACTACAAGTTTGCAGCCTTTGACTCCCTTTCGCCCACGCCCCGACCCCTGCCACCTGCTCTAGCCACCATCCGTCTGTATTCTATGTCTATGAGCTCGGTGCCTGTCTGCTGTTTGCAGTGAGGTCACTCAGTGTTTGTCTTTGTCTGACTTACTTCACTGAGCAAAATGCCCTTGGGGTCCACCCGCGTGTTGCAAACAGCAGGATCTCATTCTTTGTGGCTGAACAAATACTGTCCCATTGTGTGGGGAGCACATCTTTATCCATTCAAACACTGATGGACATTTACGTCGTTTCCAGATCTTGGCTGTTGTAAATAATTCTGTGGTGAATGTGAGGGTGAAGATCTTTTCAAGTTACTGCTGTGTTTTCTTCCGATAAATATCCAGAAACGGACTTGGAGAATTTTTTATAAGTGTGCTGACCATTCATTCATTAACTCAGGAACAAGGATTTACCAGGTCATCTCTGTTGGCTCAGATGGTAAAGAATCTGCCTGCAATGCAGGAGACGCAGGTTCGATCCCTGGGTCAGGAAGATCCTGGAGAAGGGAATGGCAACCCACTCCAGTGTTCTTGCCTGGAGAATCCCATGGACAGAGGAGCCTGGCAGGCTACAGTCCTTAGCGTCACAAAGAGTTGGACACAACTGACACTTCCTGTCTCCTGCACACAGGGTTATAGTAGTGACTAGATAGATGAAGCCCATGGAACTCAGTATTTTGTATTCCAAAGTGGTGAGTAACCGTTGCCTGAAATCTTATGGTTTCTCAGTTTTCTGACAATTGTGTAGATGTGGCTGGCAGTTCCTGTCCGTTTTGCTCTAAGTTGGTGTCCTGAGCCACAACCAGGAATGATGAAGTTTTAGACAATGAAAAACAATGGGTCCCTGGGAACCCCAGGCAGGTGTGTGAGGAAGGGTCAGCAGTTTAGTTAAACGACAGTGTTTTAAGTGAATGCTCCGTAACTGCTTCCTCACCACCTCCACTTAGAGCCAGACGTCCTCTCGTTCAGTAGATGGACAGCAGGGTGATGGTGGGTGACGGGACAGAGAGCCAGCAGTGGCAGGAAGAGTTGGGATGAGTGGCCACAGTCACTACGGCCAGTCTACTAGCCCTGCCTGCTTCCTGAGGTTTTTGCCTGACGGTTCCAGCAGAAAATCACCCCAGCCCCCACCCCCTTCTCCTCAGGCACCTTCTCAAGCTGCCGGCTCTGTCGGTTCACAGCGTCCTCGGTGAGTCACAAACCCTTCGGGACGCGAATCCTTGTTCTCTCTCTGCGCCTGTGACCACGTCCGATGCTTGCCGGGGTTCATTCAGCCCAGGATTCCACCAGCCCCTGGGAAATGTATCATCGCATTGTCTGGACACCAAGAATTGCCCTAAGTGATGGCCTTCGGGGATGCTGGTAACCACGGGCTCTCGGGTGGGGCTCAAAGTCTTAAATTTCATTCAGTTGTTCCTATGGGGACAGGATGCTGCTGTGTGAATAAGGAAGATGTGAATTGCCACCACGGAGGAATTTGGGATAATCCCAAATTCATAGGGACAAGAGCTCCGCACAAAGTCTTCCTGGTTTCCCCAAACCCCTTGTTTTAGGGCCCGTAGGTGGGGAAAAGGGGGGAGGGAGAAAATGGCCTGAGCAGTGTAGACAGCTGACCTGCGTGTTTCAGGTCAGAAACCATCCCTTCTTCTTAAGTTTCCCTAAATTCCTAAATGTTGGCTTAAAACTCAACATCCAGAAAACTAACATCATGGCATCCAGTCCCATTACTTCATGGCAAATAGATGGGGAAACAGTGGAAACGGTGTCAGACTTTATTTTTGGGGGCTCCAAAATCACTGCAGATGGTGACTGCAGCCATGAAATTAAAAGACGCTTGTTCCTTGAAAGAAAAGTATGACCAACCTAGATAGCATATTAAAAAGCAGAGACATTACTTTACTAACAAAAGCCCGTCTAGTCAAAGCTATGGTTTTTCCTGTGGTCATGTATGGATGTGAGCGTTGGACTGTGAAGAAAGCTGAGCGCCGAAGAATTGATGCTTTTGAACTGTGGTGTTGGAGAAAACTCTTGAGAGTCCCTTGGACAGCAAGGAGATCCAACCAGTCCATCCTAAAGGAAATCAGTCCTGAATATTCATTGGACAGACTGATGCTGAAGCTGAAACTCCAATACTTTGGCCACCTGATGTGAAGAGGTGACTCATTGGAAAAGACCCAGATGCTGGGAAAGATTGAAGGCAGGAGGAGAAGGGGATGACAGAGGGTGAGATGGTTGGATGGCATCACCGACATGATGGACATGAGTTTGAGTAAACTCCGGGAGTTGGTGATGGACAGGGAGGCCTGGTGTGCTGCAGTCTGTGGGGTCTCGAAGAGTCGGACACAAATGAGCGACTGAACTGAACTGAATTGAAAATTCCTCTCCATCATGAAAACAGGTTAAAGGTGTTTGTCAGAGGTCTTGTGTTTCAAACCCGTTATTAAGTCAGAAGCCATCAGCAGTGACCCCACTCCTCACTCCTTGGGGGCTGTGGTGGGCGGGACTGTGTGCCTGGGAGGTCCTGCTTCCCAGGTCTTTCTCATTTGGGACCAGACCCTTGCCAAGTGTCCTAGTAAATCTACATCCATTATTAAATTTGTAAAATACAGGGTTTAACTGTATTTCACACTGTTTAACTAAATTCTGACCAAAGTACTATTTTGGAAATTTTATCTAAATAATAAGTGTACATAGTTTAAGGTCTCAAGTGGAATTAAAAGGCTTTCAAGGAAATAGTTCAGTCTTCCCCCACCTTTCTACTCACGGCAGCACTGCACCCCGCGGCAAGCAAAGCCCTCATTTCTGACAGTGACCCCCCCACCTCACTCCCACCCCTGCTCTGATCTCTAAACAATGTGCTTCTTCTGCTGTTTCCTGATCTGGGTCTTCTGCCTGCTTCTGTAGTATTTGGAGGGCTGGCTTCTCCTTATACCGGCGGCTCCCACCCAGCACCCACCCCTTCCTCCGTCCTCATAACAAATCCACATCTCATATTTTGGTAAAATAAATGCTGGTTCCACAGGGACTTCCCTGGAAATTCAGTGGTGAAGGCTCCGTGCTTCTACTGCAGGGAGGCAAGGGTTCCATCCCTGACTAAGATCCCACAGGCCTCTCGGCAAAAACAAAAACAACAAGACAACAAAACTGGTTCTTATGTTAACTACAGAGAAAATCACTTCTGGACGGAGTGTGCTGTTTACAGTCCTTCTCCTGCCACCACCCACCCTCAAAGGCACAGGGCCCGCACTTCCTTTCGCCGGGTTCTCTGTGTGTCTATTGTTCAGTTTTCCTTGCTCTTCCACGCGCCTGTCACATGCTCGGAAATAGCCGTTGGAGCGGACGTGGTTCTGACCCCTCTGCTCCATTGGCTGCTTGCTCCCCACCCCCATCTGGACGGTCCCGCAGGCCTGCCTGCTGCCCCTCCTATATTGGGCTCCTGCTTCCTGGAGTCTTGTCTCGTATCTTCTTTGCTTCACCCCCTCATTTTGCTGGAGTGCGTCCTCCAGCAGATTCTTGAGAACAGGGCTGGGGGGCTCCTCAGCCTGACCTGTCGGCTGTCACCCCGTCCTGCTTGCTTTGTTCTCTGTCACGGAACTGGCCTTGAGTGTGGCTGAGGAGCTGAGCTCTCACCTAGGCACGTGTGTGTCAGGACTCCATCCTCTGGGCCGTGACCCCAAGTGTTTGTTGGGGGCGGGGGTGAGGCTGCCTGGGAACGTGGACACTCGGCGCCTCTGGGAGGTAATGCAACAGGAGTCTGGGCTTAAGTGACTATTGATGATCAGAACCTGGAAACCAAGTCTGAATTGGACTGTCCGCTCCACCAGCCAATACCGCAGCATCTCCAAACAGACAGACTAGATCCAGGGCTGTGGGGTGACTAGGACAGGCTTTGGGGGAGAGGTGAGGACAGGCAGGTGGTGAAGAGAAGGGGAGTATGGTTCCAGGTAGTGGTCACGGCTGCAGGTGACGGTGACAGAGACGTGGAGAAGCAGCAGGTGGAGCAGCGGGGGTGGGGGAGGGTGACGATCAGGTTCCCTGCAGGTGCAGGCAGCCCCTCCCCCACTCCCTCTGACCTCAGTCCATCACCCTCCTGAGAAAGGTTGCTGGGCTGAGAGAAGCATCTTCAAAGTGCTATTTGGAGGATTCAGTGATTTATTACAAATGAGCAAAGCCCTTGTGTGTGTGTGTATGTGTGTGTGGTCAGTCTTGTCTGACTCTTTGCGACCCCATGGATTGTACCCGCCCGGCTCCTCTGTCCATGAGGATTCTCTAGGCAAGAATACTAGAGTGGGTTGCCATTTCCTCCTCCAGGGGATCTTCCTGACTCAGGGATCAAACTCACGTCTCTTGTGTCTCCTGCATTAGCAGGCGGGTTCTCTACCACTGCACCACCTGGGAAGCCCAAGCAAAGCCCTTAATAAATACAATTCTTTTCAGTCTAGAAAAATCAACTGTGATTGCAAAAGACCTTTAATGCTGATCTGAGGAACACTGTTTACAGGCAAAGCGGGAATGGAAGGTCCTTCTTCTGGGGGAGTTGCAGGTGGTCCCAGGACAGAGCCGACCTCCTGGCCTCTGTGGCCGGGCCTACCCAGTGGCCAGCAGATCCTGCTGCATTTGCGCTGGGCCCTGTCAGTTCCCAGTAAGAGAGGAGATAGATGGGCTCCAGATTGGAAATTTACAATAAACCAGCCTCCTCTTTGCATTCCCTGAGATAAGAGGTAGATAGGCTCTAGTTGAGGAAGTAATAGCCAACAAAAACAGGTAAATAGCCAATCTTTGTCTCTTGTTAAACACCTCCAGGGGAGTAATCACGGCAAGAACAAAGAAAGGAAAAAATCCTGTCTGATAAAGGAGACACGACACATGCCCAGAAAGGCTCTTTTGAGTCAGAAGTCAGAGGATAATTCCAGGCCATAACAAGTCTTGCTCCTCCCTGAAGCCTTCACTTCAAGATCCATCATGGTGAGGGTGTGCATGTGCATCCCAGGGAAGGGTCCTGAGACAGTGGGGACAGCAAGGTAATTGGCTTGAGGGAAGACACAGACCCAGAAAACTGACCCTTTATATAGGATTTAAACTTCCCAAAGGCACGACTCTCTCTCTGAACTCACCCATGCATCTTTTGGCAAGTACAGTTCTTTCCAATAAACTTCTTTCTTTACTCTGTACCTTCTGCCTCGTTGACTGAGTTCATTCTTGACTAGGCAGACAAGACTAGGGACCCTAGCCCTAACTGCTGGCACCTGCGGTCCAGTGGTTAGGACTCCTGGTCTAAGAGACTAAGACCCTGCTTCTAGCTACCGCTTGCTGTTGCTAGCTGCAAGCTGCCACTTACTGCTGCGTGCCTCCAAAATCACCAGGAGGGAGCCCAGTGGAAAATTTTGAGCTGCAGTGAGAAATCGTGTATGGGCTTGGAAACTGAAGATGTTCCTTTAAAAGAAAAAAATCAGTGCTTTCTAAAGTCAAGTGACAGCATTGACCATTATCTGCTCTTCTCTCCTGCCAGCTCTCAAGTTTTCTTGGGATGTTATCAGGGCAAGGATCAGAACAATGCTTGCTTCTGTTTTGTTTTTAACCTGAATCATGAATGACCAATCGGTAGATGTAGGCCGAGCAAGGAGGCTTCTCTGACGCTGGACTTTTGCAAAAATGTAGAGGCTGGCCGGTGTCCACTGTATTTCCTCGTCTTTCCCCAGGGAAGGTCCTTTCTGCGTTTGGTTGTTGAGGGCTACTGAAGATTGTTTGGGAACTTGACCGCTGTGGCCACATCCTGGCAGAATTTCTTGCCGACTGTTATTTATTATTCTACAAAAATCAAGCAAGCGAAAGCTGTCTCTCTCCAAAACAAACCCCCAAACCCAAACACACACACGTGACCCACAAACACACACACAAAGAAACCCACAAACACCCACAACTCTGCTATGATTGGTGCTGAGGAGGATGTGTCTTAAACGGCAAGCACAGCCTTCACTGGACTGTGGGACCATTGATACATTTCTCTTCTTGAAAGAGGGACTCCAATTAACAATGAACATTTTGGGGGTCCCCTTTTACCCAGTTTAGTGTTCAGGGGTCTGGCGGGGTCGTCCAGGGACTGGCTCCCGTCTTCACTGTGTAGAGCTCACGCCCCCTTCCCCTTTGACCTTGCACCTGCTTCCTGGCGATTCATGACCCTCTGGTCCCCACTGGGGGCTGCTAGGGGCCAGGCCGCATGGTCTTCAGCTTTCTGCCGAGGTTGAGGAGCCTGAGTCCATCAATGGGAGACCACCTGCACTATGAAGACCAGTGGAGAAGCATGAACCTACTGTGGGCAGAGTGGGTCACAACAAGTGGATGACACCTGACATTTATCCAATGTCTGCCATGTTTGGGCTGAAGCCTTGTTCATCTTTGTCTTGTTTAACCCTCAGCAATCCCCTGGTGGCTCAGATGGTAAAGCATCTGCCTACAGTGCAAGAGACCTGAGTTCGATCCTTGGGTCAGGAAGATCCCTGGAGAAAAAATGGCAACCCACTCCAGTACACTTGCCTGGAAAATCCCATGGACTGAGGAGCCTGGTACTGTTGCAAAGAGTTGGACACGACTGAAGCGACTTAGCACAACCTTGTAAAATATATCCTGATTCCTCACTTTACAGATAAAGTGAGGATTAGAGTCTCAACAACCTGCCCAAGATCACATGACCCAAAAGTTAGGGAGCCACTACTTTTTAAAAAAACTTTCAGGGACTACCCTGGTGGTCCAGTGGTTAAGACTTTGCTTTCCAATGCTAGGGGTACAGGTTCGGTTCCTGGTCAGGGAACTAAGGTCCCATATGCTTTGTGGCTGAAAAATCAAAGCATAAAACAGAAGCAACTTCATGCTGATGTTTTTGGCAGAAACCAACACAATACTGTAAAGCAATTATCCTTCAGTGAAAAATAAATAAATTGAAAAAAGAAGCAACATTGTAACAGATTCAATAAAGACTTAAAAGAATGATCCACATCAAAAGTATCTTTTAAAAAATTCCAACTAAGTAGACATTTTTAACCATAATATTGTATAGTCTTCCTGGTGAGACCCACATCTATGGATTCTCCTGTGTTAGCTTCCATTCCATGGATAGTTGGATGAAAAAGGCTGTCATTCTCATTCTCACACATAAGAACTCTAAACTGTGCCTTTAAGAGGGTGTGTGATGGCATTTAGTTACAGTCTTGTATTTAACACAGATCTTTTCCTCTTTTGCACTTTTCTGACCTCTCTGATGACTGTTTTGCTTAGAGAAGCTCTGAGTCAGCAGCATTTCCGGGGACCTGCAGGATGAACTCCGGCTGGAGTGGGAAAAGGAGGACTTGCAAGCCTGCTCCTTGCCTGAGCTCGCCATTCCGCATCAGCACAGCGAGGAGACCAGCACTTCTGCAGGAAACAGCCATCAGGGCTGCTCATCCCAATTCAGGAGCCACTGGCCACAGTGGTTGAGTTACATTTAAATTCGTAAAATAAAATAGAAACCCAGTTCTCAGCCCCACCAACCACACGGCGAGGCCTGATCCCCCACGTGACCGGAGGTGCCGCATGGGCAGCTTTGGTGTGGAATGTCCACCTGACAGAGTCCACTGGATGCCTGCCCATGCCAGCTGCCCCGCACCAGGCCCCACAGCCATGGCCACGGCCACAGCCGCTTACAGAGCCGGGGCAGGCCCAGCTTCCGACGCCTGGAGTTCGTATTCCTAGAGATGAGTCTACACAACTTCATATAAAGGAATGAGACATGGTCTTTTTTTTCAGGGTGGAGAATCAATTAGCAAGATAGACATGAAACTGGGACAACAACAGGTGATTTTTATTAATCGCCATAACCATTTCTTCAATTTATTTATTTCTCGGAATTTTATGTAATGCAAGTTATTTTAGATTTGTGTTTAATGAATGTGATTAATTTCTTACAGAGGATCTGTTTTTTGCTCCATTTTGTGAGCTCTGTGAATCACTGCTTACACTTTAAGTTTCAAAGGTAGATTGTTGCTTTTCTGTATCTAATGTTTTTGCTAAAGGAAAACCTTCCTTCCAGTAGGAACACAGAATGACCAGGTCCGGATGCTGAGAGACTTGGCTCATTAAACACGGGAGGGGTCTGCAGCTGGCAAGCCTGGTCTCTCCACTTTCACGAAGTCTGTGCCCAGGGCCCCCATGTGCTCTGCAGTGACCTGAGGTGGGAACCCCAGAAGGTGCATGGGGGCTGTCTCCAGTTGCGGCGAGTGGGGTACTCTTCACCACACGCGCTCCTCCCTGGTTGAGTTTCACCGAGATGAATCCACACGCTGGCTACGCAGCTTTTTTAAACAATAAAGAGAAGAAAAGTGCGGCCCAGGTTTGTGGGTCACTGATGGGAAGTCAGTGGCAGGGCCGGGCCTGGACCTGCACAGACTCAGAAGGATAGGGAACCAGCTGGACAGGAGGACACGGTCGCCCAGGCCAGGAGGTGAGGGGGCAGGCCCCATTCTGAGCCCCAGACGCCTACCAGTCTAGGTGGCTGCTCGTAGGAGGCAGTGTAGCCATGGAGAAGGAAGTGGGCTGATCCAAGGAGGGGAGGTAGGCGGAGGGTCCTGGGAGAACAGAGGGCTCCTGGAGCATATCTGCCCACTGCAGGCAAGAGGGCACCTCTGTCACCAGCCCCTGTGGCTGTCAGGCTGGGGAGCAGGGGGTACGGGCAGCTGCTGGGCAAGGGAGGCCGGGGGTCACGGGCCTGAGCAGAGTCCTGATGGTTCAGGGGGAGGGTGGAGAGGGAGCCCTCCCTAAGAAAGGGCTGCTGGGAACTCTTAGCTCGGTTCCTTAAGCTGCAGGACTGCGTGTACCTCTCCTCCTGTGACTCTCGGCAACCTGTGGTGGGATGAGAAAAGGGAGAGGATGAATCAGACCAAGGCCGCCTGAGCTCAGGCTGGAGGTGCAGGGAGCAGGACGGGGCAGAGTGGGGCTGGTGCTGCTGAGAGAGCTGCAGAAACGGGGCTTCTCGGGATCTGGGCCGGGGAGATGAGGAAGGGCAGCAGGGCCCCTGAAGGGAGGGGCATGCAGCGGAGCAGTGGACATGCAGGGAGGAGAGGGATGTGGTCAGAGGTGGAGTGTGGACAGTTACGGGAGCTGGGAAGTGTGGGTGATGCAAAGCGGCCCCACTCGCCACGATTAGAGAAAGCTGCGTGCAGCAGCAAAGACCCAGGGAGGGCAGCAAAAAGTAAGTGAACGGTATAGTGTTTGCACACAACCCCTGTATACACCCCTGCACACTGTGAGTCATCTCTGCATTACTTACAAGCTTAATACAATGTACAGGTTTTGTGGACAGTTGCTGGAGCACAGAAAATTCAAGTTTTGCTTTTTGGAAATTTCTGGAATTTGGGGGGGATATTTATGATTCAGTTGGTCGAATTCAATGATGGGGAACCAATAGATATGAGCACCAACTGCATATTAACACCACTGAACTATATACTTAAAAATGGTGAAGATGGTCAATTTTGTTTTGTGTGGATTTTTTTTCACCACACACACAGACCCAAAAAAAAACAAAAACAAAAATTCTCAGAGAGATCTAAGAAGAATATCCCACGATCTTGAGCAGAAAACACAATATGATAAAGGTTTCACTTCTCCCCAGAGGAACACAATGCAAGCCCAACACAGTTTTTCACGGAAGTTGAAAGGCTGGTTCTAAAATGTATATGGGAATGCAAAGCGTCAAGAATAACCAGGATCCTCCTGAGGAAGCCACAATTGTGTAAGACATTATAGATTGCTGTATGTATGCCCTCTCAATTAATCCTTATGGCAAAAGAGTCATTCCCTGTTTTACATATGAGAACACTGAGGTTTGCAGAGGTTAGTGACTCACCCGGGGCACACAGCAGGGGCAGGTGGCACTTGAACACCCTGGTGAGTTCCATATGTCTCACTCACATACACACACACACACACACACAACACACTCACACACAACACACTCACACATACACTCACACACACACGGAGATGGGGGGCACCAGCTCACACCCGTTGGGGCTTGTGTGCTGTGCTTAGTTGCTCAGTCATGTCTGACTCTTTGCAACCCCATGGACTGTATCCCTCCAGGTTCCTCTGTCCATGGGATTCTTCAGGCAAGAATACTAGAGTGAGTTTCCTTGCCCTCCTCCAAGGGATCTCTCTGACCCAGAGATTGAACCCAGATCTCCTGCACTGTAGGCGGATTCTTTAACATCTGAGCCACCAGGGAACCCCTTGAGCCGAAGCAGGTCTGAACCAACCTTGGGGCAGATTTGAGCCTCTAGCCCGGCGTCGGTCCTGGTTCAGTGGGTCTCTGGGGGCTGTCGAGGTCTCAGAGTGATGTGGTCTGCATCCTCCTTGGTCTCTCATCGCTTTTCTGATGAATTTTGTTGTGGTCAAGTTCCTTTAACTGCTTTGCCCTTCAATTTCTGTAAAATGGAAAGAATCATCCCTAACCCCACGGGTGGTTTGAAGATTAAATTAAATAACACTCAGATCACAGTCAGAGAAGGCAATGGCACCCCACTCCAGTACTCTTGCCTGGCAAATCCCATGGATGGAAAAGCCTGGTAGGCTGGAGTCCATGGGGTCGCGAAGAGTCAGACACGACTGAAGTGACTTAGCAGCAGCAGCAGCAGATCACAGTGTCTGAACCTGGAGAAGCATTCAACAAACGTCAAGGACTAGTATCATTTATTATTTAAATGCATCATTTAGAACCACGATTGTGTAAGACATTATAGATGGCTGTACACATGCCCTTTCAGTTAATCCTTTCAACAAAGGAGTCATTTCCTGTTACACATCTGAGAACACTGAGGTTTGCAGAGGTTAGTGACTCACCCCGGGCACACAGTAGCAGCAGGTGCACTTGCAACATGGTAGTGAGTTCTCCTTGGATTCTGTTTCTTTGCCATCTTCTCCTCATATCAAGTGCAGCCCTGTGAGGTGAGCTGCTCTTGCTTCGGCCCATGGAGGCATCCTGCTGTCTTTCCTCCACTCTGTTTTCTCTGCGTGTCAGGACTTACCCTGTATAGCTCTTTATTCTTGCCTTTTAAAATTTAACATTATAATGTTAGCACATTTCAAAATATTTAAAAAATACAGGCATGCCTCATTTTATTGCATTCCACTTTGTTGCACTTTGCAGATATTGTACTTTTTACAGATAAATATTTTAGAAAACTGACAAATAACTATAGGGGAAAAAAACCCCACTGATGGAGACTTATTTCTTCCCCCAGTGCACTGAGTGGGTGACCTTGAGACAGGCAGTCGTGATTTTTGAGACAGTTATTTATTTTTGATCAAGAGAAATATATGATCTTTGGTGGCTCTGCTTGTCTTCCCAGATGGTTCAGAGGTAAAGAACCAGCCTGTCAATACAGGAGATATAAGAGATGTGGGTTTGATCTCTGGGTCAGCAAGATCCCCTGGAGGAGGGCATGGAAACCCACTTTAGTGTTCTTGCTTGATGAATCCCCACGGACAGAGGAGCCTGGTGGGCTACAATCCATGGGGTCACAAGGAGTTAGACACTACTGAAGTGACTTAGCACGCACGTGGGCCTATGAATGTTGGCGTAGGGGCAGGTCATTGTGACCTCCACCCCAGGATGCAGAGCAGTCCTGCACCCACCTACCCTGTAACTCCTCTGCTGTCCCAGCTGGCACCCCACCCTCACCTTAGCAACTGTTCCCCATGACTGGGGTTTTATCTTTGTGAGAGGAAAAGCACAAAGCTTTTCACAATCTGGACTTTGCCCATCACTTTAGCAAATCATTTGTTTTTATCTTAATCTTGTTTTTTTTTGTTCAAAACTTGGTCCAATGTCATTTCTCTGGAAAGCATCCTTTAACTTCTCTCATTGTCATCTGGTTCACATACTTTCTGGCTCAGACAGTAAAGAATCTGCCTGCAATGCAGGAGACCCGGGTTTGATCCCTGGGTCATGAAGATCCCCTGGAGAAGGAAATGGCAGCTCACTCCAGTATTCGTGCCTGGAGAATCCCATGGACTGAGGAGCCTGGTGGGCTACAGTCCATGGGATGGCAGAGAGTCAGATGTGACCGGTGACTGAGTGACTAACACACTTTTCTCTGGGCTTCCATAATTTCTGTGCGTATTTCTGATCTCTCAATTGTTTTTTGGATTTTTGGTGGCACAGCCTGTGTGATCTTAATTCCCCAACCAGGGGTTGAACCCAGTCCCTTTGCAGTGAGAACTCAGAGTCCAAACCACTGGATCGACAGGGAATTCCCTACCATTATCAGTTTTAATCTGTGTTAGATTTCAAGTTTCTTGAGGGCAGAAATTATGCCTATTCCAATTTGTTTCTCAATTGCCTATTAAATATGCATATATATAACATGTAATTACTTATTATTTGATTCACAGATAAGTAACTAAGAGAGATGCTGAAGAGGGTGACCTGGATTCTCCTAAGACTGGGTGTCTGGTTGCTGGAGTTGAGAAAAAACAAAAGGAACAACATGTAGTCACTTTGAAATATAAGAATTTGAGAAAGCTTCTTAGGAAAAAAAATCAGATCCCATATTTGTTAGCTATTGCAACCCCACACACATGCTCAGGTATTCCTGGACAAGTGTTTTAGCAAATATCACTGCATGTGGTGACAGGAGCCAGAGGGGTTGGGTCAGGAGAGAGGCCCATATTTCTAGTTCTAGAGACAGGCTTGGCATCACTGCCAAAGTCAGTGGGACTGGGTAGTGGGGTTCCAGACCCCTGACCTCAGTTTTAGTCAGAGTTCTACTTTTGTTTCAATTTGAAGAAGGATTTCTACTGCTTAAAAAAATAAAAGCTGGGGGCATCGCAACCTTAGACCAAATAGCAATGCATCCCACGTCCAGGCCAATTTGCCAGCTTCCCCAAGACTTGTTTCCACTGGGGCTTTCTTTAATTAGGCCCTTTTTTCTGGCATTTGATGCTATTCACAGTCAGAATCCACTCTTGTCACACTTTCTTGAATTTCTGCCATGTTCTAGAAACTCTAGTTTGTTCGGACAGTTCTCTGGAGGGTCATTCTGGGAAGGTGCTTTCAGCCAAGTCCTGAAACTCCCTCATCAGGCGACAGACACATCATCTCCCTCAGAGTCCTGCAGTGAGAACCCTGCTCCATGGATAATTGTGTTAGCAATCAATAATCCTTTCACTGAGACTGGTCATTTTTACTCATTTATAGTGTTCATTGTGCAGCACAAAATGATGAGACTTCTAAGTAACAGAAATAATACACCTTGATTCAAAATCAGGTTTGGAATTAGTATTATAATTTAGTAGTGTGCTAAGAAATCTCAATAACCTCAGATATGCAGATGACACCACCCTTATGGCAGAAAGTGAAGAGGAACTAAAAAGCCTCTTGATGAAAGTGAAAGAGGAGAGTGAAAAAGTTGGCTTAAAGTTCAACATTCAGAAAACTAAGATCATAGCATCTGGTCCCATCACTTCATGGGAAATAGATGGGGAAACAGTGGAGACAGTGGCTGACTTTTTTTTTCTGGGCTCCAAAATCACTGCAGATGGTGACTGTAGCCATGAAATTAAAAGACGCTTACTCCTTGGGAGGAAAATTATGACCAACCTAGATAGCATATTAAAAAGCAGAGACATTACTTTGCCAACAAAGTTTTGTCTAGTCAAGGCTATGGTTTTTCCAGTGGTCATGTATGGATGCGAGAGTCGGACTGTGAAGAAAGCTGAGCGCCAAAGAATTGATGCTTTTGAATTGTGGTATTGTAGAAGACTCTTAAGAGTCCTTGGACTGCGAGGAGATCCAACCAGTCCATCCTAAAGGAGATCAGTCCTGGGTGTTCATTGGAAGGACTAATGCTAAAGCTGAAACTCCAATACTTTGGCCACCTGATACGAAGAGTTGACTCATTGGAAAAGACCCTGATGCTGGGAGGGATTGGGGGCAGGAGGAGAAGGGGATGACAGAGGGTGAGATGGCTGGATGGCATCACCGACTCGATGGATGTGAGTTTGAGTGAACTCCAGGAGTTGGTGATGGACAGGGAGGCCTGGCGTGCTGCGATTCATGAGGTTGCAGAGTCAGACATGACTGAGCGACTGGACTGGACTGAACTGAAGTGATGATGAACTCATCATGTCTTTAACCACAGTGTCTTATTCCAAACGAGTGGAGTGGCAGGCGATGGCCTCCAGGGGAGGGTGATGATGGGATGGGAGGACCAGACAGGTTTGGGAGCAGCAGCTCCAGATGAGGAGGAAGAGCAGGTTCCATGGGTGCAAGCTGCCAGCAGGCCTCGGGAGAGGCACCCCAGCAGGAAGTCTCCGGATGTGGAGCAGGTCTGAGTGATGACAAGACCCAGGAGGAGACACTGCTGGGAAGCTGGTGACAGAGTGCAGTAAGGTCAGTGGAGCCGAGGTCAGCTCTCCTGCAGCTGGTCGGATGGGTGACGAGGGGGCTGTGCAGGCCAGTGGCTTTCTCCCCCACTGGGGGGAATCTCCCAGGCTGTAATTGTATCCACCAGCCCCACTTCCTTCTTCACGTTGTTCTTCCTGGAGTCCCCCTGCCTCAGTCCTCTTCTGGCCACTCACCTGTCCACTTTTCGTTCCCACATTTTGTGGATTCAATCTCATCTACTACTGTTTCCAGCTGATCTTTATCCTTGGGGAGTTAGACCTTTAAAAATATAACTCTGTGGTCATTTGAATGGGACTTGGGGAGGAGAGGAGATAAAACACCCATTCAATCTGCCATATTCCCCCCCTTTTTTCAATATCATTAGGCTGAAGGAAAGTGATAACACTGAATAGTGAGACAAAATGGGAGACCCCCTAACTTGTGGCAGGGGTGGTGGGTTACTCCTCCTTGTTAGAAGTCACTGATTTCTTGTTTTGAAGACAGATTGTGGAGACTACTTTGGTGGCCTGGAGGTTAGGACCATGTGCTTCCGCTGCTGAGGGCCCAGGTTTGATCCCTGGTCAGGGAACTAAGATCCCAAAAGGGTGTGGCATGGCAAAAAAAAAAAAAAAAACAGACTCTGAAGAACTGAGATGGACAGAACAAATGTCATAAATGAGATGAGACAAGTCAATGAGGACTCTCTAGACAGGAAATGACCTTGATTATAATTCACTTTGATTATAATTCACTCCTTGTCTTGATGGAAACTCACTACTTCCAAAAAAATGATAGTGGGAAGAATCTCTCTTCCTTTTTATTATTACTTAATAGTTCATTTCCCATACTTCCCTTCTGATTAATACAAAAGGTATTACTAAATACTTAGCTTCCTCCTCGGCTACCGCCGGCAGCTGGACTGCACATGGCGTGCTTCTTTTGCAGACGTGGGGGCTCCTGTAGGCTTGAAGGATGACTTTGAGCCACTGCTCAGCTGTTTCCAGGAGATGGATAGTGTGCACTTCGAGGACTTCTCTGAGCTCTGGAGGAGTGTGAAGTTTGGAACCATCTTCTGTGGTAGAATGAGAAATTTAGAAAAGAGCACGTCTGCAAAAGAAGCTTTGGCTTTGGCTTGGCGATATTTTTTACCTCCGTACACCATCCAGATCAGAACTGGTATTTTGTATCTGCTATATGGATTATATAACACCCAACTGTGTCTGAAGGATTGGGATGAAATTTTAAAATTTCAGCAAGATTTGATAAATGTACAACATTTTGAGGCAGCTTGTATTTTTAGGAAGCTATGACTAGACAGAGCATTTCACTTTACAGCAATGCTTAAATTCCCGTCATACAGAATGAAGAAAAAATTCAACAAGCTGAATTACTGAAGAATTTAAGGACCCAAATGATTGATAATGAAACTTATCACTTATGATGTATTAGAGGAAATGATGAATGTTCATGACCATTATCAGAGAATTAAACATGTAATTTCAGCTGACAAGCCCAATCCGGAAAAATCCCTCAACTTGATAAAGGATGATTTTTTAATAATATCAAGAACATAGCTTTGGAACATCAGCAGTGGCACAAAGACAGAAAGAATCCACCCTTAAAACTGAAAGTTAAAGATGGAGAAGAAAAGAGTGAGAGAAATTCACAACAATCAGAGAGATGTGAAAGGGCAGCATCGTTAACGAAAATAAAATCAAAGGTGTTTTCAGTTGTTCAGGCATTGAGATCAAAAAGGCACCATCAGGTCAAAGGTGACTTTTCTGACTCTGATTCTGCACCCAGTCAAGTACAAACCAAAGCAACTAGGAAAAGAAGAAACAAAGAAACGTTGAAACCAGCAGGAAGTGGAAGTGTCTTCCAGAGCCAGAGGTGACACGCATAAGGAAGATAAATCTTTAAGTTTGAGTATGCCTGTGGTTACAGAAGAGGATGAGGGGAACAAAAGTTTTAGTGAAACAAAGTTCACTGCACCTAAGAGGAGAAGAAAACAGAGAACAAAACCCTGGTGTAGAGTACTTAATATTGAGCTCTGTGACAGAAAAGATTTATATAGGTTCATCTCTACCAATATTTTTGGACACCCAATGTGAAGAGCCAACTCATTAGAAACCTTGATGCTGGGAAAGATTGAAGGCAGGAGGAGAAGGGGATGACAGAGGAGATGGTTGGATGGCATCACTGACTCAATGGACATGGATTTGAACAATTTCTGGGAGATGGTTAAGGACAGGGAGGCATGGCGTGCTGCAGTCGATGGGGTTGCAGAGTTAGACACAACTGAGAGACTGAACAGCAACAACTACCATTTTTCTAGATTCTGCATGACCCAGCAATCCTACTCCTGGGCATATACATGGAGGAAACCATGATTCTAAAACATACATGCGTCTCAATGTTTATTGTAGCACTATATACAGTAGCCAGAACATGGAAGCAACCTAAGTGTCCATCAACAGAGGAATGGATAAAAAAGATGTGGCACATATATACACATGGAATATTATTCAGCCATAACAAGGAATGAGATTTTGCCATTTGCAGAGACAGAGATTCTCTGGTGGCTCAGATGGTAAAGAATCTGCCTGCAATGCGGAAGACCTGGGATCAGTCCCTGGGTTGGGAAGATCCCCTGGAAGAGGGCATGGAAACCACTCCAGTATTCTTGCCTGGAGAATCCCCATGGACAGAGAAGTCTGGAGGGCTGCAGTCCATGGGGTCACAAGGAGTTGGACACGAATGAGTGACTAAGCACAGCACAGAGACATGGATGGACCTAGGGACTCACATACAGAGTGAAGTAAGAAAGAGAAAACCAAATATTGTACATTAACACATATGTGTGTAATCATGACTATATTTTGAAGATAGGGTATGAAGCACTTGATAAGATTTGCTTTAGATGTGAAATGAAAGCTTATTGGGCAGAGTTCAAATAGAAAATATTTGTGTTTAACAGTGGGTGAATTAAAATATGTCCAAGTACTGGTTACCTATTATATTAAAGTAAGCTATTTGTATTGCTGACTTGATTATAATAAAATAATAGCACTAAGTTGTAAATTAAAAAAAAATACTCAGCTTCCCTGATAGCTCAGTTGGTAAAGAATCCAACTGCAGTACAGAATACCCCAGTTCGATTCCTGGGTTGGAAAGATCCCCTGGAGAAGGGAAAGGCTACCCACTCCAGTATTCTGGCCTGGAGAATTCCATGGAGTTTTTAGTCCATGGAGTCACAAAGAGTTGGACACAACTGAGCAACTTTCACTTAGGATACCAGAACTAAAATCCCGTGATGCTCAGCCCAGTTTAAGATCAGTTTTGACTGTTCAGAAAAAGTAATCTCATACAGGCAGCCACAGGAGAATTCATTTCACTGAGAATTACAGAAACAATTAACTGTTGTTTCAGCTCCTATCACAGGTCAGCTAAAGGAATGAGCCTGTCCTGAGTGTTCAGTGTGGTGGCCAAATGAGCGTTATTCTTCACGTAGCTGAATATTGCACCAAAATGAAGCTCCGTTCTCTTCAGGAAACGCGGATTGAACTGTTGCAGGTTCTATGTCTGCACTGATGAAACAAAAATGAATGAACGGGTCCCTCAAGCCCTTGAAGTCGAGGGGAACATGGAGACATGATGGTGAGTGGGTGATAGGCTTCTTGTGGCAGCACAGGTGCCCACAATCGCCCTGGTCGAGGCCGTGCACGGGCCCTCCTGCACATCCATCTGCAGAGAGCTGCCGGTCAGATGTTGTCTAGACATGGCGCCACTTCTCTCTGCTTCCTCGGAACACTCTCTCCCTGAGAAGCTCCTGCCGGTGGCTGCTGCTCGTCTCCTGCCCCAGCACCCCCCACCATGCCCTGTGTCTTATCTCTGGGGAAGGGGCTGGGTGCTTTCCCAGGTGGGAGATGAGCTGGGGTGGGGCCAGGGGCTGCTTTTCTCAGCTGGTCTGGACTTTTTCTTTCTCTTTGACACCAAACACACCCGTCAGGGAGAACCAGCCTCTGCTCTGGCCTCCTCATGGTCCAGGCTCCTCTATCTCATCGCCCATCTGCCTGGAGGAGTCTAGGTTGCCTCCCTGCTCCACAGACCAGCCATTGTGGTCCTCTTTCAGCCAGATCTCCTCATTCACGTACTCAGAACTCTGGAGGACAGTGGGGAGCTGCCATCTCGCTGGCGGTCAAGGCCCCCATCCTCACAGGCGGCCGTGCTGTGACCTCCAGTGCTGGCCCTTCCAGTGTATCTCCATATTGCTACAGGGCTTCCCTGGTGGCTCAGACAGTAAAGAATCCGCTTGCAATGCAGGAGACCCGGGTTCGAGACCCGGGTTCGATTCCTGAGTTGGGAAGATCCCCTGGAGGAGGGCATGACACCCACTCCAGTATTCTTGCCTGGAGAATCCCCATGGACAGAGGAGCCTGGTGGACTCAGTCCATAGGTTGCCAAGTGTTGGACACAATTAAGTGACAGCAGCACACATCTTGCTGTTGGATTAGACTGTGGGGTGAACCAAGAGAGAAGGCTCCCACCACATTTTTGCTGGTTGGTGGGGGCAGCCCACTCACATATCCAGTAGTTTTCAGGACAGTTTCCAGGGGCAGGAGGTGGCCTGAGACCTCCTCTAGCAGAGGGAGGACCAAGGAGGGACCTGGAGTGGGGGCTCTGTGTTCCCAGTGGTTCTGAACCAGACAGGACAAAATCACACACATGTCTCTTGTTAGTGCTAAGGGGTGTTCTTGGGTAACCACAAGCATTTCTTCAAACCCTCAAAATAACCCTGCAGGGCTAGGTGGTGGATTCCCATTGTACACACTGGGAAACCAAGGCTCAGAGGTGTCACATTAACTGCCTCAGCCTCAGGCTTGGGAGGCCACTTTCTGAACAGATCTATCAGCCCCAAAGCCCCCATTTACTCTGTGGCACCAGGCTGTCCCCTCCCAGCAGGTTGGGGGTCTCATGCAAGGACCCTCTCTTCAAAAGAGGACCTCAGGCATTTGTCAGGCTGCAGAGCTTCCAATACAGAATGTGGATGTCTCCTCTTTTGTATTCTTATCCACATTTTCTTATTTATATTCTCCTTATATTTGATCCATCAAATGGAAATATCCCTTCAGGAAGAATCCTGCTGTTGTCTGGGTGGACTAGATACCAGTGAGAAGAAAATTTAAAGTTCAGTTCAGTTCAGCTCGGTCATGTCCAACTCTCTGTGAACCCATGAACCACAGCACGCCAGGCCTCCCTGTCCATCATCCACTCCCAGAATCCACCCAAACCCATGTCCATTGAGTCGGTGATGCCATCCAACCATCTTATCCTCTGTCGTCCCCTTCTCCTTCTGCCCTCAATATTTCCCAGCATCAAAGTCTTTTCAAATGAGTCAGCTCTTCCCATCAGGTGGCCAAAGTATTTCAGTTTCAGTCCTTCCAATGAACACCCAGGACTGATCTCCTTTAGGATGGACTGGTTGGATCTCCTTGCAGTCCAAAGGACCCTCAAGAGTCTTCTCCAACAGCACAGTTCAAAAGCATCAATTCTCAGCTTTCTTCACAGTGCAACTCTCACATCCATACATGACCACCGGAAAAACCATAGCCTTAACTAGACGGACCTTTGTTGGCAAAGTAATGTCTCTGCTTTTTAATATGCTGTCTAGGTTAGTTATAACTTTCCTTCCAAGGAGTAAGCATCTTTTAATTTCATGGCTGCAATCACCATCTGCAGTGATTTTGGAGCCCAGAAAAATAAAGTCAGCCACTGTCTCCACTGTTTCCCCATCTATTTGCCATGAAGTGATGGGACAGGATACCATGATCTTAGTTTTCTGAATGTTGAACTTTAAGCCAACTTTTTCACTCTCCTCTTTCACTTTCATCAAGAGGCTTTTTAGATCCTCTTCACTTTCTGCCATACGCGTGCAAAACTGACAGCTGTACTGGAGCATGTCGACCCCAGCTGCTTCATGATGGCTGGTTGTTTCAGCCCTGAGGGTCTGTCCCACACTGGGACTTCTGACACTGACTGATTTTTCTAGCCCCGTTGATGGGCTTTATGGCAGAGAATATTCTCGCATGAGTTTCAGCAGTTAGTACTCACAGGATCTGGTTAGAGAAGATGGTGATTGGGAAGATGCGCATATTGCACAAGGAAGGTGTGTGTGTGTGACTCAGTCAGTGGTGAAACAGCTTCCAATTCCAGGCTGAACCCAGAACTCACCCGGCTAGCGGAACTGCCAGGCTCATACAGGACCCAGCCTTATGCAAAACCCTTGATGTCGTGTACTGCACGTCCTGGGCAATTAGCACAGGCTTCAATATCACCATGGAGAGGAGGTTTCCTGTCTAATAGTTGCTTTTATCAGATCACCTGGGGACTCTGGGAAACAGTGGTAAAAATCTGGTTAGTGCCTGACACGTAGAACAGTGTTAGAAGATGATACAAACCAGATGGTGCTAGTGGTAAAGAACCCGCCTGCCAATGCAGGAGACATAAGAGATGTGGGTTCGATCCCTGGGTGGGGAAGATCCCCTGCAGGAGGAAATGGCAACCCACTCCAATATTAGTGCCTGGAGAGTCCCCATGGGCAGAGGAACCTAGAGGGCTACTGTTCATGGAGTTGCAAAGAGTCAGATACACCTGAAGCCAGAAGCCTGGGGGCCTGAGGAGCCTTGAGAAGCTCCTTCCATTATAACATGGTGGTGATGGAACCCACGGCGTGACCCTGGAACCCACGGTGTTGACCCTGGGCCATCACGGGTGAATTTTGGCAGCTGCTCTCTGTTTGAAAGACCTGACTCACATAATAGAGGATCAATATTTTTAACAATATGAGTATAATTATTTTCATTGTTCTTAGAGACAAACCAGAATCCTCTCAAAAACATGATTGGATGGAGCAGCTCCTTTGTCGGGGGCTGTATGTGAGACAGGGTGTCTGGGGCACGTGGGGCAAGGGTGGCATCTTGCTCAGAGCACTGAGACCCCCAGAGATGAGTTATTTTATCATAGTGATCAGTGATATTGTTTTTCATACATTTACCTTTTATTTTGTATTGGGTAGAAGCTGATTTGGAGAAGGCAATGGCACCCCACTCCAGTACTCTTGCCTGGAAAATCCCATAGATGGAGGAGCCTGGTGGGCTGCAGTCCATTGGGTCACTAAGAGTTGGATATGACTGAGCGACTTCACTTTCACTTTTCACTTTCATGCATTGGAGAAGGAAATGGCAACCCACTCCAGTGTTCTTGCCTGGAGAATCCCAGGGACCGGGGAGCCTGGTGGGCTGCCATCTATGGCGTGGCACAGAGTCAGACACGACTGAAGCAACTTAGCAGCAGCAGCCGATTAACAATATTGTGAGAGTTTCAGGTAAATAGTGAAAGGACTCAGCCACACATACACATGTGTCCATTCTCCCCAAACTCTCCTCCTGTCCAGGCAGCCACTTAACTTGAGAAGAGTTTCCTGTGCTGTGCAGGGAGGTCCTTGTTGGTTCTCCGTGTTAAATATAGCACTGTTACATGTCCGTCGCAAACTCCCTAACTCTCTCTTCCCCTCTTCTTCCCCAGTTCCAGCCATAAGCTTGTTCTATGTGAGTCTTTCTATTTCGTAAGTTCATTTGTACCATCTCTTTTTAGACTTCACATCGAAGGTATGTCATATGATATTTCTCCTTCTCTGTCTGCCTTACTTCAGTCAGTATGACAATCTCTAGGTCCATGCATGTTGCTCAGAGCTGAGTTTTCAAGAAACCCCCGTGGAACAGTGCAGAGGATGGAGGACAGGAGGCTGGAGGACGCTCCTGTGAGGCTCCAGGAGGGCAGGCCCTGGGGCAGAGTGAGGCTGCAGAGGAGGATGCCTGCTGGAAAAAGGTGGGTGACTCATTCCATGTGGAGATCAGGGCAGTGTGGTTCTGCTGCCTGGATGAGCAGTGGGTGGAGGCAACATCCCATCCCACGGGCCACACAAGGAGATGGTGGGTCTGTCTGGGTACTAACTGTGTCGCTTGGATGGGGACAGGTTCGGGAGGAGGTGACAGTGTACCCCAGTAGGGGGGTGCTTTCTGGGTGTGGACCAGAAGCTCCAAAGGAGAGCACGTGGGATGAGGAAGCAGGTATGGGGAGAGAGGAGAGTTAGGAAGGAAGGTGGAAGACCATCCAATAGCTCCATCCTCAGCTTAGAAACAGAAGGAAAACTTCCTATGGGTCTCTCTGCTTCCCCAGAGAGCAGTCATCTCACATTTAAGTGACACCTGGGTTGGGAAGATCCCCTGGAGGAGGGCATGGCAACCCACTCCAGCATTCTTACCTGGAGAATCCCATGGACAGAGGAGCCTGGTGGGTACAGTCCTCGGGGTCACAAAGAGTCGGACATGACTGAAGTGGCTCAGCATGCACTTTTCCTCATGCTTTCTAATGTTTTGTTGTTTTTTAGTCACTCAGTCATGTCCAACTATTTTACAACCTCATGTTTTAAGTTACACGAAATGTATTTTACAAATACATGAGGTATAAATTATAAGTAAAAAGATCAGTTTATTGATTCTGCTGGATTTTAGGCCTTCTTTCCTAAATATTGTAACTAGAAGAGCTCTGGGCACATTATACACAGAATGGACAACACCAAGAGCGAGTGGATGTGGGTGATGATGACCTGTCAGTGTAGGTTCATCAACTGTAACATATGCACCATCTGGTGGGCAACATCGATAATTGGGGGTGGGGGTTGTTGTGTGGGGGGCAGTGGGCACGTGGAAAATCTCTCTACCTTCTGCCTAACTTTGCTGCTAATCTGAAACTGCTCTCAGAATAAAGTCTATTATAAACATGTAAGCCCCAAAATGAGAGGGCCACACCAGCCAAGCTTCATGCCGTGTGCAGCGCTCGCTGCCGCCCTCGATGGTTGGTCTCATTGTGAGTCTGTGCGCCTGCTCCTGCCCCATCTGTCCCCAAGGTCCTGAAAAGGCTTGGTGTCCTGAGCTCGAGGGACCGGGGCACCTCCGCAGACACATGTAAGTGGACACTACATTCCAACCCACAGCCTATCAGAGATGATGGTTCTTCATCTAGGAAGTCATGTGAGTTTCCAAAAACGCCCAAGATGGAGACTGAAGCGGGAAGCTGGGAGGTCAGGTGGGGGGGTGGGCGGGGGGGGGGGGGGGTGGTCCTTGTACTCATTGCCGCCTGAGGGAAGCCTCCTGATTTATGAACCACTGCAGACCATCTGCGGGCTTTGAAATCAGTTTCATGGGTCACACCTAGGATTTTCTAAATAATAAGAATAAAATAGAGATAAAACATCAGAACACATGGCATTTTGCAAGGTATTATTTTGTACAGATTTTGTTTTAGATATTTGTGTGTGTGTGTGTGTGTGTGTGAGAGATGATATAAAACCGATTTCCTCCTGTGAGTCACAGCCAAAAAGAGTGAGGAATATTCAGCTTCAGAAGTTACTGCTGACAGAGTTTGGGTGACCAGGCCCAGAGTGTCAGGTTCTGCCTCTGGTCCAGATGCCAGTTTTATGAAGGCGAATCTTCCTTCCCACCCTACTTTTGTCTTTCAGGGCCTCTGCCCAGATCTGCCCTGAAGTCAGGAAGGAGTGGTGCGAGCACCTCCTTATGAGAGACAGAGGAGTGGAGGGAGCTGAAAGGTCACTGGTGGTCGGTGCCTGGGAACGAGCTAGCTTGCAAGAGCATCTCGTTGTCACTGCCCTTCCTCTTATGTCCGGACAGCTCCCACCCCTACCCCTCAGCCCCCACCCTGTTGCCTGGCTGCAGATTTGGGGATGAAGTTAGTCTTGATGTTGGCTGAGATAGGCTTCTGTGCTGGTCTATTTGTGGCCTAATTACTATAATAACCTGGGCAAGGCGTGATGACAGGTGAGACGTCTTAAATCCAGGTTTATCTCTGTTCTGGTTGACCATTTGACTCCTACCAGGAAGTTATTTCAGTGATTTATTCTCTGCAGTTTCAATACAAGGATTTTGGCCTTTGACTCCTCCATGTGAAAATATCTAAGATTTATTTGATGGTAAAAGATAAAGGCATTTGAAAGAGTGGACACACCATATTATTACCAGATCCTCAGTCTGAGGGAGGTTCACTGAGGTTTATCCCAGTGTGAATTAAAACAAGTAATGTGGTTTGCAAACTCCTTTAAAAAAAAAAAATCAAAAGTCAGAAGTCACCTGAAAATGATTTCTCCTCTGAGTTCTACTGTTAACGATATATCTTTTTAAGCAGTATCACCTTTATAAGTTTTAATGGAAATCCCAGGGGGAGGGGAAAAAAAGAGAGAGAATAAAAGGAAAAGAAAAATACTAGGTGTAGTATCAAGGGTTAAACCTAAAAATAAAAATCACCAGCAAGAGGGCGGGAGAGTCTAGGTGCAAAAAGCAGGAGGAAACAATGCAAGAAAAAGAATGAAAATACTTTTTTCTTTTAAATGATCATTTTTAAGTATCAAAACTGTTCTCCCTTTGTCATGGAGCCCCTGTGAGCCTAGCTTGAGAACTCAGTGGAGTGAAGGCTGAGAAGTCGATCTGGGACATAAGACAGGCGCTTCATTCTGATGCCAGGCTGATAAGAATTGTAAGCCATTCTTCCAAGACTTCCTGTGCACTGAGGAGTTTGTGAAATCCATCAGTAATTTCAGAGACGGAGCAAATCTCAATGACCCTATATTTCCTTTCATAGTCACTCTGCTATGGCTGGTAATGAGGAGGAATTTACTGAGCTACTGACTGACATGTGAAGGTTTAAAATACATCAAAGGATGTTACCCCAAAAAACACCCTACTGAATAGGAAAAAATATTTAGAAATTGTATATCTAGTAAGGGATGGATTAAATGGGGCTTCCCTGATGGTTCAGGCAGTAAAGAATCTCCCTGCAACGCAGGAGATCTGGGTTTGATCCCTGGGTCGGGAAGATCCCCTGGAGAAGGGAATGGCAACCCACTCCAGTATTCCTGCCTGGGAAATCCCATGGACAGAGGAGTCTGGCGGGCTACAGTCCATGGTGTTGCAAAGAGTTGGACATGACTGAGCAACTAACACTTTCTTTCAAGGGCTTAAAAATACAGAATATATAAAGAAGTTCTATGACTCAACAACGAAAGAAAAACCAATTTGAAAATGGGCATAGAACTCAAATAGATGTATCTCCAAAGATATACAGATGCTAAGTAGGTATTATGCGTGAAAAGGTGCTCAACATCACCAGTTGTTAAAGAAACATAAAACCACAATGAACCTAGAGAGTGTCATACTGAGTGAAGTAAGTCAACAGAGAAGGAGAAATAAATATTAAATGACATTCCTTATATGTGGATTCTAAAAAGAAAAGATACAGATGAACTTACTTACAAAACAGAAAGATACTCACAGACTTAGAGAATGAATTTATGATTGCTGGTGGGGAAGATGGTAAATACGAGGAGAGACAGGGAGTTTAGGATGGACATGTACACACTGCTATATTTAAAATGGATAAGCAACAAGGACCTACTTATAGCACAGAGAACTCTGCTCAATGTTATGTGTCAGCCTGGATGGGAGTGGTGTTTAGGGGATAATGAATACATTCACATGTATGGTTGAGTCCCTGTGATGTTCACTTGAAACTATCCATAACATTGTTAATCGGCTATATCTCAATATAAAATAAGAAGTTTTTAAAGACCACAGTGAGACATCACCTCACACCCATAAGGATGGTTATATATTTTTTTTTAGGATGTGGGAAAATTGGAGCCCCCTTGTACACCTCTGGTATGTACCAGAATGTGAAATGATGCAGTCGCTGTGGAAAATTGCCCGGTGACTCTTCAGAAAGTTAAACAAGCTGAACACGTGCTCCAGTGACCCCATGCCCAGTTCATTTCAGTTCAGTTCAGTCACTCAGTTGTGTCTGAGTCTTTGCGACCCCATGAATCACAGCACACCAGGCCTCCCTGGCCATCACCAATTCCCAGAGTTCACTCAGACCCACGTCCATCGAGTCAGTGATGCCATCCAGCCATCTCATCCTCTGTCATCCCCTTCTCCTCTTGCCCCCAATCCCTCCCAGCATCAGAGTCTTTTCCAATGAGTCAACTCTTCGAATGAGGTGGCCAAAGCACTGGAGTTTCAGCTTTAGCATCATTCCTTCCAAAGAAACCCAGGGCTGATCTCCTTCAGAATGGACTGGTTGGATCTCCTTGCAGTCCAAGGGACTCTCAAGAGTCTTCTCCAACACCACAGTTCAAAAGCATCAATTCTTCAGCGCTCAGCTTTCTTCACAGTCCAACTCTCACATCCATACATGACCACTGGAAAAACCACAGCCTTGACTAGACGGACCTTTGTTGGCAAAGTAATGTCTCTGCTTTTGAATATGCTATTTAGATGGGTCATAACTTTTCTTCCAAGGAGTAAGCGTCTTTTAGGGATATACCTTAAAGAATGGAAAACCGGAGCTCTGAAGATGCTTGTACGTGACTGTCCGCAGCAGCATCCTTTGCTATGACAGCAATGGGAACAAGTCTTGTGTCCACTACAGATGCGGGTATACCCCAAGCACTTGCACTGAGAGGAGTATACCCAGGGTACATGCACAGAGTGGAGTATACATGGGGCACGTGCACCGAGCAATGGCAGCTGACCCTGCAGAGGAAGGAAGCTGGAGGACAGGCCCAGTGAGAGCACCCAGACACAAGAAGACTATCCTGCATGAGTCCACTTACACCAACCCTGCAGCGACTGAAAGCACAAGCTGGCTGCCAGGGGCCAGGTGCAGGGAGCTGGGAGTCGGTGTTTCAAGGTCACACAGTCTGTTTGGGGTGATGGAAATGACCCGGAAATGGATAACGGTGCTTGTTGTAAACATTGTGAATGCATTTAAAGCCACTCACTGAATTGTACACCTAAAAATTGTTAAATAGCATCTTTTATGTTATATGTTTATTTACAATGTTAAAAGTTAATAACGTAATTTTTCCAAAACTACTGTATTGTGAACTTTGAATTGTTTTGTGTGTAAGTTAATCTCAATAGAGCTGTTTAAAAAAAATAAAGATGTGAAAGCAAAGAGTAGGTAAAACAAAGGCTGATCTTTGTAACGTGTGGCTGGAGGGGTCCTGAGGTTGGGTGGTGGCTCACAGCCCCCACTGGGTGTGGTGTGTGTCACTGGGGATTCCCTGGTTCCAGCACTTATTTACTTTTAAAGATATTGCTGAGTCAGGCAGAATTTTCTACAGCCGTTTGTGTTTTGCTTGTATTCACTTTCTTACAAAAATGGACAGTTGAGACAAAGAAAACGAAAGGTCCAACTATTTGTCTTCATTTCACTCCAAAGCAAAACAAGAAGAATTTTCAAATTTTTTTTTTTAATAGAAAGCAGCACCATTTCTGTATTTCCTCCTTTTCATAAAGAAGTTCTTAAAATGCCCCAACCACAAGCATTTTCTCTGAGAGCGGGGGGCTCACCTGTGCGGTGTTGGCGTTGGTTGATGCCCTGGCTGGAGGGATGTGGGATGCACCTCCCGGGTCCAGAGCCAGCCTGGTCAGCAGACTCCCCAGCAGGACTCCCCAGGTGTTCGTGATTCTTGGGGCTACAGCAGGGATCTGCATCGCTGACCAGTGACTTCAGTTGCTGCTGAGAGCCTGGCATGAAGGAGTTTGCTTTCTGTCTGGACTGGGCGACTGCAGTGACTTGGTGACTTGGTGGAGAGACACGCGGCTGGGGAACCTTTGGTGACATCTCCCACCTGCCTCCCACCTGCGTCCATGTGCTGGGACCCCTGGTTCCTGGCTGGATCTGGTTAGAACACTGGCCGTGGCCCAAGTCCTGCTGCCCTGGGTGGTGGAACAGGACCACATTGGGTGGGGAGGGGGTTGCTCATGACATTCTCAGGCAGCCGGGAGGGGTGACTGCATAAGGACTCGGGAGAGAACTGCCAGAGGAGGCGGTCTCCAGACCCTGATCTGAAAGCTGACACAGACTTTAATCCAGATGACCTCAGAGCCAACCCACCCCCCAAGCAGGAACTCATCAACAGTGCTCTTCAAGACTTTCTTTGCCTTTTCTAAATGAATCATTCACTAAAGACACAAATCATTCACTAAAGACACAAACCACTAGATGGAACCTTACATATTCAAGTATTACTTAGACTAATGAAAACCCAAAACTTGGGAAAGATTGAGGATGAGATAGTTGGATAATATCACTGACTCAACAGACGTGAATTTGAGCAAACTCTGGGAGGTAGTGGAGGACAGGGGAGCCTGACATGTGGCAGTCCGTGGGGTTGCAGAGTTGGACACGACTGAGCAACTGAACAGCAACAATGAAAATATTTCAACAGGTGAGGGATTCACACTCCTGGGATGCCAGAGCTTTACCTAAAAGGGAGCTACTTCCCTTCACGGTGCTGTCATTTTTCTCATCTTTAAAGGAGCAGATGACAGTTGTCTTCATAGTAATGTTTCTAAATGCTTTCCTTCACTCTTTGTTTTTTTAAGAGAACTGGCCCTCGTAGGACGTTGGACTATTCCCCACCGGTGACATTCTCTCTGGGGAACAGCTTATCCCCTCAGGACAAGGAATCCCAGCAGGAAAGTGCTTCGGGTCACACACAAGGTTGCTTTCATGGCTGCTCGTTGTTTGTGAAGGTTATGTAAGTGGCAACGTCAGAGCTGAGTCCACGATTATTAAAAAAACACACAGAAGTAACAGGCCAAAGACACTCAAACCCTCTGCAGCAACGTCTCTACGGTGCGCATTTTATTCCCAATGCTCAATAAAAATGGTACAAACAAAGAGACAGAAGAAAACCCACCACCTTGGCGTCATCAGACACCTTTTATTACACACTGACTCATCTCCTTCTCTGGTCATCCCTCACACCTCAGCAAACTCAGCTCCTGCCTGCTCATTAACTGTTGACTGCAAAGAAGTGAAATCTACTGCCGCGCTTTCCAAGTAGAAAAACCAAACATTAGGCCCCCTTTTATATAAATGACCACAAAGTACTGAAAACCAGGAAAGTGATGAATCAACACCCACTGTGACACACGGGAAACACAGAACTAGCAAAGCCCACTGGCAGTCAGTAACGTCAGTCAGCGGGTTCTGTTAGTGAGACAGCTGTTTTCTGTCATGTCGTGTTTGGTCGTGTCAACTTTCCTACCTTAGCTCTGGGGTGAATGAAGCTTGGAACCTTGGAAGCAGCCTTGGAGAGGCAGACGCGGTCCTCTAGCACTTCCTGGGGGTGCTAAGGGTGAGAAACAACCCCTAGCAGCAGTACGCCTACCTTGCAGGAGCCCCCCAGGACCGGTCCCAAGTAGGGGAGCCAGCTCCTCCCTCCTGACACCATCCCCACCATGTGGACACAGAACTTTAAGGCACTTGCTCACCTGGCACCACGCCGGTGCTGCTGTTGAGGGCAGCGCGCTGAAGTCCTGGCCGGCGATGACACATTCTTCTGACTTTTCTAACAAGCCTGTCAAACGTGAGTGAGTGAGTGAGTGAAAGTTGCTCAGTCATGTCCGACTCTTTGAGACCCCATGGACTGTCCATGGAATTCTCCAGGCCAGAATACTGGAGTGGGTACCCTTTCCCTTCTCCAGGGGATCTTCCCTACCCAGGGATTGAACCCAGGTCTCCCGCATTGCAGGTGGACTCTTTACCAGCTGAGCCACTACTAACTGGTTTAGGTGCAAAGGACTCTTTTTTTTTCCAAACCCCAAATACAAGCTAGCTACTTGTATTCATGATCCTTAGATCTTAGATCCTGGCATGCATGCTTAGTTGCTCAGTTGTGTCCAACTCTGCAACCTATGGAGCCCACCTGGCTCCTCTGTCCATGGGATTCTCCAGGCAAGAATACAGGAGTGGTTGCCATGTCTTCTTCCATGGGATCTTCCTGACCCAGGGATGGAACCTACGTCTCTTACCTTGGCAGATGTGTTCTTCACCACTAGCGCCACCTGGGAAGCCTCAGGTTTGTGATATGAAGTAGAAAAACACAGGACATAGAAGAGTAGTGGTGTTCAGAGCTCCACTCCCAAAGACGACTGTGTTAACCTCCTGTGAACATTAGACAGGACATCTCCCCTGGCAGAGATGAAGACAGAAGGACAGAAGGAGAGAGATTCTTCCATAAAAATACAGTCATGCTGAAACGTCATTATTACTAAAAATATTAAATTTGTTTTTACTTGAATTTAATAGAAGAAAATTAAACTGAAGGATTTTTGAAATTCAGAACTTAGGGCAAGAAATACTATTTCCTAAAAATCACCCTTGGTTTTTTGTTGTTGTTGTTGTTGCTTTGGTTTTTAAGATATTTATTTATTTGGCTGAGCCGGGTCTTGGTTGTGGCATGTGGGTGCCCCCTGCATTGGGAGCACAGTCTCAACCGCCGGACCACCAGGGAAGTCCCCACTCTTAGTTTAAACGGAGAAGCTGTACGAAGAATTGGAAGGGTGGGTCAGTATTGCTGGTTGTCCAAAGTATGTGCTTCAGGTTTTGAGATTTTGTTGACTCACCTTCAAGAGACTGTGTAGGTCATTTCGTGTCTCCCCTGTCCCATCCCCCCACCATTTTTGTCCGTCCTGTTCTTATCTGTGCAGGGGTGTGGCCTCCACAGCTTGTGGCCCCAGCACTGCTCTGTCTTAGCTCACGAGGGCTCTGGACCCCAGTGCCTCAGCCCTTGGTCTCCTCCCCTCACTGCTCAGCCTCTTCCGTGGCCTTCAGGCGGGCCCAGGGCCCCCTGGGTCTCCTCGCCTGCCTGCTGCTGTCCCTGCATCTGTGAACCATGCCATGGGGAAGTCAGGGATCACACTGCACTGAGGGGGAGGCGCTTGTGTGTTTTGATGTTTCTGCCCCAGGTCTGAAGACTCCGTCCTTTGCCTTAAAGTTTGATAGCTTAACTACATGTTTTGTGTGTTGTATACAGTCGGACATGACTTAGTGACTGAACCACCACCACCAGCGTGGAGATTTCCTGAAATGTGACTCTTTTGACTCAAAGTTCTGTTCCTTTTCTTTCTCTGGACAATGCTCTCGAGTTGCAACTTTTGGATGCAATCTCTGTTACATTTCCTGAGTTTTCCCATCTCCGCCGTGTTGGTTGTCCTCGTTACTCACATCTGCTCGCTTCTTTCTAGTTAGATTTTCTCATCTTTCTCATCCTTAAGGTGATGTCAGACCTCTACATCTTTCTTGGGCATCCACATCCATCAGCGTCCAGCTTTGTCGCTTGTTTTTCTGATCCGTCTGTGAGTTAACAGGTTTTGATCCTCAGTGTGTTTCCTTATGGTGACAAGCTCTATTTTAATCTCTTTCTGTAATTTTTTTCCATTTTGACTGTTTTGTTTACTTCATATTCTTATTAAATGATTTTCTTGAGTGAAACAGTTGTGAGGGACCTACATTTACTTGTTGAGTTGAACGACCGGGATGTGAGCACAGGTGGTGTTTGTATTTGCACCTAGGAGGTTTGGGGGGCAGGCAAGCCCCTCTGCACACACCATCAAAGTGGACGACAAGGTCCTGGAAAAGGAGGACCCTTGAGTTCTCCAAGGAGAACTGCAGAGCTGAGAGAGGCAGGAACCTCCAGGCCCAAACCCACTTGTGCTGACCTGGAGGGCTCATTCAGGACTTGATGTGAAGGAGAATCGACTGCAGTCTAAATTTGCGCCCAGATCCCATGCAGGGAGAAGGATGAGGGGAAGGGACCTAAGAGAGAAAAATTGAACCTTTTCTGGAAGGAGAGTCCATATTATTTTTATAGACAGAAAACTCAGGGATGTCAGTGTGCCTCCCTGCACCTGTCTGGGCTCCTGGTCCTGACAGCCTCCACCAGCTTCCCTGGGGGCTTCTCGTCCTCCCATACCCTGAGTGATGGTGACCATGTCCCAGCTCAGCCTCCCCTCAGCAATGCAGGGGACCCCACCCCAGACACGGGCGGCAGGTCTTGTGCAGCCCCAGGGCGGCTGCCCGTCACTAGATGGACATTGGCCTTAGTGAGGACGCCCCTGAGCCTGCAGCCTTCTCCCTAGCCCAGGCCCACAGGCTGCTTCTCCACTGGGTCCCTGGTCCATTTTACGCAGCTGAGTGGACTGTCAGCTGTGGGAGGGGGACAGCCCTTGGATGCCAAGCCCCAGGGAGCGGGCTGTCTGACAGCCAGGGGGTGGGTGTGGGGCACTGGACGTCCCATCAATATAAGACTCCTCCTGGGCCTTTTCTTGAACAAGGACTCACCTTCCGGGTCTCCTCCTTCTCCACGACAGCAGGGACCAGACCCTAGAATTAGAGCTTTTTAACGTGTTCGGCATAAATCCTGATTACCATCTCCTGAGACAGAAACTCAACAACAAGAACAAACAACCTGATTACTGAGAGGCTGATCCAGGGCCCTTCCACTGGGAGTCATGTTTGCAGTAGGTGGCATGTGCCTGTGCAAGACTGTGTGTACATATATGTATGTGTGTGTGAGTACATATGTGTACATGTGCACACGTGTGTGCATGTGTATGTGTGTGTGGACTGTGCCATTCCGAGGGAAACAAGCAGGCCACAGGTGGAGACAGTCCTGAGCTGGCAGGACAGTGGATTGGCCTGGAGCACACAAAAAAGTTGAAGCAGAGATACTGCTCATGGCAAATACTTCGCCTTGATTTCCACACCTAGAAACCCTGCCAGGAGCCGGCTCGCACTTTCATGTGCCCAGGACAGAGTGTGTGTGTTCTGACCACAGCGGCCTCCCCTGGAGAAGTGAGTGGGAAGCAAATGCTCCCCCGACCCTGGCCACTTTCTTACTGGGTGACTTGGGGCAAATCACTTCACTTCTCTGAGCCTTGGATGTCTCATCTTTAACTGGGGCTAATAATTATAACCACCCCACCCACCTCTCAGAGTTGTGAAAGAGTGTTGCTGAAGGTAAGTCACAATAGCAGTGCCGCTGTTATTATTGTGATTAATCCTAATAACAGCCTTGCTGGCCAGGCAGGGCACTAAGTCACTCTGCAAATGGTCAGCAGCATAGGGCTGGGTCATGCGGTGTCACAACCTGCCTGGGGAAAATAGAACCAGAACCCGGGCTTCTGAAACTGAGTCCAGTGCTGTCCCCTCTGTAATACAGATGACCTTCAACTCACATTTTATTCACGGTGGATAATGTCAATGTAACTGAGAACTATGACGTTAGATCTTTTTTTCTCTCCTAAACTATGATATGAGACTTGAAACAATGTGTTGAATTTCCTGCCCTAATAGTTTTTTTCATCAAAACTGTGTATAGTCCTGTTCTAAATACAGATTCTCACAACTCAGTGATCAGGAAGAGCACAGGAGAAATGCAAAACTCACAAACAAGACTGCCAGTAGTGGGGCATAATCAGCAGTTATCTTATTAGTAATGCTATTAACTTTGCAAACTTCCCTTTGAGAAGTTTTAAATCTTGGAAAAAGTAAAGCCATAATATCTGTCCCCCCTACCACCTCCCTCCCGTCTCCCCTCCCTCCCTCTCCCCCTGCCCCCACCCTCTCTCTGGTTGAATTCTGATCCAGCCCAGGCTGGGTGGACTAAGGGTGAGTGGTCTGCGAGCTGCTTCCTGGCCAGCTGAGGGCACAGTGCCTGGTACACGATGGGCTCTCAGACCTGCTCACTGGATACATCATCAGTGCAGTGGGTCTTATTAGTCCTGCAGGCGTGAGAAGGACGACGACACAGATATGAACTTGAAGGTCAGAGGCCTAGACCCCGTGCAGGCCCTGCCTCTGACCCACGGTGAGGTCCTGGCTGCATCCTGGCTTCACCACTTCGTCTCTCTGGGTATCCACTTCTCTAAAAGGAAAGGGTTGGACTGGATCAGGGATGGGTCACAGGTCTGCAGCTGTGCACCAACCCCAGCCGCAGTCCACCGTGCTGATGGAGGGGCGGCTGAGAAGGCCGGGGAGGTGTGGCGGGGCGCCGTCCAAGGAGGGGTGACATCCCCTGGGGACTGGACACTGGGCTGACACCTGCTTTCCCTGGATCCCATCGCCCCTGAGATCTTGCAGTTTATGAATCTATAACCAACAAGAGTGCTCAAACTTGGTAGAAACTGAATTTTAGAAACAACTCAGACCACGCTGGGTGATTTCTGTGCTTTATGTGGGAAACCTTCCTCCCCTGTGGCCCTACGGTGTAAGAAATAAAGACTCAGACTGTACTTGACGCCGGACCAGGGTTCCGGGTAAAGACAGCTTCTGTGAATTCTCCCGCCATCTCTAGGATGTAAAGGGAGTGCGGTACTATTTGACTCATTTTATAGGGAGAGGATTTGAGTCATAGGTAGAATTATCATCCCTGGATCATGGGTAGGTACAGGTGTATATTTGGGTCACTTAGCTCACCCATATTTTCCCCTCCCAGAAAAACGGGTTTCAGCTAATTCCATGTATGCCCTGCCTCAGCACCACTGGGCGGTTCTCACTGCTCTCCCCTGGACCCTTCATCCTGGCCACAGTGATGATTTGCGGCTGCTCCAGAGAAAGGCCTGGGTTTGTCTCTGTCACCACCTGAGGCTCCACCCCATTGAAACTGGACTCCAGTCAGGAGCTTTGGAGACCAAATCCAACAACAACCTACCTCGTTTGACTTTTTTCCTTTCAAACCACAGCTTGTGAGGGAACATCTACTGAGCACATCATTGATGCTAACTGGCCACTTTGTAGGCCAAAGGGATGCTTGGTCCCTGGGGAGTGACTGTCACTTGGACAAACTGCCCATTAGAATGTGCTAAGGCTTTGTGGTAACATCCCTGGAAACAACAGCATTCACAATATGTTTATATTAGAGTTAGATCTGAGTTTCAACCTTGGTTTGACTCATTCATTCACTCAGTTGTGTCCAACTCTTTGCAACACCATGGACTACAGGCTTCCCTTCTTACCAACTCCTGGAATTTGCTCAAACTATTGTCCATTGGCTCCTTCTTCTCCTTCCTTAATGTGGTAAAGTGTACACAAAACCAAACATCTTAACTGCTTTATAGTTGAAGGGGCAGCTGAGAAGGCCACTGAGTCATGGCCAGGTGCCATGGAGGGGTGACGTCTCTTAAGGACTGGACATGAACCAGACACCTGCCATCACCGGACCCCATTGTCCCTGAGAACTTTCAGTTTATGAATCTATAACCAACAAGCATGTAACCAGCTCAGGGCGTTAAGTGCACTCACACTGTTGTAAAACATCACTTGCTCACCCTCAGCAGCCCTCTCATCAGCTTCTTATCAATTCCAGTCCTTTTCTGCCTCCTTTCTGGACACTCAAGTAATCTCAGTGGAATTTGTTTAAAATTATATTGTTGAATGTACCTAGTAAAATTCTTTGCAATTCTTCACTTTGAAAGCTTCCCCAGAAAGCCCACCAGTGAATTTACTGTAAGTTGCTTCATGGGCTTTTCCCTCAATAGGAGAAGGACCAGACTCTCCCCATATGTAAACCCAGATGTTGGAGGGTGGACTCTATCCACTGTACCCCACGTGCTCAAATAGGAGTCTTTCAGAGAACAAACTGCCCTGGAGGTGACACAAGTCTTCCTGGACAGGACCCTAGGCTGGAAAAGGCAGGACCCTGGGCATGTTCGGTGGCTGGACAGCTGGGGGACCTATTGGTCCCTCCTCTGCACTGATATCTCCTGGCCACACAGGACCATGGAGCTGGCTGATGAACTCACAAACATGTTGCACCTGCTGTGTGCTGGGAACACGTGGACCATACATGCGTCAAGCCATTTGGGTGAATTGTTTTCCAAATGACAAGCTAGTTATTCCAACACCACCAACAGTGTGATCCACTATAATAACTGAATTATCATGTACACCTAATTTTTTTCAAAATTTCCTCCTCTGGTCTGTTGATCTATTTCTACATGTGTGTGCATGAGCACCATCTATTTTATTATGACAGTTTTAATATGTGATTGAAAATATGATTCTTTATTTACATTTTTGATGGAATTTAAATCTAGATTCACATTACAAAAGCTTCCCATTGGGAATACATTAAACTTCCATAGTTTAATGTGAAATGTCTCTGTTTTTGCAAAATTATGTTTTTTCATCTAGCCACTGGCTTCCCAGGTGGCTCAGCTGTAAAGAATCTGCCTGCAATGTGGGAGATGTGGGTTCAATACCTGGGTCGGGAAGATCCCCTGGAGGAGGGCATGGCAATCCACTCCAGTTTTCTTGTCTGGAGAATCCCATGTACAGAGGAACCTGATGGGCTACAGTTCATGGGGTCGCAAAGAGTTGTACATGACTGAGCAGCTAAACAACAAAGTTTTTTCAGCTAGGGCTGTGGAATTGTTGTTGCTGTTCAGTCGCTCAGTTATGTTGGACTCTTTGCAACTTCATGAACTGTAGCACACCAGGCTTCCCTTCCCTTTCCTCACAATCTCCTAGAGCTTGCTCAAACTCAGTCCGTTGAGTCGGTGATGTCATCCAACCATCTCATCCTTTGTCATCCTCTTCTCCTCCTGCCTTCAGTCTTTCCCAGCATCAAGGTCTTTTCTAATGAGTTGGGTCTTTGCATCAGGTAGCCAAAGTATTGGAGTTTCAGCATCAGTCCTTCCAATGAATATTCAGGGTTGATTTCCTTTAGAATTGACTGGTTGGACCTCCTTGCAGTCCAAGGGACTCTCAAGAGTCTTCTCCAACACCATAGTTCAAAAGCATCAATTCTTTGGTGCTCAGCCTTCTTCATGGTCCAGCTCTCACATCTATACATGACTACTGGAAAAACCATAGCTTTGGCTATAAGAACCTTTATCAGCAAAGTAATACAGCTCTCCAGTTATTCAAGTCTTTTTAAGGTTGGTCAAATAGAGATGACTTTTACAATTTAGTGAGAAAACTGACAATCTTAAAATAACTTATTAAAAAATTGATGAGTGTCCATAGGGGAATATCCACAGGACTTTGCAGATTGCTGACTGATCACTTGAGTAGCCACACACACACAGGCAGGCTCACTCATGCTCAAGCATCTCAAGACCACCCCTCACTGCCTCAGGCCCTTGCCTGTCCTGCTTCTTTGACTTTGGGTGCTACCTCTCCCTCCCCAGCCTCCATGCTGTCCCAGGGTGACTTTCTGTCCTTAAAACCTGGCCATTTCACCCCTGCGGTGCTCCCCTTCCCTCCCTGTACACAGTTCATCACTGCTGGGGTCACTTCTATGCTGGCCATGCCTCCACCAGGCGAGCCTTGGGCAGGCATGCTTTCCCCACCCTGACCCTCCGCTGTCTGTGGGCAGGAGGTGGCCAGAGCTTAGTCCCGGCCCGCCGCTGCCCGGATGATTGCTGCCCTGGGTGAGGCCCCAGAAGAGCCGGCTAAGAGGTGGCCAGACCAAGTGGGCTCTGTTTGCTCCCTCCGCCCTCTCTGAGGTGAAGCTTCACGTGGCCCAGGCTTCTGGGCCAGTGTTGTCCTTGGCCGAGCCTGGAGGAACCAGCTGTCCTGGGTGGAGAGACAGAGGGTCTCAGAGCGGACGCCCCACACCCTGCTCTACTCTGAACCGCTCCCTTTGCAAGACTCCGCCTGAAACGAGAAGAGTAAGAGGAGGCCCTGCCCGCCCCTCTCCCCAGGTGCCCAGCAAGAGCCCTTTGTCTCTGCTGGGACTGGCCAAGGCCTCGGTGGGTGGGAGGCACGCCTGTAGGCCCATCCAAATATTAGCTGTGGACGCGTTCCTGCTTTGAAAACAGGAGACGCTGCGCAGGAGCCTCACCTCCCACAGAACACAACCACTTCTGTTTTCCTTTTTCCAGTGGATCGAGGTTGACACCTGCCGTGACCTTCCCTTCACTTTGCCAAAGTTTGGGAGTCACAGTTTTTCTCTACTGGGGCCCAACAGCAGGAGTGAAGCTGGAGAAACAGGAGAACGCCCAGAGGGTCTACAGGGACCCCTGGAAGACTGACAAACCTCGTCATGTCTTGGTGGAGGGGCAGGCTTGCCCTAAACTGATGTTAAATCAGTGCTTTTCCTCCTGCACACCTGGTGTGAAGATGGTTCCAAGACACAGCTGTAGCCTGTAACCAAAATCAATATTTTCTATCTCACTATCTGATCACACAACAAAGCCCAATTTATCAAATTAGAAAAATGCTGCACAACGAGGCAACATTGAGTCATGGCTTAAAAAAAAAAAAAATTACTAGACCCAATTGCGACTCTTTGCAATCTCATGGATTATAGTCCACCAGGCTCCTCTGTCCTTGGAGTTCTCCAGGCAAGAATACTGGAGTGGGCAGCCATTCCCTTCTCCAGGGGACCTTCCCAACCCAGGGATCAAACCCACGTCTCCTGCACTGCTGACAGATTTTTGCCATCTGAGTCACCAGGGAAGCCCCTTCTCTTTCTTTAGGAGACTCAGTTGAAGCTAGATGTGGCCTGTCAGGATGGGTCTTCTCAGTGTAGACTGTAAAGGAAATCGACAAGTATGTCAGGAAAAGTGAGGCTGGCTGACTTCCGAGTGTGTGCAGTGTTCCTTGGACAAGATCCCTGCAGGCTGGCCATGACGGGACCTGAGGCCACAGGGAGGAGTGGGCATGGGGTCCAGTCAGCACCTCCCCACGAGCCCAGGCTCCAACCTTGCAAGTCTACTGTGCGGAGAAACTGTATTTTGTATGGTTTTAAAAACCGCTGTAATCTGAAAACAACTCAAATGACCATTAGCTGATGAACAAATAAAACATGACCCCTCTGCACAGTGGAATATTAGGCCACAAAAAGGAGTGAGGCGCTGACACACAGGGGTGAGCCTTGGAAACGTTATTCTAAGCAGAAGTCAGGAAAGGGCCAGATACCATACAAGTCCGTGGATATGAAGTGTCTCACGTCCAGTAGTCGTGTGCTGGGGACGCACATAGCGCTTGCCTGCCCTCACTCTCTTCTCTCCTTCTTAGCCTGGAGGCTCACTCACTGGGCAGCACAGAGGCAGGGTGAAGCCAGACTCTCCTCTTGTGTTTGGAATTCGACTGCTCCCCCCGCCAGAGTCTCAGCCAGAGTGACCCAGGCTCCGATGACGGGAGAGCGAGAGAATTGTCTTCCTTTGGTGGCTACATTCAACATGGAAGACAGGATGAGTTACCAGGTGAGGTTCATCTTCCCTCTCTCCTAGGAGCTTGCCTTCTGGGAAGCATTTAATTGTCTTGCCACCAAACCAACCGTGAGAAACCGCAAGTAGGGGGGTCACTGTGCTGATTCTACAGACCCTCCAGGTCACGTGTCAAGGGCCCGGCAGGGTGGCCCTGGTTCTGGCCCAGTTTTGCCAGGTCTCAGCCCCCAGGAAGGATTCCACTAGCACCGTCCTCATAAAGCCTCTTTCTCTCTCCTGACGCATCCTGGGTTGCTGCGAACTTCACTGCCATCCGTGCGCGAGGCCAGGATTAGGCTGAGTCAGGGCTCAGCTCCAGAGCAGCGCCTGCACCAGCTGCAGTGGGAAGAGGTGGTTGCAGGACATCAGCGGCTTTCAGTGCAATTTAATCAGGGCTGGAGAGATGGGCTCAGGTACAGGGGTGAGTTCCGGAGCAATGCCGGGGCCCTGAGGAGGCTGCATGTCACCTTTGATCTGGACACCTCCAGCCCCAAAGTCGCTCTTCTATCTCCATCGGGCCTAGAAGCCACAGCTGCTCTCCTGGCTCTGGCCAAGTCACCTTGTAGGGACCTGCAGGAGCACATAGGCACCCGCCTTCCCTCCCCCTCCCAGCTGCAGGCCTGTCCTGGGCTTCCCAGTAAAAGGCTCCCCCCCACCCCCGCCAGGCTTCCCTTGAAGCTCAGTCAGTAGAGAATCTGCCTGCAGTGCAGGAGACCCGGGTTCGATCCCTGGGTTGGGAAGATCCCCTGGAGAAGGAAATGGCAACCCACTCCAGTATCCTTGCCTGGAAAGTCTCATGGACAGAGGAGCCTGGTGGGCTGCAGTCTGTGGGGTTGCAAAGAGTCAGGCACGACTGAGTGACTAACACTTACCCCCACCAGACCTTGGCTGCCGGTCCTCAGAGGGGCTGCCCCTTGCCCAGGCCCCAGCGCCCACAAATTGGACCCAGATCCCTAACCACATCGGGGCTGGAGAAGAAGACTCATATTTGTTTTATGTGAGGATGGGTGCCAGGAACCAGGCCTCGGCCCCACACAGAGGCCCGAGATCAGGAGAGAACGCCTCCCAGATGGGGAGCCAGGGGCTCTGCCTTATGACCACGCTGCCCCGGCCTTGGTCTGGCAGGTGGGCCTCCCTCTGTCTCACTCGGGCTCAACGCCTGTCCTGCACCCAGGCTGGACCCTCTGGGCCTTCACCACAAACTGTGTCTTCAGCCCATCTGTCTCCTGAGACCCTTCCTTCCCCCGAGGGCCCTCCCCGTGAGCCATTGCCCCACAGGCTCCCCCAGACCACTCGGGGTGTGCGTCCCCCAAGCCTATGAGGGCACTGGTTGATCCTGTATAATAATCGAGTCTCTGAGAGGATCACAAAGTCCCGGAGGAAGAACAGGGACCAGGCCTGTGGTCGTCTTGTCTCCCTGACAGTTTGCAGCTCAGGATGGAACAGAAAAAACCCTCGACCACCACCCTCGGGAGGGCCCACTTCCTGTGCTGTGCACCGGGTGTGGTGACAGCCTGCCTTCCACGTGGGCGGCGGGTCAGGACCAGAGCTGAGCTGCGTGCAGAGGTACCAAGGTTGCCCCAAAACGGGGCCAGACGGAACCTCCCTCTCCCCAAGTCCACTGCCCACGAGCTCAGGATCTTGGCCCACGAGGCCTGGCCCTGGGTCTTCCTCTCAGGCCCCCAGCCCCGTGGACACAGACAGGATGGGCACCGTCCTGGGAAGTGGGAGAAAGGATATGTGGCCCTGGTGCAGCTCTGCAACAGAACTGACCACGGTCTGCGCAAACCCGCTACCCTCCCGCCTTCCCCAGCACACACGGTGAGGAAGAAGCATCCCCGAGCTCTGTGGCCCAGCTGTCCTTCCTCCTCTCCAGGGGGTCCCACCATTGCCCAGAGGGCCCGGCCCTGCTCTGCAGATGCAGGAGGAGGCTGAGGGTGGGTTCCGGCAGGAGAGAAGAGGGCATCACCCTCTCCCCAGAGCGTACCCCTAAGAAAAGGAAAAGAAAGCAAGCTGACTGGGGATAGATCGGCATGTCTGTTTCCAACATAAACCCAAATTCACTCCAAGTCCTTTAAATCTGCTCTGTATTCTCAACATAAAGTGTTTTCTCCAGAAAAGATGATGTGGTGTTGCTCTGAAAAGTACAACGGAAACACGCAGAGTCCATTGAGAGCTTGTCCAGTAAGATGCCTGGTGCCTGAGAGACACTGCACCTGCCCCGGACTCTGAGTGCAGAACCGGGGCACAAACAAGGAGCAGACCCCAGCCTCATCCCACCCCAACCCGCACCCACCCCATCCCTAATTAATATCTAGTAGCTTGTGAATATGAGCTACAACAGCCAACTTTCCCCCCTCTGTTTTTATTACTTGTTCATTCTTGCCTTTTCTGGGAAAATTCATGCTTGCAGCAAACATCACCCGTTTTCCAGGCCGCACATCTGGTCAGTGCAGGAGCGGGTTAGGAAAGGCCATGTAGACAGCTCTAAAGCAAAACCTGAAGGGCAGCGACCCTGATGGCCACTCCAGGAAACACCTCCATTCAGGAGGCAGCTTGTGTCCTCCATTCAGGGACGTGGTTGGGAGGCTTGTGTCCACTCAGCTCTGGGCGTGAGCGAGGGTACACAGGTTCTGGAGGTTTTAACAAATGTTCTGCAACCAGACTCAGGCCTGTTAGAACTCACACCACAAACATCAGTGTGCACTTTGTCAGCTATATGTCCATGGAGCCGATGAAAACCACAGAGGCGCCTTCTCAACTGGTCACCTGGGGAAGGCACCACCTCCTCACGCCTGTGGACGTGACAGACATTGGTTCTGAGCTTAGTAACTGTCAGAATAATATTTACTGGGACCCATTTTTACCCGGGTTTGGTCTGTATTCACGCGGGGAGTCAGGAGGTTCCTCTGACTTTTCAGCGGTTTCCAGGCTTAGGTTTAGAAGCATGTTTCATTTGACTTTAAATGTTCTGTGTAGCGCTGCTCTGCTTTGGAGAAACTGGAAGAACTGCTGATTCTGTGTTAGAGTTCTCCAGAAAAGGACTTCCCTTGGGTCCAGGGGTTAAGAATCTGCCTTCCAATGCAGCGGATGTGGGTTCAATTCCTGATCTTGGAACTAAGATCCCACATGCAACACAGCAGCTAAGCCCTGTTCTAGAGCCCTTGGGCCATAGCTAGAGAGCCCACACCCCGTTATAAGTAAATAATAAAATTAAATTAAAAGGGGAAGGCCCAGATATGTTCCAGTGTCTCGTAGTTTATAGTCTATGGGAACTTGAATAGAATCTGTATCCTACTGTTGTGTGAAAATTGTGTAAGTCTTAATTACATTGAATTGGTTCATTGTGCTTTTCAGGTCTACTATATAGCCTTCTTCTTTTCTATATATTCTTCTATTCATTTTTGAGAGTTTAATATTAAACTCCAACTAAAAATCATAATTGATCTAGTTTAAAAAATAGTGTATATTATCATATATAGTGGAACAATATGTAACTTTGTTTTTTATTTTCCGAGTGTCCCGTAAATATGTTATTGTACTTTCATAATTTAAAAAATTAAAAAGAAAGAGGGAAAAAAAGGGAAAGGCGCTTCTCTGGTGGTCCAGTGGCTAAGCCTCTATACTTTCATTTCAGGGGGCATGGGTTTGATCCCTGGTTGGGGAGCTAAGATCCCACATGTCTTGCGGTCAAAAATAAAAAGGGGAAAAAAAAGGAAGGAACATTCAGGATACTGTGTTGCAGAGTTGTGTGTGCTGAAAACTTGCCTGATTTACACTGTATTTTCTACTTGGGTCAGTGCTTTGAAGAATCTATAAATGCTGTGTCATCTGCCTGTCATAAACATGTGTCAAAGGAAGAACTCAGAGCACCAACCAGTTCTCTGATCATGCCCTGGGCACCTCAGACCTGCACACGCCTGCCGTCTGTCCCCCTTCTCTTCCTGCTGCTTCCTGTTTTCGCCACCAAACACGGATGCAGTCAGTCCAGAAAGGGTGGAACTTGTTTTTTTTAATCTCATCTTATTGCTTCATCAACCCTCACAAATCAGTCCAAGGATAAATATGACGAAGAATTTATGGCAAGGCAGCTGTGGCAAGGCACAGATGGCAAGGAAATGCTCAGGTGGCTTAAGGGGACTCCTGGCTGTGGGTGATTCAGCCTCGGCAGACATACCTGCCTGATCCAGGACAGGTAAGTTCACGCCATGGACACAGACAAACCCTCACCCTCTTCTCCCTACCAGGAAGCCCACGCACCTGCCCATGGGCAGATGCGTGTGCTAAGTCACTCAGTCAGGTCCAACTCTTTGTGATACCACGGACTGTAGCCTGCCAGGCTCCTCTGTCCATGGAATTCTCCAGGCAAGAACACTGGAGAGGGTTGACAATCCCTTCTCCAGGGAATTTCCCTGACCCAAGGATCGAACCTGGGTCTCTTGCATCTCCTGCATTGGCAGGTGGCTTCTTTACCACTAGCGCCCCCTGGGCAGATGTGGAGTTTAGCAATTTAAGGTCGTTACAAGGAAGATGTACTGGAAATTAACCCATTGTTTATTTCCCAGTGAAAATGTGCCTACAGCCCTGGTGCACCCAGCATTCGTGTATACTTGGGGTCCTTGGAAATGTGTACCGAGATTTATAAACCTTTCTATCTAGTGAAAACCTGATTCCACTCCCAGTAATCTGTCCTGGGTAAGCAATTAGAGATGTACTTAGCTTTAGGCAGAGAATATTCTATGCAGAATAATTTATAAAGTAAAAATGTTGACCACATCCTGACTCTCCTACAACAGGGAAAACTGCAAGTAAGTTATGGCAACACGACAGACTGCTATTCATTCAAATCTGAACTTTCAGTCTCCTGCAAGCGTGCCCTCCCCATGTACCGTGATGAAGCGTGGAGTTAACGTGTGGGTCTGAGTTCAAACTGGCCACAAGTCCTGGCTCTGGAATGTCCACGTGGCCTTGGAATGCTTGATCATCTGACTTAGTTCCCTTGTATGAAAATAATGAGGCTACCATAGAATTAAGAAAAATAATTCATGAAAAGTAGAGACATACAGGGCTTCCCTTGTGGCTCAGAAGGTAAAGAATCTGCCTGCAATGTGGGAGGCCTGGGTTTGATCCCTGGGTTGGGAAGATTCCCTGGAGAAGGGAATGGTTACCCACTCCAGTACTCTTGCCTGGAGAATTCCATGGACAGAGGAGCCTGGTGGGCTACAGTCCATGGGGTTGCTGTTAGGCATGAATGAGTCACTAACACTTTCACACTTTCATGCTGAGACATACAAGGGCTCAAGAAACATTTCCAGTAAGTTTGGTTACACAGAAGTCACCGGGTGCTTTGAATGATACTGATGCTTGGGTTCCACACCTGGAAACTCTGATGGGTGGTCTGGGGTGTAGACACAGCCTCCAGACTTCTCGAAGCTGCTCAGGGGGTTCTGATCCCAGCTGTGGAGGGGCGCTCGTGTTGGACTAGCCACCTTCATGACCATGACAGAGTGGTCAGGCATAAGGACCAGTGGTTTGAAGGGCAGGTGCAGGCACAGCCTCTTTCACCCGGGAGGATGGGACCCCGGCCAGCTCCACACCGACCAGCCAGCCAGTCACCAAATATAAAGCAAAACAGGTGCTTGAGCAGAAAGTGGCCATCAAATTGGGCCGAAGACAAAGGTGAATGTTCCAGAAGGCAGGGCAGATGGAGGGGGAAGCACTGACTCAGTGTGAGTTTTCCCTCTGTCCTCACCAGTCTGTGCAAGAGGTGGAGGCCCAAGCACCCTGAGCCTGTGCTCAGGGACGGGGCTCAGTGAACCCACAGGCCGTTCCTGACAAATCAGACGGACCACAGCTCAGCCGCGGCTGAAGGCCATGCCCCACAACAGGGACACCTGGAACCCACAGGCCTGAGGCCCTGCCAGAAACTGACTGCCCCCCTCACCCTACGAGCAACCCACGACAGAGGAAGATGACACAACTCAAAGTCTCCACAGCTTATTCACAATCCCCCAGTCATTTCTAGAAAAGCAATAGACAAGCAAAAAAAACCTGGAATGTAGCCCATAATCAAGATGGACCCGACAGAGTTAAGCACCTTCCCACCATGCTGAGCAAGGCAGTTTACTCAGCTGTGTTGAGGGTTTGAGTGGAATGAGTATTTTTCTGGATTCATTGTTGCAGGCACAGTAACAGCAGTGGCCTTAACACCAGGAAGAGTGCCGAGTTCAGGTGGCCTGTGTTCTCCTACATTACATCAGGAAGTTTCCCCAACTCTTAGTCTTAGAGAAGAATTACTGGCCCCGTTTTCAAAGATGTGCTAATATCAGTGTAAGCTTTCCTCACTCCGTCAAGAGCATTTTCTGAGCTGGCCCGCCATGGACTCTGGCTTCCAGACCCCATCCGGTGAGGTGCTCCTCCATTGTTTCTTTCTGGGATCGCGCTGCCCGCATGGCAGGTGTCTGAGCCCTGGAAGTGTCGAACGTCGAACCAGGTCCAGCTGCCTAGGCTTTCATAGGGAATCTAACACGATGTGCCTGCCGCCAATTCTCAAGGGCTCAGTTTACTTGTAGCCCACATGCTTGGGGGATCCCCTTTTTCTTCCTGATAGAAAGTACCATTTTCTTGAAACACAGCTGCCTTTCCAGTTGTATAAGGAGGTCATGATCAAGTCAGAGGAGACCACTGGGGTCTGTTGCACCAGGGATTCTGGAAAGAGCGGGTCAGAAGTCAGCAGGCCAGGAAGCTGGTTCACAACTGACTGGGAGCCAAGGGTTAGAGGGATTGACTAACCAAGGGTTAGTCGAATCCAGGAGGCGGATTCAACTCAGTGTAAAAAAGACCCTCCAAGTCAGGGTCCCCAGGGTCAGATGGGCCCCCAGGGGCCTTGCAGAGATTTCAAGACGGTATCAGGGGTTGGGGGAGCATGGCTGCGGCTGCCCACCTGTGTTACCTGGAATTCCTGCAAAAACACAGATCCCTGGGCCCTGCTGGGGAGGCCCCGAGTCAGCAGGACTCTGAAAGACCCGGAATCCATCTCTTCACAAGAGCCAGGCAGAGCTGAGTCCCTGTGTGGTGGTTTCGGGACACCTGGTTCATCCCTTCCAACCAGGACCGGGCAGGTTGATGCCAGCCTGTGCCAAGCTGGAGAGTGCTTAGCCTGCTCTCACATGCATGTACATGCAAACACACACATGCACACACACAAACAGGTGCACATCAAACACAGGACTTGATTCTGAGCCTTGGCAAGTTCTTGTATCCACATGCGTACACACACGGTGGTGAATCTGGGGGTGGATTTCAGGCTATGGATCTGACATCAGGGACTTAGAGCTGGGAACTGACCCCCACGATGGGCCTGTAGAGCTGCCTGGCAGTCAGTGGGGCACCTGGGGCCAGTGGGTCACCCAGGAAAGGGAACCAAGGACAGAGGAACCAGCCCCATATCCAGGAGCCCAGGTCCCCAGGGGGCACCACATGTGTGAGTGAGGCTCCAAGCACGATTGACAAGGGTTTTTAATTTCTTAGTTGCATTAGGAGCTCACAGACTTTGACACATTGGTTGTGCTTTAGCTCGTGGTAGCTGTTTTTCTTACTGACACAGAGAAAGCCCGGCTGGTGGCCCTGGTTGTTCAAGAGGTATCCTTGCGTGCATGTCCTTCCTGGGTTTTCAGACTGTGGCTTGGATTCCTCACATCTTGTGTTAGCTCTTCTGTTTGAGAAGACGTTTGTGTACTTGTTGCTTTTTAATTTTTTTGGTTGCACTGGGACCTCGTTGAGGTGCACAGGCTTAGTTGCTTTGTTAACACATGGGATCTTAGCTCCTTGACTGGGGATGGAACTCACGTCCCCTGCATTGGAGGGCAGATTCTTAACCACTGGACCTCCAGGGAAGCCCCTGTGGGCACATTTCTCGTTTGTCCTCGGTGGAGAGTTGCTCCAAGCCACCCAGCCAGTTGTTACCAGAAGAGGCCTGAAGTGGACCATCAAGTCCATTTGTTTGTGGGGCCAGTTTTGTTGAGAACCTGCTCTGTGTGAGATACCTCCAGAAACAAGACTTGAATGATCCCTTGGCCCCTGCAGCTGGCTGGGGGTCGGACGAGTGCTGCTGCTCAAGGAGGTCTCAGGGACCGGCAGAGGGCCCAGAGGGCTTCAGGGAGGAGGTGGCCCCTGGACGCTTGTGCAGGGCAGAGCTGCTCCTGAGATGGGAGGCATTACCTTCCTTGCCTCCAGTCTCCGCTGGTACAATAGCCCAGGGGAGACTGGGGTACAAGCAGCCCCCCGCTAGCTGGACCCGTCCTGCAGCCCTGCCCTTGAGGGGCTCTGGGCCCAGTCCACAGACCCGTGTCTACTCACCCACACTGCACATGAATCCAGCCTCTACATGAAGACACTTAGAGCAACAGAGGAAGTGCTTGACATCCACAGTCTCCTCTCTGGGAGACTTGTAGGGTCATCCTCACAAGAGGCCTGAGGTTAGGAGGCAGACTTTGGTCTCCAGCCAGCTTCCGGAAGGAAAGGGGTGGTGGAAGTGAAGTTATTTTGGGAATTATTCAGGTTAAACACCCCACTCCCCCCCAAAAAAGGAAGAAACAAAAAAAAGAAAAAGCATGGTCTATCTAAGGACACAAAATTAAAAGGCAGTTTTTCCAAAAAGGTGAAGGGATCATTATTGGAGAAGGAAATGGCAACCCACTCCAGTGTTCTTGCCTGGAGAATCCCAGGGATGGGGGAGCCTGGTGGGCTGCCATTTATGGGGTCGCACAGAGTCGGACACGACTGAAGTGACTTAGCAGCAGCAGCAGCAGCAGAAGGGATCATTTGAGATCCTCATGGTAAGCGAAAAGACTGTGTCGGTCCAGAGGTGGGACTGGGCAGAAACCCAGCACCCGCCGGGGTGGGGGTGGGGGTGCAGGGAGCGGGGCGGGGGGCCAGGACCAGAGATGTTCTCCAGCCCAGGAGCTGACGGCCAGGAGGAGTGGGGCTGGAGCGGCCGGACTCCAGGGGGAGGTGTGGAATCTGGTGTGTTGGGGGAAGGGCAGTGACCTGGCTCAGAGATCTGAAAAAAGCAGAAACCAAAAAAAAAAAAAGCCAGCCCAAAAGGAAGGAAACAGAGTCTTCCCTCAGCAGAATACAAATGACTGCCCTGTTGAGAAGGAAACAAAAGGTCACCACCTCCAGCTGAGGGACGCCTTGGGACAACTCCCCCAAGTCCCAGGGCTGGACTGGCCGTGAAGCCCTTGAAGGACAGGAGCGTCCTTGAGAGGCTGGGGGTCCCTCCCACCTGTCCAGAGTCACCTGGGCAGGTGAACGTTTGCCGGTGGGGGATGTGTGTTCCTCTCCCACCAAGAGACCCTCCAGGGACCCCAGCCTGGGTCCAGCAAGCACAGAGCAGGCCAGAGCTGAGCCCCAGGGCCCAGCCCAGGAGTGAAAGCTGCAGCTCCTCTGGAGGGCACGGTGTCCTGCGGGCTGTCCGATGGGAGCCCGGCCCTGGCCACAAGAAGGGATGCTGGCAGGGGTGAGCCGCCTGGGAAGGCCCCCTGGGCCAGAGGGAACCAGGGAAGCGGCCCCAGCTGGATGGCCTTGGGCCGGCTCAGGGCAGCTGAGGGTCCCACAGGAGAGCATGGGACCACTGTCCTATCTGCTGTCCTCTCAGGCTAGGAAGCTGGGACAGGTCCAGAGACGAGGACACAGTGAGGGCGAGAGCGGGGCTGAGGAGGCGGCCCCGGGGGAAGGTTGTATGCTCCAGGGCCCCTCCCTGCAGGGTGCTGCTCTGCTTCGCACCCCAGCCTCTGGTCCAGAGCCTCTGTCCTGGGTGCGGCCTCCACAGCCCAGGGTCACCCTCAGGACCCCCTTTCTGAACCATCCCCCATGGCAAGCCCTTCTCCAGGCTGAGGTGACACAGGGCCCGGGTAATAGTTATCTTCGTGTGTTCCCTGTTGAGGCATCTGGGGGTTGCCCGCCACCCTCAGAGGGGGCTTCTCCAACACGCCTGACCCTGGGGCCAACAGCACTGTGGGAAACACCAGCCCAAAGTGTGGGTTTTCACCAAACGGCAGACAGGAAGCTCTGAACAAAGCATCTGCTTTATGACCTGACCATCGTGGTCACTTGATGTCCATCACCAGGACACGTCTTTCCCAGAAAGAGCAGAAGAAAAGATGTCTGTATGCAATCATTTTTATTTGGAATAAGGATCAGAAAAATGAAGGGAACTCCTCAAATGTGTAGGACCACAGGGTCCTCAGCAAGAGATCAGAAAATAATTACAAAAACATTTTGCAGCAGATTAAAATGACTTGAAACTACAACCACCGATCATATGTAAACACGTGGAATCACATGAAAGTAAGCAGTCAAATCTTCGGACGATTTGCTCTCTTGTCTGCTGGGAGTTGGGGGGGATCCATGGTCCACAGACCCCAGCGGCTGTAACCAACCCCTGCCTGGGGAACGTCCCCTCCAGGCACCTGCCGGGGTGAGGACAGCAAGCAGGGCTCCCTCTGCCGGGCTCCCACAGCCCCCCTCCCCACCCCGGTGTCTCAAGGCCTCAGGACTGAGGGCTGGTAGTCCCCGCTCGGGGGCGGCAGTGGTCACCACAGCATCACTGGGGCAGCTGGTGCTTCAGCTGGGCGAGTCTCATGAGGCATCCGTCCCGCCACGCCCTCCTGGCAGCCAAGTGCTCTGCGTCATCCGGAACCTTCACGCACATGGCCTGGGAATGGGGAAAAAAAAAGAGGAGAAAGGGGAAAGAAGCGTGAAGGACAACTAATTAAGCAGAAGGAAAACCACTCCTATTTGTGCACACTCTTGAATCTGCTTTCAGAGACAGAAGAAGCCTGGCAAACCCTCAACTGATGTAACTCCCCAGACCCGGGGGGAGCTGACGGCCAGGGTGAGCCACCAGCTCCCTGGTCACACTGCTCGCAGGGTCCCCTGTGACCCTGACAGGGCCGTGGACGGTCAGCAACAGGAACCTGGAGGTCAAGGCAAAGACCCCAGCTGCAGGCAACACCTTGTTTCACAGGCAGGAGCTCACATACCTGGTGCACCTTCTCAGCTGTAGCCCCAGAGAATTCGGGAACGGGTCCAAAAGTCTTCAGGACACGCTTCATGCCTTCACCGTACCTGTCACAGTAGCTTAACATACCTGGAAGCAGAAGGAAACAAGAATACCCCCGGGTCAGTGAGCTCCGTCTCCACCCAAACCTGGGTGTGTCCACAGGGTCTGGCCCCTGTGGGTGTTGAGGGCCGGCTGATGGGACACGCACCCTGCTCAGCCACACCGGGGTCAGAACTCAGCCTCTCCCAGCAGTAAAGCCCTGAGAAGCGACCCGACTTCCAGGCCCCCACGGTGCCTGGGTTAGCATCTCTCAGGGACCTCGGACGGCCCGGGTCAGCTCTGAGTCCTCAAGTGTCACGTGAGTCCTCTTTGCACCACAAACGTCTCCTTCAACAATGTGCCTATGAGGTCACCTGTGTACCTGTGTATACCACTCAAATGCATCCCCTGAGAACCAAAGATGGCAAGTTCAACAGCATCCATTCCCTACTTGCCTCTTACCCATGGGCTCTAGTTGGCCCTTCACCTCCTGGGCGACAGGTTCTCTACACGGGCTATTTACCCGCGCAGGGCAGGCCCAGCTGTGGCTGCCAGGTTAGGGCCCCACCAGCCCCAGGGGCTGCAGGTGACCCCTGATCACACGCCTCCCAACGCGTCCGCCGACACGGGGCCTCAGTGGAGGACAGAGTCCTAGGTCTGTGGTGGAGAAGCACGTGGAGCAGAGGCTGACCCTGAAGGGGCAAAGGGGACGCCGCCCTCAGGGTAGCGTCAGGTGTACGTGGGGGAGGCTGATTCCAAGAGGAAGCCATTGGCTGCCCGCACACGGGGTGGCCTGCCTGTACCGGCCGCTCCGCACACACACACAGCCCAGCCCGCCCCTGCCCGCCAGGCAGGGAGGCTAGGCCAGTCGGTGCAGGCCTGCGCCCGGGGCAGGTCTCACAGGAGCCCAGCGCAACCCCCCTCCAAACCTGCTGAGCTGCCCTGGCCCTCAGCCAGTGTCTTTCAGAACCAGGGAGACTCAGCAGTGGGTCAGACAGGCTAAAAGGATAACAGGGAACAAACAAACTGCAGGATGTGAAGCAACCCAGAGCAGGGCTCACACCTGCCCCACAGACATTGCATGTGCATGTATGCTAAGTCCTTTCAGTGGTGTCTGATTCTGTGCGACCCCATGGACTGTAGCCCGCCAGGCTCCTCTGTCCACGGGATTCTCCAGGCAAGAATACTGGAGTGGGTTGTCATGCCCTCGTCCAAGGATCACAAACACTGCATGATTCACTTAAAAGTGATCTCCAATGGACACGCCTTAAAAAAAAAAAGATGCATAACTTCTGTGGGGTTAGTTTTTGTGTATCTACATCTGTGTGAAAGCTTAAATTCACTGATTTCAACTGCACTTGGCTCAAATCATTTCCCTTCTCTCTAAGAAGGATGACACCCACTTTGTCTCAGAAGAGAAAGTGGTCCGATGGATGAAAATTCAAACACACTACTTTTCTGACATCAGCACCTGCACTTAAGCTCCAGACGCTCCCTTTTAAATTGAAGGGTTTTGCTGCATTTACCAGAAGCATGGGGGACAGTTCAGAGCTTGGGGAGGCCCCCCACCGACCTCCACCAGTTCTCCTGGATACGCAGCATGTCTGCAACATGGAAAATGCCCCAAACACTTACCTATTTTTGGAAATTAAATATTTACTTCACTGTGCCTTTTTGTAGGTTTATTTAAACCAAAGGTGATACAATCTAGGCATAAACACAGCTTACCCATTTTGAGGGAGCAGTGACACCCAACAGAAAAAGCTGGAAAGACAGAGAGGAGAGAGCAGGCAGGTGTGCTGTAGTTGTGAGCTCACCCACTTTCGGGGAAAACGAGCTGCCCTGCCCCTCCTCCCCCACCATGAGCCTCGGGATGCAATTCAGGTGCCCTGTTTCACCTCCGGCTACTTAATGACTTCGCAACAAGCACTCCTCTCTCGTGGCCCCAGTGAAGTCACCTGAGAATCCCAGGGGCTTTCTTGTACCTTTTTTCCTACTGCCTTTTATAAAACTTGTAGTTTTAAAAGAGCTTTTCATTTCTTCAGAACAGAATAAAATACGGTAAAACTCATACAATTCATAATTTCCCCCCAACTTGCTCGAAAGCCAATTAATATTTCAGCCCTACTAACATAAGAACTGGAGAAGGCAATGGCACCCCACTCCAGTACTCTTGCCTGGAAAATCCCATGGATGGAGGTAGACTGCAGTCCATGGGATCGAGAAGAGTTGGACACGACTGAGCGACTTCACTTTCACTTTTCACTTTCATGCTTTGGAGAAGGAAATGGCAACCCACTCTAGTGTTCTTGCCTGGAGAATCCCAGGGACGGGGGAGCCTGGTGGGCTGCCGTCTACGGGGTCGCACAGAGTCGGACACGACTGAAGTGACTTAGCAGCAGCAGCAGCAACATAAGACCACTTTCTGCAGCAGGCTCTCAGCTCTCGGATAAACGCCCACTGTCTGCTAGGCCAGCAGCCTGCACTCACTCCAGACACGGGAAGTTTGTGGCGAGTTGGAACCCGTGCTGTGAAGGAAAGTCCAGTGAAGGAAAGTTCTCCCCTCCCATTAGGGTCAAAAAGGAGGGTTTTATTTCCAACTGTAGTTTTGGCTACTCTACACCATGAAAGATGAGTGGTATGGGAATTACTCTAGACTAATGATCTCACTGACAATGGGAAGGAAAAAAGCCACTTCACCTTTCATCCCACTCAGCTGCCCACCCCACCCCCACCCCACCCACCTCTTCTTTGCATTCATGCCCTCTGCTTGGTCAACAATATCCACTTCCAAAAACTCACAGAGCGTAGCTTTCTAGAAGATCCTGAGGGACTTTCCTGGCAGTCCAGTGGTTACAAGTCCATGCTTTCACTGCAGGGAGCCCAGGTTTGAGCCCTGGTCAGGGAACTAAGATCTCTCATGCTGCGTGGCACAGGCCCCCTCCCCCTCCAAAAAGAAGACTTTGAACCTAACTGCTTAAGAGCTGTTTATACAGAATAAGAAAAGATGGGGAAAAACAGATTCTCATGAGATTAGCTCATCTCACCGTTTTTGACTCGAGCCCAGTGTCTCCATCCGGCTTATACCACCCCTGTGAAGGTCACGGCTGCTGTACCAGTTTTACAGGTGGGTAAACTGAGGGGCAGTGAACTGACCTGCACGAGGTCATCTAGCTTGCAAGTCTAGCAGGGCCCCGACAGCCAGACCCACCACTCACAGCTGGCACTCCACGGCAGAGTAAGCGCGCTGGCCTCCTCTTTCTCAGGCACTATTTTATTAGATTAAAAACACATCCTAAAATATGTCTACCATTTCCAGATAAACTATAGCTTTTAAGACTAGTAACCAGCCTTAACCTGAGATTCTGGCTTTACGAAAACTACACCCAAAAGGAGGCATTCCCGATACGTTCTGGTGGCATGGTGAGGAATCACGCACATGTCCACGGTCCTGAGCCAGATCTCAGAACTGACTCCCTCTGCTCCCTGGAATGCTCTGAAGTTGAAAGCTACATCTGTCCACCACTATCACGGTCAGCCCATTAGGCTTTCTTATCAGCTGCTTTGTTTGAAAAATTGTCGCGGGCCTCCTTCCTGTCTGAACGCTGTTTGTTCTCGAGTTTCATCAGCTTCTGCTTCTATTTGTTTGAGAATTAACTGTTCTCAGTCTCTCCCTATCAATTTCTTGTGATACCTGAATTATTTTTCTCAAGAAAAAAAAAAGGAAGAAAGAAAAAGAAAAACATGACACATACCTCCAGGCAGCGTCTCCTACATGGTGCTGCTTCTCCTCAGTTTAAGAAAAGGCAAGCCTGTTTACAAACTATGAAAGCAGCAACTGGCACAGACCCCTCGGCAGCCCCTACCTTCCGCGTTGAGGTGCATGGTCTCCAGGGGCCCGATGAACGCATACCGCAGGCCCAGGCCGTCTGACATGACAAGGTCAAGGTCACCCGGAGACACCACACCTTCCTGAGAGGAGAGAATGGGGTCCGGAGGTAAGCTCATAGGGAGGGCAATTCGTTACCATTGCTCTCATCCTCACTTCTCTAAACAGGACCCCAAACACCCCAGAAGCCCTAGAACAGGCTTCGTCAGATGTGGAATCACACAGCGATCATACACGAACGAACCCTGAGAAAAGATCAGCTTGTGAAATGGTTGGACACCAATTCAGTTCCTGTCCCTATGGTCCCCACCTCCAGTGTCCTGGCTTCTCTAGCTCCCACCACAGCTTCAGGGAAGGGGAGGAGGGGGCACAGCGGATGGGGGCACAGGGGGTAGGGTGTCAGAGGAAACAGCCAGAAGTGTCCCCTGACATCTAAGACCTGAGGCCATTGGAGGAGCAGGAAAGCCATCCTCAGGCTCTGCCGGCCTGCAAGCCCGGCCTTGCCCAGCTTTTAACGAGTTTGTAGAAGAGTACTTCTCTGACGAAATGCATCTCAGAGCTGTGTGTTTGCAGAGGTGGGGCTGCCGTTCACAGGGCCTCCACCGCCCATGTGTTCCTTTGGGAAGGCCCAGGGACGCGTGGTGACAACCTGCATGACCGCCAGCACCCCCGGGATGTCCTGGCGCATCCTCCGCCAAGAGCCGATGCCCCCAGCAACCTGGGCTCCCTGCCCCTGGTGCTGGTACCAGGGTGTCAAGCACCTTGTCAGCAGGAAGAGTCCTCCAAGTTTCCTATTAGTCCTAAACCATCCTCGGGCTCACATGACCACTGATGAGAGCAGATCCACTCAGGTCACTCAAATGCTCAGTCTACCGGCCTCCACTCTTGGTGACAACGCTGGGGGGTTAGGGGGGTGTCAGGAGGAAACAGTGCACACGAGGCCTATGGGGCCGCCCAGAACCACCAGAAACGACTGCTAGATGGCAAGGGGCCCCACTTCCCATATCATGTCTCGGCCTGGTCCTCTTCCAGGGCCGCCCTGGCCCCTGGGGATGCTGTGAGAGGCAGCTGGGCGGGGATGGCTGATTCCCAATCCCCCAGCCCTGGTCCCTGGGTCAACATTCCAACAGCCTGGGGTTTTCATTCCAGCACCAAACTGTGAGGGATGTGGACCCGGAGGCCAGCCTGACCTGTGATGTTGTTTGCCTTGGCTCTCTTCTTCCATAACTACGTTCTGCACTTTCAGAGCTGACTTCCAAAGATTTCAAAACACCCACAAAGTGAGCCACCCCAGAGCAGTTAATTCTTGATTTGTTAAGTGTCGTGAGCGGGGACAGTGACCTGACTAGACAAAGGGTCAGAGGGCTTCCCACCACCCAACACTGTCAGGTCTGGAGGACCCAGACCTCCTCCGGGCTCAGGGTCCTTCCCTCCTGCTTCATCCATAGAGGGCAGTCAGGTTTTTATCAGTTGCTATTCATTAGCTGAACAAGTTTAGAAAAGGGAAAAGTCTTCGTGTCTCCTCTTCCTGCTTCTCTCTGCTCCATATGGATTTTCTGAGGTAGGCTTCTTTGTGTATTAGTCACTCAGTTGTGTCTGGCTCTCTTTGCAACCCCATGGACTGCAGCACTCCAGGCTTCCCTGTCCTTCACCATCTCCTGAAGCTCGCTGAAACTCATGTCCATTGAATTGGTGATGCCATCAACCATCTCATTCTCTGTCATCCCCTTCTCCTCCCACCTTCAATCTTTCCCAGCATCAGGGCCTTTTCCAATGAGTCAGTTCTTCGCATCAGGTGGCCAAAGTACTGGAGCTTCAGCTTCAGCATCAGTCCCAATGAATATTCAGGGTTGATTTCTTTTAGGATTGACTGGTGGAAACCTCAGCTCTGCCCTGAAGGTCATTCAATTGATTGGATGAAGTCTGCCCAGATTATTGAGAACAATCTCCTTACTTGAGTCAGCTGACTAGACGCTAATCACACGTATCAAACACCGTCAGCACTGTGTGTGACAGAATGACCAGCCCTCTGCTTGGCCAACCCTCACAGGGGACCCTCAGGCATCCTGGGTCTGGTACTCTGTGCTCAGGGAGAGAAGGCGGGAAGACATCTCTAAAATACCCACCGGGGGACTTGGACTGGACCTGGGGAGACGAGGAAGAAGGGGGAGGTCCTGGGGGTTGTGCACAGTTCAGGGATGCAAAATGTGTTGAGTGAGGCAAGCCTGAAGACTATCTCCTCTACTGATCACCAGCTACAGAAGTAGTCTTCCTTCTAATCAGCCCATTTTCCTACTAAATTCTGTCATTTAATTATTTATTTTGCATGCCCTCTTATTCACTTGCTTTTCTCACGTTTCTCCTGCCATCTTTCCTGGTCTCTCTCCTTTTTTTTTTTTCCTTTTCTAGAAATTACTAATTCCCAGATCTTGATCTTCTTCTACTTTGTTTTGCTCTACTTTTCACCACATGTGGTCCTGAATTTTCAACTTTTTCTTGTGCAAACACTTCTCCACCTCAGCCAGCAGCACCACCACCAGGAACAGACTTGCCCCCCAGGAATTGGGACAAAGTTATATACAAGTTTCCCAGCCCACAACCAGAGCCGTTCAGGCCTCAATCCAGTGTCTTGACCGAGGCAAAAAACGTTTTACTTGGTTATGTGTTAGGCAATGAAATGTTGTATCTGAGGGTGAGAATGAGTGAAGCCTGAGATGGTCCAGAATCACCCCTGTCAGAGGCTCAGGACAAGGGGTCTCAGGGAAAGAGGCCCCTTGAGGCTTAACCCCAGATTCCCAGAGACGGTCAAGCTCGAGCCACATGGGAATGACCTTAATGCAAGACGGTAAAGCCCAACTGGGGGCGCTGGGCCCACCTTTACAAAGTCTAACCCCATAGCCCGTACAGATCCAAGATTCAGAATAAGGCAGTTACAGACAGTGGAGTTTAAACTAAGAACTACCATGGTGACGAGGAGGCCAGCTTTTCTCATGAGGAAGTACCTGGAGCCATGAATTCATTCCCTCCACGCACACACACTTGCGTGTTTCCTCTCTACACTCGTTGCCAGGCAGCACATGTCCGACGTGCACCACGAAACTGGCTCCAGAGCGAGACCGAAAAAGGCCCCCTCTGCCCGTCCCCACCCACAGCTCCTTCCTGGAGGAGGTGGGGCAAGGACAGGACAGGACTTCACAGGAAGGACTGCCCAGTGCTGCCGGCCAGCTCTAGTCACCCCTAGGCTGGCGGTCCATGAGCTGTGCATTTTCTGGGAAGCAGGGCGGGGCCATTCCTTCAGGATGACCGGGCTCCGAGCACGTTGGAGACGAGCTGACTGAACACGCTTAGCTGATGCAACAGGGCACTGGATCACAACCCTCCCGCCCCTGTGTCCAGAGCCTCAGACAGGATCCTGGGTGGGGGGAGGTGATGAGAGACACGAAGAGGACTATTCTGGCTGGCAGGGCCCCTGGGATGTGCAGCCCCAGGTGGGCCCAAGCTCCGGTAAGGTATCCCTTTGGATGGGGCGACCCTGCTGCCTGAGTCGTTCTGGGAGAAGGACCAGAGGAGGAGACTGAACGTGCAAAGAGGCACCGTAAGGCAGAACACCTGAAATGACCTTAAAACATCCCACAACAGGGGAAAGGTTCATTTTTTTCAAAAAGATCAATGAAACAAAATATCACGAGCCGTTAAAAATGAACAAAAACTCAAGGAAAGTATTCTTAACACAGACTAGACAAGAACGCAGAAAAAATAAAAGCACTCTAACTCAGGGTAGGGAACAGAAGTGGTATTTTCCCTGTGAGTATTTTTGAGAATAAAGCCTTCAGTGGAAATAAACCAAAAAATGAAAGGGAAGGAGAGGAAAGACTTAGTGCGGATCCAAGGGACAGTCTTAAAGGAAATCAGTCCTGAATATTCGTTGTAAGGACTGATGCTAATGCTGAAGCTCCAATACTTTGGCCACCTGATGCGAGGAACTGACTCATTGGGAAACACTGAAGACAGGAGGAAAAGGGGACGACAGAGGATGAGATGGTTGAATGGCATCACAGACTCAATGGACATGAACTTGAGCAGACTCCAGGAGAAGGTGAAGGACAGGGAAGCCTGGCGTGCTGCAGTCCATGGAGTTGCAGAGTTGGACACGACTGAGCAACTGAACAACAAAAGGACAGTCCAGAGCTGTTTGGGCCACAGTGGTGTTACCTACTTCTCTCGTGACAAAGCTCTCAGGAAGAAAAACACCGGTGGTAAAGAGGCCAATAGAAACAAAAAGTCTGAACCTTAAAACCATTCACAGCAAAATCCCTTGTTTGGGCAAATACAAGTGCACCGGGGCTCGGTGAGGCCAGGACTGAGGGTCCTTGGGAAGGAAGCTCTTTACACAGAGGTTTGATGGCAACCCACCCCAGTGATCCTGCCTGGGGAATTCCAAGGTCCATGGGGTCGCAGAGAGTCGGACACGACTGAGGGACCAACACTTTCACTTTGAATCAAGCAGTGAAAGCCCCCCCTCCAACAGCAGGCACACACAACCCAGTCTCTGCCCCTCTGACCTCCAGGGCCAGCTCCCGCCTGCACTGGGGGCGGGACGAATAGGCTCCTGTCCAGCTGTTACCTGTGGCCCCCTTCTCTGCCTCCTCTCCTGGGCACTCATTCCCACCCCACCCCCCACCTCCATCAGGGGCCCCCGGCCTGCCTGTCAGCTCACACCAGAGGAGCTGAAACCTCTCACTGCCCGAGCACCTGTGGGAGAGGACAGGCAGTCAGGTGTTAGAGTAACAGCACCTCACTTTGTTTCTTTTTTAGAGCTGTTAGAACACTAGCATAAATGCTTTTGCTTTAAACACTGTAAGAGTAACCCCAGGCATGCCAGACAGGTTTTTTTTTTTTTTTTTAATTGAATGTGTGGTTGGTGTTTTCATTATGTTTATCTGTTAATGGGGCTGGAGTTGTCTCTAAAATAATACATCAGCAGCATGTCTCCTTTGAATAGGGCTTTACTGCTCGCCACTGTGGCTACTCATAAAGTCACCTCCTATAAAACAGTAAACACTGTTATAAAAATGGTCTACTTCTTACAGATCATCGCTGCTGGAAGAGTTCTAATTAACTGATGCGGGATTGAACTCGCGTCTCCTGCACTGCAGGCAGATTGTTTACCGTCTGAGCCACCCAGGAAGCTCAAGTCTGCGCAAAACCACCACTGGCCTTAGAAAAGCTCCTGCAGCCTTCCGGCTCCACAGTTTGTCACATGTGGAGTAACTCAGGTCAGCTATGAGTGGCCTCTGGTTTATCTGATTGGCTCCCAGTGGTCAATGCAAGACACTAAACACTTGCTGAGCGGTGGGTGTGCTTCTGATATAGCTCTGGGGCTTCTTAAAAATGCTGAGACCATGGGGTCCTTCCAGACCTGTCCTGTAACAAAAAGCATCTCCCGTTCCATTGACCTCTGAATGAAAGGCCATTGACAGGAGGCTCTTCCAACTAACAGCTGAGAAAGCAGGTGTCGGTTAATCTGGAGGTTGGTAGGAGTCCCCTGGTGGTCCTGTGGTTAGGACTCTGAACATTCACTGCTGGGGGTCCAGGTTCAATCCCTGGTTGGGGAACTAAGATCCCACAAGCTGTATGGCATAGACAAATAAATAAATAGACAATAAATTTATTTTTTTAAACCCTTAAACTTTTTCTTGAGGGGGAGGAGGGAGCATGTGGCTTGTAGGATCTTAGTTCCCAGACCACGGATGGAAACCAGGCCCTCAGCAGTGGAGCCCTAACCACTGGGAAACCAAGGAATTCCCAATCCCTAAACCTTCAAGTTTAAATTTTAGACAACATAAAATGTAGAGAGTCCTACAGTGGAGGGTGTGGTGGCATGGAGGCAGGAGCCCAGCTCCTTCTTGACTCCTCTGACTTCCCTTCACATCCTTCTACACGAATCTCCCTGCCAAATACACAGACGGGTGTCGCCAAGGTCTGTTCAGCAGCACTTCATTCAAGCCGCTTTTCCCTTCTGGCCACGTGCCAGGTGAGTCAGGCTGAAGCAGCCCTGTTATTTCCAGCACCTTCCTCTGAAGAAACCTTCTAACCAGCCCCACACCCACCACCTGGAGCCGGGCTTTGAACTTGCTTCCTCTTGTCGGGGCTGCAGACTCCCTGATCCAGGGACAGGGAGCGTGTGGCTCAGCCTGGGCCTGTGCTTTCCTTCGCCTCCTCGCTGTCCATTTGTTCCGGTTTTATTCCAGAACAGCTGGGAGGGCCTGCACTTACTGGGCTGCAGGGGACCCACTCAGGGTGGTATTCATGGAAAAAACTCCCTCCGCCACCCCTAGACTCAGTGAAGGTCCTTCTCAGAGGTCGTGTGTGTGAGTAGTAAACTTCCTGGATGAACTTGGACTTGGGGAACTAGGGGCACGCACACTGACCCTGGCTCTGAAAGGAGAGAAGAAAGCCAAGGACCTCATGCCTCCAGGTGATCACAGCCCAAGTGAGAGCAGTGTGAGTGCTCCTCATGCATCTACAGCCTCGGGTCCTCTTGTCCCCAGACTCCCTGGACCGCACCACCTCCCCCAGCCGCCCCCTCTGCCAAGGAGCTGCTGTTCCCCCAAGTCTAAGCACACTCTCAGGACGAGGCCAGGAGCTCACCACCCCGTAGCAGGTCTGGCCCAGGAGCACCAGACTCGCGGTGACCGGAGAAGGGACTTCCTCTCAGGCCTGAGGAGTTGCCCCATCTGGCCGCCACCTTTGGAGGGACCCTTTGTTCACACGACAGAGATGAGGAAAAGCAGGCTGCCATCTTCACCTCCGCTCCTGAAATCAAAGGCTGCACGACGATGCCAAGATGCCAAGCAGGAGGCCAGCGGGATGAGGGAGATGCCATCTGGCGGTTGGGTAAGATGGGGGGAGAAGCGAAAACCTAGTGTTCGTTGTTCAGACATGTTTGTGTTCTAAGTGAAAGTGAACTAAATCGTTTTAAAAAATCAACGTTGGGCTTCCCTGGTGGTTCAGAGGTAAAGAATCTACCTACTGATGCAGGAGACACCTGTTTGATCCCTGGTCTGGGAAGATCTCACATACTGAGGAGCAACTAAGGCCGTGTTCCACAACTACTGGAGCCCGAACACTCGAGAGCCTTTCTCCACAGCAAAGGAAGCCACTGAGATGAGAAGCTCCTGCAGCGCAACTAGAGAAAAGCCTGAGCAGCAACAGAGACCCAGCACAGTCAATAATAGAAAAATTAATGAAAACATTTATTAGACAAAGACCCATCACAGCCAAAAATAGAAAAATAAAACATGTATTTAAAGAAACAGCTGTATTCACATGGTATCAGGTATGTAAGCAATTAGACTTGATTAAAGTTTGCTGCAGGGAAACATTGCACTGTCCTAAACTACACTCAACAGAAACACTTGATGGAGTTTACCACAGAAAGCCTGGTCTGCTCATTTTACCAGGTGACCTTTGAGATGCACCTTAGTAGCTGAAAGCAGTGCTCACAGTGGCTGCATCCATGTCCAGAATAAAGCTGGGCCACAGAGGCCTGGACTCTCTCCAAAGGTCCTGTACGGACCGCAGATACTACGTCCCGAACTGAACACCAGAATGGAAGCCCTGGAAGCCCTGCAGCTCAGGACCCACGGGCAGATATCCATTTGGAGGTTCTGTTTCTCAGAAGCGTGAACAACACCTGAGCTCAGCAATCTGAAGCTCATTACCACCCCCACATTCCAACGAACTGAGAATCCTCAGAGGCTCTGTGATTCACCGCCGCTCACCTCCACGACCCTCTTGCAACAGGACAGGAATTTACGAGCAGTGCAAGCTCAGCCACTGTCTGGGCAACAGTCTATCACCTGAGCGCTTCTTCCCTCATCATGCCCATCAGCTTAAGAGGATGAGCTGAAAAGCACTTTCCCAGCAACAGGATCCATCACCCACAGACCTAACTCTGGGCCCCTAGGCTGCGGTTGTCAGTGTTTCCCGGCCAATTAGCGCTGCTGCTAACTAGGGCTGCTCTGGCCCAATTCTACAGCCGAACGGGCCACAGAAAAAGGACTGAGTGGCTGTGAGCGCCCACCAGCCCTCATGCAGTCGCGGCCGGGGGTGGGACCCTGTGCCCCGGGAGCCCGTTCCTGCCCACCCCGCCCCGACCCCTGGTCGTGTCCCCCACTTGTTCCCCACTACGACAGGCCCGCAGTTGCGGGCCCTACCCTCCCACCCCATCTCCTCTAGAATTTCTCTCTCCTGCTTGGCTGCAAGGATGAAGGGACACCCTCTCTCCAGAGCTGATGAGACGAAAAACAGGAAAACCATAAGGGGGAAGAAAAAAATCAATGAAACCAAAAGCCTTCTCTTCAAGAAACTGACAAACCTCTGTGTGCTAAGTCACTTCAGGCATGTCTGACTCTTTGCAACCCCATGGACTGTAGCCGCCAGGCTCCTCTGTTCATGGGATTTTCCAGACAAGAATACTGGAGTGGGTTGCCATGCTCTCCTCCAGGGGGCCTTCCTGACCCAGGGATCGAACCAGTGTCTCCTGCATTGGCAGGTGGGTTCTTTACCACTAGAACCACCTGGGAAGTCCATATGTAAATATACAGGTATATAAATATATATATATATATATATAAACTCCTCTCTATGTGTGAGACAAGAATAGAACTAACAAGTTTAAAAGCTATCCACTGTTTCTTCCTCAAGCTCTTGAAATAAATGGGGTTCCTTTAAAGGACACAAGTTTACTCAAAAAATAATTTCTTTTTCCTCTTGAAAAACAGTGCCACTGGGGGTGGGGAGCAGTCTGAGACCGTGGGGAAACTCAGCACATCACAGAGAAAATGCTGTGGAAATGACAGGAAAGGGCAAGAATAGAAGTCTTCATCACGTGTGAATATCCTCTGTGACTGATGGTACAGAGGAATTTCTTGAGAGGAAGGGGTGCCTCTGGTCTCTGGAACAGATCGGGCCTGGTTCTCTGCCCACCCCGCCAGGCTCCTGCCCCTCCCATCCCCCCAACCCCACCCCCAGCCCACCTGCCCGCCCCCGCTCAGCCAGGGGCCCCAGACCCGCCACACACCTCCACAAGCCGCCAAGCCTCAGCGATGACCGCATACTGGAGGCGGTTCAGGGCGAAGCCGTCAATCTCCCTCAGGAGCCTGACCGGGGACTGTCCGACCCTCCGCATCAGGGCATAGGTCCTGTCCACAGTGGCGGGGGCCGTCTCTGGGTGTGGGACCAGCTCCACCAGCGGCACGTAATACGGTGGGTTGACCTTGGGAGAGAGATGGCCGGAGAGAGTTAAGAAGACGGCTCTGGCATGCGGGGTGTCACTCACGATCCTGAATGGTCAGGGTGGGTGGGGGGCAGGTTCAACACAGGAATGAGGGGCCCATCCGATGACAAGAAACTGGAGGAATAAAGTCGTTCACAAAGAGGGGAGACAAAGAAAGAATTTGGGCGCAGAACTGCAGGCATTGTAACCAACCCTGAGGTTCCAGCTCACGGGTGCCAGTGGGCCCCCTGCACGTTTACCACTGACTTCCCGGGGCTCTGCCACCAGCTGTCCAACCCTCACAGGCTTCTCCCAACCTTCGCCCAGCCTTCTCTTCCCACATGAGTCACTGCCATTCTACCGCATCGGTGCTATGGGTAGTATCTTCCTCAAACCTGGAACTCCCTTAATGTCTCCATGCTGAGCCTCAAACATTGGCTCCCCCGATCAAATCTCACCCAGGAGTCACACAGGCAACGCCCTAGAGCCTCAGCACCGAGTGTCATCTGAGACAGGAAGAGAGTCTGCCCGCAGTGGGACGGCTTGCCTGACCAGCATTGGTTTTCTTGTGGTTTCTTGGCTTTGGTTTTCTCGGTTTACTTTGAGAAATCCTTCTTGAAGATTCTTAGAGAGAGTTCTCCTACCTCTAAAGAAAATGCTATTTGACAAAAGGCTTGCTAATAACCCTCACCACTAAGCAGATGCACGCTCGCTAAACTCTTTCCCCAAACGATATTGTATTTTAATGTTTTTCCTCCGAGTATGGGTGAAAATGGGTAAAAATCTCACATTTACCAAAAAGTACAAGAGGCATCCATTTTAAAATGATTTCCACAGGAGAGAGAACATATTTCCCCTGGAACAGCCCGGAGGGGCAGCCAGCTGGCCCTCACACCTTGGAGGTTTCCTCTGCTCCCAGCCTGTCCTGGGGGAGCACCTACTTCAAATAAACTATAAATTCTCAGCTGAATCACTGGCCCCCTGACTGGAGTCACTGAGTTCCTACAGAGATATGTGACCTCTGGCCTTTTTAAACATCAGAATTATAAGAACAGAGAGCATGTCTGTCCGTGATGAACTTCTCTTTATGGGAAGACAGGGGTGTTGGGCTTGGGGTCTCTGCAGTGCTGTGAGCCTTGTAGGGGCAGAACACAGGTCAGGACAAACAGGTAAAAGGCGTCTTTCTGTGCATCTGGCTCACTCCTGTCTCAGTCTCACTCGCAGGCTGCCTTGCAGACTTCCTACCCACACTTCCTTTAAGCCCTACTGTCCCCGGGCCGCCCTGGCAGCCAGCTTCCCTCTGCCCACTCAGACCCCTCCAGGAGACATGGCGCCATAGGCACGCTGAGACCACACATGGCCTCCCTGTTCCCCGAGTCATAGTTGTAACTATGCCCTGGTCTCTCCCCCTCAACTGAGCACATGCCCCACCTGTCCTAAATCAACTCAGGTGGTGGGGGCCGACCTCACCACAGCACCCCAGGCCTGTGACAGTGAGTGACTTGAGGCCAGAAGTCTGTAAGATTTGTTCACTCTTTCTCACAACGCATGAGATACAAGATACAATTCAAGGAATTCTGGATAAAATTCTTTTTAAAATGATGATAACGTCCAAGTTGCTAAATATACTAAAAAGCTAAATATACTAAAAATATACTAGATTGTACAAGTTGAATTGTGTGATATATGAATTACATCTCATATGTTAAAAAGCAGTTAAAAAGCACAAGCAGGTTCATCGAGATGAATTGCTCCTGGAAACCCAAACGAGACTCGCTGGGTTTCCTGGCTGGACATACTCACGGGGTGGGCCACCAGGCACTGCTTCACGTGCGCCAAGCCGGCGAACAGCTTGGAGGGCAGGAGGCATGAGCTGGAGCTGCTCAAGATGACGTGGTCGTCGGCGATTTTGTCCAGCTGAGCAAACAGCTTCCGCTTCAGCTCCAGGTTCTCCGGGACACATTCCTAAAAAGGACAACCTCACGTTATCACACAGGGTCACCACACTCAGGCCCAAGCAAAGCATCTCGTGTTTGCGTCCTTCCCAAAATGAACCAATTAGAGAACCACCAGCAACATTCAAGAACAGGTAGAGAATGGACTTGTGAACACAGTGGGGAACTGAGAGAGCAGTACTGACACATATACAGGGTGTGTGCTCGGTCACTTCAGTCATGTCCGACTCTTTGTGACTCTGCAGCCCGCCATGCTCCTCTGTGCATGGGATTCTCCAGGCAAGAATACAGGAGTGGGTTGCCATTTCCTCCTCCAGGGGATCTTCCCGACCCAGGGATAGAACCCACGTCTCCTGCATTACAGGTGGATTCTTTGCCATCTGAGCCACTGGGGAAGCCCCCATTTATATACTACTCTGTGTAAAACAGAGAGCTAGTGGGAAGCTGCTGTGTAACACAGGAAGTTCAGCTCCGTGGTCTGTGATGACCTAGAGGGGTGGGATGGGGGGTGGGAGGGAGGCTCAAGAGAGAGCTGATTCACTTCATTGTACAGCAGACACCAACACAACATTGTAAAGCCATTATACTCCAATTAAAAATAAATTTAAAAAGAACTATATAAAATACAAAAATAAAAATTTTTTAAATATTTAAGAAGAGGAGAAAAATAGCTGTCAAAAAGTACGACAGATCTTGGTAACTCTGGGAACTGTATTTTCTAGTTCTGTGTCAGGCTGAAAATTCTCATAATAAAAAAGCCCTCCAACTGTATGGGGGTGGATTCTACAAACAGAATACACAACAGCACTGCAGGTGAACTGTATGAATATCAACAATAGTCACCACCACTTGTGTGTCCTGATCATCAGATCGACTTATCTTCAAGGAAAAATCTTATCTTCATGAAATGAGCAAACACATGCTACATCCATAATTCCCAAAAGGCTTCTTGAGAGTCCACTTCTTATCAGAAATCCTTTGAAAAAGACCTTTGTTACTAAAACTCTAAAATTATTTTAATAAGGGGGTAACGGAGGAGGGTAGAGAAGCAAATTTGGATTAAATATTGCAGATAATGACTGTTCGGAAATTCAGATTATGCGCAGAGCGGGCAGGGGGTGGGGGGATGGGGGCTGTGGGAAGCCGTTCTCAGATGCCCAAACACAGGCCCACAGGCAGGTCCCTGGGAACTGGATGCTCAGGGCAGCTGCTGCCCTGCTGTGGAGAGACTGGGAACAGAAGGGGATGCTAGCTGGACCTTCAGGTGCACCCTCCCCTCCCAGCACTGCCCCAGGAAATCCCACCAGGAGTCACTCCTACTAACAAGGGTCCCTGAGTTCCCACAGTCCCCGGTGAATTTGGGGTAATAGTTCTTAGTGGGGTCTGATAACAGAATCAACTGTGCTTGTTAACCATGCAAATCCTCAGGCCCCCACTGCAGACGTACTGAGTCAGATTCAGCATGGGGCCGGGGCACCTGCATGCTTATCCGTCACTCTGATGACTTGTGTTCAATGAAGTCTGAGACCCACAGTTCTCAGGTGCAATGGGGGCCAACCGCACTCCCAGTGGTTTGTGGCCAAATACATTCATTCCTGATGGTCTCCCACTCTGAGATCAGGCTCCCCACTGCCCTCCCCACCAGGAACTTGCTGAGGGTGCCCTGGTCCTGTGGAGGCAGAAACTGCACAAACCAGAAGACAACCAGCAGCCTGCAAAAGTCGACGCAAAATGCAGAAGTACTGCCTGTAACTTTACCAAATCACCCCCAAAATAAAATATTTTCAGGTTTAATAATATCTAATAATCTAATAGAGTGAAGTTAGCTGGGTAAATGACATGAATTTCATTTCTATACCATCTACAAGGTTTTAAAAGCTTTCCTCCATGGGTAAGGCGTCAATATTGGGTCTGTTAGTAGTTTTAAAAAATATAGTCACACCACGTGAAATTTTATTCAGAACAAAAGGTCACATAAGCACCACATCTCAAAGACCGGGTGAAAAAAGTAGAGTCATTTAAGAACTGTGAAGCCCATTGTGTTAAACCCCTTATCAAAGGGGAAAAGCTACAGTAGCTGGCGGGCTGTATTGAGTAATTCCTGGATCAGTTAAGTCTGCGAGTTGGGTTGGGTTTAAATGGAGCCTTGTAGTGAAGCCAGAGATGAATCGTGATGCCGATACTGTGCAGGCTAATGAAAGAGCCCTGTGAATGGCCTCATTGTGAGCCTGGCCTGCAGATTCTCCCCTGAAATTCTATGCCTTTCTTTAGATCGTCTGATTATCAAAGAGGCAAGAACACTCGAAGCAGAGGAAATCCAAGCCTGCTACAATTATGTAAGGGTTTTAACAGTGCATTTGCTTGAAGTTTCATTGTTGCCATCGTTGTTAACCCACTTGTGTTCCCTGTGCTGGGCCAGGGTTAAGACGCCTCTGTCTATGTCAAGCCTTGAGTTCATCATCTCGCTGTTGCTCACTGCTTGTCTGAGAACTGGGGTCTGCAGACTGTTACTCGGGACGGTTATCTTTTGGGTGGATTGTGAAGCTGAGAGCGGCTGCTCTCGCTTGGTGACCATGGACAGCTGGGAGGAAGTGACAGCGAACAGCTAGACATACATCCCGCTCCCAGTAGGTGAGAGTGCCTTGGGGCTCACGGAGCCTTTCCAGGGCCCGTCCAGGGAAAGCCACTAGACTTCGAGTGTCAGCAAAAATTCTCTTTCACTACTGAAGGTAACTAGCTTGACTTTGCTTCATTAAACTGACATTTTCTAAGCAACGGCTATTATTTGTGTTTTGTTTGTTTTGAAGTGGGAGAGATGTATCTATAATAAGTGATAATCTCACACACAACCACTAGCTCAGATTCTGAGGACAAGGAAAGTGTAAGGAACTTTCCAAGTATCACAACTGTTATCGGCACATCAGAAGATTACACAGCAGCAGCAGAAAAGACTTAAAAGGACACTGGATGATGGTATTATTACAGGTCTAACTTGTTCTCTTTCATTTACTTATAATTTTTTAAAGTAAACAATTTATATACTTTAGTGTTTTATTCACAAAGAGTTGGATGCGACTGAAGTGACTTAGCACACAGATCAGTAGAATTCACCAAGGACAGCACTCAGACCCTGCAGGGTGGTTTTGGGGAGGGGGCGTGGCCACGAGGTGGGGTTCTGGACTGATCCCCAGGCAAAGGCGGGACTGGTTGAGAGGGCGCTGACTTCTGCAGATGATCCACTCACTGTGCAACCCTGTGCAGCTTCCAAAACAAATACTTTCATGGGGAAAATGAAATTTCATTGATTTTTTTTTAAAGGCAAGTCATGCATCTTAGATAGGCATCCTGTTGCTAGAAAAATCTACATTTGTCAGTGCGAAATATCTGGAAACAGTCTTCAATGTTCTTTCCAGATAGAAAAGAAAAACTAGAACTTCTTTCTTTAGAAAGAAAAACTAAACTAGAAGACTTTGGTGCTTAAGATATTTTACATGCAAAGAAATTCTATTTGCCAATTTTAGCAGGAAAGAGATGGCAAGAAAGGAAATTTGAGCTAAAATCCTACTGTAACCATGGCAGAAAGGAATCCATTCTCAACTTGAGGGTGGACATGATCTACATCACAATTTCCGTCTCTTTGCACTAAATACATCTCTTGCTTCAACCTCTTTAATCATCAGCAATTTCTTGCTTCAACATGTTTCAGTTCAGTTCAGTTGCTCAGTCATGTCCAACTCTGTGACCCCATGGACTGCAGCATGTCATGCTTCCCTATCCATCACCAACTCCCGGAGCTTGCTCAACTCCTGCCCAATGAGTCAGTGATGCCATCCAATCATCTCATCCTCTGTCGTCCCCTTCTCCTCCTGCCTTCAATCTTTCCCAGCGTCAGGGTCTTTTCCAATGAGTCAGTTCTTTGAATTAGGTGGCCAAAGTATTGGAGCTTCAGCATCGGTCCTTTCAGTGAATACTTAGGACTGATTTCCTTTAGGATGGACTGGTTGGATCTCCTTGCAGTCCAAGGGACTCTCAAAAGTCTTCTCCAACACCACAGTTCAAAAGCATCAATTCTTTGGCACTCAGCTTTCTTTATGGTCCAACTCTCACATCCATACCTGAATACTGGGAAATCTGTTTAATCATCAGCAATTTCTTTTTTATTATTATTAACTATTTCTTTATTTCTAAAAATTATTTATCAATTTATTTATTTTTGGCTGCACTAGGTCTTTGTGCTTTGTGGGGGCTTCCTCGAGTTGCATCAAGTGGGGGCTACTCTCTAGGTGCAGTGCACAGGCTTCACACTGAGGTGGCTTCGCTTGTTGTAGAGCATGGGCTCTAGGCGCATGGGCTTCAGAGGTTGCGAGTCATGGGCTCTAGAGGGTGGACTCAGTAGCTGTGGCTCATGGGCTTAGGTGCTCTGCAGCATATGAAATCTTCCTGGACCAGGAACTGAACCCGTGTTCCCTGCATTGGCAGGCCAATTCTTATCCACTGCACCACTAGGGAAGTCCCACTATTTCTTGAAAGAGCACAATTGTTAAAAATCTATCAGATTAATAGACTACTATGACTAGATTTCTCAAGAGGTAGATGTTATAATTACAAAAAAAAATCCCATAAATCTTCTTATTGTAGAACAAATAGCATGTGTTAAACTACAGGTTTTCAATATCACAGATAATAAACTGCACTGTGCTCTAACCAAAGCCTCATATTTTTCATTAAAAATCAAAATACTTTTAAAGCATATTATAAATCCTAAACAATGTTCTATAGTAATCTAGAATAAACTATACTCAGTTAGAGACTTTTCTAAAGTAAAAAGCAGAGCAGGCTGTCCTGAGGAATGTCCTGGGGATTGGGTGTCGAGGTGACCAGGGTGGCTGTGGTCTGCTTCCAGCAGAGGTCTTTCCTCAAGTAACCATAGGGGATGGAGGTGAGAGAAGGGACACAGGTGACAACTGCTGGCCTGATGGTGTGTCTATCCCCAACTCATTCCAACAAGTTTTTTAATACCTTTTAGGATATCATTTATTTACAATTAAGTTAAAATGCTTGACATAAAAAAATATTATAATTTAAAATATTCTAGGACTTCCCTGGTGGTGGCTAAGAGGCTGCCTGCCAATGCAGGAGACACAGGTTTGATTCCTGGTCCACGAAGATCTCACATGCTTCAGAGCAATAAGCCTGTGTGCCACAACTAGTGAGCCCACACGCTACGACTACTGAAGCCCCTGTGCCCAGGGCCTGTGCTCCACAACCAGAGAAGCCACCGCAATGAGAGACCCCTGCACTCGGCCCCCACCGAACTAGACAGCGGCCCCCACTTGGGCAACTGGAGAAAAGCCCATGCAGCAAGTGATGACTCAGCACACCCCAAAGTTAATTAATTAATTAAATTATAAAAATAAAAAGAAATAATTTTTTTAAAGATTTTTTAAAAACATGTAGAAATGTTGAAAAGTTCTAACATACAGGTAAACTGTGGTCCAACATCTGAGTCCTTCAGCATGTGACATAAATACATCTTAATTCGCTGAAGTGGATGCAGACAAAAGCACAAAACCTACCATTACTGAAAACTCACTCTAGGTGGGGGAAGGGAACTGAAATAAAAACCCTTATGCCTGGGGGAGGAAGAGGAATGAATGCTAGCGTTAGTCATTCAGTCATGTCCAACTCTTTGCGACCCCATGGACGGTAGCCCGCCCAGCTCCTCTTTTCAGGGATTTCCCAGGCAAGAATACTGGAATGCGTTGCCATTTTCTTCTCCAGGGGATCTTCCCAACCCAGGGATCGAAACTGGGTCTCTTGCACTGTAGGCAGATTCTTTGCCATCTGAGCCACCAGGGAAGCCTGAACGAGACAAAGGCTTAATCAGAATCCCAAGAGAAGACCCTTCCCAGGCAAGCAAGTGTTAAGTAACTAGTGAGAAAAGAACACTTCTGGGAAGGGACAGAGCAAGAACATGGAAAGAGATTCTCTCTGAGAGCACTGCAAAGGGAAGACTGAAAGCTGAGGGTGGAGAACATAGTGAGGGAGAACACCCTAAACACAGGTGTTGCTTAAGGATTTGAAACTTGTATGCACCAAGGGTGACTACAGAAACTTGCAAACCTTAAAACTTGCCCAACTCCTAACTAGATCAACTCAAATCCTTACAACAAAAGCCTTGTAGGAAGAAAGGTGTGTCAAACCCCAGGCGTAAATCTGCTGTCCTGCTCAAAATGTCCGGATTTCAAAAACAAAAAATTATGAGGCATACAAAAAAGTGCACACCCAAGAGACAGAGGGATCACAGGACCAGATCCTGGTATGATTCAGATACTGGTACAATCTGACATTGAATTTTAAGTAACTGTGATTAAAAATACTAAAGGCTCTGGGGTGAAAAATGTGGACAACATCATATGGGTGATTTCAGCAGAGAAATAGAAACTGGAAGACAATATCAAAGAGAATGCTAAAAATTAAAAACAAAGGAGAGATGAAGAATGCCTTTGACTGACTCATCAGTAGACTCAACACAGTTGGGAAAGAATCAGTGAACTGCAGACCAGTCAATGGAAATTAGCCAAAGTGAAAAACAAAGAGCAAAAAGATTGAGAAGCATATACAGAGCATCCAGGACCTGCAGGAAAATTATCAAATGATCTATCACATGTGTGACTGAAATCCAAACATTTCTAGGGTCAGGGAATGGGGCAGAAGACAACATTCCAGGAAATAATGGCTGAGAATATCCAAAACTAAAGAAAATCCCAAATTACACAAGCATGAAGCTGAGAGAACACAATGCAAGATAAATACCCTTCTTTACCCCCAAATCCACACACATGGTTGTGGATTTGGGGATAAAGAGGTATGTTATGTTCAAACTGCTGAGTAAAGCAGACAAAGAAATACTGAAGGCAGTCAGAGAAAGAATCACATAATATATACAAGAACGAAATTAAGACTTTTTGAGAGATCATAGAAGATGGAAAGTAATGGAGTGACATTTTTAAGTGCTAAAAGAAAAAATACCTGTCAACTCACAGTTCTACAGTCAGTAAAAACATCTTTCAAAAATGAAGAAACAAAAACTTTTCCGAGAAAAACAGTAAGGTTAGGAATTCATTCCAAGCCAACCTGTGAATCTAAGAATAGGAATAAATTTTAAGGGAAAGTCTGCAGGCAGAAGGAAAAAAAACTAACCAGAGAGAAAACTAGATCTATATAAAGAAATGAAGAACACTGGAAATGGAGTAAATGAAGATAAAATAAATGTTTTGTTTTCAATTGCTCTAAAATATAAGTGAACATCCAAAGCAAAAATAACAGCAGTGCATTGTAATGGTTTACATTAATTTGTTTTCAAGTATTGAACCAGCCTTGTATAACTTCGATAGGGGACGACAGAGGATGAGATGGCTGGATGGCATCACTGACTCAATGGACGTGAGTCTGGGTGAACTCCGGGAGTTGGTGATGGACAGGGAGGCCTGGCATGCTGCGATTCATGGGGTTGCAAAAAGTCGGACACGACTGAGTGACTGAACTGAACTGATGTATATTTTTAGATCTGATTTGCTAATATTCTGTTAAGTATTTTTACATCTATGTTAAGCCTTTGTTAGACCTCCTCCTCCTACCCAAAATGTGTTTTATAATGAAGACTGGATATAAAACTCTAACACTCGCTAAGTCACCATTGAAACAACAGGGTTTTATACATGTCTACCAGCCTGAGAGAAACGTCTCTGAAGGAAGTAAAACAAAAGTGGTAAAGAAGAAAATACTCATGAAGGTTCTCAAAGGGAACAGGAGTGTCAAACAGAATTAATATACCAGATTGTGGTCAGAGGTCACACACGGTCACAATGTGATTAGGAAAGACTCCACATTCCCAGTGCAGAGTGTCTGGGTTGGATCCCTGGTCAGGGAACTAGATCCCACATGTCACAACTGAGTTTGCATGCCACAGCTAAAAGATCCCACGTGCTACAACTGAGACCTGGTGTGGTCAAATAAGTAATAAAATAAATATTAAAAAGAAAAAAAGAAAACCTGAACCAAGATTTTAAAATCAGAAATAAAAATTCCAACTTCTAACTTGCTTAATGTGAAAAATCCGAAGATTCGGGCAATTCCAGGTGTCCTTCCTGGGTCTGAGAGCCCACCTGCCCAGTCTCTCTAACTCTGAGAATTGCTGATGTGGGAAAGAGTTCACATGAGATGCAACATTCATCCAATTCCAGGATCGTGAGGGAAAATGCATCACTGAGCCAGAAATCTTACATTCACTTCTGGCTCAGAAACCCAATCTGATATGAGAAGATAAACACTGACCTACCACTGACTGCATGTTTACCCTTGGTCAGTTTGGTTCCCTGGTCATAAATGGGGATACTGAGGGGCTGAAGGGTGAGCCCACTTTGCCGACTTCTTCTGAGCCAGGCGCTGCTTGGGTGCTGATATAAAGGAGCTTGTTTAATTCACAGATGCCCACTCAGCTCTCATGACAATGGAGCAGCTCCATGATCGCCTCATTTTACAGTGGAGGGGGCTGAGGCAGAGAGTCTGGGTAAGGAGCCCCCCTCCAAAGCCAGACTCCTCCACTTCACTGACATGAAGTCCGTAATTCTAAAGGTCTTTGCAAAACATTACAAAACATTTTGATTTATCATTTACAAATTAACTAAAGGAAGAAACTCAAAACACCAAATAGGTCAAGGGTTAGAGAATATTGTGGGTCACCTTCTAAGATGCATTTGTTTTCCTTAGTGTTTCTCACATTGGAAGACATATTACAATCAACAGCATTGTCGATATGGTGTCATACAGTACATTTACAGATAATTCACTCAGAATATTCCCACGTCTGAAGACAAACGTGCTATCAGAATCACAGTGCACGGCTCCAGGCAGAGGCTTGATCAAATGTGCAGAGGTGAGTAAAACAAGTGGTTGCTGCTGCTACTGCTAAGGTGCTTCAGTCGTGTCCAACTCTTTGTGACCCCTTAGATGGCAGCCCACCAGGCTCCCCTGTCCCTGGGATTCTCCAGGCAAGAACACTGGAGTGGGTTCCGTTTCCTTCTCCAATGCATGAAAGTGAAAAGTGAAAGTGAAGTCGCTCAGTCGTGTCTGACTCTTTGCAACCCCATGGACTGCAGCCCACCAGATGGGATTTTCCAGGCAAGAGTCCTGGAGTGGGGTGCCATTGCCTTCTCCAAACAAGCGGTTATTTCCCTTTAAACAGTAACCAAAAGGGCAGGCCCTGCCCAGGGGAACAGCAGGGACCACAATTAACTGATAAAGCAAGGCCAAGGAGACTTCATGCTCTAGACCAGCCACCCAATGAAACACAACATGAGTCACATACGCAATGCTGTTTTCTAGTAGCCACATTAAGAAAGCAGGAAGAAACAGATAAACTTAGTTATACCAATAAATTTTATTTAACTCAATATATCAAAATATTGTCATTTTATTCATTGGAAGGACTGATGCTGAAACCAAAGCTCCAATACTTTGACCACCTGATGCAAAGAGCCAACTCATTGGAAAAGACCCTGATGCTGGGAAAGATGCAGGAGAAGGAGGTGACAGAGGATGAGATGGCTGGATGGCATCACTGACTCAACGGACATGAGTCTGAATAAACTCTGGGAGTTGGTGATGGACAGGGACGCCTGGTGTGCTGCGGTCCATGGTGTCGCAGAGAGTCGGACACGACTGAGCAACTAAAAAACAACAACTCAATATACCCAAATATTGTCTTTTTTTTAAAATTTTTATTTTATTTTTAAACTTTACAAATTGTATTAGTTTTGCCAAATATCAAAATGAATCTGCCACAGGTATACATGTGTTCCCCATCCTGAACCCTCCTCCCTCCTCCCTCCCCATACCATCCTTCTGGGTCGTCCCAGTACACTAGTCCCAAGCATCCAGTATCGTGCATCGAACCTGGACTGGCAACTCATTTCATACATGATATTATACATGTTTCAATGCCATTCTCCCAAATCTTCCCACCCTCTCCCTCTGCAACAGAGTCCATAAGACTGTTCTATACATCAGTGTCTCTTTTGCTGTCTCGTACACAGGGTTATTGTTAGCATCTTTCTAATATTGTCAATTTAATATGTAATCAGTGTTAAAAACTATTGAGATATTTTACATTATTTTCTTCTTTCCTTAGTAAGTCACTGAAATCCAGTGGGGATTTTACACCTGTGTCAGTTTGCAGCACCTGTCTAGTGCTCAAGTCTTGATGGCCCTGTGGCGACCACGACCACACAGGGCAGACAGTTCTGGGCCCAAGGACACCTGTTAACCAAGGAGCCACCAGCATCCATTCTGTCAGAAGTTACAGCCCAAAATCACAGTGTGGATCTCTCAAAGACACTAAAAATATGTGTTGAATGTCACTCTTAAAAAAAAAAAAAGAAACTATTAAAGAAACAGGGACTTCCCTCACAGTCCAGTGGATAAGACTTCTCACTTCCAAGGCAGGGGCACAGGTTTGATTTCTGGTCAGGGAACTAAGATTCCAAATGCTATGCAATATAGCAAAAAAAAAAAAAAAAATTTTTTTAACAAAAATAAATGTGATGGGGACCACATTAAAAGAACAAACAAACAAAACTATTAAAGAAACAAGAGCTCAGGGTGCTGGGAGGGGAGGGAAGCAGGAAGCAGGGTCTGTGAACCACCCCAACCCTGTGGGCAGCAGGGGGTGACTGCATGGGGGGTGGTGGGGGTGGAGAGGATACTGCTTAGAACAGCCCACTAAACAGAATCTAAAGCAAAGAGAACAAAAGCAGGACCCCAAACTGTCCAAAGGAGCAGGATCAGGTGCTGATGGCAAGGAGCAGCCTGGGGGCGGGAGGTGACGGGGGTGAGTGAGGTACCAGGAAACGTCTGGAGAATCAGGGTACAGACACGGTCTCTGTCTAGGGCATCTAGGATGCCCTTCTAGCACCCACACAGCAAGCAATGACCACATCTGCTGCCGGAAACCAGCAACGAGATCAACCCTGACACGTCTGAGCACCACAGAGGGTCCTGGGGCCCAGCCAGGCCTCCCAGGAAGACGTGGGAACCTTTTCCTGGCAGCTGCAGGAGCTGAGATGCATCACGTACTCACACAGGCCATTTAACATAATAACTAAGCGCTTGTTTCCCTCTCGGCAGGCCTGGCAGGTGTCACCGGCCGGCTCTGGGGAGGCCCAGCCACCGCCCCATGCCAAGGTTCTCAGTGCGCAGGAGGCTGAACAAGCTCTGGTTGGGCAGCCCACCTGGGCCTGGGAAAGCTCCCAGAGGAGCTACCAACACCTCATGCAAAGAGTTGACTCACTGGAAAAGACCCTGATGCTGGGAGGGATTGGGGGAAGGAGGAGAAGGGGACGAGAGAGGATGAGATGGCTGGATGGCATCACCGATTCGATGGACATGAGTTTGGGTAAACTCCAGGAGTTGGTGATGGACAGGGAGGCCTGGTGTGCTGCGATTCATGGGGTCGCAAAGAGTCGGACACGACTGAGTGACTGAACTGAACTGAAAGCAACAGGCTGCCAGTTCAGGAGACGCTGGACACGTGGGTTTGATCCCTGAGTCAGGAAGATCCCCTGGAGGAGGAAACGGCAACCCACTCGAGTATTCTTGGCTGGAGAATTCCACAGACATTCCTCTGGCTCCACCAGAGAAGCCTGGAGGGCTTCAGTCCATGGGGGTCACAAAGAGTCAGACACGACTGAGCAACTGAGCACACAAAGCCATAGACATGATTCTTCTAATACTTGCAGGAAACGTACATTCACGCATACTTCATAACCAGAAAGAAAGCCAAAACTGCGCAGCTCAAACTTAGGTATAAAAAAACTTAAGCTGTTGGCATAAGAAACTCTGGTATTTCCTGAGCATTTCAACAGCAGCTGGTATGTGGTATGTGCTTTGTACACCTTTTCATTTAATTCTCAGGATAATCATTTTGTGTATGACCCATGTTTTAGAAAAGAGACCGCTGTTTCCTACAAGCTGAGAACACACTGAAACTTGTGTAACGAGGGAGAGATGCGCCGGGCCGTGGACCCCGCATCTGTCTGTCTCCCAAGTCCAGGTCTTGACCACCACAGACTCAGCTGCTCCCAGAGCACCTGCCAGGGGATCCGTGTGCTTTTTACCACAGAAGTAATACACGTTCATTGCGGAAAATCTAGAAAATATGGCCAAGTAAAAGGACAAACCTCACAAAACTCCACCTCCAAGACACTTGTGTCTTTTCCCAGCATTTCTCCCCGAAAAATCAGATCACCCCACAGATGGACTCCCATTCTACAACTTTCTGGTCACTGCAGCAGAAGTTTCCTTAAGACACACAGTGCTTCATTTTACTCAAGAAGGACATATAGGAAGACTCCCTCCTCCTCGTGCAGAAGCTGCTTGTCCTCAAGGTCGTTCACACCCTCCCCTCATCCCTCCCCGCTCTGAGCTGTGTGTTCAATTTACTTCCAGTCCCACTTACTTCCCAAGGAAGGTGTAAGCTTCTCACAGGCAGAAGTGCCCTGTGGCCTTGCCAGGGTGCCAGCCTTTCCCATCCTTTTCTTGACCAAGGACAGGTGACAACTCGAGCAGACAGGGGTACACTCCATGCCCCAAACCATCTCACCCAGCCAGGAGACTTCGAGCACCTTCTCCTCCTCTCCCCTGCATGAGAGTCAGGCCCCAGAATATTACACAAAATGGGCTTTCCCTCCAGAGAGTCCTTTCCAGCCAGAATCGTCCTTTGTCCCCAGGCACAGCTCTCACGCCTCTAGGACACACGCACTTGGTCCCAGCTGAATGGTCGGACGAAGGATGCGAGAGAAAACGCACCAGGGAGACACCAAGGCAGCTGCAGCTTTACGCTGTTGGCAACGACTGACCATAGCGTTTGCCATATTCTGTGTCTTCTTTAGGCCAGTGGTGAAAAAAATCTACCCCAAATAGGCTAGAAAATACATTACCAAAATCAGTACCATGGGATTCCCCTGGAGACGCAGTGGCTAAGAATTGGCCTTGCAATGCAGGGGATGTGGCTTTGATCCCTGGTCGGGGAATTAAGATCCCACATGCCGAGGGGCAACTAAGCCCAAGGGCTGCAACTAGGGGGTCCACGCGACTCAATTATCGGATCCGTGCGCCTAAACTAGGGGTTCCTGCGCCATCACTAGGGGGTCCGTGAGCCACGACTGGGGGACCGTGAGCCACAACCAGGGGTCCATGAGCCGCAACTTGGGGGTCGGTGTGCCGCGACTGGGGGTCTGTGAGTCACAACTAGGGAGGGTCCCTGCGCCGCGACTAGGGGGTCTGTGAGCCGCGACTAGGGGGTCTGTGAGCCGCAAAGAAAGTCCCGAGTGCCGCAGTTAAGACCCAACACAGCCAAATAAATAAATAAAAAGAAAAACAGGTCTTTTGTGAGGGTGGCAGGACTCAAGACACTTGTTTCTCATTTCTCATTTTTAAAACAATGACTCTCACCTATTCTAACATTTCAGGAATAATATCTCAGGAAAGTACCCCAAACGTATCAGGTTAACTGGGTCTAAGTAACAGGGTAATTCCGTTGTACCACAATGCTCTTAATAAAGGACATCCATTTCCAACTCTTCATCTCTAAAGAAGGGGATTCCCTCCTTAGAGGTTAGGGAGGCAGCAGACAGTTAATAAAAACATCAGCCTACACCCAGGAAAGTGTGGGTGTGGGCCCTGAATCTATAAGGAACAGCAGCTGGATCTCAACCACCGCTTCGGAGAGCCATTCTGTTTCAGGACAGAAACCAGTTGGAGTTTTAAGGCAAGGACAACATGTGTTTCATATTTTCTGGCACTTTCAGCTGTTAACAGCTGGCTTTATGCAGGATCACTGTGTGGAACCCCACTCACGTAAGTAACTGTCACTGGTGACACATTGCCAGAGCCAAACCGAGCCTTCCGAGGGTCACTTCAGGAAAGAGCAAGAGCACCATCTAGAACAAGGTGGTCCTTAAAGGGTTCTAAGTTAGTGTGAAAGTGCCTCCTCCAGGAACGCCTCCATGCCCGACACACACCATCCGTCAGGGCTGTGCTGGTGACCAGGCTTCCATGTGTCAGGCAGGCAGCTCTCCTCTGGGCAGCTGGTCTGAACCCAATCCTAAAAGGGGACAGTCACCAACTTGAAAGAAACCTCCCTGTGTTTTCCCCTAATTGTTCAAACAGATAAGCTAGGCAGCAAGTCTTGGAATATTGACTTTCAAATGAAAATAAACATCAGGGTGGCTCAGAGCAAGCAGATCTGAACCCCGGGTGCCTGTGCCACCAGGAACAGCCAGAGCCAGAGAGCTGGCGGGAAAACAAACACCACCCCAGGCCTCCATGGCTCTCGCTGCGGGACACAGGGCCCTCGAACTTTCACTAGCATGGAGTTTTGCCCCGGGTGGTTTTTATTAATATTAAATTCCCAGATTCTTCATATGCCTTAAAATATATCTCTTAAAAAGGCAGGACTTCATGATGGGCTGTATGATACCTAAGGTTCTTGGTAAACAATGACCACCCACCACCAAGAGCAAAAAGGGAAAATAATATTACAATTGCGAAAGTATTTACTATTTATTGTTGTTGTTCAGTTGCTAAGTCATGTCCGAATCTTTGCAACCCTATGGACTGCAGCACGCTAGCCTTCCCTGTCCTTTACCATCCCCTGGAGCTTGCTCAAACTTATGTCCATTGAGTCAGTTATGCTATCTAACCATCTCATCCTTTGCCGCCCGCTTCTCCTTTTGCCTTCAATCCTTTCCAGTATCAGGGTCTTTTCTAATGAGTTGGCTCTTCCCATCAGGTGGTCAGAGTATTGGAGCCTCAGCAACAGTCCTTCACTGAATATTCAGGGTTAATTTCCTTTAGGATTGACTGGTTTTCATTTCCTTGCAGTCCAGGGAACTCTCAAAAGTCTTCTTCAACAGCACAGTTCAAAAACATCAGTTTCTACGCACTAAGCCTTCTTTATGGTCCCACTCTCACATCTCAAGCACTAAATATGCATGCCATGGCTACTTTTAAATGGACTTACCACGTTTTCAACTGAATAATAAGATTAAAAATAATTTCCTTGGTTGGTATCTATACGTTCCATTAATAGATTTCATAAAATAAAAATGTTTATATTAGACACTTGCTTATTTTGACTTTGAGCATTAATTTAGCAACCTGCAACTCCTAAGGCATAAGGGATAGTTAAGTTCCTAACTATAGGAAGAAAGGTTTAGATACACAGAGATATCTAGATTTCTATCTATATTTATATTATATACAATCAATGTTTTGTCACCATTCCAGGATTTGTTACAATGTCACCCCTTCTTTCCAAAAGAGTGGTACTGTGCTTTTTTTTAAAGAGAGATCTGAGCTTCTATTTTGTAAAGTTTAGGGAGAAGTAGGATTGCTCATGGAGAAGGCAATGGCACCCCACTCCAGTACTCTTGCCTGGAAAATCCCATGGACGGAGGAGCCTGGTAGGCTGCAGTCCATGGGGTCGCACAGAGTCGGACACAACTGAAGCGACTTAGCAGCAGCAGCAGCAGGGTTGCTCATTCAGTTTCATAGTAACTTTAGAACCAAATTACAAATGTCAGTGTTGGGACAAGGACATGTTCGTTGCTACAAATTTGGCTAGTGAAATACCTGTTTTCATTTATCAATTTAATAAGCATCTTAAAGATCAATGTACCCCACACTGGAGATCAATGTACCCCACACTGGTGATCCTGAAATCCTCCGTCTTAATTGGCCACACTTACAAGGGTGAGGGGAATTCACAAGACCAGCAACAAGCCACCAAGGGCCAGACAGGGGTGTAAACCTCGAGGTTCCATTTTCAATGACTGCTACTGCTAAGTCGCTTCAGTCGTGTGTGTGACTCTGTGCGACCAGCATAGATGGCAGCCCACCAGGCTCCCCCGTCCCTGGGATTCTCCAGGCAAGAACACTGGAGTGGGTTGCCATTTCCTCCTCCAATGCATGAAAATGAAAGTTAAAGCGAAATCTCTCAGTCGAGTCCAACTCTTAGTGACCCCATGGACTGCAGCCTACCAGGGTGGTCCATCCATGGGATTTTCCAGGCAAGAGTACTGGAGTGGGGTGCCATTGCCTTCTCCGCCATTTTCAATGAACCTGACCTTAAAAACACAACTCAAAATACAGAAGAATGATACACAGTGATCATCAACCAGGTGTCATTTGTAAAAACACTGAGAATGATCACGTTGATTTTGACTGACCGAATCCCACCTGCGCAGGGGCCTTGCAGAGAAAGCAGGAGATGGACATGGACAGACGGGCTCACCTGGGGCCACAGCCCAGGAGGTGGCGGGGCCAGGCGGTCGCACAGACAAGAATGAGTGCGTGAAGGTGGGTGTCATCCACGAGCGCCTCCCCTAAGCCAGCCCTGCCAGGGCCAGGAGGGAAAGCCCAGCCCACAGCCTCTCCCTGGGAGGAGCTGCACGTCCACGAGCCTGCCTCCGGGGTGCGAGGTGCTGGTTTCCCTCTCCCTGACCCCACGTGGATGGGACTCAGTCCCGCTCGGCGATCCTGCAGTTGCAGCACACGGACGCCAGGGGGAGCAAGAGAGCGCGCGGCAAACGCAGACCCGGAAACTGATGTGGAGACGCGCCCCCAGGAAGAGCCCGGAAAGGCCCACAGGCTAGACGCGCTAATGGAGGACTCCTTTCCCTAAGTCGTGGGGAGGAAAGCACCTCAACAAACTGGAGCAGGGCCAGCAGGCTGGGATCCAGGCCAGTCTACGGCCCCCAGCCAAGAACGGCTTTTAGACTTCTGAAGGGCTGTAAAATATAAAAGAGGCTGTACTCAGCTCTCAAAGCCTGAAACGTTTACTATCTGGCCTTTATTTATTTTTTAAATTTGTGGACCATATATTAGAGTAATGGAGAAGGAAGATGCGACCCACTCCAGTATTCTTGACCAGAAAATCCCTTGGATAGAGGAGCCTGGTGGGCTACAGTCCATGTGGTCGCAGAGTTGGACACGACTGAGCACACACACACTTTAGACTAGGCTTTATTAGAACACAGACTTTCAGAGGCCAAAATACTATGTATAAAGCCTTATTTTTAAAAAAATTTATAATATTTTTTAATTGGAGGATAATTGTTTTACAATAGTGTATTGGCTTCTGCCATACAAGGTGAATCAGCCATAAGTATAATATGTGTCCCCTCCCTCTTGAACTTCCCCTCTACCCCCTAACCCCATCCTACCCCTCTAGATGGTCACAGAGATCTGTGTTGAGCTCCCTGTGTTATATAGCAACTTCCCACTAACTAGCTATTTTACAGAAACAGTGTCAGACTTTATTTTTCTGGGCTCCAAAATCACTGCAGATGGTGACTGCAGCCATGAAATTAAAAGACACTTACTCCTTGGAAGAAAAGTTATGACCAATCTAGATAGCATATTGAAAAGCAGAGACATTACTTTGCCAACAAAGGTCCGTCTAGTCAAAGCTGTGGTTTTTCCAGTGGTCGTGTATGGATGTGAGAGTTGGACTGTGAAGAAGGCTGAGCGCCGAAGAATTGATGCTTTTGAACTGTGGTGTTGGAGAAGACTCTTGAGAGTCCCTTGGACTGCAAGGAGATCCAACCAGTCCATTCTGAAGGAGATCAGCCCTGGGATTTCTTTGGAAGGAATGATGCTAAAAGCTGAAACTCCAGTACTTTGACCTCCTCACCGAAGAGTTGACTCACTGGAAAAGACCCTGATGCTGGGAGAGATTGGGGGCAGGAGGAGAAGAGGATGACAGAGGATGAGATGGCTGGATGGCATCACTGACTCAACGGACGTGAGTCTGAGTGAACTCCGGGAGTTGATGATGGACAGGGAGGCCTGGCGTGCTGCGATTCATGGGGTTGCAAAGAGTCGGACACGACTGAGCAACTGAACTGAACTGAACGTAAATGTACCAATGCTACTCTCTCAATTCATTTGACCTTCTCCTTCTCTGCTGTGTCCAAAGTCTGTTCTTTATGTCTATGTCTCTATTCCTGCCCTGCAAATCGTACATTTTTCTAAATTCCAGATATATGTCCTAATACGTGATATTTGTTCTTCTCTCCATCAATGAGAGAAAAGTATTGACATCTATAATTGTGGATTCATTTCTCAGTTCAAACCAGGCATATAGTTGGGTATTGAACTTCTGTCCCCTCTGACAGACCCTTTTAATTAGCATGTTTTGGCCCATTACATTTAGTGTAATTATTGTAATTATTGATAGGGTTGGATTAAAATCAACTGTCTTGCTTGTTCTTTTCCATTTGTTCTGTTTGTTTTGTGTTTTTCCCCACCCTGCTTTTCAGCTGGCTTATAGATGGAGCATTTCTTATCATTTCATTTCATTTATCTCTATGATTGTTCATTTATACCTCTTAGAAATATTTTTTTGAGAAGTAACAGAAAATCCATTAGGATGGCAAAGACTGGATAATACTATCCAGCAACTTTACCCATATTTACATATTACAGTTCACTCCGAAATGTATTTCTCTCAACTGCACGTGGAATATTCATCAAAATAGACTATATTCTGAGTTATAAAACATGCCTCAACAAAATAAAAGAATTGAAATAACGTCAAGTATGTTTTGAGACTAGAACAGATTTAAACTCAAAATCAACAACAAAGATATATGGAAAACCCTCCCAATTTAAATAAATCAAACAACCCACTTTTAACTCTATTACTATGTGCTAGCAATGAACAAGCAGAAGCTGAAATTTGTGAAGGTACTATTTATGGTAGCATCTAAATCAGGACACGTTTATGTGTAAATCTAACAAAGCACGTGCAGTCCTGGTGAGTCCACATTGTACCACATTACAGAAAAGGCAAAGCTGCAGGGACAAAACCAGACCAGTGGCTTCGGGCCCGGGCCAGACCGAAAAGTGGGAGGAGGGGACTCTGTGGGGTGGCAGAAATGCTCTGAAGCTGGGGAGGGCGGTGACATGACCACATGCATTTGTTGGAGCACACAGACCTGAACATTAAAACTGCCAGCTTTTATTATATGTGAATAATAATCCAATTTTACAAATTAATACACACATGGAAAAGGAAAAATGAAATTCAGGATTCAACATGCACTCCTGGGCACACTCAGTGCTACTGTCCCACTTCTCCCCCGACTCCCACCAAAAGGAAGATCACTCTGAGTCTCAGTGGAAGAAGACCAAAAAAGGCCGACCCTGCAAATGTATAAATTTTAAACCATAGTATTTATTACGAACACTGCTTCCTGTAATTACTAACAATTTCAAAGTCCTTACCAAAATGACTAAGCATTTTCCCAGTTTTAGAGGTAAAGGTTCAGATGCAAATTCTCACATTGACATGGAAAAACACATCTGAGTTGTCTGTGCTGACTATAAGGAAAGTCCATTTAGAGCTCACAATTCCATGACCAAAATTCCCATGGCTCCTACCAGCTAACTACCTGGATCTTAGGTAAAAAGTTGCAGAGATGAAATAAAGCCTCTGTGTCATAGCTAATGACTCTTAATGCTTTGCAACAGTCAATGCTTTAGAAACTTTTCAGAATACACTTATTTCTCCAGCACGCTAGATTTTCTTGCCAGGCCAGATTTGATTTCAAAATTGCACTAAGTGCTAGAAATTCAGGTTCCATTCTCACTCCCTCCCACGTTTCAGCAGAGGAAACCTTCTGACCCAGGTGCCTGCCCACTGGGACTTGGGTGGAAGACAAATCGAACACTCACATTTCTAGGGCGGTGATTCCCGGGGCTCAGTAACTCGCACTACTGGAAGGTTTGTGATTAAAGAAGTGTTTGTGTTAATTCACATGCTCTCCTCCTGCCTTTGGGCAATTCCCTAAAGTAACGATCATTTTCTTTTTATAAACAAAAAAAGTCTCCAAAAAGCCTAGGTGAATTTTTCTACGATGAGAATCTGTCCTTAAACGGGAAAGAGGAAGCCATACAGAGTCGCTCAGAGGAGGCGGCTAGCAGGAGGTCTCTGAGCACTAAGACTGGAGGTGCTGTGAGGGCCCTGGAGAGTAAATGCAGCCCTGAGCCTTGATTCTTTAGGTTCAAGGTCTTTTTTTTTTTTTCCATGTGGCATTTGTTATCTTAGTTCCCAGACCAGGGATCAAACCTGGGCTCCAGGCCATGGAAGCACTGAGTCCCAACCACTGGACCACCAGGGAAGACCCAGAATCTTTTTTTTTTTTTTTTTAATGGGATCAGGAGAGGAAGAAATTTAACACAGACATGTTAATTATTCCTGGGGCATGACTTTGCAAGAGCTGCATGTGTTCATGCCCAATTGCTTAGTCATATCCCACTCTTTTCGACTCTATCCAGGCTCCTCTGTCCAGGGAATTCTCCAGGCAAGAATACTGGAGTGGGTTGCCATTTCCTCCTGGGGGAAGGAGGAAATCATCCTGACCCAGGATTCTGACCCACGTCTGCTGCATTGGCAGGTGGATTCTTTACCACTAAGCCACAGGGCTTCCCTTGCAATGGCTAGTGCTGGAAAATTTATAATAAGCCTCATAAAGACTGCTTTTGGAGAAGGAAATAGCAACCCACTCGGGTGTTCTTGCCTGGAGAATTCCACGGATGGAAGAGCCTGGTAGGCTGCAGTCCTTTGGAGTCAACGAGAGTTGGACACAACTGAGAGACTAACACAAACACACACAAAGATCGCTTTAGAAAAATAACACTGCCAGTTACCGCGTGGATCATACCATATCACTGCAGGGAAGAAAAGAAACAACAGAAGGCTTGAAAATTAGTACTTGAGGCTGGAGATGAAACTTTCCCGCCATCATCACAAACAGATTACAAAGTACAGCAAATGTCTCAGAGGAAAAAGCAAAGGGCACTGAAAACTGTTCAGAAAAGAAGCCAAGTCACTCTAGTGGAGACAGACCCAAGTGGATACCACTGTTCTGGGAAACATGTGGTGACACGTCACATGCTCACCTGTCAGGTCACATCATACACTTCATTGTAAGCATTCACTTCCATCATATAAATATCATGTATCAAATTGATCCCCAAAGGGGTTTCCGACTGTTCTCATTGGAAGCAATGGAGCCTGGCCTGGAATAAGGGTCACGTATGGATGTGAGAGTTGGACTGTGAAGAAAGCTGAGCGCCAAAGAATTGATGCTTTTGAACTGTGGTATTGGAGAAGACTCTTGAGAGTCCCTTGGACTGCAAGGAGATCCAACCAGTCCATTCTGAAGGAGATCAGCCCTGGGATTTCTTTGGAAGGAATGATGCTAAAGCTGAAACTCCAGTACTTTGGCCACCTCATGTGAAGAGTTGACTCATTGGAAAAGACTCTGATGCTGGGAGGGATTGGGGGCAGGAGGAGAAGGGGATGACAGAGGATGAGATGGCTGGATGGCATCACTGATTCGATGGACATGAGTCTGAGTGAACTCCGGGAGTTGGTGATGGACAGGGAGGCCTGGCGCGCTGCGATTCATAGGGTTGCAAAGAGTCGGACACGACTGAGCGACTGAACTGAACTGAACTGAGGTGACCACAACCACCGAGAACAGGAATGGAGGCCTCAGCGGGCCAGGACGAGGGGCTCAGAGCTCAGGGCCGGGTTGGCGTCCACCCTGGGCCCTTCACTGCACGGAACACAGGATGTGGTAGAAAGAGCGGGAAGAGAGGAGGAATTCTACTGTGTGGACTGAAGGAGAGTCAGGCCTGAGGCCTCTGCACCAGAAGCCCCGTTCAGGCCTGGTTTGCTCCCAGTTCTCAGCTCAACCAGCGTCACAGACCAGACGAGACACCAGCAGTGGCGGGACATGGGGTGAGGAGGGGCTCAGGAGCAAGGCCCTGTCAACCCCGGGCAGCTTAAGTGTCATGTTTTGGAAGCCGGGAGACACCTGGTCTTCATGGGGCGGTAGCTGTGTTCAGACCCTGGCGGACTGAAGCCTGTGTGGGCACCGAGCTGCCACCAGTCCACTGGGCCTGGAGTGTCCTCAGCGGTGGGGACGGCCTGATTCTCTGAGTGAAGTCGTTGGAAAAAGTAAATGCAAACGTTGCAAGACACTAAAGGGTTTCTCTTGGGTGATCTCTTATATCTCAGAACAAACAACAACATAGTCTCTCATCCAGTTAGATAAAAATAGGAAAGTGTTAGCTGTCCAGAAGACCTTCTTTTTGCTCAACATTCTAACCCCCCAAGAGAGAACTCCATCCTGGGGAAGGGGTAGTGGGGGAAGGGGGTGGGAGGGGGTTGGCAGACAGTGTTTCTGGTCACGTGAACGCCATCCGTACCTGCGGGCTCACGATCCCCACGCCTTCCCCTGCCTTTGACCCAAGGACCCCGGGGACAGGCCCTGCCAGCAGGGTGGGCGGGTGTCCCCACTCACCTGCACGTGCAGGGCGCCCTCTACTGCCTCCCGCAGGTCAGAGCAGCCGCTGATGAGTGACAGCTGCTCCTCCGCGCCCAGCTCGCCTTTCAGGTACCCCGACAGCTCCAGCATCTTCATCTCCTTCCTGGAAAGCAGTGGAGAGTGAGCCATGAGCATTCAAAACAACTCAAAGTCAGAGGTCTGCTTCACCAATCAGCAGGAAATGTGAAGCAGAGCACAGTGCAGCCCTTAGCAGCGAAAGAGCAGAGGAAAAACCAAGTGCGGTGAGAACGTGGAGCAATGAACCCCAGCACCACTGGCCATAACAGACTTAACAGCTGCAGCCAATGTGGCCAACATCAGGTGCTTTTTCAGAAGATTAAAAACAAGACTATCGTGAGCCAGCGATCCCACTTCTAGGCCTACATCCCGAAGGTAAAAGTGGAGACTCAGATATTTGTACCCCCATTTCCACAGCAGCATTGTTCACAGTGGTCAAAAGATGGGGACAACTCCATGTCCACAGACAGATGAATGGAATACTGTTGTACACAATGGAATGCTGTTGTTCAGTCACTCAGTCATGTCTGACTCTTTGTGACCCCGTGGACATCAGCACGCCAGGCTTCCCTGTCCTTCACCATCTCCTGGAATTTGCTCAAACTTATGCCCGACATTTTATCCTCTGTTGCCCACTTCTCCTCCTGCCTTCAATCTTTCCCAGTATCAGAGTCTTTTCCAATGAGTCAGTTCTTTGCATCAGGTGGCCAGAGTATTGGAGCTTCAGCTTCAGTCCTCCCAGTGAATATTCAGTGTTGATTTTCTTTAGGATTGACTGGTTTGATCTCCTTGCAGTCCAAGAGATTCTCAAGAGTCTTCTCCAACACCACTGTTCAAAAGTATCAATTCTTTGGTGCTCACTTTTCTTTATGGTCCAACTCCCACATCTGTATGTGACTACTGAAAAAGCATAGCTTTGACTACACAGACTTTTGTCGCAGTGACAATGTAATGTTGCTGCTGCTACTGTAATGTTCCTCAGCCTTAAAAGGGAAGGGGATTCTGACACCTGCTACTCCACAGATGAACCTTAAGGACATGATGCTGAGTGAAATAAGCCATCACAAAGGGACAGATTCCATGTGATTCCACTTATATGAGGGACCTGTAGTGACAGAATCCACAGAGACAGAGAGAATGGGGGTTGTGGGAGGGGAGTCGTTCTTCAATGGGGACAATTTTCAGTTTTTCAAGAGGACAAGAGTTGTGTGGATGGATGGTTGTACAACACTATGAATGTACTTAATACTGCCAAAATGGACACAACAGTTATTAAGATAGGGGACTTCTCAGTGCTTAAGACCGAGCTTAACCACTGCCAGGGGTACAGGTTATGGCAACCCACTCCAGTGTTCCTGCCTGGAGGATCCCAGGGACAGGGGAGCCTGGTGGGCTGCCGTCTATGGGGTTGCACAGAGTCGGACACGACTGAAGTGACTTAGCAGCAGCAGCAGGGAACTAAGATTCCAATACCTCGAGGCACAACCTCCTCCCCCGCCCCCCAACAATGCCTGTGGGACATAGAAGCAGAAAGCAGGGCTTCTTGGGCCTCAGTTCAGTGCCTCTGGGGAGAGGGCTGAGAGCAGGCGCCTGGAGATATGGACCAGGCAGGGTGAAGACTCCTGAGCTGGGCCCACATTCCCATCTCGGCCTGGCAGACGGTGCAGTGTGTCCTGCCTGTAACTCAGGACATGTTAAATACACAGACGAGCAAACACACACAGGCTCCAGAACATTCTCTGGATTCCTGTGAAAGTGACTCAGTCACTCTTACATAGTTTTAGGCTGCAGGTTTATCATTAAGCTGTCGGAGTTCTTGACAGCAAGCTGGGTTTGCGCTCAGGGGCGGAGGGTGTCAGCCAAGGTCAGGGAGGCCCTGGGATGGGGCGACGGCTCAAGCATGGCCGGTGATCTGAGGGCCTGGGTCTCAGGTCACTGGGCTGGGGGCTGCAAGAAAGGCCAGGCTGTGGCACAACTGAGTGTGGGAACACTGACTGGGAGGGACAGGCCTGGGTCAAGGGTCTGCAGGTCACCCCTGAGCCCAGGCACCCGTGGGGTCCCTGCTCGTCCTGTCCTCCCCTGGGAAGCTGGCGTTCCTGGGATGCTGGGGCCCACTTGGGTCAGCCAGCTCCCTTGTCCTGTTTCTTCCTTAAAGCTGTGCATTTTAAACTTTTTGTTTTAGCCACAAATAGAGGAAGGGAAACTCTTTTGCTATTGTTACTGTGAGGGGAAAAAAAAAAAACCCACTAGAAAGATGCGCTGAAATACAGATTTCTTATTATCTTCAACCAAAAGCAGCTTCATGGCAAAGAGAAGGAGTCCAAGATCCCTTAGGCGGGTGTGGCCTCTCCTGATACCAGATAGCTGGGTGAAGAAGCCATCACAAGCCATCACACCAAGGAGGACTTGGGGTTAAATTTTTTTTTAAGGAGAACAATCTCTGAGGTTTTTGTCATATACAATACCCAGTTGTGGATGTGCCTGGTGATAGAAGCAAGGTCCGATGCTGTAAAGAGCAATATTGCATAGGAACCTGGAATGTTAGGTCCATGAATCAAGGCAAATTGGAAGTGGTCAAACAGGAGATGGCAAGAGTGAACGTCGACATCCTAGGAATCAGCGAACTAAAATGGACTGGAATGGGTGAATTTAACTCAGATGACCATTATATCTACTACTGTGGGCAGGAATACCTTAGAAGAAATGGAGTAGCCATCATGGTCAAGAAAAGAGTCTGAAACGCAGTACTTGGATGCAATCTCAAAAACGACAGAATGATCTGTTAGTTTCCAAGGAAAACCATTCAATATCACAGTAATCAAGTCTATGCCCCAACCAGTAACACTGAAGAAGCTGAAGTTGAACGGTTCTATGAAGACCTACAAGACCTTTTAGAACTAACACCCCCAAAAGATGTCCTTTTCATTATAGGGAACTGGAATGCAAAAGTAGGAAGTCAAGAAACACCTGGGGTAACAGGCAAATTTGGCCTTGGAATATGGAATGAAACAGGGCAAAGACTAATACAGTTTTGCTAAGAGAATGCACTGGTCATAGCAAACACCCTCTTTCAACCACACAAGAGAAGACTCTACACATGGACATCACAAGATGGTCAACACTGAAATCAGATTGATTATATTCTTTGCACCCAAAGATGGAGAAGCTCTATACAGTCAACAAAAACAAGACTGGGAGCTGACTGTGGTTCAGATCATGAACTCCTTATTGCCAAATTCAGACTGAAATTGAAGAAAGTAGGGAAAACCACTAGACCATTCAGGTATGACCTAAATCAAATCCCTTATGATTATACACTGGAAGTGAGAAATAGATTTAAGGGCCTAGATCTGATAGATAGAGTGCCTGATGAACTATGGAATGAGGTTCGTGACATTGCACAGGAAACAGGGAGCAAGACCACCCCCATGGAAAAAAAATGCAAAAAGCAAAATGGCTGTCTGGGAAGGCCTTACAAATAGCTGTGAAAAGAAGAAAAGCAAAAAGCAAAGGAGAAAAGGAAAGATATAAGCATCTGAATGCAGAGTTCCAAAGAATAGCAAGAAAAGATAAGTGCAAAGAAATAGAGGAAAACAACAGAATGGGAAAGACTAGAGATCTCTTCAAGAAAATTAGAGATACCAAGGGAACATTTCATGCAAAGATGGGCTCGATAAAGGACAGAAATGGTATGGACCTAACAGAAGCAGAAGATATTAAGAAGAGGTGGCAAGAATACACAGAAGAACTGTACAAAAAAGATCTTCATGACCCAGATAATCACGATGGTGTGATCACTGACCTAGAGCCAGACATCCTGGAATGTGAAGTCAAGTGGGCCTTAGAAAACATCACTATGAACAAAGCTAGTGGAGGTGATGGAATTCCAGTTGAGCTATTTCAAATCCTGAAAGATGATGCTGTGAAAGTGCTGCACTCAATATCCCAGCAAATTTGGAAAACTCAGCAGTGGCCACAGGACTAGAAACGGTCAGTTTTCATTCCAATGCCAAAGAATGCTCAAACTACCGCACAACTGCACTCATCTCACACGCTAGTAAAGTAACGCTCAAAATTCTCCAAGACAGGCTTCAGCAATACGTGAACCATGAACTTCCAGATGTTCAAGCTGGTTTTAGAAAAGGCAGAGGAACCAGAGATAACATTGCCAACATCTGCTGGATCATAGAAAAAGGAAGAGAGTTCCAGAAAAACATCTAGTTCTGCTTTATTGACTATGCCAAAGCCTTTGACTGTGTGGATAACAATAAACTGTGGGAAATTCTGAAAGAGATGGGAATATCAGACCACCTGACCTGCCTCTTGAGAAACCTGTATGCAGGTCAGGAAGCAACAGTTAGAACTGGACATGGAACACCAGACTGGTTCCAAATAGGAAAAGGAGTATGTCAAGGCTGTATATTGTCACCCTGCTTATTTAACTTACATGCAGAGTACATCATGAGAAACTCTGGGCTGGATGAAGCACAATCTGGAATCAAGATTGCCGGGAGAAAGATCAATAACCTCAGATATGCAGATGACACCACCCTTATGGCAGAAAGTGAAGAGGAACTCAAAAGCCTCTTGATGAAAGTGAAAGTGGAGAGTGAAAAAGTTGGCTTAAAGCTCAACATTCAGAAAACTAAGGTCATGGCATCTGGTCCCATCACTTCATGGGAAATAGATGGGGAAACAGTGGAAACAGTATCAGACTTTATTTTTTGGGGTTCCAAAATCACTGCAGATGGTGACTGCAGCCATGAAATTAGAAGACGCTTACTCCTTGGAAGGAAAGTTATGACCAACCTAGATAGCATATTCAAAACAGAGACATTACTTCGCCAACAAAGGTCCATCTAGTCAAAGCTATGGTTTTTCCAGTAGTCATGTATGGATGTGAGAGTTGGACTGTGAAGAAAGCTGAGTGCCGAAGAATTGATGCTTTTGAACTGTGGTGTTGGAGAAGACTCTTGAGAGTCCCTTGGACTGCAAGGAGATCCAACCAGTCCATTCTGAAGGAGATCAGTCCTGGGTATTCTTTGGAAGGACTGATGCTAAAGCTGAAACTCCAATACTTTGGCCACCTCATCTGAAGAGTTGACTCATTGGAAAGGACTCTGATGTTGGAGGGATTGGGGGCAGGAGGAGAAGGCGACGACAGAGGATGAGATGGCTGGATGGCATCATCGACTTGATGGACATGAGTTTGAGTGAACTCCGGGAGTTGGTGATGGACAGAAAGGCCTGGTGTGCTGTAATTCATGGGGTTGCGAAGAGTTGGACACGACTGAGCGACTGAACTGAACTGAAATGATTTGGAAGAGTTATAGTATATTAACCAAAAAAAACACAAAACACTAGTTCCACTAGTTCCAATATTTTACACTGAGTATTCTAGAACTTCTGCATCAAACTTTGCAGGGAACAAACATAAATACCTGAGAAAGGTGAGATGCTCAGCCAGCTTCTGGGCCTCATACGCTACCACCTCGTCAGGTGACTGCAGTGCACGAGTTTCACCTCTAGAGGGCAGTGGAGCACCGCCCAGGACTCAAAAGATCAGTTCAGGCCTTCCTGTCCATCACCAACTCCCGGAGTTCAC